>NC_077231.1:98376477-99856719 GCF_027887165.1 Monodelphis domestica
AGCCCTATGAGAGATCTGCTATTATTATTTTCTTTTTACATATGGGGAAACTGAGGCTCAGATAGTGACTTATCCACACAGTAATTTTCTGAGATGGGATTTGAAACCAGGTCTTCTTCTATCTACTCCATTTCATTTCCTCTCTTGTATATTGCTTAGAAGGCAGCTGGGTGGCTCAGTGGATTGGGAGCCAGGCTTAGAGATGGGAGTGGGGGTAGATCTGGGTTCAAATTTGACTTCAGACACTTCCTAACTATGTGACCCCCCCCCCCCCCATTGCTTAGCCCTTATTGTTCTTCTGTCTTGGAAACAATGCAAGAATTGATCCTAAATTGAAGATCAGGGTTTAAAAAAAAACCAACATGGATATTACTTAACTAGACTTCTTTATTACAAATTATCTCAGAAGGGGAGGGAACAAGGTAAACAGTAAAAATGTTAATTTTTCTTAAAAGGCAGAACATTGGATTTGTCAGTCCCGGGGTTCGAATTCTTATTCTATCACTTCTGTGTAATCTTAGACAATAGTTTTTCCATCCTGAATCACCATTTCTTCATCTGTAGAATGAGTATTGGGGAGCTCCCTCCCAGCCCTTCCCCCTTCATCGTACCTGCCCCCCATCTATCCACCCATCCCACACGATTCTCCTCCCCCCCCCCAATCTCTCCAGAGACCCTCAGACCCAGGTCAGGGGAAGCCAAGATGTGGTTTGTAAGGAAATCTGCCCATCCAGCCCTCCTCTCCTAACACCATCTTGGTCCCTCTTTGGTCTGGACCTTTCTGGGGCACTCAGGTTGCGAATCCATCTGTTCCTTCTAAAAGGCAGCTTGCCTCCTACGACTTTCTGCCCACATTCAAGGTTCTCTGGGACTGACATCAATGCTGCTGTCTGCCAGCCAGCTCCCAGCCTTGTCCATCTCCCTGTCATCTCTCTCCTCCCAGGTCTCATTCATCTTCTCGGAGGGGAGGAAAGCACCAGGCCCAGACAGACAAATTGGTTGCAGGTCCTTTATTAAGACCAGGAGAGTCACACCCATTAACTGAGAACATTATGCCTCCCTTCCTCTCCCTCTCCCTCCCTCCCTCCCTCTCCCTCTCCCTCTCTCTCCCTCCCTCCCTCCTCTCTCTCTCCCTTCCCCCTTCTCTCTCTCTCTCTCTCTCTCTCTCTCTCTCTCTCTCTCTCTCTCTCTCTCTCTCTCTCTCTCTCTCTCTCTCTCTCTCTCTCTCTCTCTCTCTCTCTCTCTCTTGGATGTCTCCAACTCTTTCATCACCATCTGTCAAGCCTCCATCCCCAAGGAATGTGGGGGCCCTGGCTGTGACAGCCTTGGGGGAGAGCAAAGGAAGGAGTCCCGGGTTGAAGGGCTAATCAAGGGCAGACTGGAAGCCATTAGGGATCCAGATGGGGGGAAGAAGGGCTCCCCCTTCCCTCAGTCGTCTCTCCTCCCTCCAGCCCTTTCTTCTCCATGCCCAGTGGTCGATGCCTCCCAGAGAGGAAAGCAGAGAGGTGTAACGGCCAGGAAAGAGGGGCAGCAGGCCACTGCCAAGGGCTCCTTCAGAAGGCCAAGGAGAAAGCCAGAGTAAGAAGCGCCCCCTGACCTCCTCCCTCTGGTCTGCCATTAGGGAGTCTCAGTCAGATAAGGTGTCCCCAAACCCCAATCTAAGGCACTACTTGAACGCGAGCTAACTACGTGACCTCGGAGAGAAGCCGGCCAGCCAGCAGAGGGGTCTGACCGCCCCGGCCGCTCTAGCCCTGGAATCCAAGCTCCTTGTACTTGGCCGCCATGTCGTTGCGGAAAAGTTCCAGGGCCTTCCCCATGGCGGCCTGGGCATCCCCTCCAAAGTCTCCAGGATGTTTGCTCTGGATCACCTGGATGATGGCTTCTGAGATGAACTGCGGAGGGGGAGAGAGCAGGAAGCGGGGTCAGTGAGGCAGCAGGCCGGCCCTGGAGGGAGGAGGAGGGGGTCTTTGGGGGGGGGGATGAGTGGGGCCAACGGCTCCTATTCAAAATCTGGAGGGAGACCCAGAAGCGGGAGTGGGAAAGGGCCTCCAGCGTCTCAGATTTCACTCAGAACATATGGAACCAATTTGGAGCGGAGGAAATGGGAGGAGGTCTGGGCAGCAAAACCAGACAAGGGGGGCCATCAGCCCCCCGAAAAGGGCGAAGGCAGCATTTGTGCCAAGGGGGGGTTCAGGGCCCAGAAACCTGAGCTCCCACCTGGCCTCTCCCCTTCCTGGCTGGGTGACTCTGGACAAGCCACTTAAGCTTCTGTCCACCTCCGTTTTCTCTAGAAAATGAGGATTTTGATGGAGCCAGACCCGAGTCCCTGAGTCGTTCTAAGGATCACAGAGGTGAAGCCATCAGCCTTTACTCTAAATGATAGAAAGACCCCAGACCAGGACTCAGGAGCCTCGGGCCATGCCAGCCCCTCCCTTTGTCTCCCTCTGATTTTGCCATTTTTCTTTTGGATGGTGCCATTGAGGCAGAAACTCCCTCCCTCAATTCGGAGCTGTACTCTTTAGCACTAAGTAGTCCTAAAATGGAATTTCATCTTTGAGAGTTGCTGCAAGGGCTGTGAAGGATTGAGGGACTTGCCCAGGGTCACCCAGTCAGGGTGGGGCAGGGATGGGACTTGAACCCTGGGCTTCCTGATTCTGGGGCAGGTTTTATCATCCCTATTTTATAGATGAGGAAACTGGGGTCCAGAGAAGGACTGGGATAGCCCTTTCTGGGCGTTTTGAGGTTTGCACACCCAGTAAGGAGCTGGCTGAGGCTCAGAGTTTGGGAAGTGACTTGTCTGTCCTCATGGGGTGATTACATGTCTTGAGGCAGGGCTCGAAACCAAGGCCCACAGCCCCGAGCCCGGCCTGTTGGGCCAGATGCCTTTCCAAGGCCGACAGGGGCTCCTGGGAAGAACTTCTGGACAGAATGGGTAGAGGGGCAGAGTTCACCAAGGCTGTCCCTTCATTCAAAATTCAACAGCCCAAACAAAGCGTCTGGCTCCAGCCGGGAGAGGAGACGCTGCCAGGCACACACCAGCCTTCCCCTGGGCCCCTTGGGGGACAGTTCTTGTCTCCACAGTCCCTTTCATCTAGTCCAACAGGTTTGTAGCAATACAATACCTATCTGTCACCAGCTAAATGGCTTCTCCAGTGACCTCAGGAGACCAGTATCCATTACTGGGGTTGGCCAGGGCAAGAGCCTTATTGCCTCTCCTTTCTGAAGACTTCAGGTCTTTGGATTAAGAGCCCTATGGGGAGGGGGTGCAGCAAGATGGCTAAGTGGTTAGAGAGACAGGCCTGGTCAAGTCCCTTGACCTCCATTGCCTAGCCCTTACCATTCTTCTGCCTTATAAACAATACATAGTTTTGATCCTAAACAGAAGATAAGAGGAAAGGAAGGAAGGAAGGAAGGAAGGAAGGAAAAAAGAAGGAAGGAAGGAAGGAAGGAAGGAAGGAAGGAAGGAAGGAAGGAAGGAAGGAAGGAAGGAAGGAAGGAAGGAAGGAAAGAAGGAAGGAAGGAAGGAAGGAAGGAAAGAAGGAAGGAAAGAAGGAAGGAAGGAAGGAAGGAAGGAAGGAAGGAAGGAAGGAAGGAAGGAAGGAAGGAAGGAAGGAAGGAAGGAAGGAAGGAAGGAAGGAAGGAAGGAAGGAAGGAAGGAAGGAAGGAAGGAAGGAAGGAAGGAAGGAAGGAAGGAAGGAAAGAAGGAAGGAAGGAAGGAAGGAAGGAAGGAAGGAAGGAAGGAAGGAAGGAAGGAAGGAAGGAAGGAAGGAAGGAAGGAAGGAAGGAAAGAAGGAAGGAAGGAAGGAAGGAAGGAAGGAAGGAAGGAAGGAAGGAAAGAAGGAAGGAAGGAAGGAAGGAAGGAAGGAAGGAAGGAAGGAAAGAAGGAAGGAAGGAAGGAAGGAAGGAAGGAAGGAAGGAAGGAAGGAAGGAAGGAAGGAAGGAAAAAAGAAAGAAAGAAAAAAAGGAAAAAAGAAAGAAAGAAAGAACTCTAGCTAATCCTGCTCAACTGGACTTAAATATAGGCCAACTAAGAGTGTTGGAAAGGGAATATTGGTGTAAGCAATAGAGGTCCTGTGTTTGAAGAAAGTAAATGACTTAATGGCCTCATGCCTCAGTTTCCTCATCTGTAAAGTGAGGGAGGTTGAACTCAGTGGCCTCTAAAGCCCTTTTTGGTTCTTAGCCTATGACACTACAAAATTCTAGCTTTGTCATTTGCTACCTAGGGTAGCAACCTTGGGTAAGTAAATTGATTCTGTGATATAAAGGAATTGGTCTCAATTGAGCTTTAAGAGGAAGGAGCCCATTGGAAAAAACATCCAACCTGTGGTCAAAGAGACCGATTCTGAACATCAGCCATGTCTCATTCTCTTAGTTTCCTCACCTGCAAGTGAGGAGGTTGTTCTAATAAACCATAAGATCTTTTCCAACTTGAACTCAATGGTACCAACATTTGAAGCCCTTGGGTAAGCTTAGGCTGTGCCTTCACTCCCATAACCCTCCCCACACTGTTTCTCCATCCTTCCCAATGCACCCCAGCTTCTGACCTGCAGGAACTGGATGGATATTTTGTGCTTGGTGGCATGGGACTGGGCCAGAGGCTTCAGTTCTGCATCATGCTGGCCCTTCTTCTTGAGGATGTTCCCCAGGGCAGTGAGCACCGTGGCGCCATGTTTTTTAAGGTCTTCAGATGCCTTCATCTCATCCTCAGACTTGAGGTGCTTAAACTTGTCAAACTTCTCCAGGGTCTCAGGGTGGCCTTTAAAGAGTCTGGGAAGAGAAAGGGAGAGAGCCTCGGTGAGGCTTGGCTGAAGTCAGGGGAGGCTCAGAATCATTGGATTGAAAGAGCGCCATTTGGTGACATGGGATGTGGTTCAATGCTTAGCTCTGCTAGTCACTCTCTTTGTGACCTAGAGTAAGTTTACCTGTCTGGGCAGTCTCCTCCTCCAAGATCCAACTTCTGCTTTTGCAGATGAACAAACTGAAACCTCAAATTCAGCCTTACTAGCTATGTGACTCTGGGCAAGTTATTTTACCCTGTTTGCTTCAGTTTCTTCATCTGTAAAATGAGCTGGAAAAGAAAATGGTGAACTACTCTAGTACCTTCACCAGGAAAACCCCAAAGGGGTCCCAATGAGTTGGACACAACTGAAAAACAACTGAACAGCAACAGCACACAGACCAGGAGAAACAAGGGATTTGTCTATGATCACAACTAACAAATGGCAGAGAGGAAGTTCTTTTGACTTCAGTGACTTGCCCAGGGTCACACAGCTAGGAAGAGTCCGAGGCTGGATTTGAACTCATGAAAAAGAATCTTCCTAACTCCAAGCTCTGCACTGTATTCACTGGGCCACTGAACTGGAACCCAGATTCTCCCAAATCCAGACCTGGCTCTCTAGCCACTGTACTACCTAGGTGCCCCATACTTAATGGAATTGATGAGGCACTTTATAAATGTTTGTTGATTGTATTCATTTAGATTATACAAGCACTTATTTATCTCAGTCCACCTTTCTTCTTTCCCCCAAAGAATATAAGCTCCTTGAAGGCAGGGACTGTTCCTGTCTTTGTAGTGCCTGTGCCTAGCACAGTGCCTGGCACATAGGGGGAACTTAATAATTATTAATTCATGTGGCAGCCAGCTAGTGCAGTGGATAGAGCATTGGGTCTTAAGTCAGGAAGACCTGACTTCATATACTTACCAGCTAGCTATGTGATTCTGGGTGAGTCACTTAATCTCTGCCTCAGTTTCCTCATCTATAAAATGGGGGTAATAATAGCTCCTACTTCCCAACGTGGTGAGGATCAAATGAAATACTAATTGTAAAGTGCCTAGCACATTACCTGGTTGTGTAAATGTTAGTTATATATTAATTATAGTAATCATCGAAGGCATGAAAGTACTTCACAGCCCTGAGATCACCAGTGGCACATCAAGGGTTCTCACGCTTATCTTTGGGACTCTTCAATGCGATGCCCAAGTAGGTGTTTGGTGCCTAGAACAGAAGGACATGTCCTGTGTTGTTCCAGACAGTCCAGCAGACACCCAGATGGGTCTGACATTGAGTCCCTGTAAAGCCAGCCTGGAGTTTTATTGTCTTGGTGACTTGTTAACCAAACACCCAACAGGTATTTATTAAATGGCTACCAGGAGCCTGAAAGTGGGTCTAAGTCCAGAGCCCTCCCTGCACAGACGCCAGTCTGTCACTCTAGCCAGGAAAGCCACTTGTCTCACTCTCATCTCCCTTGGCATGTTGGGAGCTGTCCCTGGCTCTGTGGAGAGGAGGCGATGGGTCTTCAGGGCCATCTCCAGGCACTAGCTCAACCCTAGCCTTGGATAATAAAAGAAGAGGAGGGGGATGGAATTGGGGATATGGAAAGGCTTCAAGATTGAGGCTCAGTCCACTGCCGAGCTATACAGAGCTGGAACTAAAAATATTTTCACGTGGGGCGTGGGATGGTGGTGGCAGGGGTGGAGGGGATAGTCTGGCTCAAGGTGGTGCCATTCTAGAAATTAGTTCTAAGAAAGCAGGTGCCTTAGTGGCCAGACCCTGGAGGTAGCAGCTAAAGGCAGGGGAGGGATTTGAATCTAGAGCCAGCTGGTAAAAAGTGAGGGGACTGGAGGCTCACCTGGAGGAGGGAGCTCTCCCAGATGGCAATGCCCTGGGCAAAGATCCGGGTGCCAGTCCTAGTTATAGTTCAGAGTTGAGAATTGGCTTCATCTTTTGCATGCTGTTATTTACTATCAGTGGGAACTTGAGCCAGTTGTTGAGTCCTTTTGTTGACTTGGGTCCTTTATCTATCCAGTGGGGAATATAAGCCCATTAAGACATAAGTTCCTCCAAGGCAGGTCTATCATCTTGTCTTTCTATCTCCAGCATCTCGTACCATAGCTGGCACATAGGAGGTTCGTAGAAAGTCCTTATTGAATTGAATTCTTTTGGAGATGATACTTATGCCATTTAGTCCAAGAGATATCTGACCAAGGGCCCATTCTACACCTCCCATCTTGTCATTCATTCATTCCTTGTTCCAATTCTTGGTCTTTGGATCATAGGAGCCTTAGCATAGTGTTTGGGATATAGTAGGTGCTTAATAGTTGCTTGGTTATTGATTGGCAGATTTTTTTCTAAACCCTTACCTTCAGTCCTAGGTATCTGGTCCAAGGTAAAAGAGCAGTAAAGGCTAGATCATTGGGCTTAAGTGACTTGCCCAGAGTCACACAGCTAGGAAGTATCTGAGGACAGATTTGAACCCAGGTCCTCTGAACTCCACTGTGCTATCCAGCTGTCCCTATGGCTCTACTTTTTTTTTAACTGTTATCTTCCATCTTTGAATCCATACTCTGTATTGGTTCCAAGGCAGAAGAGTGGTCAGGGCTGGGCAATGGGGGTCAAGTGACTTGCCCAGCTAGAAAGGGTCTAAGGACACTTGAAGACAGCTCTCATGTTTTCTTCAGGCTCTGAAGACAGATTCGAACCCAAGAATTCTGCCTCACTCTCAATCCACCGAACCACCTAACTGCCCCGCCATTGCAATACTTTTAACATGGCGTCTTGGGAAAAGCCCTAGATCTGGATTTCAGATTCTGGGTCAACTGTTTATGATGTGTGCTCACTTGGGGGAAGTCTCTCTCCTCCTGGACTAGCCTACTTTCCTCTTCTGGAAAGAGATGCTTCGACTGGATGGCTCCTAAGGTCTCTCCCAGGACTTAATCCTGAAGAAAACATAGAGCTGTCTTCAAGCTTTTAAATGGCCGCCCTGCGCCAGCAGCATCCCATCGGCTGTGCTTGGCCCCAGAGGGCAGGACCAGATGGAAGCTGCCCAGTGGCAGATGTCCACTCCGTGTAAGGAAAAGCTTCTGAACTGTCCAGCATTCGAGCATTGTCTGCTGGCAAATCCATTCCTGACTAGAGCCGGATCCACATTGCCCCACTCCAGGGTCATTGTCCAGTTTCAGTCGCGTCTGACTCTTCCCGACCCATTCCGAGGGGGCTTCTCGGCCAAGATCCTGGAGGGGTTACCCTTTCCCTCTCCAACACAGGGCTCCGTTTCCGAGGTCAGGGAATATTTGTTTTTATTGATTGCTGTGCTCCCAGAATCTAGCAGTGACCAGCGGGTGTGTCTAGTTTTTTTCCTGGATACATGATTTCACTGATGTACGGAACCCAGAGCAAGGAAACTCCTTCAACTGCTCTACAGCCTAGAATGTCAAGACCTGTCCAGGTTGTGGACAGATAGGGACTTGAACCCATGCCTCTAACTCTGGTCTCACTTCCTTAGCCACACAGTAGGCGTTGATAACTGCTTATAGGAGGCATCAGTGAATGAATAAATGGGGATGTATCCTTGGGGAGATAACCCTTGGACTCAATGGCACGGAGGACCTGCATCTCAGTGCTTCTGGGATTCTATTATTAGACACCCACGTTCACAGTTATAATTAGGCACCAGGATACAAAGATACCCAATTATCATTTGAGCTGCACTGAGACAGCCACACAGCTATTGTTCATACACGTGTGCGTGCGCACACACACACACACACACACACATGCTCACACACACATACAATGTCAGAATCCTAAACATTTCTACATCTTCTCCTTTGGCACTAAGCCTCTGCCTCAGGCTAGGCAGGACCGCCCAGCGACTGTATCCTATGTTAGCTGATCCCAGTGGAGCCCCCATCCAAAGGCCACATGCGTCACTGCCTGCTTTCAGCCTGTACCTTTCACCCAAGGGTCTTGAGCTCATTACTAATATTATCAGGCAGCCACTATTCTTATCCTGCTCCTCAGACAGCGGGAGAAGCCAAAGCTTAAGGGGGAAGGAGCTGGGTCCAAAAATAATGGGACAAGAGCCCAGAGTACCTCCTGACTAGGGCAGGGTTAGACAGGACTGATCATTAGGAATCTTTATGGGTTTTCATCTGTTTTCAGGCATGCCTCCTGTTTCCCTTGGAAACACAAACCACAAAGGAGACAGAATCCAGGACCTAGAGGAGTCCTATTGCTCTCTCAGTCTTTCTCTCTTTGTCTTTCTCTATCCTTTGAGTGTGTGTGTCTCCCCACATCTCTGTCTCAGTTTCTCTCAGTGTCTATACTTCTTTCTTTTTCTCTATTTCTATCTATCCTTCCTAATGTCTCTCTCCCTCCTTCCTTCCTTCTCTCTATTTCTCTCTTCCTCCCTCCCTCCCTCCTTCTTTCTCATTTCTCTCCTGTCACTCTCTCCTCTCTCTCCCTTCCCTCTTTCTCTTTCTTCTCTCTCACTCCTTTCTCTCTTCTCTCTCTTTCATTTCTTTCTTTTCTTTCGCTTACTCATCTCTCTTTAGTCCCCCATCTCTCTTTCCTTCCCTACCTCTCTCCCTTTCTCTTTCTCTTTCATCTCTCTTCTATCTCATCTATCTTTCCTCTTTATCTTTCTTCTCTCTCTCTCTCTTTCTCTCCATCCCTCCTTCTCTCTCTTTCTCTCTCTCCCTCCCTCCTTCTTTCTCATTTCTCTCCTGTCACTCTCCTCTCTCCCTTCCCTCTTTCTCTCTCCTCTCTCACTCCTTTCTCTCTTCTCTTTCATTTCTTTCTTTTCTCTCGCTTGCTCATCTCTCTTTAGTCCCCCATCT
The DNA here is from genome assembly GCF_027887165.1 of Monodelphis domestica. Classification (NCBI taxonomy): domain Eukaryota; kingdom Metazoa; phylum Chordata; class Mammalia; order Didelphimorphia; family Didelphidae; genus Monodelphis; species Monodelphis domestica. Next base: position 98,386,097 of record NC_077231.1, read on the forward strand.
CTCTTTCCTTCCCTACATCTCTCCCTTTCTTTCATCTCTCTTCTATCTCATCTATCTTTCCTCTTTATCTTTCTTCTCTCTCTCTCTTTCTCTCCATCCCTCCTTCTCTCTCTTTCTCTCTCTCCCTCCCTCCTTCTTTCTCATTTCTCTCCTGTCACTCTCCTCTCTCCCTTCCCTCTTTCTCTCTCCTCTCTCACTCCTTTCTCTCTTCTCTTTCATTTCTTTCTTTTCTCTCGCTTGCTCATCTCTCTTTAGTCCCCCATCTCTCTTTCCTTCCCTACCTCTCTCCCTTTCTTTCATCTCTCTTCTATCTCATCTATCTTTCCTCTTTATCTTGGACCAAACACAAGCTCCCCCTCTCTGAGTCTCCATTTCCTAACTGGACAAAGGAAAGGGCTGGATGATCTCAAAGGTGAAAGGATCTCACAGCCCATTTCCTATGATATTTGGCAGGAGCCCCCCCACCCCCAGTTTCTGGATGTTTCTAAGGTCCCTTTCAGTCCTTCCATTTCAGGTCTCCTCCTTTTCATCCTCAGGCAGCCCCTCACCCCGGGAAAGGCCTAAGCCTATTTTTGGCAGTGCCTTGGGAGGCCCTCCCTCCTCAGCACCTGCTTTCCGGCCTGCTGAATGATCCCTGCCTAAGCAGCTGCCCCCTTTTTGTCCCTCGCCCCACAGTTGGTGTCTCCGTCATCCCAAGGTAACATGAGGCTAGTGTGGCCCATGGGCCATGGACCTGGGAGGGCACTGGCTGGGCTGGATGGGAGCCTCTAGAAGGAGCAGAATCCAGTCATCCTCATCTCTGCAGATGGGCAGAAGGAATTGCAAAGAGTTTTTCAATCCTGAATCATTTTCTCTGTTATTTACCTCACTGTCTCCCTGCTAGCTGGCAAGCTAGTCCTCTTGACAAGCCCGTGTGGGGGAGTCAGCTTCCCAGACACCATGAAACAAAGACAGATGAGGCAGGAGGCAGCAGAGAGATGTCCCACCCCACTCCCCATCCCCAAGAAGTTCCCGGGCTTCCACAGATACAGGAAAGAAATCCCTTCAAGAGATCCAGTGGAAACAAAACATGATTCAGCTTCCTTGCCCAGAAAATGGGAGAGATGAATTAGGTAGCCTTGGAGGGCCCTTCTAGCTCTCTACCTCTGATTTCTGTGTGGCCTTGGATAAGTCATTTCCTCTCTCTGGGCCTCAGTCTCCTCCTCTATAAAATAGGGGGCTGCATTCAGTCCCTTCTAGCTTTAAATCTGGAGGTAGGGCTAGGAGGCGAAGATGGACACTGGATGGGGAAGAAGGTTTCTTCCCACCACTTTGCTGAGTGACCTTGGACAAGTAACTTAACTTGCCTGGGCCTCCCCTACAAAAAAGAGGAGGTTGAACTAAATAACTGAGATCCCTCTGAGCTAGTCATGATCAATACTATAATAATGGTAATATTAAAATACTATTAGAGAATCATCCTCATCATAGCTGATCTCGATCATCCAAAGTGCTTTCTATTCATTATATCCTAAGAGCCTCTCAACAGCCCCTGTGAGATAAGCTAGGTTCTAGGACCAGCTTTTATATTCTCACTGTATGGCCCTGGATCAGTCATTTTCCTTCTCCAGGTCCCAATTTCCTTATATCTAACATAAAGCTGACTCAGACTAATTGATCTCTGAGGTTGTCCCCAAATTCCCAGTTCTGTGGTTTTAGGACCTTATTTATGCCTTTTATCAAGCACTTTAAAATACTCCCCCCATGGTAGTCAACTCGTGTTTCAAGTGAGAACTGAGGCAAGCGAAGGGCAAATGGAGACGTAGACATGTGGTTTAGTGGGAGGATGCCTGGATTTGGAGTCTGATGATTCTCTTGCTTACTTACTCCCTGTCTGACCAAGGGCAGGAGAGTCCAGCCAGATCTGCATCCCACCCCCCAAAAAGGAGTAGCTCAAAGACCCCCCCACACACACACAAATACCCCTGCCTGTGTCTTAGCTGTGTGTCTCTGGGCGAGCCGCTCACCCTCTCTGAGTTCCTTCTCTGGAAAATAAGGGAATTGGATAGGCTGGCTACTGAGATCTAGATCTAAACCTGATTCTAAAATTGGTAACTGGAGAGGGTCTAACATCTGGGTTCTTTGATCTTTGATCTGTCCAAGGTCCCAAAGGAAGAACGGTGGCAGCCATAGTAGGCTATTGTCAAGGGTCCACTGAACCATCCTCCTCTCCATCTCAGCCCCTGAGAAGCACCCGGCCACCCCCAAAGCAAGGACACCCTTGAACTGAATTCCTTGAGACACAGACAGAGGCTGAGAGAAAGAGACAGAGCAGCATTCCTCAGGAGTCTGTCGCCATTAGAACCTGAGACACGGAACAGACAAATGGTACCCCAAGGACTGGGCAGCCTTCCAGAGCTCGTCCTCTCCTGGGCATTCCATGCGCCCTAAGACCTTTGGAAAGCCTTCTGCCTCTTAGGTCCAAATGATTCTGAGGAGGATGGGAAGGTTTCCCAGAAGCCCCAGGACCCCGGGCGTCCTCCCGGACAGCACAGACTCTTCCCGCAAGGGGAGGAGAGTCCAGCCAGATCTGTATCCTGTCACCCAGACCGGAGTCGCCCAAAGAGCCCCCCTACACCCACCCAGGCACCCACGCACCCCTCGACACACACCATCACCCGACACCGGACAGGCAGCCACTATCCGCTCTAGAAGGGAACTTGGAACATAAATGTAGATGTCGGGGGAGCTTTGGACTAGAATCCCAGGTCATGGATGATCCCCAGCACAGGTCATGTCAGCCCTGGGAGGAATGGTAGGACGGAGATGGGAGCTAGAAGGGATTAGAGCAGAGGATGCCAGAGGGAGGCACCTTAGGACAGAGAACGTCCGAGCGAAGTCTCTGGACGCAGAATGTCAGAACTAGAAGGACAGAGTAGCCAGTTAGTCCAATGCCCTGATGTCTCAGAGGAGAGAACTGAGCTGTGGAAAGGGGGGACCATCCTGAGTTCCAGGAGGGCAAGTTTCATTCAGTGCTGGAGACGGAGGGTGGCCCTCTCTTTAGCTGAGTCACTAGGTCTGGCTCCCCCTGCGCAAGAGGACTCTCCGGGGTTTCCTGCTCTGACTCCCCGGCTCCCCAAAGTCTGGGAATGAGAAAATCTCCTATTTTCTGAAGGTCTCGGCTCATTCTCCCCAGTCCCAGGTCCACCGCAATCTGGCCACCCAGCCTCCTTTCAGGGAAGCACCCAGATGGGGAGGGAAGGGTGGAAATGCAGAGAAATGCAGGAGAATATTTGGCCAACGTGGAAAGGGGAGAAACATGCGTTTCCATCTGTGACAAGATCCAGGGCTCCTCTATCTGGGTCTGGAAGGGACTTGGAGGCCCCTCATTTTACAGAGGAGGAAACTGAGGCCTGGAGAGCAGACCTGACTTGCCCAAGGTCACACAGGTAATAAGGGCTGGGACTCCTGGCACCAAACCTACGGATTAATTCTTGGTCCCCCTGTATCCTGGAGTAAGAAAATGTCAGTGATGTGCTTAAGCCGGGAATGGATGTCTGATTACTATCCTTGGGCATAAGGTGGAACGTTTCCTAGGATCTTCAAGCCAGGAAGGACCTTGCAGCACCTACCAACACCCTCATTATCCAGATGGGGGAACCAAGCCCAACGGACCAGGACACACAGTAAGTTAGGGGTGGAACCAGGTTAGCTGTTTTTCAATCAATAAGTTCTCTCTTACTCTGGGGTGGCCCAGGAGGGGAAGGCACTAGGCTTGTAGCCAAAGGTCTCAGTTCCCTTCTCTGACCTATACTGCCTGGATAATCTTAAGGCAAATCACTTGCCCTCTGGGAATCTCATTTTCCCCATCTATAAAATGGGGGTGGTAGTTTGGATTAAATGACCTCTAAAGAACTGGTGGTCAGGAAGACCTGAATTCAAATCCTGTCTCCTACACTTACTAGCTGAATGACCTAGGACAAGTCACTTAACTTCTGTCTGCCTCACTTTCCTCATCTGTAAAACGAAGGGGTTGGGCTAGATGGCTTCTGGGGTTCCTTCAAGCTCTAGATCTAGGATCCTGTGATTGCTTCCAGCTCTGAATAGAAGGGATACATGTGCCTTTTCCAAGAGGCATATCACACATATCCTATTTATTTATATTGAATTGCAGCCATATGGTGTGAGCTATAATGGATGCCTCAGGAAAACATATATACCAATTTCAACTAATGAAGAGGAAATAGACCGTTCCGACATGCCCTGATGATGGTGTTAATAACCGCCGGGTCTGACAAGCTTCCGTGGTGCCACCTGAGTGGTTGTGAAGGATTAGAAGCTTTCCCACCCAGGACTTGTTCTGGAAGGAGAGAAGGGAAGGGAAGCGTATGTGGTCCCAGCTGCAGATTAGCAAAGACCACAGACAAGTGAAGACCGAGCAGGAAGCATCTCTGCCATTATGATGGAAGTAACTGGGGGGAAAGTCTCATACTCTCCCTTTACAGAAGGAGAAACTGAGGCCCAGTGAGCGACCCAGGAATCTGGAAACCAACTTACAGAGGGCTGAGGGCGCTGTCAGCTTTTTGAGGGGCTTCCCAGTTGCCCTGTGTGTCATCATACCTTTTCAAGCTTGGGTCCTTGGGAGGGTCTGGCTTGTATCCTTTCTTCTGGATAGGCTTCATGCACGTCTAGAGTGCAATGGCTGGGGAGCTAGGACTCCTGGGTACGGTCCCCAGTCTTGCCTATGAATTTTTGACATATCAAAATGGAAAGCATTCCAGCCAGACCTGTGTTCAAGTGCTGGCTCTTCCAGACTTTCTGGGTGATTTGGGACTGGCTGATTCCTTTCTCTGGGTCTCTGTTTTTTTCCATCTGTTAAATGGAGTTGGATTAAATGAACGTGAAGGTCTCTAAAGACCCTGGATTTGGAGTCAGAGGAGGAGCATTCGAATTCAAGCTCTTCTACTTAATAGCTGCACGGCTTAGGCAAGGCACTAACCTCTCTGGTCTTTCATTTCCTCAATCTGCCCCAGTGGGGAGGGGGCTGCACTAGGGGCTTTCTAGGGCTCCTTCCAGCTTGACTCCATCAGCCTTTGACCCTCCAAGCCTGCCCTCCTCCTGCTCCTGCTCACCAATGCTTGACCCAATGGCACAGAAGGAAAGGGGGGCTCTGAGACCCTCATGCAAAGAGGGGGGGCGAGATCAATGGCCTTTTACCTGATCAGCACCTCCTGCCCATGGCCGGGGATATCCGCCTCCACCTTCCCCCAAGCGTTCAGCACCAGTTGCCATTCTCCATCACTGAGACCCATGGCGCTGCCCAAAGAAGATGAGCAAGAGTGTCAGTTGTGCCCAAGTCTCGAGTTGGGTTTGGAAGCAGCCCCAGCCTGCCAGGGGCCTTTATACCCTCCCCTGGGTCCTGGCCACTCCTAGCGATTGACAGCCCCAGCCTTGCGCTCTCGGTCATCCCAGTCTGGGTTCTAATCTCTTTCTTTCTTGCTCACATGGAAGTTATTTTGGGTCAGGTGCCATTGTGGGCCTGCCCGGAGCTCAGGCCACCAGCTGGGGGAGGGGGCAGCGAGCCTGGGGCTTGCCCCCTCCCGAGGCAGACCGAAAGGGCACTGGCCGGCCCCTTGCCAGAAGCCTGTAACTCAACGCCCTCCTCCTGCCGGGGGACTAGAAAAGGCCCCCAGCAGGCCTCCAAGCTTGGGATTCCAACTTCTTGGCCCTGACTTTGGGGCCACAAGACCTGCTTACCTTATTTAGAACCTCTTTCCTGACCTTCCCGAAGCCATCCCAGAGCTCCGAAGGGGAGAGGGGGAGAGGGGGAGGGACACCGCTGCCCCTCCCCTTCCCTTCCCTCCGCTCCCCTCACTCACATTCCAGAAATGTTGGCTGAGCACCTACTACGTGCGGGCAAGACTTCTTGGCATCATACAATAAATACATCTTAGAATCAAAGATCGATGTGGAAGGGACGTCGGAGGTCATCTCATCTGGTCCAACCCCTTCCCTCGTTTTACAAGGAAGGAAACTGAGGCAAAAAGAGGAAAAATGCCCAGGGTACCCCGGGTGAGAAAAAAGAGCAAATTCAAGGGTCTCCACAGTGCCACATGCCACCCCGACACCCCCAGAGACTAAGGAAGCAGTTGGGGACCCATCAACAATCATTTAAGTGCCTCCTGCAGCTAAGCGCTGGATGGGACTCTAAGCCCAGGCAAGTCACTTAACTTCAGCCTCAGCTTCCTCATCTGTAAAATGGGGGGTAATAATCGTGCTTCCCCAGACAGGGCTGGCAGGAGGGTCAAACAGGATTGATTATACAGGCAAAGCGATGGGAAGACCTTGTAGCACTCCTCAAAATGGAAACTATTCTCACTCTTACCCTGGTTCAAGGAGTTAAGTCAGGCATGCATTAAATGCTTATTGTGTGCCAAGCACTGTGTGAGACCCTGAAGCTACAAAAGCTACAGTCACTGCACTCAAGGAACTCAGTCTAATGAGGAAGGCCTGGGTTCAAATCGTGTCTCTGCCATTTACCAGGAGTTTGGCCTTGAGCAAATCCCTAAAACCTCCCTGGCTCTGCGAGTCTCTGAGCTCTCTGAGGAGCCTCCAGCTTTGTCTGAGTCCTATATTTATCTCAGTGTGCGCTGTGTCCCCATCGCCCTGGAGAAGGGTAACTGGATGAGGCCAAGACAGCTGGTAATAAAATGGAGGAACCTAAGAGTGAGAGGGGCAGGGAGCTGGGAGTGAAGCAAGCGGGGCCAGCAGCCACACAAAATGGCGGGCCTCCCTGGAAATTCACCAATCACAAGGACGGAGCCTCAAGACCCAGGCTTCTCCGGGATGGGACTTTGGAAGTGACTGGGTCCTCCATTGTACAGATAAGGAAACTGAGTCTCAGAACCATTTGGTGGTGAAGAGGGGTCTCAGAGGTCATCCCGTTCAATACCCAAACCCAGAGATTTGGGGGATGAAGAAACGGCTAGAGAGTGATGGGGTCCTCTGGCCATTCAGATGGGGAAGGGACCGCAGAGCTTACTGATTTCACTTTCTGGCACTGTTTCCTAAGGATGGCCTCAAAGACCCCTCTTGGGTAGAGCCCGGATGAGGCTCTGGTGAAGGGGAACAGAGAGCCACCGGGCAGGACGGAGGGCGACAGGCCCAAGAACCTCCAAAGGAAATTCCATAACATCTGGCCATGGCGGCTGCCTCCAGATTCCAGGGGAGGCAGGGGGGCAGGCCAGGATATTGGAAGGCTCCGGGGCCCAGCACAGCCGTGAACGTGTCTGACAAGAAGCTGGCTTTACGCCATCTGAGTCTGACTGTTTCATTGCTCCCCAGATCCCAACTTGAGGTCTCATCACCCCTACAACGTTTACCATTTAAGCAAATGGAAAGACCTGGAAACCAGGTTCCCCCTTCTCCATCTCCACAACAGAGCTGCCTTGCCCAGTGGTTGCCATAGAGACCCAGAGCCTCCTGCTCTGTTTTTAATCGTATAATTACAAGAATGGCAGCTCTCAGCGTGCCAGGATCAGGCATGTGGGGGAAGAGAGGTTTTGGAAAAACGGATGGAATTTCAGTGAAAATATCCACCCCCCTCCCTCCTCCTTCCCCCTGACTCCTACACAATCTTTTATTTTCCACCGAGGGTTTATTATTTAGGTGGCTTTCTAGACGAGAGAAGCACAGTACAAAGAATCTTGGCTCTGGAGGCAGAAGTCCTGGGTTTGAATCCCACTTTGGTCATGACCAATGTGACCTCAGGCAAATCACTGAATTGCCTTGGGTCTCTGCTTCCTCCCTGCAAAATGAGGGGGTTGGGCTGTCTAAATCTGTGATCTGAGGAGTACATTTCTCCTTGCCTCAGTTTCCTCCTCTGTAATGATGGACTAGATGACCTGAGGTCCCTCTAGCCAAAGAGTAATGGCTAGAGTCAGAATGACCTGGTTTCAAATCCCTCCTCTGACATTTAATTAGCTCTGAGATCAAGGGCAAGTAACCTACTCTCTGAGTCTTGGTTTACTTGTCTATAAAACGGGAATAAAATATCACCTGGAACTCTACTTTAATAGGGTTGTTGTGAAGCTCAAATGAGGCTGTGTGATGCCAGAAAAAGAGTGTGTGAAGTTCTAATCCAGCCCCCTGGTTTTGGGCAAGTTCTTCAGCTTTTCCTGGATCTCTGCTTCCTCCCCCAGCAAAAGGAGAAGGTTGGACTCATCTTCTCCAAGTTTCCTCCAGCTATAATCTAGGATGATTAATTGGCAGATGAAGATGAGACCCAGAGGGAGGAAATGGACTCAGCAAATAAGGGACAGGGTCAGGACTTGAACCTCATTCCCAACTCCCAAATTTGTGCTCTTTCACTAAACTTCATGGATTCTCTGGATTCCTTGCTAGATGGCCCTCCTGGCCCATTCCAGAAAGGAAGGTCCTGGCCTGAGTACTTTCCATTTTTGTCTCTCCAGCTCTCAGAATTCCAAAGCAAGGTTATAGAAAGGGGCCAACTTGTGCCCCCTTCTCTCCCTCCCCACAGACATCTCTAGTGACCTCTGGGAGGGGGAGATGTAGAGAAAAGAAAGAAACCTTCCCACAAGGTCTGGCAACAATTGTGACTATCTTTAACTACCAAGGCTCAGCAGAGAGCACTGAAAGATAGAACTGGAAGAGAACTTGGAACGTCAGAGGTGGAGGGAATCTTAGAACTAGAACAGGGAATTGGGAAGGACCTTAGAACATAGAAAGTCAGAACTGGAAGGGACCTTAGACCAGGGAATGTCAGATTGAGGGGGGACCTTAGAACAGGGAATGTCAAAGCTAGAAGGGGTCTTGGTGGCTGATTAAATCTAACTCACTCCTTTCATAAGTGGAGAACAAACCCAAAAGAGTATCAGAGTGAGTTCTTCAAGCTCATACAACCATTTAGTGGCAGAAGTGGAAATAAATCCAAGTTCTTTCACTTCTGAGAACGAGAATATATTCTATCATTTTGGGACTCCCTATCTCAGGATGTTTAGCTGAAATTTACCTGCAGGGGCAATAAGGAGAAACAGAGTCAGAGACAGAGAGAGAAATGGGAACAGAGACAGGCAAAGACAAGGGGGGGGGGGGGAATGGGAGGGGAGGGAACAGGAACAGGGCCAGAGCTAGAGACAAAGAAGATGCTGAAATGGGAGGCATGATTTGGGTTCCCGTTGTGGCCAGCTCTGCTACTCAGGGTCAAAGACATATTTCAGGGAGAGAGGGAAGGTCATCAAGTCCAACTCTCATATTTGTAGATGAGGAAATGATGCCCAGGGAAGGTAGGTGACTTCTTCCAAGTCCTAAGGGACTCACAGAGCTCAAAAGGAGCTGAGCTGGAATTGGAATCTAGGTCACAAAATCTCAGAGCAGGAAAAGACTTCATGTGGCATCTAATCCAATTGATCGTTGAACCCCTTGATGACATCCCCACATATGGGCCTTACTTGAGAGGGCTTTCAGACAGCCCAGGGAATATGGGGAAGTTTTGCTGAGCCTCAGTCTGTCTCTGTAGCTTCTGACTTTATCTTTAGGGGAAATATTGAATGAATATGGTCTCTTTTCAATGTGAGAGTCCCTTAAATACTAGAAGACACTTGTCATTCCAATAACCAAAACTTCTCTTCCCCAGTTGAAACATGACAGGTCCTTCAACCAGTCTTCTCAAAATACAACTTGGACTTGCTTTCATTGACAAAGTCATGCAGGGATCCATCTCTGTCTCTCTCCCTTCTCTCTCTGTCTCTCTGTCATAAGGGTGGGATTTTGTCACCACACAATTTGAGGGTTATTAAAATTCCCAAAAGGTTACGGATGAGCTCATTCAGCAGCTATTTTTAGTTGCCTGTTGCAAGGGAAAGAGCCCTTCCTCTGGAATCATAGACCCAGGATTCAAATCCTGCCTCCATCACCTATGTGATTGTACCTTTCTGTGCCCCCGTTCCCCATATATAAAAGGGCAGGGTTGGCCTGAGGTCCTTTCCAGCCACAGGACTAGGATTTCATGCGTGCTCATCACAAAGATAATGAAAAACACCTCTCAGTCTTCAAGGAACCAAGAGGGAAGCTATCAAGTAATAAGTTAGACCTACTTAGCACCCTAGAGCTCCACCAAATGTCTTCCCCTTCCAAGGAAAGAAGGAGAAGGAAGGAAGGAAGGAAGGAAGGAAGGAAGGAAGGAAGGAAGGAAGGAAGGAAGGAAGGAAGGAAGGAAGGAAGGAAGGAAGGAAGGAAGGAAGGAAGGAAGGAAGGAAGGAAGGAAGGAAGGAAGGAGGAAAGGAAGGAGGAAGAAAGGAAGGGAAGGAATAAGAAGGGAGGGGAAGAAAGGAGGGAAAGGAGAGGAGAGAAAAGGAGAGAAGAGGAGAAGAGAGGAGAAAATGGAAGCTAAACACCAGAGAAATCAGTTTTCAGACCAAAAACACCTTTATCTGTTGCCACCTCAGCCAGGCTCCTGCCCAGCTTCTGCCTTCTCCCTCTACTGTTCCATCCCCAAGATTTAGCTTGTAGACCCTGCTTGGGCTATCCTCTTCCCCTCCTCTCTTATCCTCCCTGCCTGCCCCAACTCAGCCCACTGTTGGCAGCAGCAACCAGCTGGGCGGGGAGCCAGATCAGGCCTCACCAGTCCCACCCAACACGTGTCCAGGGGGGGCCCTGAAGATCAGGGTCATGGGGTCCAAAGTTTGAAGGCCCCATCCCCTTGACCCCCTGGGGGTCCAAGATTCCCGGAGCTGCTTCCCCTACCCCTAAGCCCTTTCTCCCTCTGCACCTGCCCCAGTCTCCATAACAACTATTGTGCCAACCCAACAACCCAGCTGTCCTCACCTCACTGTCTTCACCTCGACTCAGGCCAGGCTTCCAGGACACAAGTAGGGGGTGGGGAGAAGTGTCCTGGACTCCTCCAGGATTGGGAGGAGAGTGCAGGGAGAGATACAGGGAACTAAAAATACAATTTTAAAAGAGAAGGCTCCGCCTAACTTGAGTTGCTGGGGAGTAGAGAATTTAGCCAGGATGGAAAGTGAGAAATTAGGGAGCCCAGATCTTTTATTTTACAGAAAGAGAAGTTGAGAGCCCGGGAAGGAGAGTAAGGTGGTAACAGAACTAGGGATGAAATCCCAGTCTTCCTTTTCCACCATAGAATGTTCTTGCATTATGGTAGTGATAAGAGCAATGGGCTCCTAGACAAGGAAGACCTGGTAGTCAAGCTCTACTTGCACCCCTCCCGAGCTCTGGGACTCTGGGAGAATCAGTCCCCCTCTCAGCCTCAGGGGAATGTCCTCCTTGGGAAAATGGGACTAAGTGGGCCTAGCTGAACTCATGGAGCTGCTGTCACATGATATACCGAAAATGCCTTGGAAACCATAAGGCCAATGGAGGTGTCCGCCATGATGAATTCCATTCTACCTCCAGGCTGGAGAGACCCAGCAGAGCTCCCCACTGAACCAGAAAACAGGCTTTGACCCTCGGAGGTCATTCTGTGACCACGAAGAGGTCTAAGCAGATGAACGAGGCTGCAGGGGCATGTCTGCTGCCATCTGGTGGTAGCCAGTTGTGAGGGTGCTGGTGGTGACCCAGATGTATAGACATGTGGGGAGAAGGGACAAGAGGCAGAAACAAAGACAGAGACTGAGGATGGGAGAGACACACAGAGAAAGAGGAGAGGGAGGAAGGAAGATCATAGTGAGGTAGAAAAAGAGACTCAGAGATGCAGAGAGAGAGACAGACAGCCAGAGAGAGACAGAGAGACAGAGACAGAGACAGAGAGACAGAGAGAGACAGAGACCCACACGGAGAAAGAGAAGGAAAGAGAGGAGAGAAGAAAGGAGAAAGAGAGAGACAGGGGGAGGCAAAGAAAACAGACGGCAGCAAGTTGAGTCCCAGGTGGAAAGAGAAAACAGAGATCCAGAGATCGCAGTCCTGGCAAGGAGGGAGAGGGGAGGGCAGTCCCAGCATCTGGAACATTCGAAGGAAAGGCAGACGGGGGGGAGGGGGCGGGGGGGGGGCAGGGAAAGGCAGGGCTTGCTTCGGGGATTGGAGATGATAACTACTGTGGACTGGAGCCCAGAGGGTAGAGTATGAAATAAGGTTGAAAATGTCGAGCTCCTCAAAGTGGAGGAATTTGAATGGTACTCCGTAGTCAGTAAGAGGGCGAGAGAGTGCAGAGCTGAATTCAGAATCCTGAAGATCTGGGTTCCAGTGGAATTGCCCGTTGGCTACGGGAAGGGGGGAGGGGGAGAACATGAATCATGTAACCAGGGGAAATAGTCTAAATTAATTCATTAAAATTCTTCAAATAAAAAAATAAAAGAAAGCAGCATTTCATGATGTCTTCATAACCGATTTTTTAAAAGCCTCTCGAGCCTGTGAACGCTCCCCCATGCAATATTCTCCCAAGAACAGAGTGGACTCGAGCCCCTTTTGCTGGCGTTCTCAAACTGCTCCCCCGGGTATTTGCGAGTTTGGGATCTCCGTCAGCCCAGTCCGGGGAGGGGAAAGTCTAAAGGCTCCCAACCTCCTCTCCCAGACTAAGGGAGTGGAGATGGGATTAGTGGTGAAGAGGCGCCTGAGGCTGAAGCCCGGGGCTCTTCCGCCCCTTCCTTCCTCTGTGGGGGAGGAGAGAGCCTCGGCACTCCCTTATCGATCGCCTTTACCGGCTCCGACTAGCTGGCTCGTTTTGGACCGGATTCAGAGGGCATGAGCAAGCCTTTCAGCCAATCCAAACAGACTTCTCTTGACTCTGAGGGAAGTGTCGGGGCCTCCTTCGCCCCGCACACAATGGGGACGTTCTCCTCGGATAAACGTCGCGGGGCCGAGCGTTTTAGCACTTACTTCTAGTGGGTGGGCTCCCTGATTTACCGACTCAGCGGCCTCTTGCCTTACGTGAGCCATAGGGTGATCCTCATTTTAACGGGCGGGCGAGAGACTGAGCCAAGTCTGAGGTGGGGCTGCCTCTGCACCTCTAGATTCCAAGTTCTAAGGATCTTTGCCTTAGCTCACGCCACTACCCTAAAAGGGATTCCCCACCCAACTCGGTAAGCCTGGAGCGAAGAAAATTCCCTTTCTTACTAGTGTCGGGGTTCGAGCAGCCTTCAGTGAGCAAACATCTGGGGCCAGGCTTCAGAACTCAGGTACAGGGAGGAGGCCTGGGTCTGCTTTGCTATCATGCCAAGGTGCCCCTGGCAAACAGCTGGCATTCATATGGCACCTTCCCTGCTGCAGGCCAGAACCCTTGTTTGGGGCTTATTCTGTATTGCCCCCAGGTGAGGTGAGTCATCATTCATTCCTGTCTCCCTCTTAGAGGCTGGGGGTCACCTGGGGCATCGAGCTAAATTGAGAACCTGTCTAAAGGCCACACTGGCCCTCCCCCATGTTGGGGGAGGGCAGACTAGACCAGGGACCTTTAGCTTCTTTTGTGACATGGCTCCCTTTGGCCATCTGGTGAAACCTAATGTCCTCTTCTCAGAAGAATTCTTAAATGCACAAAATAAAATACATCTGACCGTAAAGGACACTAGTGGAGGGTGGTGGAGAAGAGAGAGGGGTGGGGGTGAGGGAAAGGGAGGGAGAGAGAGACAGAGAGAGAGAGAGAGAGAGAGAGAGAGAGAGAATGGGAGGGAGGGAGAGAGAGGAGAGAGAATGGGAGGGAAGGAGAGAGAAAGAGAGTTGGAAACCAGTCATATTGAAATATTTACTTTTTTCACATTCAGGTTCATTGATCCCCCGAAATCTGTGGCCCCCCAAGTTGAAGACCACCACATGTCTTAGAAACTTAGAAACATAGTGGTAGTCTCTCCATGACTGAGAATGACTATTGTCTTTGTACATTATCATCTATTGATGTACCCTCATGTGGCATTGATCCCCTGAAATCTGTGGCCCCCCCAAGTTGAAGACCATCACATGTCTTAGAACCTTAGAAACACAGTATCCTTGGAATCATATGATGTCAGAATTGGAAGGAAACTTAGCGACCATTTAGTCTAATCCCTCTCATTTTAAAATAAGGAAACAGATCTAGAAAGGTTAAGGGATTGCCCACAGCAAAGATGAAATCCTGGTTCTTTACAGCTTCCCTAGCATTCTCTACATCTGGAAACCTCTCTGCATAATAAAAGAATATTAATACCAGAAGGAACCTTAGAAATTCTCCTGTCCAGATCCTGTTTTACAGATGAAGAAACTGAACACTTTCTCAAAATCATACTTCTAAGTGTATGAAAAAAATACAAGTTATATTGAAATAAACATTTTTTAAAAGTTCACAGACCCCAGGTTAAGAGCATCTGCTTGAGTCCATTTCTCTAATATACAGGTGAATAAACTGAGGCTTAGAGAGGGAAGTGTCTCGCTCAAGGTCACACAGGTAGTAAGGGACAGAGTCATGATTTGAACCCAAATTGTCTGATTCCAAATTTAGTGCTTAATTCTTTGCCCTTAATGCCTGGGCATGGCAGGCTGGCCAGCTCTCCGAGGACAGTATTTCCCAATAAGAACAAAGGATGTTTCTTTTTAAGCAGTAAAGCAGCCACCTTAGGGGTTTACCCAGATGACTCCTAGCCTCTGGTCTTAATCTCTTTGTCCCCCAGAAATGGGCTCCTGTTGGAACCTGCTCTGAGCCCAGGGTGGTATTTATGGAGAACACAATAGCTTTCTAAGTCCTAGCCCCCCTCCCTGCTCTCCCCACTTCTGACAGTTTCCTCTTAACCTGTCATCCAAGACTAGCCCTGGGCAATGCTTGAAATGGGCCAAGTGCTTTTGGCCCCCAAACTCTTCTTTTTTGGGCTCTCTCCCAGCTTTTCCGTACCTCCTTCCCATTGGGTACCCACTGTGCCTCTGGCTGTTCTCTCTCTCTCTCTCATCCTATAATGAAAAAATCTAGTGTGGAAGTCTAGGGATCCTGGTTCCAGTTCTAGGTCTGAAATTACCTCTCTGTGGAATTCAGCCAACCTGCTTCCTTTCTCAGAGTCTCATCTTCATAATCTGTAAAATGTGCCCTCCTCAACTTTGACATTCTTTGATCTAAGGTCCCTCTCAACTCTGACATTCATGACTCTAAGGCTCTTCCCAAGTCTGGCGTTCCATGTTCTAAGGCTTCTCCCAGCTCAGACATTCTCTGTTCTAAGATCAATTCCAGATCTGACATCCTCCTGTCTATGGTTCTTTCCTGCCCTCATACTCTATGATCTTAGGGAAAGTATGATATGACTTGATGCAAAGGATGTCTTCCACCTGCTACAAAGAGAAGGTGAGCCATGGATACTGAATAGGACATAGATTTTCAAAAATAGCCAACATATTGTTTTGTTTTCCTTGACCTCATTGAAAGGAGCCATTAGGAAATAAGGGTGATATCTTTTTAATTTAACCCTTTCCTTCTGTCTTAGAATCAGTACTGTGTATTAGTTCCAAGGCAGAAGAATGAAAGGGCTAGGCAATGGGGGTTAAATGATTTGCCTAGGATCACACAGGTAGGAAGTGTCTGAGGTCAGATTTGAACCCAAGATTTCCCATCTTTAGGTCTGCCTCTCAATCCATAGAGCCATCTAGCTGCCCCAACGGTCTTTTCTTTTTTTAAAGAGCATAAATAAAATAGTGTTTTTTAAAAAAGTAAAAGAGAGGCAGAACCAAGATGGTGGAGTAGAAGTAGCCACCTAGCCAAACTCTACCAATGTCCTCTTTCCCAAAACTTTAAAATAATGCCTCACAACAAATTTTAGAGCAGCAGTGCCAATGAAAGATCAAAGTGAGACATTTTTCTAGTCTAAGCCAACTTAGGAGAGTGGCAAAAGATGTCTGTGACACTCTGGCAGGAATTAGCCAAGAGTGCACAGGGCAACAGCACCAGCAGTGAACCTTGGAGATGGCCCCAAAAGCAGTTGCAGCAGCTTCTGGAGCTTTCAGCCCAGAGGTGGTAATGATGTTGGGTAATTGATCAGAAAAAGATTTTAGGGGATCCTTTGTAACTACTAGGTGTACATGGTGCTGATTGGCAACTCTGCTGCCCATATACAGTTCTGGGACACAGATCCAGAGAGGAGGGAAGTACTTATGGCCAATCACAAGGGAACAGGGGCCATGGCCACATTTCCAAAGCAAGAAGAACATTAGTACTTGGAGCTTCAGGAGAATAGGGGCCCTTCCAGGTTAAAGACCAGGGTGCAGACCAGGAGAGCTAAGTGTATACCTTTCCTTGTATCATACCACCTTGGAAGCACCAAAAACTCAGATTCCCAGAACTGGGAAACAGCAGCATGAAAAGCCTAAAGCTTGGGACAATGCCTCCCCACCTCTAGGATGAACAGAGGCAAATTTTAACATAAGGTTCAAAGTCAAGAAATAAGTTGGAAAAAATTAGCAAACAAACAAAAAGAACTTGAACATAAAAAGCTATTATGGTGATAGGGAAGAACAAGACATAAACTCAGAAGAGGATGACAATGTAAAATTAGCTACACCCAAAGCCTCAGAGAAAAAATGCCAATTGAAAACATATCCCAAAAGAATTCCACAGAAATGTTAAAGAAAGAAATGAGTGGTAAGGAAAAAGTGAGTGATATAAGAAAATTATGGGGGGGGAAAGAATTAACATCTTGGTAAAAGAGGCACAAAAAATACTGAAATGGCACATTAAAATGAAAAAAAAAATAGAATTGGCTAATGGTAAAAGAGGCACAAAAATTCATTAAAGAAAAAATCTTCCAAAAAAGTTCATAGGTCAAATGGAAAAGGAAGTACAGAAGCCCACCAAAGAAATTAATTTCTTAAAAATTAGAATTGGCCAAATGGAAGCTAATGACTATGAAATACCAGGATACAATAAAACAAAGTCAAAGGAAGAACAAATAAAAGAGAGTGTTAAATATCTCATTGGAAAAACAACTGACCTGGAAAATAAATCCAGGAGAGGTGACAAGCATTACTGTACTGCCTGAAAGCAATGATCAAAAAATAAAAGAGCCTAGACATCATATTTCAAAAAATTATCAAGGAAGACTGCCCCCAAAATCTTAGATCCAAAGGGTAGACTTAAAAAAAATTCACCAATCACTTCCTGAAAGATTTCAAAATGAAAACTCCCAGCAATATTATAGCCAAATTCCATAGTACCCAGATCAAGGAGAAAATACTATGGGTAACCAGAAAGAAATAACTCAAATATCATGGAGCCACAGTCAGGATCACACAAGATTCAGCATCTTCCACTTTTAAGAAGCAGAGGACTTAGAAAATGATATTTCAGAAGGCTATGTTAAAATTACAACCAGGAATAACTCCCCCCCCCCCCGCCACCCCCATCAGAACAGAGCATAATACTTTTCTATTAAAGGAAAAAATGACTTTAATGAAATAAAGGATTTTCAAACATTCCTGATGAAAAGACCAGAACTAAATAGAAAATATGACATTCAAATAAGACTCAAGAGAAATCTAAAAAAAGTAAACATTGAAGAAAAATCACGAGGAACCTAATAAAGTTAAACTGTTTACATTCTTATGTGGGAAGATGATACAGGTAACTCCTAAGAATTTTTATCATTATTAGGGAAGTAAGAAGGAATCTACAGAGATAGGTGTGACTGTGATTTGATTATGTTGGGAGGCACTGGTGGAAGGGAGAGGTATAATAAAGGAAATTATCTCACATAATAGAGGCATGCAAGGATAAGCTTTACAGTAGAGTGGGAAATGAGAAATGGTGGGCAATACTTGAACCACATTCTCATTAGAATCAGTTTAAAAAAACTGTGGGAGGGGGCAGCTGGGTAGTTCAGTGGATTGAGAGCCAGGCCTAGAGACAGAAGGTTCTGGGTTCAAATCTGACCTCAGACACTTCCCAGCTGTGTAACCCTGGGCAAGTCACTTCACTCCCATTGCCTAGCCCTTGCCACTCTTCTGCCTTGGAACCAATGCACAATGTTGATTCCAAGAGGAAGATAAGGGTTTCAAAAAAAAAATGTGGGTGTAGAAATGCAGAAGAAAAACATATGATCAATCACATGGTTTGATAGTATACAATTAGGGGTTTTGACTTTGATCAGTCTATTGAAAATAATATGGAAATAGGTTTTGAACAATGATACATGTATAACCCAGTGGAATTTCTTGTCAGCTCAGGGAGGGGGTTGTTGGGAAGAGGGGAAGAAAAAAACATGAATCATGTAACCATGGCAAAATATTCAAAATAAATAAATAAATAAATAATACAATAAAATAAAAATAAAAGTGAACTGGATTAAAAAAAAAAGAATTGGTTCAAAAAGAGCATAATATATCCATGCTCAGTTGGGTATACAAATCCATTCTACCCAACAGAGAAATAAAAGGGCATGAGAAAAAGGGAAGGAAGGACAATGAAAAGGAAGGTAGATTAAGAAGGCAGCATACAGAAACAAAACAAACTTTTGAGAAGGATAGGATAAAGACAGAGAAGGCTAAACAGAAGAAAATAGGATGAAGGGAAATATGCCCATAACTGTAAACGTGAATGGAATAGCAGAATAGATTGAAAACCAGAATCTAACAATATCTTGTTTACAAGAGAAACTTGAAACAGAAAAACATTTAAAAGTGTTTTTTATAATATAATAATAATTATGTTTTATATAATATATATTTATTCACATTTTATATAATTTATTTATTTTTATATATTATATATTTATTTATATATTTATAAATTTATACAATATTATTATTATATATAATATATTAATATAAAATCAATATTAAAATATAATAATAATTATATAAAAATAATAAATAATAAAAAAGTTTAAAAAGGGTCTGAAGCAAAAATGATTGGGGTAGCAATCATGAACTCAGACAAAGCAAAAGCTAAAATGCAACAAATTAGAAGAGGTAATCTGGGAAATTACATTTTCTAAAAGGTACCATAGACAATGAAGTAATATCCCAAAGTTGTAAAGCAAGTTTCTCTGACAAAGGTCAAATATATAAGAAATGGAGCCAAATCTATGAAAACAAGAGTCCTTCCCTAGTTGATACATGGCCAAAGAATACAGTTTTGTGAAGAAATCATAGCTATGTTTAGCTTTGTGAAAAATGTTTCTAAATCACTATTGATTAGAAAAATGCAAATTAAACTACTCTCCCTTACAACCTCATGCCTATCAGAAATGTCATGTGCTGGAGGGCATAAGGAAAAACATCTACATTAATAAATTATTGAAGGAGTTGTGAACTGATCCAACTATTCTGGGAGAACAATTTGGAACCAGGCCCAACGGGCTCTATAACCATGCATAGCCTTTGACTTAGCAGCACCACGCCTAGTATCTGTATCCCAAATATATATCAGCTCCTTTTTGTGGTGGCAAAGAACTGGAAATCAAATCCATTAAGACTTGATAAGAGAGGTGATTTCAGAAAAAACATGGTAAGACTTATATGAACTGGTGCAAAACGAAGTGCGAAGAACCAGATCATTGTGCACAGTAACAGCAATGTGATAATGATCAACTTGGAAGGACATGGCTATTCTGATCAATGCCATGATCCAAGACAATCTCAGAGGATTTGTGTTCAATAAATGCTCTCCACATCCAGAGAGAGAACTGAGGAATTCTAAGTGCAGACTAAAATATAGTTTTCTCCCTTTATTTATTTATTTTTTTGTTTTCAATATGGCAAACAGGGAAATGACTTAACTGCATGATTTCCCATGCATAATTGATATCCCATTGCTTGCCTCCTCCGTGGCTGTAGGAGAAGGTGGAAGGGAGGGGAGGCAGAGAATCTGGAATCAAAATTTAAAAAACAAATGAAAATGAATAAATAATATTCATTTCATCAAATTCATCAAATAAAAATGAGTGAGAATAAATAATACATCTCAAAAAAAGAAAGAATAGACAGGCATCTGATTAATTCACTCACACTGAGGTGTTGGGAATGACATCAGGGTGTCCTAGAAAGACTGGAAGGAGCTTGCTTCAGGCAATTCAAACCACTTCCCCCTAATGTCCCAAGGGATATAATTTGGGCCCTGAACCCAAGAACCTTGGGAATAGCCATGCCCCCAAGATTACCAGCCCTGCTTCCAGCCCAGGCTCTGAAACCACCACTGAAGAGAGCAAGCACTATGGAAGAGTCCCACTCTCTCCCTTTCCTCACCATCATTAGCTCAGGTATGTCTAGGAGACCTGGGAGGGGCCCTGGTCTTGCTCCAGTCCAAGCCACCAGAAGAAGCAGTTCCTCTCCCAATTCCCAGATTAGTCGTGGCCACTGCTTACAGCCGCAGCTCTAAGACCCAGAAATAATTTCTCCCCACCAAAGTCCTTGGCTCTGTCAGACAGTTCATTAGACCCTGATAAGATTTCATCAGTGGAAATGACATTAATGAAGCATCATTTCCATTTGCTTTGCTCCATCCGATATCCTAAGGACCAGGGGACCTCTCCATCTGACTTGACCAGAAACTTCCCACAA
Organism: Monodelphis domestica; assembly: GCF_027887165.1. Lineage (NCBI taxonomy): Eukaryota > Metazoa > Chordata > Mammalia > Didelphimorphia > Didelphidae > Monodelphis > Monodelphis domestica. The sequence continues at coordinate 98,406,545 of NC_077231.1, forward strand.
GTGTTCTCTCTCCCATTAGGAAAAAGCTCCCTGTGTCCTTCCTTACCTACATCAGATTGCAAGCTCCTTCAGGGCAAGGTTTATGCTGGTTTTTAGCTTTCTGTCCCCCACAGAGCCGTAATAAATGTTTATTGAATTTCCTAAAAGGCTGTTCTTACCGAGGTGACTGAGCAAGTCATTTAATCCTGAAAGGCCTCCATTTCCTCAGCTGCAAGAAGAGGGGGTTGGACTACATAGCTTCCTTCCAGCTCAAAATCCAGGAGCTGACCAACATGGTTTCTGTTATTCCTACTAGAAAAGGGTGACAAAGAGAAGAAAGCTCTGAAAGAGGGAGAATTGAAGGGAGATGTTGTTCTATCCATTTTACAGCTGGGAAAACCTAGGCTCAGAATTATTAAATGCCTTGCCCAGGGTCACTGGTCAGTTTAATGGGGGAGACCAAACTAAGATGAGTTTTACTGCACTTTAAAGATTAACATTTTTTAAATTAAAAAAAATTCTAACATTTAAATAAAACAAAATAAGCCACACACAAAAGAAAGAGGCTCCCTGAGGGCAGGGACTGTCTGATTTTTCTATTATTATCAAGATTAGTCTATTATTTCTTCCCAGAGATCTCTGTTATTGAATTGTAATTTCTATATTGGAAACAATAATGTTCACTAAAAAAGAAACAAATCATCAAACAAAATGGCAAAGAAACTTGCATGCAGGGAGACAGAGAGGTTTTGTGGGGCCAGAACACAGCCCCAAGGACGTGAAACATGCAAGAAGCTGGGCCAGAGAATGAAGGGCAAGGATGGCTTCTTAGGGGGGGTTCTGGCTCAGTTTCCTTTACACGGGAATCTTAAAGATCATCCCAGCTTAGCCTGTACCGAGCTGCTGGGTGCAAGGGAGGAAAAGAGACTGATTGGACTGGGGGGGACCCAGGACCAGCCAAAAGGGTTAAACGAGTTACAAGAGACGTCTTTCTCTTTGATTCGCATGGGCTTTTTCAGTTTGTTTCCCATCCCCTCAATTCGCCCCTTCCAGAGAGCCTGTTCTATTCTAGGTGTTGTGACTCGGACCCAAAGGTGACCGGTGTGTCCTGGTCAAGAGAGACGTTAATTGACTGTGGATGATCAGGGGAGTCCTGAGCCCCGAGGCTCGCTCGGAAGAAGCAAGCCCAGAAGATGGTAGCAGAGAGGACTCCAGCGTCCCTGCGTTAAAGCCGAAAGAGCCCGAGGAGAGGAGAAACCCAATCCTCAGAGAGGACAGACACCTGACACCCAGCACCGAGAGGCGCCCTTCCACAGAGATGGCCCCCCCGTCCACGCACCACCAGGGAGTAAGACGAGCTGCTCCCCGGGGAGGGGCAGCGCATCAGCACCAGAAGGAGGGAGACAGCAGCAGCCTCGCCCCGAGTCCGCGCGCCCCGGCATTTGTGCCCTCACGTGAGTATCCCTTCACACAAGTAAAAGCCCTTCTCCAGCAGAGGGGTGCCAGACTCCAGAATGCCAAACCAGGTTTACTTCCATCAACGGGTATCTGATGAGCTTTGATAGCATTAGAAATCATTCCAATATTATTTCTCTTCACTTTTGATCGAATGCATCCTCCACATGCCTGTTGCTGTCCACTTCATGACCCTGCTGGGGTTTCCTTGCAAAGATCCTGGAGTAGTTTGCTATTTCCTTCTCTAGTGAATCAAAGCAGAATCGAGTGACTTGCCCAGGATCACACAGCTAGCTTGGGCCACATTTGAACTCTGATCTTCCTGACTCCAGGCTCAATCCTCTAGCCATTGAACACACCAACCCATTCTCCTAGTGGCTCGCCCGGGGTCCCACAGCAAGTAAATGTCTAAGGGCAGATTCAAACTCAGATCTTTCTGACTCTCTCTCCACTGAGCTACCTAGCTACCTCTCTCTTCCAGGTAGTGGGTAATAAGTCCATACCATGGTGGGAGCTGGTGAGTTTATGGGTAAGAACCTCAACACTAGACTGACTAGCAGTTTTGGGGGGAACCACCTGTGAGGAGAGCTGCTACCCCAAGGACACAAAGCTCCCACTGCTCATCAGCCCATTAATATGAGTCTCTTCTTCACTCTGCTTCTGGTTTCTGCTTTTGCAAGAGCATGGAAGGGGATGGGCAACTCTTATGCCAGTGGAACAAATTACAGGGAGTGAATTTTAGGGGGAAAGGGGAAAAAACGCCCCATGTGACCTCCAGCTGGAAGGGACTTTGGAAAGCATCTTAGGGCAATGATTCGTTTTCTAGATGAGAACCGGGAGGCTCAGGAAAGGGCCGGGGGAAGGGAGCTGGGAAATGGCCTAGCTGGACCAGAATTCGGGGGCTCTTGGGCTCTCCCGGCTCTCCCACCGCATGGGAAGCCCGCCCTGCTGCACACACCAAATGCATGCCCAGAATGGGGCCGGACTCTCAGGCTCCAGAATTGTGCCTCTGTTGCCAGGCAAAACAAGTCCCACTGTGGCTTTTGTTCCAATTCAACCAGCAGTTTATTCCCCTTTGCTAGCCTCTGCTCCAGGGCACAGAGCCACTCTGCAGCCCTCTGGGGCTGTTTGTCCAGGGCCAGCTAGAGATCCCCCAGCACCCACACTGGCTGTGCCTCCATATGGGTAGGTTGCATTCTGCTTACTGCAAAATCGGCTTAGGAGGCTCGAGAAAGGCAGGCTGAGATAAGATCAGAGCTCATTTTCCCCACCATTACCTACTTTCCCCAGAAGGAGCTCATGACACATTTCCTTGCCCTTCACAAAGCAGGATCTTTGGCATCACTGGGCAAGTGGTTCGCAGGCTGCCCCAGAAATGAGCAAAGTATCCCTGTGCAGATGCCAGCTGACCCTGCCTGGCCTGCCGGGTGTGGCTGCACGAACACTGCAACTCCCTGTGGATCAGGGGAAAAAAACACCAAAACCAGGCGAGGTTCTGCCTCAGCCCTTCATCACTTTTTCCGAGGCTGCCCAGAGTGTCCATCTGGGTCTCAGACAGACTGTCCCACTGCCTGGTGAGCAGCCCCCTGGAGAGGTAAGAACACCTGTGCTCTAGCAGGGGTCCAGGGAGGGGGGGGGGACTGCCTCAGGCACACAAGCCCCCCCTCCCCAGACTTAGCAGTGGTCTCTGTAGGGGCAGTTAGGCAGGGTGCTCCAGAAGGAGGGAGGGGGTGCTCTAGTCGAGGGAAACCTCTTAAATTCAAATTAAGAAAAGTTTTTAGCTACAGGAGTCTCTGAGGGAGCTGGATAGTGCCCAAGGCTACTTCCCTAGTGACCAGGAAACAAATTTCCTGGGGTGGGGACTTGGTGAAGCTGCTATGGAAACCAGTCTGGGATTGGCAGACACTGCCATTTCTGTACTGATGGCACATTCCTCCTCTTTGGAGCACTTTTACAGATCTACCTCACTTTTGGGAACTGGCATGTTCGTTTAAAAAAAATGTTCCCTTTATTGAAGGCCTTGGGAAAATGTAAAGTTGGAGAATCATTCCCCCAAGGAAATAGTTTTGGTTCTCAAAGATGCAATTAACATTGCTCTTTGGCAATTTGAGAAAAGGCCATTTTCTGATGAAATATTATTAAGAAGGCTCAAAATAAGTCATACTTTAGTGAGTCTTTTTTTTTTTAACCCTTACCTTCCAACTTAGAATCAATACTGGGTATTGGTTCCAAGGTAGAAGAGTGGTAAGAGCTGGGCAATGGGGGGTTAAGTGACTTGCCCAGGGTCACCCAGCTGGGAGGTGTCTGAGGCTAGATTTGGACCCAGGACCTCCTGTCTCTAGGCCTGGCTCTCTATCTACTCAGCCACCTGGCTGTCTTCTCCTTTCATACTATTTTTATTTTTAACTCTAGCCTACATTTTCCTTCCTTCCTTCCTTCCTTCCTTCCTTCCTTCCTTCCTTCCTTCCTTCCTCCTTCCTTCCTTCCTTCCTTCTTTCTTTCTTTCTTTCTTTCTTTCTTTCTTTCTTTCTTTCTTTCTTTCTTTCTTTCTTTCTTTCTTTCTTTCTTTCTTTCTTTCTTTCTTTCTTTCTTTCTTTCTTTCTTTCTTTTCTTTCTTTCTTTCTTTCTTTCCTTTTTCTTTCCTTCCTTCCTTCTTCCTTCCTTTCTCTCTCTCTTTCTTTCTCTCTGTCTTTCTGTCTCTCTCTCTCTTTCTTTCTTCCTTCCTTCCTTCCCTCCTTCACTCCTTCCCTCCTTCCTTCCTTCCTTCCTTCTTTCTTTCTTTCTTTCTTTCTTTCTTTCTTTCTTTCTTTCTTTCTTTCTTTCTTTCTTTCTTTCTTCTTTCTTTCTTCTTTCTTTCTTTCTTTCTTTCTTTCTTTCTTTCTTTCTCTTTCTTCCTTCCTTCCTTCCCTTCTTTCTCTCTCTCTTTCTTTCTCTCTGTCTTTCTTTCTCTCTCTCTCTTTCTTTCTTCCTTCCTTCCTTCCTTCCCTCCTTCCCTCCTTCCTTCTTTTCTTTCTTTCTCTCTTTCTCTCTTTCTCTCTTTCTCTCTCTCTCTCTTTCTTTCTTTCTTTCTTTCTTTCTTTCTTTCTTTCTTTCTTTCTTTCTTTCTTTCTTTCTTTCTTTCTTTCTTTCTTTCTTTCTTTCTTTCTTTCTTCCTTCCTCTCTCTCTTTCTCTCTCTCTTTCTTTCTTTCTCTCTGTCTTTCTGTCTTTCTCTCTCTCTTTCTCTCTCTCTTTCTTTCTTCCTTCCTTCCTTCCCTCCCTCCTTCCCTTCCTCCTTCTTTTCTTTCTTTCTTTCTTTCTTTCTTTCTTTCTTTCTTTCTTTCTTTCTTTCTTTCTTTCTTTCTTTCTTTCTTTCTTTCTTTCTTTCTTTCTTTCTTTCTTTCTTTCTTTCTTTCTTTCTTTCTTTCTTTCTTTTCTTTCTTTCTTTCTTTCTTTCTCTTTCTTTATTCCCATCTTAGAATCAATACCATATGTTAGTTCCAAGGCAGAAGAGCAGTAAGGGCCAGACAATGGGGGTTAAGTGTCTTGCCCAGGATCACACAGTTTGGAAGTGTCTGAGGACCTCCCATCTCTAGGCATGGTTCTCTAGCCACTGAGCACTTACATGCCCCTATCAGTGAATCTCAAAACATCAAACTTGAAATAGTTCCCCTGGAAGAGTTGAGTCACAGGGGAAGGTAGGTCTGGCATATTACCTGGCCTAAGTGTTCAATCCCTGGCTCCTGTAGCTATATTATAGCAACGACAATATACCAATAGTTAATATTTACATGGGCAGCTAGGTCACCAAAGAGGCAGAAAGACTCTTCTTCCTGAGTTCAAATCCAGCTTCAGACACTGACTAGCTGTGTGACCCAGGCAAGTTACTTCAGGGTTCATACATGGCATTTCACATTAGTATGACTATTCACATATATATATATATATACATATTTATATATATTGCTTTTAAGCTAGGACTCCTCAATTATTTCTTTATTTGTTTTTTAAATTTTTGCTCATAGTTTCCATGAATTCATGTTCTCTCCCTCCCCTCTTCCCTCCCTGCTCCCAGAACTGACAAGCAATTCCACTGGATTATACATGTGTTGTTACTCAAAACCTATTTCCATAGTATTCACTTTTGTAACAGAGTCATCTTTTAAAGCCAAAGGAGTCCTCAATTTTAAAAAGCACCTAATGAAGGAGAAGCTGTATTCTGGCACACAAGGACTTGGTTGCCATGGTAACAGTGGGGAAAAATAATAAGAGTAGTCCAAAGAATTGAGATTTTTATTGGAGAACTTGGTGTAGAAAGTCCCTTTGCTGGTACTGAACATGTCCCTCCTACCACTTGGTATATTAGTGCTAGGCAGATGCCTGAGGTAGGGTCATGTCTTGGTGTCTGGAAGCCACAGTTCCAGTCCCCCTTCTGGTGCCTACTGGATATTTAAACCTGGACAGGTCCTCTTAATCACTCAAGGCCTCAGTTTCCTCATTTGTAAAATGGGAGGTTAGAGTCCTCAGTCCTATAATCTAATCAATCTGAGCACCAAAAGGTGCCAGGAAAGGCTGTATGTAGCTCTGGGAATGGAGGAGGGGTTCAAGGAGAAGAGGATAATGACCTGGTTAGTCTAGATAGAAAAAGCATGCCAATGAGATAAGTCTGAGCCTCCCTCCCCAGGAGTCAATCTAAAGATGCTGGTGAGTGAAAAGGAGAATTAAAATTTGATTTAGAGTTCATATTAAGGTAGATTTTAACATGAAGATAATATTAATTTACATCAATAATTAATTATACTAATATTGTTGATATTAGTAATTAGGTAGACTTATTTGGTATAAGATATAGTTATAGCATTCTATTCATTCTATTGTAATATGAAGATAAAATGTGTGACATTCTCAGGGTCTCCTGAATTTGATTTTGCTAATAATGTGCAGGTAAATGTGGTTTCTCTCTTTCCTTGGAAATCAAATCCAAACCAAGTGCCCAGTCTAATTTCATACAGATGCAGTAGGAGATGCTTAGATGCAGGATTCATGTCCCTCTTTCTCCTCCAGAATAAACCGAAGAAATCTTCCCCAAAAGCTCTTTGGTCAGGATCCTGTTTGTGAAGGATGGGCTCCATTTCACTTAGCAGTTGGGGATGATAAAGAAGGCATTTCTCCCCTTTTGGGATCACTTACATCCAATCCCAAGATTCCTGAGGGTGTGTAGCAGTAGGGGATTCTGGGTTAAGGACTCCTTTTGGGAAGGGTCCTAGATTTCAAGCTCAAAAGGCACTTCAAGGCCATTTATTCCTCTGTCCTCTATTCTTTCATTCTCCAAATGAGAAGGCTGAAGCCCAGAGAGGGGAAATCACTTGCTTAAAGTCACAGTGATAAGCGTTCTCTCCCTCTCTCTCTCTCTCTCTCTCTCTCTCTCTCTCTCTCTCTCTCTCTCTCTCTCTCTCTCTCTCTCTCTCTCTCTGTCTGTCTCTCTTTCTGTCTGTCTGTCTCTCTCTGTCTCTCTCCTCTTACCTTTTGCCTTTTACCTTAGAACCAGAAGAGCTGTAAGAACTGGGCAGTGAGGGTCAAGGGACTTGCCCAGACAATATTAAAAGATATTAAAATATTATTCCAGCGAGAAAGTATCTGAGTTCAGATTTAAACCCAGGATCTCCCATCTCTCTATCCACTGCCCCCATCCCATTCTGTCTTAAATTCAGGGCTCTCTCCAACCCCTCCACACCCCCACAGATGAAGAGGCAGGCCCAGGGAGGAGACATCATTTGCCCAAAGCCAAGGATGCTGGATCTGAGACCAGAGCTCAGCCTCTCCCATCCCTGCTCCCCATGACCTCCCTCTGAAGAAGGGTTAGGGTCTGTTTGTCAGCCACACGGGGTCTGAGCTGGCTTGGGCTGCCCAACAGGGAAGGGACCAACCCTGGGTGAACTCTGGCCTTGTTCTACTGCAGTTATATTTAGAAAGGAGCCAGCCTGCCTGCCCACCTGCCCCACTGCCCGCCCACTCCTTGGAGAGCTCATTCCATGCAGCTGCCACTTGAATCCAAATATATTTAGGAGGCTCTTAGGAGGGCCCGAGGCCAAGGTTACAAACAAGCCCTGGGGCCCTTCTCTGGGGGGCTTCCAGAGCACCTTTCAATACCCCCAAAGAGCAAGGGGGAATGGGTAGAGTTCGGGACCTGCAAGTGAGAAGTCCTGGGTTCAAATTTTATTAATTTTGTGATCCCGGACAAATCACTCATTCTCATATAATATAAGCCTCTCAAATATGCATGTCAAAACTGGACTCCTTTAACTTTGGAACACTTATGTAGAAATTTGTTATTGGAATAACATGAAGATATAATTTTTTTTTTAAATTTAAACCCTCACCTTCTGTCTTGGACTGTGTATTGGTTCCAAGGCAGAAGAGTGGTAAGGGCTAGGCAATGGGGGTTAAGTGACTTGCCCAAGGTCACACAGCTGGGAAGTGTCTGAGGCCAGATTTGAACCCAGGACCTCCTGTCTCTAGGCCTGGCTCTCAATCCATTGAGCCACCCAGTTGTTCCCAATATATAATTTTTTTTAATGCATGTCAATAACATGGAATTAACAACCCCTGCAGAGGAGCAGATGTAGAGAAAAATCACCTGGGCATCAGGAACAGGAGGCTTGAAGGTTCAGCTCTGATATTTACTGTCTTGGAGACATTGCCCATGTTCTTTGGTCTCTTAGTGACCTGGACAACCCTCTAAGACTAGGAGTGGGGCAAAAACCACCTAGACCTCTGGATCCAAAGGAATTTGTTGTCATGTATTTTCCCAAACAGTGGCCAAAAGTACCTTAGCAGAGTAGACAGTGTTGGCCTAAGGAGTCAGGAAGACCTGAGTTTGAATCTTAACTCAGACACTCACTAGCTTTGTGTCCCCAGGCAAGTCACTGCTTCCTTCTCAGCCTCAGTTTCCTCATCTGTAAAATGGAGATAATATATCCCAGAGGTACTGGAAAGTTCACACAAACATATTTAAAGCACTCTGCCACCCTTAAAAGCAGTATATAATTGTTAGCTATTATTACCAGTGAAATCACAATTCTTCCCCCATCACCAAAAAAATGTATTTACTGATATATGTTCCTGTTCTCTTCTCCAATGGAATGGAAACTTCTTGAGGTCAAGGATGGCTTCATTTCTGCCTTTGCATGTCAGCACTGGGCACACAGTAGGTGCTTGATACATGTTTCCTAACTGATAGAATCATAGACTTAGCGATTACTGGGGCTCAGATAGTCCAGCCCCTTAGAATGTTCTGACCTTGGGCTCAGCTCCTCAACGCTGTGGGAGACAGGGCAGGCCCAGCAGGTCAGGTGGCACCAGGCTGGGGACGGCCTTAGAAACCAGGAAGGACAGAAACTCTGCCTGCTGCCAGCCTTCGTGGGTGTCACAGTTTCAGCTGTAATTTATCCTGGTTCCTGAACACAAACCATCTGGACCTTCCTGGGCCAGGCCTAGCCCGAGCCCCAGAGACATTCCAAAGGTAGCCCCAGAAGGCCGAGCTCTTTTCCTGGCTTAAAGATACACCTGGAAGAACAGGTTTGGGGCTTAAGACTTCAGCAGCTGGCTCTGGTCCCATTTTCTTCTAAGCCACCCCAGATACCTGAGAGCTCTGTTTACCCCAAGTAGGGCCCCTTCTCCTTCCCTTCCTTCTTCCCCCTTTTCTCCCTTCCCTCCCTTTCTGCTCCCTCTCCCTCACTCCTCTCCCTCCTTCCCTTCCCCTCCTAGAGCCCCTTCTCCTTCCCTTCCTTCTTCCCCCTTTTCTCCCTTCCCTCCCTTTCTGCTCCCTCTCCCTCACTCCTCTCCCTCCTTCCCTTCCCCTCCTAGGGCCCCTTCTCCTTCCCTTCCTTCTTCCCCCTTTTCTCCCTTCCCTTCTCTCTCTCCTTCCTTTCTCCTCCTCTCCCTTCTCTTTCCTTTCTCCCCTCCCAAAACACTGCAAGCACTAAACTATTATCTCATTGGATTCTTACCACAACCCTGGGAAAGAGCCACTTCTATTATCATCCCCATTTTACAAATGAGGAAACCGAGTCAGATAGAGTATTGATGATTTGCCCAGGGTCACATAGCTACTGTCTGTCTGAAATCCCATTTGAACTCGGGTCTTTACTCTAAATCCAGCTGCTGTATTTCTGTAGCACATCTATGTACTCTCTCTTTTTAAAAACTCTTTTGTTAGAGTATTCTTTCTGTAGACTAGATCATTATTCCTTGGTGTAGTGTGATTGCTTCTCCGTGAGTTACTGGGACCAAAGGTGGCTGGCTGGTCACGAGCCTCTCCGGACTTGGGCAGATCCGGAAAAGATGGGTCCTTGTCGTTAGGAGAAGCTGGGGTGGAATGGAAATGCTTTGCCATTCAGCGTTCTCTCTTCTTCCTCTCCAACTCTGTGCTGAGCTTGTCCTTTCTAGATAGTCAAACTGTCGGACAAGCCCTACTGGGAGTCCATTCAGATACCTATAAAGTCCGGGCAATCGACGTTCTTTACCCATTTGGTCTTTCCTGTGTGAGGGGATGAACCCAACTCCTTTGAATGATTAGAGATCTCTTCCAGAAGGCTTGTCACTGTCTTGGGGCTTTAGGCAATCAGGATGTGGTCTTCTATCAGGTGGGAATGGAGGAATAAATTACAGCCTATGGATATTACAGAATACTGTTGTATACATTTTTGTTTGATCATTTATATGTAATATAAATATAATCTAACATGTAATATATAAATATATTAAATATATGTAACAGATAACAATATACTAAACATGTAATATATGCACAACAAATATAATATAATAAATATAATGCATGTAATAATATAATATGTAACATAAATAGAATGTCTATTTATATAGTATATATACTATAAGAAATGATCAAAGGAACAGTTTTAGAGAAACCTGGGAATACTCATGTGAATTCCTACAGAATGAAACGAGCAGAACCAGGAGAATAATTTATAACATTGTAAGAATAAACAATTTCAAAGGGATTGAGAGCTCTGATCAATGCCACACCCAGGCACGGTTCCAGAAAATGAATGATGAAGAATGCTACCCACCTCCTGGCAGGGAGGTAATAGACTAAATAAAAATGCAGAACAAATCACACATTTTTGGACACGACGAATATAGAAATTTCATTTGCTGATCTACATCTATTTATTATAAACTATGTTGCCATGATGAAAAAAATGAGAGAAACATTTGCTTTCTGTCAAGCCAATACTGGATCCAAGTTTTTGGAGACCTTTCAGGGCTTCTGTTGTGCTGGTAGAGTCTTTGATGACTCAGTGCCACCCATGAATAATTATCTGACACTGTGTTGAAGGACTTGTTACATGGATTTGGGGGGCTAGCTTGGGAACCTAACCTTTGTAACACTGTTTCTAAAGGAAAATTTGTCTCAAGTTCCTAACAACTATCTTACAAAGCAATGTCTGGGACATACCTGTTCATAAATTAGAGACTCTAGGGGGCAGCTGGGCTGTCCACTGGATAGAGAGCCAGGCCTAGAGATGAGAGATCCTGGGTTCAAATCTGCCCTCAGATACTTCCTAGCTGTGTAACTAGCCAAGTCACTTGCCAAGCCCATACTGCTTTTCTGCCTTGAAACGAATATTTAGCATCGATTCTAAAATAGAAATTGGGGGTTTAAAAAAATAAAATAAAATACAGACTCTCTAGGTTAAAAATAGGTTTTCTTTTTTCTTTTTCAAAGGGAAAAATATCATCTCTTTTACCCTCAACTCACTTAGGGAAGCCAGACAGGAAAGAAAAGTGATGGAAACCCTCCTTGACACCATTACTCCAAAGTTCTGGAAATCAAAACAAGGTATCGACTTCCTTTTCTTGAATTCCCTCACGTTATTCAGAGCTAGAATAGTGGTGCCTGTCCAAATCTGGAATGATTCCGTATTATCGAGACTTGTGAATGGGGCCATCACTCACCCAGCTTCAGTCCTGGGTTTATCTGCTCCTGGGACACGATCTCCAAATGGACTGAAGAACTGGCAGGAGGGTTTGGTGAAAGAGGGAGGATGTTGCCTGAATGTCAGCATTGGAAAGACCCACATTCATTTTGACTGATTCACTTTAATGGGCATGTATGAAACCCCTACCTTGATTGGGTAAGTCACTGGGCTAAGTGCTGAGGCTCCAAAACCAAAAGTGAATTATGCTTATGGTTTTCTTTGGAGAAAGGATCAGTATCGAACCTTGGACAAGGAGATGAAGCTAGAATTGTCACTCCAGTTATCTCCAAAGCTCCCTTCCTGCCCCTTACCCTGGCTTGGAGAGGGGTCTGTCTCAGCCAGAAATGGGGTAGTTGGTCCCTAGGGCTGAGCAAAAGAAAGAAAAGTCAGGCGTGCTGTCATCCAGTGGCTCTCAAACTTCGGGTCTCAGCACTCCTTTACTCTCTTAAAAATGACCGAGTGGTCCGTCCCAGATCTTTTCTTTATGTGACTTGTAACTAGAGATATTCGCTGTATTCGGAATGATATCATCTTAGGATTTCTATGAACAAAGTTCGGATGTCCTGGGCCCCCAGAGGGGTCTCACAGAGACCTACGGTGCTGAGTTATTCGAGAGTCTCATGTGAACTCGGCATATTTGAAGCTGTATCAGATCGTCCCAGGTCCAAGGGGACAGATACACCAGAGAGTCAGTGCCTCAAGGAAGGTGGGCGATGACACCAGGACGATGGAGAAGGAGCTGATAAGGGGCCTCAAAGACCAGCTTCACACAAGACTTCAAAGGGGACCTCAGAGGCCATTTAATTCAACCTGGTCATTTTACAGTTGAGAAAACTGAGGCTCAAGCAGGGGAGCATGGATCTAGGGTGGCCCAAGACCACCTAGGCCAAACCCCTTCCCCCACTTTACAGATGGAGACACTAAAGCCCAGATAATGTGTGAAGGAGGGATGTCTCTCCCCTCTGGACACCTTCACCCTTCACAAAAATAAAATCCCCAAACTCTGAGCTCCAACTACTTCCTTTTCCATAGTGACAGGATTGTTAGAGTTTGAAGTAATCTTTTAAACTTCTTAGCTAACAGAACAGGGACCTGGGATCCAGAGAGATTAGGTTAAGCAACTTTCTCAGAGTCATACAAGTAGTCCTCTGACTATCATCTTCACTTGTGAGATTTTAATGTGGCAGAAAGAACAACAGAAACTTGGATTCGAACCCTCGTTCTGACATCTGCTTGCTGTGTGATCCTGGGCAAGTCACCGGATGTCTCTGGATCTGACTTTACTAATGCATAAAGTAGGATGTGGGGGGAATAGTGGCTCTCTCTCTTCCAGAGCTGTGATGAGGCAAGTGGAATGGGAGTTATTATTCTGAGAAGCCCTTGGAGCCCATGCTCTCATTCCTCCATGCTCCCAGCTTTACAAAACACTTATGTCACCATAACTCTGGAGAGAGCCACTATTTTTCTCCCCTGCTTTATGCATTAGGAAAGCCAGACCCAGGGAAGTCTGGTCATTTGCCCAGCTGGCAGATGTTAGAGCCAGGATTCACACCCAAGGGTCCAACTTCTTTTAGAGACCACAGAGTCCCCACCCTGAGGGGTGTCACTGTGAACCCCGAGACACAGAATCATGGGGAATCAAAGCCTCAAAATATGAAATGTCAGAGCAGGAGAAATCTGAGAGTGGGGAATGTCTAGAGCACGAGGGAGCTTAGAACTGGGAATGTTGGGGTTGGGAGGGATTTCAGAACAGGGAATGTGGGGCAGGACCAAGAACATGGAATGTTAGAGCCAGGAATGGATGCCCTTAGAATAGGGAATGCCGGAGGTGGAAGAGGGCTGAGAGACCATTTGCTCCAATTCTCTCATTTTACATCTTGGGTAACTGAGGTCCTGAGAGATTAAATGATGGATAATAATGGCAGCTTGGACTGTTATAGCTCCTTAGAGTTTATGCATTTTCCTCCTAATTGTCCAGAGAGGGAGGTATAAATAGGTATTGGGAGTATTGTTATCCCATTTCATGTTGGAAACACTGAGGTTCAAACATGTCTTGCCCAAAGTCACCAAGAGTCAAGTCCAGAACAGAGCACGATCTCTAACTGTTTCCTTCTTCATCCAGTCAAAAACAGCTGTCTTCCACTCGCCATCCCTGAGGATCCTCTAGACTCCAAAAGCATGAATGAGCTGAAGCAGAGCCAGCTCTCTGAAGACGAAGCTTGGGAGAGATTCTTTGCTGATTCTTCCTCAATGAGGTGACTGACCCAGGGTATTAGTGCTCCTAAGGAGACTCAGTGGGTGACCCTATCAGGCACTGGTGACAGTTAGACCTCCCTACATAGTTGCTGTCCTCTCCTACTAGATCAAAACCTCCGTGATAAAGCCTGGGTTAGTGGACAGAAAGAACGCTGGATTTATAGTCAGAAGACTTGGCTTCTTCGATATCTATTATTTTCTATCTGTATGACCTTGGGTTACTCAATTCCATTCTCTTAGCCTAAGTGGCCTCATCTGTGAAAGGAGGGGATGGACTAGATGACCTCAGCACTAGATCTCATGATCCTAGAGCAGGGACCATAACTTGTCTTGATAGCTCCCCAGTGCCTAGCTACTTTAGAGCTATGCACATACATAGTAGGAAGAATGAATGAGTGGCACCTCCTCTAGACTGTTCTCTTTGATTTTGGTGAATAATAATAATAGCACCCAAACACCTGACATTTCTATAGTGTTCTTATTATTTGGGGTAGAGGGTATAAAATGCTGGATCTGGAGTTAAGAAAACCTGAATTCAAATCCAATCTCAGACACTTACTGGGGGATGTTGGGCAAATCACTTATCCTTATCTGTAATATGGAGATATTAATAGCACCTCCCTCCCAGGGTTGTCATGAGGATCAAACGAGAGGATCATTGTAAAATGCTTTGCATATAGTAATCACTTTACATCATCATCATCAATCATTTGACTTCAACTGTTCACAGGGAAAAGGCCACTCAACTCAGTGAGACCCTGTATGGCTTATTTGGAGACACCAAGGGTCAAGATGGCAATCTTTCGGATGAGGACAAAATCTTCTTGAAAGAGTTTCCTAAGAAGAAGATGGAGCTGGAGGAGCGTATCCAAGACCTTCACGCTATCGCAGATCAAGTCGACAAGACCCACAAGAAGTGCATCATCACCAATGTGGTCGCTGGCTCCACCAGCATCATCTCCAGCATCGTGACCATTATGGGCTTGGCGCTTGCGCCAGTCACAGCAGGAGGAAGCTTGATCCTCTCGGCTTCTGGGTTTGGCTTGGGGGCATTAGCTGCTATCACTAGCCTTTCATCAAGCGTCATTGAACGTGTGGGCAATTTGACAGCGAAAGAGCGAGTGAGCAACCACAAGGGGACAAAGGGACAAGTGGCCATGGTAGTGTTGTGTAAGGAGGCACCCCAAGTTGTTTCTGTAGCTCAGAGGTGTGTTTCTTTGGGTAACCAGGTCTTAGAAGAAATCAACAAGAACATCCGTGCCTTCCGCTTGGCTAAAGCCAACACTTGTTTAACCACTTCAGCCAAAACTCTAATGACTACTGGCTCCCTTTCAACCCGGAGTGCCCGGAAGGTGGAGAAGGCCTTTGGTGGAACAGCCCTGGCCATGACCAAAGGATCCAGGATGATGAGTGCCATGACAACAGGTGCATTCGTTCTGGTGGACATGATCACTGTCATTCATGATTTGAATCATTTACTGGAGGGGGCAAAAGCTGAAATGGCTGGAGAACTGAGGGAGCAGGCTCAGGAACTGGAAGGGAAACTTGAGGAACTTTCCCAGGCCTATCACAGTCTCTTGGATATAGTCATCTCAAACAGTGATGGAGAAGGGAAGGCTGTGGATGGTGGCACAGGACCAACTCAATAGAGGCCCCCTCTTTAGGTTAAGATTTAGGGGTCAGGGGCTAAGGGAATCTGCAGCCCAAAGGACACAGCTTCAAGTTCAAACTTAGACTTATTGACAATTACCTGGACAAGAAATGACCAATGAATTTTTGTTGGTATTGTTTAGTAAGTAGGTTTCCATATTTTAGTATGTCCTCACGTGTATATGTATATACTGTATGTCCTAATTCTATTCTCTCTTCTCTCTTTCTCTCTCTCTCTCTCTCTCTCTCTCTCTCTCTCTCTCTCTCTCTCTCTCCTCTCCCCCCTCTCCCTCTTTCTCTCACTCTCCCCCCTCTCTCCCTCTTCCTCTCTCTCTCTCCCTCTCTCCTTCTCTCTCTCTCTCTCTCTCTCTCTCTCTCTCTCTCTCACTCTTTCTCTCTCTCCCTCTCACTCCCCCCCTCTCTTTCTCTTTGTCTTTCCTGTCTCCCTGTCTGTTTCTCCTTCTCTATCTCTCTCTTACTCTCTCCCTCCCCCTTTACCATATACATACATGCATATATACACATGTGTGTTCATGGTACACATATGCATATATATTATTGTACCATAACAGCAATATTTTTAAAAAGCATAATTTATAGATTAATGTATATGACTACCCAGCTGTCCAAAACAAAATGAGGAAGGAGGCTTTTTCTTCTCATTGGTCTAAAAATTGTTGCCCATACTAGTCACAGGACTATCGTGGTTGGAGTCAGCACAAGGCATGCAGCCTGGCCCAGAGGGCCCCTTGGACACTGACCAGCTGACCAATCATCACTGCAATGAGCCATCTTGTCCTGATGGGCATTTCCTCCTCTAGTGAGGGAGAACCATAAAGGGGGTGTCGCTGGGACCTATGGCCTCAGGGCCATAGAGTCCTTCCGCCTGCAGTAGAACCTCCTGGGGCCGGAGGTAGCTCTGTGGCTGATGGCTTTTAAGTCGTTTGAATAACCTTTCTTGAGTACCTGTTCTCAGCCTGTTCATAAATGTGCCAAATACTTCCTTTCCCTGTTAGGGCTTCAACACTTCCACCAGTTTATATGGTGTTCGTGGCGTTGATGATGATAATAATGACAGACTTCTGCAGTGCAGGGACTATTTATGTCTCTGAGCATGGCATCTGGGGCAGAGTAGGTGCATACTAAGTGCTTGGTGATGGTTTAGACAACAATGATGAGCATTTATTGACAGCATACAAGGCACTTAATTTAGTTTGATCATCAGGTGGGTAGTAGAGGCATCGCAGTAAAATAGATAAAGCTGTGTCTTGGGAGCTTGAAGTCCTGGGCTAGCATCAAAGTTCTGACATTTACTAGCTGTGTAACCTTAGGCACATCACCTCTTCTCTGAGTCACTACTTCCTCCATGATGAATTGAGGGGGTTGATTACTAAGGTCCCTTCTAGCTCCAATCTCCTATGTTCTCTATTATTTCAAATTTCAAAATTCAGTCACATAACTTTAGGGGAAGGAAGGAGAAGGAGAATAAGCATTTATTAAGCACCTACTATGGGCCATCAGTGGACCAAGTAATCTACCAAATATTATAGTCTTCACAACAACCCTGAGAGGAAGGTGCTCTTTTGATCCCATTTTACAGTTCAGACAACTGAGGCAAACCAAGGTTAAGTGACTTGCCCAGAGTCACACAGCTAGTAAGTGTCTGAGGTTGGATTTGAACTTCTCGACTTCAGGCCTGGTGTTCTACCCACTTCACCACCTAGAAGATGAGTGGAGGAAGATCATCAGTTAAATCAGGGGAGACAATATTGCCTCACATGTTTATGCACAGATATACAAAGTGTAGCAAATACGGTGAATTAGATTCTAATTCAAGAAGGGGATTCCATCTCATAGCAGAGAGACTTGGTGGCATCTGGGACTAGAACATGGCTCTGGAAAAATGTAACTTTAAGATGGAATAAATTAGATAAAAGAACCAGGGGTGGAACACTGTATATTAAGAAATAACACTGTACATTATGAGAAGAAATCCAGGAACCCGAGGGGAGAAGTTCTGTGGAAACTAACTATTTAGGTGAGGATCAAAGGGAGGAGAAGCAGAAATATTCCGCTGATACAATACTCCAAGGCCAGAAAGAGGAAGTGGGTGATGGGGAAAGGTCACAAATCTCACAATGAGACATGGCATGCTAGTGAGGAGGGTCTCTGACTAGGCAAACACCCACTAGAGTTCTCTCCTTTCCAAGAAAAAAGGACACAAATCAATTCTGAACTCATTTTAGTTCCAATTTCATTCTGCCAAAGGAGGAAGGAAATTTGCTAATCTGAAGCTAATCCCACCCAAAAGGGAGAAACTCACTGATGAAGTAGAAATAATGGGAACTCTAGGAAGAAGAGACTAGGCCAGCTTAGAGTTTTGATTGGTGAAAGAAAGCGAAACCCATTCTAGGGTTCACTGGATTATAGGAAAATAGATTTAAGAGAAAATAAGATTAAAAGGAAGGAGAGGGTGAATAGCATGGCCTGAAATTATACAGCAGAAATTCATTCAGGAGAGATGGGAAACCCTTAGGAATGAAACTCTAGAGACCCAAAGGGAAATTAACCCAACCAGGAAGAAGTAGGGAGTCCTCTGGAAAAGAATAATGGCTATTGACCATCTTGGGATCTAAGGAGATAGGCACAGAAGAAGGGAGTAAGAAGATGAATATAAAAGCAGGGTGGGGTCCTGTAAGACTAGGGTCACAAGTACTAAAGTTTAGAATGAGCTAAAGGAAAGTGATTAATTTAATTATTAAATTAATTATTTTTATTATATATTAAATAATTAATAAATAACAATAAGTGCTGGTAGCAAGAGAATGATCAAAGAAAGGAGAGAACTTCTACAAAGGACAAATGGGATAGTGATAGAGGATAAAGAGAAAAGATATAATTATTCAGTTCTTTATGTTTTCTTAACTGGGTTTGATTCTTGGCAAAAATACAGGAATAGATTATTAAAAGGATGGTCTATAAGCACTTAGAAAAGGAAGACCTGATCTGTTACAACCAGTTTGGGTTCATGAAGATTGGGTTGTGCCTCAGAGATCCTGTTGCTTGGCATATGCCCCAAGTGGGTCAAAGAGCTATATAAACCAAAATATTTATAGTAATACTCTTTTGGTAGCAAAGCCTAGAAAGAAAGTAGATGCCCATTAATGAGGAATGAATAAACAAATTGTGGTGCATGAATGTAAAACAATGATACTGTTTCTTTTTTTTTTTAAACCCTTACCTTCCATCTTGGAGTCAATACTGTGTATTGGATCCAAGGCAGAAGAGTGGTAAGGGCTAGGCAATGGGGGTCAAGTGACTTGTCCAGGGTCACACAGCTAGGAAGTGTCTGAGGTCAGATTTGAACCTAGGACCTCCCATCTCTAGGGCTGGCTCTCAATCCACTGAGCTACCCAGCTGCCCCCAATGATACAGTTTCTTGAGAATTATTGACTATGAAGAATTTAGAGAACCAGGGGAAGATTTACATGAACTGATATAGAATGAAGTCAGAGGAGCCAAGTAAATAATTACTACAGTCATGTAAATGGAACCACCCACCATCACCAAAATTGCAAGCTTGTCCCTAAAGAGGAAAAAAGAAAATATCTTCTCTCTCTTCTTTGCAGAGGTGGGATACTATGGCTGTGAAGCACTGAATATATTGTCTGATTCAGTTGATGAGTCATCAAGCTTTATGGAACTGTTTCCTCTTCCTCTTTTTTTTTCTTATAAAAATTACTCTGAGGAGGGGTGGGTAAGTATTCTAGGAAACGAAGGTGTCATAAAAATAAGATAGCAATAGAGGTTTCTAATTTTTAAAAATGGGTCATGCTGAAATAACTTGCTGTGTTCTTTGGACAAAATAACTGGATGGGCAGTAGCTAAAGAAGCAGCATGGTGTAATGGGTGGAGAGCTGGCTTTGGAGTCAGCAAGTCTTGGTTTCAAGTTCTGATTCTGACAAAAAACAGACTGAGTCACTTAATCTCTCAGTGCCCCAGGCAACTCCCTAAAATGAAAAGTTGCAGAGAACTCCTTGGTCTGCAAGGGTTGTGGGATTTTCTCCCTGGAAGTTCCTTTCACTGGCGAAATCATAGGTCTAACTAAAAAACGATCAGATTAGACCGGCAGAGTAGGTACTTATTTTGGACAAAGTATACTTTAGATCTCAGCAAAACGTGGAAGAGAGTCTTGAGCATTTCATTGTAGACAAGATGGAGAGATACAGATTACACAACAGTACTGCTGGTAGAGCTCTGGTTGAATGGCTAGACTCGAAGAACAGTCGTGGATGAATTATTGCTAACATGGGGGGAAATCTTGAGAGGAAGACTTCAGGGATCTCTCCTGGTCTGATGCTGTTTGCTATTTTTGTTGTTGCCTTGGGTGAGGCCATAGGATGAAATCTACAGATTTCAGATTGCTATCATGATCGGTGGTCATGCCAGGACCCAGGAAGATTTCACTCAACAGCTTGGAATAAATAATGAGCTTGATTTCATAAAATGAAATGAACCAGGAATAAGTGACCTATTTCTTGGGCTCAGCTTCCCAAGTATAAGAAGCAGGAGGCATGGCTAGAGACCAGGTTATCTGGGGAAAAATGTGATCTAGTGACTTTACTGATCCAGAAGCCAAAGAAATGGTGTGCAGCCAAGAAAAGCTAATGTCAACCTCATGCTGTTCTAGAAGGGGGACATCATTCGGAAAGAGCTGGTGGTGTCATTGTACTCTGGCCTAGGGTGAGAGCACGGTTGCATTACTGAGTTCATTTCTGCGTGCCACATTTTAGGAAAGATGGCAACAATCTCAAATCGGTTCAGAGCTGGGTGACTAGGACAGTGAAGGGTTTGGGATGTTTAGCTTGAAGAAGAAAATGGGGTGAAGTGGACAGGATCTATATAATAATGGTCTTCCAAACCTCGAGAGGCTGTGATGAGAAAGAGGAATCCGATTTGTTCCGGTTGATCCAAAGGGCAGAACTAGGAACAAGAGTGAAGATTGCAGAGGCAGACTTAGATTTCACATGAGGAAAATGTCCCTCCTAATTAGAGCTTTCCCAAAGTATAATGGTCTGCCTGTGGGGACGGTGAGTTCCCTGCCAGCAGAAGTCTGCAAGCAGAGGCTAGACTTGTTGGTTTGTACAGGGGACCTCTCTTCTGTTATGGGGTGAACTAGAGAGGCTAAAGGCTCTTGGTTTGGGGTTCTTGAGACTCTGTAACTCTAGGAGACTGGACTAGGGTTTATGTTTCGATTAGAGATCTCTTCACTGAGAGAGAAGCTGGTCCATACGAAAAAGGATGAGCTGACAAAAAGAGATGGTGGCCTCAGTTGGGAGCCTGGAGTTACTATATTTAACAAGGACAATTAAAAAACCCCACAGTAATAATAACAGGGTGGAAGAACACTGGGGACTGTTTCTGCTTTCACTATAGAAACCCATTTCTTTGTGGTGAATGATGCTGCGCCCGGTGGTGAGGAACCACCAGAAATTTTAGAAGCAATCAAAGAGATTTCAATGGAACAACTCAAAGAAAGAGTCAGCTAATTGCCAGAGCAGAATTGCTTAGAATTTGTTTCTTTTTCTTAAAATGTAGAAAGAGGAAAAGAACAAAAGATGTGGCCAATTCTTGGGCATTGTGAGAGAGGGAAATCTTCAGATTAGCGGACTTTTCTGAGCTGATGATGGCTTTCAGGCCACCATTGCAGAACCCGACTCCGTAACAGGACCATTATCTTCTACAGGGCTCATTCCAGTTGACACGGTTCCCTCTCCCCAAAATAGAGTTAGTTTATTTTCATTTGGAATGGAGACACGGCCAGAGAGAAGACGTGTTTCTGCATGTAACCCGAAGGTAACATTTTTAGCATTTCATGTAAAGAATTGTGGCAGTGTTCACTCTGTCTTTGGTCCAGAGGTGGGATCTTTTCACACTCACGGGACACTTATACACAAACACATCCCTCAGCAGGATCAGGAAAATAAATTAAGTCTATGATTCACAGGTGTTTTCACACAGCTTGAAGTTCTAATCTTTGACTTGCGACTTAGGAAGAGTCTGTCAGCGCCCCCGAAGCTTCCCTCCTCCCCTCATTTGTCTGATGGTTTTAGAAAAACAACTTCTGAGTTGGGAAATTGAGATGTGAAGCTCTCTCAGTGGGTTCTGTCTGTTCCTGTGACTTCCACACGCTTGATTCCAAATCCAGTAGAAGAGGAAAATGTTACAGAGACTTGGGGATCCCAGGATTTAAAGATGTGGAAACTGAGGTCTAAATTGGGGACATGATCTACCTAAGATCACAGAGGGAGCTCTGGGCAGATTCCAAGCACTTCCCATTATGATCTGGACACAGGGATCAGCCTTGGGGGGGGAAATCATTAGCCAATCAATAATTAAGAGCTTACCCTGGGCTAGGCATTGTGCTATGTGCTGAGATTCAAAGACAAAAGCAAAACAGTTCTGCCCTCAAGGTTCCAGTCTACTGGGGAAGATGACCTGAACATATGTGGGTATATACAAGCTCTAAACAAAGCATGGCCAGCCAAATGGGAGTTGCCAGGGGAGGGCAGAGAGCTCTTTCGGCCATCCTCCATCCATCCTGTATACTCACTGTTTTTTCCTTTGAGAAATCTACAGCAAACTCCAAGCCTCCCTGTGGTTTAACCATATGGCCACTCAAAACCCTCAGGGAATTTACTGATAAGTCACTAGGTGGTGCCAACAGTCAGGAGAGGCCCCCAGCATCTGTTGGCCAAAGTGGAAGACACTGGCCTGTATGGACACCCTGGGACCTCAGCATCCTTCCAGGTGACTATTTCTGCAACTCAGGAGGACCACCAAAGGTGATGGGCGGTGGGGGAAATGCATCAGTCCAAAGCTCTAGAAGGCAGTCATTTAGGTTTTCTGATTTTGATTTGTAACTCTCACCTTCGGTCTTAGAAGCAGTACAAAGCATTGTTTCTAAGGCAGAAGAGAGGTAAGGGCTAGACAGCAGGGGTTGAGTGACGTGCCCAGGGTCACCCAGCTAGGAAGAGTCTGAGGTCAAATTTGAACCCAGGACCTCCCATCTCCAGTCTAGAGCTGCCCTTAGAATCATTTAGGTTCAGGCCAAGGTCTTGCTTTTTATTTGCTGTTTGATGAAATAGCCCAATTCTTGAGGCAATAGCAAGGCTGATATTTTGAAGAACATTCTGAGGGGTGTGCCTGCTTTTGTTGGAAGGATGGAAACAGAATTATGCTGGCTTGCTTCTTAGCTTAGCAATGTCTTTTTCTTCTTTAACTCTCTGGCATCCCACAAAAGCCTACTCCCTTCATAAAGCATTCAAGTCGAATATGAGTTCTTTGAAGCCAGAAACTTAAGTGCCTTGAAGTTCCTTCTATAATCCTTAGTGCCCTCCCTCTGATGATGATCTCCCGTTCTCTTGTATATGCCTTTTTTTCCTTAACTCTTGCCTTCCATCTTAGAATCCATACTCTGTATTGGTTCCAATGCAGAAGAGCTGTAAGGGGTAGGCAATGGGGGTTAAGTGACTTGCTCAGGGTCACACATCTAGAAAGTGTTTGTCACAATTGAACCCAGGACCTTCTCTCTCTGGGTCTGGCTCTCAACTTACAGAGTCATCTAGCTGACACCTATTGTATATGGCTTTTACATGTTGTATCCCTCATTAAAATGTGGATTCCTTGAGGGTAGGGACAGTCTTTTGCCTTCCTCTGTATCCCTACTGTTTGGCACATAGTAAGGGCTTAATACATGCTTGTTGACATCATAGATCACAGAACTGGGAATATAAGCTCTTTGAAGTCAGGATCTATAGGGTTTTAAAAAACAAACAAAAACATCCTTGGATCCTTAGATTTAAAGTACAAATGAACAAAGTAGTCCCTTTTGTAGGAAACATATCCTAATGAGGGAGGACAAAAGAGATATCTGTCTGTCTGTCTATCTATCTGTCTGTCTGCCTGTCTATCCATCCATCTATCTATCCATCCATCTATCTATCCATCCATCCATCTATCTATCATCTATCTATCTATCTATCTATCTATCTATCTATCATCTATCAATCAATTTATCTATCTATCCATCCATCTATCCATCTATCTATCCATCCATCTATCATCTATCTATCTATTTCTCTATCTATCATCTATCCTGTCTATCTATCTATCATCTATCCTATCCATCCATCCATCCATCCATCCATCCATCCATCCATCTTCTATCATCTTATCCTATCTATCTATCTATCCATCCATCCATCCATCCATCTTCTATCTATCATTTTATCCTATCTATCCATCCATCTATCCATCCATCTATCCATCTATCTATCTATCTATCTATCTATCTATCTATCTATCTATCCATCTATCATCTATCCTGTCTATCTATCTATCTATCTATCTATCTATCTATCTATCTATCTATCTATCTATCTATCTATCATCTATCCTATCCATCCATCCATCCATCCATCCATCCATCCATCTTCTATCTATCATCTTATCCTATCTATCTATCCATCCATCCATCCATCCATCCATCCATCCATCCATCTATCTTCTATCTATCATTTTATCCTATCTATCCATCCATCTATCCATCTATCCATCTATCTATCTATCTATCTATCTATCTATCTATCTATCTATCTATCTATCTATCTATCTGTCTATCTATCCAACTGTCTATATGTCTGTCTATCCATCTATCTATCTATCTATCTATCTATCTATCTATCTATCTATCTATCTATCTATCTATCTATCCATCCATCCATCCATCCATCCATCCATCCACCCATCCTTCTATTTAATCTATTTACCTATCTATTTATCTACCTATATATCCTTAAATACAAAGAACAAATGTCAAGAGAATATAAACAAGATTGAGATTAAATAAGATTAAGAGATTAAATAAAAACACAAGGTAGTTTGGGGAGAGAGGGCACAAGTAGCTGGGGAGTGTTATGGAAAGCTTCAGGCAGAAGGTGTTGCCTGAAGTGTGTCTTGAAGAAGAGAGATTCTATGAGGTGGAGGTAAAGAATTAGTCAACAAATATTTATTAAATGTCTACTGTGTGCTAGGCTCTGGGGTGAGCACTTAGGAGACAAAGAAGCACATAAAGGTAGTTCCTCAAGGACTCACATTCTAATGGAAGAGATGACCTATAAGAGTGGCACATCCCTCTACGCCATATAAAGGGAATCTCAAGAAGAAGGCTAGTACTAACAGGGCATGGGAGGGAATCTGAGAAAGGGCTCCTCCAGAAGGTGGGATGTGAGCAGAGCCCTGAGGGAAGTCAGGGAAGCCGAGTTGCAAGGATGGGATTAGAATATTCCAGGCTTGGAAGGACAATCTATCCAAAAGCAGGTAGGCGATATATTGAGCATGTGAGGTAGAAAGAAGGCCAGTTTGGATGAATTGGAGAATGCAATAAAAAGGAAATAAGATAGAAAATCTAGATTGGGGCAAGGTTGCAAAGAGAGTGAAAAGTGGCGCCCAGAAGGTTGGCTTGATTCTATCAGTTCTAGGCTGAGGTGCGTGGGCTTCTCGTTGGCTGATGGTCAGTTGACCTTGTACCATTAAGTGTCTCAGGTTTGGAGGCCAGGAATAGAGGCCTTCTTGGTTCTGTTTGTCATTGAGTGCTCAGGGCATAAGAAATCAATTCAATTCAGGCATTTGTTGCCCACCTTGGTGGGGAACTTCTATTCAATGGCAAGAGGCAAGAGGCAGAGTCCGGAAGGAGAAATATTGGTGTTGAAAGTGTCAAACCCATTCTGTCCAAGGTCACCAATGACCTGGACTTTTCTCTGTGGAACAGCTCTGCAAATAGTAGGGAGCAAATCCAACAGCACATGCTTTGTGGGTCTTCTTTTCAGGTCTTGCTCTCCCTGACGCCATTGCCCACTTCCTTCCTCACCAAAGAACACTCCCTGCTCCTGTGCATACGGACCTCTTTTCATGTTGGTTCCCTAATGAGAATGTGAGGGGAGGGATTATTTTTGCCCATATCTGCCATGCTTTGCACACTGCCAGGCACATAGTAGGTAATTAGCAAATGCTTGTTGTCTGTTGTAGTGGAAAGAACAGTGAGTAGCCCTTGAGTTGGTGGACCTGGGTTCAAATCTTGTCTTTGGTATTTAGTTTAACTTTGGATGTCACTTACCACCTCCCTAGAGTCTCAGGGAAAACGTTTATCTGCAAAATAAAGGTGCTTAACTAAACAATCTTTGGGATCCCTTTCCATTTGAGAACTAGAATCTTATGGACAAACCCTTCTCAAACCCTTCTCCATCCGCTACAAATGAGATAATGTGTGCAAAGCACTTGGCAAAACTCAGACTCCATAAATGTGAGATATTATAATAAGTCATGCAAGGGCATGTCAATCAGGCTCTCCAAGCCTCAGTTTCTTTGTCTGTAAATGGGCACAATCATAGCACTCATCTCATAGGGCTATTAGGATCAAATAAGAATAAATGGAGGGTACACAAAACTTTATAATGCTTTTATCAATGACACGATTTTATTTGATTCCTCTCCCTTCCTCAATATTTTACTAAAATAAATAATAATCATGATTATATTTGATTCCCCTCGGCAACACTCCTCACCCCTTGATCCCTCCATGTAGGCAGTTGCCAAGTCCAGCTGTTTCTCACAATCTCTCCTATTTCCTCCTCTACTCCTACCCCAAACACCACAAAGCAGGCTCTCATTAAACCCTATCTTGAATCGCTATAATATTCTTTTTTAAAAATTACTTTTGTTACAATTTAAGTTCCAAGCTGTTTCCCTCCCTCCCCACCCTACACTAGAGATGATCATCATTTGACAAAGGTGTATATATAAATATATATACACATGTAGACACACATATACAGATATCCCGTGCATTCTTCTACTATTTATCAGTTCTTTCTCTGGAGGTGGACATGCACAGTTATCCGTCAAACAATATTGCAATTACTGCATACAATGTTCGCTTGGTCCTGCTCATTTCACTCTGCATTATTTCATGCAAGTCGGTTCATGTTTCTCTAAAATCAACCTATTCATCCTTTCTTAAGGAGCAGTAGAATTCCATCACGATCCTAGACCACAACTAGTCCAGCCATTCCCCACCGGATGGATATCCCGTCAGTTTCTAGTTCTTTGCCATCACGTTGAAAGCCATCAGCAATACTTTGGAGCCCGGGCTCTTTTCCTTTCTTCCAGATCGCCTTGGGAAACAGACTTAATATTGAAAATGCTGGGTCCGAGAGTGTCCCTAGTTTTATAGCTCTTTGGGCATAATTCCAGATCGCTCTCCAAAATGGCTGGATCGATTCATAGCACCATTTAAAGTACATTTTCCCACATTCCTTTCAATATTTGTCATTTCCTCCTGTCATGTTAGCCAATCTGATAGGTGTGAAATAAATTACCAGGTGTTTTCATTTCTATTTCTCTAATCAATGATTTAGAGATTTTTTTCATATGACTACATATATTTTTTTTAACCCCATAACTGCCTGTTCATATCCTTTGAGCATTTATCAATTGGGGAATGATTCATATTCTCACAAATTTGTCAAAGTTCTCAATATGTTCGAGAAATGAGACCTTTATCGAAGAAATGGTCTAAAATTTCTTAATTTTCTGCCTTCCTTTAAATCTTAGTTACATTGGTTTTCGTTGTACAAAAACTTTTTAAATTCAATATAATCAAAATGATCCATTTTATGTCTCATAATGTTCTCTCTCATTTATTCATAAATTCCTCACCTATTTGCAAACCTGGAAGGTAATAAGTTCCATGTTGTAGTTTACTTATGATATCTCCCTTTATGTCTAGGCCATCAATCCATTTTGACCTTATCTTGGTAGATGGTATAAGATATCGATACCTAGTTTTGGCCTCTAGACTGCTTTCTAGTTTTTCCAACAATTTTTTGCCAAAAAATAATTCTTATTCCAAAATCTTATATCGGTACATTTATCAAATACAAGGTTATCATAATCATTTAATACTATGAATTGTATATTTGCTCTGTTCCATTGGCCCACCTTTGTATTTCTTAGCCAGTACCAAGTAATTTTGTTCATTATTGCTTTATTATACAATTTAAGATCTGGCATTGCTAGATCTCCTTCTTTTACTTTTTTCCTCATTGATTCCTTTGATAATTCCTTTTGCTTTTCCAGATGAATTTTGTTATTTTTTTTCTAGCTTAAAAAAAATTTTTTTTGGTAATTTAATTGGGATGGCAGTGAATAAGTAGACTGATATAGGTAGAATTGTGATTTTTATTATATTAGCTCTACCCCTCACTCCCATGAACTAATTACTCCAACTTTGACTTATGTTTATAAAAAGCATTTTATAATTATGTTCAGGGAGTTCCTGGGTTTGTCCTAGCAGGTATACTTTCCTAGGTATTTTATGCTGTGTATAGTTATGCTAAATGCAGTATCTTTTACTATCTCTTCTTACAGTAATTTCTTGGTGATATGTACAAATGCTGATGATTTATATGAGTTTATTTTATATTCTGACAATTTGCTAAAATTGTTTCAACTAGATTTTTACTTGAATTTCTAGGATTTTCCAAGAATACCATCATATTGTCTGTAGACCGATAGTCTCATTACTCCATTGACCATTCCAATTCCCTCAATTTCTTTCTTTCTTTCTTTTCTTTTCTTTTCTTTTCTTTTCTTTTCTTTTCTTTCTTTCTTTCTTTCTTTCTTTCTTTCTTTCTTTCTTTCTTTTTTTCTTTTTTTCTTTCTTTCTTTCTTTCTTTCTTTCTCTCTCTCTCTCTCTCTCTCTCTTTCTTTCTTTTTTAATTGTTATTGCTAGCATTTTCAATACAACATT
Source organism: Monodelphis domestica (assembly GCF_027887165.1). Taxonomy (NCBI): domain Eukaryota; kingdom Metazoa; phylum Chordata; class Mammalia; order Didelphimorphia; family Didelphidae; genus Monodelphis; species Monodelphis domestica. The sequence continues at coordinate 98,434,737 of NC_077231.1, forward strand.
GACTAATACTGGCAATACTCCTGATTTTATTTGGAAGGCTTCTAATTTACTTCTCTTACAAATAATCCTTGTTGATGGTTTTAGGTAAATGCTTCTTATAATTTTAAAGTAAAATCCATTTATACCTAAGATTTTCAGGATTAATAGGAGTGTTGTATTTTGTCAAAAACTGTTCTTCCATTCATGTCTCTTTTGTATGAGATACCTACTCCATTTTACCTTTTGCTACCCAATTTTAATTTTTAGGATCATCTTATCATACTCAACTCCAAGCCGTTAATCTATACATGCTCTAGTAATGATATCATTCTTAAGAGTTACATATAATCTTTTCCCATAAAAGTAAACAGTTTGATTTTATTAAATCCTCATAATTAATCTTTCATGTTTACCTTCTTACTTTTCTTGTAGGTCAAAATTTCTCTTCAGTTCTGGTTTTTTCCTCAAGAATAACGGAAAGTTCTTTAAGAAATTAAATATCTATTTTTTCCCCTTGCAGAATTACATTCTACTTTGCTGGGTGGGTTATTCTTGGTTGCAAACCCAGTTTGTTCCATGCCCTTTGGTCTTTTAAAGTAGAAGCTGCTAAATCCCATGTTATCCTGATTATAGCTCCATAATATTTACTTTGCTTGTATTTTTTTCTTAACCTAGAAGGTCTGAAACTTGGCTATAATGTTTCTTTGTTTTTGTCTTGGGATCTCTTTCAGGTGCTTGGTGGATTTTTTTCAATTTTATTTTATGCTCTAGTTCTAAAACCTGAGGGCTGGGGGCAGCTGGGTAGCTCAGTGGATTGGAGTCAGGCCTAGAGATGGGAGATCCTGGGTTCAAATCTGGCCTCAGACACTTCCCAGCTGTGTGACCCTGGGCAAGTCACTTAACCCCCATTGCCTAGCCCTCATCACTCTTCTGCCTTGGAGTCAATACATTGACTCCAAGACAGAAGGTAAGGTTTTTTTTTTTTTTTAAAACAAACACCTGAGGGCAGTTTTCCTTAGTAATTTCTTGAAGTATAGTGTCTAAACTTTTTAAAATCATGATTTTCAGTTAGTCCAACAATTCTTATATTATCCCTACTCTGTTTTCTAGATCAGTTGTTTTTATATTTCATTCTCTTCTATTTTTTCATTTTGCTTTATTATTTCTTGATCTTATAAAGTCACTAGCTTTCCCTTGCTCAATTCTAATTTTTTAAGGAGTTGTCTGTAAATTTTTAGATCATTTTCCAATTGTCTTTCTTTTAATAATTTCCTTGCATTATGTTTATTTTCCCCTAACCTCTCTTATTTGATTTTTAAAGTCTTTTTACACTCTTCCAAGAACTCATTCCCAGCTTGTGACCATTTTATATTATTATTTGAAGCTTTTGAAAAAGAGGGTTTGACTGGACTCTGACTTCTTCTATCACCATAATAGCTATCTATGGTTGAATTGTTTTTTTACTCCTTTCTTCCTTTCCCTATTTCTTGACTGTTAACTTTATTTTAGTATCTACTCCAGAGAGTTGGGGGATGATATCTAAAGCTACAAGTTTTTCCATGCCATTGTTTTCTAAGCTCTTTGGGGGGGGGAGAGGGGGGGGAGTTTGATATCTTGGTTCTTCCAGTGTTCTCTAATCCAAGACCCTGTGTGGTCACTGTTCTACTAGCTCACACCTTGAGGGTCTATTAGTGACTTCAGGTACTCCTCTCTGCTTCTGCGCCCCTGGCACTGCTGCTACTGCCTATGCTTATATGCTTATGCCCTGTGGCTCCTCTAGCAGCTGCCAGTCAGCTTGTCCCTCTGCCCTCCTGAGGGTGACAACAGCCATCAAGCTCCTGCCCTTCTGTGGCCATTCTTACCTGGCTGTGCTCTCCTCAGCAGCAGCCACAGCCATGCTTGGACCCTAGAGTCTAGGCTGCCACTGACACAGCTGTCATCCCCAGTATTTGTCCAGAGGTGTCTGCACTTCCACCAGGCCGGACCCTGACCTCGAGAAGTGAGATCTTTTCTAGAGTCCTCCCATGCTGTCTTACGATAGACGGCGGCTCATTTCTTACTTCTGTTGCTCTAAGGTTCACTTTGAGGCATTCTTTTAAAGTATTTGGGGGAGGATTTGGGAACACCAGGTAATTTCTTGCCTTATTCCACTATCTTCCCCAAATCCTCTAGTCTCCTTTCACTCTTTTCCTTTTGGATCACTGTCATAAGCTAGTTTCTGTTTCTTCCCTTTCTCCAGAACCTGCCCTTTTTGCTGCTACCAGAAGAGGAAGGGATCGTTTCAGTGTCCTGTTCAAATTGTCTGAATGATTCTCTGCTGTCTCCTTAGTCCAATGGAAGCTGCTCTGCATGGAGAGGCAGGTCTTGGTGGATGAGGGGCCACTGTGCTGTGTTCACCTCTGTTGTCCTCCACTCCACATGGAATGACCCCCAGGGGGGTAGTGCCCCTCCCATAACCATCTTTCCTTTGGTACAATATAAATCCTTGGAAGAGGCAGCAGGTGGGCTGGAGCCATGAGGCTGTGGGGTCAAGATCCACTTTGGATATATACAGGCTGAACAACCCTTGGCAAGATACCACTTGCTCATGCTCTAAGCAGTTAAATTAGACATAAATTTCAGGGAAAAGTGACACTATACATTAGTAAAGGGAGTCCCCTCACTCAGCAGTTTCCCATGCCAGTGGAATCACAGCTGCTTTCTCTATCCCTCTCCTTCCTCAGTCTCTTGTTCAAAGTCCTTTTTAAGGCTGGAATCGCTCTCCTTTCCCAGATCTAAATGAGCCACCTCCACTTGAGCTACAAGTCAACCAAACTAGTGATCCTGGATGTGTAACTTGCCCTAACCCTTATGTCCTCACTTGGGCTCTTTATTTCCTGTGCCTAGGAAGCCGTCCTCCCCCTTGGGTTGAGATATGGTTCGACTGTCATTCATACCATGGCAAAAGGTCCCATAATGCATCCTGCTGCAATGTGCATGATGATCTATTTAATCTAGTGAGTAGCAACTCTACTCCTCTCCTGAGGACCCAAGTAGAATGGGTGGAAGTTTGCAAAGTTCAGAGCTTCCTGACCCAAGGGACCTGCTTTGTCCCCCTCATGCCATGCATGGAACAGACTGTAACAGATGTAACTGAATGTGCGCTGCCGCCGCCCCCTCCCCCAAGGCAGAGAAAGCCGGGACCACAGGTAAACATAGTAGGAGGGAGCTAGGGGCTATCAAATAAGTCAGTCAGCAACCTTCAGTGAACACTTGCTCTATTCCAGGCATGTTCTAAGTACTGGGAAAGCTTATGCTGTGGAGGAATTTATGCTCTAACTGGGGAGCCATGTATGCCTGGACCTCCGATTCCCCTGATCTAGAGACTTTGAGAGTGAGGGAGCTCTCAGCCAATGCAGGTGCGGCTCTTTCCTGAAACCTAGGTCTTCCGAGTGGCTCAGTCTGAGCCGGGAAGCGTTTGCCACGGGGCTGCCAAATTTGAGTGCTCCCAGGCTTCAAGGCCACCACTTGCCCCCTCCAAGAATGTTCATTTTATTGGATGAAAGAGGGTTGCCGGAAGGGCACTCCCTGCCCTTGAAGTGGAAGTGATGAAGATGAGCGCTGCAGAGGTTTGGTGTACGGTCAGTTGGGTCAGTGCTGCTGCATGTCCCCCCCCCCCCCCTTTCCCCCATGCGAGGTGGGGTTCTGAGGAAAGGGGAAACGGGCAAACTTAGAAATAAAGGTGATGTTAAAACAAAAGAAACATTTCTGACTGCAGACTTCTTTAGTGCTAGAATAGACTTGTGGCACATATATTTAAACTAAACCACTTGGGTTTAAGAGAAGACTTGAAGTTTCTAGTGGAGGTCATAATTTTCAGCCCATGCCTGAGGCAACATACTGTACCCAGACACGTTGGCACACACCTTTTTCTCCTTTACTCTTTACTATCAGGTGGTTGGTTTTTTTCCCTCTTCATTCTAATAATCTTTTCCTTAGACCATTGGCTTTCCTCAGGGTGGGATGGTCTCCTCCTACAATCTTCCTTCAGCCCCTAAACCTAGTGTGAAAAGGAAGAGCCAGAGTCCAGCCTGACTTCCCAACTTTCTCCTACTAACCAGTAGGGCAAGTCCAGGAAAGTCACCCACAAGCCTCCTCAGCTATTTTATCTGTGAAATGGGGATATATATTAATTCTTGAAACACTTTACCTCTAGGATTGTTAGGAACAAAGGGCTTAAATTCTAAAGTTCTCTAGAAATATTACTTCTGAAGCTGATGAGGCCATCCTTCCTTTCTCCTTACTAGGACAGAAGGATCTCATAAGTGGGAGGCACTTTGGGGGATTATCCTCTAGTCCAGGGGTTCTTAACCTGGGGACTGACCATGAAGCCCTGCCCCCCCCCCAAGTCTGTGGTTTCAAAATGTAAAAAACGTTTTGATGACTGTTTCAATAGTCTGAATTTCCTTTGTAACATCGTATAATGCATTTTAGGCATTTAAAAAGCATGACGCCATGAAGGGGCCCTTTGGTTTCCCCTAAGTGGAGTCAGACCTGAAGGAGAGGGAAGAGCCCCTGCTTGTCTGATTGCACCTAAGGAAAACATTCCCACCACTGTCCAGCCCTCACCTGAAGATCTCGGGCTCAGATCCTGTTTCCAAGAACACTGAGCACAGCAATAATCCAGGAGCTGCCAGTTTCTCTGGCCTGGATTTATCGACAACACCCATCCCTCCTCTCACATTTCCCTATTCATCCTAATGACCGGAAAAAATATTTTTTTCCTTGTCCAAGCAAAATCCAACCTGGAGCTCCCGCGTCTGCAAAGACTTGAGACAGAGGCGAGCCAGAGATTGGGGTTTCTCTCTTTTATTTAAAAACAGTGCTTCATGACCATCTGCAAAGGCCAAGGCAGTGCCCCTCCCTTGCTTAGAGTTTATAAAAGCCAGCAACATGATCAATAATTTATACACATGGATAGTAATACAAAAAAAATAAGGAATAAAAGCTAAAGATCTAACTACTCCGACCTTCACAATTCCAGCTACTTGATAATAATAGGAGTAACCCAATGAATACTGTATGGTCTGAAAGCTACTATACATTATGATACTTAACAAGAGGGGGAGGGAATTAGAGACTGTCACAAAGCCCTGGGATGCTTCTCTGGGGTTAGCAGGGAAACTGGACCCTGGGCAAGCAGCTCAGGTGTCCTAGGAAGTGATGGGGTGGAGGGGGGGCAGGCAAAGGGGGAAAAGGAAGATAGGAAGGAAAGGAGGAAGGAGGGAGGGAAGGCTAGGTGGTCAATTATACAAGCATCCCGTTTGATGCACCCTATGCCCCAAAGGTATCTGTTTTGCCATAGCAATGGGAAGGGGCAGGAGAAACTGCACAGAGGGGTGATTCAGTCACTGCCATGGAGGGATAATGAGGGAGAGGGAAGGGGGAGGGGGGAATTCTGTGGCATTTTTCGTTTTGCAATGATTTGAACTGAAAAGCCCAGTCTCAGGTAGGCCAGCCTGTGGGGTGCAAGTGAAGTCTATACACTAGTTGTTGTCACTCTGCAGCCCTAGCTTACGCATGCCATCAGCCCCAGGTTTTGCTCTAGCTATTCACAAGCAGAATTATAACATAGGAAAGAGTGATCAAGAACAAACAAAAAACCCCCAAACTCATATCCCTTAAAGAGAAAAAGGATTAATTTATCACTCAATATTTAATACAGCCAAACTAAGCTGCCAAAACACACACATGCGCACACGCGTGCATGCGCATGCACGCACGCACACACACACACACATACACACAAATACTGTGAATCGAAAAAATAAAAATTAAAAAAAAAACCAAGAGAAAGACTGAAGCTAGGAGTCTTGAGGGGGGTCTGATATACCCCAAAGCATATTGGGCCCTCAGGAACCAAATGGGAAAGAAAAAAATTAACAATCTCTCCAAATCCCCGACACAACCCCCCTCCTGGCATACTAAAGGGGAGGGAAGAGAAAGGAGGCCCCTTCCTTTCTTTCCAAGCCAGTCTCAGATTAACCCTTACAGCACTAGCATTCTTCTCCCAGCTGCCCAGCCACTTCCCAAGGCTGGCAGTTTCCTTCAAAGCAAGGTTTGGGTTGTTGGCTGGTGGGCGAGTTCTCCATGAGTTACCAAATCCCTGCCAACCAGCACTACCATGGCTGAATTGATCGACCGTTTTCCTGAGTAAACTTTAACTGGTTACAGTTGTGGTAACGTGGAGGAGAACTCAACCTTGAAAGCCAATGACACCCCTTGGGGAATATCCCCCACCCCATTCCTAGTGCCCTGGACCCGAGAAGTGAACAGCTTGCTGCAGTCCGGTGTGTGATCCCCTCTCCCCCAACAGAACCCAAAAAAGGGGTCTCCAGGACGAGACTCTGCCTTTGGCAAACTTGAGGGCAAACCCTGGCCCAGAGGATGCCAGAGCCAACCCGGGAAGGGCCCTGTTTCATTCCCCAGCAGTCAAGACTGCTCCTAGTCTTGACAAGCGATGGCTACTATGGAACAATTTCCCCAGGAGGGCACTCACAAGGAAGGGGGGAGGGGGGAATGAGGAGGGGCTTTTGGACAGTAACAGAGCCAAAAAATAGTGTTTTATGCAATAGAGAATCAAATTTCACTGGTGTATACTACAAATGGTCAACATTTTCAAGAGCATGACAGAAAAATAAAGACACACAGAAGTTTACATTTGACGTTTACCTTGTCCACTATTTTTTTTCCTATATTTAAAACAGTGCAAACAGGTAACATACGCTTTAAAACCACCACTACCCGCCCCCGCCCCTCCCCCCAACTTCTTTTCCTCCAGCATCCAGGGAGAAACCCTGTCCTTCAAAGGGCTCTGTGCTAGAGGGCTGCCAAAAGCAGCAAGTGACCCAGCTCTCCCTCTGCAGAGCTGGGCTGGGCAAAAGGGGAGGGCTCTGTAGACGTCTTTCCTCCCCCTGCCCCCTCCCTTTCTGGATCCCTAGCACTCCCCACCAGACTGTCCAGCTGGTCTCTACTCTGGGCAGAGAGAAGGGGAATTTATTATTCCCTATTTGCATATTCTTTCGAGTTGCATGTTCCAAGCCCCATGTGTACGCTCCTGGCTTTCAGAGGCTGCTTAATATAACGAATAATAGGATGTCTTTAATGAACTTTGACTCATTCACTTCCTCTGACTCAGCATAGACCCTGAGGGAAGAAGCCCAAGGACAAAGTCTCCAACAATAACCTGACCAGGAGATCTCCGATAGGGCTACCTGTTTCAAGAATCAAACCCCCAAAGAAGGTTGGCTCAATAGGTCTAGTCCTTGTTGCTGGGCAGAACAAGGTTTCCTTTTGTATTCTGCAACTACAACAAACTTTAAGAAGGCCAGATCCCACATGGCTAAACCTAGGTGAATCTGAATGGTCCTGTGTCCCACAGGGAGTCCAGGAAGGACCCAGAGCAGGGAGGGATGGGCAAAGGTCTCATGGCATCTGTCATGGGTTTCACTGAAGTGACCCCAAGCTGTCAGAGGAAACAGGAGGGGAGCTTTAATTTACAAAGTTTGGACCAAGAGCTATGGAGTGAGGCTGCCACTCACTGATTCAGAGTGATTCTGCAAGGAAGGGTCTGGGGATTATCAACTGCTTCCTTTAAACAAGCTGAGCAAGGAGTCAAATCTTCACCCTTCTCTGACTTGGCTCTTTAAAAAAAAAAAATCAAGTGAGGAGAGAGGGAGGACCCACCATAAGTGCTTGAAGGAGCCTACCTCTAGAGACCCCAGGGTCAAAATAGACCCTTGTTTCTTTCAGGGGAGGAGAAAAAGGGGGAGGCATTGCCTCATCCTCAGCCTCAACCAGAACAAAAAGTCAGGCCAGTGAAGGAGCTGAACTCCATGAAGTCTTTACTAGGAAGGGCCACCTACTGGAGGAGACTGAGCCAGGCCTTTGGGAGCCTACAGCCAGAACCAGCTGAACTGAAAGGCATAAAGGAGAACCTTGGCTCAAACTGCTGTCCCTGGGAACTGGGTTCTCTGCTTTTCTAATCACTCCCTTTCTCTTTCCAGGAATGAGAAGTAGGGGAGAAGCATCTTTATACCATGCCCTTTCAGGCTTCTATTGCTGCTGCAATATTTGGGGTCTTGGCCTAGTCTTAGCTCCAGAGGGCATTTTGTAGAAAAGATGTTGGATTAAACATGACATTAGGTTGCTCTCAGACATTTGCTTTCATAAATGCTCCCCTTAAAAAAAAAGTCATAAGTAATAAAAAAAACCCAACCCATTTCTCCCTTTTTTCTAATTTGTAAAAGTCATTGAATGACCACCCCTCCCAATTTTTAGACTAACTAAAATATTTATATACACAACAAAAATTGTCTTAAGAGCAAACCAAACTTTGGCTTGGGAAAAAACAAAACAAAAAACCCCAACAACAAACAAACCAAAAAAAAAAGAAAGTGGCCAATGGACTAGTAGTTTGGTATCCCCTGGTTCTACTTATTCCTGCAGAGAATTAGGAATAGCCCTATGGGGTCTCTCCCATACTCTGACAACTTCCCTGTTCCAAGCACTGCCCAGGAGGAGGGAGAAGAGTTTGAAGGAGAACCAAGGACTATGTTGTGCTCTGGACAGCCCTTCAAGGGTCACCAAGATAATAACTGCTTACCGAGGTGCCTGACTCCACAGCAGCCACATCTGACTTCAGGGACATGGTTAGTTAATAGCCAAGAGGAGCCTATGCAGCAGCAGAAGTCAAAATACAAACCAAAAGAACTCCAGCTCTGAATCATCCCCTTAAAGTAGCCTTCCTTTTGAGTGAAAAATCACCCTAGTACCAATGGAGAAAGGCCTGGGAGTCATCAGACAGACCATGATTTTCCCTATTTCACTAATGCCTTAAGAGATTTGAGAATGCTACAGGGCACTTGACTGGTTCAAATTAACAGTTAGAAGGGAAACTATTTCTCACCTGACTGTTATAATTCATCCAATTGGGACCAGAGATCAGGAGCAACTCACTGCCAATGGTCATTGGCCTTCTCTTCCTGGCAACATGCAAGATCCTTGCTCTTTGAAAACCCTTCTTCCAACACTCAAAGGGGCTCTCAATTCAACATCCCCTAGTGCTAATTCATGCACACCAAGCAGGCCCAGGTGCTCAGTTCTGTGTCTTTGGGGGATACTGAAAGGCTGGGTGGAATGACCACCAAGACTTGAGACTGTGGATTCCAAAGTGACTCACTCATAAAGGCTCTGGAAGATGGAAATTCCTATGGCTTTAGAACTTATACAAAGTGGCCTGGCCTGCCTGCTATAGGCCAGAGTTACCAAAGATGGCTCCAGAGAGTTTTGTTGACCATGACATCTTGTGCTTCATCTTTTCCAACAAATTATTTTACTGACTTAATTGACTCATCCTAACTAGAGGTGGTGGTGAGGGTGGAGGGGGTGGGATGATTTCTGAATGAGTCTCATCATCGATCAGTGCATCCTAATCATCCTTTCTTTATAGTGTTTGCCCCTCCAGCCCCTTTTTGAAGGCAGTCCTTAATTTAGAAGTCTAATACTCATATTCCTGTATCTAAATACACAGAAGCCAACATTTAGACCTTTATCCCTAGGCCCTAAATCCCTGGAATTTGTGGATATGGTAGCAAGGGTTTTAAGAGAAGCAGATGGAGGAGCTGAAAGCAAAAGTAGAAAGTTATAAAGAAGCCCAGCAATGCTGCTAGGATTACATGAAAGAAAAAAGAACACTTTCCACACTCCAGAGTTCATTCTAAGATGTGTCCTATTGAAGGTTTTTGTTTTTTTAATTACCCACATTCTAGGACAGGTTGGGTAATCTTCCTACTACAATTGCAATTGTAGTGCCAATCTGCCTCAGCTGTGCATGATCAATAATGGTTATGGTGATCATTGGATGGTTATTAACAGTGAATGGAGAAACAGGAGAAGGGAAGAGGAGAGAGGAAAGCATCTCTGTTACTTTCCTGCCATGCAAGTGCAAATCCTTGCCCCCGTTAGCTTGGGGATTCTACCACAGTCAATCAGGATGCCTACCAAAGACCAGAAACACAAAAGGCTAAGAGTTGGGGAAAAGAGTGAAAAGACCCTCTTTTCCCCCGTTGGTCAGTCCCATGACTGCTCTCTGCACTAGACTCATTTGGTATTTCTACCTGTTCATTTCTGATTCACTGAATGGATCACTTTCTAAAGTCTTTCCTTCCTCATAAACTGCCTCTTCCGTAATTGGCAGAATAAGCTACGCACGGACATACAGACATGGAAATGCATTGTTTTTTTTTTTTACCACAGTTAAAAAAAAAAAGAAAAATGCACAATCTTTGGAACAAAAGAGTTAAAGGCAGAAATTTAAAGGAAAAATACATATTCAAAGAACATAGTGAGGTATAAAAAAGTATTTTCTCTTTTTTTGTGTTTTTGTTTTTGTGTTTTTGTTTTTTTTGTTTTTCCTCTTCATCTTGCTATAGAGTTCCTCTAGGAGTAAATATTGCAATAGCCAGGCCTCATGAATGGGGGCTGTCCCATCTGCAGGGGGTCACGTCACTTCAGTAGGGGGCAAATCGGCTGTAGCCACCTCGGTATAAACTCGCCTGCAGGAATTAAAGGGAGACAAAAAAAAAAAATACAATTGAGGGAGAACTTCAGGAGGGAATCCAGAAAAAGGTTTGTTAGGAAAGATGGTTTCCTATGGAGCCCAGAGGCAGCATTTGGGCTCTCGTGACTAAGTCAGGAAGCCTCTATTCTGTAATGCTGAAATCAAAGTTCAGTAAACTCACTCCTGAGCTAATACACTCAAAGGAAAAGTGGGAGATAACTCACCTGCTGCCTTTTATTATGTTGATTTGGGTTATTTGTTTTTAATTGAAAAATTTTATTGAATTAATTTAGAATATTTTTCCATGGTTATGAGATTTATGTTCTTTCCCTCCCCTCCTCCTTCCCCCTCCCATAGCCAATAAGCAATTCCACTGGGTTTTACATGTGTCATTGATAGAGACCTATTTCCATATTATTAATAGTTGCATTAGGGTGATCGCTTAGAGTCTACATCCCCAATCATATCCAAATTGGGATATTTGACTACTTATACAGGTTAAAGTAGAAGAGGTCCATTGAAGAGGGCAGGTATAGTACCTACAATTGTTCACCCAAACCCACTATTGTGATGAGGCCTAGAGAGAGCCTACTCATTGTGGCTGGCACATATCCTCTTAATTCCTCCCTCTTTTTAAGATGCCAATACTCACAGCTGACACAGACAAAGTGTGTAGAATTTATATTTTCCTGTCTTACTTGATTCAAGATCCTAAACCTCAGGCCATGTCTCAATTAATGCCCTCCTTCAAATCAAAAGCTAGACCTTTAATATGTCCCTAGTTATGGAACAAACTGTGGCCTTCTATCATCCTTTATTCACTTGAACCTCCTGACAGAAACACTTCAGGAAATGGATCTTAGGTGGGCCCAGGAATCCAGGAAAGGTTCTGGAACCTTCTGACATGTCACGAAGCAACCTGACTTCCACCCCTGCCTGGTTGGCTCAGACCCCATCAATGGACCTCTCTTCTCATCAGACAGGCTCCAAATTCCTGACACTGTCCTCTCATGCATCTCTAGTAACAGAAATAGAAGCTTATGTGGGCAAGAGCCAGGTTTCCCCTTGAAGTTCATGAGTCTTCAGAACTTTGAGGCTCATATATCCATTGCAAGTATTCCATTTTGTTCTCTGTTCTAATTCTAGTTTAATTCATGTAGAAGAGCCATGACCTCATGGATGCAGGAAATACCTCCACCCAAAAGGTGAGGAAGCAGTGTTGGAAGTGTAGTATTCAGCCTTGCCAGGTTTCTAGACTCTGCCTATGCCCTTCCTTGTCAATACCTCTAAGAGGTCAATATCAGATCCATGTCTTGCCAGGCTTTGCAGAAGGCCTCTTTATTCTTACTCTCAAAGAAATCCATTGCTTTTCTGTTAACTCTGAGCCTTCCAAGGAGTTCACCAACTTTATTTTGGTCAGCACTTTCGGCTGCTAATTAAAATGCCAAGTTCTGTTACAAGGGGAAGAATTTCCAAACACTTTACCCCTGGGCCTTAGATATCTCTCATCCTGAGCCCTTTGTCATAACCTCCTAGTGGGTGGTACAATACATTATAAACTCTCCCCAAGGAGCACAGAAAGCCTCAATCTACCACACAAGCCAAAAAAGGAATGCCACACGAAAGGACAGACACAACTTATGAGGCCACACATAAAGCACCATCTTATTTCCCTTTTTCTTTCCTTCCTTACAATGAAGCTGCCCTCCTAGATACTCTCATCTCCTCCTAGCGTATCTAAGTGGCATGCCAGGCTCATGCCCCAACACAGACAGAAAGGGGCAGCGAGAGGTGTAGTTTCAGTACTTTGCCTGGGAAGGAAGTAAAAGCTTTTCTTATTACCCAGAGAATGTTTTGCCACCTTGGATCTTTTGCAATCTGTAAGAAGAAAGAGAAAGAGGGAAAAATCCGGAAAGAAAAAAACCTACTTACCACAGCGCCAACTCCGTAGCTAGCGGCAGGGGCAAGGGCATGGTAGGGGTCTGCTGTATAAACCCTGCCATAACTGAGGAAGAGAAAAACAATCAGTCCCTTTATAGCGTAAGAGAGATTTGGGCTGATGACATGAAAGTAGGTTATATCTTATAGGTCTGACAGTCACGGCCCTAAATGAATATATTTGACCAGTCCTGGCAGGGAGGAAGCTACATATGCAGGCTCACTCTTAGTTTTGTTTTAGAGAATGCTGGGATCCTGGCTCTACCAAAGAAAAGATGGGCTCAGGACCAAAAGAGGGAAGAAAGGATGGAGGCTGGGTCAGAGCCCTCAGTTTGGGATTGACAACTGCCAGGGGTCATGGTGGGAGCTGAATGACTTAAATCTTTTCCTGGAGGCAGAGGGGAAGAGCAGAGCATGTGGTGGTCCAGCACCTCAGCTCTCCCTACGTACCCGTCGCTGTAAGCGGCTGCGGCGGCGGCAGCGGCTGTGGCTGCTGTCGCTGTAGCAGGCTGTGCATATCTGTAAGCTGCATATCCACCCTAAAGGAAAGAAAAGAACTGACTTTACAGGGGCCTTTCTCCATAGGGACACAGACACACACACACACACACACACACACACGCACACGCACACACCAAGGAAAGGAATTGTTTCAAACTGCATCTGTTCCCATGTTATTCTTCCAGGAGAAAAGATAACTGCAAGCTAGGTCTGGCTTTGCTTCTTTCACTGCATTCCTGGCAGTGACTCTCTCCAGTAACAAGGGAGGGTCAGTGGAAGAATCAGTTATCTTACTGTCTCAGTGAGAAGTAAGAGGTCTTCTCTGCAGGGAAGCTTAGCTGGGCAGAACATAAAGGTGTCAGACAGGTGTGTAGGTGATGGGAGACTCTATAGGCTGCAGGGCACTTGGTGAAGAGAGGTTAAGGTGCTTGACCAATGGACAGGCAAACACTCTGCTTTTGAATCCCTTGCCTTTGAAAATGGAGCAGGGGGCAGCTGCGTGGCATATAGGATAGAGGTTCTGAGTTCAAATCTGGCCTCAGACATTTCCTAGCTGTGTGACTCTGGGCAGGTCACTTAACCTCCACTGCTTAGCCCTCATTGCTCTTCTGTCTTAAGAGTTGATAATAAATTGGAAATGTAATTTTTTTTTTAAAGAAGGAAAAGGAAGGGGGAGAAATAGAGCTCCTGAATGAGAGAAAGAAAGAAGGAAGGAAGGGAGGGAGGGAGGGAAGGAGAGAGAAAGAAAGAGAGAAAGAAAAAAGAAAGGAAGAAAGAAAGGAAGGAAGGAAAGAAGGAAGGAAGGAAGAAAGGAGAGGAAGGGAGGAAGGAAGAAAGAGAGAAGGAAGGAAGGAAGGAAGGAAGGAAGGAAGGAAGGAAGGAAGGAAGGAAGGAAGGAAGAAAGCAAGCAAGAAAGAAAGTGGGTCACGGTAATGGACCATGGTTTGGAGACAGCCTAAAAATCCAGTCTTGCTTAGGCTGGGCCCCGCCCCAGTGGCTGGGGTACCTCTGGCCTGGTACCATGTCTTATATTCTTAGCATTTTAATGAAATAGCACATTCTATTCTGTTAATACTCTGTCTGATAAAATCCTAATAAAAGAGGGACTATTGGAACTGGGAGAGACATCAGAAACTGTCAAATTCAATGCTCCCTTACCCAATTTTTGTTCCAGTCTTGACTCACTTCTCAATTGCTCTGACTGGCTAAGCCTGATGCTTGTGTACACCATTCTCAAAGCCTTTTCACCCCACACATGCCTTGTTCAATTCAAGTACCTTTTCAGCAGCCCCATGGAAAAACCCTCCAGCTTTACTTGTATATACACTTGTGCTGTCTCTTGTCTATGGAGCTCTAAAGCTGTCTGCCTTCCCTATGCCCTTAGAAGGTCAGCTTTGCTCCATCCACTTAAAACAGAAGACAAGGGGAGACTCTTTATATGGAAGAGGGATTAGCATCATTTCACTTGGCTCCACTGGGCAGATGCAATGGGAGGAAGCTTCCAAGGAGCTGATCAAAACCAGTTTTGTAGAGAAGACTTTCCTAGCAATTAAAAACTGTCAAAAAGTGGAATGGGTTGCCTTAAGATGGAGGGAATTCCCTCTCACTTTCTTTGGGAAAGTCTCCTTACTTCTTAGGTCTCATGAAACTTTTTGCTTCTTCTTTGAAGGAAGGTTCCTCCAAACCTTCCACCTGACTTAATTCACAACCAGCCGTTCACAGAAAGGACCTAGCTTTTTTCCTCAGAATTTTTTCTGATTTCAGGGAGGTATTTCAAATGGACATTATATCTCCATCTGTCCTTGTTAGTGCTTCATGTGAAGTTAAAAAATGACCCAAATCAGTGAGGGATCTGTTCCTATGTGAAAGTTCAACTCTGAAATTAGTTCCCTATTCAAGCATTTCTTTTCTCAGCTATTTGGACAGAGAGTGGATCATTCATTAAAAGCTGGGGAGAATGGGGGTTGGGGGGGGAGATAGAGAAAGAAGGGGCGGGAGAGGGAAACAAAAAGAGATTGTAACCGCTTCATTTATTACAACCCTCCCCCCTTGACAAAATGAGCAGGGCTTTTGTGAGAGCTACTCATCTCCTTCCAAACCTAAGGAGGTAGAAAAATGTTTGAAGTGTATATTCAGCAGGAACACAGGTAACTGTTACAGTTCTTGCTCTAAGGGGATTTTATACTCTGTAAAAGAAATGTGAACACCTTGGTAAAAATAAACTTTCAAGAAAGGGCTCTATTGCAGCCATCTCAAATTTGCTACTGAGTTTCCCCAAAACTGAGGTCTTGTCTGATGACTCCTGGGGCTGAGCTTTGTCATCATGGGATCACTGGGTTGAATCCCTAGAGGCACACCAGGAGTCCTGGCTCTAAGTAGCCCTAGTGGCAGGCTCTGGATTGGCCGATGTTATCATTTACCACCGATTCCCAAACAGGTAGGGAAAAGGGAAACACTGGAACTGGGAAACCATGAACTGTTCCTCCTGGGGAAGTTGTAAGGACCCATTATGTCAGCTGCCTTGCTTTCTGAATGATACTGTTAAATCAACATATTGATGCCAGGGAACAGATTCAGATAGGCCAGTCCTCTGATCTTTCAATGAATGTTTTTTGAAAATGCAGATGATTTTCCCTAAATATTCACTAGCAAATTCTAATGAACAAAGATTAAAGTTTTTGTGGAACATGAGAACAAAATGCAGTTTGAAACAAAAAGCTTCTTATCATCTCTTAACTGAAATTTATCTTCAAAAGGAGGAGGGGGTAAAGACTGGGTTCAGGCGTGGGAGGGAATATGGCGCCACGTTTATTAATCACATTAAAAACTAAGCATGCTGACATCTGGGGCTAAAACAACCAGCAAAATCACGACGTTCAGACTGTATTGGCTAGACTATCTATCCCAGCATTCTCTTGGGACAGCTGTTTGCCCTAGGCGCTACCACAAGCTTGGTGAAGTCACAGCCTTGATTACTAGAGCGTGCAGCCACAACGACCTGGTATTACGGAGACAGTCAGTCACCACTTGAGTTAACATTCCATCCCCTAATGACTGGCCCCTCCCCAGCCCAAGGAGGTAGGAAGTCCTGCCCACCCTAGCCCTTGGTCCCACACCACAATGTTAATAATTTTAACAAGCAATAACCCATCTGTTATATCAGAGAAGGGAACAGAGACTCCACTGAGAGATTTAGAGTGAGGTGCTAACATGTCTTCAGCTGACTGCACGAACAAACAAACAAAAAGAGGAGAAATAATCCATTGGATATATGGAGTCATGAAATAGCTGATGTGTATTGCTTTGAACCATGCACTGATGCAAAAATGAAGCAACCATTAATAAAAATGAAAAAGGACATATGTATTTACACACAATCAGACCTGTCCGATCTGAAGCTGTTTGCAGAGTCTATCTGTGTATGATTTGAAATAAAACAAAGAGTGGGAATTAGCATGGACCAATCGAGTTTCCAATGGAGTGTGGAACATGTGGACAAGCTTCAGGGAACTGTGGGAGCTGAATACAATGGGCGTGGCTGAGCCCAAGCCAGAAAGAAAAGCCTCCTAACATGGGATGACTTTCCTAGTTTTGTGTTTCTTTCTGCCTGCCTCTGGCTGTTTCATGAAGGAGCTGATTCTCTACTCTAAGACTGTTCCCTTAACCTGACAATGTGGGACCCTGACATGTAGGAAACCTGGGCAACAGTGATCTCTGATAAGCCTGCCCACAGCTCCTTCCTGATTCACAATTATTGTTAACTTCCATTCTTATTAGAGAGCTGTCTCCTCTCACCTGCCCCACCTAAGCCTAACCACTTGGACTTATCTTCAGTTGGATATAGTCTCAAATTCCTGTGTATTTCTTTTCTATGCCCTAGATCTTGCATTCACCTCCATCTTTGTCCACCAGAGGGAAAAAGAGGATAGGGTGGCACAGCAGAAAAACCTGAGGTTTGAATCCCCAACTGTGGGACATGGGAAAAAGTCATCCCACTTTATAGTCTCAGTTCTCTCATTTGTAACATCTGGAAGGCTTCTTTCGGTTCTCAACCCAATGTGCCCAAACTGCTATGCTCAGAGTTCCTGCCCATTAAGATCTTTGAGTTTGTGGAAAATACATAGATCACGCAGGGAAAAAAGATGACATTTTAAATTTCTTTTCTATATAATTAATATTGATCCTGGAGTCACTGATAAATATCCCTGGCAATACAGTGTAGTAGTGAAATTTAATCAGGGTGAACACCAGAGAAAGGGATCATTTCTATCAAAGAAACAGCTTCTCACTATATAATCAGCATCTGAATATCCCCATGTTAATCCCATCTGACTCTCTCCTTTCCTTCTACCTGTGGTGAGAGCCCTGGGGAAAAGGGAAGCCTGCAAACTAAAGGAGAGCTTACAATCAATGTACAGGCTACACTGAGAGGTCAGGGGACAAGGGGTGAGGGGAGAGGCAAGTGCTATGGGAAAACAAGCAAGTTGCTTAGAAAAGATGTGCTTCCACCATTCTGGATGTCTGGGAGTCATTGGGCTGTGTGCTTTTCCTGCAAGCTAAATGAGTACAAAGGGTTTTTGAGGTTGATGTCAGGATTATTTGGTCACATACTGATTTTCTGTAGTATGTGAATAGTGTCCACTGGAAATGGACAGAGCAACTGTTCAGAGAAGTACAAAGAGTTCTCCCAAACCCTTTATCAATAGATCTAGTTTGGTGCAGACCTGTTCGTCCAAAAACCTTGGCCAAAACCTAAATAAATCATCTCAAGAGAAGGGATTGGCTATCACCCAACTTGGTCTCTGACACTTCTTACTTCTAGGGTCCTGGTGGAAAGAATGTCAGACTTAGAGCTTGATGAGACTTGCATAGAATCCTAGAATACAAGAGCTACATGACTATGGGCAAATCACTTTCCCATCTTAAGGCCTTTGCGGCCTCTTCTATAAAATGAGGAAAATAATTCTTCTGTTTATTCTGTAGGTTTATTGGAAGGAAAGCTATAGCAATATGAAATATGATTTGATGACTCTACATCCAGTTTCATTTTATATCACATCAAAGGCCTTACAGCCTACTCACAAATTAAATAGACTATGTAAGTCACTGATTCTTCCTATTTAGCTTCCTATGTTATGAAAATGGCTCATTAGTACATATTAATCTCACTGATCTTCCTGAGTCATGATAAAGAAGAATGCTGAGTGTCCCTTTATGCCTGTTCTATTGTGGGCAGAAACATACCCACATACCCACAGCACTTTCATTATGTGTGCTAAGGAACTTTGGACCCAAAGTCAGTTTCTTGGCTCCTTCCCAAGCCCATTCTCCACCCTGAGGGGAGGACAATTAGGACTCTGGTCTGATGTGCTAAAACACCAAATAAAAGGGCAGGCTCTAAAACACTGTGGATAGAAGTGAGTGATGAACGAAAAAGGGCAGCAGCAATGGGAGTGGGGTCTTTCAGCTGCCTGGGCCAGGACATGAGGAAAGGTCTAGACACAGGGCCCTTTTCACGGACAAGACACAACTCTGTATAGTGCGGAGGCAGCAGGCCTTCGGCCACATGCGCATAAGTCTCCACTGTCCAAAAAAAGCCTCTGTTCCCATCTCTAATGTGGAGCTGGAATGGTTAGTAGAATTCAATGTTTCCACTGCAATTCACAATCTGATTGGTTGGCAGGTCACACTGGCACTCCTACCTGAGGTATTTTAGCGCTAATGATTGGTTCCTGTAAGACTATTCTATAACAGAACACAGGAAGAGCAGTTCAAAACAACACGGCTGTGGAAGGAAACAATCGTACAAGTGGCCACAAGGGCCCAGCCAGCCTTTTCTTTTCTATGGATGCAAGCATGCTTTTCAGGGACAGAACTGAGTCTCTCTCCAGAGCAGTCTGTTGGGAATGGGGAGGGAGGGGGCAGGAGGAGGAGATGTTCCTTCTCTCCTGACCCTAAGGAGAGGAACTGTTTCACCCGCCTGCCTGCCCTGCTCCCCCTCCCAAGTACTTCTCCTCATGGGTCTGTACAAAGCACTGCCACAACTGGCTTGATTGGCCTCTGAAGGAGAAGGGTTATGAGCTAGACCTTTCAAGGGAGGAAACCAGTTTGAAGAGATGGTTGCCCCAGGATAGAAAAGGAAGAAGGAAAAGAAGGTCCATAATTCATATGCTAAGTTTCTGACAAAGGAAAGCTGAGACAACTGAGGAAAAAACAAAACCATCACCCCAACCTTCCCCAAGCTCTCTCTTCTGACTCCTGTGTCTCTTTTGGAACCTTGTGTGTTCTTACACATTCCCCCTTCTAGGCTACTTTATGAGGGCAGCCAGAAGGATTCCCAAGATAGGCTTCCACAGAGGAGAGGAGCCAGGATCTTGGGAGACAGGGGGAAGGGCCTCATATCGAGACCACATTTTTAAAAAGGAAGCCCTACCCACCCACCCCTGGTTCTTTCATCCAGCACAGCAGGGCAGGCTACAATAAACTATGACCCCTTAGAATTTAGCCTAGTAGGTCTGGTTTTTTTCTTAGGACATAAGCCCATTCTAGGATCTGTACCTATAAGAGCTCTTTTCTGAGGGTATATGAACTTTAAAAAACCCCCAAAACACCTATTTTGATCCCTTTGCTGTCCTTTGTACTTATTTTATGCATTGAAAAATACTCTTCTGGAAAAGGTTACATTGGTTTCATCTGTTGAGGGAGTCCATGACAAACCAAAAGTTAAGACCTCCTCTAAGGATGGCCTAGCAATACTCATCAGGTCACAGGGCAGCTACATTGCTCAAGGATCATCCTTTAGGGAAGATGAGGAACCGCATTATCTAGCACTTCTTCTTAACAGCCTAGTCTAGCTGCAAGATAAAAATTCCAGGGCACTTTGGTGAAGATGTAGGGAATAGTTACTCTTTCAATATAACAAAGATAGCTTATGTCCAGGATGTGAGAGACCTTCACACAACTGCTTGTATATATAGCAGCGGTTAATATAATGAACGTCAGATCATATCTTTAGAGACTACTGAGTCTAATCTCTTCATTTTACTGAGGAGGAAACTTGAGGCCCAGTGAGAGGAAGGGACTTTAAGCAAATAAGTTATTGATTTAAGCAAATGTGTGTAGTGAATAGAAAATTTCATAGTAAAAAAAATGTATGAGGAAATTAAATTTATATTTTATCTAAGTATATGAATGTGAGATGCTTGCTTCAGAGACCAGTTTTGGGGGACTGTATTAAGGAGCATAGGTATTTCATGAGAATGTGTATAGGGGAAAACTGAAGAAGTCCTATATAAATGTATGTAGGAAATTGTGTGACTTGATTTATGGGAGGAATACATTTTTCCTAACCTCAAGTTTCACTGTAAAACAAAAAGGAAGAAAAAAAAAGACATTTCTCAGGGTTTTCTGGGCTGAGATGAATGTAATACACAGAAGAGTGTGAACCTGGAACAAGTCTGTGTACACAAATGTGTTGTGTATTACCCATTCAGATCTGTCTCTGAAGGCCATTGTGTAAGCAGCAAGGCTCCAAACCATCAGAAATATACCATTCTCTCTCTACCTCCCACCTGAACACATCTCCCAGTATTTTTAGCTATGTTATTCTGGAAATCCACAATTTTTGATATCCTGTGTGTCTTTGAAGGACTGGGGAAAGGCCATTTTTAAACAAGTATTTTGATTTCCAGAAGAACCCAACTTCTTCCTACTAAATAAATTTCCCAAGGTAAATTCTGGGTGCCTCTAAAATAACTATCTAAAGAAGGACCATAAGGCCTCAGGAGCCAACATGACATCAAGGGGCCAATATTTCCCACTTCATCAATTATGATCCTGTCTCCTTATTTCCAATTCTAAAGTTGATTAACGAGTCCCATTTATAAAGGATACCAGTTGACAGCTAAGGTCAAACATTTCATTGTAACCAGAAATTATATCTTTTGGCTAAACCATCTCTTCATGATCAAGTGTTTGCAAGGAAGGGAGGTTGCTGGCTCTTCCACATTAAGTCTCTCATTGTTGTACCTCTTCT
Organism: Monodelphis domestica; assembly: GCF_027887165.1. Classification (NCBI taxonomy): domain Eukaryota; kingdom Metazoa; phylum Chordata; class Mammalia; order Didelphimorphia; family Didelphidae; genus Monodelphis; species Monodelphis domestica. Next base: position 98,455,790 of record NC_077231.1, read on the forward strand.
GTAGGGTTTTAAAGGAAAGGAACAATCTATGGGCAGATTTGAACTTCCTCTGGCAAAGGTCAAAATTCAGTCTTCAATGTACAACCCTAATGTTAATATATAACATACTTTGACTCCTCATGACTCTCCCAGTTTTCCTTCAATAGGGTAACAACTTCCTCTCTCAAACTTGGGGAAACACAAAGGTCTAAGACCTAAGCGTCTATTGTACAAATTAAGACCAAAATTACTTAAAGAGGGAGAGAAACAGAAAGGAAAGAAATGGGAAGCAGAAAAGTGGAAAGAGGAGGAGTGAGGCTGAACCAGTCCTGTTATTTATGTGGACAAATTATACCAAGTATATAGGAGGAGGGAAGAGAATTTTTCAGTTGGCTAATCATCTCTTAGACAGCTTAGTGATCCAGAGAAAGCCTGTGCACAAGGAAGGGAGAAGAATCTGTCCAATAAACTGACCCTGGCAATTAATGATTAGGAAACCCAAAGGCTCAGTCAGGCCTTTCTTGCACCCAGGGGCAAGCGCAGGGACAGAGAAGCATGCTTGCATTCTTAACTATATAAATATCCATATCTATATCCACAAGGAAGAGAAAAAAATAAAAGTAAATAAATTATATTCCAAAAAATCAAACCAAACCAAACCAACAGAAAAAAAAAGGCTGGCTCGTCAGGGGTTGGGGTGAGAAGGCCCCATTGTGTGTACTTACATAGAGGTCAGCACCGTAAAATCCGTCCTGGTAAACCACACTGCAGAAAATCCACACAAAAACAAGACCAAAAAAACAAAAGAACAGAAACACGTTCCGGTTATTGAGGACAGCAGCATGCACATGCGCTCTACATAGGCAGGTGATGTATGAATCCACACCCTGGGTTTTGGGGCTGGGGAAGGGGAATCCCTCAGGGGCTCAGTACATTCTCAAGGACATGCAAGGAGAGGAAGAAGTCTATAAAGCTGGCATCAGACTTCAGAGGCAGCCCCGTCACTGGGGTAGGAAGGTAGAAACATTTTGACAGATCTCTGAAATATTTGGAATGTGAGGCTACAAAGAACAAAACAGAACAACGATAAAGGCCTTTAAGAAAAGGATTTCACATGGCACAAAAAGGCATCCAAAGCCCCTAAAAGGCTATAAAGCCAGGTTCAGAATGACATTTACTATTTTATTTTCAGTTTTTGTAGCTGTAATTAAAAAAATCTGCTTTTACTATCCATACATCACCTGCTTTTACCTGCACATTAGACATGCGATAAGATTTGGCTGATCACACAAGCATGCAAAGTATTATTATTTAGCATTTTAAAGAATCAATGCAACACCTCAGAAAAACAAGTCAATCAATTCTGACCAAAGTAAACAGAGAAATGTAATTCAAAACAAAACAAAACACAACCAAAAATACCCACAATGCATTGCTTTCACAAGCAGAGGTAATGAGCTAAAAAGGTTAAGGTGATTGGTCCAAGGTCCAAGAATTGAAAGGTGCAGTGGGGACTCTCAGATAGTAACAATTTAATCCGGGGTGGGGGAAGGAGTCATGAGAAGGGCAGAGGGGCCTTTTTGGCTAGATGGCTTTCTAACAGCTCAGGGAAATAAGAATAGTAGGTGAAGCTGGAGAGGGGATGAAAGGGGGCTTCAAGGGTTGCCTTGTAGCATCCTGAAGACAGACTGAAAAGGAAGGAGGGGAAGCTTCCAAGCAGGAGATTTTCAATTCTTTTAGAAGATGAACTTGGAATGATGAATAGGGCTGGACTTGTTCCTGGGCAACATGAGACTTGAGCTTTACAAGTGAAATGTGAACCTTTTAAGGTGTTTGTGTGTGCACAGAAACTTGCCACAGCTCTCATTCTAGGGCCAGGAGACAGGGAAGAGTAGGAGGGAAACATAAGTCTGGGCTCTCTTTTTCATGCCTTGATTGTGTCCAGGTACAACTAGAAAAGGCAGGAATCCTTTGCTGGGACCTCTGTGTAGGTAAGCTGGCCCTAAATGTTTCAAGGAGAGAACCATGTGCTTCCTGAGGACAGAGCAGGCTAGCTTCTATTCCTCCACATGGCTTGGGGTCCAGAACTCAGAGCTTTTCTTGGGGAGGCATGGAAGAGCAAGGCTCAGGGATTATGGCAGAGAGAAAGCATTGCAAGCTGATCCACGTCTGAACGCTGCTTCTGGCCTTTGGCTATGAGGTCCTTAGATTCTGAGTTTGCTCATCTCTTCTATACTTGTCTACACTACCTTCACAGTTTCAAAAGTCAGTTCAAGGTTTAAACTGACAAAGCATTATGGATCTAAGCTGTTTTTAAAGGGAATAGATGAGTAGCCTGTAAACAGAAGGCTGGAAAATGCATAGCAAGGGAATCAGACCTGACATAAGTGTCTTTGGCTGTTTTTATGAAGGAGATTAAGGGAAATTTTAAAAAATGTTCTATTTCAGAGAAAGTTAGCAGAAATGGAACTATGTGCAGAATATAGCATGGTCTATAATCCATCATCTCTTGGGAATCCTAACCAATAAGATTCCAATATTTGCAAAGTCACTCAGGGATAATATTGGTCACTCAATTCTTCAGACAAATATAGGCTAGAATCCCATAAAATGTTGGACTAAGAAGTCTTTGTCATCCTTTTAATGTAGGAAACATATTTCATATTTCATAAGAGGGAAATATGAAGTCAGTATCTTTAATGTCAGGCATACAGGTCAGTGGGACCAGACATAAAGAGAACATCACATAAGGGAAGATAGAAGACTTGACAAACCTCAGGCTTTCAAGTTTTTTCAATGTACTGAAATGACCTATTTACATGGACTACAAATGAATTTATCCATTTAAGAGAAGCAAAATATTCCTAAGTGACTCTACCTCTATGTGGGCAGCTTCACTTTGGAAATGCAATGATGACTCTCTTGGATTGGTCTAAGAGATATTTCATTAATTGATTCTCTAGGATCAGCATACCTAAAAGATGCCTTACGTTTCTTTCAAGTATTTCCTGGTGAAATACTATGTGTATTTTATTAGTTTCTTTGGAAAGAGAGGATATCAGTGTCAGAGGTTGGAAAACTTAGTTTAGAGAACAAAAGATAAAAAATGAAGTTAGTAGTTGCAAAGGATGGAGATGGCATAATGCATGATAACAGTCCCTGGTAAGCTGTCACAAAAGGCCATTTTAGTGACCACAGCAACCTCCTCCAGACAGCTCCTGGGCCTGACACATCAGTGTGCACACGAGCCTTGGCTAGCAGTCTGCAGTGAGTGCTGTCACCAAGAGATAGTTTACCCCAGAGGAGGAAGACCTCTGTCTGTTGTTCTTAATGCCAATGACCCACTTGGTCCTTAACAAATAAGTAAAACTCTAGAAACTCTTCCTTTTGGCATTCGTCCTTCTTGCCAGGTAGCAGACAATAGTGCCTGGGCTACTATGTGAATTCCTTAGTGAGAATTGGAAGGCCTGGCCCTTTGTAAGTTAGGGAGAAGATAAGTATCGTGAATGTCACATCCATGAATCCAAGAGAAAGTCTTTGGAGTAAAGTAACTTATAAAAAGTACATTCTACCCAAAATCCACATTCCTTAAACTGGGCATCAAGAAACATCCCAAACAGAACCTGCCGCTTTCACTCATTCCCCCCACCCCCACCCTTCTCAGGAACAATGGATTTGTTTGTTGCTTGGGAGCCCTTCCACTGCATGAGGCACCCTCAATACAAAAAAATCAAAGGGTGAAGGATGCTCAGCCACATCAGTAATTTTACCATCATTCAGAAGGCAACTGCGGATTAATTCCTCCTACTTCTCCCTCTCTCCCTTCATTCAAATGGACTTGGTTGATCTTTGAATTAACCTCTTTTAATCCGTTTCCTACAAAGAAAGCAAATCCATTGTGGGTAGCCAGCTCTGCCGCTCACCACACAGGCAGCACAACCCAAGGGGATGGCACTGAACAGGCTCAGCCCCAATGTGGTGTCGGGGAAAGAGCAGATGCAGCCTTGGTCTAAAGTCTAGAGCACTGGGTTTTGGTTCTTCAAAAGTGTTAGTCCACATTCGTGCGATGCTGGGTGAACTCCATGCTAACACACTGCTAGGAAACACCAGAAGGCCTTGGCTACTGTCTTAAGCCACCATCAAGATGGTTTAAGGCTATCCCAATGAAGTTTTCAATAACCAATTGACAGGGAACTTGGGTTTGTGTTCTGATGATGTCATTTTGTGGTTCATACCATCCAATCATCAAGTCTTTATGGAACCTCCTATGTACAAGGCACTGTGCTAGGAACTGGGCATATTAAATTGCCTGTTATAGGAGAACATTTGATTGTGGAATCCAGTGCTTACCCTGGATAGGCAGGGATGGCTGTGGGAGGTACCGCTCTAACTGCACCATACACCGTCCGCCCTCGGCCCCTTAGGTGGGCTCCTCTGAATGCGGCTGCTGTCGTGGCTGCAGTGGGGTAAGGGAAGCCAGGAACTGCAGAGAACAATAAGGACAGAGATGAGAGAATTCTCAGTTTTTCTTCAATAGAAGATTATCCACCCACCCTAGAAGAATGTCCAGGCAAATGCCACAATGTTTATGTAGAGACTGTGGAACAACAGCATTTCTTGTGCCACTCTAAGGCTCTAAAGGAGATAGAGAGACCTGGCAGCAAAAGAACGTTTAGATGCCTGGAGCATCGAAAATAGTTATCACTTCCCAAGCACATCCCAGTGAACAACAGGTCAGGAAGCACCAAGGCCTACCTGCTACTGTCCATGCCAGGAGACAATCTGGAGAGGCCTTTCAGACTTGACTTGGCATGAGCTCTTTAACAGACCAATGTATGTTCATCTAAATCCCTCTGTTACATACATGTTGATGAGCTCTCATCCAAAGAATCTTTCTATGTGTAACGAAGGCACACTTCTCTGGAAGAAGCATCAAGTAGCTTGCTGTGTGTCTCCTCTCATTAATGTTCATGATATCCCTCTGAGATAGGCAAAGGTCAAAGACCTTATTTTCACTCCTTACAGTTAGTTCATACCCAGAAATGGGGAGGATATAGGATGTCTTCCAGTGGACATTATTCATCTACTCTTTTGAGAGGCAGAAATTCACCTAGGCAGTTTAGGGAAACTCATATTTTGCTAAAAAACACATTGAGATCCAAGATTCATAGACACCAGGCCCAGTTTGTTCATATTGCATGCTGAAGAAAGTTGCTTAGGGCAAAATGACATTTAAGTTCCAATAGAGCTGAAAAAGTCCATTGCTCCAGAAAGTCGTTGGGAGATATGAAGTAATCATGAGGAGGGGAAAGTTTGTAGAGTGAGTGAGAGCTGTGTCAAGAGGATGGGGTCTGTAGGCTTCTCAGCAGCCATGTTCAGCTTCTCACTCATTTGATCCCAGGGCCTCTGGCCCCATGTGTGTCATCATGGGTGTGCTTGGTGCCCGGGGAGACACACGGATAGACAGATAACAGATGGACAAATGGGCAGCAAGACTACTTACTGATGAGTGGAATGTAAGTGTTGATCCCCCCCCTTCCTGACAGGGGCACTGCTGCATCATTGCCTAGTGAGACGTCTGCTTGAAAACTGGAGGCTGCTTTTGGGTTTAAAAAGAAAGGAGAAAGAGGCCAAGAAGTATGAGAAAGAGTGAATACATCTAGAACCAGCAAACACTACTGCAGGCAACTGGCAAAAAGGGAAAATTTAGAGTGCTACCTGCATATAACTCGGGGCCATAGACTGCTCCAACCACTGGGCTCAGCTTCCAACCTGAAATGGTGAAGAGAAGAGTCATGATGAGAGCTATGCTAACAACTCCTATTTATAGAAGGTTTTAAAGCCTATGAAGCACTTCACATAAACTATTGCATTTGAACCTATGAATGAAACAAGACAACTATGATCACCATTCCCATTTTACAGATGAGGGGACTAAAGTTCCAAGATAATAGATGGCAGTGAGCACTGAGGACACTAGAATCCCATTGTGCCCCAGGGCTCCTAGGAGTCAGGTATCTCTTCTGAATCTCTTCCACTGGGAATTTTCCTAGCTTTCTGCCCATTTATGATTCTCCTGGTGGGGCAAGTGCCCCACTAATTCTAACAGGTTCCTGGTCTCTACCCTGTCAACTTAGAGGATTGTTTGGTGCAATGAAAGGCTCCCTGACCTCCTTCATGTCTGTCACGGTGTCTCCCTGATTCAAGGTCTGGAAAAGTAAGAAAAAGCAAAATGCTTTAGAGCCAGAATGAGAGAAGGTTCTCACCAACCTGAGAGCCCAGGGACAAAGGAAGAAGGGTAAGCTTCCAGAGTGCTTTTCTCATCAACTTGGAGCTCCCAGTCCCATTGGCTGGGCCACTTCTCTGACCTCTCTTACAAAAGCAGACCTTGTCTGCCTGACAAGACCACTGTTTTCTTCAGAGCAGGGGTTGCTTTGCTCCCAATGAATTAAACTCAGCTTCCTTGTTTGCCCACCACCAGGGATAGCAATAAGAGGGAAGCAGTCTATGGATAGTTAGGGAATGGAATAAAGAAAAGACCCAAGGATTTTACTTGTACAGCATAAATGAGGGTATTGTTGAAAGCATCATCTTCTCAAACAAGAATCTACTGAATACTCCTATTTCCCACAGGTGTCCCTTTTTTTTTTCCTTTTTCTACATTCTACTCTGACATGTTTTGGGCTCCTACCCATGACATAGTGGTTCAAATCAATAAATATTTAATAAACACTATCATGTGCCAGGTCCTTTGAAAGGTCAATAGAGCTTCACCTTTAGCAAGTTTATGCTTTACTGGGAAAATAAGACATCTACAGAAAAGTGTGCTATAAAGTGGGATGGCAATGAAGAGGCTGAAATAAAGAATGTTTAGAATGAAGAAATCACTTTCAGTGGGGAGTTTGGTGGGAATAAGAGGGAATCAGGAAAGGGTCATTAAAAAAAAACAAAACAAACCCTTACCTTTTTAGTATCAATTCTAAGACAGAAAGATGGCAAGGCCTAGGCAATTGGGGTTAAATGGAGTGGTCATACAGCTGGGAAGTTTCTGAGGCAAGATTTGAGCCAGGCCTTATGCTCTATCCAGTGAGCCACCTAGCTCCCCCAAGAAAGGACCAACTAAAGAAATATTGCCCAAGCTGGGTATTAAAGGAAAAGGCTCTCAACAGGTAGAGCTATGTAGAAGGATCCATGTGTTCTACGGATGGGACACAGGTGAATGCCTGAGGATGAGTTCAGGAAGCAGATAGGACACTATGGGGAAGAGACCAAGATAAAGAGAAAGGCTGGCTGGAGCTAGCTAGGGGTTCATCACCTTTATTAATGTCATTATGGTGAAGCCTATGGCTCTCTTTGCTCATAATATTTTTAAATATGTGAAATTAAATATATAGGACCACAGGGAAAACCAATTATATTAAAATAAAGTTACTAAAACAGTTCAAAAACTCTTAACAAGTTTATGGAGCCCAGGTTTATAAAAGACACTTAAGCTAGATTTTGTCAGGCCTCCAAAACTAGGTTCAGGAGTCTGTGTTCTATCCTGTGTGTAGGGAGCAGACATAGAGGGTTTCTGAACACAAGAATAACAGAAATGGAACAGTTCAGGAAGAGAATTTTGTCAGTTGTGAAGGAGAAAATAAAACAGGACAGACTCCTTGATGGAGGCTTCCTGGAAACCAGTGACAAGACTGGGAAGTAAAAGAAGGCATGAGAGTGTCCTATCAGTGGGCTAGGAGCAAGGTAAGACAAGAAGGGCAGGATAGAAGAGATGGCAATGTGGAAAATAGTCATGGGAAATGGGAAAGTCAAAGATGCCTCTGGGGCTCTAGGTGGCAGGTCACCTGGTCTCAAATATTTTCCTGATGGAGGTCACACATTGTTCTGAATCTATTTCATCTGTAAACTGAGGGGTTAAAACCCCACGATTTCCAAGACCCCTTTCAACTCTAAGAGCATAAAACACAAGGCAAGTCACAAATTTCCTTAAATTCCAACAGATATCATTTAACTAAAAAGTCAAATCTCATTAAAAAAATTCAAAGGGGGGCGGGGGAAAGCTGAGTGGCTCAGTGGATTGAGAGCCAGGCCTAGAGATGGGAGTTACTAGGTTCAAATCCAGCCTCAGACAATTCCTAGCTGTGTGACCCTGGACAAGTCAATTAACCCTCATTGCCTAGCCCTTACAGGTCTTCTGCCTTAAAACCAATACACAGTATTGATTCCAAGATGGAAGGTAAGGGCTTAAAAATAAAATAAATAAAAAATAAAAATTCAAAGGGTATATAGGCAATACCTGGGAGTGAATTCTTTACATTACAGAGACTATTCTCATCCCTTCTTTCCCCCACCATACATTTCCAGATATGTGTGTATATATATATATCCAATATAGACACATGGGATGTCAATGTTTGTTTCTTTTAAAATGATTTAATATTACCTTAGAATGAATGTCAAATACTTTCCTCCCTCTCCCCCTCTGTCCTCACCAATGTGCTAGTCCCTGAGAATCATCATGACTAAGGCTCTACAATGACTAGGAGGAAATCAATAATTACTCTTCACCCATATTTACAAAGTGTGGACTTTGTCTATGTCACACACACACACACACACACACACACACACACACACACACACACACACACACACACACACACACGTTCCTTAACTCTCCAGGGGCCTCCATTTCCTCTTCTGGGAAATACAGGGACCTAGATGGGACAGCTTCCAAGTGCTCCTGCACCTCTCAACTTGATGACCCTATAAGCCTTATGGCATAAACAAAGGAGTTGTTAGTACCTGGGGCATCTTGGGCATGTCCCTGAACCTCCTGGGATATTTTCTTCATTTGTAAAAGGTGGAGGTTGCACTAGATTCAATTCAATTGGAGCAACATTTCTGAAGCACATATTACCTCTCAAGGATAATGGGGAGGCCATAAGCTGGTTAGGGGAAACAGTCCAAAGGTTACCACCAGAGTGAAGGAGAACCAGAATGGAAGGAGGACCACTCACAAAAGGCAAGGGGAACACTGAACTGGGGCTGACTTCCTATGAACATTTTATGGGAGAACAAGGAAAGGATGAGAGGGGATGGATGGACAGCAATTCTGCACTATTATTAGCATATACTACTTGTGCCCACATAAATACAAGATAGTAAAGAAAAGTAAAAAAAGTAAAAGTAAAGTAAAGAAAGAGTAGTAACAATTTGAGAGATCAGGAAAGGCTCCCTGGAGGAGGTAGCATCAGAACCTTGGGGGAAGTTAAGTATTCTAAGAAGTAGAGGTAAGTGGATAGCCAGCCTCTACAAAGGCATGGCGATAAAAAGTGGGACAGAGATCTACTGTGCCAGTGGGGCTGGGATATTAAGCATATGGAATGGAATAACATAAAATAAGACTGGCCAGGTGGGCTGGAAAGAAACCAGGAGGAAAAGAGATCTAGGCAGTCAGTTCCAGCTTTAAAGGGCTGTGATCCCAATCACTTTGTAGCTGAGGACACAGAAGCTCCTGAGAGGTCAGGGGTGAGCTTCCAGTAATTGATGGGCCTGTCAGAGGTCTGAGAAGAGCTGTAAGTAATACTACCCAGCATTAAATCCCTCCTTTACATATTAATCATAACTTGTATACATAAAATGTTTCAAAATTTACAAAACCATTTATGTGCATCATTATCCTATGGCTCATTTAATTTGTGTATTATTTGTGAATGTCTTCTCCTGTGGGCTGCTGGGTATGGCCATCTATCCCACACAAGTACCCATAGAAGTTTCTGGCCTTTCCATATGCCCTACATATGTCCCTTGATGTGTTCTCAAATTATAAGAGGATATCTATTTGCATTTCTCAGGTTTAGCAGAATACTTAAATGCTCACTCATCTGAGTCATTACATAATAACTGTTTTAGGTAAGATATGATGATACTGTAGTCCGATTTTACAAACAGAAACAGGTTTAGATAGTAACTTGCCAATAAAACTAGCCTTTGTCACCTCATGTGTAAACTTCTGGCTTAAAAAGATATCACAATTATTGCAGTTCATTTGTAGTATTTTTATTCCTTTTCAATAGACTAAACTGCTTAAGTCCACAGAAGCATACTAGCTTAAAATAACTTTCAGCTTTATCAATGTGCCTAAGACTTCAACATTTTGAATGTTTATGATAAAGATGAAAGTTTAGCTAAAAGCTGCTAGATTACTAGGAATTCTGTCACTAAAAAAAAAAATCAATGTTTCATTTTTGAGTTAACAGTCTTTTGCTATGAAAAAAAGCAATCTTTGTTCCCCTCCCAAGCTCCCTTCATGTCATGCTCCTGCATCCAGCTTCTACTTTCAACCTAGTATTTGGGGTGGGGAGCATGTATATATTACCCATCCTGAGTCCTTGGGTTCCTGACTTGAGAGACTTAGTCATTTCTAGCCCATCCTGTTTCCTAGCTATCTTAATACCATGTTAATTTCCCCTTGCTTTTTACCTCTACCTCTGAAAAAAATGATCCCATCAACATGAATATTCCTGGAAAGGTTGAGTCAATGAACTATATAGGGTGATTCCACTCAATCTCGACTCAGCTGACCAAAACAGACCCCTCCTCTCTATGTGTTTTCTTACCAAGAGAATATAAACTCCTTGAGGGCAAAGACTTAAAGAGCCCTCATCAACAGAATAGCTTCATTGTGGAATAGATATAATAACACTTGAGCTCAATTTTCATAGGTTCATTTGTTTTTGCAGCTCTTGGTACAGCAAGGCACATATTAAATGCTTAATTTCTTTCTTTTTTCTTATTCATTTATTTTCATCTCTCTAGGAGCAGAGATGGGAGGATAAGACAACAGAGAGAGAGATCAGGGAGAGGGAGAGAGACAGACAAAGAGAGAGAGACTGACAGAGAGAGAGAGAGACAGAAAGACAGACACAGAGAGAGATGAGGGGATTCAACTTCTTCAAGAAAGCTTGGGTGCTCTTGAGCCCTGCAGAAGCAGGACCAATTGTCACTAGCATGGAGACTACAATGTTCCATGCCACTCAAAAAAAATATGTCTTGGTCCTCAAGTGCTGGACATGGCTTTTAAGCTTCTAGGGCAGGGGTCCCCAAACTATAGCCTGCGGGCCACATGCAGCCTCCCAAAGGCCATGTATCCAGCCCCCACTGCACTTCTGGAAGGGGCCCCTCTTTCATTGGTGGTCAGTGAGAGGAGCACTGTATACTGTATGTGGCAGTGTTGCAAAGCGTGGCATCACTCACATATAGTACTACTTCCGGTGACATAATCCTTTGCATGGTGCCTTGTTCTGAGGGTAACTGAACAAGAACGAGGCGCTGCATAAAGGATTATGTGGCTGCACGATGGAAGACGTCAGCATGGTGAGCGGCCATCTGGGGGAGGGGATTCCGCACTGTGTATCCTGCTGCCCGGTATAGTGGTGGCAGTGATGGGCCTATGCAAGGGTGATGGGCCCGTCCCAGCCAGTGCTGCAGCCTCCGCTTTCCCAGACAGCCGTATACAGATTTGTTCATAGTTGTTTTTTTAATAGTCCGGCCCTCCAATGGTCTGAGGTACAGTGAACTGGCCCCCTGTGTAAAAAGCTTGGAGACCCCTGTTCTAGGGTCTCAGTTCATTTAGTATTATCTGTCCAGAAGATTCCACCACTTAATATATGTAGGAAGAAAAACAACAATTGTCACCTCAGGGGCAGAGGAATGTCACATCTCACTGAGGGAAATTGTGACACCTAGTGATATAAGAGCCCTGTTGAATCATATAAATACCTGACCTCCATAATCTGCACCTACCCCACTGATCTTTACAATAATCCTGTGAGGTAGATGTTGCTATTATACCCATTTTACAGTTGAGGAAACTTAAAACAGGTTAAATGACTTGCTGAGTCACACAGCTAGGACGTATCTGAGGCTGGAGTCTCACTGACTTTCAGGCCCCACACTCTATCTACTGTATTGCTACTACTGCTACAACACTGCCACCTACTAGGTAGATGTCAGGTCTCATGAGCATATGGGAGTGCTCAAAATAGGAAAATGGTAAGTATAATGGGACAACTGTTTTTTCCCAGCAGAGGGTACAAAAGCAACTAGAAATCCAAGGTGATCCCTGTAAAACAGCATGCTCCATCTTCTAGCCTGCTTGGCTATAAGAAGGCCATGAGGCCACACAGCATGTGGTCAGATAATTTTTTTTTAAACCCTTACCTTCTGACTTAAAATCAATATAATATTGGTTTCAAAGTAGAAGAATGATAAGGGCTAGGCAACAGGGGTTAAGTGACTTAAGTCACTAAAAGTAGGAAATGTCTTGAGGCTGGATTTGAATCAGGGACCTTCTCTTTCTAGGCCTGATTCTTTATCCACTGAGCTGCCTAGCTACCTTGGCCATATTAACTTTTAAGACTGAAGAAAAAGTTCAGGGAGAAACAGAAGCTTCGCTTCTATCCTAAAAGGAAAGAGGGACATTATATATCTAACAAAGGGTTTGGATTAAAAATCAAGAACCATTTGAGAGTCACTGAAAAGATCTCATTGCTCAGGAAATACAGGCCACCTTCTCAACCCTAAATTGTAGACTCTTACCATTTGCATATGGTGTGACCATCTTCTTATTGGTCATTACACGTGCTGTTGCATTATTCACCTACAAATAAAAAAAGGGGGGGGGGAGGCGGAAGCAGACCATATTAGGGAAAATGAAAGTTCATTGAGCCACTGTCATAATAAATACTTTAAATAAAGAAGCAAAGAGCTCTTTATAAATATGTAAATTATAGTTATAGTTTAATTTTAATAATTAAAGTAGTAATAAATTACAAATATCTCTACATTTGATATTTTAATCAAATTACTCATTAAACAAGGTCAACAAGAGTAAAATGTAGTTTCTCTGTCTCCAAATGGCATATTTAGAATCTTCACTAGCTTCCTGGCATTCTAAGAAATCAAATGTGTGCTGAATCTTGTAAGACCAACTGAAGTGAAAAACTTCTATTTTATAGGAAGAATGACAAGTTAGCAGGAGATGCCACAATAAAGTAGCATGTAAAAAGTGGCAGGTCACATGGATCACTGAAGTAAACTTTCACAGGACAGAAAAGTAACCTATCAGACTGAGAGGCTCTTTTCCAGTCCTTAACACTAGAAGAGGGCTCACTGTATGCAAAACCTAGTGTTATTTGAAGCTGGCTGGGAAAAATGAAGGGTCTTTTGTCCTTGTCAACTGATGGTACTTGGGGTAATGTTGAATATTCTAGGTTCAATGGCTAATTAATATCATACCTGCACACACAAAATAGTTTCACAATGTCTCTGAAATATGCTTTTGCAATAGATGAAAATTGATCACTATTATTTCTTTGTTTCACAGTGCTCTCCACCCTCTTTACAGAGCTCTGTATAATTTCAAGCATTCTCAGTGCCACAGCAAGTAGGTGTTACAGAAATGGTGCTGATAAAGAAAAGATGAATGGGGTTTGGAAGCCAAGAAACTGCAGCCCAGTGTCAGAATCAGCCTCAAAGCTACTGCAAGGAGGGTGAAGCCTCATCACAGAACTCAATTACTGGTTGGGTTGTCAGATCAGAATGGATATATGAGCCATATAAAGGCTAGTTTTAAGTAGAAGACAAACTTTTAATAAAAAATGCCATAATTCTTTCTCTTGGGGTATAATAGTTGAAAATCACTGTAAGGAGAGGAGCTGAAACTACATTTACTCCAGTTTGACCCACCAAACAAGATAAACATTTTACATTTAAAAAGAAAGAATGGGATACAACAATGATGAGACTTGAAGCATGCAAGTTAAAAAACACACACACAGAGATAAAAGAAAGAAAAAAAAACAATCAATTTGGGAGAGGAAGGGGAAAGGAAGGGAAGAATGGGTCTCACAGACAACCACTAAAATGGCGCGAGAGCCTGAATCAGCTGCTACAGCAGAGGGCAGCACAAGCACTTAAAGGAAAAATGGCCAAAAACCCATCAGAGACCACCAGTCAGCAAAGGGAAACCAACAGCGGCATGGGAGGCTAGGGGCAGAAAAGAGGAGTAAGGGAAGGAGGAGAGAGAGAAAGAGAGGGGGAGAGAGGGGGAGAGAGAGAGAGAGAGAGAGAGAGAGAGAGAGAGAGAGAGAGAGAGAGAGAGAGAGAGAGAGAGAGAGAGAGAGAGAGAGAGAGAGAGAGAGAGAGACAGAGACATAGAGACACAGAGAGAGAGGGAGAGAGAAGAGAAAGAGAGAGAGAGAGGGAGAGGGAGAGGAAGGAAGGAGAGAGAGAGAGGAAAAGGGAGGGAGGGGGAGAGAGAGGGAAGGGGAAGAAGGGAGAGTGAGAGAGAGAGAGAGAGAGAGAGAGAGAGAGAGAGAGAGAGAGAGAGAGAGAAATAGAGAGACAGAGACAGATATACTGGAGTGAAGGCATGGGGATCAGTAAAGACAAGAAAGAAGAGCAATGAAAGGAGCTTGAAGAAGGATAGAGAAGGAGGGGGCCAGAAAAGGGAGAAAAAAGGCCAAAGGCAAGGCAGAAGAAGATACAGAGGAGAAGGGAAAGGAGGAGAGGGAAAGAAAAGCAGGAGAGAGCTGAGGGCTCCAGAGGGGAGGGGAACAAAAGAACACTCAGAGCCACAGACTTGGTAGAGAGCAAGAAAGAGGAAAAGGAGGTGAGGGTGCATTAATAAAACCAGCCAAACTGGAGTTCAGTAACTCTGAGTAAGATGTGCAGGGGAAAATCACCATGAAGTCAGTAATCAAACAGCTCAGACTGCTACAAAACGATATGGACATCCAAAATCCAGGCGGCATTACTCAACAGCATTGAAAATAAAAGGGGGAAAGGGAAAAGGAGGGGGGAAACAACAAGTCAAATCACATTTTGTAGTGTTAATGTGAGATGGCAGATGGATTTTTCTTTCTTATTTAATTGTTTTGTAATTAAATTGGTTTTTTTAAGCTTCTTCTCTAGCGCTTTTATTTCACTTACCGCCATCTTGTACCATCGCCAGCTTTGTGTATAGTTACCATGGAAAGAGTGAGTCAAGTGAAGGGCCCTAAACGCTAAACCATTGAAAAAGGAAATAAAAAAAAAAAAGCAAAATATGCAGACATCTTACTCAAAACAGCGGCTTTTATATTTAATACTTTTTTCTTTCCTTTTTAGAGGAGGGCAGGGGAGAAGGGGCCAGTTAACCTTCACCACGGTGTAAAAGAAAAGCTAAGTGAGCACCAGGTGGTAGCCTCAATAACAACAGTCCTTTATTAGCTGGCCCCAGGCAAAGCTTGGATTTCAGGGTTTTCTCAGTAATAATTTTCAGAACTGTTGAAATCTCTGATTTTTAAGCAGGCTGGTGAAGTAATTTTTTTTAGAAGCCCATCGTGAGCTTGGTCCTTCCCTTAACCATACACCACCCCCAAACCCCAAGCAAACTCTTATTAAAAACAATCTCCTCCCCCTTTCTAGCACCTCACACTCATATGGAGGAGAACTGGCCTCTAAGGAGAGAGAGAGAGAGAGAGAGAGAGGATACTGGCTGGCACCCTGCTTCATTCTAGGACACAGAGTTAGAAATTGGATAGTAATTTTTTTCTAGTTAGTTTTGTTCAGGTCTGATATCAGAAATTCGGAGCCTCGCAAACTGAAGCAAAGGAAAATCAAGACAGCAGAAGGGTGAAAATTTTGGAGAAGGGGGGAAAAGAAACAAAAAAAAAAATCAAAACTTAAACTTAAAATCCCCAAACAACCAAAAATTTTGGGAGGTGTAGGGGTGTCACTTTTATACATGTCAGTGCAGGAAGGTGATAGACATAGAGACACAAACACACACACACGCACACACGCACACACACACGAGACAGGGTTCCAAATGTGAAATAAGGGAGGCAAGACACAAAAAAGAAATAAAAAGAATAGAAAGAAGAAATTGAATTATTGAAGACATGCACCTCGATTTTACGGCCCTCTACCACGGTGCCGTGTAATTTCTCCCTGGCCCTGTCTGCATCAGCACTATTCTCGAAAGTTACGAACCCGAATCCCTGCATGCAGCGGGAGAAGGGGGGAAAACATGCACATCGTTATATTGAAGTACTGATCTCTAGGTAAATAGAGAAAAAATATCACAGTATGAAATCGACATCAGCACAACTCAGCAATACTCTCCTAGAGTCACATCTTCGGTTCATGCATGTTTCATAAAAGGAAATTAAATCCAATAAAAGAATAAAGAATTATAATCAGAACAATAGTAATAACAATAATAATATAAATAACAGTAATAATAAAATAAAACATAAAGCAATTGAGGCCAGACTAAAATGAAGTTACAAAGTTACTCGGGTCATACTAGTAAAAGGTAATTTAAAATGAAGCGATATCAGTGTAGTGACCCACCATGGCTGTTATTCCACACTCCTCTCTTCCTACTTTGATGACCAACAGTACAAGCTTTATGTGGCATTAAGAAGTACCTATAGTTTTAAATAATCTTAAGACTAGGCAACCACAAGGGCTTCCTGGGATCTTTGTTCCTGGAATCTAGCATTTGAAGCCTAGAGGTTCTGTGTAATGTCCTATCATCTGATCTGAGCTCTGACCTAATAAAAAGCCCTTTTATTTTCCATAGAAAACCAGGGATATTGAACTACATCTTGAAGGGTGACTCCCTGGATAGCAAAAGACAGACCTGAAAGAGAAGTGACATCTTTTCATGGAAGGATAGCACCAAGAGATGACCACCATGATGAGGGTCTTCTTGAAACTTGGCTCATGTGAACGACAAGACAGAAGCTACCTCTGCTATGAACCTGTGGTCCTTGTGACAGTGACAAACTTACCAGTACCATTTCAGAAGAAAACAAAGATGAGTTAGAAGGTGATGGGAACATGAAATCAGTCCAGTGATGTCATTGTCTTAGAATTCAAAAGAAACAAGTGCACTAGGTGGCCTAGAGGACATCCAAGCTTCTCCAAATGGCATCTGCCTAAAAAACAAGGCATGTGTCTGACCACTGGAAGTCTTCAGGAGTGCATCACATCCACTTGCAGGTGAGGAAATGAAGGCCTGGGGTTTCAATGTGCTCCTCATGACCCAACCGCCTAGAAGGAAGTCATATCTCTGTTTGGGCTCTCTGTGGATTCTCTTCATGTTATGCCTCAAATAGAGTGACAATTCATCCATAGATGGTTCAAGGCAGAATAATGGGATCAAAGAGGTCATAACTCAAATGGCTACAGTGTTGCCATTGGCCATATCCTATGACAAATTACTAGTTGTCATGATGCCAGTGTTTGTTTTTAAAAAAAAAAAATAAAACCATTACTCTCTCTCTGAGAATTGAGTCAGTAAGGGCTAGAGAATGGGGATTAAGTGACTTGCCCAGGGTCACACAGCTAGGAAGTATCTGAGGTCATATTTGAACCCAGGACCTTCCATTTCCAGTTCTGGCTTTCAATCCACTGAGCCACCTAGCTGTCCCCAGAGTAACTTTCTTCTGATAGCTTGATATCTTCTGATATCTGATATCTTCCCTATACTGCAAAGATCCAGAAATCATTATCATCTGCCTATCTACTTCCGCTTTGTGGTGGAGTCTCAGGATTTCCCAAGAAAAGCTATCATTTTGCATCAACAACAGTCACACTGTACTCCCTGATATTCTTTGAATCTTTTCCTATTCTTGGACTACCAGGAGCATTCTATGTTTGCTGATGTTATCTTCTCTTATTCCAGAGCCCCTAGACAGGCTATAAATTTTCTGAACTGAAATGGTCATCAGTATACATGGGTAACCAAATTCTTCTCAGAAATGATAAAGCATTTTGAGAACCAAGGAGAACTCCCTTAATGAAATCTTTTTTTTTTTTTTACTGAACAAGCCCCACCACAAAGAACTCTTAGGATTTTGAAACTAACATGATTTAATTTAAAGAAAACCAGGTTGCTCTAGGCATAATACAAAGAAACCAACAGAGTTATATAGAGAACAGCTGTGCTTGGTACTTTTTTTTGAGGTAAATTTGCAAATTGCTTTGAAGTATAAACAGAGATGAAATTTCAAATCGCAAATTCCCACTCCGAAGTGTGTCAGGGCAATTCACAAATGAATCCGCCTGTTCCACAGTTATCTGAACAAGCTTTTACTACAGAAATGAAGAGGCCAGATTATTTATCACCAGAGTGGGTCAATGTCTTGGAAATAAAGAAGCTTCCAATGGGACTCTGAGGAGGCACTCCCTAACAAAAGTGAGGTTCTTCCAGCACTTTTAAAGAAGGCCCTATTTTGGTCTGTCATTCCATAATGCCATAATTGTCTTGTCATTATCATTACTATAGATCACAATGTGTCTGGAATAGGTACTCAATAACTCATAATTTAAAATGGTAACAATAGAAATCCCCTTGAATAGTCTCATTTGGGAACAGGAGTGATAAAGGGTACAGCAGTGGGGTACAGATTTTGGTAGGGCCCACTCTTGCTGTTAAAACATTGGCTGGCAATCAGTTTGTATTCTAAGTTCAGAGAGGTTTTTCCTCTTGTGATGAAGGATATCTTTTGGTCACTGTAACTCTGTGACACTTTCCATTTCTTAAACCCTATGAGAACTATGACCTACACTGGTGGAAAAAAGCAAAGCAGAGACTATGGAAGTAATAAGCAAAGCCCTTTTGGGCTTATTTCAAGCCCCCTTTTCAAAATTGTTTTTGACATACTCATAGAAAACTTTCATTCTGATCTCCCAGAAGGGAAAGGACATAGACACTGCCCCACTTTACAAGCCAAAAGAAGTGAAGTCACCTAGCCATTAGAGTGGGACTAGGGGGAGAATCCATTTCTCTGAAATCCTACAAGCTTCTTTCAATCTTCAGTTTCTTTTCTTATGTTTTGGGGATCCCTAAAAGGCTTCTTTTCTATTCCAAAGCCATTGGGAGACTGCACCTGCATCCAAAAGAATGAGTGTTGGCATCACACAAACTGAATTAGGGCAATCTCTAAAAAACATTAAAAACTGAGTTAGTAAATATCAAATCCTATCATCTAGGTTGGCTCATTTAATATCTCCACAATCAACACCTCTTCAAGGGTTCCTCCTTAAGTCATTTAAAAATGCTTTATGAAGAGAAGTATCTATGTTGTGCAAAAAATACTGATGAACATAACTATTGTATTAGGGCCTGGGCTCTCAAAGACACATCGTCTTATATTTATTTATATAAACAAATCCTCTTTATTGATACCAACCCTCCAGACAGTCTGGGGAGAGAGGAGAGCAGCCTTTGTTCTAATAAAGAGAGCCTTAAGAAGCTGGCATGCTGCAAGGGTGGGCCTGTGTTAGGGGTACCTAGAAAAGGAACAGTAGGTTAAGGAAGAAAGAAATAATCATTTTAGATGGTTCCCTTGGTGATTCATTTTATATATTATATAGTTGCTAACAACTTAGAAAGCTAAAAATATAAATACAACATTATAAGACTGAGTTGCTATGGACTCTATTAACCAGCAGTGCTGTCATTGATTTGGGTCTCTTAGAAAAGGATTTTATTTGTCCGGTATATTGCTTGTAGCCATTTTTGCCCCATAGCCTGGCACCCTTTCCAATAAAAGGTGCTTGGAGAGCCGAGTAACTGTTACCCTTTTAGTCTGGCCTCCAACTCTGCAATAAATAACAAGCAACAGGATGAGCAGTGTAAAAAGAAAAAAAAATGTAGATAAATATATTGAGATAATCTTTGAATGTTTCCATCTCTGAAGTATGAGAAAGAAAATTTACCATGTAACTTTTAAGGGAGAAATCAAAAGCAGACAGTTCTCCTGGGTATGGCCAGAACAAAGAAATTAAAAAAATAAAATAAATAAAACAAAACAAAAACTAAATCAAAGTAAAACAGAAAGCCCCAAATCCAGAAAATGAAAACAAAAGGAAAGTAAACTAAGCCCTCTTAAAATCCATGCATTGTTAACTCTTAAGTTTTAAGCAGTGAAAAAAAACATTCGCCTCTACAGCATTATTTTTCCCAAGATGCTAAATACCAAGCCTTATTTGCTATGACATTCAAAAATCCATCTTGCACATATTTCAAAATTAAATTCCCTTTGCTGTCAATCAAGGTTCAAAGCCCCAGGGAAACAGCCAGGCAACCCCAGCACCAATATAATTTGCTCCTGAGACTTGGGGTCTGAGGCTCCTGCCACCACCTTCTCCCAGCAGTCTCTGGAATAATACACCTGAGATAAGTGATGAGCTCATACTAACAGAAGTGGGCTCAGCCCTCCTAGGCAGAGTTTCTGCTACCTCAAGAGTTAGTTTCCCATTTTTCAATCAGTTTTTTTAATCTTTCTGAGGAAGGAACAGAAAAGTCCTTCAGATTCCCAGGGACAAGGACAATATTGCTTCAATTGCTCCGAGAACTAATGTAAACCATGAAGAATACTTAAAGAGTTTGTGCATTTCTTAATGGTCAAATTGATTACCCAGTACTATGCACATAATTCTAGCAAACAATGCTTCCATTTCTTCCAAATGGTGATGAAAGAAGAGGTGGTCTTAGGAATATTATAAGCTGTCTTGAAATTGGTGGCTAACTAATATTTTCTAAAAATTTTGTTTATTTTCTCATATTTCTGAAAGGATTCATTAGCCACAGCTAGAGCACTCATTATGAGTTTTAAGGGGTCTCTGACTGAAATGTTATTCAGGAAGTTGAGTAAAATGGTAGAATAGTAAATCTGGAAAGGCACCTAAGGAGGAACTAACTCTGGCTACATAGCTCAAGAAGGGAAAGGCAAGTGTATGTTCTGGAATATCTGAAGGGTGATCAAGTAAGAGTAAATTCATTCTCTGACTCAAGGCCAATGGACAACAATGACAAAAAAGAAACAACTTAAAATAAGGAATAGCTTTCTTATAAGTAAACTTTTCAACAAAGCTGCCTTGAAAGGTGGTAAGCTCTCTGTTACTGGAGGTGCTCAAATAGAGGCTGGACAGGAGACTGGCCCAGCTAATCCCTTAGGTCCTTCTCAGTTTCTAAAATTTCCCCCCACAAGAAGTCATTTTTCCCAAATGACTCCCACAAATGATTGTCTTAATTGTATAACATTTCATTGCAGTTGGGCTTTAAAGGATATATATCTGCTCAAAGCTAGGGTCAATTAAAAAAATAAGTGTCAATTTAAATTTACAGAGATAAATATCCAGTTACATTCCTCATTCCATCTGTGAGACATTTATCAAGGAAAACAATTCATGTATCAGTAACTTTCCTGGCAAGGATATCATTGCATGTTTTAAAAAAGATGGAAGGATATTCTGCCTTGTTTTAATTAGTGGGAGAAAATTACATAGTATGATTTCTTTTTTTTTTCCCTAGGGAGGGAGGGTGATAAGGAACAAATGATGAGGAACAGGGTATAAAATGATAGGCCAAAAGAATAACAAGGCCATCTAAAATAATTTAGATAAAATTTAGAACTCTCAAGGCAAAAGGAGAAAGGAAAATAAGTTTTCTTATTAGAAACAATCAAAAACCCTCCATGGGCAGGGAAAATAAAATCACCCTTCTATAGGCAAGTTGAAAAAAAAAAAAGGAAAATCAGGAGGCTATAGATATTCCTGTATGTGTTCCAATAGACTAGTGGCATGTAGCAAGGGGTGTAGGTGCAGTGCAGGACTGAGGCAGAGGACTTGGGACAAAATCCTGGCTCTGCTAACTGTTACCTATGTGACTGAGCAAATCAAGTTATTGTGATGGGCCTTAATTTCCTTATCTATAAAAAGATCTTGGACAAGATGGTCCTTAAGGTCCCTTTGAAACATGAGTCATTAGGAAAAGAAATTGGCCAATAATATTTTTTAAAACCCCCACATTTTGTGAGTCAATGACTTCAGGACAAGACCAAGAGATATCTCTTGGAGGCAGGGCAATTTCTATCTATTCAGCTCACAGTTTTAATAGATATGTTGACTCAGCAATATAGCTCATAACTAATTTTCCTAGCCCCACTGTAGGAAAATCAGAATGGCCATTTTTTAAAGATGAATTCTCCTGCAGAATGAGTGACAACGGTTTATAATGAGAAATCTGGCTCAAGGGCTGAGAGAAAAAGGTCATCAGCTTATCTCAGGTGACCCCTAAAGAAAGGACCCCAGTGTTTTGATATTCCAATTGACCTCTATCACCCTCAGAGCAATTTCAGGGGCCCATTTTAGCCAAGAACTTTAGACATTTTAGTTAAGAAAGGACAAAGAGTTACGCACTGAACCCATGGATGGGTTTCCTATCAGTGCTGGAAGGCAGATCAGGGCTTTTTTTTTGGGTTTAGTGCTATGCTTTAAAAAAAGCATTTGTTCCCCCAAATATAAGGTATATCCTTTAGGAATTCAGGGAAGAAGAAAGGGGCAGTGAAGAACACAGGACAAAGCTGACAGCAGCAGGACTTGGCTTTGGACTCCTCCAAAAGAAAGAGAGAGAGAAAGAAAAAGGTTTCTATCATTAGTTTAGAAAGAAAGTTATAGGGCAGTGGAAATTCCATCAGGTGAATTTACCATGTTTTGGTGGAGTGAACACCCCGAAAAGTGAGAAAAAGAAGCCATAAGAAAGATTCATTTCCTTTGCTTCATAAGAATTTCATTAACTTATTTTCCCACTAAAGAGCAGATCCTCAGTGCCTAGAGCACCTACATCTCGTTAAATCATACAGGGCTTCCGGTTTCCAGACATTAGTGAGGAGTATCACGAAGCATGTACTTAAAGCAAAAGCCTGGTCAATCTGCTCCTCTGGGCACAGGCTCAGGATGGAGGTACCACACACAACCACACTCTGCTGGCACATATCTTGGATGCGGCTGCTCCCCTCGGAGCCTCCAGCATCAGTTTTGCAGTTGCTTGTTGATAAGAAATTGACAACAAGCAAATGGGAAACACAGGAGCAGAGATACAATGTGCAAAGATCTCTGAGTCACATTCCCTTTACAAATACTTACCAAGGAAAGTCCTGGGGAAAAATTCAGGAGGGCTAGAAGCAGCAAATTTTTTTTGGTTTGTTTTAACTGAAAACCAGATGCCTAGAGCATAATTACCTTCTTACAAAGTGAAAACAAAGGCTTACATTCACAATTCAATACTTTTGAGACACACTTCCTTTGAAGTCCTCAGAGCTGATATGTCTTATCAAGGAAGCAAAGGTGCAAATGGTTTTGAGAGTGCTTGAAACTGCCTGGACTATGGTTAATGACAGGATCAGAAGTACTTAAAGAGGGATGAACATGGAGATAGATGTGGAAGGCAGAAGAAATGAGGGTAGATAGGTAGGTAGGTAGGACACACACATAGGATCGGAGGCCAAACTATC
This sequence comes from Monodelphis domestica, assembly GCF_027887165.1. NCBI lineage: Eukaryota > Metazoa > Chordata > Mammalia > Didelphimorphia > Didelphidae > Monodelphis > Monodelphis domestica. Next base: position 98,479,129 of record NC_077231.1, read on the forward strand.
CTAGGGAGAGGCTGAAACTGCATCACGGACCATGCAGATAGGGATAGGGAATGGGAGGTAAATACACTCACTCCTCAGATGATAGTCCAACTGGCCTTCTTTTTCTTTTCTGATCACCTTCAGGAGTGATGACATTTGGCTGCAGCCAAATACTCTTGCCAATTTGAGCAGAAATGACTGAATGAAAATTAGGTCAACAAGTAGAGCCTGGACTAACATTGGCAAGGTTGGCAATTGACTATGGTGTGTTACATGGGAGGGAGGGATACATTTTCATATTATTCTTTATAAATATCCCATTTTTAGTCCAAGAAAATTCTATCCCATGGCAGAGTATTTATCTTGGGATATGGCAACTGGCATGTACTACAGTGACCATTCATCATAGTGTGTGCCCCAGAGGGACAGAGCAGAGTACAATGTTCAAATGCATTGAGGTCAGGCACAGGTTTTATGCTTTGCTTAAGGAACCCACCAAAATGCTTTGTGCTTCAGCTCTGCTAATAAATCTAGAGGTGTATACATCAGAAGAATTGAAGAGAAAGCAAAGTAAAATGGACCAATATAGCCAGGCCAAGTGGGATAAATTTAATTTGCCAACAGGAAAAGCATTAAACTACAAAAAAAAAAACAACCACAGTTCCTATTTACTCGTAACACTTATTTGATACAGTAATAAACAGCCATTTAATGTTTTTCCCTTTCATTTTTGTAAAAGCATAGACTTTTAAAATCACACAAGGCTAGTACTGATGAAGCTAAATAAGTTGGTGGAATTCAGGAAGTGCTTACTGTAATTAAAGTATTAAATTTAGTAACAGTGAAGTCAAATATTCCTTGGTTAGAATTCGTTTTGCCTGCTTGGTTGCAGGTCTCATTCTGAATTACCTTAGGAGGAATCAAATCTGCTGTTAAACCCTGCACTGTGAATTTTGATGAAAAACCATCACCTGTGCTTGCCTTTGGGAATGGAGGGATATTTATCCTGGGGCCTCCTGGTGTATAGAGCTTCTTTCTAAATCTAAAAGATGGAAAATAATCAGTTCCTGGTGAAAATGTGGCCACTGTGGCTTGCTTTAATTAAAGCCAAGAAAACCTGCCTTTGTTCATTGTTGTGTCTTTTTTCAATTGTGTCCAACTCTTTATGACCCTATTTGGAGTTTTCTTGGGAAAGATACTGGAGTAGTTTGCCATTTTCTTCCCCAGTTCATTTGATAGATGAGGAAGCTGAGGCAAACAGGGTTAATTTGCTCGCCCATGGTCATACTGCTAGTAAATATCTGAGACCAGATTTGAATTTAAGTCTTTCTGACTCTAAGCCTAGCGCTCAATCCACTGTGCCACTTAGGTGCTGTTGTTAATGTTACTAAATTTGCTTAAAAGATGAAGGGGAATCAATTACACATGGGGGAATCAATTATACATGGGCAATATTAAATGTATTGCCAAAAGCCAGTGAGGATATAAGGATTAATGACCCTAGTTTTCCAATGGCCATAGAGGACAAGGATTGGAAAGGCTTGATATCTAAAATCTAAAATCTAGCCTAGCTCTATGCTAAAAGGTTCACAATCAAGTGGGTCATAGAGCAACATATATTTGACTATAGCAAACTATAAAGACCACAGAAGGCTTTATGGTTTATTGTGGCCAAAAATATGTTGCTAGAGAAAGGTTGCAATTTGTGCTATTAAAATGGGGGCACTCAGTGACAAAAAAGGACAATGGTGCTTCTAAAAGGCAAACAAGGTCTTTGAGTCTCTGTTTTCAATAATCTTCTGAGACAGAAGTTTAAGATACACATGCAAGTTTAACAACAGATGAGTTCCTACTTCCCACTCTGACTTCCACAGATTAGAGCTGGAATCTGATGCTTTGATAACTTGGGACATATGCCCTGAAATATTCAGGCTTTGGAGATTTGTTTTAAAGTGCAGAAAATAATGTGTATTTTTCAAATATATCTATTCCTACTAATCTCTAAAGAGTAATTACTGTAACAACAAAAGCCATGAACACTGAAACAGGACTTACCTTGGAGCCGCGTTCATTAAAGATTATTTCTACATCAAGGATTTTGCCAAACTGCTGCAGAGATTGAAAAAAAAAACAACAACAACACACTTATTCCTGATCATAAAACTTGAACGTGTTCCTTTCTTGTTCAGGAAAAAGAATTTTAATTTTCATAATTTTAACTTTTTTGCTTTTTGCTAGATCTGGCCTTTTCTCTTTTTAATTCTCTTTTCTCCCTTCCCCAAATCGCCTTTAACTTTTATTGATGCCAATGATTTAAGGAGCATATCCCATTTACAAATCATCTGTGCCAAAAATAATTATTGAATGCCTTTGGTAGGCAAGGCATTTAAAGGAATACAAAAAATATGGCAGTTATTGCATTCCTGGACCCATCTAATAAATCAGACCTGGAAATATCCACTTACTCTTCCCTCATACTGCTATCTACCTGGGGACTTTTAACATCAAGCATTCTAAGGAATCTAATAAATTCTGTTCTTGTTTACAGTCTCAAGAGTGTTAATAAGTCTTGAATTTTTGTGAACAAATATACAGTTTAAGAGTACTATGTGTTGTTTTTTCTGAAAATGGATCCATCCAGATGCAGTTAAGAAGCCTTTCAGGCCATAGTTGTTTACTTGGATATCTCAGGATGACAGACTGAATTTAAATCTATTACTGTAAAATTAAAATCTGAGCTTGGCTTCTTCCTCAGACTTTCTGAATAGGCCAATGTTTAAGGGGCTTTTTCCGTCACAAGGAGTTGAGTATTTTAAAAATAATCTTTTCTATGTATTACTGCTCATATTTAAAAAAAGGAAAAAAAAACTTAAGAAAAATGCAGGAAAAAACTTGGATAAGTTTGGGATATAAAGTCATCATCAATCCCTTAGAAACTGCATAAAAGGCTAAAAAGATTATATACAAAATCTAGTTTGTATTACTAGGGAATATAATGTAAATTAATATATTTTATCAATGACCTGGATGAATGGGTGATGAAATGCTCATTGAATCTTCAGGGAGCACTGAGTTTTTGGAGGGTTAGGTGAGAAGAATGATCTTGGACTTGGACACCGGAATGACTTGGACAACTTAGAGAAATAACCCATCAAAAACAAAATGTCTAAAAAGAGTGAATGTAAAGAAGCCAATGTACAAGTATGATTGATTTTGGAGAAAAATATGGCTTGGAGGTCAAAGTGACCATCAAATTGAAGTCAATTTAGTAAAGCCCTCCTGAGACAGAAAAGCTAAAAAGATAGGGCTATATATTAGGGACATACTTTATTGGAAGCAATAATCCTTCCATCAGAGGCAATGCTAGTTTAGTTCCTACTTAGTACTGGAAGGGTACAGGCAAAAAATAACCAAAATGAGGGAAAAGATGAAAATAGGGCCATGGAGGAGGGATGAACCAATCTCTAGATAGTTCATAGCTTGAACTTTTTTTTCCCCCAAATCTCCGTCAAAACCCCAGAATTAGGGCTAATGAGGTTCAATGTTAAAGCAGTTTAGATAAAAAAGATCTAAATGATGGTTACTGCAAAAGGAATAGGGCACCAGCTGAGTGGAAAGACCAAGCAGACACAGAATCAGGAGACCTGAGTCTGCATTTCTATTCTGACATGGATTAGCTATATGACTTGGCCAAAGAACCAGTGACCATTTTCTCATTTTTGTAATATAAGGAGAATAATATTTGCACCAGAAACCTCTCTAGGCTATTTGGAGGAAACATTATATTGATACAAGTCTGGACAATTTTGCTTTTTTGGTGTTATTCAGTCTTGTCTAGAAAAAAGATACTGAATTAGATCACTTAAGAGATTGTAGGATTCTAGAACCTTTTAGGGGAATGGCATCTGGTTACAAAATTGCTCATATTCTATATTTAAAAAAACTAATGTCCTAAGGATTAATTCCTTTATTTGTTGGAAATCACTGACTTACATACAAAGCCATCTTTGCTCTGAAACAGTACAGTGGTAGATACACTAGAAAAAGCCTTGGCATTGGAGACAAAAGCCCTGGTTATTCCAAACAAGCTTGTCTACCTGGGTGGCCCTGGGTGAGGCCTTTGGGGGAGGGTAGAACAGATGGTGTCTGATCTCTCTTCCAATTCTAAACCCTGTTATTCTGTGCTCTACTGGTTGTGAGACAGACAACCTTCAGGTTCCTATGCTGCTCTTGGAGAACCTGATTCTCTCCTTCCTCCATCCATTCCATCCATCTCTTTTCTTATCACTTTTCTCCTGAAAGTGTTTCTCAGGAAAAGTTTCAGGAACGTATTTTCTAGCTGATAGTAAAGAAATCAACCAACCCCGACACGGCAAAGGAACTTAAGGACGAGTCTTCTAACTGGTGCTATTCTGCTCAAGCCTCTTTTAAGTAAACTGAGGATTCATTTCAGTCAAATGATCTGGTTAGTGGCATCATAGATTTATATTCTTGTTCTTGGCTTTTTTAATAGGATCTGAAGGCAATAACACTAGCAGGAGGAAAGTGAGAAACTAGTTGGCTGAAAGGTTATTCCAACATATTGAGAGATTCTCACAACTTTTGGGTGATGACAAGCAATAAAAGGTAAACTCAATGCCATAGTCCCAAGGGATTTTATCTTTTCCTGGCCAAGTGGCTAAAGCAAGCAGGTCAGAACTGCCAGCGATACAAGTAATGAATTCTCTCTTTTCCATCTGGGTTATTACATGGTCTCAAAATCAGTGTAGTGGGAAACATTAATTTGAATAATCTCAAAGAGCCAACAGAAATTGAAAATCAAAATTGGACCATAAGATTTTAGAATTAGAAAGAATGTTATGTGTGCGCGCAGCAGTAAGTTAAGAATGTGGTACCACCACTGTATAGATAAAAACATGAAAACCAAGAGAAGTTGAAATTTACCAAAGTTCCCATAGATAATGAGGTCATTTAAATCTAAGCTCCTTTGTAGACAGGAATCTAGTCTTCCAAAGTTCTGAACACTGCATGCTGCCTTCACCATGCCAGGTAAATGATCTTTCTACAGAATTCATTCATAAACATGAATTCACAGAATTCACAGAGGCAATCTTCTCTACTTCCTTCAAGGTGACTGAGCCAGAGGCAGAAACTATGTGTAGGAATATGGACCCAAGTAGAGCAAGTACCTAAGGAGCCTGAGCAACTGGGCATCACCTTGCTCTCTGCCCACCCCCATATACACAGTATAATGTAGACTGAGATTTATTGAGAAGATTCCCTTCCTCATTCCCCTCACATTGCGAACAATGTTATTCAAAGGGCCAGAGTTCTGTGGGCTTGAAAGGGACACCAACATGACTAGAAAGCTCCCTCCATCATCTTTCTGGTTGTGATTCTTAAAGATTTTTCCTTAAGAAACATTTAAAATTCCATACTGTACCATCAGACTGCTCCTCAGATCTTAGAACATTATAGATGATGAGTTTGATGGAGAAGAAAAATATTATCTCTCCACTTTTTAAAAGTGATTCCTACTATAAGAAAAATCTTCCATTCCTGATTCCAAGCCTACTTACTCTATCTTAAGATCTGCTTCAGTTCATTCTCATTTTGTATGCAGCTTGGAAATAAAGAATCACTCTCTTTTATAATATAGATAACTATTTGGCCAAGCTGAATTGTGAATGGCAGGCTCCTATGAGGCCGGATTGGTAGGAACGATTTTCCATTGGAGATCTAAGACTCAGTCTTCCTATATTATTGACCCCATTAGCTTTTCTTGTCAGGAGATGTAATTCAAAGAGAGGATGACTTTGCAACAGGAAAGTGGATACCTTATTAATTTTCTGCATGTCCTATGAAATTGATGACAACCTTCAGGCAGCAGAGAGGGAAGTTACTAGGAAATACTTCTTTCTTCTGTACTTCGTTCTCAAAAAAAGACACTCACGGTTCATTTCAAAGAATAGAATCACTGGGATAGTGGAATCCTTAAAGGATTTTCTAATGTAGGTTTTTTAAGCTGATGAAAATCTTGAGGCATAAAGATCTTTTTCAGTCTCTGTATGCAAGGCCATCTCACCACATTAATGTTCTGGTGAGGTGTATACTCTTGGGATGATTAAAATGCCCACTGTACTATCTTTTAAAATGGATTTAGATTCAATTTACTTTGATTCAATAGGCATTTATTAAGTACATATACCAGACTTACCCCAAACATCTGTCGGAGATCAGGGTCACGGAATCGGAAGGGGATATTGGAGACATGCAACCGTTTAGGGGTGGATTTACTCTCGGTATTCTCACTACTTTGTGTCTGTGATTGCTGTCCGTCTGTCTGAGCCCCTCCTTCTGTCTGCTGAAATAAGAGAAACAGTAGACATGAGCTGAAAAAATACCATCTCTTTACAAACATAAGGATGGTAATTAAAGGTCTGGACCCAACTGTAACTTATTTAAAAAAAAAAGAAACAAACAAACTCTTACCTTCTGTCTTAGAATGGAAACTAAGTATCAGTTCCAAGATAGAAGAGTGATAAGGGCTAGGCCCTGGGGGTTAATTGACTTGCCCAGGGTTACGCATCTAGGAAGTACCTTGAGGCCAAATCTGAACTCAGGTCCTTTTGACTCTATGTTGCCCCAACAATTCACTCATGGTATATGAGTCAATACCCTGAGTAAAAACTATGGCTAATACTTTTCATTCTGAGACAAAATACAACAACAACAACAACAACAACAACAACAACAACAACCTGAAACTAAAAAAGTTTTAATTGTGAGAAAACCTTGTGTCTTCTGAATATCACAGTACCACTTGGAGATAAGTACCATACCTTGATCATAATGGCCATCATACTTTTCCCAGGCTTGTTCTCTCTTTTTCAAGGCCACATCATTTCTAAAATGATTCATCTGCTTTATTTAAAGGACTCGATGCATTTCTACCTGCCTTTCTTGAGCCCTCATTAGAAATTAAAAAAACATTCCTCCAACTTCTCATATTTGTTCTAGGTCTTCTGTGTGATATAAAAGGGATTCTTCCCACTTAAACAAACTCAGAAGAGCTATAGACCCTTTTAGCTCAGGAACAGGACACCATCTTAAAAAGGTGTTAAAACTTTAAAATTTAAGACTATCTAGAATACTCTAAGAACACATTCAGTAGAATTTCATGGCATCCAGCTAAATGATGGTGGCTTTCTATTTTGTCCCATTCAGACCATACAGATGGCACAAATAGACATCGTTAGTTTGAACTAAAAAAATAACAGCACTTCCGAGGAAGAAATATAAAATTCTGTTGGGCAAAAATATCAGATTTTCAATCATCAAATTAAGGATAGTATAGACTAAACAGAACAAAATCCATTCAGACAAGTAAAAAAACAAAACAAAACAGCATTAAGTAGCTCAAGATGCAATTCAATCTTCTTTCCAAGGAAATGCATTCAAATTTGCCCCAAGCTCTTTTCTCATCTGTCTGAAAATTATCTTTACATTCAAAACTAAAAACTCCAAATATAACTACCTGAACTTTGAGTAGATGTGAACATGAAAAAGTATGGCTATAAAAGAAAAAGATAAGAGCCCTCAAAGTTCAGGTTTGTTTTTTAGACTTGCCTTTATGTGTCATGAAACCTGGAACATTTGTATCTGAATCAGCAATGGACTACATTGATTTTTCCACCACACATCATCGCAATAGCTATTTCTAGTATTTATTTATTAGCTTGAACTGCACTCTGTGCTGCCTAGATCACTTTTTTTTTTTTAAAGAAAAGGGTCACAGACCAGATTGGTTCATTTAATAATAGCAATAACAACATTTATATTATGCTTTGAGATTTGCAAAATGCTTCATAAATTTTATTTCATTCGATTCTCATAATCACCCTGAGAGGCAGGTGGTATTATAATTCCCATTTTATAGAAGAGGAAACTAAGGCCAGCCAAGGTTAAATGATTTGTTCAGGGTCACATGGTAAGTGTTGGAGGTTGAATTTGAACTCAGTTTTTCCTAATGAGGTCTAGCCTTCTATCGAATACATCACTTGCTCCTAATGTATCCACTCTGAAGAAAATACCAGCATATCACTTTTCTAAAAACATCTGCTTTGCCACTTGCCAGCTGGGTAACTACAGGCCAACTGACCACTCTGAAAGTCCTTAAATTTCCTTACATGAAAAACAGAAGGAAAAACAATTGCACTGCTAACTGTGCTGAAACATGGACAAGCATTGAACAAGATGAGAAGGTAGGAATGAGTTGTGCATTGGCTCCTGGCTACTGAAGAGATGGAGGATCCATGATGCCTACATTGTCTGCCCCACTGAGCAGACAGCTATCAAAGAAAATACTCATCATGAGGCACCTGGTAAATCTAAAAGTTTGATCATAAATATCAGTTCTTACCATCCACATTCAGAGGAATAACTATGGGAATAGATACAGAAAAACAACTCCTTGATCACATGGGTTGATGGGGACATGATTGGGGATGTAGACTCAAAGTGATCACCCTAGTGCAAATGTCAATAATATGGAAATAGTTCTTGATCAATGACACATGTTAAACCCAGTGGAATTGTGCGTCAGCTATTAGGGCGAGGGTAGGGGAGGAAAAGAACAAGAATCTTGTAACCATGGGAAAACATTCTAAATTAATTAATTATATAAAATTTAAGAAAAGAAAGAAAATCATAAATATCAGTTCTTAAGGTGAAGCTCTTGGTTCTTATTGGGTTTGAAGCACAAGGAAGGATGATTTCTGTTAAAAGGCTCCATGGTTCCCTGAAAGTCTTCAGGTCCACCCAACAGATGGGTCCCCACTATAATTTAATGTACAGCAAGGATCCCCACCTCATTTTGAAGTTTAAAGACACTAACTAGCATTTATCAGATTCTCAAACAATCTGTTGCTATACTGATTTTTAGGAAACAATGATCATGCCAGGCCTATAATTCAGGCCTCATTAAAGGAGATGAAGAAATCTAACTACAAACACATCCCGAAATTACAACAAAAGCAGTAATGAAAGCACTGGCAGAAATAGAAACAGAAATCAGGTATACTGAGCAAGGCAGTTTTAAATTTAATAGTATAAATTGGATGAGCCTTAGATTTCCAACTTAATAAAAGAATTCCTTGCAAATCATTCTAATTAGAGGTCACATTACCACAACTGTTCAACCAGAGATGAGAAACAAATGAGAAAGCTTGGGCTTTAGGTCTTTGTAAACATGGATATTAGCAATTTTCAGGAAAATATCAGCCAGGGCATGACTGGTTTGGGGCTAGTAATCTATTGTTAGCTGCTGAGCAACTTCACTGGTTGAAGAAACAACCTCCTAAGGTCTTGTTTTTCCTTTTGTGGTAATTGTTTGACCTAATTTATTCACTGGGCAAAAGATGAAACAGAAGAGGCTGGAGTCTGTTTACTGGAAGTGTGCAATGAGGATTGGCAGCAGCTACCCCGATGAAATCACATGGCTAAAGCATGTATGGCTGCCCAACCCCCAAAGCTGAGCAAGGCCCAGTGGAGTGTGTGTCTCTGTCTTTCCACTTCAAAATTAATTCTCAAGGTTTATTTGGTAGCAGAGGAGGTTTCTTAAGTCTTCAAACTGAGCCCAAATTGGCTTACTGTTGGATAGATAGATAGACAGATGGATAGAAAGAGAAGGAGAGAGAGAGAGAGAGACAGACAGACAGACAGTTTCTCTCTCAAGATCTCTGTTTATAATAGAAATTCTGATATTTCATGCCAACTACCAGATGCATGCCATTCTTTTTGTACGTCATTTACTCCTTCACCACTTCCTTGTTCTACTCTCTCTCTCCATTATTTCATGGATGGTGAACAACAATTCTCTCTCCTAGAGTACTTTGAAAAAGTCTGGAAAGCATAATCTTCACAACATTCTTGGGGGCATCTCTACCGTCCTGGGGATAGGGTGAGGGACAGAGAAAAGGAGAATAAGGGAGAAAGACATGGGAGGGGAAACCAAAAGGAGAAGTAGGGAAAGAGAGGTCAGGAACAGGGTCATAAAAACAAGAGAGTGAAAACAAGGCAAAATGAAATTTGTTGTCTGGTCATTTTTCAGTCATGTCTGACACTTCATGAACCCATTTGGGTTCTTTGGCAGACTGAGGTGGTTTGCCATTTCCTTCTCCAGATCATTTTATAGTTAGGGAAACTGAAGCAAACAGGGTTAAGTGACTTGCCCAGAATCACAGTTTGAAAGTGTCTGAGGTCAGGTTTAGACTCAGGAAGACAAGTTTTTCTGACAAGGCCTGGTGCACTATCCACTGTGCCACCTAGCTGCTAGAGGATAAAATATATCTGTTAATTCAACTTAAAAAAAAATAGGCTAAGTATAGGATGGTGGCAAAAATTAAAATGAATTACTTAAAGGCAATATTTTTCAGTGTTCTGATTTGTCAAAGGACTTTGAAAATTAACAAGCTATTAGCCCTACAGCAAAACAGACTAAGAGAATGTTAAGAAACAGAAAGGACTTCAGGTCCTATTTGAGTAGGAGTATTGTCAGTAATCTCTGACAAGTGGACATCTAGTCTCTAGTGAACACCTCCAATGATCTCATGAAGGCAGTCCGCAACATACTTCTAGATGCCTTGCCTTCTGCTTCTGAAGTAAAATGAAATCAATTTAATGCTTCAAATACTTGGGGACAGCAATCTTGCCCCTCTTCTTAGTTTTCTCTTCTTTAGGCTAACCATCCCTCAAAAGGTCCTTCAACTGGTCCTCCAATAGCATTGTTTCCAGTCCTTTCATTGTGCTGTCTTATTCTCCACCTGGTCAATATCCAACTAAAGTACTTTAGGACCCTTCCCACTAGTCCTTTCTGTCCTGAGCTGTGGGCCTACTCAAACCTCCTTGTCTTGCTTTTGTCTTGCCCACCAGTGCATTTGTCCCATTTATGCTGATGATATAAGTATAGGACCCTGCATTTGTTAACACTATTCAGCTCTGTCCCATTAGAGTTTCGCCTCTCTAGACCTTTCTCCTTTATTAAGCTATACAATGTAGTAGCAGCTATCCTTTTTTGCTCTGGGTCACTGATCTGTCCTAGAAACCCCCATTTATCCAAGTTCAACTGATGGGGATATAACAGGGCCAAAGATGGGAGGAAGCTTTATTTAGCACATCACTAGAGCTCTTCTTCCCCTCTCTCCCTAACACATACATGTGGATCCATTAATTACCACTCTGAGTCTGGTCATTCAAACAGTTTCTAAGCCTGTTAATTGGACCATATGGCTTACATCTTTTCCATTTTGACAAAAAATGGATAAAACGACTCTCAAGTATTTTGCTAAAATTCAGATATAATATGTTTAGAGAATTCCTTTCATTTCTCAATGTAATAATCCTGTTTAAAATGAAGTGAACTTAGTCTAACATGACTTTCCAGATCCAGAATCTAAGAACTGGAAGGGCATCAGAGGATATCTAACTCAATTAAAATCTGAACAGGAATTTCCTTCTCAATGTTTCTAAAAATGGTCCCCTTATCTCTTGTCTGAAAAGCACCAGTGGGTATATGTATAGGGGGAAGGTTGGTGGCCTGTTATCTTGGAGAGAGACCCTTTCAAATGAAGCCTTTTACTTGTTAAACAGTTCTTCCATTTAAAGAATATCTGCCCTTCTTCATTGCTATAATTTAACCCTAATTCTAACCCCTGAAGCCAAGCAGAACAAATCTAGTTCTTTCTCAAGAGAGTGCTCTACCATGTCCTACTCACCCTACTCTCAAACCCCATCTATACTTTTCTTAAGGTCAAATATCTGCAGTTCCTTCATCTGATTCTTAGATAGCACTATTTCCAGGGTTCTTACTAGGCTAGGTACCCTCTGGTTTGTCAATGTCTCTCTTAAAATAGGAAACCTAATATGAATACAATATTTCATGGTCTAACCCAGGCAGAACATATCAGAACTACCAAATCTATTATTTGGGGCATTAATCTGCATTAAGAGAGATAGAAATTATTGGGGGGGGGGAGAAGAAAGCACAACACATATGTATACGTACACATACATGAATATACATGTATATACATATACATGAGCATTTTTAGCTGTCAAGTCACACCGCTAATTTACATTAGTCTTGAAATTAACTCATTCTTTAAGAATCCTTGCTAACCAATAGTATTCATTACTTCTCTTTTAATTGCTCCTAAGACATTGTTTTATAAATCTGTTCAAGAATTTCAACGAAAACTAAAGTCAAAGTCATTGGCCCATAATTTGCTCTGTTTGGTTTTCACTCCATGGAATAATCTGATCAACTGAAATCTCGCCAGGAAGACTGAATCAATTTTGGACATGAAGCACCTTCTCCTCTCCTTCAGTTACCTCTCCTTTCTGACTGGAGGGCAGACTCACAATTCCTTCTAAAGCCTTCCTTGGTAAAGGGCTCAGCAGTTTCCAGGTAATTCTCCATCTTCCACTAGCTGCTCACTTGGTTTCTACTGCACAGAATATCATGCCCTGTCCTCCCTTTCAGCTTCCCTTTATGTCTTTTTTTCTTCTAGCAGATTGTAAGCCTCTTGAGGATAGGGATGATCTTTCTTTTTCTTGTTTCCTGGCCTTTTTACCATAGTGCTGTCAGAGAAACATCAACCTGAGAACACAGATGAGTGGGTAGAATACTTAGCCAAGTGAGGCAAATACTCAATGTACTCAGGGGCTCTTCCCTTCATTCCCTGGGGGGTGGGGGTGGCGGCAGAGGCTTTGAATTTTAAAATAAATTCAGTTTAGCAAGGAAATGGTTAGGGATGGAATGTGGGTGAGTCTTGCTAGCATTAAAATGGGAATGCCAGGGACAAAGAAGAGCACACTTCAGTAGAATTCTCTAATCAGTTGGGACCTGAGATAAGGGGTGACTGTCAGCCTAGTGTCAAGAAACCCCAAGCTTTGTGGAATAATCTTTGCAGAGCAGATAAGAATGAGTCTTCTCATCCAGAGAGCCCCTGACAGCTTCTAATCAAAAAGACCAACTATGGCATGTAACTGCACTTTGAAGTCATTTCTTCCAAAGAAGAATGCTAGGAGTAGGTAGCAAATGCTGAGGTGGAAAAAACAGATTTAAGGGTTTAAACACCTTAGCAGCACTTCTGAATCAGCATTAATCCATCTCCATTAAAAATCTTAGAGCTTAATCTAGCATTTATAGGAAGGTTAGAGGAATTAGAATCCAAAAATCTGCAAATATATAGTTCAGGTAGGCAAGGAAAAAAAAAAAGGAAACCTAAGCTAGTTCCCTGTGTGTGAAACATCAATTTACTCTCAAAACTATTAGAAACTTGACCCTTAGTCACAGAAATGACATTATGGCACAAAACCTAAAAAGAGGATTTTTGTACTGTTTTTTTTTGTTTTTTTTTTAAGCCGGATGGAAGATGGCAAAATCTCTCTATTCTCTTGCTTGGAGAGAAAAGAGGCTAAGAAAAATAGAAAGAACAAGCAGAGATAAGTTAGCAATCCAAGCCTTGGGGCATAATAGCATTCTAGAATAACATTTGGGGAGTATGTGACAAGAACACCTTTCTATAATGACAGTGGTTCACAATAAGAGTACTTCAGAGTTACAAAACATCTTCCTCATAATAACCATATGAAGATAACAAGTGTTATGATATCCATTTTGCAGATAGAAAAGCTGCAGGTCAAAGAGTTGAAGTGAGTTTCCCAAGTTCAAGATATTAACTTTCAAAACTAGAATGTGGGTCTCCTGGGTCCAAGTTTAAATTTTTTTTTTTGATAACCGTGTAATTTTTATAAAATTCAAGATTAAAAAAATTTTTTGAGAGTAATTTCAGGAAAAGAAGCTTGCTATCTCCCTGAATCAAGAAAGTGAACTGATTGGAGAAGGTATCATAAAGATGCCTACAGAAAACGCACACTCTGCATCTAAAGATCCAGAATGAACTTTGGGATGCAGTAAATTGAACTGAGAGGGGTTGAGCACATTTATTTTGAATGTAAACTCTTATGCCAAAGGGGATTGCCCCCAAATTGGCTTTTTGTCAATGCACGTAGCAAGCATTGGTTTTCCTCTCTTTTATTTTTCCTCCTGGCCCCCGAATTATTGTAATTTCCCCTTAGAAAGGGCAATATTGAATGCACCTCTTGTAAGAGATCTTTAGAGATATAAGCTGGTTATGTGAAATGATTTATTGGGGAGACTAGCCATGTAAATCTGGGAGATTTCAACATGCTTGTCTCCCAAAGAATCACAGGGGGGAATGTGTAGATAGAATTCTCACCCCAAGGCTCATCAGACCCAGTTAATCCCATTTGCATGCTTACACTGTGTGAATGCTGCCTGAATGGACAGAGGATAAAAGTTTTAGTGTGGTACCGCCCTCTCTCACTGTTTCCTGGAAGGAGGCTGGGAAGCCTGGTTGAGAGCCAGGTAGTGGTCAGTTAGGTTAGACTAGACTTTAATCTGCTTTCTCTTTCTTTAGTGATTATTAATAAAACTCTATGGAGTTATCATTATTGATATTAATTTAAATTTTATATAACACATTCCTGATGCCTCTCAATTTTCCTTATTTTACTCATTATAAGCTAAAACAAAAAAGTATATATATATACGTATGTTTATATATATATATATATTCTATTTGAACAAAAATAGAATCACTTTTTTAAAAAATTAAAATTCAAATTTTATTAAGTCTGACTCTTTTTCAATTTATTCTGTACAAGCAAGGTTTTTCACTGCTGTTACTTCTTATAATGTTCTCAAGAAATAGGTTGAAACATTTGAAAGGCAGGAAACTTTCCCCTACCCTGTGCCATCAACTTGGGATGACTTTCTGCTTAGGATTGAGACATATTTAGTAAGTCTTGTCTATGTGTTGTTTTTTTAAAAATTATTCTCTTCAAGACTACAGGACAACTGCTTTCTCCAAGTTATAAGAAAACGAGAGAAGTAAATGTAACCTGACCTATTCTTCTTCTTTTTTAACCCTTACCTTCCGTTTTGGAATTAATACTGTGTATTGGCTCTAAAGCAGAAGAGTGGTAAGGGCTAGGCAATGGGGGTCAAGTGACTTGCCCAGGGTCACACAGCTGGGAATTGCCTGAGGCCAGATTTGAACCTAGGACCTCCCGTCCCCCCTCCCCATTATTCTTAGGGGGAAGCCTGTATAGAATTCAATGAAAACATGAGAATCAAGTTTCATTTACCATGTCATAGGCTCTCTTTTAACTCCCTCAAGTTATATGTAATTTGGGAAAGTTCCATATTTGCCAACTGCTGATTAAACAGAACTTCCCACATATCCACTAAGCTCCTAAGAGAAGCAAGCACAAACTGTTGCTAGGTGTGTTGTATCCTGACAAAACCAGAATGCTTTAGGTCTATAGCTGGTGACCTAAGCTCAATGTTAGAACTTAAGATGTTTTTCACATTCATTCTCAATAGGACAATAAACACAAAGAAATTTGATGTTAGATTATAACCATAAAGTCTGGAAGCTTACCTTAAGGTCAAATGAGTAAATGTATCAACAATGATCTTGAAAAGGCTAATTAAGCTAAGAAACCTAGGAGGTATCCATCAAACAGGAAATAGCTAAACAGCAAGGTCTGATTGTAATGGAATATTGGTTTTAAGACAGGGCAAACAGGAAGAATTTGGAGAAACATGGAAGGGTAGACACGAGGACTAAGAAAGAATTAAGTATAACCAGGAAAACAAGACACAATGATGAAATGAAAGGTAAATGGAAAAAAAATAATAAAGTGAAACTGAATTCGGTGTGATTAAATCTCATGACCAAGCCTGGCCCAGGAGAGAAGGTCAAGCAAGGACCTTTATCTTCCTTTCACTGGAGAAGGAGGTGGCTTTGGGAGATTTTTATACACTGTCAGATAGTGCTGACATTTTGAGGGGTTTGTAGAATTGCTCCCTCTGTTGCCCCCCTTTAGATTCTATTACAAGGGAGGGATTGTTAGATTATGGGAGGAGAAACATTCAGAAATGAATACCAAAGGTATCAACATAAATAAAAACGAGAAAAGGACAAAGGACTATACTGTACAAATGAAAAATAATATTAATTAAGGATTCAACATAATTTTCTATACAGGTATATAAACAAAGGTTGAATTATTCCTATCCCATATTTGTTCAAATTGATGCTGCTCTAAAGAAACTGCCTAGTGTTTTATGTAGCAATGACTTGACCCAGATCTGGGATACAACTGAAGTATTTCAATCAGAAATGAAATTAAGTCATCTAATATTTTTATGTAAAAGAGAAGAAATGATTCAATTTTAGTAGTTTAATTTAAACAGAACCTTTCTAGAATAGGATCTGTATGAAGCATGAGTTTTCTATGTGTGAAACATTGGCTAAGGTTAATGATAAAACAGTAAGGATAATATATATCTATAGACATGCAAAGAAATCTGATGAGATTGCCCATTTACTCAGATGGTTACAGTGTTAATTTCTTTTTCAACTGGCGAATGACTATTTTTTTCCTTCCGTGTCATTCTATCCACCACATCTGTTAGCATTTTCAGCATTTGTATTAGGTTTTTAAAATGGCATATGGTAAAGATGAAAAGCATGAGGGTAAATGGTACAAAAACGCCTTTTTCAAAGAGGAAAAATTTCCCTTACCAACAAAAATCTTTTTCTCATGCTAAAAATCTCAGGAAAGAAGGTTATTTTCTGGATAGCAAACAATTTCAGAATTCAAACATTAAACTGATGATATTACAAGTGACAGGTCTTTATATATATGTATATATAAATTGCTTTTTATCTATTTCCATTAAGCATTCATTTTTAGAGACTGAACTTAAGGGTTATCCTATACTAAGGGCTAGTTCATAGGATTAGATGACTGGATTTTATGATTCAGCTGAGTTCTTAGATTCTGGGATTCCTGGATTTAGATGTTACAGATTCTTTTTTATCTGAGCACAGTGACTTGCAGGTGAGAGGTGTTTAATAAATGCTTTTTAAATGGGTGATAAAAAGCTAGTGTCTCTCTGTCTTCCCCACTGCCCTCACCTTCCATCTTAGAATCATTACCATGTTCCAAGGCAGAAAAGTGGTAAGGGACAGATAATGAGGGTGAAGTGACTTGCACAGGGTCACATAGCTAGGAAATGTCTGAGGCCAAATTAGAACTCAGGATTTCCTGTCTCCAAGCCTGGCTCTCAATCCACTGAGCCACCTAGTTGCCCCCAAAAGTTAATCTTTCTGTAAATTTTAAATGTAAATAAGAGTTTAAAAAAAACAAAACAACCAAAAAACTAGGGACTCAGTGTTTGTCCAAAGATGTCTAACTCCAGTGCTTAATGGATAAAAATGGTCTGACTTGGATTTAATTGAGTCAACAGTCCCATAAGACAATGGACTGAATTAGTTAGCAGCTTCCAAGTGTGAACCAGGTCCATGAAAGTATAAAGTTACACAAATACGAACTGAGACGTCCACAGGAGACCACCTAGTTCTTTCACTTAGTTACCTAAGTGGCTGGATTTCTGTGTTTCTTTTCAATGTCCTCTTATAATAGCTACAATGTGCGGTAATATCCTTAGAAATTCTTATAGTTTGAAGAGCAAAAGAAGAATGAAGGATCCTCCACAGACATCTCTTCTCTCTTTCCAGGCTCAGAGGAATAGCAGAAAGAACCTGTAATCAGGAAGCTTAGTTAACTGTATGATCTCAGACTAATGTTTTAGACTCCATGGAGCTTCAATTTCCTCATCTGTAGAGGAAGAAGTTGACTTGGATCACAAGTTCAGAGGTCTTAAGCTGGAAAGGACCTAAAAGGTCATGGGTCCAATTCCCTCATTTTTATAGATGAGGAAACTGAGGCCCAGGAAGAGGAAATGAGTTGCTGAGGTCAAACAAAGAGTGACTAACTTTGCTGCATTTTTTTCTCTCTTTTTTTGATACAAGGGATGACTTGGTGGGGAGGGGCGCTGACATATTTAGAAATGAGAATCATATAAAAACAAAATTTCAATAATATTTTTTAACAGTAAAAAGTGAAAAAAGAAAACAAGCACGTGGAAGATGATTCTCTTAAGGGCCTGCCTCCTCTGTGCAGGTGGAAGAATGGTGCACATCAGGGCTCTCCATCCTAAATCAGAGTGGAATCAATATGTTAAGGAAGAAAAGGGAGGCAAGATCCCCTAAACAGCATCTAAAGGCACCTCGATCCTTTATAGGAGTAGTGATAATACTCCCTCTCCCAATATAGACCCCCCCACCCACTGGAGTAGGTTAGAGAACTGAGACATTGGGTCATTGACTCATCCAAAATGGGATCTGAAGCCAGGTTATTGGGGCTCTGAGGCCCACAGCATCTGTAACTCCAGGGTGCCTCCTGAAGAGCTAAAACTTATAAAGGTGACTGATATGCTGATGTTGCTGAACTTTAGGGAATAATGGAGAATGTGAGAGGTGACCTAGGACTGGAAATAGTCAAATGCCCTATTTTTTAAATGGGGAAAAAGGTGAATTACACAATCTAAAGACAGATGAGTATGACAACCATCTCAAACAGAGATTTTGAAGTTAATTTAATATTCTGGGGGTAGTTAGGGAAATAATCAGTACAAGACAGCAACAGTGTCACTTAAAAACAAAGTTATTAAAGTTTATGAGGTAGGACAAGTGATTACTTTAGACATAGTGTATCTGAATGTTATTTGACATAATTTCTTAAAATATTCATATGTACAAAATAAAAAAATGTAGGAAAAAAAGGTATAGTTTGGTGGATTCATACCTAACTGAATCTACAGGGCATTGCGTTGATTAATGAATTTGATGTCATCTTGAAGAAAGATCTCAAATAACTTACTATATAGGCCCAGTATTTAGTCTTGTGTTATTTAACATCTTTATTAATGAGAAGGATGATGAGATAGCAGTTATCAAATTACTCAGAATCCAAAAAGATCTCAATCAGTTGGAATGATAGGAGATTGTAGAGGGGCCATTAACACATGCTTTAGTTGAAGGCTGGGCTAGAATCAAAGATGCATAACCTTTTCTGTTTAGTGAACTCCTTAGTCTAGTGAGACTCATGGAGACTCTTTCTCAAAGAATCATGTTTTTAAATAAAATATATAGGATTCAAGAGGAAGCCATTACACTGAAATACAGTTATTGAGTAGTCCCTTCCCACTCCAGATGTACAAGAAAGAAAAGGCTTAATTTTATATTAAGTAGGTTAGAAATATTCAGGTCTAGGGAAACTATTGAAACATTATATTATTCATACACATTCTATGGCCACAAATGAGCCTGGTCCTGTCAGAAATTAAGTCTAGGATGACAGTTACATGGCACAGTGGATAGAGAGTTGGACCTGGAAACAGAAGGTCATGGATTAAAATCTGACCACCGTTATTTCCTAGCTATGTGACCCTGGGCAAGTCACTTAACTCCTATTGCCTAGCCCATACTACTTTTCTACCTTGAAACCAATACTTAGCATTGATTCTATGACAGAAAGCAAGGAAGGGAGGGAGGGAGGGAGGGAGGGAGGGAGAAAGGAAGACCAAACTTATAGACAAATACATATTAATGTCCCAATCGAAAAAGAATGGCATATAGTAATGATCTGCTAGATAAATGGGGAAACATTATTTACCTTGGGTGGATTTTGTCACGGTTCTACATGAGAAGCAACATGGCAGAACACAGAGAATTGGCCTTGAAACCAACAGGGCCTGGGTTTAGAACTCACCTCTCACACATCAGTGTGGGACCCTGGACAAGTGCTCTCCTTGGGATTTCATAAGACCAAGTGTCAAACAGGTAGCCCACAAACCTCAGTAGGCCTGAACCAGATTAAAATGTAACTAGCAAATAGCTAACAAAAAGTTTTAAAACAAAAATATTACATTTTGAAACTAATGCACTTGATAGCCCTCAAGAATTCTTATGTACAAATAAGTGGTTACTGTTTCTAGAGGAGTCTGACACCAGCTCTGGGACACTCTGAGCTACATTAAGAGAAGGAGAGTCCTCATCTGGGAATTCTCTTAGCTTAATCATGGACCATAATCTCTATTAAGTGAGAAAGGAGAACTAATGAAAATTATCCTAGGTTCCCTGACTTCCTTTAAAGTCTATCTACATGTCTAAAACAAATCAAGGTCATACTGTCATACATTTTGATCTAGAAAGGACCCTGGAGGCCTTGAGGAAGCCAATGATTTCCTTTCCTCTAACTCTATAGGCAGGATTCAAAGCTCATGATTTAAAGTGCTCCGAAGTTAACACTGATCTCTTAATTGCCAAATCCAATGGCCTTGTCTCAGTGCTCATGCCTTTTGATCTTTCTGCAGTCTTTTCTGATCCCCCTTTCCTCCTTGATCCTCTCTCTAATTACTAGGTTTTCAGGACATAGCTCTCTCCAAATTCTCTTCCTACCTGTTTCACTGTTCTTTCTCAGTTTCCTCTGCTGGATCTTCACCCAGATTAGGCCTGCCAACCATCTTGTCCCAAGGGCTCTATCCTCGGCCCTCTTGTCTACTCACTCTATGTTATTTCACTGTTCCTGTGTATTGAATTATCATCTCTTTTACGGTGATTCACAAATCTACTTATTTAGTCCTAACTTTTCAGCTGACCTTCAGTCCCTGCAGTTCCAATGGCCAATAGGAGAGCTCAAACTAGATGCCCTGCAGATATCTTAAGGTAGCTATGTCTAAAAAACTTCATCTACATTCCCCCTTCAACTCTCCCCTCAATGCCTCAGGCTTCCACCTTGGAAGTCATTCAAGACTCTTCACTATCTCTGACACCCCACCCCAGGTGCAATCACTTTTCAAGGTTTGTTAATTTCCCCTCTGCACCATCTCTCAAATATGCTCTCTTCTTTCCACTAAGACTGCCTCCACCATGGTGCAGGCCTTCATCATCTCCTTTCTGCTTCTGGTGCATCTCCCTGCGTCAAGTCTTTCTCCCTTTGGTCCTTCTTCCACCTGGCTGACAAACTGAGCTTCCTAAAGCACAGGTCTAATCACATCCCCTCCTGGCTTGAACAGAAAATCCTCTAGTAAGCAAAGCCTTCCACACTGTGCTCTCAACTTTATCTTTCAGGTCTTCTACCTCACCCATCTTATAGGAAGGCTTTGTTACTTATGGTTCAGATATTTTTTCACCATGCAGATTCCACTATGAACTTATGAGGGAGACCTGATATGTCCCTCTACTCTGCCCATCTGCTTGCAATACGCAATACTCTGAGGAAATTATCTTCCACTTTAACTTTTAAAAAATTCTTATTGATATCTTATTTTTTACATAATTTTTGTTTCTGAACAGATCTTACCCAGTGAGACATCCCTTGTAGCAAAGAAAAAAAAAGGCTGGCAAAATTAGTCATTTATTTACTACCCATGTGACCTTGGGCAACTATTTTCCCCTGGCTTGGCTCCATTTATTCATCTGTAAAATAAGAGGGGTAGAACAGATGCTCTCTGAGATTCTTTCTAGTTCTGGAGCTTCAATCCTCTGATCCACCCAATCTGACAATACATTCGATGTTTTATATCTATTATACCTATTTCTGTACAGTAAAGAAGGAAGTGTGTTTTCTCATCTCTTTTCTGGGGCTCACCTCAATTGTTATGATGTCATAATATTTACTTTTGCATTTTGGTTCTAGCAGCTTATATTCTGGTTGTCATCATGAATATTATTATTCTGGTTCTGCTGACTTTAGTCTTTCAGTTCATTTAAGTCTTCCTATGTCTCTCTGAATTCTTCAAAAATTCTTTTTTTCTAATCACATGGTCATATTTCATTTCATTTATGTGCCAAAATTTGTTAAGCCAATCCTTAATCAATCTGTGTCTACTTTGTTTCCATATACTACTGCACGGTTCCTTCTTAGCACCCCACCCCCTACCCCCAGGTGGCTGTGAGCATCAAATGAGATCGTAGTTGTCAAAATGCCTAGGACAGTGCCTGGCACATAGTAAGTGCTATAAAAATGTTTCTTTCCTTTCCTCTTTCTCAGCTATGAAATACCATTATAAAATAATGATACTTCTTCAGTACTCCTTCTTCAGTACTTCAGATACTTCTTCAGTACAAGATGCTCTTTTGGGTTGAGTCTCTGTTCTCTCTTATATTCCTCAGCTTTCATCCTCCTCTGTGGCTTCCATTATAACTTCCCTATAACAAGTATCCCATCTCTTCTCTTTCTTTTCAGATCATCTTGTACCCAGGAAGGCTGGCAAGCTGGGGCTCTGCAAAGAAGTAGTGACTACCAGGGCTAACTAACTCAAGGGTAACTGACCGGTATTGCTACTATACATTGTACCTCCCAAGTCCCTATCTGTGTTTCAGATAGAACAAGTCAGCCAAGGGACTCTCTTACTTCAGTCAAAACATTTACTAGACAGAAGGAAAGATAAGTTTATAGCGTGACATCCCACCCATAATCCTATGCACCCACTGCCAAAAATGACATTTCAAACTTACAATACTATGGTAGCAAGGTACATGTATAGAACACATATAACTAACCCACAACTCTGAGTATGCAAGGCTTTGACATTCTTTTTCCTGGGGCCAATCCATATATAAAAATTCATTTATAGGTAGCATGGCACTAATGTAAGGCAGTTAACTGCACTGTTAAGCTAGGCTGCTCCTTAGTTAGGCTATTTCATGGCTGAACTACTTCACTGCTAAGCATCCTCTTGCTCCTTGTTGCTGGGGTGGTGCTACCTATTTTCAGAAAAAGCAGGGACCCCAAGCCTAGGGCTGACAGAGCTTCTGCAATTCTCGCTTGTCTGTTCTCTAAGAGTGGAAGTGCAGAGAGGTATAATTTCTCTTTCATCTCACTCAACCCCTTCTAGATACCAGGTGGCAATTCAGAATTCTGTCAGGTTCTGAGATTCTTTCTTAGACCACTTTCCTGGCCCATAGCTGGGTGCCTTTTATGAGAGCTCTCATTTCTATCTTATGATTATGAATAAAATTCCTAATTTCCGTCCTTGTTGTATCCCTATACTGGTACCCTCTTCTTCTCCCTACCCCCCCCCCCATCTTTTTTCAACCTCACTTATGTATTGCCTTCCCTGTAAACTCATTGAAAGGAGGAACTGTCTTTTTCTTATTTGATTCCCCTAGGTTTAGCACAGTGCTTGGTATATAGTAGGTGCTTAATAAATGTATCGTAATACATCTCCACTGACTAAGTCACATTTGTCTATAAGTCCATTTATCCAATAACCTCAAATAGTTCTGGGGGGTTCAGAATTCTCTAGTGTTCAATTCCAAAGTTTTCTGCTAGCTGTAGTATGTAAATTAAATAATGAAAAATAGGACACTAGAGATATCCTGATCCTGAATAAGTATTTTATCTCTGCAGGTTATTTTCTTAGTGGGTGTGTTTTGGGGTTTGTTCTTTTTTAAAAAAACTCTTACCTTCTGTCTTAGAATCAATACTAAGTATCAATTGCAAGGGAGAAGAGCAATCAGGGTTAGGCAATTGGGAGTAAAGTGATTTGCCCAGAGCCACACAGCTAGGAAGTGGCCAAGGTCATATTGGAACCCAGGACCTTTCATCTCCAGGCCTGGTTCTCTATCCACGAAGCTGCCTAACTGCCTCTTTTCTTAGTGCCCCCACCCCCAATAATATGCTATTGGAACCATAAAACTGGATAAAAACTGAAGAATATATAGAAAGAGCAGAGGACTTACTCTATATAGTACATTATTAGTCTGTATTTGTTCTTATCAGAGTTTTAATCAGCAAACTTGTCAAACTCTGAAAACCACAATCTCTTACATCTATAAAATGAGATTGGGATGATATGACTCCTAAGGTCCCTTCCAGCTTAAAATAGGTGATCCTATGATTTCTTTATAATGTAACATTCAAATCTAATCACCTGCATTTCTGCCTATCTCTCATCTTACTGTCACCTCAAATTCAACATATCTAAACATTCTATTTTGTCCTAACTCCTACCAACTCATTAAGATGTCACACCAGAAAGTGGGTAGAAATGTGGCAAGGCTGGAAAGGCTTGGGATCAAGAGTACAACTACAAGTTGGATTTCTATGGAAGGCCTTCTGGAGAACAATAGCAGAGGGCAAGTACCGTTTGCAGAATTAGCCTGGCAGTAATCTAGTAAGTGCAGATCAAACATACCTAAACAAGTAGGACTATCTTTTAGGAGAAAAGGCAGGAAAATGAATGCTGAAAAAAGCCTTACTTAAAACCCTCCAGTGCATAATTAAAATAATTCTACCAATTCAATCACAAAAGTTAGCAAGCATGACAAGGAATCAAGGATCTTAGCTTAGGCAAAGGCAAGGAAAAGATTTCACTGATCTGTGGAGATTACACTATATGCTTGGGCTTCTTTGCCAGTGGCATTTGTAATTTATGTAAATGCACAAAACATAGACTGATTTATAATCTGAAGAAAAGGTTGAAAGGGACAGAGGAGCACTTCTTTACTCTCTTAGTTAGCAAGGAGGATAAATCTTGAAAGAAGTCCTTAATGGGGAAAAAAATAAGCCAAATACAATCTAAGCCTATGTTACAAAGATGTTAGAGGGTAAAAGAATGATCCAAAGCAGGCAAGAAAGGAAGACCACTGTATCTTTCCAACGCAAACCTCCCAACGAGGCATCTAGGGCAGGGCAGGGCAAGGCAAAGACCTTCCTAAGATTTGCCATGACTGAGGACGACTTCTTTTTTTTTTTAAAATAATATTTTATTTGATCATTTCCAAGCACTGTTCATTAAAGACAAAGATCATTTTCTTTTCCTCCCCCCCCCACCCCCCATAGCGGACACGTGATTCCACTGGGTGTCACATGTGTTCTTGATTCGAACCCATTTCCATGTTGTTAATATTTGCATTAGAGTGTTCGTTTAGAGTCTCTCCTCTGTCATGTCCCCTCAACCACTGTAGTCAGGCAGTTGCTTTTCCTCGGTGTTTCTATTCCCACAGTTTATCCTTTGCTTATGCATAGTGTTTTTTCTCCTAGATCCCTGCAAATTGTTCAGGGACATTACACTGCCACTAATGGAGAAGTCCATTACGTTCGATTATACCACAGTGTATTAGTCTCTGTGTACAATGTTCTCCTGGTTCTGCTCCTCTCGCTCTGCATCACTTCCTGGAGGTCGTTCCAGTTTCCATGGAATTCCTCCACTTTATTATTCCTTTTAGCACAATAGTATTCCATCACCAACATATACCACAATTTCTTCAACCATTCCCCAATTGAAGGGCATCCCCTCATTTTCCAGTTTTTGGCCACCACAAAGAGCGCAGCTATGAATATTTTTGTACAAGTCTTTTTGTCCATTATCTCTTTGGGGTACAGACCCAGCAGTGCTATAGCTGGATCAAAGGGCAGACAGTCTTTTATCGCCCTTTGGGCATAGTTCCAAATTGCCCTCCAGAATGGTTGGATCAGTTCACAACTCCACCAGCAATGCATTAATGTCCCTACTTTGCCACATCCCCTCCAGCATTCATTACTTTCCTTTGCTGTCATGTTAGCCAATCTGCTAGGTGTGAGGTAATATGAGGACGACTTCTAAAGACATGACAGGACAAACAATGCTAGAAGAAGAAATCTAGAAAACACTACTAGGGATTATTAGATAAGAAACTGAAAAAAAAAACTGAGGGATAAAAGTGTCCCCTATTATAGCTGCTAATTAAAGACAACAGTCTTTAAAAGGAAAACTAAGATATAAGAAATGAGTAACTAGTTAAACAGGTATAATTTGAGAAAAGAATTTAGTTTGGACTTGTGCTTAAGCTATATAAGGCTCTTGGCTAAGCATTTATTAATCAGACAAGGCCCTGTAAAAGATACTTAAGAATCTGGTCAAGAGAGCTTTAATCTGAAAATGGATAGGGAGAAAGGAAAAACTATCCACATAATTTGGGGGAATTCTGGTTATTTTTTTTTTTTGCATTTTTAAATCCTTAATTTAAAAGATACTAAAATAAAATTAGCATATCCACATATTTACTTGGAAGACTTCAAAAATCTGCAGATTTCTATTCCATACAAATTTTTAAGTTCAACTTATAGCTTTCAAAGCTGTCCAGCTTGTCTATGCTTTTTTCTGTTCTCTGCATTTTTTACAAAGATGTCTTAATGAGGCTTCTCTTTTTTTCCTTTTTGCTTATTTATTCCTATTCTCCTCTCATAAATATGTATTAAGCAAAAAGAAATTCTCATGCTAGGTGTCTAATGTTTCATTCTAGATCTTGAATCTATCAGTTTTCTGTCTCAAGGAGACTTAGAATGCTTTATCATCAAGTCTTTGGTAGACCTCTGGCACTAACTGATCAATAATTGATTGGAGTTTTCAAGTCCTTCAAAATTATTTTTCTTTCAGTTGTTGTCATTATACAAATTGTGCTCTTAACTGTTTATTTCGCCCTATAAATCAATTCAAATAAGTCTTCCTAAGATTCTCTGGGAACTTCCATTTTGTCATTCTAATGGCACAATAATTACCTATTCTATTCACATAAAAATTTTATTTAGCCATTCCCCAGTAAATGGGTTGTCACTTAGTTTACAATTCTTTGCTATAGCATAAAGAGCTGATATAAATGCTTTTGTACAGGTGTCCCTTTCCTCTTTAGGGAATAGGCCTTGTAGTGGCTTTATATAGTCAAAGGGTACAGTCTATTGACTTTGGGGGCACAGTTCTTCTTAAAAAATAATTTATTTAGAATATTTTCCCATGGTTACATGATTCATGATTTTCCCCACCTCTCTTCCCTATCCCTCTCTTGGAGCTGACAAGCAATTCCACTGGGTTATACATGTATCATTGTTCAAAACCCATTTCCATGTTATTCATATTTGCAATAGAATGATCTTTTAATGCCCAAGCCCCAATCATATCCCCATCAAACCATGTGATTGATCATGTTTTCTTTTGCATTTCTACTCCCATAGTTCTTTCTCTCGGTGTGAATAGGGTTCTTTAAGTCCCTCAGAATTGTCCTGGATCATCGCATTGCTGCTAGTACAGAAGTCCATTACATTTGATTGTGTCACAATGTATCAGGCTCTGTGTACAATGTTCTCCTGGTTCTGCTCCTTTTGCTCTGCATCAATTATTCCTGGAGGTTATTCCAATTCACATGGAATTTTTCCAGTTCATTATTCCTTTCAGCACAATAATATTCCATCACCATCAGATACCACAATTTGTTCAGCCATTCCCCAATCAATAGACGCACCCTCATTTCCCAACATTTTGCTACCACAAAGAATGTGGCTTTAAATATTTTTGCACAAGTCTTTTTCCTTGTTATCTCTTTGGGGGTACAAACTGAGCAGTAGTATAGCTGGCATTCTTTTAAAGCCTTCTAGGCACAGTTCCAAAATAACTCTCCAGAATGGTTGTATTAATTCACAACTCCATCAGCGGTGTATTAGTGGGGGCAGAGTTCTAAACTGTTTTCCAGAATTATTATTCCAGTTCACAGAATCACCAACTATGAATTAACATGTATCTATTTTTCTACAGCCCCAACAATTGTCATTTTCCTTTTTAGTTATCTTAACTACTGATAGGTGTGAGGTCAAATCTCAGAGTTTGAATCTTAGAACTGCTAGGTAAGATGGACATAAGAATATCAGCAATGAAAAGGCTCAATAAGTATAGAGGCAGAAATCACACATACATGCATCCTATTTCTACACACAAATATTTACTACATGCTTAGTATACAAGGAAAACCAAAGAGACTGACCAGAGAGGTATAATGGATTTGGGGGCAGGAAAACCCATAACTGAAACATGGACAATGGACGCATGTGACATATTTTAAGACAATAGATTAGGTAAATGGAGTAGTGAAATAGTATTGAAAATCAATATGTATTCCCACCATGAAAATCAGATTTAGAAAGCAGAAGCAATGTTGTAGTGGAAGGATATTACAGATTGCCAAGACAGACTGACAACATGGATGCTCAGCTCTAGAAAATGGCTGAGGCTGGCTAGCACAGTGATAATAAGTGGTTAAGTGGTTAATCCTGATACCTGCAGTAGGTCCTTGCTCTGCTAAAATCAGAGAGAATGATAAATGCTTTCCTTCCTTTAAGGATAATTTCACTTTAAAGGAAGAGGAAGTAATAAAGATCTGATTCCTTTTTTAAAAATTAAGATCCTTCCCAACAAAGCTCCTCCTCTTCCTCCTATACCTCATATATTGAGAAATCAAGGTGGAAAAAAAATCCCATTATAAGCAGGTATAATCAAGGAAACAAATTCTCACCTTGACCATATTATAGATCTCTGCACACCTCATTTGTTGACCCCAACATTTCATTGTAACAGTATTTATTCCAAAGGTCATTCTTTATTAAATGCTTACATATGAGTCATATAAAACCATGAGGGAGCTAAAAAGATGATTAAGATAGTTCTTTCCCTCTAGGAGCTTACACCATACCGAGGGAGATGATGTGTACAAAAACTGATAGAATACCAAGCAGAATAGACTAAGTCTATAAAAGAGGTATCCCTGTGAGAATTTGAAGGGCGGCTAGAAGTAGGTAACCTTGTAGTTACACCACATATGAAGAATGCAAAAAAATTTCAATAAGGGAGAGCAAGGCAATTCACATTCTATTTTCTTGACATCTACCAGATAGGAAGACAAATAAGAGGTGGGGATAAGTGTTATTGGAAGCAGACCATACAAGAGACAAAGTAAAAACAACTCAGTTTCAATTGCTTCCTTTATAACAAAAAATTAGTGAATTAGAATGGCCTTCCCACATAGTCGAAAAGCCTCTATGGAGCTTGCTCCAAGTGCTTTGTTGTTCTAAATGAGCTCAAGTCCCCTGGCCAGAAAAAGTACATCTCATGCTAGGTGTCTAATGTTTCATTCTAGATCTTGAATCTATCAGTTTTCTGTCCAAGGAGACTTAGAATGCTTTATCATCAAGTCTTTGGTAGACCTCTGGCACTAACTGATCAATAATTGATTGGAGTTTTCAAGTCCTTCAAAATTATTTTTCTTTCAGTTGTTGTGCTTTTTGTGGTGTCAAAAAATTGGAAAATGAAGGGATGCCCTCAATTGGGAAATGGCTGAATAAATTGTGGTATATGATGGTGATGGAATACAATTGTGCTATAAGGAATGATGAAATGGTTGATTTCTATAAGAACTGGAAGGAACTACATGAACTGATGTGTAGTGAAATAAACAGAACCAGGAGAACATTATATACATTAACTAAAACATTGTGGGACAATCAAATGTAATAGACTTTGCTACTAATAGCAATACAACAATTCAGGACAATTTTGAGGGACTTATGAAAAGAGTGCTATCCACTTCTAGAGAAAGAACTGTTGGGATAGAAATGGAGAATAAAACATATGATTTATCACTTGTTTAGTTGGGTATATAATTTGATGTTTTGGTTTTAAAAGATTATTACAAAAAATGTACAATATGAAAATAGGTTTTGAATGCATGTAATACATGTAAACCCAGTGAAATTACTTGTCAACTATGGGAAAAGGGAGAGAAGAGGGGAAGGAGAGAGCATGAATCATGTAACCTTGGAAATCTAAACTGAATGTTTCTTACACAGAAAGAATGAACTAGTGAAAAGGACCGGAGATTTCAGAAATGAGGCACTTGATGGAATAGTTTTGGAGAAAGGAGAAACAAAAAGACTCAAGAATGAGTTGAAGGGAATGGTTTTTGTAAGACAATGCTATTTCCTCTTCTATAGCAGAAGAGAGAGAAATGTCTCAAGATCAATCCAAGTTTTGATGGGAGATGACAGATCTCATATCAAAGCACCATCAAGTAGGAGCCAGTATTATTTTCTTAGAACAAGAGGAGGAGAGGTGGTTAAAAGCCTTAGGAGCATAAAGGAGGTTAGAATTGTCCTATAAAATGTGCCACAGATTCCACAGCAGGGACTGCGGAGGGTCTAGGTCCATGGTGGTAAACCTATGGCATGGGAGCCAGAGAAGGCACACAGAACTCTCTCTATGGGAACACATGCTGTCACCCACCATTGGCCATCAGAGTTCATTAGTAGAAAGCCAGAAGGATGCACGGTTGAGCTGCACCCCTCTTCCACAGGAGGTCATTTTTTCATATGACCTGCCCAGCAGTATTTTGTTCCTCCCCTCTCTGGGATAAGGCTGGAGTGGGTTGGGGGTGGGGCACCACACATGGTATTCAAGTCTCTAAAAGGTTGACCATCACTGGTCTAGGGACACCTGAGGGCAGAAAACCAGAATTAACTCCAAAAGGATTTGGCTGGATCTAAGTTTAGGGAGAACTAGTATACAGATCAGGGCATAACTTTTTATGTATCCTGGGTTCCTTTGGCAACCTGGTGAATTCTGTAGGAAATCAATCATATTGACATACAAAATATTTGTTAAAAAACAGTTTATAGACTCCCAGTTCAAAAAACTTGATCTTTAGGGAATCTTTTGGAATGCCCAAAGTATAGCAGTTCCCCACACCTTAGCTAGTTTCATGCTCTATGGCTTCAGTTACCTACAGTTAACCTGGAAGCACCAGAGGTCCTATGCAGCAACCACCACCTGGTCTTTGGTTTTCCCTTTTGTTTTTTAAAGCTTTTTTTTTGGTTGGGGTAAGGGTAGGGGTAGGATGGTGGTGAGATTGAGAGGGTCAGGCATGCAGAGAGTCCACAAAGATATGAGGTCTACAGGCATTCACTTATGTCCATGGTTTCAGCCATCTGTCTAGGAAGGTATTCCCACAGATATACTGGACCTGACTGTCAGTCTTCCAAGACAATATATTTGTATCATTTCAAAGGATGCGACCTTAGGCCACTTCCATTTCAGAGAATAAATGACAATAGTTAGCATTTCTATAGCTCTTTCAGATTTACCAATGTTTTCTCACTTGAGACACATAGCAACCCTGTAAAGTATTATGTCCATTTTACAGATGAGGAAATTGAGGCTGAGGGAGGTTAAGTGAATTGCTCAGGGTCATACAGTTGGCAAGTGTCAAGTTTAGGGATCTCTCCATTTAAAGCACCTTGCTGCCTTTGGGGAGAGGGGAGTAGTCAAAAGGAGCTGGCCATACACTTGGCTAAGTATGAAGGGGCCTGTTGGGTCTTCAGGTGTAAGAAAACAAAGCACTAATAGAGTGACATAAGTCAATTCATGCACAAAGGCAGAGACAAACACCATAATTTCAGGCCACAAAGCAGAATCTCAAATCAGCCAGATTCTTCTCTTCATCTCCTAATCCCCAGCTGTTTGCTTTGGTATCTCTGTTTTTAATATTCCTTCTCCATGGGTGCCCTTACTCTCACCAGGGTGAGGGCAAAGTACTAGCTGGGGATCCAAAAGATGGGACTATGAGCACACAGGAGACAGAGCACTCTTAGAGTCCTTCTGCTTCCTGAGGTGGGTGTGGGCCCTAAGGCAGAGCAACTGGCATTGCTGACATCTCAGGATAGTCAGGCTCCATCTGAAGCATCCCCACAAAGCTCTACCAGAGATGCCTCCAGGAAGCTGGGGAGCAGTGGGGAGAACACTGGGCTTGGGGTAAGAAGACTAAGGTCTGAGTTCTACCCTGGCAGCTCCAGGCTCTAAGAACCTGGGTATGATGACACCACTATGGGAACCTCCCTTGACCTGTCTGTAACCTAGCAGGGGTTATGATATCTACAGGATTCAACTCACTGAATTATGGTTTGGATACAGAACATGACCTGCTTTGTAAACTCTAAAGTGGTGTACCAATGGCAGACAGCTGCCAGGTGGCCACACTTCTTTGCTTCTTAAAAAGAGAGAAGGTCCTAAAGAAGCCTTGCCCCCAGAGGATGGGACTTCACTGCTTGGGGATTGAGCACTGCAGGATCCCTTTCCTCTCTGTGGGTTAGCTCAGAGATGTGCAGGGCCATCACTGAGTCCAGGAACCAGCTGGGCAGGAAGGGAAACCTCTCAAGCAAGGTCTGATCTGAAGGGCAGGAAGAGCTTCCTTCTTGGGTGCACAAATAAACTTTTATTTCATTTCATGGAAAGCAATTCAATAGCCAGAATCTCATGTCTGTATGAAGGGGCCTGTTCTCAAGCAGATGTGGGAGAAAATAACGACCAAGTCCTATGCAGGGGTTTTCAATGAGAACACAGTTATGGCTTAGCTGGGTTGGGAGGGACTTGACTGACCACAAATAATGCATTTTCAGAGCTCCTTGGATTCCCTGAAGCATCTTGACTTAGATGGTCTTAGTTATCCTCCTCCCAACTGCCCAGGGAGATGGACTGCCCAATTTGGTGAGAGAAAGAACACAGAGGGAAGTAAAGACAACCGCTGAAAAGGATGTCATGGAATGGATTGGCAGAATCTGGCAACAAAGGAGCACAGAAGCTAGTTTTGAGCAAGCCTGTATAAGGGCCACAAAATAGCATGTCTGACTCACAGGAATGAGAATTACTTCAACAGGCCATCTGTATGATACTTCATATATGTCTGGGCAAAATCATCCTATGCTGGAATAGAGGACACACACTCCAGTGCCTTTTAAAGCATTTTGCACCCTTACATGGCCCCAAGAGATCCCCCAAACTACCCTCTAAACCACAATAGTCTTCTCAGTACATTACGGACAAGGAGAAACACCATCTTCTTCTATTTTGTAGGGCTGAGCTATTTTTAACTGCCTTAAAGCCTTACGGTTCTTTCAAGGGGAGGGTTTTCACAGCTGAGCTGGCCTAGAGCAACCTGGCAGCACTTTGGACTGCCTAGGCCAGGATGGAATGCACCCTATCCCCTGCAACTCTCCCAAATAGGAAAGGACTGCCCAAAGTGGAATAAAAAGCCACCTTCCAATCAGTGAGTCACTGTGTGTTTCCATCAATGTTAACTACTTCAAATTCAGTTAGCATTTATCATTCTCTACCTGGGAATGACTTATTAGAATACACGAGCATTTTAGATATTCCTTTTAAGAAATGACATAAAGTTAGTCATTCCCATGGAAGATGACCCTGCTCATTGTTATCTCTTGAAATCTTTATCATCTTGTTGTAAAATATTCACTGATGTCCTCAGTGCTTGATGATCTCTACCTCCCCAAATTTCCTACTTATTCCTTGTTGCACATACTCTCCCTCCTAACAAATGTAAGTTTCCTAAACATAAGGCCTGCTTGTTTTTGTCTCCAATATGAGCAAAGCACACATCTCACAGCAGGTATTTAAAATATCACTGAACTGCATTGAATTATTAAGCACCTACTATATACAAAGTGTTGGAAAAACAATCATCACAAACAGCTCTGGCCCTGTCCTCAAGGAGCCAACATTCTGCCAGAACGACAAAAAACATGGGTTGAAACCATCAAAAGTGCTTTTCATATCCTAAGCAGATGCCACAAAATTAGTATAATCCTTCCAGATTTCACAATATAGACTAAAGTTATCATTAGGAGTCAACAGAGATGGTTTCTTGGGAATTCTTTTTGAAGCACTGATTGTCAGCTATCTTTTTATAGCATTGGCTAACAAAGTGCAAACTGTTTCCATAAAATATAAAAAATATTTTGTATTTACCAAACAATATTTGTCTAAGGAGAAAGGACAGACTCTGTTCTGCCCTTTTGTGTGGAGTGGGGAAGAGGAGAAGAAAGAGATAAGATATTGAAATCTTAACTGATTTATTCAAAGCAGTAATCTGATCAATAATAAATCATAGATCTCCTAACCCAACTTAAGTCCCAGGCTGACAGCATTGCTGATAGGGAATGTAATAATAATATCATCATCATCATCATTATCAAGCTAACATCTAGAAGTACTTACAAGTTCTTAAATGCCCTTTATGTACATGACCTTATTTGATCCTCACAATAACCTTCTAAGCAAGGTATGTGTTGGAATATTAGCTTCATCCTTATTTTACAGATAAAGAAACAGAAAATAGTCATGGTTAAGAGACTTGTGTGAGATCCAAAAGCGGAGTGGTATCAGAGGTGGGCTCTGTTTTTTTGATTCCAAGTCTAAGTCTAATAAATAAAAGACAGTCCTCCTCTCCAGTGTCTCAGTGATTCTCTCTTCCAGTTCCTGTGGTTTCTCAATAATACCAATCTTTCCAATTGGGCAGCTTCACTACCTTTTCTTCCTGGGCTTGTCACATGGCTCCCTATTTTCCTTTAAGCGATTCCTATCACTATCCAAACCCCTGTGTCCATGCACATAGATTCCTATTCCTATTTAATTGGCTTCTTGTAAGACTTGCAATTGGCTGACACAATATAGGGCTCCTTGACATAGCTCAAGGAGACATCTCCTAATTTGGAAGATGAGCAGAAGGTTTGGCAGAGGTTTCTGTCAAGGGTCGGGGTTTACATTATTCACTGCTATAAGAAACACATATACATGAGTTTGTGTCTTAGCCTCAATGTGTAATGATAGGAATAAGAAAAGCAGAGGAAAGAATGGTAGAATGAAGGTGGTAGGTGGGACAGAGAGGGCTGGGGGGCAAAGGAGCAAACAATCCCTTCTAAGATTATGTAGGAGCCTTGGAATTTATTTAGATACTAATCTTTTACTGTATAAATAGAAACAAAGATTGGCTTGTGGTTAATGACCACTCAAAAAAGTTATTTGGAAATACAGCAACAATGGCACCTTATATTCAGAACTCTAAAAATGAAATAAGTCATGCATGCTTACCTAAATTTATTCAAACCACCAACTCAATTGCCTCAAAATCTACTATCTTCAAATGAGCTTCTAATGACCTCCAGTCAACAAATTCTTATCAATTATCAAGACAC
This sequence comes from Monodelphis domestica, assembly GCF_027887165.1. Classification (NCBI taxonomy): domain Eukaryota; kingdom Metazoa; phylum Chordata; class Mammalia; order Didelphimorphia; family Didelphidae; genus Monodelphis; species Monodelphis domestica. The sequence continues at coordinate 98,513,962 of NC_077231.1, forward strand.
AAATATGAAAAATAACTTAATTCCTGCCCTCAAGAAGCTTTCAGTCAAAAAGGAGGGTAACAACTAATTACACACAAATAAATATGATACAAGGTAGACTTTGAAGAAAGTATAAAAGAAATTCAGACAAAGTGCTATAGGAAAATTTAGAGTCAGAGATCTCTTTTAGCTGAGGCTAGCTAAGTCAAAAGGCTTTCATGCAGATATGACATCTAAGATTGACTTTGAAGGAAAAGAAGGATTTTAAAAGTTGGAGATGAAGACTGTTCTAGGTGGGGGGGTAAGAGATGGTAAGCCCATATAAATGTACAGAGGAGAGTAATTACAAGAACAACTAAGCAAGTTAAAAGTTCAGTTTGAATTAAACTCATGAATATGTGAAAAAGAAGATTAGGAAATAAAACTGGGAAGCTGGTTAGACCCCATGTTATCATACTATTATCATATTATTTGGGAAGCTATATTACTTGTTTAGAAGAACCAGAAATTTCCATCATGCTGGATGATTTTGTAGTTAAACTTCTAGAGACATTCTAAAAGTTTAACAACAGATTTGGGCTCTTAATAAAAAGATGTGACACAAAGATTTTCATTTAGCATTAAGAATTTCCAACCTTCTAGGCCATTAGAATGTCTTTAAGGATAGAATCTGATTTATTTTGTTGTGGTGGTAGTTATTTAGGGGTGGAGGTAGCTCTATGTACCTAACAGTGCCTAGCAGACACTTAATAAATCAATTTTCTCTGAAAGATGTAAGGAAAACAAAGGATGAGAAGGTCTGGAGTGAGGGCATTAAATGATTATTATTAAATGATGAGGTCATGGATTCACTGAAGAATTATTGGAGAAGTACAAGAAAAGATCATTCCTTTTGTGAGCTGAAATATTACTGACCAAAGGAGAAGGGCACAATATTAAGCATTTTGATGTAAAAAAAAAATTCCTATTATGTCTAGCAACCAGTAAAAAGAAAACTGAAAGCATTAGCAGATTAAATTCATCCCCATGAAACAGAAGCTTCGGCCCTAGGCTCTTTATTAGGAATCTAAATCTTAACAAGTGGCTTAGGAGCTAGATAAAAGCTCTTTGGGATAATCTGTTAGCCGGCAATCCATGCTATGAAGAAGGCAATAATTTTTTTTTAAATTAGAATTGAGAATATGGCAGCTACTTAATGGTTAAAGATGGGTTTATCTCTAAAATTATATTACAGAAGAATAAATTTTTACCTACTTTAAAATATAATGATATATAACTTGTTGCTATTAATGTTACTTGAGTCAATCAACATTCAGAAATGCTATGTTATTTCCAGTCCACCCAGGGCTCTGATTACTTTTATTTTCTTTTTAAAGTTACTGATGTAGAAAATGTTAAAAAAAAAAGAAAATGTCAATTATTTCCATTAAAAAAAAGGTAATGGGGGCCCCCAAACTGGACTCCCATGTCTCTAAGCTCTGCTTCTTTCTAAGACTCCTGGCTATGGGAGGATAGGCATGGATTCACATTCCAGTTCTAATATGTACCAATCATTTGACTCAGATCACTTAAGTTTCTCTGTGTATTAGTTTCTTCATCTGTACTTGACACAGAAATAGTTTTGAGAAAAGCATTTTGTAAAACTCAAAACGTTACAGAAATGCAAGCTGTTGACCATTTCTACAGTCATACTCAATGGCATCCTTTTTTGTCTAGTGGTCTATGAAGAAATGGTTACATTTGGTATTTTTCGGGAAAATTGGCTATAATAGACATAGTAAAAAAACAAATGACCAAGGCTGCTTTGTTCTATTTGTTCTATCTGTCAGCACTCTCTGTGCAGACAACCTGAAGGAGAACTGTGTAAGAAATATAGGGTGACATATGATAGTAATAAAGTGAAGTGTTTCCACATTATAACTGGCCCCATACCATCCTCTGCGTTCTAGTTCACATACCGTCAGAGCTCCATTCTGTGTGCTGGCTGTGTTAGTACTCTGTTCTCCATGCGTCTGTGTACCTCCGTAAAGTGTCAGGTTATGCTCACTGGTCTGGCCTGCGTAGTCCTGAGTGTGTGGCACCCCATACTCTGTGGGAATTCCATTCTGTGGAGGTGGTGGAAATGGGATGGTGGTAAATGGCTGAACCATGGCATCAGGAGTGGCTGTTGGCTCCTGGTTACCCTAGAAGAGAGTTTTAGAGAGAAAGGAAAAGAAAAAGAAAGGGAAAGGTAATATTAAATGGTATAAAAGACCAGAGCTCCTATTTTAAAAGTTCTTGAGTGAGCCCCAAAGCCCTTGATCATTCTCTGACAATTTAGACCAATGATGGCAAACCTATGCATGGGTGCCAAAGACAGCATGCAGAGTGCTGTCTGTGGGTACTTGGCCACCCTCTCTCTCCATCCTCCCACCCTCAGATTTTGTTACTAGAGAGGCAGAGGGACTCCGGATGGAGCTACTCCCCTCCCTCTCTCCACCATGCTTGACAACATTTTTTCACATTCTTGCCTCTCTGCAGCACACAGGTGGGGAAGGTGGGTGGCTCACAGACAACAGAGCTGGAGAAAAGCAGAGTGCTCTGGCCACTCCCCTCCCCCTCTCTACACTCACTGAGGACATTCCTCACTTAACCCGTCCTTCCACCCAGCAGTCCAATGGGAGTGCTTCTTCCTTTCCCTGTGTGGGGTGGTAGGCACATACCCAGCATGTGGGAAGGGAAGAGCACAGTATGCAGTCTCGGGATGGGGGCAGGACCTGGCACTCTGTCTCTAAAAGGTTTGCCATCACTGAATTAGACCAATCAAAATACTTAATTCTATTGCCCTGAGCTGATAGAATAAAACATGTCTAAGTTTCACATGTTTTTTGCCAATTTGTTAATGGACAGACTTGGAACCAGGTCAAAATTAATAAATATCTGAAGGCCAAATGCTTATAACGTCTAAAGAAACCCCTCCCTACCCAATATATCCCAATAACTTCACTAAAGGCAAGCTAGAGAACCATAGCAAAATTGAAATCAGAGTGGGATAGCAATCCTCTATTTTTCTCCCCTGGATACAACTCACACTTCTGACCTTTTTTAAAGGAAGCCAAAAGAACATTCATTTCAGCCAATAGTCTATCAATAAATATCTATTATATGCCAGAAACTGTACTAATCACAGATGATACAAGGGCGGGGGGGGGGGGGGGGGGGGAGGAATCACACAAAACCAGTCCCTGTCCCCAGGAGGCTTACAGTCTAACAGGGGGAAGATAAGCAGGAAAGTAGCATGCCAGAGAGATCCCACAGCACAGTGATTCAGCCAAGAGATGAGGCTCTGAGCTATTCTGAGCTGGTCTCCACCCTCCAATCACAGGGACAGAGAGAGGTAGGAGTCACTTTCACTTCTTAGTTACATCAGCGTTTTTGTCTTCTCATTTCACAAATATTAAATGGGGAAAGCTCTTAACTTCTATCGGGTTCATTCTATATTTCTCTCAGTGGATGCTAGAACAAGCCAGGTTGTCTGGGCATTAATTTTGTCCTGAATGTCCCCAAAAGGAAGAATTCCCATGAAGAGACAGTACAGAAGAGAAGGCATGAGGCAGGCTTCCTTGCCATAAAATACAACTTCAGACTCTTTGAGGTTGTTGAGTCTGCCTCATTCATTTTACAGATGAGAAAATCAAGGCCCAAGGAGCTTAAGTGACTTAACCAAGCAAGGTACTTGAGTAGTAGTAGTAGTGCTGAGATAGGAACCTAAATTTATTAGATCCTAATTCAAATCTAGTATTCAAGTACTATGAAATAAATATAAGAATTTGGAGGCAAAGAGGGAAAATAAAATTCTCAACAAAAAATTGTCAAAGAGGACTCCATGACTTTTAGGAACAAGGTTCAAGGAAGAGGGAAAAATATAATTAAAAAAATTTCAAAATGGGGACTTACTTCAGTTTTGCATATTAATGCTAATTATATAGAAAATTAGAATCCTTCCTCTAAGTTTTATTGGTAGGTCAGGAAGGTTGAAAGTAAATTTCCTTGATAGGAGCACTTAAGAATCTTGTTACAATCTTCCAATATCCTAAAGCAGGCGAAACCCATCACCAGCTGGTTCAGTGCCCTGCACAGGTCACTTGTTGGGCCTCAGTCTCTAATTATAAAAACAAAGAGGCAGTGCTTGGTGACCTCTAAAGCCCCTTCTAGTTCTAGACTTCTAAAATCCCCAGAATCAAGGCAAAGCTCTACGTAGCTCATTGTTCAATGTACCTGACCTTATGGAAACAAGTTCTAAACGCTTCCTTGTGGTGAACATATAATGGCTAGAGCTTCCTCTATCTATATTGAGGAAGAATTGTGCAATGCTTTTCCTCACACCATCACCATTATGCTCAGCTTTTGAGTCTTAGTTTTTGAGAACTTACCCAAACTCCCTTTTCCATTAGCTGCGCTTCTCCTCATCAAACTATTCCTATTTCATTCCAAAAAAGGCAAAGCTCTGTTTTGGCCACGGCTCAAATTTTGTTACCCCTGCATAGTTTTAGGACATTTTCTTTCTCTTATGTGGCAGAGAAGGTCAAAGACTTTTAAAATGTCTTATAACCCCATTTCTAAATTAAAGCATTAAGGAAAGTATGGACCAAGACCTTGGGTATCTATATCTATATCTATATCTATATCTATATCTATATCTATCACTTTGTTTCCTCCCAATCATGAGCATCATTTCTTTCAGACAAGACATTAATTATCCTCTGCTCTCTCAGCTCTAATTATCCTTCTCTCTCAACCCATGGCATCCCACAGAGAGCACCAGGACAATAGACTGGGAGCAGGACTCTCCAAACAGCATCACTGGCTTTCAACAGGAACTTGATGCTCATTAAACTGATATTCCCCCAAACAAAAGGCTCCCAAGAAGGGTCAAAATGAGCTCACTCAGTTTAAAATAGGCTTCTTCTATCCGAATTGTTATTACAGCCACTCTCTGCATACATATCTTGCTCCTCAGAAAAAAATCACTGGAAATTTCTCATAAAGATGCCAAAATAAACTGTACCTATATACTAGTGCTGGCTTTTATCCTGTTTCTTCTTCCCATGCCACTACAGCAATAAAGCAGAGGTATAAGTAGAGGTAATTCTGAGAGAATAAAAAACAAGACTTTTAATGATCTACAGTTCCTCCACCACAATCTTTGGGTCTCCCTTACAAACTCATAATTTGCAATGGCTAACAACATATTATATAGTGACTTTAATCTTCAAAGTATTTTACAAGCAAATTAATTCTCATCACACCTTGGGAGAGAGATAAATATTGTCTTCTTTTTATGGAAGGATAAAGTTTGGAGAGAGATCAACAGTGACTATACGTGGTTCCCAGCAAATCTGTGCTATCATTTGAGTTTCTCTGCCTTTTAAGTCCTGCGTGTACACAAATCCTATCACATCCTTATTTTCCCATAAATTTTAAATAGATTCCAAAGCTTTGTTCATTTGGGATTTACCACAGGCTAACTCTGGGGCATAACTATGATGGTTAAAACCACAGGGAGCTCTGAGGAAAAGACTGAAACTTTCCCTTTTTTTAATCATGGCCCCTATAGCCCCTGCTTATATAACAGAGATGCTGAAAGACCAGCTGGCCCCAGGTGATGGTGACACTAGAAGAGAAATACATCCTAGCTTTGAATTTCAGCTCTGCCACTTACTATTTGTGGGGCCTTTGGGGAAGTAATTTAACTTCTAGGCCTGAGTTTTCTCATCTACAAAATGAAGGTCTAGATGACCTTAGTGATCTCTTCTAGTTCTAAATTTGTGATCTCATAAGTACGAAACTATATGACTTGTGTAAATTAAAAGGGCTAAACTGGAAGGGCTGTACTAGCATGGAGGGATGTATATAGCAAGAGATCTCAGGGTACTTTAGCAGAGATGATCTGCTTCACTTGAATGTATTGATACTGCATTGTCACTGGAGATTGAGAAACTTTACTGACAACATTAAATAAAGGGCATGTACAGTATTCTTTCCCTCCCCTAATTCCTGGTGATACTGAATTTCTGCCATGCCTTTGTAAAATTGAGATTTGAACTCTGGACTCCATTCCCCAGGAGTCCTTGCTAGCTCTAATGCCCTCTAATCTCACTGAATTCTCACTTGGGATGAAAACAAAATTTTATTTAAAGGGTCTTCCCTGTACGCGGGGTCTCTCTTTTGGACTTCCGTTTTGAAGCAGAGGCGTCTCTTCCATGATGTGAGGTTATTTTGTCTAGGCCTCTGGCCTAGGCACATAAACATGTGTTTGTATATTGTATATTACTTGTATATTCTTTAATCCTTAATCCTTAATAAACCTCTAAAAAATATAATACTCCTTGCAGAGAGAACCTAATTTCTACCTGCCTCAGTTTCCCCATATTCCTAAATTTTAACTGTTACACTTTAAGCACTGGGCTGGGAGTCACTCTGACTTATGACCTGGGATACCTTGGGCAAGGCACTTCCCCTTTGTAGAATGTGGGCAGTTCTTCTGATTGATCTACAAGGTCCCCGCTAGTTGTGGCTCCCCAGGTACTACAATTTATCTGTATCTGGAAGTAACTTCCTATGTTCACTCATCCTTCAGTTAACTAAGTGGTCACAATCTCTAAAGGATCTAAGAAGCTGGTTTTTCATGTATGCTCAAACACTGCAGGCCTTTATTGGGTTACCCTGCTTCATAGTATCTTTATTTTTGCTGAAAAACTTTGTAACAAGAGCAAAAACTGGTCATCAAGCTACACAGTACATAGGAAAGGTAACTATTGGAATTGTTTTTTATGAACAAGAAATTTATTTTAAGGTTATAAAATACATTTTTTATTAAAATAAATGAAAAGTCAGATATCAAACAGAAGCAACAAACAGAAAATCCAGAGTTAATTACCAAATCTAGCTTTAAACTAACCCTTATGTATAATCTAAAAACAAAAGTCCTCTAACAAGTTGGACTTTCTTCAACTGTACTCTTGATATTATAGTATTCATTTTTCAAAAAACATTTAAATTTAAACTCAATCTTATTCTCAAAGGTGCCCAAAGACAAAGGAGGACCACAAATAACCTCATGATGTTTTCTTGTTAAGAGGCTTGAAAACATTTAGCTAAATGATAATTAGCAAAAACAATTCTATTGAGCTTCTAGAAGGCAACATGATGGCATTCTGCCCCCCCTCCTCTCAGTCCCATTTACTACTTGCTCTCTGTCAGCCTCAGGGTTTCATCTAAACTGAAGAAAACATTTATCACTTCTGAACATACAATTTTACTGAGAGGAAATATGAATACCTCCTCCCCTCCTTCACACCCCCCCCCCCCCAGCCCACAATCTTTTTTCAGATACTCCCTTCTAATAACAATATATTTTGCTGTTGGCCTAGAAGAGAGTTACTTCAGATTCCTTTCTCAGGTCTTACTTAAACAAGCCTATGGAGGAAAAACAATTAATGCATTTGCACTGTAGTTGTTGTGTTGCAAACAATGTTTCTGTTGAGATAACTCTTTTTCAGTAAAACATTTTTTCCTTACTCCTTTACAATCAAGGCCAACCTTATAAAAATAATTCTATTTTACAACCAAAGCATGCCAGGGTCTATCACATATTTATACATGTATGTCTGACATAGTCTGTTTGTACTAGATACAAGCCACAATTCTATACCATTTTTTGGTTTATTAGAAGCATCCTTCTCCACAAGCTCCTCAGAGCTGAAAGTGAAATTATAACCTAAGCTCCTAAAATCAACTTTGCAGGTGATTAGGTCACTAATACCCTAGTAAAATCCTTTCTCAGGCTGCCCAGGAATAACTTCCTTGGATAAAAAAAGTGCATGTTTAGTGGAATAATACAATTAAATATAGTCAAATTATAGGAACTTTTCAGGAGATTTGGTAATAAAGTTTTGAACTAAAAAAAGGAAACTTATAGAAGTATAGCCTTTTAAAAGTACAAATTTATATATTTATAATATAGGAACATAAAACTAATTATATACAATTTATTGTATAATGTTCATTTTGTCTATTAAACTTAAAAGGAGTTTTTACAAAGTACATTTAATAAATGGTTTTATTTTAAAACATTTTCAGTTCTTGTTGCAAATTAAGTTAGAAGTGGGTAAATTTTAATGTTTTCAATTTATGAAAAAGTAAGGCAAAAACAAGGAGAAAAATTATCAACATTACTAAAAGTTTTTTTAAAAAGGAAGAATTTACATTTTTTTGGTGAATTCCCATAGTACTAGAGATACAGAAAGCATTCATTTTTAAAAAGGAGGGTGAGAAAATCCCCAAATCTCTCTCTATTACTTTTGCTACATCTAGCTCTGTATAGCTAGCAAACTGGTATGAAGCTTCTTGGTGTTTGGTCTCTATAAGTTTGAAGACAATCTAATTTGGTAACCAGTTACTTTATATACCTGTGATGGTGAACCTTTGGCATGTATGCCAAAGATGGCATGTTGAGACCCCTGGCTTGGCCAGCTAGGAGCCTGCCCCCACCCCCAAACAGAGGGTAGGGCATTCTAGCCTATCTTTACCATCCCAGGGTCCCAGGGGCTGAGTGCAGCCCCGCCCCCCAAATGCAAGGAAGGAGAGAGTATGGGGCACTGAAGCTTCATGGAGGAACTCAGACCTGCCCCTGAACAGAAGGGTGGGTGGGGCACTGCCCTCAGTCATGGAGTGAGGTATACAGTCTGTGGGGTGGGTGGGAATGGCACAGAGGCCCTAAAAAATTCCAAAAGGTTCACCATTACTGTTATATACCAATCACTTTTCAACCTTTGTGGTCAAGTCAGGAGAGAAGGAAAATATCTTCGAAGCTCTAAATTAAAAGTCAGCAGAAATTCACAAGGAGAGAAGGCAGTGAAACCTCCTTTCTCAGGTGAAGATGGCAATTACTACTAGAGGCTGAAAAAAAAGTTATTTAGTATAGTTCTGCTTCTCCTTGGTGTCTAGAAATTAAATGGAAATGATCCCACTAATTATTTTGCATTTAAAAATCTTTCTTTTACATACTTAAAAAACTAATTTTGGAAGAGACTGAAAGAAAGAGGAGAGGTCAGCTGATGACAAATAAACACCTTAAGTACAAATCTTTCCAATTTTCAGGGTAAAAAAAGTAGGTTTTTTTAAAAACTCCCACCCCCCAACCTGGGTAAAATTTCCCCCCTCCTATCTATTTAGAACTTTTAATTGCTTGGGGGTGGGGGTTGGGGGGATAAGGGATAGGGAGGGATCTATAGTCTAACCTTTTCCTTTAGCTCAGTTCAGTGCAAAACTTGGGATTTGTTGGTTTCAAGATATGGGGGGAAAGAGGAAGGAACGTCCAACCCCAGCTGAAGGCTTCAGTATCAGTAGCATCCTTAGCTCTAGAAGTACATAATGTTTACTCAGAAGTTAAAATGAGAGATTGTTAAATAATGAAGAAGGGCAAAAGACACTGCCAGCCATCCTCCAGTTAGGATTAAAATGTGTACAGGGTTTTTCCTACTATAACTCAGCCTCTCAGAGGCTCATCTCTTTCATCAAGGTCTCAGTTCTCTGCCTCAGACCTTCTGGGAATGGCACTGTCCCCCTCACATACATAATATTCACTCTCCCACAGGGGAAGTCTTGACAGAGCTTGCTCACTGAATTGAACAAACACCTCAATTAGCAAAGGGAGCTGGGGGAAGGGTGGTAAAGACAGATCACACCATCTCCTGGTTTTCTGTGTTCTGTAGGAATGGAAAATGGGCAGACACTTGACTATTTGCTTTAAAGAAAGAAAATAAAAATGTTCTTCAACACCTTCTAGGGGGTCAACAAGAACACGGGAGCTGGTAAGAGAAATGCTTCAGATTTTTCTTCATAAGAAAACTACTATGATAGATTGCATCTTAATAGGCCATAAAATGTCCATATTAGGTCAGCTCTGTGACATGTACCTACGAGTAGGGGCAGGGATTGGAAATGATATTCCCCTGGCATAGGGAACTTTCAGAGAAGGAAATTCCTTCCAGCAGTGCAGACTGGCAGTTTTGCTTTACCACATAATCTTAAGAGTTGCCTGAAGTCTGGAGAGGTGAAATGTCTTGACTAATTAGGGTCATAGAGCCAAAATCTACTAAGAGGTAGACCTTGAACCCAGATCTTCCTGGTGCCAAAACCACCTCTACACACTCACCAGCCAACCCTGATGTTCTCCCTGGAATGTATATGATTGATTATATTACCACAGATCATAACAGTTAGAAAGAATCACCTATCACCAGTGAATTCTATCAAACATTCAAAGAACAGCTAACTCCAATACTATACAAACTATTTGACATAATAAGCAAAGAGGGAGTTCTACCAAACTCCTTTTATGACACAAACATGGTACTGATTCCAAAACCAGGCAGGTCAAAAACAGAGAAAGAAAACTATAGACCAATCTCCCTAATGAATATAGATGCAAAAATCTTAAATAGGATACTAGCAAAAAGACTCCAGCAAGTGATCAGAAGGGTCATCCACCATGATCAAGTAGGATTTATACCAGGGATGCAGGGCTGGTTCAATATTAGGAAAACCATCCACATAATTGACCACATCAACAAGCAAACCAACAAGAACCACATGATTATCTCAATAGACGCAGAAAAAGCCTTTGACAAAATACAACACCCATTCTCATTAAAAACACTAGAAAGCATAGGAATAGAAGGGTGGTTCCTAAAAATAATAAACAGTATATATCTAAAACCATCAGCTAATATCATCTGCAATGGGGATAAACTAGATGCATTCCCAATAAGATCAGGAGTGAAACAAGGATGCCCATTATCACCTCTACTATTTGACATTGTACTAGAAACACTAGCAGTAGCAATTAGAGAAGAAAAAGAAATTGAAGGCATCAAAATAGGCAAGGAGGAGACCAAGTTATCGCTCTTTGCAGATGACATGATGGTCTACTTAAAGAATCCTAGAGATTCAACCAAAAAGCTAATTGAAATAATCAACAACTTTAGCAAAGTTGCAGGATACAAAATAAACCCACATAAGTCATCAGCTTTTCTATATATCTCCAACACAGCTCAGCAGCAAGAACTAGAAAGAGAAATCCCATTCAAAATTACCTTAGACAAAATAAAATACCTAGGAATCTACCTCCCGAGACAAACACAGGAACTATATGAACACAACTACAAAACACTCGCCACACAACTAACACTAGACTTGAGCAATTGGAAAAACATTAACTGCTCATGAATAGGACGAGCCAATATAATAAAAATGACCATCCTACCCAAACTTATTTATCTATTTAGTGCCATACCCATGGAACTCCCAAAAAATTTCTTTACTGATTTAGAAAAAACCATAACAAAGTTCATTTGGAATAACAAAAGATCAAGGATATCCAGGGAAATAATGAAAAAAAAACACAAATGAGGGGGGCCTTGCAGTCCCAGACCTCAAACTATATTACAAAGCAGCAGTCATCAAAACAATTTGGTACTGGCTAAGAGACAGAAAGGAAGATCAGTGGAATAGACTGGGGGCAAGCGACCTCAGCAAGACAGTATACGATAAACCCAAAAATCCCAGGTTTGGGGACAAAAATCCACTATTCGATAAAAACTGCTGGGAAAATTGGAAGGCAGTGTGGGAGAGACTAGGAATTGATCAACACCTCACACTCTACACCAAGATAAATTCAAAATGGGTGAAAGACTTAAACATAAAGAAGGAAACCATAAGTAAATTGGGTAAACACAGAATAGTATACATGTCAGACCTTTGGGAGGGGAAAGACTTTAAAACCAAGCAAGACATAGAAAGAATCACAAAATGTAAAATAAATAATTTCGACTACATCAAATTAAAAAGCTTTTGTACAAACAAAACCAATGTAACTAAAATCAGAAGGGAAACAACAAATTGGGAAAAAATCTTCATAAAAACCTCTGACAAAGGTTTAATTACTCAAATTTATAAAGAGCTAAATCAATTCTACAAAAAATCAAGCCATTCCCCAATTGATAAATGGGCAAGGGACATGAACAGGCAGTTCTCAGATAAAGAAATCAAAACTATTAATAAGCACATGAAGAAGTGTTCTAAATCTCTTGTAATCAGAGAGATGCAAATCAAAACAACTCTGAGGTATCACCTCACACCTAGCAGATTGGCTAACATGACAGCAAAGGAAAGTAATGAATGCTGGAGGGGATGTGGCAAAGTCGGGACATTAATGCATTGCTGGTGGAGTTGTGAACTGATCCAACCATTCTGGAGGGCAATTTGGAACTATGCCCAAAGGGCGACAAAAGAATGTCTACCCTTTGATCCAGCCATAGCATTGCTGGGTTTGTACCCCAAAGAGATAATGGACAAAAAGACTTGTACAAAAATATTCATAGCTGTGCTCTTTGTGGTGGCCAAAAATTGGAAAACGAGGGGATGCCCATCAATTGGGGAATGGCTGAACACATTGTGGTATCTGTTGGTGATGGAATACTATTGTGCAAAAAGGAATAATAAAGTGGAGGAGTTCCATGGAGACTGGAACGACCTCCAGGAAGTGATGCAGAGCGAGAGGAGCAGAACCAGGAGAACATTGTACACAGAGACAAACACACTGTGGTATAATCGAACGTAATGGACTTCTCCATTAGTGGCGGTATAATGTCCCTGAACAATTTGCAGGGATCTAGGAGAAAAAACACTATGCATAAGCAGAGGACAAACTGGGAGTAGAAACACCGAGGAAAAGCAACTGCCTGACTACAGTGGTTGAGGGGACATGACAGAGGAGAGACTCTAAACGAAACTCTAATGCAAATATTAACAACATGGCAATGGGTTCGAATGAAGAACACATGTGATACCCAGTGGAATCACGCGTCGGCTACGGGGGGTGGGGGGGAGGAAAAGAAAATGATCTTTGTCTTTAATGAATAATGCATGGAAATGATCAAATAAAATACTATAAAATTAAAAAAAAAAAAGAAAGAATCACCTAAACTAGCCCTTTCCAATTCTATCCTTAGAGGAGGGGAGTGCCACCTCCTAGAAGATTTAGGCATGGTTTTCCTACCACAAGTGATTGAAGTGGTTCTCTCTAGAGCAGTGGTTCTCAACTTTCTAATGCCGTGACCCCGCAATACAGTTCCTCATGTTGTGGTGACCCCAAACCAAAAAATTATTTTGGTGGCTACTTCAAAACTGTAATTTTGCTACAGTTATGATTTGGAATATAAATACCTGATGTGCATTATGTATTCTCATTGCTACAAATTGAGAGGTTGAGAACCATTGCTCTAGAGCAAAGTGAATCACTCACTTTTACGCACTTTTACGCAAGATAAATCCTGGTTTATAGTTTTGTACAGCTCTTTAAGTAGTCTAGCAAAATCTCATTCCCCCCACAAAGTTAACAGGCTATATCCATGAAATCATCTACCTCAACTTAGAAGCATCAATTAAGATTCTGATAACTCTCTTGTTTTTCTGAAACATGTAAAAGAGGTCTCTAAATTAAAAAAAAAACAGTGGATATAATATAGAAATAATTCCACAATTAATATAGGACATGTGGCATATAACTTGACTAATTCCAGGGTATTTTAAGGATAGAAGAGAGTATGGATGAGGAAGTAACTTCCTATGTGAAGATTACTCTTATTTCAGAGTTTATGAAAGCAGCACAACCAGATGGCTCCAGGGAATAGACAGGATGCTGGTAAACAAAAGAAATCCATGAGTAATTGCCATCTTCTCAATCTGTAACAAAACCCATCCTTTTGTGGGCACGAGTCATGGGCCTTCCAAATATGGGAATGGGTGCACGTTAGCAGTCTTGTAGCAAGGAACCATGAAAGAATGACAGCAACTCTGGAAAGTGCTGGAGAGAGCTCATCTGTGGAGCTGTGTTCACACATTTTTTCCAATTCGATCCATTCAAAGATAAGTACATTCAATTAGAAGGAGCTTGGCAGAGGGGAAGCAGCTGTCTCTGGTATAAGAAGAGTGAGATGTACTTCTGGGTTTCTGATTTATCCTCTCTTTGGGGCCTTGGGCACATTCCCCTTTCTGAGCTAGAGGTGGTTGAATGTGATGACCTTGGAAGGTCTTATCTGGCTGTAAAACCGGGATATTAATTCTTCACCCATGCCTTAGTACACACCTAAAGGGGAAAAGGGGAGTAGGGTGTTTGTGTTTATGTACACAAACCTCTACATTTGGGGGACAAGAGAAAAAATGGGTACAGTGTGTCCACAAGGGTTAGGCTTCTGCTTGAATCCTCTTTTAATTCTTTAACTGTCTCTCACATAAACCCATGACACCCCCACAAGCAGCTAAAGGTTCCAAAAACAGCTAGCTAATATTTGAGTTTTATAAAGTCTAATGCCACTCCCCCCTCATCCATTTTACAGATAAGGAAACGGAGGTCCAGAAAGGGTTAGTAACCTGTCCAGGTTCACAGCAGCAGCTGTGTGCAGGCTATTCTAATATTTAGTCATTGATAAATAACAAGAATAGTAGTAGCAGCTCACATTTATTACTCACTTTAAAGGTTCATAAAAGGCTTTACATTGGTTATCTTATTTGATCCTTCAGAGTAGGGTTTGTCTCTTGACTTTCTTTGGATCCCTGCATATACCACAGCACCTGGCAATCAAGAGGTACTTAATCAAAGCTTACTGACTAAAGGCTGTGACATCATCATTCATACTTTTATAAATCCCTCCATAATCAAGGAACCATCCTGATGCCACAGCATCCCTGCCCAACCATGTGTCAAAGGGAATAAAACAGATCAGACATCAAAATCCAACCAGCTACCACTATAGAACTGCCAGATGAGGAGTTCCAAAAAGCAAAGCCAATGGCATGGTTTCACCTCTCAAGAAATTTATGGTCTCATTTTCATGGAGAACCAAAAATGAAAGAGATCTAAGAACATAAGATCTACAGAATTAAGTGTAGCTGTACAGAGATTGTACACTTATTACTCACTCAGATATTTACTCTGCAGAAGCAGGGTGGCAAAGAGTGCTGGACCTAAAGTCAGGAAGATATGAGTTCAGATGCTGCCTCACAGATTTATTAGCTGTGTGACCCTGGGTAAATCATTTGAACAGCTGTTTGCCTCAGTTTTCTCAACTGTAAAATGGGAATAATAATAGCACCAACTTCCCAGAGTTATCAGGACCAAAGAGATATCTGTAAAGCACTTTGCAAATTTCTTTAGAAGCACTATAGAAATCCTTGCTATTATTTTTATTGTAAGCAGATGCAGAGCACCATGTTGAGTGCTATGAAGCCCAAGACAAGTAAGACACACATTCCATCCTCAAAAGGATCACATTCTAACAGGGTAAGTAAGATAAGACATGTAAATTACTCTGACATACAAGAAAGACCAAGGAAGATTCCATAAAGAAAGTATAAAGTATTGCTCTGAGAAACCAGAGAAAAGGGACATCCAAATTAGTAGCAGAGATTTCAGGAGAGTTTTCATGGAAGAATTCAAGAGAGGGGTTAGTTGATGTATTGCCCTTAAGTGGACTCCCCTCTGTTTCACTGCCCTCATTGACTAGGGCCTTCAACACATTGTTGGACAGCTCTAATCATTCCTAAGTGCTTCCTTGTGTAAAATAAATTTATTTTCCTATCATGAGAATTCAATATATTTGAATATCTACAAAGTAAAAATGATACACCTAGGTTCTGGGAATAAGGCCATTCTTGTCCCCCTAGCCACTTCTATGAAGAAAGGAAAAAATCATTTATTAAGTACTTACTGTGTGTTAGGCACTGTGCTAAGTGCTTTGCCAATATTATCTCATTCATCTCAATATTATTTCATTCTCATTACCTCACAACAACCCTGGGAGATAGGTGCTGTTATTATCTATTATTAGCCTTGTTTTACAGATAAGGAAACTGAGACAAGTAGAAGTTGATCAACTTGACCAGAGACACACAGCTAGTAAGTATCCGAGGCCAAATATAAATTCAGGTCTTCCTGACTCCAGGCTCAGTTCAAAATCAGTCAAAAAAATCTTTGTGGGAAAATTGGGACAGAAGGCTGGCCTTGAAGGACAGGAAAAATTCAGGTAAGCAGAAAGAAGGAAAGGAGCATACAATGTAGTGGTAACAAAATGAACAAAAGCAAAGAACCAGGAAGAGGCAAAGCATTTTCCTGGAAGGGTAAAATTAATCTATGGGCATGTAGGAGGCACAGTGGATAGTGCTTTGGACCTGGAATCAGGAAGACTCCGTTCAAATTTGAATATTTACTAGTTTCTTCATCTGTGAAACAGGCTAACAGCACCTACTTCCAATGAAATAATAATTGCAATAAGTGCTATATATGTACACCAACCATAATTATCACTACATTATTATTATCTTGACAGGAATAAAGAATTTTTAATGGAGAATCTTACTCTGGCTTGAGATTACATCAAGCAATAAGAATAGTTGGTAGTGGATTTAGGACATACACACATATTTTTAAGATTCAGGATTGTGTGTGAAAGGAAATTGAAATTACCTGGAGAAAAAAAAATATGGGCAGATAAGAATCAAGGCTCTTCACTTAAGCCGTTTAACAATCTGCTTTGAAAATAAGCTGATGGTCTTTTATTGACTTTGATTAGATCAGCACTCAAATAATAAATTTATTTTACACCTACTATGGGAAGAGAGTTTTGGAAGATTGTGCTTGACAATTGTCTAAATATTATCAATGCTGATCATACTCTTGTAAGGCTGTTAACTCATGTGTATTTCAGAAACATTTTATTAAAAAAAAAATTTTTTTATTTCTCCTTCTCTTAGAACAGTGCCTGTTGATGACATTTAGAGCCAAGATACATTTTAGCAACCCAATCAACACTTACCAGAAAGCATTTATTAAACATCTAAATGGGAAAAGAAATTAAAGTCTCTAAATTTGGAGAAGAAAAAAGCTTGCATTTAAACACTCGAGATCTGTTGCAATACTCCTCAATGCCTGTTAAAAGTAGCAAACAGTATAAGTAATAACAAGCAGGATGATTTCAGAAAAAGCTGGAAAGACCCATGGAAACTGATGCAGAGTGAAACAAGCAGAACTGGGAGAACATTGTACACAATAACATCAATATTGGATGATGATTATCTGTGAAAACTTGGCTACTCTCAACAGTGCAATGATCTGGGACAATCCTGAAAGACTTATGACGGGAATGCTCTCCACCTCCAGAAAGAGAATTGTGACTCATCTTTCACATCAGTGTATCCTAGTGTTCTTACAACAACCAATATGGAAGTGTGTTTTGCATAACAATAAAAGTGTGTGTGTGTGTGGGGGGGGTTGCTCAGTGGTTAGAGAGGCAAATCTGGAAATAAGAAGGTCCAGAGTTTATATCTGACCTCAGGCACAACCTAGCTGTGTGACCCTGTTCAAGTCACTTAACTCCAATGGCCTGGCCCTTACCACACCTCTGCCTTGGAACCAATAATTAATATAGATTCTAAGACAGAAGGTAATAGGTTAAAAAAAAAAGTAGCAGCTAGCATCTCTAGATTTATGTAAGATTTTCAGCTGCTGCTTCTATTGAAACACTGAACAAAAAGACTCTCCATCTTAAAAGTTCCTTCTCTTTCTGCAAGGGTTACTAGGGCCTGGTAAGCCTCCAGGCATATTTGTTGTGGTGCAAAAAGCCAATCACATGCCTTGCCTGAACTGATCCTGCTTCAACAGCCTTACTAATTGAAGATATAATTCTGGGGGCAGGGAAAGAAAAGAAAAACTATCTGTAATCAATTACTAAAAATGTCTGTAATCTTCCAAGGGAACTATAAAATGAAGAGAAACAGAGAATGGGATGAATGGAAGACAACCCAACTTCCACATTTTCGAAAGGAAGCATCATTCATTCTAGAAACATTGACACCTGCTAATACCACTTTTATCTCTCCTATATATTTGGAATACTCAGCAGGAGAATATAGACAAACTACTCACTAGGGGCCTCATCTATAACTGTCTGTATGGTCTTGAGTGAGTCAGATTCCTGGGCCTCAGTTTCTAACTCTATAAAATAAGGGATTAGATTAGCTAATCTCTAAAACCCACCCCCTTGTAACTAGATCTGTGAACCTCAGTTAATGTGCCAAGCTGCTACTGTAAGAACAAAGGGATTTTAGAGCAAGTTCTGGCTTTTCTCTCTGATACGCAGTTGCATATTTTCAAACTTTACTAGTCTCTGTTTTTTCCCCTTGATTTTAAAAAGTATTTATCAGTAGTAGGAATAGTAATACATTTTTTTCCTTCATGTGATGTACAAGTTTGTGCCATCAAAAGGTGTATTTGTTATAGTCTAAGGTTCAAGTTGAAATTAAGAAAAACAATGTACTCCTATTTCTCTACACGTTATTGTACAGTTTGCAAAGCACTATAGAAAGCCTACAAAGATCATTATCCCTATTCTTCAAAAGAAGAAACTGAGTTTCAGAGATAGGAAAATCATGGCAATGCCAGAATTTAAACACAGATCCAATGTTGTTTTCAGTATATTAACAAAAAAATACACAGTAAGCAGTACTTCGTTTATAAGACAAAAGCAGCCATCTTAGAAAAGTGCCTTGCACAAATTAGATGGTTCTTCAATCTTTGTTGAACCATACTGATGAAATAAAAGATCTTTTGAAAGGTAAAGCCAAAAATAAATAAAGGCTACTGCTGAAGACAATACCTAAGGTACTTGCTACTTACTGTCCATGGTCCATGAAAGATCCTAGGGAACAGAGAGGTTCCACATGCCTGGGAAAGGAGAAAATGTGAGCCAGTTCTTCAGAACAGGAGACTGTAAATTTAATCAAAGTTTTTGGCCACAGCCTCTTAATGTGCAAGGAAAGGAATTTTTTTTTTGAGTCCTGAGAGGGAAGCAGTGACCAGTAAGATCCAATTCAAGTTCATGAAAAGCCTTGAGCTAGATCACCTCATCCCCTCAGTGAGGTGAGGAGAGGCCACACACTGAATTTAAAGAAGGTTTCAAAGTCTTTTATGATATTCCTCTGATGAGGTATAAAATGAACAATAATGTAATCTGGTGGATAAGACCCTAAGAAATGGCAATGAGTCTTTTAATCTCAGGACTCTAGGCCAGTACGATGGATCCTGGACCTTATTCTTTTTCAGGATACTTACTGATGATTTGGATGAAAGTACAAACAGATTCATTAAGCCGACAAAGAGCTGGGAGAGATAACACATGGATGAGCGGACTGGTATACAAGATCTTGATGGCTGGCTGGTTGGACTAAGAAATGAAAGTAAGTTGGGAAAAATGAAAAGGCCGTCAGGAGAGTCCTCCCAAATCAAATTTTGTACAGTCCAGAAGTGAAAGGTGTGTTCAAACAATGAGAGGGAAGATCAGGGGTTTTTGTGTACTCATTAATGAGTTCAACAATGAACTACCAGGATTTCATGGTCACCAAATAAGTTAAGGCAATGGTAAAATATATTAATAGGAGAAAAGGATCTATATAAAGGCAAAGGTAATAGTCTTTTGTCCAGGGCTCAGGAGAAATGACATAAAAACCCTGCATCCTGTTCTGGTTACCACATTTTGGAAAAGGTAATGACAAGTTGCAGTATGTTCAGGTAAAGCAAACAGAAGAATGAAAGGGATGGAAATCATGCCATAGAAAGGTCAGTTGAAAAAAATTATTTATCCTAGAGAAGAAAAGACTTAAGGACATGAGAACTATTGATAACAGGAGACATGTAGAAGGAAGATAGCATTTATTTGGCCACAGTGGGCAGAACAACAGCTGAGGATGGAAGCCGGTGACAAAAAGATTTTGTCTCTATGTAAGGAAAACTTCCTAACAATTAGAGATAACCAAAAGTGAAACAGGCTGCCATAGGAGGTAGTAAGTTCCCCTCACGGGAGTTCTCCAACAGCCTGGACAAGCCCTTGCGGCATGCCTTTGACCTAACTCAAAGATTCCAGAATGCTGACTTCTCCATGTAGTCAAGGGCTGCCAGTCACTATTAAATATTTAAAATGGAAAATAAATATTTCAGAGCAAAGACATCCAAACCAATGATCCTTTAGGGTAAAATAAGTGACAAACATTAAAACAGCCTTATAAAGTCCTCAAAAAACATTCCGTTCTGTTCTTTTCTTTCAACAAATATTTAAAACACACTCTATCTGAATCAGAAATGGAATCAAGTTTCTAAAAAGGACCTCATGAAATATTTTGGTCCAGTATCCTGTTCCTAAGCAGGTGAGAACATAAGCCAGCTATCATTGAAGGTTATCAAGGTTATTATTAGAAACATCTATAAGAAACACCACCTCCCTCAGGAGTCTGATCATCCCCTCACATTGAATTCACTCTGCTATTTAACCCACTTCTACTTATTTATTGCTCCAGGGTAAGCAAAGCAAGAACCTTCCACATCAATAATCCTTAGTGTACTGAAAAAGAGTCACTAAGTCACACCACTCAAGAAAATAGCCCCAATTTTAACCACTTTCACAGGGCTTATCATACAGACCTCCCTTAGTCATACTTCTTGATCTTTGATCTTGATCTTCTTTGAAATTTATCTAGGTTCTCCATATCCTTTTAAAAATGGAATCCAAAACTGGACACAATATTCTACTTGGCATTATGCAAATACATATACAGTAAAACTCCTTCTTAAAGGGTCTAAAATTGGGAAATTATTTAAAAATGAATTTATTAAGAAAAAAATACTACAAGCTTATTACTCTTCTACTCATAACTTACAGATATCTAACTCTGGAAAATAGAACACTATTCTAGAAAAAGAAAAAAGCCAAATTTCAAGTATTTTCCTAGTTAATTCTTGAAGTTCTTACAGATGCCCTCTTCAACTTCCATGTATCTGGAAACTAATATTGAAAAAGCTCACATATGATTTTTATTTCATGCTGAATATAAATAGGTGTACATTTCATGCTGAAAAAAAAAATATGTATGTTGTGTTCTCCTTTTAGAAAGGGTGACAAGCTAGCAAATCAGCCTATAACATGGATTGTGTTTCATTTGTATTTCAGAGCCTCTCAAAAGCTCAGGACAGCTGCAGTGTGGGATTAATTCTACTATCATTGTCCTATCTCATTGTAACAGATGTTAATTAAGAAGTGTTTGTCTTGAGAACCATGGAGTTTCCCAAACATCTCACCAATTCTCACTACCCTGTCTCTTTGTATTTACTGTGTACATATTTTGTACATTCAGGTAACAAGGAATAAAATTCCCCTGACTAGTGGCAGGACTTAATGCTCATGCCTTATCTCCAAAGAGTTGTCAAACCTAGGCTCTATCCTCACATCTTTTGCTTCCAAATTCTTCTCTTTCTTAGATTTTTTAAAATCCAATTTTATTTTATTTTTAGTTTCAAATTCTACATACACACACGTGCACAAAATACAAATCATCATACAAATGAAGTAATGCAAAACCAATTTCAACTGCTTCTCCAAGCACCACCGCCTTTACCCACAACCCTCCTCACAGCTCTACCTTCTGAAGGGATCTTTTCTTCAATGCAAATTTGACCATGTGATGTTACTACTCAATAAATTCTAGTGGCTTTCTATTGCCTCTAAAATAAAAAACAAACTCCTCTGCTTAGCTTTTAAGGCCCTATACAACTCAGCTCCAACTTCTGTTTCCTGCCTCATTAAACATTGCTCTCCATCTTCTATTTAACTATCTTTTGTACCTGTATATGTGTGTGGGTTTATATATTTCTGTTCAATCTTTCAGTTGTGTCCAACTCTTTGTGATCCTGTGGATCATTGCATACCAATGGTATCCATGAGATTTTCGAAGCAAAGATACTAAAGTGATATGCCATTTCCTTCTCCAATGTAGTAAGCAAATGGAGGTTAAGTGACTTGCCCAGGGTCACACAGATACTATCTGAGGCTAAATTTGAACTCAGGTCTTCCTGAGTCCAGGCCCAGCACTTGATCCACTGAGCCAAGCCATCCAGTTGCCTCCAAGTCAAACAGAAGTTAAGTGACTTGCCCAAGATTATAGAACTAGCAAGTGTTTGAGGTCATATTTGAATTCAGTTCTTCCTGACTCTAGGCCTACAGCTCAAATCACTAAGCCACCTACTTGCCTCATGTGTGTTTATATAGACACCTGTATATGTTTGTATTTGTTAGCTATAGATGTATGCAGATGCTCACGTAATTGTATATGTGTATATTCTCCCACATGAGAATATAAACACCCCAGGATCTGGGATTGTCTTATTTTTTCCCTATTTTTACCTCCAGTGCACACACAGCACAGTCCTTAACACATATTAGGTACTTGGTACTTGTTGACTGACTGCCTCACAGTCCAGGTGTCAGCTATGTCAGGAAAGTCACACCAGGCTTGAGTGCTTGCTCTATGCAGGTATTGTGCATTTTTCTGCATTCCCTTAAAGATGACACTCTATGGTGGGAGATTTTTTTAAATCGCCTCTCTCCACTCAGGGATGTGTGCACCCTTGGACTGTCTAACCTTGACCCATCTATGCCTTGCAGTCATGGTGAGATCAGCAAGCAGTCTAATGGAGGGAGGCACTTCCAGTTACCTTATTGATTTGTAAAATATAAATCAATAGGACAGGCCAGTGGACTCTGAGCCCATTATAAGCTAGATGTCATGAATGAAGACAGAAATAGAGAACAGTGGGAGAGGCAGGATTTAACTCTTCAATGAAAAGAAAGGAGCTAAACAAAGAAAAACCGCCCTGCAGATTTCAGTGAGCTTCCTGAAAAGGGAAGCCCCTCCCAGAAGATAAACCCAGGAGCAGGCCCTCAAAGCTTTACTGCCTACTGCAATAGCAGATTGGGTAATCTCCACCTCAAACATCTCCCTACTCCAAGACATCCCCCCACTCAGCTGTCAAATATATTGACAGAAAATGCAGATTTTCCCCATATCATCTCTTCATCTAATGGTTTCCTCTTATATACAGGATCAAATAAAAAACCACTCTGTCAGGCTTTAAAAACCTTCATAAACCTAGTCCCCATCTTCTCACACCCCATTCTTTTTCCACATGCTCAGTGGCCAACAAACATAGACCCTTTGTTGTTCCTCAAACATGACCTTCCCTGGGTTTTCTCTGAGTGTCTCCTAGGCCTGGAATGTCCTCTCTTTTCATTTCTACCTCCTGGCTTCCTTCCAACTACAGCTAAAGTCTTATCTTCTTTGAAAAACTTTTACCAGTCTTCCTTAATCTTAGGGCCATATTTTAGTGATACCCCACAACTGATCCTGCAAAGAACTTGTTTGTACACAGTTCTTTGCATGTCATCTCTACCATTAGACTGGGAGTTCCCTGAGGGTAGGGATTGTCTTTTGCTCTTAGTATCCCCAGAATTTAACAGTGCCTGGCATACAGTAGGAGCTTAATAAATGTTGGCTGATTGACTGGAGTAGAGAGACACTTAAGGTTTAAATGTCTCTTGAGGTGCTGGGAATGGAAATATAAAGACTAAAATCATCCCAACTCATTAAAGCTTAACATTCCCTTCTAAAAGGGAAATACAAAGTATATGTAAAAATATATGAAGCATAAAAAAAATGCCAAGGAATTTGGATAGAAAGGACACTAACAGTTAAGAAAAAAAGGTTTTGGGCAGAAGATGGTACCTGAGGTGAATCTTAAAGGAAGAAAAGAGATAGAAGTACCTTCCAGGCCCTGGATATGGTCAATCCAAAGCCACAGAGGCAGAATGACACCCAGGACAATGTGTGAGGGACAGGAAGAGGCCAACATGGCTGTCCCAGAATCAATAAGCATTTGTTAAACAACTACTAAGTGGCAGGCAATGTGCTAAGCGCTGAAGAAACAGAGTGAACAGTGCAAATCCCTAATACCAATGAGCTTATGATGCAGTGAAAAGAGCCAACATGGAGGCATATATAAAATGCTGGGCAGAGGGTATTAGTGGGGAGGACAGAGATTCACAAGGATTATGCTTGAGTTGGGCCTTAAAGGAAGATAGAGATTCTTGGAGGTAGAGATGAGGAGGAACTACACCTCAGACATAGAGCTAGCCAGGGCAAAGGCCTAGAGATGGAAATGGGTGATGATAATAGAAGAGCTGTAAGCAAATTGAATAATGTGTAGTGAGTTTGGAAAGGCAGGATGGCTATAGGTGGTAGAGGACCTTTAGATATTGAATGGATGAATCTGTATTTATTTCAGGCAATCCTTTTGCCAGTCAATATATTCCCATGTTTTCCCCAGAATACTTCCAAACTTCTTGTTTCAATGCAATGTTCTTTAAAAAGGGGCTTTTGAAAAATTAAAAATAAAAGGATATAGCCAATTTTCATTTTTTCCTAAGACTTCCTCTCTCTCCTTTATCATCTTTCTTCTACCAGGCTCCATAGTATCACCATTCACAAAGAGTAGGTATCTAGTTTCACTAAAGGATCATTTTTCTAGTAACAGATAGAAGCTCAACATATATTTCTGTTGAACCCTATTTCTTAAATTTCTTTCAAGAATAAGAGGGGAAAGCTTAGTCTTGAAACTGTTCTTTCTAAAACATACATTTTCCAAATCTGATACTGATGGAAACTCAATATTCTAACAGAATATGTTCTGTTAGAGCAGCCCTGACAGAATATTTTATAACACAGGAAATATCTTCTTGTACAATCAGTCTTTTCCACTGCAATAAAGAATCAACAAAATGTTATTAGTGGCTTATTTTCTCCCAGAAAGTTGATGAGAGTCATCCCAAAAGGTGGAGCAAAGTAATTCCATATTAATGAAATATGCTCTCCCTCCTTTTTCTCAATCTTGTCCATACTGAATTGGCTCCTAGATGAAATTTTGAGTAGTCAAACTGTAAAAACCATTCTCCCAGGTAAGAATTTCAGAGAACTGAAGCTAAATAAAATTAAACCATTTGCTGCCACTGTCAGGCAGGAACCTGAGGTTGTAAGGTGAGCAATCATCTCTTAAGTCTCTGGCCAGAGGTGGTTGAGAGCAAGGAGGGCAAAGGGGAATTGATTGATGACTGTATAATAAAACAACAAAGTAATTCCAAGGGCATTAGCTATTTGAGTATGAAGATTTTACTTCACCATTCCTGCAAAAAATGCATGCCAAAGAAACCCATTAAAGACTTTTTAGAGTGAGCAAACTAGGTCCCCCTTTTTTTTTCATCACTCTAAAAAAGGTGAGCATTCTTATACAATTCATATATGAAACTCTTTGGCAGCAGAAAGAACTTCCTTTTTTGCACATGGTGTTCCCAGCACCTGGGACAGTGCCTGACACATAGAAGGGGAATTATAAGTGCTGTTTCACTGTTAGTTGATTGAGTTAAATCAAGACAGAGGCTTGGTTCTCAACAAGTCCTAGTTACAGGAAGAAAAAAGATATCACTAAAAAGCTAAGACCTAGTTTGTGTGTAATAATAATATTCTTTATAATAATCTTATGTAATAATAAATAACAATAATCTTTTTTCTGTAATAAAGATCTTTTCTTTAAATTGTCATCAGTCTGTCAATACAATTATCAGTAAAAGGGAGTCAAATTCATATCAAATAGCTTGGAAATAAAATATAAGCAAGACAAGTAAGATTAAATAATACATTTTGTAGTTTATGTATTCATGTATACATATATATTTAGCTATGTCTTTCCAAAGTAACAAATGGTTGATGTATACACATAATACAGTTTAATTTAGGTAGTATTGTGGTATAAGTGGAAGGTATATAAACACCAGTTCAGACAAGAATTCAGCAGTGGTTCTTATTTAGTGCTTAATCTCCCCAGTCCCTGAGGCTTACAACCTAGGAATCATCTTGGACTGTTCACTAACTCTCACCCCTCTCTCCATGTTCAATTGGTTACCGAGGCATGTCAATTTCATCTTTGCAATACTCTAAAACATACCACCTTCTCCCCTCTGCCCCACCTCATGCTATCACCTCATGCCCGGATTGCTATTGGAGAGGGGGACAGGGCATGAAAGGCCCCTGCCTCAAGTCTCTCCTCACTCCCACCTATCTTCCACTGTCAACAAGTTTTCCTAAAGCACAGGTCCAATCATGTCATACCTGCCTACTCAATACTCCAGTGGCTTCCTATTGCCTCTGGGATCAAATATAACATGCTTTGTTTGGCATTCAAAGCCCTTCATCACCTACTCCCTTTCTACCTGACACATTTGCTTTGATCCAGGGACACTGGCCCCCTGACTGCTACACAAACAAGATTCTCCATCATCTCTTGGCTCTGAGCATGTCCTCTGGATGTCCCCCAGGTCTGGAATGTTCTCCCTCCTCTGCTTCAATGACTGACCTCCCAGGCTTCCTTTAAGTTCAAACTAAAATCCTACCTCCAAGAGCAGTGATGGGCAACCTTTTGAGCTTGGTGTGTCAAAATTCTCCAAAAAACCAAGCATAACTCTGGTGGTGTCACTTTGAGGGGGGAAAAAAAAAACATCCTTCTCGGCATGCAGCTCCATACTTCTCTGTATGCAGCCACATGTCATTGAAAATGACTAAACATGTATCAGTGCAGACACATGTCATAGGTTCACCATCACGATCCTAGAGGAAGCCTTTTCGACCCCTCTTCATTCCAGTGCCATCCCTTTGTTTATTATTTCCTATTTGTCTGGCATGTAGCTCACTCTGTATGTGTGTGTATATACACACACACATATATATGTTTGTTTGTTTGTTTGCATATTGTCCTTCCAATAAACTATAAGCTCCTTGAAAGCAGGGGCCATCCTTTTGTCTCTTTTTTCATCTCTAGTGCTTAGCTCAGTGCCTGGCACATAATAGATGATTTAATAAATGTTTATTGATGGATAGATATTTTACTGTATACTTCAGTGATTTATATATTGTATTTTCAAAAATGTTTCCCTAATTAGTAATAAGTCCTAATACTTTGGTTTCTCTACTAAGTAGTTGATTCAGTAACACTCTCCAATAAAATTAACTGAAGTCCATTCGATTAAAATCAACATTTACTAAGCACCTACTAAGTACTAGAGTATCTCTAGTGTAGGATGGCCAACACGGAGCAAAGAAATTAAAAGCTGTGGATGCCACCTGAGGAGCTTTGGAAGAAGCTGGTAATGTTAGCTCTGGAGAAAGTTTAAGTGGAGGAATGAAACTGTCATATGATAGAAGGGTTAAACCTGCACTTAGTCTAAAGAAGTCAAAGTAGAAATGGCAGATGACAGTTCCAAATGAAGAAAAAGCTACTAAGAGTTAGATCTGTGATGCAAATGATTGAGCACTGGACACAAAATTAGAAAGTCCTGAACAAGTTATTTAACCTTTTCAGTCACACATAGGGCTGTGTGTGAGGCTAAAATGAAATGTTTTCCAAGTACTTTATAAACTTTAAAGTACTATATAAATGTACTTTTAAAAAAAAGTACTATATAAATATATACTATATAAATAAATATAGTTGTTGTTATCATTGTTTATATTGCTTACAAGGCAGAAAAGAAGTAAGGGCTAGGCAATGGGGGTTAAGTGACCTGCCCAGGGTCACACAGCTAGGAAGGTCTAATGCTAGATTTGAACCCAGGACCTCCTGCCTTTGGGTCAGGCTCTCAAACCACTGAGCCAACTAGCTGCCCCTGGTAAAATGATTTTTTAAAAAAATACAGTGGTGCCTTGACACTTAATTTGTTCCATGGCCAAGTTTATAACTCAATTTGCTTATGTGTCAAATTTAATTTCCCCATTTAAATTAATGGAAATGCAATTAATCCATTCTGGCCCCCCAAAACCATGTGAATTTTTTTGTTTTATGTATATGCTTTTAAATATGATGATGTACTTTATAAATAACAAATGAATATTTATAGATAATAAGAAAGAATGCAAAGAAATAAACTTGCTTATGCAATGTTATTTACCTTTAAGATTAGGCGAAGATGCTGGCGAAGAAGGTTTTCATTTCGTGTGCTCTTTCTTAACATAACTTACTCTCTACACACATAATGCTATATTTAAATGCAAACTTGAACTTACACATTACTTATAATATGTAACTTTATTGCTAAACTTAACTGCTATTTTTTTCTTAACTTATCATTTTTTTCATATGATTGAATTTTTGCAGTTTCCTTGATTTTACTTGTAGATCATTTCAACAAAAACCTTTCCATGGAAGTTTCCCTTTCAGAACATTTCATTAATGTGTGAAACAAGTGTTGTTACACAGCTCCAACGCATGACCTGTTGCAACTTTTCCTGAGTGTCTTTTCAATAAACTGTTTAATTTCTTCCCAAATTCTCAATATTTCCTTAATCTTGCTTATACTGATTACCTCATCCACCTCGGGCTCCTCCCCACTAATTTCCTACAAAACCTTTCCATTCTGCTGCTGCTAAAACTCCTTCAATTTCTCCATCATCAGGATCCATGGTTAAAAGTTAAGGAATTTGTCCAAAAAACTGATAATAAAGATAAAAATAAAGAATAATGCAAAAGTAATTCAATATAGATGCTTGCACAGCCAAATAAACATTGAACTAAACGAGGCAGCCTTGTGTAACTTATGAAACCAAATGTTTGGCAGATTATCTAGTGGAGAGTGCCAGAAACTTGCGATTCAAATATTTGCTCGTGATTTAAAGCAAAATCATGACAGCTCATATCTCAAATTGCTTGTAACTAAAGGTGCTTGTGTATCAAGGCACCACTGTGCACTATGTGAAACTTGTTAAGTTTTGTGTTTGAACATCAAATCCTGGAAGGGCTGCTTTGGAGGCCCCAGACAAATACAGAGGGTGCCCTCAGACAACCAATCCCTGCACCACCACCAGCAAGTCTCTTGTCAAATGCTCACTAGTGCTTTTTAGTTTAGGATTTGACAATATGCCAGAGTCTGGCTCCTCTAGAGTATAATGGAGGGCCCCTAACTCTGGGGATGACTGACCATAAGACCTAGATCTAGAAGGGTTATTTAGAGAACATCTAAGTCCAATCTCCCTCACTGATGTCAGAGAGTGAACATGTAATCATCTCTGAGAAATTTCTCTGCTAAATCTAGTATTTCTCTTAAAGAATAACATTTTCCTCAAAGAGAATAAAGAAAAAAGTTAAGAAATCTATACCATTTGGTGACTATTTTATTACCTTTGTGGTACTGTGGAAAGAGTACTGGTCTTGAAGGCAGATGACTTGGGAATCCAGTACTTGCTCTGTTATTTATGACCTATGCAACCTTAAGGAAATCTAGTGACTACTGAGGTAGCTGGTGGTACAGTGGATAGAAAGATGAGGCCTGGAGTCAGGAAGATCTGAATTCGAATGAAATTGAAATGAAGCTGGCTCCTCTGTGTTTGGACAGAGCATAGTACTATGCAAAGAAGCAGGTAATTTGAATAATGCAAACATTAAAAAAGAGTAGTTTCTGGGCTGCTATCTTCCAATTGTCTCTCCAACTACTGGGTCAGACCCCACTTTATCTCATTTTATATAATATATTTATCTGTGCATATGTATGTATTATGTAGGTGCATGAGTTTCTTCTCTATACCAAACATGCATTCTCCAGACTCATGGTACCACAGATATATCTCCTTACCACTGCCCACATTATACTGTGAAAAGAATACTTCCGCAGGCTAGTTGGGAGTCATGAAGGAGAAGGAAGGTATTCTGTTTTCTCTATAATGTTATATATCAGTAGTGTCATTCACAAAGATGAAGGACATAAATTTTTTTAGTACTTTGCATATATTACCTGCTTTTTAAAAAATGCAATTGGACACATATTAGGCCTTTAAACAGATTTGTGGTTACCATAGGGCTACAGTATCTCTGAAAAATACATTCTCTGAATGTCAACCAAAAAAAAAAAACTAGAAATTTCTTTAAAGTACTGTGGTTTAGTAGAAGGAAGATGGAGTTTGGAGTAAGAAGACTTATGAAAAGAAGGAAAGCACAGACAGAAAGCACTGGAGTCTGGGGAAAGCTGGCCTCTATCTCAACTTTCTCATTTACTGGATCATAAGAGATCACAGGATTTAGCACTGAAGGAAATATCAGAGGCCATGTAGTTCAATGCCCTCAGGGGCTGGGGTCCAGACTAATCCACTTGGAGACAAAGTGAACCTAAATTGCTCCAGGTCAGTGCCACAAATTCTAAGCTTATATCAGTTCCAGCAAATGATGCTCCAGGAGGGAGGGTTAATCCACTTCTCCCCAAACACAAGGGATAACTCTGGCCACAGAGTCTACCTTGGATCTTTACACTATTTTCTCATCTATCCTGAATTTCATAGCAGTTTAAGAAATATTTTATTCAGCTCTGGAGGGGCAGGATATACTCAGAAATGAAGGTGTTAGAAAAAGAAAATAAGAGGGGGGAAGAAAGGGAGAGAAGGAAGAGGGAAAGAGAAGATGTCCAGTTCTGATCCTCGTTTCCCCTTTGATATTTAAAGAGTTGCTTAACCTTTTGCTCCTCCATTTTTTCATTTGTAACACTAGGGGTTATGAAATAAGATTACATTTTCTAGCTCAAAATCCTCTAATGCAGGTCATTTAGTCAATGAACATTTATGAAGCATCTACTGTGTTTTAGGCACTGTACTAGGCATCAGGAATACAAAGGAAGTAAAAAGAAAAACCCTTCCCTCAAAGTGCTCATAGTCTGATGGGGGAGACAATATTTTTTAAAAAGTGCAAATAAGCTATATACAAAATAAATAGATAACCAACAACCAGAATTAAGAGGGGCTAGGAAAGACTTCTTGTAGAAGGTGGTTTTTATATGGGGTCTGAAAGAAGCCAGGGAAGCCAGGAGGTGGTGATGAGAAGGAAGAGCACTTCAGGCGTGGAGGACCACCAGTGAAAATGCCCAGTCAGGAGCTACTGTGTCTTACTGAGAAGAAACAAGGAAGTCAATGTCACTGGACTGAAGATTGGATGGTGGGGAGATGGGTATAAGGTATAAGAGTAGGAAGGTAGGGGAGGGAAGGAGTGGCCTCAGTTACCAAAGGCTTTCAATGTCCAGAGAATTTTCTATTTGATCCTGGAGATGAGAGGAAGCTATTAGGATTTGGGGGAGAAAGGGGTGACACAGTTAGACCTACACTTTAGGAAAATCACTCTGGAGATTGAGTGAAGGATAGACTTGTGGTAAGCAGAAAGACCAACCAGAAGGCTATTAGTTCAGGTTTGAGGAAATGAGGGCCTACAGCAGGGTGGTGGCAGTATCAAAGAAGAGAAGGGGGTACAAGTTCGAGATGTTATGAAGATAACATTAATAGGACCTGTAAACAAACTTTATGGGAAGTGAAGAGTTCAATATGACACCTAAATTACAAGCCTAGGGAACTGAGAGGATGATAGTACCCTTGACCACACATAAAAAAGACATTTATAGAAGGGGTAAGAGTTTTGGGAGAAAGATAGTTCAGTAATGGACAAGTTAAAATTAAAATGTTTATAGGACACAAAATAAATTTCTAAAAACCAAGTCATATCAGTAAAGAATATATAATGTCCTTCCTCACATGGATGCCAATTTAAAAAAATTCATATCACTGTATATATTCCAGTTCACCAAAATGATAACAATAATTTTAGGAAATGTTCAATTGCCTCTAAGCACCACATGATTTCCAAATCACTCTAAATCATACCTGCCTGAAAAGCCCAGGGCCCCACTTTAATTGGACATTTTCTTTGTTATCTGTCTAATGGTTGACAAAGAAACATTTCCAAAAGCCAATACCTAAGAAAGTCTCTCATCTTAGCAATGTCATGGAAGGATGAAGTGTCTTAGCCAAAATGACTTGTAGGCTATATGCTGAGAATTCAAATGAGCTCAATGTGAAAGGGAGAATGGAGTTGTAGAATGGGTGTCAAACTTAGAGGTAGGTTCAAATCTGGCTCATGGTCCCACAAGTATTGTGACTATGGACAAGTCACTTAATGTCTCCAAGCCTCAGCTTCTTTAAAGGTTTTCTGCAAAATAACTGAAATCTTACACTCCTCAGTTAGCTGTGAGACTCCAAAGAGATGGCTTCTATAAAGTCCTCTGCAAACCTTAGAGGGCCATGGCATCAATGTCACCTCCTCTCAGCGTTCTGGGACTGCTGGCCAAATCTCCAAATTATACGATTTTGCAACCATTTAGATGAAGTATGAAAATTCTTCTATAGTGCTGGCAATAACAGTTTAAAGAACCCAAGATCTGAAGCAAATAAATCTATAGTTAATGCTTGATCACATGGGCTGATGGGGATATACTCTAAATGATCACACTAGTGCACACATCAACAATATGGAAATGGGTTTTGATCAAGGACACACGTAAAACCCATTGAAATTGCGTATCGGCTACAAGAGGGGGAGAGGAGAGGGGAGAGAAAGAACATGATTCTAATTGACTAATTAAATAAAATTTTTTTAAAAATCTAGTTAAGTATGTAGGTGGAGATAATCAAATTAGGAAGATATCTAATAGATAAGTTGTTTGAATTCACCTCAAGCGGGCTGTGGAGACAGTCTAGATTGTCCTTCAAATCCGTATTGAATTTTCTTTTAATTCACTAAACCAAGAAGCTAATAAAAGCATATCTTGACCCTGAATTATGTTGCAGCAAAAGAATCATTGCATTTGCCCTTATTCCTGAGTCACCTGATGGACCTTGGGGGGAGGAGGGGGGGAAATTAAAGCACATTCTTTCATTGCCTTCTTTTCCCTTCCCCTTTTTGCTCTCAGGCCCCTCTGCTCATGAAGCTTATATTTTATAGGAGAAAAACAATATGTGCACAGATTAAGTAAATGCAGAGTAACCTGAGGAAGGAAAGAGCAAGAATCATGAAAGCCTTCCTATAAGAGGTAGCACTGGAGCCAAGTTTTGAAAAAAAGCTAAATTCCAAGAAACAGAGCCTTTCAGATAGACCCCTAAGGAGCTGGAGTAATAAGAAATCGTTCTGAAAAGCTAAGTCACTGCTATCATCCTCATTTTTCCAACAGAGAAAAGAAAGAATTGAAGAATAAAATGACTCAACAATTCCTAGAATGGATAATTGAAGTTATAGGGCTGAAAACTCAGCTCTGGATCCTGGGCAAGTTACCCTCTGGACAATAGCAATGGGAAGAAAAAGAGAAACAGGGGAAAAGTTGCATGAAAACCATAGAAAAACAAAGGTCAGTTAAACAGCATATGGAGTGTCCTACAAGAAATAGGATTTAATGCAAATTCCTCATTTGTCTCTGCTAAGGATGGGGTAGATCAGGTTGCAGAGCAGGGATTAGAATTCACAGCCCTATGCAACTGTTTGATTAACTGAATCAAATTGCATTCCAACTGAATCATTCTACATTAGTCACACAAGTAACAGGGAAACTCACTTCAGACTGATTTCAAGAGAAGACCAGTCTGAATGAGATTATTTTAATGCTATTTTATTGCTATAATTAAAGTACCTAATAGTAACTTGACCTAGGTCTGATTGAAGTCCTTAGGGGAATTTCTTTAATGAATAGACTATTTTCAATTAGAACTTCAATTATTGGAATATACATGTCTGCTTTTCCAGAGTTCAGTAGACATTTATTCTTTAAGGCTAGTTAAAGCATGGCAACTCTTACCCCCCATCCCAAATTTTAACTCAGAATCTCCATAATCCTATAACAACTCAGAATGGCAGCATGTATGCTGCCTATCCCAAACTTTTTAAAAATTAAATTTTTTAAATTAAGAAAAATTTCAATTTGTCAGAATTTGCATAGTTTCAAATTCCTTTCTTGACATATCCAGAAAGCATATTTTTTAACTAGTTCTTATAACTAGTCAGCATAACTGGAAACTTGAGGACACTGAATTACTAAGCTTTTATGCTATTCATTTTGGAAATATTATTTGCATCCATCCTCCCCTGAGACTTGGAAAACTAAATCTAACATATTACTCTGAACAGAAGCAATGAAAAAGGAGGCAGGGAGAATAGGAGAGATTATGTGACCCACTTATGAAAGCAGAAGAGAAAATAAATGATAAAAGTATCCATAATGACTAGAAAAAAACTAGGCTACTAATTGCAAAAAATATGTGGTTACTATAGCAATAACCACCCGAAATAATGAATATAATAAGAGTTTTTAACTCTTATCTCTCTATTAGGTGTATGATTTGAGGCTCCATTGACTAAAATGATACTATCTATCTAAGTCTAACATATTGCCTCCTATCACTATTAAGTGCTTTGTGACATTGCTACTTTTGGGATTTCTTCCTACTAAAATAATTTTGTCCTTTTGCTGTCTACCTTCCGACTTGCTGAGCAAAGGGAGAATTGATTTGAGAGCAAATTAGAAAATTTTAATGTTCAACCTATATTTCATATTATAATTGCTTTCATTCAAATGGTACATAGTTAAAAAAAAAAAGGAGGAACACATTTTTTGAAAACCTGCATCACCAGAGAATTGTAAGACAAAGCCAGAAAAAATAGTTTAAAAATAAAAAACAAATGCACCTTGTCTAGACAACCCTGTTTTGATCCATAATATAAGTCAGTCATCGAAAGTGAAACTAAAATGTTAATAGATTCTGTTTTCTTTTTGTTCAACAGGGAAAGAAAAATAGACGTGTTAAATTTTCAAGAATTAAATCAAAACTTTAAAAATGTTTAAGTGAGGAGGGGGTGGTCTCACATTATAGTAGGTACTTGATAAAAGATCACTTTTATTAAGATAGCCAAAAGAATTGTAGGTAGCCTCAAGAAAGAGAATGGAAAGATACTTAGCTAAAGGGCTCTATGTCTGAATTTTGTAACTATGTAATTGAAATCTTAGATGTGTGGACATACAAATGGCAATTTCTAAAAAGGTAATTAGATTTTTTTAATTAGGGAGAAATTAGTGGGGTTTTCTAAAACTTGAGGTAAACAACAAAAATTGATTAAAATAATTAAACATAGAAAAAGTTCCTTAAATAGAGGGAGAGGGGAGATGGGAGTGAGGAGGGGGAGAAGGGAGAGAGGGAGAGAGAGACAGAGACAGAGAGAGAGACAGACAGACAGAGACAATGAATTGAAATTATCATTAAAGAATGAATTGAAAATAATTAATGGTTTAGGTGTAATATGGCAAAGAAATACACTTTTCCTCAGGGGTCTAGATCAGAAGTGTCAAACTTGCTGTCTGTCACAATCCTACAGAAAAACTCAAGTACATAGGAAACCAGATTAAAATGCAATTGAGAAATATTTAGCAAAATAAATAAAATGATAAACTATAATGTAAATTTGTAGTTTTCTACAAAAAGCAGGCTGCAGGGATCCATGTCTATTTTTCTTTGATGACACCAAGAATTAAACGTAGCCTTCTATTATTAGATATTTCTAATAAATGCCTGAAGTATGCCATACCTAAGTCTTGAGACAATGGAAAGCACCCCTTAGCTCCAATGAACATTCATGGCACAGTGCACACCATAGGTGCACAGTGTGCTAGTTGCTCAGTCATGTCTTACTCTTCATGACCCCATTTCAGGGTTTTCTTGGCAAAGAGACTACAGTCATTTCCTTCTCCAGCTCATTTTACAAATGAGAAAACTGAAGCCAACCAGGTGAAGTGACTTGCCCAGGGTCATAAATACTTAAAATATTTACTTCCAGGAAAAAACAAAAACAAAACAACAAGTCACTATATGCCCCAAAGGAAACACTAAGATTCATGCAGTATACAGCTATTATTCTTCTGGGTGCTGTCTTCAGCTACAAGTAGTTGGTTTGCTGCACAGTACATATAAAGAGACCAATATCAAGTGTGGAAAGAATACCAGTCTGGGAGAGGGAGGACTCGGTTTGGAATCTTGACTTTGATTCATTCCAAGAGTGATCTAGGAGAGGCACTTTACTTTCTGGGCCTCAGCTTCAGAATAAAAAGAGAAAATCAGATTATATGACCCCAAAATTTTCTTCCAGCTCTGATGACTCTGATTGAAGTCCTGACAGATAGAAATTCTATAATTAAAAAGTTATTTCTACTTTTCTTCCATGCTTTGCACACAACCTGGCACACAGACCCTTAATAATTCTTTATTGATGGAATATATAAGGAACTGTTTGGAATGGATAGGAGAGAAAGTGTAAAAGGAATTAAGAGATCCAAAAGAACACATTTACAAAAAAGAATGAGAACTCCCTTCAGCATCATATACCCCCAAAATGGACAGATGCAGAGATTAGCTAATTAGTACATCACAGGAACCCATGAAACATTCCACATTTTTTGTAGTCAACCTAGAAATTTTGTGTGACACTGCATATTTCTTACAAGGATTTTTATTTTTCTTTCTTTTTCAAAAAATTGGGGAGGGAAGAGACAGGGAGAGATAATGGATTTTTGTTAACTGGAAAAAATTAAATTTAATTTTAAAAGTAAAAAAGAACAAATGAAAGACATTAATTTGTCATTTAGGACTTCAAATCCAGCTATTAACTTCATTAGCATATCTTAAGTGCTTAAGTATGTATTGCTGGTTATATACCCTTTAGATGGACAAGCATGGATGTAGTATTACAACCTACCATGTTGGAGGGAATTTCAATAATTCTGTGTATTACATCATTAAAAGGAAATAAAGAAGCAGTTAGGTTGCTAAGTGGAAAGAGCCAGTCCTTAAGAAGGGAAGTCCTATGTTCATCTCTGACCTTAAAACATTTCCTTGCTGTGTGACCCTGGGCAAGTCACCAACCCCAACTTTCAATTATATAACTTCTGTGATTGCAGAAGGTAGAGCAAGGAACAAGAGTAAGAAATTATAAGATGATGAATTTCAGCTGAATATAAAGTATTTTTTAGCAAAGAACTTCAAAACAGAATGAGCTGCCTTGGTCACTAAAAGACTTCAAGCAAGTATCAGATATAAGAAACTGGATTAAATTACTTCTCCCTTTTCCAACTCAAGGATTCTATAACCCTAAGTTCTGGGGTTCTTCACCCTTTTTTTGCATCAGGCTGTGCTCTGACAGAGAGCATGATGAAACCAATGAACCTTTTCTCAGAACATTTTTAAGTGCATAAAATAAAATAGATCATAAGAAAAACCAACTTATTAAAATACAGGTATTATAGTTTTGGGTTGTTTTTTTTTTTAATTGAACCCTAGGATAAGAACCTATCTTTTAGAATGTAATAGTCCAAGTGAGAATCTGGGAAAATATAAACCATGAAACATAATGGCAAAAAGGAAATATTACTGACTAGGCAATAGGAAAAAGGTACTATAATCAAAATAACTGTTCATCATAAGAGATGGAATGTATTACCACAGGAGAAAAAAAGGATTTATTTCCAACATATAGAATGTCATTAGTTTGGTTAGTCCATCACTATACCAATTAACAATGAGGAAAATTAATTTCAGAACATTTTGATTAGGCAGAAAGTTGCTTTGAAAGAATAAGCAGTAGGTATATGACAGATTCAGAATGTGGCTTTGAGAAGGTTGGATGGCAAAGAGCTCAAAAACTATGTCAAATTGAAAGATGTAGAGAGAAAAGGTGGAGTGAAATGTCTCCCAACAGTATGAGATAATAATTCCAAAGGGATAGGAAACAGAAATTGGAAGAGAAAAATCAAGATTTTTGGTTCAGTCTCTTGACTGAAAAAGAAGGGTTGTCCGTTCAGGAAGAAGTCCCAAGTACCTCACAAAAGAAAGATGAGTATTCTCCATACAAAGATACAAGTAAAAAAAGTGATGAAATTAAATCTCTCAGAAATGTAACTCTGTATATGGCAGGTATTCAGGAAAAGGTCTAGAAGAAGAGAAGAGGCCAAGATATAAACCTGGAGTGTCCAGTGACTAAGAAGAAAAAAACACACACACACACAAAAAAAAACCAGATGTCACACCTCAGTATTATCAAATCTGCTATTAATGAGTACCTACTATGTGCCAGGCACTAGGGATACAGAGAAAGTAAAAAAGTTCCCATCCAAATAGGAGTTCAGGATATCACAAGGGAAACTACAGGCAAACAATTACATATGAACAAGCTATCAATAGGATAAATAGGAAATAATCAACAGAGAAAAGGCATGAGAACAAAGAGGGGTTGGGAAAGTTTTTCTGAAGAAGGTGGGATGTTTCAAAGAAGTTGGGAGACAGAGATAAGGAAGAAGAGCATTCCAGAAATGAGGGAAAGCCAATGAAAATGCCCAGGATCAACAGAGTCTAAGGAGGCTGGTGTGCTTTGTGTTGAGTAGGGAGGTGGGGGTGGGATTCTGGGTTATGAAAGATTTTGAACACTAAACAAGAGTATTTTATATTTGATTCTGGAGGTGCCAGAGCCATTTGAGATTCTTGAGGATGGGACTGATATGCTTGAATCTGCACTTCAGGAAAGTCATTTTGGCAGTTGAGTGATAGAGAGGAGAGGGGCCTGGTACTAGGGCAGTGGCAATGTCAGAGGAAAGAAGTGAATATGAAAGAGAAGTTAGAAAGGTAAAACCAACAGGCCAAAGCAACAGACTGGGGGTGTGGTGGGTAGGTGGCAGCAGCAGATGGATGATGAAAAAGAATGTGGAATTGATGATATACTGAGATTGTGAGTCTGAGAGCTTGGGAGGTTTGATGGTGCCCTTAAAATAGGAAAGTATGGAAAAGGATGGGCTTAAAGGAGAGATTATGAGTTCACTTTTTAGACATGCGGAGTTCAAGATGTCTAATGAGAAGTTGAATGTGAGATTAAAGGTCAACAGAGAGGTTAGGGCTAGATAAATAGATTTCGGAATTGTTATCAGAGATGCTCATTGAAAGGAAATTAATGAGATCACTAAGCAAAATGGCACAGGAAAGTAGAGGACAGAGCCTCACCTGAAGATCCAGTCAAGGAGACTGAGGAGTGAAAACAAAAAGAGAGCATCAGGGAGGAGAAGGTGAATTACAGTGCTGAAGACTGCAAGGAGATCAGGAAGAGTGGGCATGTGAAAAAGACCAATGGACTGGACAAGTAAGAGATAACCCATTAAGGGAGGTAGTTACACAGTTACTGATAAACAACAGTCAGAAGACAATAAATACTGTATTACCTACTAGATAAGAGGCCTTAGGAGTTGAGTCACAAAAGGAAAGAGAGCTATGAGACCTTAGTGGGGATGGATAGAGCAAGTGAAGGTGATTTGAAGATGGGGAAGCCCTAGGCAGCTTGAAGATAAAGGAGAGAGTGGGGATGATAGAGGAAGCAATCTGCAGGAAGAGACAGAATGGAACAAGATCCCACATTGGTTCCTAACTCACTGGGTCTTTATTGTAAATCCGTAAGAGACAAAGGAGAGTCTATGGGAAAGAGGCAAAGAAAAAAGAAAAGGGAGGGAGAAGTTTTAATGAGTCAGAAAACAGCTTGATTTAATCAGCTCACCATTTATGGAATTTGAATTTCTCTTCAGAAAAGAAGAGGAGGCATGCTGCAGAGACTGTTTCTAAGACTCTGGCAAGGAAACAGTTATCTATTCCAGAAGATGTGAGGCAGTGGAGGAGAATACAGAAAGAAACTGAATCTCTGGAAAAAGTGAGGCTGCTTTTGGTTCATTGTAAGGAACATAAATTAGTCTCTAGCCCACAAACTCCACCACCTTCCCCAGGCCTGGGCAGTGTACTGGGAGCAGAATGAGTGCCAAGATAAATGGATCTGGCTGGGGCTTCCAAGAAGAGGGGGCCAAGGGGAGGAGGACTCCAGAGAAAAAAGATGAGGCCTGGGATCTCTCTGGAGGCAGGGAAACAAAATGGAGATTGCTGGAATGGCTGAAAGCAGACCCAGAACCCATGGAAAGGAGTATGCCAAGAACCTACTTCCACATCACTGTGGAATTCTAACCAAACAAAAATGGAGTAGGGATGGGAGGAGACAGGAAATAAGTGGAGAGGGGGCTTTGCTTTCAATTACAAGGCTGTAAGAGGAACCTCAGTGGCTCAGGTAAAAGACCTGGGAGCTTGAAGCTCAGAAGAGGAGGAAGGGAACAATGGAGCTGGCGACTCCTTACAAAAGCGCACACTCCAGAGCTGCCTCCCACCACATGGACTTCCTCAGGCAGCTGCTTAAAGAGACAGCGACCCCTCAGCCATTCTCTTATATCCTGAACACCTTCCTCCACCGCCCCCACCCCACTCCCCAATCCTGATGGGAAACAGATTCCTAAGAAAATGCCAGCACGGCACTAGGCTGTCCAAGAAAGGGAGGGCTTTGTGCTCCACAGAAACTAGCAATCTTCTCTCCATTAGAGGACAGAAAGAAAAAAAAAATCCATCACAAATCCTGGAGATAGTCTCTCCCCCGCCCCCCCCCCCTTCTGCCTAGCACTTTCCCTTTTATCTGCAATTAGCACACACCACACGGAGCCAGACTTCTCATTCATTTTCAGTGATTTCGGATTGAGGAGATCAGGTCAGGGCATTTTACACTAATGGATTAAAGCTCAAGTTCTCATCAACTATTTTGAGAAAACCTCTTCCCCACCCTTCTTTGTAGCACCCGGCTATTCCAATAGGACTGCAGAGGTTTGATTTGGTTTGTACTGTCAGAATGAAGGGGGGTGGGGGGTGTGGATCCCTATAGAAGTTACCTGAATGAAAAAGAGTCAACTGATCATTTCTAATGTCCCATCCTACCTAGCTCTGACATTCTATGAATACAATGAATAGAAAGTCCTCAAATCATACTGAAAGTGCCAGGGGTCAAGCATCTGTATGGCTAGCGAGCTTTGATAACCTCTGAGCTGTGCTCTGGTTTCCATTATGTGATCATTTCTTAAATACATGTCAATATATTTTAATTTTAGATCACCAATACTGACTATTCCTTTTCACCCTCCAGAAAGTTTTTCTTTAATAAAGAATTTTAAAAGGGGGGCTTAAGGGACAGTAGGCCAGCAAATCAAAAGAATGTCCCATATCCCACCCTCCTAGTCC
This sequence comes from Monodelphis domestica, assembly GCF_027887165.1. Classification (NCBI taxonomy): domain Eukaryota; kingdom Metazoa; phylum Chordata; class Mammalia; order Didelphimorphia; family Didelphidae; genus Monodelphis; species Monodelphis domestica. The sequence continues at coordinate 98,554,942 of NC_077231.1, forward strand.
TCCAACACTAAAAAAGGAATGCTAAAAACCATACATTATAGAAAGTCCTTGATACTTATAAGAAACTATAGGATAGTCTTCACTAGTAGCTTTGGCGAGCTTATAGCAAACATTGCTATAAGTCTAATACACTGTATGCACCATATACTGTGGAAATCTATGTGAGCCCTTTCTTCCATTGAGGAAATTGAGGACTCCTGCAATTAGGGGATCTATAAATGCAAAGGTTTAGTTTTGCTACGCAGTAAAAACTGTGAAGACTTCAGTACCTTGAGAATGAAAAAGACCAGACCACAGAAGACCCCAATGGACACAATGAACAATTCATTCTAACAAGCCTTAAATGTGCTGTAGAGATCCTGTTTGTAAATGCAACACAGCAAGTCCTTCATCTGGCAGGCCAACACCAGTACATGACCTCCAGGGCCCAAGAAGTGGAATCCACACTGGCCCATCTTACTTAGACTGCAAAACATGTAATAAGCTCTATGTACACACAAAATACAAACACCAACATGATCATGCTTCAAGGTCAACTAAAATACACAAGGCACAGGATCTCATGTCTGATGCATCAATTTGGGGTTGATAAAGTTTCATTCAGACTGTTTGTTAGCCTATATGCACCTTAATTCTTTAAAGTAGAGCTTCTTAATCTGCTCCAGATAGCCAAATGGGACTGTAACACCAAAAAAAGTTAAGAAAGCCTGCACTAAAACCTTTTTTTAGGGTTCCATTGTCTCCCTTATCTTCATTCCCCATCTTTGTTGTTGTTTTTAAAGCTCACTGATGTTTAAAACCACAACATAGCTACTAGAAATATGGGTTTTAACAAGAGAGAGATCGAGATAGAGAAAGTGTGTGTGAGTGAATGTGTGTGTGTGTGTTTGTCTGTTTATCTGGGTGAGAAGTCTTAGTAATGAAAAATAATGAGGTAGAAGTACCCAAGAATCAAGGAGTCTTCAGAAATATCAGACATGAGAGAGTTGTTACCATCTGAAGACAGCTAATGAAAATTAAATGAGGTTCCAGTGTTTAGCAGGTAGCTTATTCTCTAGCAAAGGAGTATTCAAAATGTGTTTCCTTTTTTGTGGAGAATTTTAAAGGATATCATTTAACAAGAATGATTTCAATTCAAGATAAGGGATGTGTATAAAAAAGATTAAAATATTCCAATGGCTCCCCTTTCCATGTTGGGACTCTCCCCCAAGGTTTTCTCTTTCCACAGAGCACTGCAGGGCATTATATAACATTTAACAGAACAAGATTCCAGCTCCTACAACTATACAACTATATCCTTCCTCCATCATTCCTGCCACCACCCCACCACCCCCAACCCTCCAGTGGTGGTGACTTAGAGAAGAAGAAGAAGAGAAAAGAGAAAGACAAGAAAAGAATATCAAAAAAATAGTGATATCCTTAAAAGGCAATTATTGTTCAATGATGAAATTTCCCTACAGAGAATTGATAAGAAACCTGTCCTGACACAGGGACTAAAAAAGCCATCTGTCTCTGATTTATGCTGCAAAGGATTTCTTCCCTAAAAAACCACAACACCATCATTCTTCCTAAAACGATATCTAATGAAAAAAAAGAGATTGTACTTTAAGGTGTCAACAGAAGAACAGGGGGTAGAGCTGCCATTGGAGGGGTGGGGGTGGGGAGTGGGAAGGAATGAGAAGAAGAATTTACCTTGGTGTTTGTCAAAGAGGATACATTAAAATTCTGCTTCAATACAACTTGGCAGAGTCTAAGGGGCACAAGGTTTCTTCCATGTTTCTTTCCCACCCCTTCTAATGCCAATGTGATTGTCATAGAAACATAAACACCTGTTCTCAGGTTAGGGAATGAAAGCTCTCTGTGACTGGGCTCCACCTAGATGATCCCACCAGTACCTATTAAAATATTTAGCTGGTAACAGTATTATGAAAATGAAATTGATTCCTCTCCAAGCTTCACTTTCAATAAACCAATCTGAATGAAGGTAGCATAATTTCATTCCACAGAATGATTTCCCCATTAGGATTCTTGAAAGGCTATCTCTCCCTTTCCCCAGTTCATGGCAGCCTCCAAGAATCCCCTCCATACCTCTGCAGTCCCGCTCTCCTCCCTCCCTCCTTCTCTCCTTCTCTCCCTCCCTCCCTCCCTCCCAGAACCAAGACAAAGAGGTAGGCAAATCCCCACAGGGTCCTTCCTGAGCTGCAGCTGCACAGCACAGGAAACAGGAATCTGCTATGGAGCAGAAGGAAGGGAGAGAAAGAAAGATGCACGCGCACGCACGCACACACACACACACACACACACAATGCGCACATGAACTCATCACACACACACACACACACACACACACACACACACACACACACACAAGCAGCTCAACCCATCCAAACTAGTCTCATGAAAGAGGGAAAGAACCAGCAGAAGCTTCCACCCACTGCCCTCCATATGGCCCCACATGCCTGTTAAATATGTAAGAGAAGGGAAAAGACACTCTGGGAGAAAATAGACGGCTTACCTGAGTTACCATTTTCTTTTTCTCCATAAACCAAATGGGGCAGAAGTCTAAGAAGAAAACAAGCCTTCCAAGCTGCCCCGGCGGGTGCTGAGCACCACCTCAGATTTTTCTTTTACCCCCCCTCCCCCTCCCCCCCCAGCGTGGACTCGTAAGGGTGGGTAGTTTCTATCCCTTTATCCCGTTTTCCTTCCTTTTTTCTGGCTAGTGTTTCTTCCTTTCTTTTCTCTTCCTCTCTGGCAGTCTCTCCCCCTCCTTCTTTCTCCAGCTCCCTCCCATATCTCAGGCAGATGGCTGAAGGAAGCCCCACCCCCGAATGCCTAAGGTAATTAATCAGAGCCAGGCCCCACCTCCTTCTCCTCCCCCCCCCCCCCCCCCCTCCGGGCAGGCTGACATCTCCAACTCCCAACACACATAGAGGCCTGCTGGAGAATGGCAGTCTGAAGAGATAGAAGGAGAGAGAAAGAGAGGTAGAGACAGAGAGGAGAGTCAATCCTCTCCATGCGCAGGCGTGTTTCTGCCTATGTTGTGTATCTATCTGTACAGAGGCATTAACTACACGGCACTGGAAACATACATTACAGCTTATAATAGTGATAAGTACAGATTAGAAGGATCCTAGGCTGACTATTGGATCATACAAATATATGTGATAAAGAACAAAGCAAGAAAATGTTATTTTCTGAGTTTGGGTCTGGCCTCAGACATTTGATGGCGGTGTGACTTAGGACAAGTCACGTGGCCACTATTTGCCTTCATTTCCTCATCTATGAAATGAGGATCACTTGGTAGCATCTCCCTCCCTGGGTTTTTGTAAGGATCAAATGAAAAATGGGGGTAAGTAGTAGTACCTGCCTCATAGGATTGTTGTGAGAATCAGATGAGATATCTGCAAAGTGCTTGGCATAGTACCTTGTATATTCTAGGATATTAATAAATGTTTGTTCCCTTACCACCACAATCCCTTAATGATTGAAAATTTGATCTAATAAGGCTAATAAACATTCAGCCTTGTTTTTATTTACTATTTTTTTTGCAAATATTCTCTTGTCCATATAATGACTGCAAATATTTGTATCCTCATTTTGCAACTAAACACATGTCAAATAAGTTACTAATTCTAACTCTTTTTTAAAAGGGCATTAATCATCATGCATTAATGTAGTGGTGTCAAATAGAAATAGAGGTCATTAAACTGTGCATAAGAATTCCTGCGGGCCACAGATTAATTTAGTTTTAGAATGTAATGTTATCTATGTTTTACTGTATTTTTGTTTATTAAATATTTTCTAATTATATTTTAATATGGTTCTGGTGTACTAGAATATTTCAAAAGGATAGGTATGCATGTGAATAAAAGGGAATCAATAAATATAATCAACCCATTGCATTTAAGACTTCCAACAAATGTCTACTCCCAAAACTGAATCACCAAGAGAAAGCCATGAATAGAGAGCAGAATCAGAAATGAGAAACAAAAAGCAAGGATAAACAGATACTTCTTTCAGTAGTGGTCTAAACAATGTAATTCCTAGGATGGGTATTATTTACCATTTTTATAAGTGATTTAACATTTCTGTAAGTGGAGGAGGGAACACAGAGAAAATTTCCAGTTCTGTAGATGGCATTATACTCTTCTGGGTAAAGGAAAATCAAGGGGGGAAAAATGGGGATAAAATGAAGGAAGATCTTTCAAAACTATGAGAGTTGGCAGGAAAGAGGCCAAAAGGTTTCAATGTATATTAGTGCAAAGTAATTCCCTAAAAGGGAAATGATCAAAAATACAAGATGACTGGTCCAAATCATCATTTGTCATCCAGGACCCTATCATTAGGATTCAGAGCTGGAAACAACTTCAGATATCATCTAGTTCAACTTCCACATTTTATAGATCAGGAAACTGATGGCCAAAGAAGGGTCAAAGTCACAAACTAACCAACCAAAGAGCATCTATTAAACACCCGCCAACTACTAGATGCTAGGAATACAAAGGCAAAAGTGAGTTAAGACTATGCCTTATAGAAGTTTCAATTCTAAAAGGGAAGCAAGATGCATACATATAAGCACAGATCAAAAAACACAAGCCAATTTTTTGAGGGGGAAGGACATACCACCAGGAAAGCATCTGGAAAAGCCTTATAGAGGTAGCATTTGAGTGTAACTTTGAAGGAAATGAGGGAAGCAAAGAGGCAAAGGTGATAAAGGAGTGCATTCCAGCCATGGGGGATAGCCTGGGCAAAAGCAAAAGCACAAAGGTGGGAGATGGAGAAGAGGCATGATAGCAAACCGATGGCACAGAAATAGCTTTCTATGGACTCCCAACTATACCCCCCCCCCTTCCCCCAGAGTTCATTACTAGAAAGATAGAGGAACTCAGGTGGAGTTGCTCCTCTTTCCTCTCCACTGTGCCTGACAACATTTTTTCATATCCCTCACCCCTCTGCCCAGCAGCCCAATGGGAGTGCACATGGGGTAAGGTGAGCAGTTCATAGGTGGCAGAGGTGGAGGGGAGTGGAACACTCAGGCCACTCCCCTCCCCTCTCTACACTCACTGAGGATATTCCTCACTTCACCTGTCCCTCTGTCCAGCAGCCCAATGGGAGCACTTCCTCTCCTGAGTTGGGTAGGATACACCATGCTATGTCAGGGGCAGGACATGGCATGTGGTCTCTAAAAAGTTAACCATCACTGGAGCAGAGTATATAAGGAGAAGCACAAGAATGTAAGCACAGAAGAGAAGGATGTAAAATAATGGTAAAAGGGAAAGCTGGGGCTAGAATGTTGAATAAGACACAAGCCCAAGTCTTCAAAGATCCCTTCCATATCAATAGATTTATCTCCTAGCTGCTCTAGCCAGATGTTTTCTATTTGCCTGCTGAACATCACCTAAATGTCCCATTATCATTTCTAACTTGATGTGTCCCAAACCGAGCTCATCATTTTTAGCAAAGATCTGCTCCTCATCCTAATTTCCTTATTTCAATCAACAGCACTACCATCCTTCAAGTCACCCAGAATGAAAACCCTAGAGTCATTTTAAATTATTTTCTTTCCCTCAACCCCTTGGCCTATTACATCTATTTCTATTATATCAATTCTACCTCAATATTTCTCCAAATTCATACTGTTTCCTTCACTCATACTATCACTAGTCTATCTTAAAGTCACATCACTACTTCCCCAATAATATAACAGCTTCAGTCCAACTAAAGAACTAATATTCCTGAGGATCACTGTCAATGTCTTCTTCTTGATCATCAACATCATCATGCCTCTGGGCAGCTAGGAGGACCTGGAGTTGGGAACCCCCAAGTTCAAATCTGGCCTCAAACACTTACAAGCTGTATGACCACAAGTAAGTCATTTAATCTGTCAACCTCAGTTTCCTTATCTGTAAAAATGGGGCTGATAATAGCATACACCTCTCAAGGTTACTATGAGGTTCAAATGGGATAACATTTGGAAAATGCTTAGCATATTTCCTGACAAATTGTAGGTATGTAAATGTTTATTCCATCATTCTCCATTATCATCAATATTTATACTGTTCTCATCTTTTACAATGATATTTATGATGTTTTGACAAAACTAGTCCTGGGACAGATGGCTAACCTGTTTTTCTTTTATCTTTAATGCTCTGTAGACTGTCCCAAAGGTGAATCCATTAACTAGCCTTACAATAGAGTAAAAGTGTTAAGATGCATATTTGTCTTCTGTAGGCTCATTGAATGCATTCCTGAGTCATCTTTGGTAGCAAGCAGGTTGACAACATTGATATGTAGCTTATCCTGTTTCCTACATAACCTTTATTTCTTCTGAAAAATCTCTGAATTTTGAAAGCTTTTGATTGCTCCTAAGATGGGAATCTGCAATGCTACATCCTGGTAACTGTGGACCACAGTGTATAATAACAGTTGAGTTTCAGGAAAGTTCACTCGTTTTGAGGTATCCATGTGGAGTTTGGAGATTTGCCATCTTTCAGCCCATTAAAGACAGCAAGTTTCTGTTGTGATTTCTGATCCACAGGTCATTTGTTGGTCAGAGTCCTGTCAGACTGTCTCCACTCTCTCTGTACACAGTTTCTAATGCTCAATAAATAGTCAACCTCCTTATGGATGGATAATCATACTTTCATAATTTCAGGGACTTGGTTCTGAGTTTCCCTCACAGAGTCCTCCATTTTTAAACTAAATCTGCATGGCAGCCAGCTTGACACATCTGCAGAGGGTCTTTTGGTTCTACTCTCAGATCCAAATCATTTCATAGGCTCCTTCAAGAAGCAAAACACTAGGGGTTATATCTGCAAATCTAATGGTGTGAACCTTCTGTTATCCTTTAATATTGCTCAATGAAATAATATCTTCATATCCCAAAATTATTTTTGTATGTGTTTTACCTGTTTATCAGGTGCTTTAAGATCATCTCTCAATTTTGTTGACAGGGAGGGCCTCATCTCTTCTTAGCTATCATAAAATAATGGGTTCTGTGTTTTAAATATTATAAGTTTTTTATAGTTTCCAAATCTGTTATGGTCAATTTTACAATTCTCAAAGTATAAATTACACATCATTCCCATTAGGTCTCTTAAAGTATTCAGCCATTGCATTTCTCCCTGAAATTATTATGTTCTCTATATGTCTCATATAGGGGTGTATGGGGTGCTCAGGGAGGAGTAATATCTTTGGTATGGAGAGCTTGTCATGCCTTCCTAGGGCAGCTCTCCAACCTCTGACCCCCACCTGACACCCAGCTCTCACTTGTAGCTCCCAGTAGCTGCTAGCATGTGGCAGCGGCCACACCCCGGACAATGGCTTCAACAGGCCGGCTAAACCTTATGAGGGTAGCTATCAGGTTGTCATCGACCCCTGGTGAACCAGGGCTTTGCTGACCCAGCATGTGAAGACTGTTTTGGTGGAACAGGCAGAAGAAACCAACAAGAAGGTTCAACGGCTGAGAGGGCGATGCAGCAAGGCACTGTGGAGTGCTTAGGGCGTGTTGGAGCACAAAGGACAACACGGCCATCTAATGCAGCTGAGGAAGTCTCCAGGTGTAATGACTTTTCATGCCAATGGATCCAGGCTTCCAATGCCGAGAGAGTGGGATTGTCTCTGTGCATCGACTTTTCCACTTAAATCTTCACGCACAAGTGTCTTTGTGCACAAAACTCCACAAAGACAATCGTCATCCTCAGTTACTGAGAGACTACTACTACTACTACATGTCTCATCTAGATTAGATTAAGACATCTGCTGATCTCACCTTGCTGCAATGATTTGATAACATCTCCAGATTCAAGCTTCACAGGACCTTTTGATATCATGGGAGAAAGAGTCCACATAAATATGAAAAGGTGAGCTATTTGTTGTACAAGGGTGCCATACCTACAGCTAGATATCATTCATAAAGAGTAAGTAGTTAAGAGGCTGTTGTGGTTCAACACCTTCAATATGGAAGGTACACATAGATGATCATGGATTTAAGGCTAAGAAGAACAATGATAGGCTTAAATTGCCTCCCTAGAAAAGACCATATTTTATGTCCATTGTTCTAGACATTACTAATGGTGGAATGTTTACAATGAAGTACAACTTTCAAGTGGTCACCAAATATTATAGTAGTCTCACTTTGACAGAGTCTATTTTCCATGTATTTGTAGTTTGTGAATAAGCCATAAGTGAGGAACTGCATCAGAGGCTTGTGACAACCAACAAAGGGAATATATATTTAGCAGGCCTTCCAAGAGCTTGTTTAATAATGGTCAAAAAGATAAATTGACCTTAATTTCCACTAAGTCTTTTAGGTCTACCTCTGGCTCCTCAATTAATATGCTATTTTATTAGCAATGCTTATTGATTTTTTCCTTGACATAATGAATGCTTAAGGACATAAACATGTAACTTGTCTATATTAGGAGGAATCTCTGATGTTTATGGTAATATCATGTGATATCTTTCATTAAGAGAGATGGGCACAGGCATATATTGTGTTGGTAACCTTCTTTGCTGGTAATTCATTCACCACTGAGAAGCATCTAAGTTAATAATTATGTCTCATTTCTGTGAGCTCTTCTAATGCCCGAGACCAATTCCCATTTTTCTTTGAAGTTTTGTATATGGTTGCTTTGCTCTCACTCTCCCCTACTACATCTGGGTCTTGTTCTTGCTTGTCTCCATAGAAATTTTCTAAGGCTAGGTGTTTCTTTTGCTGTTTGTTCTTTTTCCCAGCTTTTTTATGCCTATGGACTGGGAATTCCAAAAACTGTTGATTCTGTCTCTTCTGCTAATGGCTTTCAAGACTTAACATACTTTGAGCTATTTTGCACTGGGGTTAACCACAGGCAATTTTAGGGCCAAGTGCTACAGACTTCAGCAGTCTCACTATGGGCTGGTACTAGCACTTAGGGATGAGTATGGGGTGTTCTGCTGTTGGGTTAGCAGGACCTGGCACAGTAAGTGAGAAGTGATCAGGCCACACTCCTCTTTGTGCAGTTTTACTTCCAGTTCTCCCTTATCCCTTATCAATGAAAATTGATCCTCTGTCTACCTTTCGAGTTGTTTTCCACAGGAGAGCCCCCTCACTCCATCTCATTGTTGGTTCTGTGACTTCAGCTATTTTATGGCTGGTTGGTTTTTATTTAAAGGTTGGTTTGAGAGGATTCTCAGGGCAGTTCTAGCTTTTGCTGTTACTAAGCCACCAGGTTGACTCTGTCACTCTATGCTTCCATGTTTACAGACACAGTTAAGTTCCTTGATAAAAGTAATGTGGCTCATTGTATTAAGGATTTGCAAACTTTCTATTTCTCATTTGATACTGCAAACTTTCTTTTAATTTTTTTTGTTGTGTATGACTTTTTGCAACATATGGAAAACCAAAATCATATCATAATCACAAGCATGTTTGCCTGTAAAAATCTTTATCTTGTCCAAGGACCAGATGAGGAGACATCTCCTCCATGAAGTCTCTCCTTTATACCCTAAGTTGACATGAGACGATCCTTCTGCAAATGTTTTCATTTTTTTGATGTCTCTTTTGCACTATTTCTTCATGTACATGTTAAGTTCTTCCTATTAGATTATAATCTACTCAAGTACAGGGATTTTATAATTTATTTATCCCTGACAACTAGCATGATACACACAATAGGTATATAATAAAGGTTTGCTGAAGAAAATTAAAATGATTGTTACTTCTGTACATCTTAGATCTCCTAATGAGCTAAACTATAAGCTTCTCAAGAATAGCAAGTATTCCAATGTTTTCCAAGGTTCCAGTGATCCTCTGTATTCAACGAATACTCAATAATGCTGGCTGAATTTAACTGAATAGAACATGAATTCAAATATCCTTATACATTTTTCCTGGGTCTCCACTTGTTATCAAACATAGCTCACTAATATTTACTTGGGATGGGGAAAGAAAGTCAGTCTCAGGTTTAATAAAGCCTCAACTTCCTGATGAATGACATGTGGAGATGAAGCATCATACCTTAAAGCAGTTGTGCATCACATCACTTTTTAGCCCAGTCTGACTTGACTTCCCTCCCATTCACCAATTAGCAAGAGCTGCTATTGTTAGATAAGAATCTTGGAATGGAGGGCACAGCTTCCTCATATGAAGGACTATCTCACATTGTCACAGATAGCCATGTAGAGATCAATATGAAATATATAATATATAATATATGTTCCTATATAATAAAAACTGGCTAATATAAAAGCTCTTCACACCATTCTGCCTTACTCTAAACTCTATCTCAAGGTAATAACAGGTTGCACAACATGGGTATTAAATATCTACCCAGAAGCATATTCAGCACCACATCACCTTACCATACTTGGCCTCAAGTTGGCATTAATATATGGGAAGTCAAATTATAGCAACCCCTATCATTTCCATAGCTTTTCTTCCCTAAATTGGAGTTCTACCATTCAGAATGCCTTCTAGAAAAAAAAAGAGAGTAGAATAAAATAAAAACAGCTTTAATACCTTTTGGATACCAAACAGTGCTCTAAAAAGCAATCCTCTGATATCTTGTTATTGTCATAGGGAGCGAGTTCAATTCACTTCAATACTCTTCCCTTTAATTCAACAAAGTGTGAAAAAACTAAAGACAAAGAACTAAAAAAGTAGAATTTCTAACGAGAAGCAACAGATTTTTAACCTGGCATCCATGAATATTGACAGACAGACAAACAGACACAGAGATAGATAACCATATTTCAATATAACTAGTCTCCTTTGTAATCCTATGTATTTTTATGGTATGCACTGGTGTCAAGAGATTTCACCAACTTGCCTGGCAAAAGGGACCCAGGACCCAAATAGTTTAACAAAAATCTGACAGTGCAATTTCATTCTGTTGATAAAGAAATTAAGACCCAGAAAAGGAAAGGCCTTGCAGGTAATAATTAGCCAAGATTCAAAAGCAGAACTTCTACATCCAAATTCAAGATTCTTTCTGCTCTAGTCCATTGCCTCTATTACACTCAACATTAAAATATGATTGTAGTGCTTAATCACTGAGTGCTATTAGGACTGACTAAACCATGAGGAAAGGGATCCCAAATCTCTATGAAAGGAAAGAAAAGGTTTCTTTATAAAGGGAGTGTTATTAAAAAACTGAGCAATAGATTGATAAATAACAAATTAAATAAATCAACAGCAAATAACAAACAACCCATTATTTACCTGTCTTGCTCCTAGCACACCACACCTCCAGCTCAACAGAGTAGGAAATTAAAAGAACAGATTAGTCCCTAGTACAGCCTAAACCAGCTTCCCACAGAGCCACCAAGAGTAGCTTTGATTCTCTGAATTGTAGTATAAATACGGAACCAGGCTGACCCCCAAAGGCACAACTGGTTTTATGCAAGGTATTATCCTTCCAACGAAAGCATAATTCTCCAGAAGCCCATTTCTCTCAGTTTCCCTACTAAATATCTTAGATGGTCCCCCTTTTCTCATTCCCTCCCTCCACTATTTACAGGCCCTTCTAGACCTTCTCTATCTCCACTCCCAATGCAAGCATAATCTCATCCTATTCCTGCATTTAGCTAAAAAAGTAAAGGAATATAAGTCATATTAATTTAACTAAAATTTATTAAGTGCCTAATTTATACAGGGCACTGTTTTAAGGGGTGGCAAAGATGAAATTGGGCTTTAAGTGATTAGGGTAAGAGCTTAATACTACTCCATCAGGGCATAACACCTGTATCTTAACGAGTCCCTTAGCAGAAGATTATTTGGAAGACATGATTTTGGCTTTTCCTCAAATTATACCTGCTAGACACCTAGAAAGCTGTTCTACCTACATTGAAAAAGCTGGAGCACAGTGGGATGAAAAACAACAATGACAACACTGGGTTTGGAGTCAGGAGACCTGGAACTGGATCCCAGTTTTGCTGCTTCCAACCTACAACCTGTGGTACCTGGGCAAACTGATCTCCCTAGTCTTCAGGATGCAGGAGGAACTCCTACATGTCTCCTGTCTCTGGACCTATGACCCAGAGTCACTCAGGGAACCCACAATTCAGCACCATGCCTGGGACAGGCTAAGTGCTTAATAAGTGCTAGAAAACTGACTTCATCATCTTCTTATCCTTGATTTCTGCTGCATAAGAATGCTAGCCATCTCTAAAACAGCTGCTTTATAGGGCTAGGGTTAGGCAGATGCATTGGGAAAACTATAGGCCTGGGAACCATAACAGAAAATACAGATAGTTTTGTCAATACAGGATCAGATGGAGTAAGTTCACTTTATTTTGAGGACAATTAAATAAGGAGAGGTAATAATGCCAACATCTCTGCTAACATAATACAACACTTAAAGGCTAGCAAAGATGTTTACATCCATTCTGAGACCTTTGGAAGAAGGTACTATTATTGTCCCCATCTGACAATGGGCTGGTAGTACAGCTCTGGGGGGAAAGCTCAGCACACATGAATGCCAATCTTGGCTTTGCCCACTGCCTGGGTGACCTTGGCCAACTTGTCTACTTTCAGTGTTCTCAACTGAAGTTAAAGGATAGGACTGGACAATGGCCTATAATATTCTTTAGGCTCTAAACCCATTATCTTTTTATCTTTTAAGTCTCTCAGGGTGAACTCCCTTGAGAGCAAGGCCAGTCCTCTGCATTTCTTTGTATTCTCAATGCTTAAAAGCATGAGGTCTAGCACATAGTAAGTGCTTGATAAATGCTAGATGGAAAAGATGACTGAAAAGGAAATAATAATAACAAGAGCTAATATTTATATAGTATTTTAAGGCTAGTAAAGATCCTACCATATAGCATGAAGTTTGATCCTCAACAACCCTGTGAGAGAGAGCACATGATTGTCTCCACAATTGTCTCCATTCTAATAACCCCTGTGGTACTAATCTCCCAAGGTTGTTGTAATGATCAAATAAGATAACACATGTAAAACCTTATATAAACACCAGCTAATATTCCTTCTAATGTGCCTTTCAGGCCCAGACCCTATGAGGAAGTTTTCCTGGGTTATTTTTTAATACAAAAATAATAATAGCAGCATCTGTTTCAAAAACTTCTTTTCCTCTTGATTGATTATCAGCTGTTTGGTTCTTTCTAAACTGAAGAGTCCTCCTCCTACTTCCCTGGTGCTCAGGGTACTTTCATAGCTTTACAAAAGTCTCTCAGTCTTGAGTAGCTACAGGCAGCAGAGGTGGTAGTAGAAAGAGTCTTTGAGGGGGCAGTTAGGTGACTCATGGGGTTTGAGGAGGTGGAGATAGGTGAGATAGAGATGAGAAAGATGAGAGAGAAAGGGAAGGAGAGAAAGATGAGCAAGGAAGAGGAGAAAGACAGACAGACACCGAGAGACCTTATGCCCTGGTGTCAAGATGTGGCTTCAGATCTTGGCAAGGACAACTCTAGCTGTGTATAGGATCACACATTTGCCACAGAGGGTCAACAAATTTACTGACCTTCTCAAAGGTTCAGTTTCCTACTCTGTAAAATGTAGATAAAAAGACTTGTATTAACTACTTTACAGAGCTATAAGTAGTTAATATATCTACTTTAGCATATCTTAAAGTATTATGTGAATGTTACTATTACCACATGTGGCAATGGAAATAATAAAAGGTAAATTATATTCCCAGACAACTCCAAATCTCCCCTATATCTGGCAAAGTATATACCATATTTTAGCTTATTCATGCTAATTGAAAAATACAGTTATTATAAAATATAAAATTATTTATTAGCCTGTACCAAGAGAAAAACATCCAGGCTTATATCACTCCAACTCAATATTCCTCTGTCCCCAACTTTTTACCCCATGACCAGCCTTGCTCTTGGGGATCGAATAGACTGATAAGGGAAAGGCAGGCCCTGGATTAGTATGTCCACAAATTAATCCATATACAGATAGTGAAAAAGATCTAATCTAAATATTGTTCCCCTTTCCCTTCCCCAGTAACACTCTAGAAAAACTAAATGATTAAAGCTTCATTTCCATTTGCCCCATATGTCCTCAGAAGGTGATGCCATTAGTGAAGTAGCATCTCATTAGTGAAAGGCAAGAGGAAAGAGGAAAATCATGGGTCTGGAACAATCTAAAATCAGGAAAACCTTTGCTCTTTGAGTGTTCTATTTTATTTTGTATTTTTCACGCAATAAAAATTTAAGAACTGGGAGAAAATATATAATCTAATCCCTTCGTTTTACAAGATGAACAACCTGCCTTGTCTCTAGACAAAGCTGGAACTCAAACCCAGGTCTTCTGACTCTTAGGCAAGAGTCTACTACCTCACAGCAGCCACCCTTATTTAAATGCAAACAAAGATCATATAGCAACTAGTTTGAGATTAATTAACCAACTTGGACTCAATTTAGATTGTTATAGATAAATAATTTAGTTTCTTCTCATCCAATTGCAAACCTGTATAAAATGCCCTTATAGATATGGAGAGGGTGCCCTCTACTGAAAGTTACTTTTATGAGCACACCTTTTTCCATCCAATACCATGCCTAAAGCAATAAACCCTATATTCTATAATGTGGTGGTTTGGTTTTTTCCCCACCCACATGCTCAGTTATATCACATTAAAAAATATAGGAATCTCTATGAAGTCTCTGAAGTTCTAGAGTTAAATGCCAAGTCCCCTACAAGAGGCCCCTGAGTGATAAAACTCAAACTCTGCTAAAGGAGTCAGCAAAGAATCTCTGGAGATCTGTGGTCTACACCAGGCCAAGAGTGAGTCTGGAAGTATTTCAACCCTCCATAAAACCTGCAATGTAGGTTGAAGAATATTGATAAAAGACATGGAGAAATTATTAACTTGTAACCCTTACTTTGCTTACCTGGACAACTGGATATTGATAATCCATACAATATACACCATACATAGCAAAAAAAATTTCTTCAGATAAAAGACCAAACAGAAAGAATTAGAAGCTTCAATTTTTCGTCTTGCTTGTTCTGTATATCCTGTACAGAAGAACAGTTGGTTCAGACCAAAAAATAATTGGTTCAGACCCCCAGGCTACTCCGGCAGAAAGTGTAACTCAACTGAAGACCTGGTGGTGGGTGGTTTTAGGCCAGGCCACTCTACCCAAAAGAATCCAGCACTGTCCAGAAGAAAGATGTTCAGAAGATCAAAAAACTCCCACCAAGTTATAATTTTATAGAGGGAAAAATGACTGTCTACAATTTGAAAAAGTTGAGCATGAAGGCCCCGGGACGACACGCAGGCTCCTGGTAACAGCAGCCCGAAATAGCAGGAGGCAAACAGCATCCAGGAGCCAGGATGGCCTCTATGCTCTGGGCCTTAGGTGCGTCAGAGGGAATGCTCCCAATCCTGGACAGGGAGGGAGATGGGTTTATTTCTCTATTCCTCCTTGGGAACTCATAGCCCCTTGTCCTTCTTAGTGTCCAAGTCAGAGACAGGTGCTGGGATTAACAGGGCAAAGCCCTTTTGCCATGCAAAGGAAAGGGAGGAAAAAGAAGTCACAGTGACACATGCAGTAAGGGATCTCTCTCATGACATTGTATGTGCTTGGATCATTTAACACCTCTCTCACTCTGTTTTAGCCCAGGCAGAGAGACAGCTGACAGGATCAGCACAACAGGGGGAGGAAGGCAGCCCCAACTCAGGGGCAACATGAAGCCTTTGGGAGGCCTCCAGATATGCAGTGTGTCCTCTCACAGCTGTCCTAGTCAAACAGAAGGATTAACTCTGGTTGCCTGCAAAAAGAGGGGGTAGAGAAATCTTTTCAGAAAGGGCAGTTGCTATTCCCCTTTTAGGACCTGCTGTATTCACCCACCACCATATACAAACACACATATGCACACATTCCTATAATAGATATTAGAGCTATAACAAACATAGACAGGTGCTGAGTTGGTCTGATTGAGAGTGGCAGGTTCAAGGATTGGTTTTTGGTGTCCTGGAGCCCATAACTGTAACTGGAGAACCACTAAGCAATTCTTAGAAGATAGAACACAGAATGAACAGAAAGACAGAATAAATGCTTAGTACAACATACTAGCCCAAACTATTAATCCTAAGAATTGACCTAATTAGTGCAAGAATTCAAATGACCCTCAGAAATGCTGGCCTCCCTTACTCTTAGAAGAATAACAGGAATGTTAAACCACTGACTAGCCGCCTTTGAACAAGATGAAGGTGTGAAGATCAAATGGAGATAGCCAAGGGTGAGGGGGCTCTCATTCCCCCTCCTTCTGCTGAGGGGTCCCTTGGGAAAGGGGAGAATTCTTTTTCCTCCCTTGGCCACAGTGATTTCTTATTTTAGAGCTATTCCATTCAGAACTCGTTTCTTTTAGTTACAATGGTGTTAGCCATTAAAGTGGTAACTTTGACCAATCTTTTAGATAAAGCATTTGAGTTGTTTAATCAATTCTAACACCAGAGAAAGCACCTGGAGAAGAGAAGACGCTAACTTATTCTGTGATCAGACTATTGTTGCGAGTCTATGTGTGTGCCTAGTTAGAGAGAATACAGCAATGGGGAGATACAGAGTTGCCAAGTCCTAAACTGAATACTCAGCTTTGTTACTGTTTTATCTTGGGCACACTACTTTAATAATTAACATTATATTTACTGAGTGCCAGGCACAATTATTTCATGCTATTTTCACAAGTCTGGGAGATATAGGTGTTACTATTATTATACAATTGAGGAAACTGAGGCAGCCATTAAGTAACTAGCACAGGATCAGAAAGCTGGTAAATATCTGAGGCTTAGGTCTTCCAGACCCCAGGTCCAGCATTCCATAAATGCACTGTGGGGCCCCTTTTGTTGCCCCTAACCTAGTGAGCTTCATTTTCTTCATATGTAAAATGTGGATAATCATGTTTGCCCAGCCTGTCTTACAGAGTTGTTTGAAGAATTCAATTTGGGGGGTGGGGGGGGGGGGGAGGGAGAGAAAGTCTTCCCAAGTTATGAAAACTTAAAAACATGGCTATTGGCTTAGGAAATGAGTTAGCAAGTTCAGAAAGATTTACCCCCGGCATGGTTGCAGGAGGACAAATCAAACCCAACATATTCAAAACAGAACCTACTATCTCTATTCCCAAACTCATCCAAAGTTCCTTATTTCTGCCAAGAGAAATAATATTCTTCCTTGTCATTCATATTCGAAACATTGGTGTCACTTTCAACTCCTCACTCCCACTCAGTCCACAACCAGTTGTCTAATCTTGGCACTTTTACCTTCAGATTTCTCCATTCACAGAGCCACCACCCTCATTAGCTACTAATGGTACACCTGTCTTAAATCTCTCAGGGTTTGTCTCCATCTCTTTACCATAAACTCCAGTAGCCCCCTACTTTGCTTGAGATCAAAGATGAACATTTAAAGTTCACCAAATTGGCCCCTTCCTACCTCACCAGTTTTCTTAAACACTACATCCTTCCATGTCCTCAGCCATAATGACTAGTCTACTGTCTGTCACACACAATGCCCCCTATGCATGAGACGTACTCCTGAAATCCTTCCAAACTCAGCTTTACATGAAAGCCCTTCCTGATGCCCTCAGCTTGCCAGTGCATCCAACACTCAACAAATGACCATGTATTTATTTAGTATGTGTTATATTTATACCTTCATGTGGATGGAGTCTATCTCATCCTTGAGGGTTTCTGCCTCTGTATGCCCAGCATGGGGAGCTTCTTAAGAAGGAGGCCTGTCTTTTATTCTTCTTTGTATCCTCAGTTTTGGGCATAATATCTAGTGCTTAATTACTGCTTACTGACTTACTGCCTCTGAATTGGTGAATAGAGTCTAAACTCAATCTGCCAATCAATAGGCTTTTATTAAGCACCACACTTTGGGGGTGAGGGTGGGGTGAGAACTAAAGCATTAAGAAGTTTATATGGGGCTACAGAGGGGCCTGGAGTGAAGGCAGATTCCTGATGAACCTGAGGAATCATGGAAAAGCCCTGGAGCTGAGCTTTGAAGAGCCAGAAATCAGGAGGCAGGCATTCCAGCCAGGGCAATAGGCTGTGTCAAAATGCACAGATGTCAAAGATGAAATGTCATATTTGGGGAACCCCAAGGAGCCCAGTTCAGCTAGAGCACAAAGTAGTATATAATCACCCTGCAGAGCCAGACTGGAGCCAGGTTGGGAAGGGACTGAAATGTCCCCAAAGTGGCACTTGTACTTAATCTTAAAGGCAACAAGAAACAATAAACATTTCTTAGACTGGAGACAGATGTAGTCAGGTGTGCACTTAAACCAACACAAACAAAAATTATTTCTCTCTCCATGTAAATTCACAAGTACTACAAAAAGATAAAATGACAGCACAACTTTAATAATTGAAAAGGGATGACTGTAAAAAGTAATGTTTTATTCTTTTACTTGGGAAGTAATTTCCAACAGAGATTTTGATCCTGCCCCCCATATCCCTACCTTCAACACTGCTAGTACTAATAGACCCTTGGTTCCACCCCTCCCAGTAATCATCACAGTTTTGAGCTGGGAAATACCAGAGAGAAGTGAATCCAATCCCCTCATTTTATGAATGAGACAACAAAGAAAAAAACATTAACTACATTATAAAAGTGAATATGGTCAATATGGTCAGTAAATTGTGCACAGCTTTTAACCTGGTAGGTAGCACCACTAATTGGCTTATATTTCAAAGAGATAAAAGAATGAGGAAAAGGAAAAGAATTGGTAAGTACAAAAATATTTTTGTGTCAGCTAAGCAAACAACAGGAAACAAAGGAAGTTCCCATTAATTGGAGAACAGCTCTAACAAACTACAGTATTAATTGAATATTAATTATTGTGGCATAAGAATGATGAAATGAAAGATTAAGAGAAAGCTGGGAAAACGTGTATAAACTAATAATGCACAGTGAAATGAGAACCAGGAGAACAATTAAATAATAACTATAACATTTTCAAGAAAAATAATTTTGAAAGACCTAAAAACTCTGATAAATGCAATGTCCACAAATGATTCCAAAGAACTAATGATGATGCCTGCTGTCTACCTCCTAACAGAGGGATTAAGATTAGTCAGGGGAAAAAAGACCTACTTTTTGGACCTGGTCAATATGTTGATTTGCTTTTTTGACTACCCTTATTTTTTAAGAAAGAAAGTATTTAAATTTGGGAAAGGAGATTTGGAATTTGGTGGAAGAGGCTAGTAACAATTTTTTTTTAAATGGGGGAAAAGAATAAAAGGCCAACTGTATAACAGGATCCCCCCCCTCTCTTTTTCTGTCACTTAGAAATATTCATTTAATGAATTAGCAAAGTATGAAAAGACAATTAATTTTCCTTAAATCTGGGAGATTCTGGGGGCAGCTGGGTAGCTCAGTGGATTGAGAGCTAGCCCTAGAGACGGGAGGTCCTAGGTTCAAATCTGGCCTCAGCCACTTCCTAGCTGTGTGACCCTGGGCAAGTCACTTGACCCCCATTGCCTAGCCCTTACCACTCTTCTGCCTTGGAGCCAATACACAGTATTGACTCCAAGATGGAAAGTAAGGGTTTAAAAAAAAAAATCTGGGAGATTCTTATACCAGTTATATCAGTCAAATCCAATATCCAATAACCATTTCTTATATGCTGGGCACTGTACTAGGGATACAATTAAGACAATCTCTGCCCTCAAGGAATTTACAATTTAAAGGGGAGAGGGGAATCAGGCATGTGGGATGAAGGTTCTTTGGAGTTGAAACCAGGCAGGGTAGCAGATATAATGTGGAATGAGAATAAAATCAATGACTAGTGACAATATTAAAGATGGTAGTACTGGAGGGGTCCAAGGAGTGGGGGCACAGTGAATGAGATATAACAAATAGAAGTAACCAGATTACATTCAGAGGGACAAATTAAGCTGCCAATCTAACATAGTGAGGGACTGCTACAGTTGGATATATTAATGTACTGCTCTCAATGGACCTGTTTCCTGATGGTTTTATAAGTCATACAAGCTCTGCTAGGCATCCTGGGAGAGTATGAGTGTCCACCAGGTGATGTTCTTTGCTGGCCTCACAGCTATGCTAAACAATATGCTGTTGATTCTCTATCTCCCCTAGTTTCATGGCTGAAAACTTTCCTCTGCTACCAGCTTCTGAGTTTCATCTCTTCAGGTCACCTGATGGCCATCTTGAATTCCTGATAACTGCAAGCTAGAAAATCTCTCCCTGATAAGGACAGGAGCAATGCAATAAACATCCCTCCCAGCTAAGGAATAGAAAACCAGAGTTTCTCAGCATAAAACTAGATACGATTTAAAAAATCTGAATGTACTTTTTTCCAGCTAAAATATTCCATACATCCTAACCCCAAGCTTCTAACTTGAGGTTATAATGTCCTAGTAACTACCATTTAATTATCTTAATGAAATCTTCTGCCCCAAACTCATGTCAGAGGGTTCCTAAAGGGGGAAAAAAGTCCAGAATGCTTTATAGGTATCTAAGTAATAATTTCATCCTGTTCCCCTATGGGAACCTGAAACAATTAAGTGTTTTTTTAAAGTACACAGAGGAGGGAGGAAGAGAGAGCTGATGGCAGAGGGAAAGGAAGCAGAGTGGTGACCTCCTGTTGATAAGCTCCTCTAAATTCATCTAGAAAATGCTTTAGACTGAATCTTGATGGGGAAGTCATGAAAAAAATCACAAAGAGTCCTTTTTCCAGCACAACTCAATATAGGGAGTCAGACAAAAAAAAGGTCTGTGGTCAGGCCAGGAACATGCTGTTTTGTGGAGCACTCCAACACCCCAAGAGAGGATATGCAACCACAACTTTAGGAGTCCCCAGGCCCATGATGGAAGACCTCCAGACCGTATAATGGGACACTGAAATGCTGACAGGTGGGAGCTGGCATCTTGGATGCTCATTATCCAGTAAAAAGGGAACCTGCATGCAGCAGTGGAATTTAGGCCCTGAACAGTCCATAGCTCAGACTTTAGGAGCAAAGCAGAGTCTGATGTCCAACTATAGAGCTTAGCTGAGGGGGGGGGTGGGGGGGGAGTTGGGGGAGAGTCTAGCAGCATCTGATGCTGGCAGAGTGGGAGATGAACACACAAATTAGATCAGTTAGAGGTGCCTAGCCTGTCCCTAAGAACCTTGAATAGGAATAAGATAGCAGCAACAGATCTTTCCTCTAGAAAAGTGGCAGAGACCAGTACTGACAGGCACTCTGGAAGTAGGCTGAAAGGAACCCCATCATAATGAAGAAAAAATACTCCAAAACATTTCTGAGCAATGCCTCAGAGAAAAACAGAGCTTGGGCACCAACTCAACTAGAATTCCTTGAAGAGAGGAAGTAAGCATTTAAAATGGTTTTTGAATGAATTGAATGAGAGCATGTAAGGGAAAAAAAGAGAAAGTAAACAAGAGCTACAGAAGAAAGAACTAGAAAAGGTAATTTAACAGCTTGGCATAAAAAGTACAAAACTTTGCCCAAGCAACAAATTCCCTGAAAATGTGAATGAACCAAATGAAAGGCAATGGCTTCATGAGGCAAGAATAAATAATGAAGTTGAAAGTCTGGGGAAAAAATTGAAAAAAATGTAAGGTATATCTCATAGCAAAAACAAATAACCTAGAAAACAGACTGAAGAGAAGAAATTTGAGAATCATTGGACTATCTAAATGCCATGATCTTCTCCTACCCACTCCAGAATGAAAACTCCCAGGTCCATCAATAGCTGAAATTACAAAACTTCCACATCAAAGAAAAAAATACTACAAGCAGAGAGAAAGAAATAATACAAATGCCAAGAAGTCACACACAATTTTGCAGCCACAACCATAAAGGAAAAGAGTACCTAGAATAGATTCCAAAAGCCAAAGAATATGTCTTGGCTTATAGTCAAAAATAATTTAGTCAAAAAAAAATGAGTATAGAGGAAAATTCAGAGGGGAAATGGTCTTTCTTGATGAAAAGAAGAGAACTGAAAAAAAAACCTCCGAAGTTCAAACACAAAAGTGTAAAGGGTATATATAAAAATCAAAACACAAAAAGGTAAACATGAATGAACAATGATAAAGAACTAAAAAGGATAACCTGCTTACAGTCAAATAAAGGGAGAAGAAACACATATCCTTGATGAATTCTATAATCAAGGGTAACAGGAGCCAAATTAGACAAGGCCTGAGATATTATAACTGGATCTTAAGAAAAAAACAAAGGAAGAAGGCAACCAGCAACCAAGTCTAGAGATGGGAACACCTTCATTCAAACCTGGTCTTGGAGACTTCCTAGAGGTGTGACCCTAGGCAAGTCACTTAAACCTCATTGCCTAGCCCTTACTGATCTTCAGCCTTGGAATCAATAGACAGCATTGATTCTAGTATGGAAGGTAAGAGTTTTTTTAAAAGAAGGAAAGGTGGGAGAAGGAGAAATATATGAAGGAGTAAGGGAAAATAGTTTAAAGAAAATGGGCTTACACGATGAGAGTGCACAAATAGACATCTAAACAAACAAGGAAGACCAGAGCCAAGAAGATATTGCAATAAAGGCATAGACCTGCCTGAGTTCTCCCAAATTACCCTCCAAATAACTTTAAAATAATGCCTCAAAATGAATTCTAGAGAGGAAGAACTAGCAATAAGATTGGACAAAATTTTTCAGTCCAAGACAATATAGAAACTAGATAGGAAAGCACTGTTTTTCTGGGGTGAAAGTGAGGCACAATCCAGTAAAGGGGTGTCCTGGCAAGTTTACCACACCCCTGCAAACCAACATAGGCATTGGGGAATAACTGAGTAAGAGGCTAGCAATTTCCAGAGCTCTCAGACTACAGACAATAGGGGATCACACAACTATTTTACAGGATTATATAAACTAGGTTACAGGACCCCTTTGCTGGCACTGGGTTGCATTTCCTATATTGGAAGCTAATATGAAGGTCCAGGTCATAGTTCCATGGTAAGGAGGAGGAGGAACACTAGCATACTAGAGCTTCTTCAGAGAATTTGGGAAGAATTGTTATAGTTGTTCACATTGCAAAGCACAAGCCAGGAGAGCAGTGACCACACCATTCCTTAGATCATACCAACTTGGATGAATAGAAAATTTACAGATCTCCCCAAAACTAGCTCTGAAACCAGCAGCAAGAAACACTTGAAGCTTGGGACACATGCCCCCTCTAGTCTGAGAGCAAAGCCCAACTTCAACATAAAGTTAAAAGTCATGAAAGAGACTGTGAAATGAGCAAATAAAAAAAGAATCAAACCATAAGGTGTCACTATGGTGATAAGGAAGATCAAAATAAACTCAGAAGAGGGCTACATGCAAAGCTTCAAATGAAAATATTAAGAGGTTTTAGGCAGCAAAAGAATTCCTAAAAGAGCTCAAAAAGGATTTAAAAAATCAAATATTACAGGTAGCATAAAAATTAGGAAAAGGAACATGAGTGAAACAAAAAGTCACAAAAAAATTCTACATCTTGAGAAAACATAAAAATTTTTGAAAAAGACATACCAAAATTCACTGAAGAAAAAATTGCTTAAAAAGTAAAACTGCCCAAATAGAAAAGGAAATATAACAGCTCACTGAAGAAAATAATTCCTTAAAAATTAGAATTCAGCAAGTGAAAACTACTGATTCTATGAAACATCAAGAAATAATAAAAGTAAAAATTTTAAAAGAAAAAGTGAAATATTTTATTGGAAAACCAACTAACCTGAAAAAAATGGAACAAGGAAAGATAATAAAAGAATTACTGGATTAAAAATTGTTAATAAGCATATGAAGAAATGTTCTAAATCTCTTTATAATCAGAGAAATGTAAATGAAAACGACTCTGAGGTACTACCTCACACCTAGCAGATTGGCTAACATGACAGCAAAGGAAAGCCCTCCAATTGGGGAATGGCTGAACAAATTGTGGTATCTGTTGGTGATGGAATACTATTGTGCTCAATGGAATAATACAATTGAGGAATTCCATGTGAACTGGAACCACCTCCAAGAAGTGATGCAGAGTGAAAGGAGCAGAACCAGGAAAACGTTGTACACAGAGACTGATACACTGTGGCACAATCGAATGTAATGGACTTCTCTACTAGCAGCAATGCAATGATCCAGGACAATTCTGAGGGACTTATGAGAAAGATGCTATCCACATTCAGAGGAAGAACTGTGGGAACAGAAACACAGAAGAAAAACAACTACTTGATCACATGGGTCGAGGGGATATGACTGGGGATGTAGACTCTAAATGATCACCCTAGGGCAGATATAAATAATATAGAAATAGGTCCTGATTAATGACACATGTAAAAGCCAGTGGACCTGCATGTTGGCTATGGGAGAGGGTAGGGGGAGGGTAGGAAAAGAACATGAATCTTGTAACCATGGAAAAATATTCTAAATTAATTAATTACACAAAATTTTCCAGGGGGGGAGGGGAGAGAGAAAGAATTACTGAATTACCTAAAAGTGATGATCAAAAAAAGAACCTTTCAGGAATTATCAAGGAAAACTTCCCTGATGTCCTATAACCAATGTGTCAAATAGAAATTGAAAAAATCTACCCAATGCCTCCTGAAAGAGATCCCAAAATGAAAAGTCTTAAGGAATATTATATAACCAAATTCCAGAGCTCCCAAGTCAAGGAGAAAATACTCTAGTCATAAATAAACAATTCCTAAGGCCAGATGGATTCACAAGTGAATTCTACCAAACATTTTTTTAAATTCCAAAACTATGTAAGTTATGGAGAAAAGGGGGAAAGGAGTCCTACCAAATTCCTTTTACAACACAAGTATGGTGTGACATCTAAACAAGGAAGATTGAAATCAGAAAAAGAAAACTACAGATCAGTTTCCCTAATGAATATTGATGCAAAAGATTTTAATGAAAAAAAAATACTAGCAAAGAGATGACAACAAGATATCATAAAGATCATGCACTATGTTTAGGTGGGATTCACAACAGGAATGCAGGGATGATTCAATATTAGGAAAACTATCAACATAATAGACTAAATAAATAACTAAACCAACAAAAATTATATTACCTCAATAGATGTTTAAAAATTTTTTGACAAAACACAACACTCATTCCTATTAAAAATACTGGAGTATAGGAATAAATGAAACTCCTTAAAATGATAAATAGCATATACCTAAATTCATTAGCAAGTATTATCTATAATGGTGACAAGCTTTCCAATAAGATCAGGGATGAAGTAAGGATGCCCATTATCATCACACTTATTCATTATTGTACTAGAAATGCTAGTAATAGCAATAAGAGAAAAAGAAGTTAAAGGAATTAGCATAAGCAATGCAGATGATATGATGCTATACTTCGGGGAGTCCCAGAGAATCAACTAAAAAAATAGTCAAAATAATAATTTCAGAAAAGGTTGCAGGATATAAAATAAATCCACATAAATCATCAGCATCATTGCTATACATTACCAATAAAGTCCAGTAGCAAGAGAAAGAGAAACTCCATTTAAAATAAAATAAAATTACAGTAGACAATATAAAATACTTTATTTGCATACAATTTTTATAAATAAAGTCAGATCTGAACTAAAAAATATTAGTTCTGCAGTAGGTCAAGTCAAATTAATAAAATGTCAATTCTACCTAAATTATTTTATTTACTTAGGTATGCCAATCACCCCCCCCAAATAAGAATTTTAATGGAGCTAGAAAAAAATAACAACATTGATCTAGAAGAACAAAAAGTCAAGAATACCAAGTGAATCAGTGAAAAGAAATGGGAAGGAAGGTGGTTTATCTACACCAGATCTCAAACTGTATTACAAAACAGAAATCAACAAAGCAGGCTAATACTGGCTAAGAGACAGAAGGGCAGATTAGTGGAATGATTGGTTATACAATATACAATGAGGTATACAATACACAGAAGGGTAATAACCAGAGTAATCTAGTGCTTGATAAGATCCCAGTTTTGGGGAAAGGAAATCAGTACTTCATTATAATTGCTGGGGAAACTGGAAAGCAGTTAGGGGAAAACTAGGCATAGATCAGCATCTCACATTGTATATACCAAGATAAGGTAAAAAAGGGTACATGATTTAGACAGAAAGGGTGGTGTACCATAAGCAAATAAGAGTAATATAGTTTACCTGTCACATTTATGGATATGGGGAAGAATTCATTATCAAACAAGAGATAGAGAACACTCCAGAATGTAAAATGAATAATTGTTATATTAAATTTAAAAGGGTTTGCACGAACAAAATCAATGCTGCTAAGATTAGAAGGAAAGTAGAAAATTGGCTAGGTAAATTTATACCAAGTTTTTCTGATAAAGGCTTCATAAAATATATAGACCTGGGACAAATTTATAAGAATACAAGCCATCCCCCAAGTGATAAATGGTCAGAGGATATTTATCAATTTTCTAAAGAAAAAAAAATCAAAGCTACCTATAAGTCCTATGGAAAAAAATGTTCTAAATCACTACTGACTACAAATAAAACAACTCTGAGATACAATCTCACACCTATCAAATTGGCTAATATGACAGAAAAGGAAAATGATAAAATGTTGGAGAGGATGGGAGAAAACTAATGCACTGTTGGTATACTCATGAACTGATTCAAACATTCTGGAAAGCAATTTGGAAGTATGACCAAAGGGATATAAAAATGTGTATATCCTTTGATACAGCAATACCAAAGTTAGGTTTGAATGAGAGATTGGGAAAAAAAGGGAGGAAGGACCTATTTGTACAAAAATATTTATAGCAGTTTGGAAATTGGAAATTGTGGAGATGCCTATCAATTAGGGGAAGGGCTTAATAAGTTATGATATAGTCAACCATCAATATTCACACGTTTAACTTTCATAACTTCAAACATTTGTATGATTTTATAAGTAACCTTATTTTCACTTTCACATTGAGCACACATTCATGGCTATGTACAGTAAAGAAAAAATGAGAGGCACTATGCACAGAAGTTGTGAAGTAGCTCTAGGAAAGAGCTCCCCATGCATTCATTTCATATTTTCATTTTTGCTGATCCAAGATCACAGTCTCAAGGTTAAATGTCAAATTGCCTCTGCTATGCTTCCCTATTCCAAGACCCTCAAGAATCTCAAATGCACATAAAGCAGATGACATTGACAGGTTATTTCAAGCTGGAGAGTCTTTCACAATCTCTAATGCTATCAACCAGCCATTAAGCAGAGAGTGTTGAAGGTAATGTGTCAAGACCTCACCAGTCTAGGTATCTTTCAAAAACAGTGACTAAGTTCCCAGAGACTTCTCCCCTGGTTTTCAGGAAGTGGCCAAGGTGAAGAGGTTTATAGAAATATAGGATACAGTACAATGCCCTCACACTGCCATCTAAGACAGTGGAAGGTAAGATTCAGGTTTAAAAGTGTTTTAGTTTTAAGAATCTTTTTTCTATATAGTATTTATGACACTATAGATTTTGTGGGCTATGAAAAGCAAATCTTGTCTTAAATCAGTGTTTCATCTGGATGTCAGCACAAAAGGTCACAGAATTATAGGAAATTACAAGTGAGAAAAATGTCCTGCATGTTACCAATTTTATTTTGTGTACTGCATTTTATGGGTCATTTCATAGCTACGATGTTAGGAAAAGTACAGGTTATTAGAATTTCCGTTTTGTTTTAAACAATTGTATACAGAAAATATATTTTCAGTAATCTCTAGCAGAAGATTAAAGTCTCCTACCCAAAGGTTCAACATCTTAAGGTTTATGGGGTTTTTTCTCTTTGTGCCATTTTCTAGGAATATTGCTCCCCTTGAAAGTTGAGGACTGACTGTATACAAATGTGATGGAATACCACTTTGATGCAAGAAATGAGAAAGTATTGTTTAAGGGATGTAACAGCTGCTCACTGAACTTGTCAGTTTTCTGATTCACTGAGAAACCCTGCTCTCTCCCCTCTTAAACTAGACAGAGGGAGAGATTAAAAAAAAATCCCTTTAGCAGTATTTAATATTAGAAAAACTTGGGAAGTCTTATATGAACTGATGCAAAGTAAAGTGAGCAAAACCAGAACATCAATGTACACAGTAACAACAATGTTGTAAAGATGAGACAATGATACTGACTGACTGATGGTCAGCCACAATTCCAAAGAAATCATAATGAAATATCCCATCTACCTCCAGGTAACTGATGGACTCTGAGTAAGGGAAGAAACATATATTTTTCTTTCTTTTTTTCTGAACATGGTTAATGAGGACATTTCCTCTGAATAACTAGATAGATTAGACACACAGACAGTCAGATAGATAGAGATCTAATAATTGTACTCTTCTTGTCTTTTTTTTTTTAAACCCTTACCTTCCATCTTGGAGTAATACTGTGTATTGGCTTCAAGGCAGAAGAGTGGTCAGGGCTAGGCAATGGGGGTTAAGTGACTTGCCCAGGGTCACACAGCTGGGAAGTGTCTGAGGCCACATTTGAACCTAGGACCTTCCATCTCTAAGCCTGACTCTCAATCCACTGAGCCACCCAGCTGCCCCCTCTTCTTGTCTTCTTAATGGGGAAGAAAAGGAATAAGTGGAAAATTTGAAACTGCAAAAAAAAAATTTTTTTTAAATTAGATATGTAAATGAAAGCTTTTTTGTATCTTATAAAATAAAAAATCTGTTGTGTAAAAATAAGTAAATGCTAGCAAAAAAAATCTATCTATCTATCCATCTATCTATCTATCTATCTATCTATCTATCTATCTATCTATCTATCTATCTATCTATCTATCTATATATTTTTTTAATGCATTATGCTCAGTGGTAGCTAGGTGGCTCAGTGGATTGAGAGTCAGGTCCAGAGATAGGAGATCCTAGGGTCAAATCTGGCTGTATGAACCTGGACAAGTCACTTAATCTCCATTATCTAGCCCTTATGCTCTTCTGTCCTGGAATCAATGTAAAGTATTAATTCTAAGAGAGGGTAAGGCTTTTAAAAAATAAAAATAAAATCTCCTATTCCACAAGAGTGAGCACTGTCAATCTTGAGGAAGATCTCAGTGGAGTAACTCAAGAAGTTGTTCTTGGACTTGTAATCTTCAATGTATTTATCAATGACTTGGAGGAAGGCATGGAAAGCAAATTTACAGATGATACAAAGCTGTAAGGGAATACAAAAATGGTAGGTGGAGGCAGGATCCCAAAAGAAATAGAAGACGATAGAACAATGGGCTGGTTCTAATAAGAAGAAATTTAAGAGATACAGTTAAAGTTTTATTCTTGGGTTCATTCATATATAGAAAAACAGGATGAGAAAGTAATGAACAGGCAATAGTTTGTGTAAAAATAATCTAGTTGGCTTTATTGGATTGCAACTTCAATATGAATCAATAGACCTTAAAAAGCTGGTAATAAAAGCTTAAGACTGTATTTATATCAACATAGCCCCATTATTATTAGGGATTAGGGAAGTAACAGTCCTACTTTACTCAACTTTGATCAGACTATATCTAGAGTTTTCTCTTTTAAAAAGAGATTCCTTTTAAAAAGAATCCCTACAAACTGAAACATGTCCTGAGGAAGAAAACCATATGATACAAATATCTGCAGAAAATACTTTGTAAATTTAACTTGTAAAAAGATTTTTGACTATCTGGACAGTCACACAAGAAAAAGGGACCATACTTGTTTTGCTTGACCCCGAAGGATATTGTGGTAATGGGTAGAAGCTACAGAAAGATAGATATCAGATTAATATAAGAAAAAACCTTGGAAATGCCCTAAAGTAGAATGAGCTGACTCAGGAAGTGGTGGACTCTCCATCATTGAAAGCCTTAAAGCACAAGTTAGATCATCACTTGTTAGGGATTTTATTCAAGTG
Organism: Monodelphis domestica; assembly: GCF_027887165.1. Classification (NCBI taxonomy): domain Eukaryota; kingdom Metazoa; phylum Chordata; class Mammalia; order Didelphimorphia; family Didelphidae; genus Monodelphis; species Monodelphis domestica. Next base: position 98,584,720 of record NC_077231.1, read on the forward strand.
ATTACTCTTTGTTAGACTAGATGACCCTATGATTCTGTAAACATGACCTACTCCCATTTATCCACTTTATAATGTGGTTAATCTGGGCCCATTGTATCCAGAATTCAGCCAATCTTCGCTCTTGCCATTTGCATCCTACCTTCTTCCATCAGCTTGTCAATCGACAGAATCTCTGCTCTCACAATCTCCTGAGCTTGAAAGAGAACCCTGAACCCAATCTCTAGATGAGATCCTTCTGATCCTTCAAGGACTAAGGCAGATACCAACTCTTCCATTAAGTCTTCTCTCATTCTCCCACAAAGTATAGTCTCTCTCCTAGATTTTAACAGAGAAGTTTATTTGTACCACTCCTTTACACCTATGATATAATTTGTATTACATTTATTTATGTGCATATCTTACATTTCCCCTTGTACTCCACTGTAAACTAGAGAGCAAAGACTATGACATAATTCTTCCATATTTGTAACTTTAGGATTTGTCAGAGTGCCTTACATTATGATAAGCACTTAAATGTCCTAAAAGAACTGCTAGGAAAGCCACCGACAGTGTTTAAACAGAATAACGACAATATTAAAATGAAATTTTAGGGAGATTCTTCTAGTCACAAGTTTGTCTTGGAAGAAAAGGAGCTTATTAATGAAATCTAAGTGTGAGAAAAGGGACTACTTGTAGAAGAAATGACAAGTCATGGATGGAAGAGAGGTGAAAAAGAAAGATCAACAGACTCAGTGACTGGTTAAGGAAGATAAGGAGTCATAGACTCCTAATTCCAAATAAAGATCTAAGTAGGAGTAACCAAGAGAATGACGGTATCACTGATAAACTATGAAATCAAGGCAACAGATACATTTTGAAGGATGCTAGGACTGAAGTGATGATAGGACAAGACTGACAAGAAATGTTCTGTAGGCTGCTGGAAATACAGGCAACAACTTAAGAGAAGAAATTGGGGCTTAAAGATAGTAATTTTGGATTTATCTTCCTAGAAGTGACAACTGACACCTCACAGGGAATGAAGTAGAATTCCTATCCCTATCTCTTTCACCACAAAGCAGCTAGATGGTGAAAGAGAGAGAATATTGGGCTTGGCAATCAGGAAGACTTAAATTCATATCTAGCTTTAAGATACCTGCTAGCTATATGACCCTGGGTAAGTCACTTAACTTGTCTGTCTCATTTCCTCACCTGTAAAATGAGGGTAATAATAGCTCTTGTTTCCCCACACTGTGAAGATCAAATATTTGTAAAGAACTTTGAAAATCTTAACACACTATATAAATGCTAGCTATTATACATTTCTTGCAACTTGAGGTAATTTTCTTCTGTTTCCCCTGACTAGAAAACCAAAGAATCTGATTATCTTTCTACTTAAACACATTTATTGTATGTTTGTATGCTGTACAAATTTACAGATGACAGAAAGCTAAGAAAGATAATTCATTGGAGTATAGAACTGGAATCCAAAAACTAAGTCAACAAGTTACAAAGATGGGTTGAAGCAAATGAGGTGAAATTTAATAGGTATAAATGAAATATGCAGATAAGGTGGGGAAAAAAACCCAAATAGTTTTAGTAGACAACAAACTCATTGAGTTAGCTGAGGAATGTGACAGCCAGGAAAAAGTTTTACTAGTAGAATCTGAAGCAAAGGAAGGGACAGTTCTATTTTATTCTGTTCTAATCAAACTTTGTTTAGAAGATGGTCAGCTCCCAAAGCCACATTTTAGAAGGGGCACTGATATAAACTGGATCGTGATCAGGAGAGTGAAGGGACAGTGTACCAGAAGAAACAAGTTGTTGACGGAACTAGAGAGTTTAGCCTGGAGGAGGGACGACTCTGGAAATAATGAGAGTTGTTTTTCAGTATTTGAATATATCATGTTACATTTGTTCTGGTTTGATCCTAGAAGGCACAACTAGAAGCAACAAGAAAGCACTTAAAAGAGGCAGATTTTAATGAAGTATAAGGAAAAACTTTCTAACATAGAACATTCCAAAGAAAAATAGGCTATCTTGAGGTCTTCAGCTCCAACAGAGGCTGTTCCTTCTCTCTCAATGGCTCCTGATCCCAACACACTGGCTCCTGAAAGAGGACCCAGAATGCTTTTTGCCACTGACACTTCCAGACTCTCCCTTTATCTTTACTCACACAATCTATCTTCCTTTTGTGTTCATTCAATCTAGAATTTCTGCCTAATTCAATAACAGCTTTACTATACCAGTCCCTTCCCTCCAAGGCATTCTCCCTCCTTTTCTCCAGTAGTTCAGCAGCTAATTCATTATCTATCCATTCCCCAAATTCTGCCCTTCTACTAGGGGACATTAATATATACATATATGCTCTCTTAAACTTCCTAGATTCCCAATTCCTTAGCCTTCTTAAATTCCATGACTTACTCCTTTCATTGAATCTCAAATCTACAGGATGGTCACATCCTAGGTTTGGCCATTACTCACAAGTGTTCTGCTTCTTTAATTAGAAATTGGTATGTCGGGGGCAGCTGGGTAGCTCAGTGGATTGAGAACCAGGCCTAGAGATGGGAGGTCCTAGCTTCAAATGTGGCCTCAGACACTTCCCAGCTGTGTGACCCTGGGCAAGTCACTTGACCCCCATTGCCTAGCCCTTACCACTCTTCTGCCTTGGAGCCAATACACAGTATTGACTCCAAGATGGAAGGTAAGGGTTTAAAAAAAAAAGAAAAAGAAAAGAAATTGGTATGTCCTTATCCATCCTTACCCCTAATTCCAGCTGTCCCTATGCTTCATCCTTAATAAACATATTATGAATTGTCACTGAGAACATCAATCTCTCTATTCCTCAGTACTTTCTTGGGCTATTAACCCTTCTCCTGACCCAATAGTGAGCCATTTCAGTTCTAATTGTCTGAATCTCTTTCTCTTTGTCATCATTCTTCTCTTGCCAAACTGTGATCTACATGTCTTCTCCACTCCTATTCATTGTATCTGGGAGTCTCAGAACTATGCTGTGTACATTAGAAATGTATGTTTCTGGTTTGTTTGTTTTTTTTTTTAACCCTTTATCTTCTGTCTTGGAACCAATACTGTGTAGTGGTTCCAAGGAAGAAGATCTGTAAGGGCTAGGCAATGGAGGTTAAGTAACTTACCCAGGGTCACACTACTAGGAAATGTCTGAAGTCAGATTTTAACCCAGAAACCCCCTCCCCCATTTCTAGGCCTAACTCTCAACCCACTGAACAAATGCATACTCAGCTTGGCCCTCACTGCTGCAAGGCAGCTTTTTACTCCTCTCTAATTGATTCCCTATCTCACCTCCCACAAAAGCTATTCTAAATTTTCTCTTCCTTCTTTAACCCTCTGACACCTCTTTTCTACCACCACCCCTATTCTCAACTAAGGACTTTCTAATTTAATTTATTGAGAAAGTTTAGGTCATTTGCTTAAGCTCCCTCTTCTCCCAGTGTTTTCATCTCAAACCCCACAGATATTGTCCTGTTCTCTCCCCTTTCTCCATCTCTGCACCTCGCCATCCAAAACACACCCAGACAGTTCGCACATTTTACAACGTAAGTCGTCTTAGAGATCCATCTTATTTGCAAACATTCCAGTCCTGACTGGACAACAAGCTGTCTGCCAAGGGACCACTCACTGGAAGCTCAACCAAGAAATGGAACCAGTTCAGAGACACAGTGAAGGAAACATCAAAGGCAGTCCTAGGCCCAAAACAACACAACCACCAGGACTGGTTTGATGAGAACAACACTGCTATTGAAGAACTATTGAGCAAGAAGAACAAAGCTTTTATGGAGTGGCAAAATAACCCAAACTCTGCTCCTAAAAAGGACAGATTCAAGTCTCTCCAAGCCATGGCGCAGCGTGAGATCAGGAAGATGCAAGACCGATGGTGGGAAAAAAAGGCAGAAGAAATCCAGCAGTTTGCTGATATGAAAAACTACAAACAATTTTTCAGTGCCCTCAAGACTGTCTATGGGCCATCAAAACCCACCACCACTCCCTTGCTATCCTCTGACGGTGACACTCTCATAAAAGATAAAAAAGGCATCAGCAACAGGTGGAAAGAACACTTCAGTCAGCTTCTCAACCGACCCTCTTCAGTCGACCAAAGCTCCCTTGACCAGATCCCCCAAAACCACTCCATTGAACAACTTGATGTCCCTCCTTCAATAGAGGAAGTCCAAAAAGCCATTAAATAAATGAGTGCAGGCAAGGCACCTGGTAAAGAAGGGATCCCAACTGAGGTGTACAAGGCCTTAAATGGAAAGGCTCTCCAGGCATTCCACATAGTACTGACCAGCATATGGGAAGAGGAAGACATGCCCCCAGAACTCAGAGATGACTCCATCGTAGCCCTATACAAGAACAAAGGCTCACAAGCAGCCTGTGACAACTACAGAGGCATCTCACTACTCTCCACTGCTGGAAAGATCCTCGCCCGTGTTATACTCAACAGACTCCTGTCATCTGTTTCAGAGCAGAACCTGCCTGAATCACAATGTGGCTTCCAAACAGATCGCAGCACCATCGACATGGTCTTCACGGTGAGGCAAATGCAGGAAAAATGCCTTGAGCAGAACCTGAGTCTCTACATTGTCTTCATAGACCTGACAAAGGCATTCGACACAGTGAACAGGGACGCATTGTGGGTGATCCTCAGCAAGCTCGGTTGCCCAGCAAAATTCGTCAAACTGATCCAGCTCTTTCATGTCGACATGACAGGGGAAGTCCTATCTGGTGGAGAGACTTCCGATCGCTTCAACATCTCCAATGGCGTGAAACAAGGCTGTGTCCTCGTTCCGGTACTATTCAACCTATTTTTCACCCAAGTATTACGACATGTTGTGATCGACCTAGATCTGAGCGTCTACATCAAATACCGACTGGATGGCTCACTATTCGACCTTTGCCGCCTGACTGCAAAAACAAAGACAACAGAGAGACTCATCCTGGAAGCTCTCTTTGCAGATGACTGTGTTCTCATAGCCCACCAAGAAAATCATCTCCAAACCATTGTGGACAGGTTCTCCACCGCAACAAAATTGTTTGGCCTGACTATCAGCCTCAGCAAAACAGAGGTGCTGTTCCAACCTGTACCAGGGAGGCCAACTAACCAGCCATGCATTACAATTGATGGCACACAGCTTTCTAAAGTCAACACCTTCAAGTACCTGGGCAGCACCATCGCCAACGACGGGTCCCTAGACCACGAGATTAATGCCAGGATACAAAAGGCCAGCCAGGCACTCGGGCGGCTGCGCTGCAAAGTCCTCCAACACAGAGGTGTAAGCACTGCAACGAAGCTCAAAGTGTATAATGCAGTGGTCCTCAGCTCGCTCCTGTAAGGTTGTGAGACATGGACACTGTACTGGAAGCACATGAAACAGGTGGAGCAATTCCACCAACGCTCCCTCCGGTCGATCATGAGGATCCGATGGCAGGACCGAATCACCAATCAGGAAGTCCTCAACAGAGCCAACTCCACCAGCATCGAAGTCATGGTCCTCAAAACCCAGCTACGATGGTCTGGACACGTCATCCGCATGGACCCACAGCGAATACCAAGACAGGTATTCTACGGTGAACTGTCAGCTGGACTCAGGAAACAAGGCCGACCAAAGAAAAGATTCAAGGATCAGAGCTAAAGTCAAACTTCAAGTGGGCTGGCATTACACCAAAGCAACTAGAACTTGCTGCCTCTGACAGAAGCAGCTGGTGAACCCACATTAACCATGCCGCCACCACCTTTGAAGATGAGCGACGTCGACGTCTTGCCACTGCGCGTGAACGTCGATACCAGGCCACAACCGCACTTCCCATAACAACTGGAGTCCCATGCCCCATGTGCCACAAACTTTGCGCCTCAGTCTTTGGACTCCAAAGCCACATGAGGGTACACCGTAGATGAAACTGCACAAAGACAGTAGTCATTCTCGATCACCAAGAGACTACTATATATATATATATATATATATAGACAAAGAGGTAGTCCTTTGCCAAAGTAATCCCTCTATATATGTTCATTCTCGTTCTCATTCTCATTCACACATTTCATCACTACCTTTGCTGGAGCCATGAAATCCAAAACCTCCATTTAAGGAAAGAGACTTGAACAGTCAGTCATCTCCACATTCTCTACCTGGCAGCATTCATCTGGACATCATTTGGCCATCTCTATCATACCCTCTCACTGAGTATTTCACCGCTCCACCCCATGCTTTCTGTCTTCCTTTTGTGTATTCTCTTTCTCCATTAGATAGTAAATTCCTTAAGAGTAGAAATGCCTGTCTTTTTTGTTATTTGTAAACTCAATACTTGTCGAAGTGTCTGACACATAGTAGGTATTTAATAAATGTATATTGACTGATATGGTTTCTTTTACATAAGCTTTTCAGTATACTGAGATTCAAGCAACACAGAGTCAAAGAAAACTGATGTCCAATAGTATAATGATGAACAATGAAATAAACATGAAATTTACTTTATCTTTTCAATTCTCTGCATAATACTTTTCTATTGGGATGATGAAAGGGATGTGATACACAGTCAAGAATATGGGGAAATGTCAAGATGCCCTTATACAACTACATATAGAAGCCACTGAACATTTTAATGAAAAGGATTAAAGATATAAAGGTAAGATCTAAAGAAAGAAAAGCTTTCTGAAAGTACTCTTCCTCAATCTCTGAGTAGTTTTTGTTTGTCTGGTTTGGTTTGGTTTAGGAGACTCAGAAGGAAAAAAAAATTAAAAGGGTCAGGATTTCACCTGGGGGAATTCAAGGATTTTCATTAAAAAGAAGAGAAAGGCATTGTTGCCACATATACCTTAAGCGGAAACAGCAAAAGCAAGGGAAAGATGATCTGTTGGGGCATGCAAACAGAGTGAATAGAAAGTCCAGATCCTACTAGGGGTAGGCCACTGTATGAAGTTGCCTGGTACTAGAGGAAAACACAGTGGATGTGGGAGTATGAATATCTGAGTTCTAATCCAGAAAGGGGGTTGGAGGGTGGGTGGGAATGAAGGGAGAGGGGAAGAGAATTTCACGTCTTCCATTTACTACTTACATGAACTTGGCTAAAATTACCTCCTTAAGACTCTATTGCCTGGTCTATAACATAGACTAGATTAGGTAATTTCTCTTCCAGCTATGATCCTACATGAATACAATAAAGCTTCCTATTAAATGAAGAAAGCTCAAAATACTCAGAGAAATACAGATTGATAAGAGGGAAACCAAGAAAGACAGAAAGAATGTGTCTTTGAATATATTTTTGAAATATGCTTGAAAATAAGTACACATGAGCAGAAAATAAAATGCCCATAATATATGTTCTCTCTTTTCAACTAGTAGAAGAGGAAAAGAATAAGAGATAATAAATTCATCTTTATCCTCAAGCATAAAATAAAGGAAGTAGCTATCCAAAGGCTAACCTCACAGAGACCCTCTTCTTGGGTCGTGTTGACTATGATCCTGGCACAGGATAGGGATGGGGGGTTGCTATCATTGATACAGCAGGGTAGCATTCCCTGTGTTGGCACCAGTGCATATCCAATTCAAGCAAGTAATGTCATTTGACTTTGATTTAATGCAACAATTACTGAGAATGTGGTTTGAAAGAGATAAATGCCCAATGTGGTGTTGGATGGCTGGTTGACGCTTACTCTGCTCATGATGTGAAGACATTTTTAATTAAAATCCCTTTTATGATAAAGGACCCGCTTCACTGAATGTTTCTGTGCTATCCTGATATAGAACTTCATCCAAAGAGGATTAGAAATCAAAATTCCCCCCTTTACTCACCATTGGAAAGACTTACGGCTACATAATCATTATATCACCCAAAATGTGATTTCCTTAACATTAATACTTCCACAATTGTGTTGGCAAATCCTGGCACTGAGTCCTTTTATTTTCTGGAGTTCATCATAGACTCAAAGATAAGGAAAGGATGTTCAATCCAAAAAGGCCCATTCTACCAGTTTCCAAGAATGTTTTTTTTATAATTACTGCCATAATAAATATGCACCCTAAATATTACAAGTCATAAAGAAATGTGCATGTAATACAGTACCTTGACATAGAGGAAGCACACAATAAATGCTTTTCTCTATCTTCAAGTATTTCATTTGGCTTGCCTAGGACATAAAAGATCAGTAAAACTCCACAAAAACTAATTTAGCTTTCGCCTATGATACAATACAGGGCACCAAGACTTTTAAGTCCATAATTTGGTATCAAGTTAAACCAATTCCAAGGGTATGTGGAGCTTTTGTCTAAAAAGTAAAACTGTTATACAAGTGGAAAAATTCTGAAGAGGCATGCAATGGAAGTAAGAGAAAGAAATAAAGATATTTCTAGACAGAATCGGGTCACTGTGGCAAGCTTCTTAAGGAAACTAGATTGGTAGAGTTAGTAAAAGAGGAAGGTTATTCTAGGTTAAGAGAAAATTGAAATAGGCTTGGCACAATTTCAGAAGTCCTAAAACAAATCTGTACAAATCATCAAAACCAAGTGGAAATAGGATGAGATTTGGAGATGCACTCCCTTAGAAACAAACTTCAATTTTGTTATCTTAAGATAAAAAACTGACCTTGAACAAACAAAAAACTTTTGTTCCTGATCTAAAAACCGTTATTATAAGAATACGAGCTCCCAGAGAGCAGGGCCTATCTTTTGCCTCTTTTTAAATCTTTGGCACTGAGTACAGAAACTGGCACAGAGTAGGTCCTAAATAATGAATGCTAATTGACTTAACTTATCCCAGTTACAGAAAGTTCCATTTCCCAATAGAAATTTAATAGAGGGGAGGCTAGTTGGATTCCATTACCCACAATGCTGAAAATATATATTGTTCAATAAGGAAACTGATCTTCAATATCGAAAACATAAGATCAAAACACAAAACATGATGAAGAGAAGATTCAAGAGAAAATAAATACTGTCTTAACCAAATTTCCTGAAGCCCACAAGGTCAAGGGGATTATTGAACTTATTTCCTGTGTTCTCTCTGACCTTGCATTTGCACTCTAGAGAACAGGGTTCTTTAAACTTAGTAGTCCATGAACTTTCTATAATCTTTTTATAACTACATTCCATTATAATTGGGTTTTTTATAATCCTATGGATTTTTATTCTATGGATTTAAAAACATAATACTTGGAAGGGGTCCACAGGTTTCACCAGACTGATTGCCAGGAATTTAGGACATAAAAAGATAAAAGCCTGTGTTAGAGGATGTCTGTTATATAAAAATGATCTAAAATCAAATTCTATCCTCTCTTTTCAGAAGGAGATCTAACTTTCACAAAAATGAATGAAATTTATTAAAACATTAACTCCAGTGACACCCACTGGGTAGGTACTAAAAGCAGTAATAGCCTTATTCTCCTGATGAGGAAATTAAGGTTCAGAGATAATGAAGATGCTTGTCCATGATCATGTAGCTAGCTAATAAGTGTCAAAGAAAAATTCCAAGCCAGGTTTCTTCTAATATCAGGATAACAGGACTTCATAAATAAGGACAGCCCTCTATTCAGAGATCATATCCTGATCTGACTCCAACACCAAGTTCTCCATCTTAGGTATCATGCCCTTAATTGATGAGGAAACACTAAAGCTGTATGAGAGATGACAATTTTATTGGGGTCCTTTGTGTTGTTGTTTTATTATTGTTCAGTCCAATTCTTCATGACCACATTTGGGGTTTTCCTGGCAGAGATCCTGAAGTGTTTTGCCATTTCCTTCTCTAGGTCATACATCAGATGAGGAAATCCAGGTAAATAGGTTGAAGTGTCTTGCCCAGGGTTACACAGCTAGTAAGTGTCTGAGGCTGGATTTGAACTCAGATCTTCCTAACTCCAGACATGGGACTCCATCCACTGTACTACCTAGCTGTACTGAATATAAAGGAGTCTTGGTTTGTTGGCACAGAAGGACAATAGTGGACTAGAGATACAACTGGCCTTCTGAGTCCATGATACATTTCCAAAAAGCAAAGGAAGAAATCCTTTTCTGGGAAAGGTAGGTAAGGACGAAGGTATAATGTAATTTACCCTAGTCCTCAGAAAAGTCTGGCATAATTAAGAAGATTAAAAAGGGATTTAGGCTCAAGATGGAGAAACCCACAGACTGGTCTGATCTTTATAGGATTAAAGTCAGAATCCTACTATGAGTATAGTGGTTTGCAATCCAACACCAAATAATGGGATTAGATCAATAGTAGTTTGTGCTTTGATACTGGAAAGGAGCTCAACTGGCAGATCACATCCATCTAGTACCACCTTTGCAACTGACAAGGGTCTGATTTTGGCTTTCAGTAAACCATAGCTCTTTCAGGGCAGAGGTTACTATGGGTTGAATAATAGTAAATCAGAAAAAGAAATGGGCCCATCTTTGGCAGGTGAACTGCTATAACAGCAGTCAATGAGACATTTCACTGATGTCCATGTGACTGAACTCTGCTCCTTCCAGGCTGCCAGGAAAGAAATAAGAGGCAGAGCTATAGCTAACTACACTGCAGAACGATGATTCCCTAAATGACTCCTCAGCACGAGCAAATAGGGATGGCATCTTGAAAGAACACCTTTTGGCCAAACAAGTAAAGAATTTGAAGAAAAAGGCAATCACTGAGTCTGTCCTGCAGGTATTTTGATGTAGGGGCTCAATCTGGGTCCATAAACTTTTGAAAAAAATTATAGGGGGGAGGCAGAGTCAACATAGCAGCGTAAAAACAGCAAAAGATCAGACCTCTGAAATCCCTTCCATACCAATCACAAACTGAATGCTCCTAGGATACTAAAAATCAAACCTAACAAGACAGAGCAAAGGAACCCTCCTGCTGGACTCAATTCAAAAGGTATGCCCCCCACCCCACCCCTGCCCAAAATCAGAATCTGAGAATACTCGGTTTTAAGGGGAAAGCAGAAGAAAAGTCCCAGGACCCTTCACCCCCCACCTAGAGAGCTAAGCCTCCAGCAGCAGTGGAAACTTCTAAGCGGGCAAAAGCACTGGTCTGGAGGGTGTACCTTGAGGGCAGGGCTGTGCCAGGCTCAAAGCATCAAATACAGATGGTGGGGAAGGAATTGAAGAGGGAGCATAGAGTGGGCAGCCTGGTCAGAGCAACGGATACCCTCCATATTGCTCCAGTCTTCCATGAGGTTTTGGCCTCAGAACACATCCTGCCCAACCCAGCTGAACTTAATCCCACCAAAACTCTTCAGAGATCAGGGAATCCCAAGCTTCAACACCCCCTCACTCACAGCCTGCTAAACTTTAATCCAATCAAAAGCCTCCAGAGGACAGGGAAGCTCAAACTACAAAACCCCTCCTCCACAGACTGCATAGAGAGATCAGACAAGGTTCTAAGAGGGGAGAGTGACAGAAAGCCCCAAAACTAAAAAAATGAGAGGAGCAAGAGCACGGACAAATACAGTGAGCAGAGAAGGGGTAAATATGAGCAAACAACAGAAAAAAAAAAAGAAAGAAATTATAATAGACAGCTTCTGTACAGGTAACGAGCAAAGAGCAAACAAAACAGAGGGGGAGGCAAAGGAGATGAGAGATGAGGTAAAGAGAATGAAAGAGGACCTCCAAAGAAAAATCAGACCGGAAGGAGAAGGATGACCAAAATGTCAGGGATGAAATCCAGTCTTTTAAGAACCAGAATATAACAACGAGAATTAAGTGACCTCACAAGGCAGCAGGACACTATAAAACAAAAGGAAAAGAATGAAAAAATTGAGGAAAATATGAAGCATCGCATCCACAAAACAGAGGATATAGAAAATCGTTGGAGGAGAGACAATTTAAGAATCATTGGTCTACCAGAAGACCATGAAAAAAGAAAAGCCTGGAAATAATACAACAAGAAATTATCAAAGAAAACTGCCCCAATATTCTAGAACAAGAGAGAAAAGTGAAGATTGAAAGGATCCACCGATAACCTCCTGTACTTAATTCCAAACTGACAACACCCAGGAATGTTCAAGAACTATCAGAACAAGGAAAAGATATTATAAGCAGCCAAGAAGAAGTCATTCAGATACCATGGAACCACAGTGAGGATAACACAGGATCTGGCTCCATCCACACTGAAGAACCGAAAGCCAGGGAACTAGGTCTACAATCAAGAATCAACTACCCAGCAAAACTGACTATATTCTTACAGGAAAAACTATGGTCATTCAACAAAATAGAAGAATTCCAAGCATTTGTAAAGAGCAGACTGGACCTGAACAGAAAATTTGATGCCCAAGCACAGAATTCAAGAGAATCATCACAAGGCAATTGAAAAAGAGGGGAAAAAAGAAAAACAAAACAAAACAAAACCTTTTTTTAAGAGACTCAATAAGTTAAAATGTTATGTATCCCTATAAGAAAAGAGGTCATTGGTAACGCATAAAAATTGTTATTATCACCTGGGCAGCTAGAAAAATTACACTTAGAGGGAACAGTGACAAACTGTATAGGATGAAATGATAAGACATAAAGAGGTATATAGATATATGTATGCATAAATGCATATACATATATATACATTTATATATATATATAACTAGAGCTTAAAAAAGAGGTTAATACTAAAAGAAATGGGAAAATAAAAAAGGGGGTAAATTTATATGTCACAAAGAAGCTCGTGGCAAGAGGGAGAAGAACATCAATACACTGGGAGGATAAAGAGGTTGGAGATAGGAAATACTCAACTCTTACGTGCATTGAAATTGACCCAAAGTATCCAATCCATTGGGGAAGAGAATAGATTTGCGCCCTGTAGGAGAGTAGAAGGGTAAGAAATGGACTGGTGGGGAGGAAAGCAGTACAAGTGAAGGAGAGTGTGTGTGTGTGCGTGGGGGGGGGGGTAATTTTAGAAAGACTTCAGGGAAAATAAAGGAGGGGGGTAGAAAGGGAAGTAAAATAGGGGTGGCAACTAGGGGGTACTGATTAAAAACAAACATTGGTGTAGAAGGAAATAGTGAAAGAAGAAAAGGCAGGACCAGGAGTATAAATCAAAATGCTAGGAAATACACAGCTAGTAATCATAATGGTGAATGTGAAAGGAACGAATTCACCCATAAAACACAAGCAAATAGCAGAGTGGATTAGAATCCAAAGCCTTACCATATGCTGTCTACAAGAAACACACATGAGGAAAGAAGATAGGCATAGGGTGAAAGTAAGAGGATGGAGCCAAAACTATTTGGCATCAACTGATAAAAGAAAGCAGGAGTCTCAATCATGATGTCTGAGAGAGCCAAAGTAAAAATAGATCTGATTAAAAGGGATAGGGAAGGTAATTACATCTTGATAAAAGGCAGTATAGACAATGAGGAAATATCAGTACTCAACATGTATGCACCAAATGGCATAGCATCCAAAATTCTAAAGGAGAAACTAGTGGAGCTCAAGGATGAAATAGATAGAAAAACTATGCTAATGGGAGACCTGAACCTTCCTCTATCCGAACTAGATAAATCAAACCAAAAAATAAATAAGAAAGAGGTAAGAGAAGTGAATTAGAAAAATTTGAGTTAGTAGTTATGTGGAAAAAAATAAATAGGGGCAAAGGACAAAAAGGAATACACCTTCTTTTCAGCAGTACATGGTACATTCACAAAAACTGCCCATGTTTTAGGGCATAAAAACACTGCAAACAAGTGCAAAAGAGCAGAAATAATAAATGCAGCAACCTTCTCGGATCAAAATGCAATTAAAATAATAATTAGTAAGGGTACATGGAGAGTTAAATCAAAAATTAATTGGAAATTAAACAATACGATTCTCCAAAACTGGTTAAATAACAAATCATAGAAACAATTAATAACTTTATTGAAGAAAATGACAATGAGACATCCTTTCAAAACCTAAGGGATGCAGTCAAAGCAGTACTTGGGGAAATTTATATCCTTGAGTTCATATATTAACAAATTAGGGAGGGCAGAGGTCAATGAATTGGGCATACAAATTAAAAAACTAGAAAGTGAACAAATTAAAAATCCTCAGATGAAGACTAAATTAGAGATCCTAAAAATCAAAGGAGAAATTAATAAAATTGAAAGTCAAAGAATTATTGATTAAATAAATAAGACTAGAAGCTGGTACTTTGAAAAAACAAATAAAATAGACAAAGTACTAGTCAATCTAATTTAAAAAAGGAAAGAAAAAACCAAATTGACAGTATCCAAGATGAAAACAGAGACCTCACCTCTAATGAAGAGAGGAAATTAAGGCAATCATTAAAAACTATTATGCCCAATCATATGGCAACAAATATGGCAATCTAGGTGATATGGATGAATACTTACAAAAATATAAATTGCCTAGACTAACAGAGGAAGAAATAGATTACCTAAACAACCCCATATCAGAAAAAGAAATTGAACAAGCCATCAAAGAACTCCCTAAGAAAAAATCCCCAGGTCCAGATGGATTCACAAATGAATTCTATCAAACAGTCAAAGAACAACTAATCCCAATATTATACAAACTATTTGACAGAATAAGCCAAGGAGTTCTACCAAATTCTTTTTACGACACAAACATGGTACTGATCCCAAAGCCAGGTAGGTTAAAAAGAGAGAAAGAAAACTATAGGCCAATCTCCCTAATGAATACAGATGCAATAATCTTAAATAGGATATTAGCAAAAAAGACTCCAGCAAGTTATCACAAGGGTTATTCACTATGACCAGGTAGGATTCATACCAGGAATGCAAGGATAGTTCAATATTAGGAAAACCATTCACATAATTGACCATATTAACAAGCAAACCTACAAAAATCACATGATTATCTCAATAGATGCAGAAAAAGCCTATGATAAAATACAACACCCATTCCTATTGAAAACACGAGAAAGTATAGGAATAGAAGGGCCTTTCCTAAAAATAATAAACAGTATTTATCTAAAACTATCAGCAAACATCATCTGCAATGGGGATAAACTAGAAGCCTTCCCAATAAGATTAGGAGTGAAACAAGGATGCCCATCATCACCTCTATTATTTAACATTGTACTAGAAACACTAGCAATAGCAATTAGAAAATAAAGAAATTGAAAGTATTAAAATTGGAAAGGAGAGAGAGGGGGGGGGGAGGGAGGGAGGGAGGGAGGGAGGGAGGGAAGGAAGGAAGGAAGGAAGGAAGGAAGGGAGGGAGGGAGGGAGGGAGGGAGGGAGGGAGGGAGGGAGGGAGGGAGGGAGGGAGGGAGGGAGGGAGGGAGGAAGGAAGGAAGGAAGGAAGGAAGGAAGGAAGGAAGGAAGGAAGGAAGGAAGGAAGGAAGGAAGGAAGGAAGGAAGGAAGGAAGGAAGGAAGGAAGGAAGGAAGGAAGGAAGGAAGGAAGGAAGGAAGGAAGGAAGGAAGGAAGGAAGGAAGGAAGGAAGGAAGGAAGGAAGGAAGGAAGGAAGGAAGGGAAGAAAAAAGAAATTCATGAAAACATAGATGGATTTGACCAAACATCCTTTGTGTCCAATATAAATACCATTTGGCAAAAGCAGAGCACACCTTCCTTTAGTATTACTGGTATCATCACTGATGTCTCTCAACAATTTTAACTAAAGTTTCTTGCATAAGTAAAAGATGCTAACTTTTTTTAAAAGTTATTACATGTAATAACAAATTTCCTCATAAGTTTTGCAAAACTATATGATCCAAATTGTTTTCATCTCTCCTTCCCTCCCCTTTCCTAGAGTTGATCTGGGTTATATATATATTATCTTGCAAAACTTATTTCCATATTGTTCATTTTTGTTAAGTGAATAATCTTATAAAACCAAAACCCTGGGTCATATATCCAAATAAAGAAGTAAAAAAGCATAAGCTTTCATTTGCATTCCCACTCCATTGGTTCTTTCTCTGGAGGTGGATAGCATCATTTTTCTAAGTCCTCCAGAATTGTCCTGGATCATTGTATTGATGACAGTAGGTAAGTCTATCACAATTGATCATTGCAAAATATTGTTGTTACTATGTACAATGTTTTCCTAGTTGTACTTATTTCACTCTGCATCAGTTCATATAGGTAAAAAGGTGCTAACTTTTTGCAAGATGTTTGTCTCCACTAATGTTTGGTAACTTCTGTAAAAATTTTTGGCTAATGAAAAAACCTACATAAGCTAGCATAATGAGTGAAAGAACTCAGTTGCTAATTTTACACTTTTATAAATAGTAGTAGTAGTAGTAGTAGTAGTAGTAGTAGTAGTAGTAGTAGTAGTAGTCTCTCGGTAACAGAGGATGTGCATTTCTTCTACTTGAGATAAGATCAAATGAGATAATTGTAAAACCTCGCAAATCATAACATCCGAGCCTTTACTATTTTTTTTAAACTCTTACCTTCTTAAAATCAATACTAAGTATCAGTTCCAAGGCAGAAGAGCAGCAAGGGCTAGGCAATGGGGGTTAAATGATTTGCCCAGGATCTCATAGCTAGGAAGTGTCTGAGGCCACATTTGAACACAGGATCTCCTGAGCCAGCTATTGCTCCTACTTATAACAATTATTATGCCAAATAAAATTATTTAACCACCTACCATATATAAATGTTAGCTGGTAATATATATTTAGTAATATAGGAGAAATATGCCAAAATAATAAAGGGTATTACTACATAAACAAGGAGAGTACTGTTACTTAACATGTAGCATTTTTCTAGGAACTTCTAGCTGACTATAACTCTATGAGGTTATAAGTATTACTAAATCCTCCCTCCCTGCCACTTATTTACCAATAAACCTGTTAGTTTTTTAAACTGCTTGGAAGACTTAGTTGTGGCTGGGCCACTGTAGTAAGGCACTGATTACTTAAATGCACTAAAAGGGGACTGAGGTATCATTCACACACCTCCATATACACTACTATTTCAACCCACTATTTCAGTGAGAGCAAATGACAAATAATTCTTATGTAAAGGAAGTATTTGTCTTCAACTATAAAGACTGAGTCTATTGAATGTTATAGACTAAGTATGAATTCTTTTTTTTTTTTTAAACTCTTACCTTGGAACAATACTGTATTGGTTCCAAGGCAGAAGAGTGGTAAGGGCTAGGCAGTTGGGGTTAAGTGACTTGCCCAGGGTCACATAGTTGGGAAGTGTCTGAGGCCAGATTTGAACCTGGGACCTCCCATCTCTAGGCCTGGCTCTCAATCCACTGAGCTACCCAGCTGCCCCTTCTAAGTATGAATTCTGCTGCAAAATTCAATGACTGGAAAACCACAATTCCTGTGCAACTTGGAACAGAATCTTCAAATGTTGCTTTGGCTGAAAAATGTATGTGCCAGTGGCCAGCCCAGTATAGGGTCTTTGTAAATTTAGCTAGGCTGACCCAGGGAGAGGAGATATATAATCAATCCAGCAAAAGGTACAAAGTTAAAGCCCTTCAAGCTTGGAGGCAACTGCCTAAGCTTATGTGTAAAGGCAAAGGCTTCCATACCTTCACAATGGTGCTGAAGCACAAGTGAGTAAGGATGTTAATGGGGATCAAAATAAAGGGTCTTGGAGCCTGGCTCACCTGCCAGAGATGTGATTACAGTAAAGCAACTTCCTGTCTATGACCATTCTACATCAGAAAAAAGTGCCCCTTCCCCACCTACCAGTCATAAAATTTTATATGTTGCTACCATCTATTCTCTCCTGGAACTCTTCCCCCCACCCCCAAGCCAGCTTTACTCCAAGTTGCTTCAAAATAATTTGTTATTACTTCTACTCCCAGTTTCATATGGGAGATGGTCTATATGCAGGTTCCAATGAAAACTATCCTAAAAGGCCACTCTTTTTGTTTCTGCTAAAAAGTCTAATGAGGGGGAAGTTATAGAAAGTGATATCAACATGCTAAATTCCAGCTTTTAAAATAAAAGTAGAAAGATCAACAGTACAAACAATAGCACAAAATAAACATTTCCACAGAGCTTTAGGGTTTGCAAAGTGATTAAAAAAAGATCTCATTTGATCCTCATAACAGCCCTGACTAGTAATGCCATCATCCTCATCAGTGACATTGTCATTTCCCATTTTAAAGATGAGAAAAGTAAAGGGGGCGAGAAATAAGCAACAAAGTCACCCATCTTGGAAGCATATGAAGATGGATTTGAACACCCAGGTCTTCCTGACTCCAGGTTCATCCCCACAAGAAAAGTATTGGGGAAAGCCCCACCCCGACCCTGTACACACCAGGCAGGCGAGACACTTCGCCAAGGATGTCAAAATGGATCCATTAATTTCAACATCTGTTTGAAGGCCAAAGTATGAATCATTCTAATCACTGCCACTTTCTTCTACAGAAAGAACCCACCTGGCAAGGTATACTACCTCTTTTTGATTCCTTTTTCAGGGGTGACGGGGTAGGGGGCAGCGCCCACAAGTCAAGATAATGGAGGGAAAAGAAGCATAGAACAACCTAGAAAATGTGCTAGCCCAAATTCTGACACAGAAAGTTAAAAAAAAAATTCTATGAGTCAATTTTCTAGGGTGGCTTAGGAAAACAGGGAGGTCTCAGGCAGCATCATGGTTGGGATACCTTTCAGGACTAGGAGATGGAAAGGGGAGTTCTTGTTATGTTACCTCCCCCATTATACTGGGAACTCAATGAAGACAGAAACAGCCTTTTGTCTTTATATCTCCAGCACATAGTAGGTGCTTAATCAATCTTTACTGACTATTAGGGGGACAAACTTAAGATTTCTAACTATTAAAGAAATATAACTGCCATTAAGATGCCCCACTGAGTCTTTCTCCCATGGTTGCTAATAACAGATACATGGCTCTCAATGGCCCCTGTCCACTTCCAAAACTGAGAATCTCTAATACTTTCTGATCTTCAAATATCTTCCTTGCATTCTCTTCTCAGTAATTAACAGCTTCTGCACATGGCATATAAGTGTAGAAGTTGTTGGTATCATTGCTGCTACTGCAGCTGCTAAGAGCCCAGTAAGATTCAATTTGAATCTATGGTGCAAGATAAGCCATCCTTGGTTTTTATATGAGTAAGTGGGTAAAATGAGGCCTGTATTTGCACCAATGAGATTATCTAGGTCAGGGCAGTTTGCAAGTAGTATATACCAGAGATAGTGAACCTTTTAGAACTTTTTAGGGACCCCATGCCATGCCCCATCCACCTACCCCCAGATTGTGTGCAATGCCTCACCCCCCCTCCCCCTGCCACTGCATGCCCCATGTCCTACCCCTGCATTCAGGGGTGGGTGGTGGGCTGCAGGTTGGCCAAGCCACAGTGGAGCGCTGACAGCAGAGAGAAACTCGAGTGCCTCACCCTCTGCATTGTTGAGCTCAATCAGCCAAGCCGGGGCCTGTGCATGCCCACAGAGAGATTTCTACATGCCATCTTTGGCATACTGCCATAGGTTCACTGTCATGGGTATACATGATGCTAAAAAGAATTTCTATGATGAGCAGCATGCACTGAATTGGGAATCAGGAGGCTGGGCCTCCAGTTCCAGCTTCTCTACATACTAGATATGTAAAAAGTCACTTTTTTAACTCCAGTTTACCTATCTCTAAAATGTAGAGAAAATAGGGATAATAATAGCTGAGTGAAAGAAATGTTGGGGAAGAAGAAATGTGAAAGGTATAGGCATATTCTTGCGTTAACATATAATAGCTATACACTTTAACTCTACCCCGCCCCCAGAACAAAAACAAAGACTTTGTTCAGGCTCTCTTCCACAGAGAACTAAAGAGAAGGGGAGAATGGGGCAGTAACTGGGTTAAATTTTAATGAAAATAGACATAATATTTCCCTCAAAAGCCAAAAAGTAATTCTGTACTCACTGTCATCTGTGATGTAATAAATCCTTTTGCCCAGATGCTAGAACACATCATTAAATATAACAATTGATAAATCTAAACTACTTTCAAGCCTTTGTTACAAATTCAGATGCCTCACTCTGATGACTATTTTCAGAATTTGATCAAGCCTCTTTATTTTTTCTATAAGCCGACTAGTCTATATGCCATCCTAGCCTCAAAACAAAACCCATTCCCAATACCAGTTTTCAAATGTAAGGCAGAAATTTGCTTTCCACACAGTAGGTACATAAATAAATGTTTAGTGAACTCTAAGATGAAAGTTTAGATGTAATTAGCAATGCAAGGTTTTGAAATTTAAAATTTGACTTAAATTTATATTATCAATTTTAATTTGTGAATTAGTCAAAGAGATTTGTTTGTAGACTCAGTCATGCTCAAGATGCTTTTCAAAATAACTTTTTTTTATGAATGTGATCCTTGCTGGTTCAATAACATGGAATGGAGGTTTGGAGTGGAAATGTAATGAAAACAATTAAAACTTTCTAAAGTACAAAGTAGGATTGAGTTGACATCTTTGCAAAGCCAGTATTTCTGTATAACCATTATGGATGTTACCCTAAGTCCTACAGGTCTCATCTATAATAGAATAAAAGATTACTCAAATGTTCATAAATGTTAGGCAAGTTCTCCCTCTCTAATGAAGAGTGACCATTAAATAGAAACAGTACTTTTAGAACTATAAAAACAATAACATATAATAAAGGTTATACTTATTCAATATTTTCCTTATTATGCTTTTTGGGAAGGGATAGGGTGGGGGTAGGGGAGGATACCTAAACCTCTTATACCCAATATGTCCTAAAACCCAACCCCAAATCGTTAGTATCTTTCTACCTTGAAATTATGGCATGTGTATTTTCTATTAATTTAACTGTGTTCCTATCATTTCCTTCACATAAACTGAGGATTAGGCTCTGTTTATATCTTCAGAGTCTAGAGCAGTGCTTGGCAATGCCAATTGAATGAATCCTTTATCACAGGACACATTATCTCATAAAGAAGTCCTCTGATATTTCAAAGTAACTAAATCTCCTTCAATGGGATCTAATAATTCTGCTAAATAGAGACAAGTGTACAGAGGAATAGATTGCTATAATATAAAGAGTGAGGACCTTATAATTAAGACACAGTCAAAATTGTTTGCCCTCCTAGCTTCAGTTTCCTCATCTGTAAAATCTGAATAGTAATTGACTCTACCTCTCTTATAGGGAAAGAGTTTTTACCCTGGGGTCTGTAAACCTTATAAATCATTTTATTTTTGCAATGATACTCTTTTATTTCCTTTCTCTCTTTTTTTAGCACCCCTCATCACAAACTCCTCTCCCTTTAACTTCCCCAAACATTTTCAAAACCAAACCAAACCCTAATAATAAGTATACACGTCTAGCAAAACAAGTTTCCTTATTTTCTTTGCCTGAATCTGTATATCTTATGGTGCATCTTTTAAAAAATTAATTTAAGTTCAGTCACTCCCTCCTCTCCCCACATCATAGAAAGCATCATCTGGCAAAATATATAGATTGTCTTTTGTGTTTACATTTCTCAGTTCATTCTCTGGAGATGAACATTTACAGGTTGTTCTTCAAATATTAAGTCTATAGCTATATAAAATGTTCCCTTGGTTCTACTCATTTTGCTCGTTATCTAATGCAGTTCTTTCTAAGTCTTTTAAAAGATTAATCTGCTCACCATTTCAATTAGCACAGTAGTATCTCATCACACTCATATACCACAATTTGTTTAGCCATTCCCCAAATGATGGACATCCCCTTGACTCCCAGTTCTTTGCTACCACAAAAAGAGTTGCTGTAATTATTTTAGGTTCTTTTTCTTTTTCTTTGATCTCCTTGGGAAACAAATCCAGCATGAATGTATTGCTGGATCTAAGAATATACATAGTTTTTATAACATAATTCCAAATTGCTCTCCAAAATGGTTAGATTAGTTCACTTCTCCATCAATAGTATATTAGTGCCCCCATTTTCCCACATCCCCTCCAACATCTTTTTATATCATTTTGATGACTATTTCAATACAATTGGTTTCCTTTTGAAATAGAAGTGGTGAATCTGTGGTGAACTGAGGAAAACTATTTCTACTTGAAATAAAAGTGATGAATCTATGGGATTGTTGGATACAGTCAAACTAAGGGTGCTACTTGAAATAGAAGAATAAACTGAGTGAAACTATTACTTATTGAAATAGAAAAGGTAAACTGAGGAAAACTATTTATTCTTGAAATAGAAGGGTAAATCTGGGTGACACTATTACTTGTTGCAATGACTGAATGCTCTGGCTTGAGACTAGAGAGCAGCTGCTACAGGGGAACTGCTACACAGGGGAACTGCTCTAGAAAATGCTCTGGTTGTTTGCCTACTGATTGCTACTGATGGCTGATGGATCAGTATATCTTTCTAACCTCCTCCTCCCTTCACTCCTTCCCTTCTTCAACCCTCTGTTCCCTGTCCCCCTTCACCTCCCAATTCTTCTTGAAGCCTTTGGCTTCTTCCCTCCCCCCTAGGTGAACTATAAAGATCTCCTTTTCTTTTCTTTTTCAAGTAGGGGTTTATTGGGATAACAGGATGGGAAACTGAGGAAAGTGAGAAGAGGGTTTCCCTAATCTATAAAGGGAATTTGAGAGTGTTATTGAAATAGTCCAGTAACAAAGGTGAGAAGAGGAACAGTTAGATAAATGGAGAACAACAGCTAAGATCATCTTTCTTCTTTTACAACACCATCAAGGTCTCTCAGTTTCTCCTGGCCAGCTTAAACTCTCAGAAAGAGACAACCACTCAAAAGTCAAGTTTCTCCTTCTCCTCTCTCTGTGGCCAGAAAACCCCCAACTCTTGGTCAGTAAAAATCTCAGAGAGGGCAGGGGTCTCCCCTTGATCAGAAAGCCCCAAAAACAAGCCAGCACAATCAGGGTCTTCAGCCAGCCTCAACTACCACCCTCAACTGCCAGAGAGAGAGTGTTTCCCAGTCCCCTACCCCTCACCAGCTCAACTGCCACTCTTCCTGGAAACAATGTTTTAGAATCTTCGTCTTAATTGACAAGACAGGTTTCCAGCTTAGTCTCTTGTATCCTGGCTTGTCCTTCAAAACCTTTTTTCTCTTCATGCCTCTTCCACAATCCCCCCTTTTATTAGGAAAAAATGGAACTTGCATTTTTCAGTGATAGTTACCTTAACAATCCTGTCATCTATCTATCTTAACTTTGTTCTATTATAAATATACCCTTACCCTCCCCAAAACAACAAAAATCCTAACTCATCTTAGCTATTCTATCTATCTAAACGATAAGCTAAGAGTGGGATAGGAAAATGGTTTAGGTAAGGGATTTACATGACAAAAATTTTTTACATCATAACAAATTAAATAACAATTGTCAAATCAATGCAATAATTTCAGTAACATTCAAAACATGCTATTATTCTATATCCTACTGTCTAAATAATCACTAAGAAAATTTCCTATTACTAACAAATGCTAACCAATAATCATAATGAAATCTAACTTCTATACTTCAGAACTACTAGGTTTTTACTTTCTTACTCCTTAAACAAATACACTAGGCTATCACTAATGTTAGTAGTTAGAATATTAATAACTTACTTTAATAAAGTTAGCATGTTAGATATTAGTACTTACATGTGTACATAGTATCTTACACTTTTTACATATATACATCCTTGTAGATTTCTGTGCAAACTCAAACAGAAAAGAAAAATCTGTAGCTGTTTGAATTTCCCACAGAAATCTCATCAGTGTGTCTCTTTGTTATGCCTATGCACATTATATACTTACCCAATCCATGAATATCTTCCTTTAATGTACTCTATGTAGGACGTGCATGCATATATATATATGTAATGTTCACATGTATGACACATTTTTACATATCTCCACGATCAAAAGTTCTCAGATTTCAAAGTTCCAAAAGTCCTTCCATGTCCATACATGTTGCATGTAGAACCTCTTCCTTGCTCTCTGGTCACCACATCACTCTTCAGTCTTCTGTTACTTGATTGAAGACTTGTGTTCTTCAAATCAGGATCCACTGCTACAACCAGGAACCCGGAACACGAACAAACCACGAATATGTGTGTAAGTTAGGTTTTAACGTGTGTGTGTGTGTGTGTGTATGTGTGTGTGTGTGTGTGTGTGAGAGAGAGAGAGAGAGAGAGAGAGAGAGAGAGAGAAAGAGAGAGAGAGAGAGAGTAAGAGTGAAAAATTACTTTTGCATGGAAGTACGATGAAATCTTCTTGCATGTATGTCAGAAATTATCAATCATTCTTCATGCATGCAAGTATGTTTTCTTCGTGTACAGAGGTAAGCTTTTGCATTTGTGCTTCTTCATGCTTGCAGGTGTAAAAAAAGACTCGAATACAGGACTACAATCCCCACAAGCCTTTGCTCCACTTCCCCAAAATGCTTTGTAATCTCACGGGAATTCTGAGGTGGGCCGAGATCAAGGAAGGATTTAAGCTGGTGGCAAAGGTTTTGGGGCTCTCTTTTGGACTTCCGTTTTGGAGCAGATGCATCTCTTCTGTGATGTGAGGTTATCTGGCCTAGGCCTCTGGCCTAGGCACGTGTTTTTTCTTATTCTGTATTTTCTTTAATCTTTAACCTTTAATAAACCTCTAAAAAAATATAATACTCCTTGCAGAGAGAAACTAATTTCTACCGGCCTCAGTCTCCCCATATTCCTAAATTTTAACTGTTACACAGGTAAGGTGTACAGGTGTTTTACATGGATGGGTGTGAGCATTATTCATAAGATTTGAGTTTTCAAGTTTGCTAAATCATGTTGTTTCACCTTCCACTAAAATCTATCTTATGGTTACTTTAGTTGTGTATCTTGTTTCTTTCTGTTTTGTTATTGTGTCAGGCAGAGATGATTTTTATATATCATATTGAGGCTTTTTTTTTTCCTTTGTGGCTGCTTATTTTTCTTTTTTCTTTTTGCTATAATTGGCTGCATTTTCTGTAGAAACTGCTATCCTTTCATTATTTTAACTTGTGGGGCACTCTCTCTGTATGGGTGGCTTTCCTTTGTGCTTTCCTGTGTTTTTAGTAGGGACTGTCATTGCTTATCAATTATTTCCTAGGGCTACTCAATCTTATGGGTGTGATATAATGTGAAGCATGGAACCATGGATCTCTTTGATCAATCTTTATAGATGTTGGGGGTTGTGATCACAACCGTACTTGGTCCAATTCATCTAGGTTCTGTAGGAGATTCTGTATTAAAGTTCTTGACATAAACCTTATCATCTAGTTTTATCTTGTGCAATGAAAAATCTAGTGGTATTCCTTGCACAAGCAAACCCAGTTTCCTTAGTTCTTCAATCCTATGTTGTATCTGTTTTAAGTATTCATGAAGAACACATTCCCCTCTCAACATGGACAAGTAAAATGGCTTTACCTACCATGCCAAAGAGGCTGACCATATAACATTTCAAAGGCTTTCATCTCATTTACTATCTGAGATGTCATTTCCTTAATTTAGGACTCATATTCTTTAATCTTTTTCCATCTTTCTCTTGCCTTATTGCAATGGCTATCATTCACAGATTCACATCTTTGCACTGAATTTTCACTATTTCCCCAAGTTTTCAGTATTAATTTTAACTGCAGCCTCATTGTCATTATTCCTACTATTTGTCACACTAAATAACTTATGGGCTTGGCATCATAACTCTCTTCTAACGATACCTGAATACTTTGGTTTTGCTCCAGTTTCTATGGCCTTTTGCATCTCATTTAAATCTGGAGCTTGCTGTGAGGACTTTAACTTACAATGTGAACAACAGGTGGACTTCTTGGAGCTAGTTTGTGCATTCTGTTTGTCTCTGTTATTACTCTCATGTTTCTTTTTTTAAAAAGTTACTGATCAAGTGGCCTTTCCAGTGGCAAAAGAAACTCCCTTGTTTCTCTTTGCACTGGTCTTGCCCTATAACTTGGTATCTCTTGAGAAGATGTTGTGTAAGTCCTAACCATGTTCAGATTTTTAATTTCTTCAATTTCCTTTTGTTTTAAATCATTCTCTGTCCTCTCTTATCTTTCAAGTCTTGGACTTGCTTACTCTGTTCTAAATTATTTTCATGTAGGTAACTCTCAGCCTCTCTCAACTCAATCAGGGAAACTGAGTCGTACTTAGGGAAATAGTTCTTGAAAAATATTTTCAAATTGGGTGTGCATCCCCTAAGAAATTGCCTATGTACACGGCCAGCCATCTCTTCATTATCAACTTCTAGACCTAAGATTGACTCTGCCATCTCTGACAGACAGTCTATGTATGTAGCAGGATGTTCTCCTTTATCCTGCCTGATCTTGTCATACTTGGACCATGCACTAGGTTTGGAACAGCACTGCTTAATGGCTTGAAGCAAATCCTCCCTGCACTGTTTAAGGTATGACATACAGGTTGGATTGGCAAAGTCCAAATCCTCTCTTTGATCTACAGCAGGCCAGCTTGTCAAATTGCTTTCAGATCTAATTGTTTCCACAAATTTCCTTTGTTCATGGAAACTGAACAGTTGATAAAAAGAAATTCAACATCCTCAAAATCTGGATCAAAGATCCGAAATGCTCTCTTCAGCTCCTTGTGGGACTTAAAGGGATTGTCCACAAATTTTGGAAAACGACATTTAATGGACTCAAGTTCCTGAGGAGTGAATTGTCTATGGGCCTTTGAGTGAATAACACCAGCATTAGTTGTTAGCTTGGTGACTTCCTTCAATGGGCATATTTTCTCAGGGGCACTAGTAGCCTGGTTCTCATTTCAACTGCCACCTTCAATTTCCTGAGTTGTATTCTCTGATTGCCCATTGTCCTTGCCCATAACTAGATCTAAACCTTTTTCCTTAATGAGTTGTTCGATCACTGCCTTAATCATCTTGTCTAAGTTGTTGTCACTGGCCATAACCTTCTCTGCCTTAAGGGGTACCATGAATCTGAAAACTTTCCTCACTTGGGTTAGAGTCTGCAGCACAGCCATAAGGAGTATATATACTTGTGCCAGGACTTGCCAGAGAACCACTTCATGTTAAAATGGTCATTGTAAAACAGTCATTGTAACATTACTAATATCATCTACAGTTTCCACTACCATTTGGGTTATCTTGCTGTATAGTATATGGTATACCCAATAGCAGGCTACGGTTGCGATGATCACCACACCAAAAACTACTTGTTTGAACATCTTTACTATCTTTCTTTCCTGCCTCTTCCACACTTTGTAATTTTATGTATTTTGTTTTATTGCATGAAAGCATGGTTATAACCAATATCAGACTATTTACCACCTCAAGGAGAGAAGTAGGGAAAGGAGAGAATTTGACTTACAAAATATCAGAAAATAATTGTCAAAAAGTTTTTACATGTAATTAAAAAAAGAAAAATATTATTCTTAGAAGGGGTCCAGAGGCTTCTCAAAATTGCCAAAAGAGGCCCATGACATATAGACAAAAAAATTTAAGAATCCAGGTCATACAAAGGATGGTAACAGTTTAAGTAAGACAAGTAATAGGAAAGTAGTGCATTTGTTAGTGGAGCTGAGAATCAATACAATCTTTTTAGAAAGCAATTCAGAATTATACAAATAGTGACTAAAATGTTTATATTTTTTGATCCAGAAAGACCATCATTAAGCAGCTAGGTAGCTAAGTGGACTGAGAAGTCAGGTCTAGAGACAGGAGGTCCTGAGTTCAAATCTAGATTCAAATATATCCTAGTTGTGTGAATCTAAGCAAGTCACTTAACCCCTTTTGCCTAGCCCTTACCACTCTTCTGCCTTGGGACTAATACACAGTACTGACACTAAGTCAGAAGGTATGGGGCTGGGAGGAAATGGATTTTTAACTGGTTTTTAAGAAGTAGTACTTAAGGAAAACCAAATTAAATTCAAAGTGTAAGGAAAAGGATGAGAATTCTTGTGTATTCTTAAAGTGACTCCTTGGGATTTCAGACCAAGTGAAACATGTAGACATAGTAGGGGCAAGAGAGCACAGTGTTCACTATAATCTCTACCCATAAGTTTAAGCGGTTCTTGTCATTATCATCAACAGGAATCAAAGAGCCAGACTGGCCAAGCCATGGCCTCCACATGCCCAACTAAGTTCCAATCATTAGGCAAACAGAAGGCCTTTACTATGCAGCAAGCAGACAAGAAACAGACATAGAAAATCTGCCCATGCTCCTAAGTAGAGCAGGGTTTCTCCATTCCATGTGATTATAAGCTTCCAGAATAAGACTCACCAATTACCCACAAGGGTGACTTCTGAGTCCTAGGCTCTCAATTGCCAGACCCTCTTTGAAACTTACTATCTATATATCAAAGAAGGATGGCAGCATAATAGATAGATGGACCTTGGAGCTAGGCAGAACAGGGTTCAAGTTCCATAATCTCTCATTGGTATAGCCAACTTCTATTAGAATTAAACTGCAGAGACGATGACCTCTCCTAATAAAAGAAGTTTGCCCATCTGTCATCTGAAGATAACCATGTTCCTACAGCAATTGGTTAACAGAGTTCAGAAGAATGAGAGCAAAGAAAGAAGATTAATGAAGGTTTATGTAAGAAAGACTGTAAAGCAGTAGGGATGCTGTATGCCATGTACCTGGTACATTTCCCTAAAGAAGAAGCAAGAGCAAAGGAAGAGAACCTGACAAGTTCCCCATGATGGCCACCTACCTGACTGCTACAAAGTCTTTGTTTTTGTTTGGCAGATATAGGAATTAAAGTGTACAGTTGTCCTATACTAACTCATGGCATGCCTATGTTTAACTAAGAGGACATTCTACCATTCACATTTCTACTCTCCTTCCTCTGGACTTAACAAGCCTTTTTCTCCTTTTATCTCAGAGTTCTCTGGAATAGCTATACTCCTATTCTGCTTTGTACTGCAGCTAAATGAACCAGAAGGGGATTCAAAGGCCCAATGATGAAAACCAGGCCCATGGGAAATCAGAAATAAATTTTGGGATTGAACTATGGATTCCTAAAGTCACTCATAAAAAAACAATTCAAAACCTTTTTAACCCTTTCAAAAGTGCACCTCATGATATAGATTGTTTTGCTTTGTGTGTAAAAGTACTGCCAAGAAAAAGGCTTATATGTCTGTAAATCATATATACTGTATCTTAATGTATAATTGATATTTACATAACAGTGGGCCTTATACTTGAATTACAATTCTCAAACCTCCTGACTTTGACAAACAATTTATCATCTTTATAAAGTTCAAAGGGATCAACTATGCCACAGGTTTGTTGTAGGGAAAGAGCTTTAAGTAATAGGGAAATGAGAATTATTATTATAATTAGTGCAGCTTTAAAAAAGATGTGGACCTCACCCTAAGCCACTGTACTCCAGGGAAGCTGGTTTGTGTAGGAGAACCAATTATGGTAACTTTCCCCATTTGAGGTAATTAGTGAGTTCTTAAATGCTGTCCTTTTAGCTCCCAATTTTTTTGCATAGAAATTCTAATTATCAACAAACTTAAAATTCTCACTTTCTGTCTTCTGTATACTCCCTCTCTTTGTGCAATAGATTTTTTCTTGAAAACATCTATGTGAATTTAATTTCTATTTACCAAACTGTACCCTTTTAGATCTGCTTAATGATTTGAAACATACTTTATATTAATTTCTAATTTGTCTTCTCTTGGCAAGGCCTCCTAAAACCTGACCTTTACATTTCTCTATCTGAACTATCACAGAATCTGCTAATTAGAATTAAGTGACCTCAGAAGTCATCTTATTCACCCTTTACTCAAATTACAAATCATACCTATAGCTTTCCCAACAAGTGATCAGGCTACTTGCTGGATAAAAGAAGAATTTTAAACTGCATACTTATATGTATCAGGGAAGATAATTATTTACACTAAAGCTATGGTGAATTTAAAGTCATGTGGTAGCCTGCCAAAACGCTACACACATTTTATGCTTAGCTTTTATTTGCCATGGCTAATGATGTCTCTTTAAAAAATTATCTATGATCCAGAGTGTCCTTGATAAAATTAGCAGCATCAAGGCAGGCACAATATATACTCATTTTCTGATTAATAAAGTACACATATGGTATCTCCATTTTACAGATAAAAAAAACTAAGGCCCAGTGGGATGAACTTGAACAAGCCCTGACTGTAGACTACTACCCTAAGAGTTGGGAAATGTCATTCTATCTGAACTAGAGAAACGTTTTAATTACCAAATCCATGTTAAAAGAAATGTAACTCTGTGATGCTTGAAAATAGTTCCCTTAGGGGGAAGCTAAGTGGCTCAGTGGATTGAGAGCCAGGCCTAGAGATAGGAGGTCCTGGGTTCAAATATGACCTCAGATACTCCCTAGTTGTGTGACCCTGGGCAAGACACTTAACCCCCACTGCCTAGTCCTTACAGTTCTTCTGCCTTAGAACCAATACACAGTAGTGATTCTAAGATGGAAGGTAAGGGTTTGGAAAAAGAAAAGAAAATAGTTATCTTAAGTAGGTTTGTGAGTGGACATGGCTATATAACTAAGTTTTGCTAAACCACACTCTCCTAGGAAGCCTGCCTGGTCAAGGACTTCTATTGATGCTTCTAATGAAAAATTCTGACTTGTTGGGTATGGAGGTTTCAAGGCTTGTTACTTGGTCCAACCCTCCAACTCCCATTAACCTAATTGTCAGTGAGAGTCAAGGATGATATATTCTCGTCCTTCTAAAAGTACAGCTAAGGACTAGGAAAGTAAAACTCTGAAGCAAGATTGGCCTCAAGCAGTGAGCCCTTAGAGAAGAGAGTGTTCATTTTAAGGAAAGGAAAAAACCAGAAGGCTACAAGGATATCCACTTGGGTGGTATGACAAGATCCAGTAACAGTTTGATCAGCTCTCAGAGGGCACAGTGAAGCAAAAGTGCATGGATCTCCAACCTGCCAACAGATCCTCTGGAGTTTGGTGAGGATTAGCCTCCTGTTTATAAGCTATCTTTGCAGGTTCTGGGATGGTCTGTAGATGAGCCAAGGTAGTTTCAAGTTTCCCCGAATAATCATTCAATTCCAATCTTGTAATTCTAGATGATAGGGCCCAGAAATGACTGATAATAAATTCAAAGTAGGGTCTCTTTCTCATAGATGAGTGAACAACTTTTTTATTTGTGTGAGTTATATCTATTGATATTTGCCATATTAGAAATAAAAAAATCTTAGTATCGTTAAAAAGAATAGTAAATTATTGAGACACTCCCTGAAAGGGTCTCAGAGATGCACAGGGATCCTCAAACTATGTTCTGAGAACTGTTGGTGTAGTCAAACAATTCTGGTAGAATAAGGTATAGAAGTAATAGAATATAGGTACAAATATAGATATAGCATAGCATAGTACAGTATTAGTATAATGCAACACAAAATAATTCAAGATAGGACAGGGGAGAGTATAGGTTAGGTTAGTATAGTAATTCTCACGGTATAAGTAATACACTAACTTTTGAATTTGAGGTGTGAGGTTCAATTCAACTCAATAAACATTTATTAATGTATCTACTCTGTGCCAGGCACTGTGCTAAGTGCTGTGGATTGAAAAGAAAGACAATGGCAGTTCGTGCCCTCAAGGAGAATGGGGAGTATGAGAAATGTTACAAAAATAGATCAAAACTGACAGAATTGGCAAAAGATCAGACTGGAGGGGTGAGTGTGAGTATGACGCCTAGGTTATGAGCATGGGTGATAAGGAGGATGGTAACATCAACAGTTATAAGGAAGAAGTTCAAAAAAAGGGGAAGATGGGGGGGTGGGAATAATTTAGTATTTGACATGTAGAGTTTATAATGTCTGTGGAACACCCAGCTGAAGATAGCCAATAAACAGCTGAAATTCAAGAATGGAGATCATCAGTATAGAAATAATTTAATTGGTTCTTACTTGAACAGGGACTTGTTTATCCTACTTGTTCTAAAAGGAACTAACAATCCAAATGGCTTCCAAAGACTTGGACTGTTTTCCTGCATTTGAACCATTCCACCTATTTTCAGGAGGTCATGATGGAAGAGAAACAGTATTAGATTTGGAAATCAGAAGACCTAGTTACAGATTCTGTGACCCCTATGTTAGTCACTCTAATTCAGTTTCCTTGCCTATAAAATGAAAGAAACTTAAATACATGACCTCTAAGGTATCTCTTAGCTGTAAATCTATGATCTTGTAAGCCTATTAAGCAAACATCAGTTTCTATATATACACACTGGGTACAAGTGGCAGTATTTAAGAATTCTAGTTTTGTAAACATAATAAATATATAAAGCAAACAGTTATATAGTATCTAGTATGAGCTAGGCACATTGCTAGACACTTTACAACTGTTATCTCATTTGATTCTCACAATAATCCTGGTCAGGAGGTG
Organism: Monodelphis domestica; assembly: GCF_027887165.1. Lineage (NCBI taxonomy): Eukaryota > Metazoa > Chordata > Mammalia > Didelphimorphia > Didelphidae > Monodelphis > Monodelphis domestica. The sequence continues at coordinate 98,616,915 of NC_077231.1, forward strand.
CTATTATTATTCTCATTTGAGGAGGAGGAAGAGGAGCAAAAAGGAATTAAGTGACTTGTCCAGAGTTACATAGCTAGTAAGTGTCTGAGGACAGATTTAAACTCTGATCTTCTTGGCTCCAGGTTTAATACTATCTTACAGATGCACCAAGCTGCACAAAAAATTAACAATTTTACCAAGTCTGACCAATGAATCTGTTCATGGAAATCATTAGGCGCAAACAACTTCACTGGATATATTCAGGCAATGTTGCAAATATTTTTGAAAACTAAAAAATTGGGGGGGGGGCACTTTAAATAAGTCAGAAACATGAGTTTACAAACCAAGTTTAGGAAGCATCTGCTCACTGCTGCATTTTGTTTTTTAGCATATATTTTTTGAGGACTTCTCTCTAAATGACACAGATCCCACTGCTTTTCCCACAATAATTTTTTTTCAGTCAAGTAGAATAAATAAAAGAATAACAAGAAGATATTTTGCTTTGACCACCCACCTTACCTGAGGATAAATGCTTAACTAATGGTACCTAGCAAGTCATTGGTATCTTCCCTTTATAGATAAGCATATAGCAGAAGGCTCAAGCCCACTTCCCAAGGCAGTCCTGATATAATTAAAATGTAACTGGGAAATATTTAACAAAATAAATAACAATACAATGAAATATAGATAAAATTCTATTTTAAACTAAGCCACTATGTGGCCTGAAGGGATCCTTATGTAGACATTATTGAGCCCATTTTCCTACTGAAATTGAACATCACTGGTGTATAGGCTATGTTTGTATTTATATGGCAATTAAGTGACAGAGCCAGGAATATGTCTAAAGGCAAACAAAAGTGCAGAAGGCTGTCATGCCTACATCTAATGTAATACACAAAGAAATCTAACCTAAACAAAAAGTTCAGTTTTTTGGATATGAGCACATCTAATTGGATGGAAATCTGGCTAAAGGACTGTTTAATAAAGGGTTTACCTCACACTCAATAAAAATGCCTTGACTGTTCTCTGAAAGAAGAAATGCTAGGCCTGGTTTTACTTAAAACTCTGAATTAATTATCTAGAAGAGAGAGTAAACACCAAGTGAAACACCATATGAATTAGAAATATCATGTGGTCCAGACGATACATTAAACCCTGCCTGAGTTGGAAATCTGCACAGAAATATGAACAAATGCAGACTTTGTGGCTGAATTAAAGGGTGAAATACAGAGTAGCAACCTTTAGAAAGTCATTCTAGCAGCAGACCAGCCATTCCTTGCATTGAAATGAGGCAGAATCAAAAATCAAATGACATTTAGACCAGTACCTCTGTACACAGTGTTAAGTAACCAGCCAAGTATTGCCATGGGCAAACCTCACACCCTCACCAAGTCCTAAAGAGAAGGGCTTGTGTATCTTTTCTCTTTGTATCACCAACATTGGGCCCTAAAGCTATCCTCAAATCTGTGGGGGGAAAGACTCACCCAGTAGATATCAACTACTGACCTACTGCAGGTAAGACCAAGAGCCCTGGAAATAGCAACACCCTACAGATCACTAAGCCAAACAGCTGGAAGGTTGTAGCCATTATTCAAAGGAGCAACCCTTGTGAGGACAGTATCTCTGGATTCTTCAGCAGGTTCTGTGGCCTTCCTCCTCACCTTTCTAAGGAGCCACAGGTAAGAAACACTGAAGAAGAGAAATTCTTACCACAAAAATCCATGACACCATCAACTGGTGCCATATCAGAAACAGATATGGTTTTAGTAATGAAAATGGCACTAAAGAAGATCCATTATATCTGTTTCCTTCAGTATCCTAAGAACTAGTCCTTTCCATCTGACTTGAACCTCAAACTTCCCAAGTGTTAGAATGGGAGCTTCTTGAGAGCAGGGCTACCTGGCTTTTCTGTTTACAGCCCTAAAGCTTAGTATAGGTTAAAGCCCTTAGCCAATGTCTTTTAATGACTTACTATGGCACACGTCATCATGCCTGGCATATTCTGTCTTCCCTTTCCTCCAACCAAGGTCCCAGAAAAATCAACCAACTAATAAACCATCTTTGTGCTCACTGATTGACTATGGCAGTGGTGTCAAACTCAAACAGAAACACAGGCCACTAATTGGTGCAAATGAATCCTTCCTTGCCATAAAATGACTTAGTTTTAAAGTGTTTTTGTTTTATTTTGTTCAATATTTCATATACGTATACACATCCTTACCTTCTGTCTTCATATCAATTCTAAGACAGAAAGACAGCAAGGGGCTAGGCAAGTGTAGTTAAAGGGTTTGCCTGGGGTCATCTAGCCAGGAAGAGTCTGAGGCCAAATTTGAACCCAAGACCTCCTGACTTTAAGCCTGGCACTCTATCCTGCCCCTTCCCAATTATATTTTCATCTGGTTTGGGCCATACTCTGTACGCCTGGGTCAAGTGATTGACCCCTCTTCTCTTACTTCTTCACCTCCCACAAAGGTGGAGGCAATCCTTGCAATTTGTCTTTCAATCCTACCCATCACCTGAGTAAAAACTACAAGAGGAAATTATACAACTGAGGCAGACAGGGTCCCTATAAATATGTATATAATCTAACCTCAACTGGGCCTTAATTGCATGCATTCCTTTTGTTCTTCCCAGGCTATCATACTCCCCAAATGTCTTCCTTTCTCTTTTCAAGCTATCTATACAAATTAAAGCCTCTCAGGAAAGCCTCACCTTCCTTTTACTGAGAAAATAGAGGTTAGCTATCCTGAACTCCATTTTCTTCTAAATTCTGTGTCTCAAAATCCTTTGCCAACAGCCTTCTCCCCAACATACACTTCATTATATTGTCTTCTTCAGTAGTTTCAGACCAAGAGGTGGCCCATCCCTTTGCCAAGACAACCCATTTCTTTGCGCCTCTGATCATACTCTTCCAGCTCCTGGAGAAGCCTGCTCAGTCTCTTCAGTCTCTACTTATGCACAGGCAGCTTCACTACTGCCTACAAATGTGTGAAGACTTACTCTGTTATTTAAAATCCTCTCTCTTCTCTCTTACAACCAAGCTTCCAAGAAAACAAACCAACTAATGAGCCATCTCTACATTTACTGACTTCCTCACTTCCCCCAAAGGTGGAGACAACTTTGGTAATCTGGTTTTCAGCCCTACCTAGCTGAAACTTGCTCTCTCCAAGTTTACCAACAATCTCTTGATTGCTAAATTCAAAGGTCTTTTCTTAGTTTTTATTAATAACTCTTTGACCGCCACAAATTTAGCTCCTATTAGCCAGCCATCCCCTCCTCCTTTGGATTTTCTGAGAGGGCTTTCTTCTATTGCTCCATAGTCTTTTTACTACCCTCTAAGCTTCAATGTACTATGGGGTATCATCATCCAGGGCCACCCTCGTTCTCTATTCTCTCAGTGATCCCCTAGCTCTCATGAATTCAATTATGTAGATGATTCCCAAATTGATATCCCAGGTGATATACCCAACTCCTCATTTCTCTTCTGAGTTCCAGATAAGCAATGCTAAATTAGATGACTGGACATTTCGCTTGGATGCCACTCAGATAGCTCTAATTCACACTATCCAAAATAGAACTCCTTATATTTCCTCAAAAAAACCCACCTCTCCTGATATTCTTATTTCTGTCCAAATATCAGCATCTGTCCAGTGTACAACAAACTCAATTCTCCCTCGCCAATCCCTTCCCATATCCAGCTAGCTGTCAACTCTACTTTCATTACACCTCTCTCATTCATTCTCTTCTGGACATTCACTTGGGTCACCATACTAATTCAATTCACATCCTACATGGACTGCTAAATATACTCCGTTTCCAATGTTTCTCCAAGCCATTTTCCATATAGATATCAAAATGATCTTCCAAAAAACATAGGTGTGACCATGCAATTCCCATTCAAAAAGCTTTGATCTCAGCGAAGACAAAACACCAAGGTAAATAAAATAGATGCTATGATAAATTATGGTATCTGATGGTGATGGAATACTATTGTGCTGAAAGGAATAATGAACTGAAGGAATTCCACATGAACTGGAAAGACCTCCAGGAATTGATACAGAGTTAAAGGAGCAGAACCAGGAGAACGTTATACACAGAGACTGATACATTATGGCACAATTGAACTAGCAGCAATGCAATGATCGAGGATAATCCAAACAAATTTATTAGAAAGAACACTATCCACATCCAGAGAAAGAACTGTGGGAGCAAAAATACAAGAGAAAAACATATGATCAATCACGAACTTCGACAGGGATATGATTGGGGTTCTGGTGTTAAAAGATCACTCTATTGCAATTATGAATAACACAGAAATAGATTTTGAACAGTGATACTTGTATAACCCAGTAGAATTGCCTGTCAGCTCCAGGAGAGAGGAAGAAAGAGCAGGGTTGGGGGAAGATCATGAATCATATAACCATGGAAAAATATTATTCATAAAAAGGGGAAGGGATAAGATAGATGGCATGGTACTTCAAGCCTTTTCTTACCTACCATAGTCCCTGCTTTCCAAACTTCCATCATATTACTTCCTCTTTACATACTGTATGCTCTAGTCAAATTTATCTATTTCACGCTCCCTATTTTCCCTTCTCTATGCTTTTAATTCTTTTTTTTTCCCCTACCTTTACTTCTTGGAATCTCTAGAGAAATTTGGGCATGTTAGGAGGCCAGGAAAGATAAAAAGAACAGGTCAATGATGCATAAGGCAGCAGCAATGGAGGGGAAAGAATCCAAGGCATAGATGTTGGGACGAATTTTAGCAACGAGAGAGGCCACTTCTTCCTCAAACAAAAAGGAAGGAAGAAAGTGAGGAAAGGACATTAAGAAGATTCAGCAAATAAATAAGGGAGCCTAAGGTTCCTGAAGAACAGCCCAATTTTATCAGTAAGGTAGGCAGCAAGCAACTCATTTGCTGAGAATACATGGGAATGAGTCAAGAATCAGAATGTGAAGACAGAAAAAAGGGTTCAAAATGGCAACTGGGAAAAGTCTGTCAAAGGAAGTAAATCAGGAGCAAAGGCCTATTTTGGGCAAACTACATCAGCTGGTAGGTAGTAATTCTAGTCAGCACGATTCTTGGAGTTTCTAGGAGGTATCAAGAAGAACAGCTCAATGTTAGTCACTGAGAAAGGCAAAAAAGCAGGGAGGCAAAGGGATTCAATGACACTGAGGATCTGTCACTTTCTGCTACTCTTGACAATTTTAAGTCTCCTCTCTCTATGGCAAGATGGCACTATATACTATCATAAGAGGTACTCCATGTTTATTGATAATGTCTGGTACTTGTATTGTTTTCTCTCAGTGAACTATAGGATACCTTGTCCTAAAGGGTCAAATCTACCTCAGATACTTAGCTGAGTGACCCTAAGACAAGTTACTTAACTCTGGTTGCCTCATCTGTTAAAGGATTTGAAGAAAATAGCAAAGCACTCCAATATCTTTGCAAAGAAAACCAAAAATGAAGTCATGAAGAGTCAGACATGACCAAAACAACTGAACAACAACAAAAATAATCCACTGGTTTATCATGTGAGAGATTATTTGGATTATCACCAGGACCTGATCCTTGGTTTCTCAACAAATAATACTAAAAATACTATAAACCTTTATGTAGCACTCTTAGGGCTACCAATTACATCTAATTTCTTTCATTGAATCTTCATGACAATTCTTAAGTGTTATAGATGAGAAAACTGAGTTTTGGATATTTGTACTCAGTACTCAGATACTTGTTCAACATAACATAGTTATGTGAATCTTGAAATTTCTTAGACTTGTGAATGTTAAAAATTTCCACATTGAGGAATCCTCCATTGGAACAAATTCCCTACTGGAAACATTCCCCATTTTGATGTGAGAACTCGGCAGGATCAGAAATGGGAGGACCTCTACTCCACCCGCACTTAAGACTGCTTTAGGGGAGAAAACTCCTTGCAATGGGAGGACCTCTACTCCACCCATACTTAAGACTGCTTTAGGGGAGAAAACTCCTTGCTAAACAATGAAAGTACTTGGACCCATGCTTATGATGAGGCAAGGAGTTCTTTGAGCCATGCCTGTTTTTAGAATTGATACAATGGGATGCTAGGTACCTATAAAGGGTCAGGCAGGTTTCCTCTTAATGAGATTAGTCGACTCAGCTGTGTTTTCTCTGGTTCAGACTTACTGAGGGGATTAGTTGACTTAGCAGGAATTCAGATGGGCAGTCCTTTGGAAAACAGTGATTGGTAGATGTTAGGACTTAGGGGAGGTGACATAGGATTAAAACCCCTATATAAGAAAAAGCAGAATCTCTTGAGGAGACAATACTTTTGGAGAAAGCTCTTAAGAAGATCGCTTGGGAAGAATTTCTTGAGAGAGGCTCTGGAGAAGGGAAGCTCTTGGAGGATAATCTCTAAGGAGGTCTTGCTGGAGCTCCTCTGAGGGGACTCTGTCCCTCTGGAGGCTCTGGAGAGAGGCCCTTTGAAACAGTCTCTAGCTGGATCTCTCTCTGGTGAAATCAGCTGAGATGGAGCTGGCCTGGTGTCCCTAGAATCCTTGCGTAGACAGACCTTGTGGTGAGTGATAAAAGACTAACTGACTGATCTCTCTCTTAAGACTCAGGGCTAGGCTATGTTGGCTTAAGGCCCTTCATACTTATTTCCTTTTTTTTTTCCTCTCTCTCTTTCTTTGTTTACTCATTGTATTATCAATTAAATTCTCTATAAAACCCAGTTGACTTGGGCATATTGAATAATTGGGAATATTTCCCTGGCAACCACCTTATATTTGATTAAAAAACCAAGACACTGTAGTGAAACATATTTTCTGCGGTCACAATTTACTCACCCTCTCTTATATCTAGCATAATTTGTATCTTCCACCATTTTAACTCACTACAGTTTACAACATCAACCATTATAATTATAACAGTTAGGCATTGTTAAAGGCAGGTTTGGAACCCAAGAAAAGGCCTAGTCAATGATGCAATGTCTTCGAGGCTGTAAGTCCTCAGCCCACCCTGCTAAGTCCCAATGCTGACTCCATGTCAGGATTTTAACAAAAATGAGAAATTAGTATGAATGAAATTAAGAAAGTTAATGTGAATAAAATTAATAGAAGAATGTAAGTAATTCTTTTCATAAGCTTTAAGTCAGCCAAACATTGCTCAAATATTCCATTAATTGTCCAGGTTCCACAATGAGGAAAATCAAAGCAGATAACAATTAATTGACCTGGCCCAAGTAACTGGTGAAAGTGGGAAGAAAATCCAGTTTCCTTTAACTTTGGTCCTTTCTTCTTCTCTCATTCTGCATCCTGGTACTGCTAAGCCAGCTTAAAACATACAAATGTACTTGCATGCACACAAGCACATCACCACAGATACACAGAGAGTCAATGTAAATGACAAAAATCCTCCTTGTAGCACAGGAAAGCCCCTAGCACGGGGGAATTAATCATATATGCATATCACATGTTCCTAGCCTCATCTCTCCCAAGAACCCCTCATGTGGGCCAAAACTCCTCTCTGGTGATAAGTGAACCCCACCCCCCTTCATATTTAGTCTGTTTTATCTTTTGTCAGGCGAGTCTAGCTCATGTTATATTTTATTCATTATAGTTATTCACATAGGATTATAGAGTTAGTGCAAGAAGATAACTTAACACGAATTGATTAAAATATCATTTTACAGATTTAAAAAATGAGGTCCTCTAGAAAAGTAGAGTGCCTGCCCCAGGTCAGCAAAGTTCCAAGTGAAGGGCCAAGATCTGAACCTGGAGTCTATAATCAATAACAAGAACCAAAATGTATATAGTGCCCAGCACTATCCTCAGCACTTTACAAATATTATTTCAGGGGCAGCAAGGTGACTCAGTGTATAGAAAACCAGTCCCAGAGACAAGAGGTCTTGAGTTTAAATCTGGCCTCAGACACTTCCTAGCTGTGTGCCACTGGGCAAGTCACTTAACTCTTGCTGCCTAGACTTTACTGCTCTGCCTTAGAAGTAATACACAGTATTGATTCTAAGATAGAAGATATTTTAAATTTAAAATAAAATGTGTGTATATTAGAATTCTCACAACAACCCTTGAAGGGAGGTACTATTATTATTTCCATTTTAGAGGGAGAAAATAAGAGACAGAGGGGATATGACTTACCCAAGATCATTCAAGCTAGTAAGTTTCTTTTTTAAAATCTTAACCCTTACCTTCTATCTTAGAATCTATACTGTGTATTGGTTCTAAGGCAGAGGAGTGGTATGGGTTAAGCAATGGGAATTAAATGACTTGCCCAGGGCCACATGGCTAAGAAGTGTGTGAGGCCAAATTTGAACCCAAGACCTCCTGTCTCTGGGCATGCCACACTTACCTATCCCCAGCTAGTAAGTTTCTTAAGACTGGTTTAGAATTCTGGTCTTCCTGACTCCAGGCCAAGTGTTGTGTGTTCTGGCACCCCTTCACTGCTCCAAATCCCATGTTCCTTTTCCTGTGCTATTTGCACAAGTATCCTCTTTGAATGGCTAACTTTACTCCTTTAGTGCAATCTTTCCTTCTTGTACAGTATCTTCCAAACAGTAGATGCCTAATAAATGAATACTGAACTGACCTGGTTTATTAAAAACCCCTAAACTATAGCCAAATCCACACCCCATATTTTCCCATCTTCAGGGCTTTCCTCCTACTATTTCTGGAATATCCTTCTCCCCATCTTCACATGTCAAAATCTTAGTCATCTCTCAAGAACCAGCTAAAATGCCATCCTTTTCAGAAAGATTTCTTTCATTGAAAGTTTTCATCAGATGACCCGCTAAAGAAATCACTGTTTCCAGCAGGGCTTGAATGAGGAGCCAGGACAACCTTGACCCACTCTGAGTGGATGTGGCAGGACCACAGGGGTAAACATTGCACATATTTAAAAATTTTTTCAATGTGTCAATCAGTTGCCCTGACTTTTTTTTCCTTGTAAAAATTTGCTATTTGTTCCATGGGAGAGCTGGGCATTAGGGGAATGGGGTGGGGGTGGGGGGTGGGAGAGGTGGGGGGTGTTGATGACCAAGGGACAATTATGATTTTGTAAGAAACAGAAGATATCAATAAAAACCTAGTTTTAAAAAAAATCTCTGAGTCCTTTAAATTCTCTTAGGATTTTGTTGCATCTCTTTTAGGACTTGGCACATTCTGCTTTGTAGGACAAGATCCTTCAGGGCAGGGTTTTAAGGTTTTATCATTTAGATTAACAACTACATACATTTATTTATATAACTTTCCAAAGTATCTGACATCTGTTATCTCATTTGATCCTCAAAACATTTCTGACATAGACAGTATGTATATTTCTATTTTTCAAATGAGGAAACTAAAGCTCAGAGTTAACATTAAAAGGATTTTTTCCCAAGGCCACATAGCTAGAAAGCAAGAGAGTGAGGATATGAAGCTAGGCCAAGGGATGGATTGCAAACCTTACCTTCTACAGGATACCTTTCCTGAACCATACCACATCTCCCCACCTAGTTTTTCATCCTTTCCATTCCCCAAACTTTTGTATGGATTCTGCATATAACTTAGGTCCCTACTGTCTCTTCAAATAAAATGTAAGCTCCTCAAGGACAGGGACTATTTTACTTTGGGGGTGGTGGTGATGGTTAAGGTGCTAAATTTCTGATGTTAGGTGTTAGACTATTTCTTCCTGTTAGCAAAGAGCCCTGGGTTCTCCTGACTAGAATAGTTCACTGCACTGCTGGGCTTCCTAACTTCTCAAGTTTTTTTTTCACAGTCTTCTATACAAGATAAGTGAAGTACTGAACTATTAGGGACCAGGATAAGTACTGCATACAATTGTTCAGTGAATGAGTGAATTGACTAAGCATGATCAGCAAAGTGAATGCAATGTGTTGGACTTAGTGATGTTCATGTTGAATTTCTCTACTTGAGGGCACCATGAAATTGAAAAACTGTTCCCTACAAACACCTTTGGGTTATTATAGGTATCCTATCTATAGACTACCAGTTACAATACCATAATCAATAATAAAAGTAATACTTCACAGTACTGAGTATCTTAGTCAATATATAAAGTGTTTTCCAATGCCTAACTAATAAATTTTTTTTGGCCATCACTGACTATCTCTTCACTGTGGGCAAATCTCTTTAAACTCATCAGATTTGAATGACTTTCCTCACAAAATTGGAATAACAACAATAACCTCCTTCATAAGTCAATTGTAAGGAATAATAAAAATTATCCTACCAAACTTTACAGTTGTATATTACAACTGGCTCTATATATCTGAAAAGGCTAATTACAAAGCTTTTCACCCATACCCCTAAAGGAAACCTCAAGATAAATTCTTGCCCGAGAGATAGCTACTTCTTCCTCAAAAGTATAACCAACTTTTGAGTCACTTAAAAACAAGCTCCCTGCCCTGCCCTACTGTCTTTGCCTATAACATATAAACTCCAAACCCAAAGGGATTGTGCTGTTCTAGGAGCTCTACCCTTGGGCCCAAGTTCAAAAAGATAAACAATAATAATTTTTAAAAGAATCTAACTCCATCTCTAGGATTATTTTCCTTAAACTACCACCTACGTGTAGAAGAGGAAGTGGCAATCTGTGCTCCTGGGAAAGGCCATTTGTGCAAGCACAGAATTCCTCAGCTTTCCACTCCTTATATGTGCAAAGTGCAAGCCCTCACCCATAGCATTCTGTACTCACCCAGAGGTACATTGTGTCAGACTGGGCTGTTCAAATTCGGCAGGTCAGTAGATCCTGGGCTGCAAAAGGCACTTTGGCGAATGGTATAGACAAGAAAGGGGTGGGAATAGAAGTCATGGGGGGGAGAAACCCCCCCCCCCAATGTCTCTGTTTAAAAATCCTACCACAACCAGGCTCCTTCTACCCCAGTCCCAACGTCCTCCTTTCCTGCTGGCAGTTCTGTTGTTCTCTTTCCTTTCTCTCTCTCTGGGAGTTCCCAGCCCCAAGTGTCTGTACTGGCGAGTATCTGTACAGGCGTACAGCACACTCTGAATTTGCCTTCAGGGAATCTCTCTCTGTCATTCTACTTCTGGAAACACAATCACCATCTCACAAAGATTATTGCAAAAGGCAGAGATGGGTGGAGTTAGCAATAAACCTGTACCAGTTCCTGAAGGGAGACAGCCTGAAGTTTAGAATGGGCCTTTTAAACATGAATGAAGCAATCAAATAATGTACCCTTCCAAGGTGGGGAACAGTAACCTAAGCTTCTCCCAGAGCAACAAACTTTCACCAGCCCTTTGGCTTCAGCCAAGTGAGAGCAGACCCATTTCAAAGATCTCTACTAGTCACCTCTTCCCCTTCCTAAAACATCATGTCTCTGATTCTTTGCTTCCCTCCAAACTCTGTGCCATCAGTCAGTTATGCTGAATCTTGGAGGGGATACCAGGGATATGACTGGGAAAGCAGCACATCAGTCGGTTCTATGCCACAAACATGTTTGAACCTACCTGACATTCAAAGTGGGAAAGTTGCCCCCATTTACTGAGATTTTTCATAGGACTGTATGTGCGAAGACTCTCACTCTTTTATCTCAACCAAAAGAAAGGGGCAGGAGACCTGCAGGTTCCTTCTGGGTGGAGAGGATTGGGTTCTGGCTGCCTGAGGCTCAGACAGGTTGAGACAACTCTCTGCACAATTCACTCCTGTTTTAAACCTCCTGTCAGTTCACCTGGTCTAAAAAGTAAGACCCTGGTAGGCATATACCTGGGGTGGATTAAATCAGCTGCCCTAAGGAGTTGTGTTACTATGCACACACAAGAAAAGGGGAAAGGTAGCCCATTCTGACACCCAGCTCTCTTTTCATTCTTTCCCTACCCACAAAATGCCACCCACCTCCTGGTCATTTATCCAAACTGCTCTAACTGCCAGCCTTGGCAATCAATGGGGCAGGGCAGGATTTTTCTTTTCCTTCCTGAAGAGGTGGAGTTGCCTCTGTTTCTAACTTTCTCCTCCCCCACCAAGGAGTCAGAAAAAGCTCCTTCTTACCACCACCACCACCATCAACCACCACCACCACCACCAACCACCACCAACCACCACCAGCCACCACCAACCACCACCAACCATGTGGCATTAGCAGTCTTCTTCCCTATTCCCAGAGGTGTGGCCAGCATTCTTCCTAGCCTCACCCAAACCTCTCCTTTTTCTTTATCCAACTAGCTACTCCTCAGCCTCAGCAAAAGGCAAGATCCCCTCTACCTTGGGGGAAAATTGAGGAAGCAGATTGCCTGATATCTTTCCCTAACTTTCTGGTGTCTTCCTGACCTTCTGAATCTTCCTACAAGACCCAGTTCAAGTACCCTCTTCTCCAAGGATCTTCTCATGTGGGGTGCCTTCAGTTGTTCCCCTACTATTCTATTCTGTCTGCACTCTGGCATCTCTCCTACAGAACCTTCATCCCCTACTATGATGGCAGTGACCTGAGTACTTGTCACATTCCCTCTAATGAAACTGAGGCTTTCATTTGAACCTTTCCATCTCCCCATGCCTAGCACAATGCCTTCAACACAGTAGGTGATATAGGAATGTTCATTGAATTAACTTCCCAGCTACCCTTTCCTCTACCTAATAATTCAGTGTTCTTCCTTTCAAAGGGGGATAGAATGGTTCATCTCTCTCCCCTCCTTTTTAAGTGTGTCCTTCACTATTCCCAGAAAGTTTATTTTCTCTTTCAATGTGGCCAGAGACATTGGACAACCAGAGAAAAACAAATTTTTCAAAAAATGGTTTTATACGTGCTGTCAAAAATCTCCAATTTAGTAAAAATTATCCCTATTTACATATTTTGTTTGCCTTTTCTAGAGGGCTCATTCACTTATATAAAAAGGGAATAGGCCTTTCAGAGTCAGAAGGGAATGTTAGGGATCATCTAGTCCAACCCTATCATTTTTACAAGTAACAAAAGTCATTCTTAAAGAAGTAGCAATGACGCAGAAAAAAGGGCCCTGAACTCAGGTTTCAAGAGGTCTGGTTTCAAAAGAAGGCTCTATCACCAAGACACTTGACACAGGGCCCTGTGAACCTTAGGCAAACCACTTGACCTTTTTGTGCCTCTGTTTCCTTATCTAGAAAATGGGGATAATAATAGCTGAATTATCTGTCTCATAAGTATCTAGGAGGCTCAAATGAGATCCCATGTAAACCTTAAGGTGCTTTGAAAACTAGGAAGCATAACAGGAAATTAGCTATTGATTATTTTTTTTTCCTATCAGTGTGATTCCTCTTGCCACCTGCATTCCCAAAAAGTCTCTCTTTTCGCCATCCTCCACAGCCATTCGGAATTGTTGTCATCACCATTTTCAGGGAGAAAGATGATGTCTCAAACTCAACCTGGATTCTGACTTTTTGCTCAACAGCAGCAAATTTGATTCCAAGTCATTCAATTCTTAGTGTTTCTTCTCCTAAACTAGGTTCTTCCTCCTTCCCAGTCTTCTCTACTATCAAACAAATCTTCTGCTCTGAAACTGTTTTGTTTTATCCTTGAGAATAATAAGATAATAAAGAAGTAATTTATATGGGAACAAAGGTATAGAAATTGAGAGCTTTTTCTAATTGCTTATTTTCCCCAGTGAGTACTAAGGCTCTAATCATTCAATCACTCATACTCACCAAGCATAAAGTCAACTTAAATACAGATAGAACAAAGAGAAATGAGAAAAAGCAAGGAAGCAGAAGAGACACTAGAAATTCTTTATTTCCTCCTGGCTGCCATACTTATCCTTTCTCCCTCCTAATCTCACCATCATGTAAGATTTAATCAGCCTTGGACTCTTGACCTTCTCAGTACCCTCCACCCCTTGGACTGGAAAGTGCATGGAAGGGTTCCTCCCCAAACCTCCCCTGATAAAGGGTGCCCAGGACACCTTTGACCTTTTCCATCATGCCCTGGGAACCCTCTATACTGTCTTCTCCTCCTTTTCAGCTCCCTTTTGTATGTCATAATGGTCTTCCCGTTATGGAAAGTGCCTATAATCACAATAGTTATAGTGTGCTTTCCCCTTCTTAAAGTCATGGTAAGATGTCAGAAAATATTTATCTATCCACTCCACATGTGTTTTCATTATTGTAGGAATTCTCAGTGTAGACTTGCCCAGGGTCACACATCCATTTTGTGTCAAAAGCACCCCATAGCAAGCCCTTTTAGGTAGGTGTGAAAAAAGCTAGAGCATTACACTTGGAATTAGGAATGCTTCAGTTCAAATTCTGCCTCTTCCACTTACTGGCTGTGTGACTCTGACCAAGTCACTTAACCTCTATCAGTCTCAATTATGTATAAAATGGGAATGATAATGATATACCCATCTCACAGGTTTTTTGGGAGAATGAAATGAGAGAACATGTGTACAGCACTTGCAAGTCTTAAAGGTCTACACGACTATTCTTATTATTTAATCTATTAGGTAGAGTCTCTATAGAGGATTTATGTCAAAATATGGTCAAGACTCAGACAAAGAGAAGATCCATCCTTCCTCCCAACTTCCCTGCTTTCTGTTGACAGTGCTACCATCTCCCCAGTTACTCTTTTTGGAAACAGCGTTATCACCAATTCTTCCTTCTCCTTTCCACATCCAATTAGTGTTACTGATCTGATCTTCACAACACCTCTCAATCCTGTCCCTTTCTTTCTACTCACACGGACTCTCCCCTCAGTCAGGCTCCCTGTAACCTAAACTAGTTCAATAACCTCCAAGTTGGCTTAACTGACTTCAATCTCTCCCTTTCCTAATCCTCCACAGAGCTATCAAACTGATATTCCCAAGAGAGATCACAGGATAATAAGATATCTCCAGATCTAATCCCTCCTTGATCCAGTTACACTGTCCTCCTTGTTATTGCTCAAACAGGGTCCTCCATCTCCCAACTCTGCACATTTTCCCTGGCTACCCCTTAAGTCTGGAACTCCCTGTCTCTTCATCTTCCCCTCCTGGCTTCCCTGGCTCCTTCCTTCAAGCCTAAAAAAAAAAAAAGTGTTGCTTTTGGCAAGAAACTTCCCAGCCCTCCTTAATTTTAAGGCCTTCCCTCTGAAATTGCCCCCAATTTATTCCACCTAGTTTATTTATACATAAGGTTTCTTCTATTAGACTGTGAGCTCCATGACACTAAGAGGTGCCTGGTACATAGTAGGCACTTCTTACTGTTTACTGACTTGATCAAATCTAGAAGAGATTACTGTTTACTGATTCTTACTGTTTACTGACTTGATCAAATCTAGAAGAGAAGCTCAGAGGCCATCTAGTCTAACTCTTTTCATTTAACAAATGAGCACTCTGTAGTCTAAAAAGGGTTAAGAGACTTGCCCATAGTCATACAGACAGCCCTGTATCAGAGGCCTGAGGAATGTGATCCAGGTCCTCCAAGACTCCAGATACAGCAGTGCTCTTGCTTGGAAGGCCAGGGCTTGAGTCTGGTTTTAGCCTCCCTTTATTTCATATTGTTCCCTTCAATATAGATATGGTCCTATCTTCTTTATAAGGAAGTTCTAGATTCCCTTAGATGTTATCACTCTCTCTCCTCTGAAATTACTTTGTATATACTTTGTATGCATTTACTTGTGCACATTCTATTAGAAATCGTAAGGTGTTTGAGGAAAGAGACTTAAATATGTTCATAACTTTAATGCTTTTCATATCATAGGAATTTCTTTTGTGCTGAAAGAAGTCAGAGTAATTAGTCAGTCAATAAACACTTACTCAGCACCAATGATGCACCAGAGACTGTGCTAATAATTAGGGATGCAGAAAAAGGCAAAAGACAATTCCTGTTCTCAGGGAGTTCAGAAACTAGCATATATCCACACTAAGGAAACCAGATATGCCAGAATTATCTGGAGGGCAGCATATCAAAGTCAAATGGAGTAGGATCTGAATTACAAGTCAATATATAGATATAACAACAACCCTCTATTGAGGAATGTGCCACATTCAGGAGAACATTCTTTGAGGACTACCACTAAGTTTAATAGCTAAGACTAAAATGGAGACATGCTTAGGCACTGTCAGCGGGATATTTCTAGGCTCCAAGCTTATCAATTCTGTTATTCATATAATTTCACATTCATGAAAGAGAATGTGAATCCAAAGATTAGAAAAGAAAGCTTTTGGGGGAAGAAGCAAAGGCAATGCTTCGGGAATGTTAACATCTCCTAACTTTATGCTAAATAGGTATTATGCATGCATCCTGAATTCATACTTTTAAAACACTTGGATTTCTGTTTTAATAAGTGGAGGTGAGTGACCATTGATAGCCTATTTTAACTCTCTCCCCTATTAGTCTAATGAAGGCAGCTTATTTTACATCAGGCTGGTTGTGGCTGGAAGCAGAGCTGGGATATATATTCAGAAAGATAGCCCAGTTTCTTGATAATTTACTACAAGTTGTTAGCCCTCTCTCTATGGCTTAAATTCCAGTATTGGATTCACTCTGACCACAGACAGCATGAACTCATCCAAAAACTTGAATAGAGAAAGTTACTTAAATAGATTGTAAAAAGTTCAGTGTAATTATACTTTGTTAAAAGTTTCTGAGGTGTACCTTACCTTAAAAAATGATACAATTTAGTATGGGCTCAACTTTAAAAAATAGGAAGTAATCCCAAGGTACCCAATTTTGATGGAAGAACAGAGAAAAACATACTGGTGCACTAGGGTCAATATCCTCTTGAGAACAGTAGTTATGTGCCATTCTCTCCCCATCCCCTCCCAATTACCAGCCTAGAACTACATCAGGGGCTTCATAGATCCCCATTTACTTGAACTAGTCAACAAAGGGTCTATGGCACTCAATGAGGTTATCCTGGAGTACTGACTAAGACGGATTTGGTCAAAAGACAAAACCAAGGCTGACACATCATTTACTTACTTCTCCTTGTTTCTTTTCAACAGAGGCAATTAAGTTAAGGTTATTGTTGCCCATCTTTGGAAACTCCAGTTGGTCTAGTGCCTACTGCCTCCTCTCACATCTGCTCTCCCTACTAAAGTTGCCCTTTCTGCTGGGAGGATCTCTAGATTCCACAGTTTTCAAGGCAAGATGGAAATCGAAGTGTTAAAAGCCTGACCAGACTTCCCCAAATTTTCAGAGACAACAAAACTAGTCCAAGTCCCCAAGATCAGGGAGTTGTAGCAACAGTATCATTACTGAACCACACTACTAACCTTTAGATAACATCTGAGTTACCTGAATTTGTCAAAGGAAACAGAGAGCAAAATGCAACATCTCAGGGAGAAAAATTCTACTCTAGTACCATCTGACCATTAACATGCTCAAAACTCTTCAGGAGATTCCCATTTTCCCTAAGATCCAAAATACTTGTACTCTTCAGTCTAGCATTGAAAGTCCTCTACCATCTAGTGCCAGCCTGACTTTTCAGCCTTATCTCACATTCCTCCCCTTCATCCCTTCTCCATCCTTGCCAAACTCTCTCTCTCCCTATTCTTTGCATTTGCACAAGCTGGTTCTTCCCTCTTCTTCTCTTGAAATGCACTAATTCCTTCCTCTTCCCAGCTTCCCAAAGTGTCTCTCTTTCTTCAAGGCTCAGCTGAGAGGAAGACTTCCCTGATCCTTGAAATCTTTGTTAATATTTTCTTCTCGCTACTTGGTGTACATGCTGGATCCTCTGAGTGAAATGCATTTCTTTGAGGGCAGATTCTGTTTGGGGTTATTTCTATCTTATCCCCAATATAGCAGATAATACATCTTTATTTAGTTGAATCTACTCTCAAAGTTCCTGCCTAAATAAAGGTCACTGAATCCAGGGATGTGTCCCTAAAATATTAACATGTGACATATCCCAAAAGTCCTGTTGGAACTCATAAGCAACTATATCCACTCAGACCTCTTTGGAAGCAACCATCCAAAGGTGGATCTCCCTCCCTAACTGCTCTGCATGACCATGCCTCTGGCTCTAGCTTTTAGGCATATCTGAGGCCTCAGAGACATTACAAACTGATGTTTCTGTGTCCACTGTCTCTTTTTAGAGAAGTAAAATTTATTTCTCAGAGTTTCTGACACTACTGACTACACAGAAAAATCAATTGTGTTAATCTCTCTGCAGTTATGGAGAAGACTTAATGCTACATAATAGCTACAAAACAAGATATCCCCCAATAAATGCCATGGTGAGTCTCCCAGGCTAATCACACCAACTCTAGATGCACTTGCTTTAGACACAATTCTAACAAGCTTGGTTATCTTATTTCCCAGCTCAGAAAAGATTAGAAATAATAAATCAGGAAGGAGATAGGCATACTAACCATAGTAAGAAGTGACAGATGACAAGACAACAGAAATGACATTAGCAGCTAGAGTAGTTCAAAAACCCTAGAGGGGGACCAATTCATGTCCACACCAAGAAAAAGAGATCCTGACAACAACACTAAATATGCATAATGTCTGATGTACATCATGAGAAGAATGAATATTAAATGCTGGGTTTGAGAAAAGAAGAAAGCCATTCCCCAAATAGTAAAAGTAAGCCAAGAGCACAATGGTGTTTGACAATGTAAACAGCCACTACATGGAATAAAAATTAGTTATCCAGAATTATGAATTCTCAGGGCTTTCTAGAGTGGCTTACAAAATTTCCTACTACCCTTTCCTTCGATAGCCAGATGATTCCCTAAATTTAACTTACTTGTTGGCTACCAAGATCGTTTCATTTTATTACATCTCAAATACATAAATAAACTAATTTGCAAGAGATCAAGAGTGTTAAAATTTAAAATGGATAGTCTTTATTCCTAATGCCTTATTACCTGGAAATAAAAAAAAATTTTTTTTTAATCACACATTAAGAGATGTATCAGAAAAATCTACTCTTCTAATGCTTTCCCCAAAAACTCAAGGACTCCAAATTGGTAAAGGAACATCTACCACACAAAAGGGGAAGGCAGGTGACTTGAGATGCCTTGAAATTCTTAAGGATACAGAAATCCCTCCCATGTCTTCTTTGATATTCCACCCCTCTTTAGCTCTTCCATTTATAAATCCTTCTAAGTGTCCTTTGCTGAATTATCATTCTTGTGCCCCTTATCCCAAATGAATGATATTCTAAGTCTATGTTCTGGGCTCTGTCTCTTCTTCTTCTGTTCACCATCTTATGGATTCAAGTATCTCTTCTATGCACCTGACTAACAAATCTATATATTCAGCTTGTCTCTCTCTTAAATTCTAGTCCCACATCACCAATTAGATCCAAAATCTTCCCGTCTTCCTAATTTCCCAGTTTCTGATGAAGCAGCCACCATTATTTGAATCACCTATGCTCCCAACCCCAAAATTATTCTTGGCTTTTCCTTCTTTATCCCACATATCCAATCAGTTGCCAAGTCTTATGACATATCATAGAAGTATACTTAACATCTTTCCCCTTCTCTATACTCCCAGAAGTCACCAACTACCCTCAGGCTCTCATCACCTCTCATTTAGACTTCTGAAATAGTTTCCTTGAATACAGGAGTCTTTTTTGGCCTTTGCATCCCTAATACCTAGCACAATGTGTGACAGGTTATAAAAACAAATGTTTGATGAATAAATGCATTCCCTTTCTAAAATCTAAGCTCCTTGAGGGTAAGGGGTATGTCATGTATCTGTTTAGAGACACTGATTTATAGATATATTTATTTATATATTTCTTCCACCATTTTAGCACATGATTTGTATAACAGCTGACACTTAATAAACATTCATTGACTTATATGGTGCAAAGAATTAAGGTTTGACAAAAACTCGTAAATACTCATGGCAGGAAAGGACACTGAGAGGTCCCTTAGCTATTCAGAACCAGTCACAGTTAATCTACCCTACTCCTCCCCCTTCACCAAAAAAAAAAAAAAAGAATCAATGTTAATGTTCCAAACATACAGTTTTTATCAATACATAATACATAATATAGATGAATACAGCCAGAGCATTACCTTTATTCTGAAGTGATCAGTTGGTAAAATGAGTCAAAATAAACTAAAAAATACCACTTAACAGGAAAAGTTTAAATAGGCAGGAATTCTAAAAACTTGTCACTCTCCTAATTCAAAGGCCTTCAAGGAACTACATTCTAGAAGTGAAGAGAATGAAACCTAAAAGCTGCTCTAGACATCACTATCACTTTCCTTCTCCCCCTAAATCCAGTCTGTTCATTTCGCCACTGTTTCTGAATTTGCTTGTTTCTCTTCTCTGATACTGCTACCAATGTGTTATAAGCCCTCATCACCTCACACCTCCCCTCCTGCAATTCATCCTCCATTCAGCCATCAAAGTGATCTTAATGCAGTCCAAGCCCATCCATGTCACCTCCCCAATATTACTTAATAAACTCCAGTGGCTCCCTACTGTCTCTAAGATGAAACAACAAATCCTGTATTTGGCATTCAAAGCCCTTCATAAGCTGCTTTCCACCCTACCTTTCCAGTCATCTTATACCTTACTTCTCAACATAGACTCCAGTGACACTGGCCTCCTGGTTGTTCCACGAATAAGACACTTCACCTCTTGGCTCCAGTTATTTTCTCTGGCTATCTCCCACATCTGGAATCCTCTCTCTCTTCGTGTCCACCTCCTGGCTTTCCTGGCTTCAGTGTTATTTTCTACAGGAAGCCTTTCCTAACCCCTATAAATTTTAGTGCCTTTCCTCAGTTAATTATTTCCTGTTTATCTTGTATATAGTTTGTTTATACATATTTCTTTGCTTATTATCTCCCCCAGAAGAATATGAGTTCCTTGAGGGCAAGGACTATCTTGTGCCTTTTTAAAAAATATCCCTAGTATTAAGCAGTGCTATGGCACATAGTAGGTGCTTAATAAATGTTTATGGACTGAATGACATTCTGAATTTTTTTTATGCTTGGATTTAAAGAGTTAACTGTAATACCTCCCCATTGCTGATTTATGAAACTCCTATTAGGCTCCCTAGAATCAACAACTTCTCTTTATACAGTGATCCCTCACCTATCATGGGAATTATATTCAAGACACCCCCCAAGATGGGTAAAAATCCACAAAATAGTAGGAGAGCAAACAGACTGATGCTACAGTCACTAAGCCAATCAGTACCCAGGATGCAGAACACAGTGCTGGTGGGGGGCACCCATGGGTCCTCAGCTGTTAGTTAGGAGTTAGTTCAATCCCTCTCCAACTCCACCCCACAAATGTCATCTCTTTCTCAAGTCAGTTCAACTTTCCCAAGGGGGACAGAAGAGGTGGCCTGAGGCCAAAGGGACAGACCAGCCAGCCAGCATGAAAGGGGCAGTCAGGGTGGTCGAGGCTCTCTGTTTCCTGGCTGGCTGAACATGATAGGGAAGGGTGCCTTGGTCCCTGGACCCCACTTCTAGAGGCCCTGCCCAGCATCCCTGTAAGTATCCTGTTGATGTTGTGCGTGGGTCTTTGAGAACTCATTAGATTCTGCTCCCAACGCCCTGCTCTGGCCTGTCTCTCCTCTTTGTTTAGTGTGACTCCCTCTTCCCTGGGTCCTCAGGTTTCTTTGCTCCCAACACTTCTGCCCACCCACATTTCGATTGGGTCCTGCTTCCCCCCAGGCTCCCATCCTGTTCCTTCCCCCTCTTCTTCCCATGTGGACAGCCTCCCAGATTGGGCGAGCCCCTTTGTTCTTGCCCCAGCCTGGCTGTGTGCCCACAGGCTCCATTCCTCCTCATGGGGAACGCACGCCTGAGCCCTAGCTTCCCCCTCTCCCACCCCGAAGATGGGAGGAATTGAACTCCAGGAGCTAGGGCTACAGTGCTCAGTCCTCCAGTCGGTGTTCTGTCCACCAACAGAAGAGCCCCTTTGTTCTTGTCCCCAGCTTGTCCCCATCCCATAGGTTTGGACAGAAAGGCATCCTCCCATCTTAGCCCTCCTGTGCCAGAGGGTCCTGTTACTTGGTCCTGCTGTCCAAAGCACCTTGCCTGGGCTCAGCGACTCTCTTGGTTGGGCCATAGGGGGAAGTTGCTGTTGGATTGTTCATTCAATAAACTGGTGCTTTCTTACAACAAAAATCCCTCTATATAGCGAAAACTCCATGATACAGAATTAGATTAAACAAACACACACACACACACACACACACACACACACACACACACACACACACACACACTACAGTGAAACCATGATATAGCAAGGAATGACTATATATACTCTAGGGAAACAAGCTATCCAGGGGTGTCAATGATTAGCTGACAAATAGAAGACAAGAATATGTTGCATAATTTAAATGGTCACATCGTGTTAATGGGTAAGAAGTGGATTCAGACAAAGCATGAGGGCTCTATGGGTAGAAAATATAACAAAGATTGAATCAATTTGTACAACAAAATAGCTTATAATTCTTTTCAGTGTGATCTAGAAACGCATATCAAATAGAATGTAAAAGTTTCCAATGAAATAAGACAATTTGGGGGGCAGCTGAGTAGCTCAATGGATTGAGAGCCAGGACTAGAGATGGGAGGTCCTAAGTTCAAATCTGACCTCAGACACTTCCCAGCTGTGTGACCCTGGGCAAGTCACTTGACCCCCATTGCCTAGCCCTTACCACTCTTCTGCCTTGGAACCAATACACAGTATTGATTCCAAGATGGAAGGTATGGGCAGGGCAGGGCAGGGCAGGGCAGGGCAGGGCAGGGCAGGGAAACTTTTTCTAGCCTCATCTTCTTTATTCAAAATTTAGGGGTTTGTATGAAAAATCAAGTGTGCAGATAGTAATATGGACTTTTCTATGGACTCTCCACCTGGCTAGATTTGTTTGGCTAAACTCATGAATATTCTCGCCAATAATAGGCCAGCCTGAATGTGAAGTTCAACCCCTGGTGTACATAAAATAGGTTATATTCAGAATAACGAAAACCTGAAATAACAAGAGATGAATTTAATCAAACTTGAATCACTCCAGAAATGTGGCTTATTTCTCCAGAACCTACTTTCTCCACAAATGGCTACCTGCAAGTGTGGGAGAGATTTTCTAAAGGGAAAGATAAGAGACTATTTATAGGCCTGTCAGGTGCTCTGTACTTGAGGCATAGATGTTTCCACTTCAAGCCTGATGTGACCTTGCCAGACTTCTTCTATCTTGAATGCCCCTTGAAATCACGAGTTTCACATTTATCTTCATTTTCAGAGTCCCTAACACTGCCATAATGAAACACCTTACCATGGCAGTACTACTATAATCAAAAGAAAATAAGATAATACAGTTAAAGGAAAATTCCCTCCCTTCCCCTCAGTCTCTGCTCAAGTTTCTAAGGGAATAGCTAATGATCTTAGGAAAAGAAAGGTAGAGAGTTGTACTTTCTTAAAAGAAAAGTTCAATGAAGAGTCAAAAATAACAGTATTTTCTTGTTGGACCTAAGTTTAACTGCCATAAAATAAGGAAATCAACTGGATAGCTTTTACGTTTCCTTCTTAAGGAAGAAAGACAGTTAAATGGCACGGCTGGATAGAGTACTGGTCCTGGGGTTAGAAAAATCTAAACTCAAATTTGGCCTCAGACACAAATTGAATCTGAGCAAATCACCTAACTGCTCCCTATCTTGAGTTTCCTCATTTATAAAAATAGGGGATTATAATAGCACCTACATCCCCAAGTTGTTAAGAGGAGCAAATGAGATATAATATTTGTAAAGCACTCAGCACAATACCTGGCACCCAGAATGTGCTGAGATTTGTTTCATTCTTTCCAGGTTAACAATCTATTTAATAATTTATTTATGACATCATCTTTAAAAGCAAACAGCAAAGCTTCAAGCCCTTTCAAGATAAAAGATGAATAAAATTAAGATTTTTTTTTTTTTTTGGTAAAATTCTAGCCTCTTTCTGCCACTGGCCCCAGCTGCTATCCCTGGAGATTAAATTCCTAGCCCTAGCAGCTGATATCTTCATATCCCCTCCTAAAAGAGCAAGTGAAAGATTTTTTTCCCAGTAGACAATCCCTTTAGTTACAACTCACAACAAATTCAACAGACAAACTGTTAACAACTTAACCAGAGTTTAAAGCACTACCCTTATTACTTCCTCCTAGGTAAGAGCTAGCATGCTCTACCCCTTACAATGCCACCACTAATTTTAAACACCATTTTCCTTTGGCCCCTTTATAGAACCACACAGAAATTGCAACCTATAACAACCAACATTGATTAAGCACTTTATTTCTACGTAGCATACCATGCTAGATGCTAAGAGAAATAGGCAGCTTAAATAAAATATAGTCCCTGATCTAAAGAAACTTAACAGTCGGGGGGGGGGGGGAAGATATGTGGAAATATGACAACTAAAATACATACAATTAAATCGTAAATGCACTAGAGATGATCAAAGTATGATAAGAAGTCTGAAGGGGAAGTTGTTACTAACTACAGCAATCAGGGTTGGCTTCCTGGAAGAGGTGACATGAGTAGAGAAGGATGGGGTGGTAAAATTCAACAGATGACTAGGAGGAAGAAAAATATTCTGGTCACAGGGAGCCAGAATACAGAAACATATTCAAGGGTCTGGTTAGACTAAAGTGTCAAATAAAGAGAGTAAAGATGACACTGAGTCTGGAAAATCAAGATGGAATACTTGTTTATGGAGGAGGTCCTTGAACACCAAGCAAAGAAATCATAACTCAGGGACAGTAGGAAAAGGTACTAGTGGTTTCTGACAATGTCATTAAGAAGCAGATGACCAGGCCACAAGAAATGACATGAAGCATGGCTGGGCCCTGCCTGGGACAGTTCTCAGTAAGGATGAAGCATTAGTTCTAAGGATGAATGAGTTAGAAGTTCTGGGGCCTGGTCTCTGGCCAAGGCAGCAAAGCTACTATTTAGAAGATAGCCAGGAAGAAGGACCAGTCCTATTACCAAATCTGGGCCTCTGCTTGCTGAGAAGATGAAGCTAAATGGTCCCTTTCTAGATCTAACATTCTATGACTCTTCTATTTCCAACTTTTACCAAGGAATATAAAGCACCAAGCCTCCTCTCTCTCTCCATGGCCTAATAGGGATACATAAAATTAACATAAATCCTTGGTCTGCACAGCAATCCAAAAGAAACCAGGCTTTAAAAGAAACTGAAATCTTTTAAAGTAAACAAAGTCAACTCAAGCCTCTAGCTGCATTTTTTATTCAAGACACTTACACTAACTAAGGGTATCTCTAGTATCAGAGAGATTCTTCCTAAGATAATAGAAGTTGCAGAGAAAGTAGAGTCAAATTTGTGGTTCTTCAGGATCCAAAGTACATGGCCAGTTTACCTGGAAGAATGTGCTTAGTAGTAAACATTTAATTTAGGTGTCAAGAAATGTATTTTTCAATGACAATTATGAAACACTAAAGTGTTTAAAAAAAAAAAAAGGTTATATTAGAGCAGTCCAACCCAAGGAGCACTCATTAGCTGGCTACTTTTTCTGGAAACTTCTAAAATCTAGATCAGGACAGATATGAACTAAGTGCACCATCATGGGCCCTTCCTGCATCAGGAAATAATGCTTTTTCAATACCTCTAAGATCTGCTTTGACACCTCTCTTAGTCCATTCCAATCCCTTCTTCAACAACAGAAAGATCTATCCCTACCAACCTTCTTATTTGGGAGCTCTAACGGTTTTTATCTTATTTTTTATTAAAGGCAACATGAGAAGGAACAGCTAGGTAGCTCAGTGGATAGAAAGACAGGTCTAAAGACAGAAGAGGTCCTGCATTCAAATTTGACCTCAGATACACTTCCTAGCTATGTGACCTAGGCAAGTCACTTAATCTCCATTGCCTATCCCTTACCACTCTTCTTAGAATCCAATCTATGACAGAAGGTAATAATTTTAAATATACACTCCCCCCCCCCGCCCACACACACACACACTCTATTGATTCCAAGATGGAAGGTAAGGGTTAAAAAAGTTTTTTTTTAAAGCACTATGAGAGGCAGCACAGGATTATGGACAGACAGAAAGTGGCCCATAAAGCCTAAAGACCTGTATTCAAACTCTGCCTCTAACACATGGTGGTCACATGACCTTGGAAAATTTCCAACTCCCAGTGCTCCAGGAAATCATAAAATAATTTTCATTACAAAATCATAAAATCATAAAATAAATTTCAGACGTAACTCTTGACTTGTATTTACAGACGGAATCAACTCAGTGGGAAGTTCCCTGTACTAGTTAAACTCCTACTGAAAGCAGAAGAGTTAATTTTAACTTTGTTAATGAAAATTTGCTTTGGAAGTTTCCAGGTAAAAGTGGAATGAAGAGAGTAAATGTGGCTTCATTCTAATG
Organism: Monodelphis domestica; assembly: GCF_027887165.1. NCBI lineage: Eukaryota > Metazoa > Chordata > Mammalia > Didelphimorphia > Didelphidae > Monodelphis > Monodelphis domestica. The sequence continues at coordinate 98,643,144 of NC_077231.1, forward strand.
GCATTATCTGGTAATGCTAAGGGTCTTCAATGAAAAGCAAAGCTCAAGTCTAATCCAGTATCCCACCGGCTGATAAAATAATCCACAAAAATAGGAAGACTGGCCTAGATGGGCAGTTTTTTCTCCTGCCCTAGATAATCGAGTTGAAAAGTCTACATTCCCCAATTTGTGGCAGTGGCCATGGCAATTATTGGGACCATTTCCCCCTCTGCTTTGGTTGGTGAGGATAGGAAGGAAAAATGAGGGAAGAAACACCACACTATCTGCCCCAAGCTCTGGAAAATAATTTCAGTGGGTAGATCTGTAAAGTAGACTTTCACCTAAATCTGTCAGCTAGTTCTGCTACCCACTTACCCCTCCAATCATGATCTTTGATGTCCATCAATAAAGAGAATTCTTGTTCTCAAATTACTGATTTCTTAATCGAGGTAAACAAATTTTAAAGGGCAATTTAATTTTTTCTCTAACAGTAGGTCATCAGCTCCGGGCCATGCACCGAAAGGTTCAAATCTGCCCCCTTGCCATAACAAAGGAGAACAAAATAGCCTGCAACCTTAGAGTCTAGTACCCTGGACTGAGGTTTACTCCCAATCACATAATAGCTGATGGAGCAAAATGGAGCAACACAATCAGATATCTACCCCTTGATCTTTCTCTCTTCTTACTTAATAAGACTTTCACTTCCCACAGAGTATGCTAAAGCATGAGGCTACCTGACATCCATCCCCTTCTATATATAATTTTAAAAAAGTGATCTCCAGAAAGAGGAAGGACCAATAAGGGAGAGAAACCCAATAAAATGTCATGCCCACCCATATGATTAACACTGACTGAACCTACTTAACTGAAAGGACTAAGATAAAACTTTATCATCTTCACTGGATTTTTCTCACAAGGGCAAGGTCCAGAAGTACATTTCTGCCCAGGATCTCATTACCAAATTCTTTGCCCCTTTCTTTGCTGTCTTCATGGGAAGGACAGAAATGACCTTCAACAAAGAGAATAGTCTTAATTCTGAGTAGAAATAGGAGGGAAAGTTTGCTCCAAGGCATTCAAAAGTACCTCTAAATAAGAAAAGCCCAAGTCTTTTTAATTTAGGACCAGGACTCAAGAACGTGAATAACTAACTGAATCTGAATTAGGGCTTCAGAAGCCCTCTAGACCAGACTGTGCCTAAGAATTCTCTGTCCAGCTTTCCCAAGTGGTCATTTATCCTGTCTCTTCAGGATGCCCTTCCATAGTGAAAATATACTTTTCATAGATCTCTGATTAAGAAAGTTTTCTACAGGTCTAGCAAAGACCTGCTTCTCTGCAGAGTCCATTTGCTACCCTTTGGAACCAAACAGAATCAGCGAATATTGCTTCCATGTGGTGATCCTTCAAAAGCTAAGACTGAAGAGAAATGACACCAGTTCCCCAGATTACCTTCCACTCCTAAGTGAGATTCAACACCAGGACCAATTTAGAACTAAGGAGGATATGCTCCACTGGCAAATGAATCAAGGCCAAGATTGATCCTAGCTGATTTCATTTCCTCCTTGTAGGTCTGTTTAAGGATGACTTCAAGAATTGAAGAGGTTAACCCTAATCAAATCAGAACTCTGAGTAAACAATCTCATAGGCTGAGAAATATAACCCTAATCTGGAGCTCCTCAGGAATCAAGTGACTCCCTTCTTAGTCTTGGCCTAGACATAAATCAGTTTTCATAGATGCAAGGGAAGGGGAACCGTAATCTCATGAACTAGCTCCTTCAGTGTCGAATAATTCTATTATGTAATTTAGCCTGAGATCTGCTACTACGTTTTTTCCCACAAATAAAATTTTGATAGCTTAATTTCCATTTTCCTTCTACCTTCTGATCCATTTCTTGTTACAATGAAGGAAAAAAGCAATTCAGGAAAATTAACCAGTATACTATCTGGCAGAATATGCAATGTACTACAACTATAGGCCAGGGAAACACATTTTCTCATCTCTTATTGATATCACTTCATCTTAGACATCTGAGTTTTGTTTTTCTTCATTCATAATGTTTATTTATTTTTTAACTCTTACTTTCTGTCATAGTAACAACTCTAAGACAAAAGGGCAAGGACCAGGAAAACAAGAATAAATGACTTGTCCAGGATCACACAGGTAGGAAGTATCTGAAGACAGATTTGACTACAGGTGTAACTATCTTTTGTGCCACTTAGCTACCCCTCATAGATAATTTTTAGACAAAAGTCCCTTTCCCTATCCCAGCAAAATGAAAGGAACACTAATGACAAGGCTACCCTCAAAGGGATAGGTGTTTTTTTAGTAAACTAACTAATCAAAGCCCATTATACTTAGAGCTATGATCAACTGCCCTCTTAATCTTATTGATAAGAGCAGAGCAGTCTACTGAGTGTAATGCTTGGTTAAGTGGGAAAAGCAGTGAAATTTAGAGTCAGTGGACTTAAGTTCCAATCACAACTTTACTACCTTTTTTCTGTAACATGAGGCAAACCACATAACTAGAGTTTCAGTTTGCTCAACTATGAAACAAAGTGACAATCTCTATGGTCTCTTCTAGTTCTAAAGTCTATTACTTAATGATCCTAAACAACACTGGATTTCCAAGGACAACAATTTCACAATGGAGAGATACTGTCAGCCTACATTTCAATAGTTCATATATGCTAAAACAAAGAGTGAATACTCTTGGGTAGGGTTGAGAAAGTCCTATCTTTTCCCAAGCTGTCTTAAAATGATCCACTAGAAAGTATAATAATTCCATATCTAATTGGCATCAATGGTCAAAACATTTTAATCAGTTAGCATGTGTTCTTGGCATAGACAGTACTGAATATACATGATACCCTCAGAAAGATTCAGGGTGCACATAAGCAGTGACTATGCACTGAGAAATGAGGGTAGAATAGATCATGGCTAGAGATCATGGGCAGGCTTACAAATCAATCACTGTGCCCCAAATTTATAAACCAATAAGTAATCTTCATCCCTCCCAGCAACCTCTCTTCCTGATCCCAATTTACTCTCTCACTCTTCCACCTCTATGATCAACCCTACCAGTGAAGGGATGAAATAGCAAGACTGGAGAACTCTCCAGCCATGAAAGCAAAATATCTTACAGACTGGGAAAGTCCAGGTAAGGCCACAATCAATTCAATTTCAAAAACATTTACTAAGCATCTACTATGAGTAGAGGATCAGAGCTCCAAATCCCAGACCCAATATTAGAGTATATAACTTTAAAAGTAGCTGAGGAGTGGGAGATCCCCTTATATTTCATGACTCCAACCAGAATTAAAAAGTTTATCACCAAAATAAAACAAACAAAAACCATCACTGCCACAATTGTTTTGGGGATACTGCCTAGAGGATTAATAGTCACAATTCTAGCCCAGACCATTAGTTTTAAGAAGGCCAGCCTTTGTCTCTTGAGTGTTAAGCCAGGGGAATAAATGTTAGTAAGGGGGCAGCTGTCACTGAAGGCACCTGGCATCTAAGTATGTACCATTTGTCTACTACAGGCACACTTGTTACAGCATAGCTAAAAAAGACACGTAAGAACCTTACATTTGGCTTTCATCTTAAAAATATAGGAGACAGTTGTAACTCTTGTCAGACCACTGGAGCAGGATCTGAAAGATGGAGAGAATCTCAATCTCAATCCTTCTAGCCAGATAAATTGAAATCAAAACTCATCTAGAGGCACTAAGCAAACTAACAGCCCTCTGGAAGAGGTTCTCTGGGGAGAAACTGCTACAATGATCAAGGAAAATGTCCTGAGATCAGATCAACAGATGTTTTGCCCATTCCACAAGGTATACTGTGAGCCAGAATGGTGCTGGCCAACAAAAAGCCCAGCACTCATTAAGTTCCCAACTGTTGCACATGCTCAGGTTGGAAGAGCTAACTGCTCTTCAAAAAGTAGTTATCACCTCCTGTCTTCTTTCCAGATATTTTCATCAAAAAGACCTCCTTCAAGTTTCTCACAGCACCTCTAATCTTCCTGAATCTACCCAATACCCCTATTGCACCTTATGGATTAAAAGAATCTGCTCCTTTAAAAAATATAGTCCTTTCAGTCTTCTTTGACTTCAGGGTCAAGGGCATCTGAATTGGAAACAATTACCTGTTGCTCAAATCTCTTCTTTCCAAAAGCTCATTCTAATTCCTCTTTGTCCACCACATCCTCTGCTCAGTCTCACAACCAAGAACTCTTCCCCCCAGAAGAGTGGAGCTTTCTGGAGGAGCTTGTTACCTGTTGTTAGCACTTCCTGCTTTTAGCTCATCCTTTACACACTTCGGAAGTTACTGCCTTAGGAGGCATAAGAGCAAAGCCCTTATAATGGAAATTGGCAATGGATAAAGACACCCATTTTCTATGGACAATTCATGTTGGAATCACTTTGGGAATAATTCACAAAACCATATCCTACTCACATCTTCTTTGGGGACAGAGGGTGAAGTCACTTAATTTAGCAAGAAAGAGTGCATGATTTGGAGCCATAAGAGTTAGGTATTAAACTCTCAGATCTGTTCCTTATATAGGTTACCTTAAGAAAGTCAAGTCACTTCCCTAATGTCTTAGTTTCCTAATTCATAAAAATGAGAGGATTGGTCTAAATCAGGAGTTCTTACTGAACCTTTTGAGAGGGAAGAGGAGGGTCATGGGCTTCTTTGGCAGGCTGATAAAGCCTATGGACCACTTCTCAAAATGATGTATTTTAAAATTTATAATTAGGGGGCAGCTGAGTAGCTCAGGGGACTGAGAGCCAGGCCTAGAGACAGGAGGTCCTACATTCAAATCTGGCCTCAGACACTTCCCATCTGTGTGACCCTGGGCAAATCACTTGACCCCCATTGCCTAGCCCATACCATTCTTCTGCCTTACAACTAGTACACAGAACTGATTCTAAGATGGAAGGTAAGGGTTAAAATTTTTTTGTAATTGAAGGAGATGCTAAATTTCAGACAGGTTAATAAAAATAAGGATGTATTTTGCCCCCAACCAACATCACTGCTTTCCTGAAATCTATCCATAGACTTTTTGGGGGGGAAATATGTGCACATATCCTACATTAAAAACCCTTAGATTAGGGTAGCTGAGTAGCTCAGTGGATGGAGAACCAGGCCTAAAGATGAGAGGTCCTGAGTTCAAATCTGACCTCAGACTCTTCCTAGCTATGTGACCCTGGGCAAGTCACCTAATCTCTCATTGCCTAACCCTTACCACTCTTCTGCCGTGGCAGAAATACAGAATATTGATAGTATTGATTCTAAGGTGGAAGGTAAGGTTTTAAAAAACAAACAAACCTAGATTAGATGGTACTATAACCCCAAGGCCAGGTTAGCTCAGTAAGTTAAAAGTGTGTCTTCCTGCAGTATAACTACTGCTGTAGCCCTTTGCAATGGGCTTCTTATTCTTTTTGAATCTTGCAACAATCCCATTGTTGGAAAGAAATTTCTCTCTCCATTATGCTGCTTTGCTAATGTCACTCCCCAGTGACTTGGAGGTCAAAGATCACTGAAATGGGCAGGAATAGACAGGGCCTCAGAGAAAATAAGTTAGAGAACCAAAGAACCAATGAGATAGGAAGATGATTTGACAGGCACTGCCCTCCTGGGTGGCCCAGGTAAATTAAGAAACTATGATTGGTTCCTGAGATGTGACATGTGAGAGGTGGTGGGTGGAGAAAACAGTTTATAAGTAAAAGACCAGAGAGTCTGGGAAGGTCTTCTGGCTGTAGTAAGGACTCTTGTCGGTGGTGAGCTTCAATTCACCATGATGGCCAACACAGTAGTAAACTAAGTAATTTTTTACTTCTTTCATACCTTTCCCTCACTCTACTAATACTACTTTGATTTAATAAAGTTATTAAAGCTACTAGCAGCCTCATAATTTAATTTTAATTATTACAACATGAAGCAGAAGATCCTATAAATATATAATGATTACCATTCTACTGACAAGACCACAAGCTCAGGAAAAAACTGATGTCAGAGGTGTGACAAAAATAGAGGTTTTCCTAATTACAAGCACCACATTCCATATTCTACACCAGCTTGGGGAACCTTTAAAAGTTTGAGTACCCAGAGGGCAAATGCAAACTGTCTTTGAGCTTCCCCATAACCAGAGAGAGCTAAGGGAGGAAGGTTTGCTTTGGGTGGCTGGTCAGAGGGGTGGGACATGCCAAAAATGTCCTCAAGTGCTGGGAAGAGGGGGAATGGAGTAGCTCTAGTGCCAGCTCTAAACCCCTGTCAAGTCTTCACCAACAAGGCCCTACACTCTTGTATTGCTTTACGGACCTAAATGTTATATAAATATTAGCAATGATAGCTGTTCTTTTTATTATAAGGATCTTATGTACCATGGCAACCCGAAAACCTTAACTTGACTTGACAAAAATGATCATTTATTTTGGGGACAATGTAAAAAAATAACTTTTTCTGGGTGCATGTAGGTATAAGCAGTAATTAAAAACATCCCAAAGGGTCTGAATGAAATTCAAGCTTCAATGGCACAGATCAGTGATCACCTAGTCCAACTCAGAACCAAAAGGCATCCCCACAGCAACATACTCCTCAAGTAGTCTTAAGCCTCTATGTAGAGGAACCATCATCTTCCAAAACAGCCCTGTTGGACAGGTGGAATTGTTAGAAAATTGTGAAAATGAAAGAAAATAAAATTCTATGGTGTAATTCTACAAAGTAACTGTGTAGTGTCTCCCCTGTACATGCATTCTGAAAAGCCAAACTTGGAAAGCTTTATACTGTCTCCACAAATCAACATTTGCCTTGTAGTAGGTGCCCTCTGCCGACCAGAAAACAAAACATCACTGCTTCAGTTGTTCTCACTATCTCCTTCCACAATTAGGCAGGCTTATCCTTCCATGCTTCTACTTAGATCTAGGGAAAGTTTCTAACTATGTAATTGTTTCAAATTTGTAAATATAGGAGAAAGACCTTTCTCTGCCTTTTTTCATCCCCTTCCATCTTTGTAATTGTACCAAATCTCTACACTTCAAATAGGAAACTGTGGAAGATAAAAGGAATCAGATCTCAATTGCATTTGAGTAAACAAGTGACTAGCTTGAGCAGAGAATAAAGACAATGTTTTTGTAATATAAGTGAAACTGTGCTGGCAATAAAAATAGAGCTTAAAGAGATTTTGACTATATTTCACTGGTCTAGAAAACTCCCTTTGTCAATGTAAGTTGACATCCTCTGATCTTGGTGTTTCCTGGTGTACTCAAGAACCTATGTGACTCACCTCAGGGCATATAAAACCCAGGTTTTTCAGTCCCCAAGGCTAGTTCTCTACTCAAAATACCACATCACCATTCTATATTAATATTTGCTGATAAAGTATTCTGAGGGGTAGCTAGATAGCTCAGTGAATAGAACACCAGGCCTGGAATTTTGGAAGGTTCTGAGTTCAAATATGGCACTTCCAAGTTAAGTGACCTTGGGCAACACACTTAACACTGAATGCCTAGCCCTCATTGCTCTTGTATCTTAGAATTGATACTAAGAGAAAAGATATATGCTTTTTAGAATGAAGAAAAAAAAGTTTCCTCAGGAGAAAACTGGCAGGGAATACTACTAATAAAAACCGAAAACTACCACAAGAAGACAAAGAAAGAATTGTACAATAATCCATAGTGCTGCCCTCCAGAATGCAGGATAAAGTGAATCCTGCTTCCATGACAGCCCTCATGAAACAAAGGAAGTGGAGGCAGATTTAAGTCCAGGACTGGCTTGGAAGTTGAAGCAAAATGAACCCCATTAACAAATGGATCAATATCAACCCAGTCCTAAGACTCCTAATGTTCATACAACTCATGAACCTCTTTATGGGAAACTTCATAAACATTCACAGTCATTTAACCTGTATCCTGGATTTACTGCCCAAGGTCACACAATAGATCATCCAGTGTTTTACAGTGATCTAGCTCCTGTGACACACATTTGGACTACTGCCTCATTACCAAAGTATATAGAGGGGAATATTACCAATGGCTTTTGAAAAGATGAAGTCTGGAAAAGCTGCTAGAGGTAACCAAAAACAGCTAGAAGAATCTGTGTTGGAGATAGAAAAAAAATTTTTTTTGAGATATAAATTTTTAGGGGATTCAAGCAATCAAATTGTCAAGATCTCTCAAAGGAAAGTCTTCCCCCTCCCCCCCCTTGAATGGAAAAGATAATAGAGAATGCCTCTACTTGTGAAGATGAGATTAACTCTACCTGCCCACTTTTAGATTTAATCACCAGAAGCATAAACACTCCCACATTTCCTTAAGTGAGGGGAGGTTCCAATTCATGCTTAACTGGGTGACAACTCACTGTTCCCTGGGCAGGCCTAAGAAAATTCTACAACTGTGATTGGTCCATGTCAAGTGGAAGGAAGGCACAGGAAGTGACACAAAGAAGGCTCTTTAAAAGGAGTTGCAACATTCTGTGACCGGAGCTCTCTCCTTTGAACTTGGCCTTGGAGGAGCTCTGGCTTGGGACCTCAGACTGTTCTTAGATCTTCCTTTAGGACTACCATGTGAGTGAGTGAAAAGGCTGACTCCTTTCCTGGCTCTGGAGGGACTAGCATCTGGAGAAGCCCCCTCCCACATTGTGGAGAAGGAGGCCATATGGCTGGAGCCCTAACTTAATTTACCCCTAGGCCCTCAAGCTGGGGCTTCTGGAGCCCTGCCAGAGTAAAGCCAAGTCCAGAGCAAATAGTCTACCTCATTAAGCTAGAGTTCTTACTCTGCCCTCCTTCTCATTTCTCTACTTTCACTCTTTCCCTCTATTTTATAAGCTGCTATAAAAGTCATTTGACTTGAGATATATTAATTTTGGTGACCACATTCTCATATATTTAGTACAACCTTAATTTTTAATCCTTACATACTAAATATAAGCTGTCAGGGAAGACATTAGCCAAGTGCCAACCATCTGCCGTTCTCATCTTTATGAAAATGGTGTGTATGTGTATGTGTGTGTGTGATAAACCCGATTAAAACCCCAAAAAGAAAACAAATAGGCTACTACATTAGATTTCCTAGGCTATTTGACAATTTCATAAAAGATATTCTACATAAGCCAAAGAAAGATTTCCTCTATCACTTGCAAGGTTCTTGAAATGCTCCAGTTCAAAAATGACAATGTAATGAGCCTCAGCATGGTATAATGCTTCCTCAATTTTAGCACCACAGTACAAGAGTAACTGGTCAAACCATCTTGTACTAGAAAACGAAATAGATTAAAAAAAAAACATATGTCCAGAATAAGTAATATAACTAAAATGGCAGTTTGTCAATTTGATGTTCCCCTAAATCGCTATGTCCCTCAGGTACATACAAAGAGTACAATGCAATGACCTATTAAAGACATGCCCAGAGCAGGTGAGTACAGTAGATGCAGCACCAGGCCTGCAGATGGAAGGTCCTAGGATCAAATCTGGGCAGAGAGGGAAGAAAGGAAAGAAGGGAGGAAGCGATGGAAGGCAGAAAGCAGGGAGGGCACCTGCCAGTGAATTTAGTCCACTTCCTCATTGGTGTAGATAGATAGATAGATAGATAGATAGACAGACAGACAGACAGACAGAGATTTCATGACAAGTATAGGAAGCATAATTTTGCCTGATGTCTTGCTCAAAACTTCTTGTCCCCAAAGGGATAGGAAAGATAAGAGTGGAGGGGTAGGAAAGGAAGGCTATATTAGACAAGCACAAAACTGGTACAGATCTTTCAATCTCCCTCAGAGCAGTTACTAGGCCTGGGTAAAAAGAGGTGAATGAATGTTTTCACAACCTCTGCTAAATACACACCAGTTCACAATGAGAGGAAAGTCACACATGTATGCATGCTCTGCACATCTCTGGAAAGGCTGCTGGAGAAAGCTAATCAAGTAAACAGTTTTAACTTTAAAAAAAAAATTTTTCCAAGTGGCCTGAGAATTTGAGGAAAATGGTTTAAAATGGTCAGAAAAGTCATTGAGAAGTTAAAGAATCACAAGACATCAGAACTAAGATTCTGAATGGGACTTTAGGATACAGAAACTTAGAGCACAGAAATAAGGGACCTGTTCAAATGGCAGAGGCAGAATAAGCACTCAGGGCTTTTTACTCCCCTGTACCCACACCGCTCTTTACTTTCCAGTCCAAAATGATAGTGAACAAACAAGTAGCAAACAGCTGGAACAAAAGCATCCTTTAAAAATGGAAAGCTTCAAGAGACAAAAGCCAGGGAGTGTGGGGTGGTGATCTCTGAATTACAACCTGTCACTAGTCCATCTAAGAAAGTAAAGATTCCATTTGATAAGGAAGCATGGACTCCTGTTACCTCCAACTATTTTTCTGTTTTTGAGGCCAAAGGACTTAAATATCATAAGAAAATAGATATATGGTAATGAATCATGGCTAAATATTTGGAGGGAAGAGTAAATGTCCACAATTGTACACACATCTTATCTACAATGGTATCAACTTTCTGACAGTTCTAGGCTCCCCTACTAATGTAGGCATTCTTCTGTCACTGTGATATGCCTAGAAAGAGGCAGATCTTTGGATGTTTTGTGCAATCAGTCTCATCACTGAATGTATTTGAATACTATTTGAAAAACAAGTCAAGGACTGGAAGAGAAAAGACTGGTATAAACCGCCAAAGAAGGAAAAGGTCTCCAATGCAAGTCACATATCTTAAAAGTTAGAGAAGAGTACCACAGAATGCATCAACTAGCCAATACTGCTTCTGAACACTTCCTCCACTAGAGGGTGAAATAACAACACAACAGAAAGACTTCAGCCCCATTGTCCTAAAGGGTGGTAGGGGTGTCACAAAATATTTGAGTAAGTCTAGTAGAAAGGCTGAAAAATAGAGTGAGAAATATATTTCAGAAGATATTTTTCACAATATTTTTCACTTCTATGTGCTCCTCACCCCCCAAAAAAAGCACCAACATAGGAAAAGTGACAAAGTTCCCAAAATTTTAGGACAAAAAGAACTCTTGAAAAAAAATTTTATTCTATTTTATTTTTAATTTCAGATTCTCTCCTTCCCCCACCCACTGAAAAGGAAAGAAAAAGTAAACTCATTACAACAATGTAGTTAAGGAAATCAGGAGGGGAGGTGGGAGAGGGAAGGGAAGAAGGGAGGATTTTGGAAATCTGACCAAAACAATAACCAACCACAATGCTTGAGAACTCATGATATAACATGTGGTCCACTTCCTAATAAAGCGGTGATGAACTTAGAGTGCTGGATGAGACCATTTATTTTAAACATGATCAATGAAAATTTTGATTTTAAATAAATATCTATTTGTAGTGGGGGGGGGTCCCCTCTTAATCTCTTAGTGGAGAAAGATGGAGGGAAATGGGAAGGAGAGACGGCTCATCTATAAAAATTAAAAAAAAAAAAGATTTCCCACCTACCCACCCCCCCAGTTTTAGGTAAACTTAAATAGCTGCATTATGCCCCAAGTCACCTCTAAAACATCCATCTATGGACTTTCTCTCACCACAAAGCCATCAGTTGTGAAAGCTTGTCAATGACATCACCACATGTCTGGCATCCAGTCACTTTTTTCTCACCATAAACCCCCTAAGTAAAGTCCTTTATCAATAGCATGGACTACTGCCTCTTGGTTAAGTTCCTTAAATCTATATATTCTAATCTATTCTCCATAATGCTGTCAAAGAGATTTACTTAAAGCATAGGTCTCCTAATGTCACACCCCTGTAAAATAAAATCTAGGGGCTTCCTGAATCAAATGCAAAGCCACATTTGGGGCACTTAAGGCTTTTCACAGCCTGGTTTAAATTCACCTTTCCAGCCTTATTAATTATTATTACCTTTCATACATACTACAATCCAGGTAAATTATCCTTCTAGATGTATTTCACATGGTGGCTCATCTCATACATCTATCTCTATGCCTTTATATAGGCTGCCCTTTTTAGGAAATATTTCAAAATTCAGGTCAAATATCATTTGCACTCTAAATGAAAACTGTCCTGAACCCCATAGTTGCTAATGCCCACCAAAAATCACCTTGTGTTTATTTTGTATATGCTTATAGTATAAACAGGTTTCCCCCTCTAATAAAATAGAAGCTCCTTGAAAGTCTAGATAGTTTTACTCCTGCCTTTCATCTCTAGCTTTTACCACAGTATATTGTAGGCACTTTGTAAATGCCTATTTCACTGACGGAAAAGGGGAAGAAGCCAGTTTCCCCATCAGCATTCATTCTATTGCTACAAGGTTTATAAAATAACTTATTAAATGATCAAACAGTGGAATGATTTGGTAGCCCTATCAAGAATCTTATCCAGGAGATATATTTCAGTAGGAACATCTTACATTAAAATGTCCTACAACACTAATACCCTAAAAAGAGGCAGAAGGGGAAATAAAGGCAAATTTCAATTCTAGAATTTTCATAACTGAAAAGCATTAGAACCTCTATTTCCAAATAGACAACCAATTTCCAACTCTCCATGGGAAGAGAATTCTGTCATTTTCCTGTTTGTGTATCCCCACTGTCTAGCACAGTGGCTTGCACAAAGGAGTATTTAAATGTATTCAGTTAAAGATGAATCATAATTTCACATAACAGAAATGCCATCAATTTCAAACTAGCCTGGGCTAGTGTGTGGGCATGGCACCTGGAGTACCTCTGCTCTAGCCCACTTGAAGGCATGGGCCACCTCATTGCCAGGAGCAGGTTCAGACTGACCCACTCCATTGCCAGAATCCAGGCCATGGTACACCTCCTCATCTTCTTCACTATCCACAGGAAGCTGGCAGAACTTTTCCTACATCACATTTTCATGCTTCCACTGTGCTAAATTCTCCAAGAAGGAGAATCCTAGAGTGCAATGGTCTCACTAGAAATAAAGCCTAGAAGGTCAAGAAGATTTGTGCGAGAAATTAAGGGATATGACTAAGGTTTCCATCATTAAGACACTGGAAAAATCAAAGGTAATTATTTTGTAAGTTAGAAAACAGGGAAAATCTGTTAAATTCAATTTTCAGCACCAAATTTCCTAGGTCCAGTCATTTCTTACAGTTCCCACTGACCAAAACTGGTTTAAAAAAAATTAATTTGTAGCTCAAAAAATGTCTTCCTGAAGAAAAAGGCAATTTATGTTGGGAAATGCCCTCTGAATCCATGGATCTCACAAACACATATATTTAAACAGTTCTGTACTGTCATCCCAGTTCCCCTTCCCATCATCATCATCATTGTTCCACCCACCCCCAAAACAGAGTAATTCCTACCTGGTTGTCCCTCGCTGGGAATCCATGATAACCTGGGGTCAGTGACTCGTTCTAAAAGAAAAGGATTTTTTAAATGTTAAATGAAAGTAAATGATGGATTAGATGTCTGAGACAATAACTGCCTTATTGCCCAAGAGAACCAATATAAATCCCCAACCCTGGGATCTAGGACATACCTTCCATCATGTTGCTCCACTCTAAATACATGACAAATCTCTCATAATAGATCTTCTACCTTGACCCAAAACTTCAGAATTCTTTCCTTCCTGCCGCCAGGCATAGATCTAAAGATGCAGCCCCTTTCCCTCTAATTTTGAGTCCCTTTAGGCCTTTCAAATTATATCGCAATTTTGTCTCTGGTAGAAGACTTTTTGCTATCTGACACATTTCTGCTGATTTCTTACAACCATCCCAATGCAACCAAATAATCCTCTTTTGTGTGTGTGTGTGTGTGTGTGTGTGTACTTAGTCAACAGATATTTATTGACCGTTTACTATGTCCCAGAAATTTTGCTAAACAGTGAAAATACAAAGAAAGTCCAAAAAATAGTCACTACATCTTCAGAGAACTCACATTCTACGGATAGAGCCAACATTCAAGTAACTATGTCCATACAAGATGCAGACAACATAAATTTTGAGTAACAGAAGAAAGGGGGGGGGGGGGGGCCGGGGAAAAGGCCTCCCAAGAAAGTTGAGATTGAAGCTCAATGTGGAAGGCTAGATGACTTGCCTATACTGGTCTAACAGGTGAGTGTGAGATGGCAAAGGGTGTTTAAACAATAGATTTGCAAGATTATTTTCTAATTAGTAATCAGGGATCATGAAACCTATATTCCACAAGGAAGAATTCTTGGAGACTTAGGAAGTTAATATCTTCCAAGTTCTATGGACCACAGTATACCCAAAACTATAAATGAAAACTAAGTTGCTTCAAATGATTACAATCAAAAGTTGTGGGTGGCAAAGGAATTTTGTCTATTTTCACTCAGCCCTCTAATCTTAAACCATTTCTTTCTAATCTTCTTCTCTAGAGGATAGAGACAAGATGGCAAAGTAAAGATAGACACTTGCTGAATTTTCCCAAATTCCTTTCCAAACAACTTTAAAATAATAGCTCAAAGAAAATTCTTGAGAGTCAAAAAAAAACAAAAGGATAGAGTAAAATAATTTTCCTGACCAAAAAAAACTTAAAAAGTTGGCAAGAAAAGTTTGTCTCACTGGGATGACAGTGGAGCACAGTCCAGCACAAGACATTCCCTGGCAAGCTGGCAACAAACCTTGGGGGTGACTAAATCAGCAAGCTCCTAGCCCACAGATAGAAGGGATTGGGACAACTGGTCAGAAGATTATGGTGGAGCCTTTGCTGGCACTGGGTGCAGGATTCTGTTCCATTGCCCATAATGGAACAGTCTTAGGAGGAGAAGGTACACAAACATACTAGAATGTGCAGCCACAGGAGAGCATGAACCCTAGTCACAGTTCTAGGGGGGGAAGAAAAGAATTCTTATGGTTGCTTACAGAGAAGATCACAAGCCATGAAAGCAGTGACCACACCTCTCCTTAGATCATACCACCTTGGAAAAACTGAAAACTTACAAACTACCAGAATTATCTCTGAAAATAGTAACATGAAAAACCTGAAGTTTGGGATAGCGCTCCCTCAACTCCAAGCTCAGAATCCAACTGGGAATAGGCCAACATCTCATGCTGTATGCTAAGATACAGTCAACATGATATAAACATAAAGCATGATATTGTAAGCAAATTAGAGGAGCATGGAATAGTTTATCTGTCAGATCTATGAATAAGGGAAGAATTTAAGATCAAACAAGAGAGAAAGAACATTTTAAAATGTAAAATGGATAATTTTTATTATATTAAATTAAGAGGTTTTTGTACAAACAAAACAAATAAACCAAGATTAAAAAGAAAACAGAAAGCTGTGGGAAAATTTTTATAGTATCTCTGATAAAGATCTAATTCTTCAAATATATAGAGAATTTAGTCAAATTTATTTTAAAAGGTCATTCAAATGATAAATGGTCAAAGGCTATGGACAGGCAATTTACAGATAAAGAAATCAAAGCCATCTATAATCATATGAAGAGAGGTACCAAATCTCACACTTATCAGATTGGCTAATATGACAGAAAAAATAAAGGATACATGCTAGAGAGGATGCAGGAAAATTGGGACACTAATACAGTCGTCCCTTACTATATAGTAGTTCACTTATTTCGGTTTCTTAAATATATATATATATATATATATATATATACATATATATATGTATTTTATAGATACAGAATTTTTATATATATATATATATATACATATATATATATATATAAATAAATTTTGTATCATGGATTACACTAATAAAGGCATATTATTGGCTGATGGAAAGAAACCACAGCACTGTGGTCTGTATCCTGGGCGCTGATTGGCTCAGTGACTGTAAGTTATTTTCCCGCAATAGGTGAGGGATCACTGTATATTGTTGATGGAGTTAATGATCTGATCCAACCATTCTGGAAAGCAAATTTGAAAATATACTCAAAGGATTCATAAACTGTGCATACCCTTTGATCCAGAAATACCATTACTAGTTCTGTATCCCAAAGATATCAAAAAAAAAAAGGAAAAAGGGCCTATTTGTACAAAAATATTTATTGTAGCTCTTTCTGTGGTAGCAAAAAAATGGGGAAGGGTGGCTCTCCAACAATTGGGGAATGGCTGACAAGTACTGGTATATGTTTGTGATGGAATACTACTTATTTGCTGTCAAGAAATATTAAGTTGGATATTTTCAGAAAAAGATAGACGTACATGAAATGAAGCAAAGTGAAATGAGCAGATCCAACAGAACATATTGGGCACAGTGATAGCAATATGTTTTGATGAACAATTGTGAATAACCTAGTTTTCTCAGTAATGCAGTGATTCAAGACAATCTCAGGGACTAATGAAAACTGCAATCTGCCCTCAAGAAAGGATTAATGGGAATCTGAATGAAGACTGAAGCATATTATATTTCACTTACTTTTTTTCTTGTTTGAGCTCTTTTCCACAAAATGACTAATGGAAAAATGTTTTACATGATTGTATATGTAAATTCTATATCAGATTGCTTACTGTTTAGGGGAAGGGGGAGGGAGAGAATTTAGAACTCAAAAAAATCTTAAATTAATGTTAAAATTGTTTTTCCATGTAATTGGGTGAAAACAATACTTTTTTTTTTTAAAGGAAAAGAAAATAATGAAAAAAAGAGTCAACAGCTGGGTAAAGGAGTCACAGAGTTACCAAAAAAAAAAAACCTGAAGAAAATAATACCGTAAAAAACAACATTGGCCAAATGGTAAAAGAGATTTAAGAATTCAATGAACCAAAAAAATAAATAAATGAATAAATATAAATACACACACACACACACACACACACACACATATACACACACACATTTTATTTTTAAAACCCTTACCTTCCGTGTGTATTGACTCCAAGGCAGAAGAGTGGTAAGGGCTAGGCAATGGGGGTCAAGTGACTTGCCCAGGGTCACACAGCTGGGAAGTGTCTGAGGCCACATTTGAACCTAGGACCTCCCATCTCTAGGCCTAGCTCTCAATCCACTGAGCTACCCAGCTGCCCCCGACATACCAATTTCTAATTAAAGAAGCAGAACACTTGTGAGTAATGGCCAAACCTAGGATGTATATATATATATATCCTTAAAAAGTAGAATTGGCCAAATGGAAAATGAAGTGCAAAAGCTCACCAAGAAAATAATTTCTTAAAAATGAGAATTGAGGGGGCGGCTGGGTAGCTCAGTAGATTGAGAATCAGGCCTAGAGACGGGGGGTCCTAGGTTCAAATCTGGCCTCAGCCACTTCCTAGCTGTGTGACCCTGGGCAATTCACTTGACTCCCATTGCCTAGCCCTTACCACTCTTCTGCCTTGGAGCCAATGCACAGTATTGGTAAGGGTTAAAAAAAAATGAGAATTGGAAATTTCTTTGATGAAGGTCTAATTTCTTGAATATACAAAGAACTAAGTAAAATTTATAAGAAAGCAAGTAATTCCCCAATTGAAAAATGGTCAGGGGATGTGAATAAGTCATTTTCAGATGAAGAAATCAAAACTATCAATAATCATATGGAAAAGTATTCCCTGGTTAGAGAAATGTAAATCAAAACACAACTCTGAGGTACTACCTTACAACAAGCAGAGTAGCCAATATGACAGTAAAGGAAAATTATAAATGTTGGAGGGGATGTGTATTGCTGGTGGAGTGGTGAATTGATCCAACCATTCTAGAAGGCAATTTGGAATTATGTCCAAAGGACTTTAAAAAAATACATGTCCTTTGATCCAGCAATACCACTACTAGGTTTGTATTCCAAAGAGGGGGAAAAGGGGTGGGGATGGGGGTGGGGAGAAAGGGGAGAGGTTGTGTTCTCTTTGTACAAAACTATTTATAGTTACCCTTTTTATGGTAGCAAAAAATTGGAAAATATAAGAATATCCCTCATTTGGGGAATGACTGGACAAACTGTGGTATATACTAGTAGTAGTCTCTTGGTAACCGAGGATGCTGATTGTCTTTGTGCGTCTTTGTGGACACTTGTGCATGAAGATTTAAGTGGAAAAGCCGATGCACAGAGACAGTCCCACTCTCTCGGCGTTGGAAGCCTGGATCCATTGGCACGAAAAGTCATTACACCTGGAGACTTCCTCAGCTGCACTGGATAGCCGTGTTGTCTTTTGTGCTCCAACATGCCCTAAGCACTCCACAGTGCTTTGCTGCGTCGCCATCTCAGCCATTGAACCTTCATATTGGTTTCTTCCGTCTATTCAGCCGAAGCAGTCTTCACATGCTGGGTGAGCAAAGCCCTGGTTCACCAGGGGTCTACAACCCGATGGCTACCCTCACAAGGTTTAGCCGGCCTGTCGAAGCCGTTGCCCGGGGTGTGGCCGCTGCCGCATGCTAGCAGCTACTAGGAGCCACAAGTGAGAATTAAATCAATTGTAAAAAAAATCAAGCCATTCCCCAATTGATAAATGGGCAAAGGACATGAATAAGCAATTTTCAGATAAAGAAATCAAAACTATTAATAAGCACATGAAAAAGTGTTCTAAATCTCTTAAAACCAGAGAAATGCAAATCAAAACAACCCTGAGATATCACCTCACACCTAGCAGATTGGCTAACATGACAGCAAAGGAAAGTAATGAATGTTGGAGGGGATGTGGCAAAATCGGGACATTAATGCATTGTTGGTGGAGTTGTGAACTGATCCAACCATTCTGGAAGGCAATTTGGAACTATGCCCAAAGGGCGCTAAAAGACTGTCTGCCCTTTGATCCAGCTATAGCACTGCTGGGTTTGGACTATAAGGAAAGATGAATCAACGGATTTCTGTAAGAACTGGAAAGACTTACATGAACTGATATGGCATAAAATAAGCAGAACTAAAACACTGTACACAGTACCTGAAACATAGTGGGACAATCAAATGTAATAGACTTTGCAACTAAAAGCAATGGAATAATCCAGGACAAATATGAGAGGCTTATGAGAAAGAATGCTATCCATATCTAAAGAAGGAATTGTGGGAGTAGAAATACAGAAGACAACATATGATTTCTCACTTATTTATATAGGTATATGATTTGGAGTTTTGGTTTTAAAAAGATTACTTTATGGATTTTTCTTTTACAAAAATGAGTAATATAGAAATGGGTTTGAGTGATTTTATATATGTATCTATGTATGTATCTATGTATGTATATATAACCCAGGAGAATGGAATAGCTTGCCAATTCCAAGGGGGGGGGGGGAGTAATGAGGGGATGGAGAAAACATGAATCATATAACCATGGAAAAATTTTTTTTAAAAATTGCAAAGAAAAAAAGATTATTATAAAAATGGATAATATGGAAATAGGTTTTTAGTGATTATATATGTATAACCCAGTAAAATTGCTTATAAACTCCATGAGGAGGGAGGGATGTGGAGAGGGAGACAACAAGAATTGTATAACCATTGAAAAAAAAATTTTAAATAAAATAAAAATATTTTTAAAAATTAGAATTGGGCAAGTGGAAGCAAATAACTCCATGAAACTTCAAGAAACAATTTTAAAAAGTCAAAAGAATGAAAAAAGATTAGAAAATGTGAACTATCTCACTAGAAAAACAACTGACCTAGAAAAGATCCAAGAAAAATAATTTAGGAATTATTGGTTTTAAAAGATAATTATTGATCTACTTGAAAACCACAATTTTAAAAAGAACATAGATATCATCTTTTAAGAAATTATCAAGAAAAATTGCCCTGATATTCTAGAACCAGACTGTAAAAAGGAATTGAAATAACCCACTGATTACTTGTGGAAAGAGATTCCAAAATGAAAATTCCTAGAAATATCATAATCAAATTCTAGGGCTCCCAGGACAAGAAATAAATACTGTAAGCAGCCAGAAAAACACAATTCAAAGATCATAGAGACACCGGATAACAGCGAATTTATACCTTCCACATTAAAGGATTAAAGAATTTGAAATATGATATTCCAAAGGGCAAAGGAGGTAGAATTACAACCAAGAATCATCTCCCTAAGAAACTGAGCATAATCCTTAATGAAACAGAATTTTTAAAGCATTCCTGATGAAAAGATGAGAGGTGAACAAGAAATCTGATTTTCTGAAGAAAATAACTTAAAAAAAAAACCAGGATTGTCCAAATTTCAAAACTAAGACTCAAGAAAAACATAAAAGTGTAGAGAATTTAAATGGAATCCAATAGGTTAAACTATTTACATTTCTACATAGGAAGGCAATATGTATAGCTCCTAAGAGTTTTATCATAATTAGGACATTTAGGAGTATACATAGGGCACAGGTATGAGTTAGTTATTCTGGATGATATTTAAAAAAAATTAAGGAGTGTAAACCTTAAAATTTATTAGACTTATGAATGTTGGAAATTTCACCATTGGAAAATTTCATACCTGGAAAAAATTTCCTATTGATAGTAAGAACTCTATTGGAATGTTAACCCCCTTGGCATGGGAGGATCCTTCTCCTCCCTACCTAAGACTACTTTAGGACAGAAACCTTTTGCTAAACAATGGAAAGGGCTTTGACCTATGCTTAAAAGCATAGAACAGGAAGTTCTTTGAGTCATGATTGATTTTAGAATTGATACAATAGAGATACTTAGAATGACAGAACCAGGTCTTGAAACTACAATCTCCACCCTACTCAGAGTAAAAGGATTTAGGAAGGGCTGCAGCAAGGATCAAGATTTAATTATTTGAGAATATGACCTTCAACAGACATGTACAAAGGGGCAGACCTCTGGGCGGTCCTGGGTTAAGCTAGAGCCACCATTGGCACAGGGAAGACATAGACAGTGATTGGTAGATGTGAGAACTGAGGGGAGGGAACTTGGATGGTTTCCTTAAAGATAGCGGGGTCTGAGGACTGGGGGAGGTCGAGAGGTTTTGCTCTGAGAAGTTTTGCTCTGAAGGAGGCTGGAGGTGGAGGCCCCTGAGACTGTTTCTCCATTTTGGTCACATGAGTGATAGGGACTGATCTCTTTTCTTTGCCTCAGCTATCTAAGGGCTTGGGCCTTTTGGCCCAGCCTAAACAGAGGGGGTATTTAAGCCCTATTCCCTTCTCTCTCTCTCTCTCTCTCTCTCTCTCTCTCTCTCTCTCTCTCTCTCTCTCTCTCATACCTTTCTTCCTCCTGTTTGTAATTAAAAACTCCATAAAAGGTTGACTGCTGACTTGAGTTTTCATTTAGGAATTACATAGCTGAATTCCTTGGCGACCTTAAATTAATATATATCAGTCTTTTAAAGTGATTTCCTTGTCACAGGAGTGAGGAAGAGGGGTTCATTAGGTGAAGGAAGAAGAAAGAGTTAGAATAGGGTAAATTATCTCACATAAAAGAGCCATGAAAGAGTTTTTACAGTGAAAGGGTAAGATGGGAGTGGCAAGATGGGCAACACTTGAGCCTTACTCTTATTAGAATTGACCCAAAGAAGGAATAATACACTAAGTTGGTTATAGAAAGCTATCTTAACTTATAGGAAGAAAGGAGGGGCTTATAGAAAGGAAGAGTAGAGGGTTATAGGAGAGAGAAGGATAAAAGGGAAAAAGTAGGATAGAGGGAAATACTCAGTAATCATATCTGTGAATGTAAATGGGATGAACACACCCATAAAATGGATGAAGATAGCACAGTGGAATAAAAAACAGAATATTATAATTTGTTATTTACAGGAGATACACAAAAAAAGCAGGGGTAGCGATCATAAACTCAGACAAAGCAAAAGCAAAAATAGATCTAATTAAAAGAGATAAACAGAGAAACTACATTTTACTAAAAATTATTGTAGACAAAGAAGTACTATCAACACTAAACATATATGCACCAAATGACATAGCAAACCAAATTCTTAAGGGAAAAATTTAAATGAATTAGAAGGGGAAACAGACAGTAAAACCATTCTAGTGGAGGGACCTCAACTTCCCCCTCTAAAAATAAAATTAAGATAAAATTTAAGCAAAAAGTGAAAAACAAAAGTTAAGGAGATGAAATTGAATTTTAGTAAAGTTGGACAAGATAGGTCTCTAGAGAAAAACGAATGGGAATAGAAAGGAAAATATAGCATTTCCTCATCTACGAATGACACCTACACAAAAACTGACCGTGTATTAGGGCATAAAAATCTCACAACCAAATATAGAAAAGCAGAAATATTAAATGTATCCTTTTCAGATTATAATGCAATAAAAATTACATTCAATAAAGGACTATAAAAAGAAAAATCAAAAATTAACTGGAAACAAATAATCCTAAAAAATGAGTGGTACAAAGAAAAAAATCATAAATAGAATCAATAATTTAATTAAAAAGAATGATAACAATGAGACAGCATAACAAAATAATTTATAGGATGAAGCCAAAGCAGTACTTAGAGGAAAATGTATTTCTCTAAATGCTTACAACAATGAAATAAAAAGAAAATCAATTAACTAGTCATGCAACTAAAAATAAGCAAAAAAAAAAACCCTTAAATATTAGAAATTCTAAAACCAAAGGAGTAATAAAATTGAAAGTAAGAAAATAATTAAACTAACAAATGAAAATAGGAGCCAATCTTACAGAAAAAAATTTAATAAAGTTGGTTAATTGATTTTTAAAAAATTAGAAGTATCAAAAATGAGAAGCTCAACACTAATGAAACAGAAATGGCTCAGTGGATAGAAAGTAAGGTCTAGAGTCAGGTGAACCTGAGTTCAAAACTGGCCCCAAACATTTTCTAGTTGTGTGATCCTACATAACTCACTTAATCCTGTTTGCCTAGCCCCTTGCCCTTCTATCTTAAGTGAAATGGATGAATATTTACAAATAGATAAATTGCCCAGATTAACAGAATAGAATACTTAAACTCTATCTTGGGAGAGAAAAATTGGACAAATCATTATAGCTCCCTAAAAAATATTTCCCAGGGGCCACATGGATTCACGAATTAATTCTCAAACATTTAATTCCAATACTATATAAACTATATGGAAAAATAAGTGAAGGAGTCCTACCAAATTCCGTTTATGGAATAAATATGGTGCTGATACTTAAACTAGGAGGAATGTCAGAGCTAGCAGATGGGGTCCAACCCAAGGCAAATGAAACAGATATTGAGTACCATAACAAAGCTTTATTGGGGGTATGGGGGGTAGGTGAAGCCGGCAAATCTGTAGATACCTAAAAGTGTTCATCTGGGTGTAGAAAGAGGCAATCTTTTATAGGGTGGTGGTCTGGGATGAGGTGACCTGGGTAGTCTCTATTGGGCAAAGTTGGGGTACTTGTGTCCAGATGATTGGACAGCCCTAAGGCGAGGGGGGGGGGGGGTTGGCTTTGGGGATGGGAATTTTTGGTTCCGAGTCTTGTATAGTCAATATCATACAGGCAGTATAAGTCTAGAACATCAATCCATCATGGATTTGTTAGGTCACAGCATGGGAAGTAACAGTGTCCTATGAAGTGGAACTACTTGCTTTGTTCTGGAGTTCCAGCAGGTTCAGGGGAAAGGGAAGGGGAGGCTATTGGTCTTGGGAGGGATTAGGGAAAAAGGGTTTTAGTCCCAGGATCTATCATTCCCATTTTTTTTTCTTTTTAAATAAATCAAAGGACAAGTATGATAGAACCTGGGACCAAAAGTCCTCATCTTCCTAACCCCTACCTGAGACCAACTCCTCACCCACCCCCTTCCCAAAGTACCTGCCTAAGCCTGGGTCAGAAACTACCACAACAGTAAAACCTGGCAGGACACCAAGAAATCTGTTAGGTCCAGACAAATTACCTTCTGCATCATTGACCATCAGGCCTGAGAACTTCCCAACCCCAGAGACCAAGGTTCCCAACCCCCTTAAGGCCATCCAATGAGCTTTACCCAAGTACCCCAATTTTACCCAATAGAGGCAATTCAAATTACCTCATCCCAGATCACCACCCTATAAAAGATTGCCCCCTTCTCCATCCAAGTGATGACCTTTAGCCATCTACAGGTTGCAGAACCCTACCCCCCAACTCCCTACCCATAATAAAGTCTTGCTGCATTACTCAATCTCTCATTTGCCTTGGGTCAGACCCTTGTCAGTAAGGTCTGACAAAGAGCAAAAACAGAGAAAGAAAACTATAGACCAATTTCCCTAAGTAATATGGATACAAAAATTATAAATAAAATACCAGCAAAGATATCATCACAAGGATCATACACTATGAACAGGTAGAATTTATATGAGGAATGAAGAGTTGGTTCAATATTTGGAAAATCATTAGCATATACCATATTAATAATTTTAAAAATCATGATTATCTCAATAGATGCAGAAAAGGCTATAATAGTATACCCATTTTTACCACTATTATACTAAAAATGGCAGCTATATCAGTAAGAGAAGAAAAAGAAATTGAAGGAATTACAATAGACAACGAGGAAATAAAGTTATTACTTTTTACAGGTGTATACAATGGTATACTTAAAGGAATCCTAGAGAATCACCTAAAAAACTAGCTGAAAAATAATCAACAACTTTAGCAAAATTGTACAATATAAAATAAACCCACATTAACCATCAGCATTTATATAAATTACCAACAAAGTGCAGGAACAAGAGACAGAATGAGAAATTCCATTTAAACCAACTGTAGACAATATAAAATACTTGGGAGTCTACCTGCCAAGACAAATTCAGAACTATATGAACCTAATTACAAAACACTTTTCATACAAATAAAGTCAGATCTAAACAAATGGAAAAACATTAATTGTTCATGGGTAGCCAAATCAATATAATAAAAATGACAATTCTGCCTAAATTAATTTCTTATTCAATATGATACCAAACTACCAAAAAACTATTTTACAGAGCAAGAAAAATTAATAACAATATTCATCTGGAAGAACAAAAGGTATTTCAGTTATAGTCTTAGAAATGGCAAATAAATTTATCTACATTTCCAATCAATCAATATGTTTATTAAGCACCTACTCTGTGTTGGGCCCTGTGCTAAGCAATAAAAATACAAGTAGGGGCAAAAGAGTCTCTGCTCTCAACTGTGAAGATAGGATTAACTCTCCCCTTGTCTATTTTTAGCTTATCAAATCAAGAACTTAAAGTACCCCTACTTACAATGAAGTATGAGAGTTCAAAAGTCACTTACTAGAGTTAAGTGACAACTCCAAACGTCCCTGCCCCACCCCTTGGGCAGTGCTAGCCAAATTGAAAGACTGCCATTGATTTCTGTAAAGGAGGAGTGACAGAAAGTGACATGGAAAAAAGAGGTATAAAAAGAGACCAACGTGGTTTTTAGCATTCATTCCCTTCCTGGCATTTGGAAAGATTGGTTCCACAGATCCCTTCTTTGGTTTAAAAGAGAACTTTTCCCTGGATTCTGCATTGGCTTGCTGGATGAGTGGCTAAGATTCCTGCCTTGGCTTTGGAGAAGTCTGTGTTTGTGGAACTCTGGCTGAAGACACCACTGGGACTTCTGGCTGAGGATTATAGGAAAATCCACATGGGGACAAGGGACATGGGGAAGCCCCTGTGGGGCTGAGCCTCACTGCACCAGAGAAGGGCTGGTAGACTTGTTAAAATCTCTCTCTTTAGCTACATTTTTTCACTTTCACTCTTTCCACCTCTTTGTAAATAAAGCTGCTAAAAGTCATTTTGACTTAAGTTATAAGCTTTTAAATTTGGTGACCACAATATTACTTTATAACTATCATATTTAGCATAAAACCTAAATTTAAAATCTTATACAATCATTCACCTTGTGAACCTTCAATAAATGTAACGTAACAAAACCCAACATCACAATTCTCTCCAAATCCAAAGAAATGTTTGCACTGTGCATGTATATACTTGCTCTATAACCCTGACTGCCACTTCAACTTAAGACATCTCTTTAAGAAAAGGTGCTCATTTCCCCAAAGGCTAACAAACTCTCTCTGCAGAAATCATAGATTAGAAAATCTTCCTTTTTCTCCTTTGCTTAGGCCTCAAAAGAGGTGGTCCTTCTCCTTGTAAACATTAAAACTTTCTCCTGATTTGGAGAAATTTGGCCAGTCTGAATAGTATATCAAAGGAGAATGGATCTATATTCCAAGAACAGAAAGATAGGTTGGGACCAAGTTGCAATGGGCTTTAAAAATTATCCCAAAGGCAATAGGGAGCCATTGAAGTTTACTGACTAGTAGGTAGAGTAGCACAGTTAGATCTTCAAGTAAGGAAAATCAGTTTGGCAGCTCTAGGGGGGAATAGATTGGAATGGACAGTCTTGAGGTTGGGAAACTAATGAAAAAACAATTGCAATAATGATAATAATGCAGATGATGAAGGGATGAAATAAAGGGTAGTGGCAGTGTGATCAATCAGACAGGCAGAGAGGAAATGTTGGAGAAGTACAAACAGCAAGACTAAGCAACTGACAGAGTAAGTGGGATGAGAGAAAGGAAGGGATAAAGGTTAAGAACCTCAGACTCAAAGAAGTGTGGTGCCCTCAGTAGAAATGTTTCCAAAGTCTAGAAGCAGGGGAAGGGAAAAGGATATAGCAAAAAGAAGAAAGGACAGAACTAGGAGAGGATATCAAAATGCTGGGGAATACACAAGTGGCAATCATAACTTTGAATGTGAATGGGATGAACTCACCCATAAAATGAAAACAATTAGCAGAGTGGATTAGAATCCAAAAGCCTACCATATATTGTCTACAAGAAACACACATGAGGCAGGTAGACACACAGGTTAGAATTAAAGGTTGGAGTAAAATCTCTTGGGCTTCAACTGATAGAAAGAAGACAGGAGTTGCAATCATGATATCTGACAAAGTAAAAATAGATCTGATTAAATGGGATAGGGAAGGTAACTACATCCTGATAAAAGGCAATATAAAGAATGAGGAAATATCAATAATAAACATGTATGCACCAAATGGGGATAGCATCCAAGTTTCTAAAGGAGAAACTAGTGGAGTGGAAGGAAGAAATATATAGTAAAACTATACTAGTAGGAGACCTGAACCTACCATAATCAAATCTAGATAAATAAAAAATAAATAAATAAGAGGTAAGAGATATGAATGAAATCTTAGAAAAATTAGAGTTAATAGATATATGGAGAAAAATAAATAGGGTCAAAAAGGAATATACCTTTCTTTTCAGCAGCACATGGTACATTCACAAAGATCGGCCACGTACTAGGGCATAAAAACACGGCAAAAAAATGCAAACGAACAAAGATGCAAAAAACCTTAAATAGAATACTAGCAAATAGACTCCAGCAAGTGTTCATGGGATTATTCACAATGATCAGGTGGGATTTATACCAGGGATGCAAGAATGGTTCAATATTAGGAAAACCATTAACATAATTGACCAAATCAACAAGCAAACCAACAAAAATCACATGATTATCTCAATAGAGGCAGAAAAAGTCTTTGACAAAATATAACACTCATTCCTATTGAAAACAAAAATAGGAATAGAAGGGTCTTTCCTAAAAATAATAAACAGTATATATCTAAAACCATCAGCAAACATCATCTGCAATGGGGATAAAATAGATGCATTCCTAATAAGATCAGGAGTGAAACAAGTATGCCCATTATCACCTCTATTATTTAATGTTATACTAGAAACACTAGCAGTAGCAATTAGAGAAGAAAAAGAAATTGAAGGTATTAAAATAGGCAATGAGGAGACCAAGTTATCACTCTTTGCAGATGATATGATGCTCTATTTAAAGTATCCTAGAGAATCAATTAAAAAGCTAGTGAAAATAATCAACAAGTTTAGCAAAGTTTCAGGATAGAAAATAAATGCACATAACTCATCAGCATTTCTATATATCTCCAACATATCTCAACAGCAAGAATTAGAAAGAGAAATTCCGTTTAAAATCACCCTAGACAATATAAAATACTTAGGAATCTATCTGCTGAGACAAACATAGGAACTATATGAACACAACTACAAAACACTTTCCACACAATTAAAACTAGATCTAAATAAACAATTGGAAAAACATTAACTGCTCATGGCTAGGACAAGCTAACCCAATATTTGATAAAAACTGCTGGGAAAATTGGAAAGCAGGTTGGGAGAGATTGGGATTGGATCAATATCTCACACTCTACACCAAGATAAACTCAGAATGGGTGAATGACCTGAATATAAAAAAAGAAACTATAAGTAAATTAGGTGAACACAGAATAGTATACATGTGAGATCTTTGGGAAAGGAAAGATTTTAAAACTAAGCAAGAGTTAGAAAAAAAATCACAAAATGTAAAATAAATAATTTTGTTTACATTAAATTAAAAAGGTTTTGCACAGACAAAACCAATGCAACCAAAATTAGAAGGGAAGCAATCAATTGGGAAACAATCTTCATAACAAAAACCTCTGACAAAAGTTCAATTACTCAAATTTATAAAGAATTAAATCAATTGTACAAAAAATCAAGCCATTCTCCAATTGATAAATGGGCAAGGGACATGAATAGGCAATTTTCAGATAAAGAAATCAAAACTATTAATAAGCACATGAAAAAGTGTTCTACATCTCTTATAATCAGAGAGATGCAAATCAAAACAACTCTGAGGTATCACCTCACACCTAGCAGATTGGCTAACATGACAGCAAAGGAAAGTAATGAATGCGGGAGGGGATGTGGCAAAGTTGGGACATTAATACACTGTTGGTGGAGTTTTGAATTGATCCAACCATTCTGGATGGCAATTTGGAACTATGCCCTAAGGGTGCTAAAAGACTGTCTCCCCTTTGATCCAGCCATAGCACTGCTGGGTTTGTACCCCAAAGAGATAATAAGGATAAAGACTTGTACAAGAATATTCACAGCTGTGCTCTTTGTGGTGGCAAAAAATTGGAAAATGAGGGGATGCTCTTCAATTGGGGAATGGCTGAACAAATTGTGGTATATGTTTGTGATGGAATACTATTGTGCTCAAAGGAATAATAAACTGGAGGAATTCCATGTGAACTGGAACGACCTCCAGGAATTGATGTAGAGTGAAAGGAGAACAACCAAGAGAACATTTTACAGAGACTGACACACTGTGGTACAATCAAATGCAATGGACTTCTCCATTAGTGGCAATGTAGTGACCCTGAACAACTCGGAGGGATCTATGAGAAAGAACACTATCCACATTCAGAGGAGTAGACACAAACTGTGGGAGTAGGAACATTGAAGAAAAACAACTTGATTACATGGGTCGAGGAGGAAATTTTTGGGGATATAGACTCTAAATGATAATCCTAGTGCAAACACCAACAACATGGAAATAGGTTCTGATCAAGGACACATGTAATACCCAATGGAATTGTGCATTGGCTATGGGAAAGGTGGGTGGAGGGGAGGGAATGAAAGAATATGATTCTTGTAACCAAGGAATAATATTCTATATTGATGAAACAAAATTAAAATAATTTTTTTAATTGTGCACTAATTCCTCACCATTTTCCCAAGCAACTCAGAGTCTCACAGCAGTTCATCCAATCACCCTAGTACTTACTTTGAGAGGTGTCAATGTGAGTCATTGCATTGTTTTACACCATGTCCTGCCTCACTGTCACTATTTGGTTGTTGACCACATGGCCCCAAGGTGCAACAGTGGTGATGCTGGTGGTTCTGATAAGCCTAGAAAGGTAGTGGAGTACCTGGGTATATTCAGATAGGAAATATTTGTTGAATGATGATGGGTTTGCAACATGCATGATATATGACTTGCATAGGAGCTCACTGGTATATAAGAAAAGGTCCTACTATACTAGAGAATCTCAGAATTCAAAAAGACTTCAGAGGCCCTCCAGGCCAGCTCCTTATCTCACCTAGAATTTCTTTCACAACATTCCCATCAAGTAAACATCAGCTCTTGCTGAAGATGTCCAAAGAGAAGAAACTCATGTTTCCTTCCCATCCAGTCACTATCTCTCTGCAATTCCCACCCTCTGAGGCCAAGCAGAACTAATCAATCAAAGACCATTTAATGAGCACCAGAAACTATTCCAGGCACTGGGAAAGATAAAAATTAATAAGTCCCACCAGTAAGGAATTTATATATCAGGAGAGAAAATATATACATATTAAAGACAAAGTAATTTATTCCTCAAACACTTGAAGGCTGTTGACCCCCTCTAAAGCTTGGTTTCTCCAGATAAAATATAAACTACCTTTAAAGGAAGAAACCCAGGTTCTCTTGGGGTCACATGAAAAAATTTTCCAAATCACTACTTATTTAAAGGAATACAAATTAAGGCAATTCAGATTCCTTATACTCATGGGGGGGGGGGATAAGGGGGGGGGATGACAAAAAGGAAAAATGATGAATGTTGGAGAGGCTATAGGAAATCAGGTGCACTGCTGGCAGCCACAGCTGTGTATATTCTAGAAAGGAATTAGAATACTACACTCATTGCAGAACACAATGTGAAAATTCAAACTGAAAACCTGACACAACCCTAATACATCAGAATGGCTCTGCATGTCTAGAAACAACCTAGTCTAATTAGGTCTGCTCCGGAGCTCAAAATAAATGAATGAGGAAACAGAGCAACACTGGAAAGATTACTAATTAGTATAAGAACAACCTACCAATCAGAGGTATCCTAAAACAGAATGAGCAACCTGGAAAACTGGAGTGTTTCCTATCATTTGAAAGTATCTGAACTGAGGTTATACAGGAATGTTACATATAGAGTTTCATGTTTCAGGTAAAGGTTAGATTAATGACTCTAAGATCCTCTGAAATTTAAGACTTTGAGGTTAAGATTTTAAAATAGAACTAGAGGCCTGGTCTAAA
The DNA here is from genome assembly GCF_027887165.1 of Monodelphis domestica. Lineage (NCBI taxonomy): Eukaryota > Metazoa > Chordata > Mammalia > Didelphimorphia > Didelphidae > Monodelphis > Monodelphis domestica. Next base: position 98,673,814 of record NC_077231.1, read on the forward strand.
TAGGTAAACCCCCCAGATGATGGTGGCATACCTTAAAGCAATGGCCAAAATTGACTCACATATACCACAAGGCATCATGATGGAAAGAATAACAGTCTGAGATACACTGAAAGGCCTTCATATGGTCTAGTGCTGGATATCATCTGGTCAAACTCCTTTTATGATGGGAAAATGGAGGCTCAGGAGATTAGGCCCTTGACTCTAAATTCAGTTTCCTTTCCATAAAACCATTATGCCATAGGAACTAGATTGGGTATTCTGGGAAGAAACTGCTGACCAGAAGACAGTATGCCATTTGGGTTATGAAGTCTACAAGTAAGGTCTAAGGTGAGAGACCAACCAGAAAGAGTTACAACTCCTAAGTGGGAAGACTTTTAATTAAATATATGTCTTTGTCTGGCCTAAAGGTTACCCATGTTCCTGCAACTAAGGCCAATGAGGGAGATAGGAACTGTTGTTTCCCTCAAGGTTTTGCAAAAAAGAAAAATTGTTTCTGAAAAGACCCCTAATAAAGAGTTCTACTTTTCAGTACAAAAGTAGAACTGGAATGCACTAGACTAGTCACAAATCTTACACAGTGGACAGAGTCATAATGGAAATGAAATCTATGAGAGGAAGGTCCATAGGGAAAACTTTCTTGCCAGATTTCTATAGCAACAATAATAACAGAACTTCTGGCAGACAAAGCACTTTTCAACAGGCAATACCTGTTTGAGATAGACAATTCCAGGATCCCCATTTTAAAGATAAGAGCTGTCCATCTCTTGGCTGTGCCTTTTCCCCAGTTGTTTCTATTCCTAGAATGCTTTCCTCTCCTCACCACTGCCTCCTAGCTTACTTTACTATTCAAATCAAAATCAGCCTTCTCTCTTGATCCTCTCCCTTGTGTCTCCACTCTTGAAATTGTCTTCTGCTCACCCTGTCTATATCTTAGATCTACAATTTGAAAATAGTTTCCACTAAAACTGGAGTTCCTCAAGAGCAAAGAGCAGGTCATTTGCTTTCTTTATATCCCCCCTGCATAGCATAGTGCCTGGCATACGGTAACAATAACTGATGGCTGACTGAGATTCAAGTGGTGAAGAACATAACCTTGAGGCTCCACTTCCTGACTAACTATTGGGGCTCCTTCTACTGATGCCTCAGACACTGGCTAGTTTATCTCCCGTTTACTCCTTGTGGAGGTCTGAAAAGAAACAAAATAGTTAGTTGCCTGGGGCTGAAAATGCACTAGCTAGCTAAACAAGAAGAAAAAAACCTTTTTTGGCAGCAAAGGCCCTAAAAAAAGAGAGAGAGAGAGAGAAAAGCTTCACTGAATGTTCAAAAATCAATTGCTGACTCAGGGCTGGGAGGGACCTCAGATATTCTCTAGTAGAGCCCCCTCCAGCTGCAGATGAGGATAATTCATTGCCAGTAAGGACGCTTGCACAGCCCATCAGAGGGAGAACTAGGAGTGGAACTGTGTCTCTCCTGAGTCTCTCCTGAGTCCCCAAACTAGAGCTCTTTCCAGAATCTGCTTAATCTGTTAAACCAAGACAAACCCAGGGCAATTTTCCAACTACCCTCAAATTATCAGACAGAGAGAAGGAAAGGAAGCAAAAGATGGTAAATCATGAAGCTGCGGATCATATAGAAGCTACTCTCTCTGGCTGACAATGTTCCCTTTCGTTTGCATGCATGCAAGCTGTTAAAGGAAAAGTCTGAAGATAACTAAGCTCCCCAAGGCATAGAATTCCCTTCCTCCAAGTGCTGGAGAAGCCTACTTTTGTAATGGGAAGCAAAAGTCAAAGAAGAGGAGGAATGCCTGCACTACCACCAATGCTATCACATGCAGAAACTCACACTGTACATGGTTCCCATCATGTATCATCTGGCTCTGGAAAAGAAGGACAACAAAAGGCATCTCAGCCACTCGAGCTTAATAGCAATGTGAGTTGCTCTCAGCCTATAGAGTTCAAAGAACCTAGAGAGAAGATAAACATAAACCAACATGTATAATCGCTACTGCAATTGTTCCTGACCTTGAAATAAGGATTCATTTCAAATGTTTAAAAAAAAAGCCAAAGGATCTCAAACACATAAAAGCAATTACACTATTAGAATCCATTGATTGAGAAAACAAGTTTTTTTTAAAGCAAAAATGTTTTACTAGTTTGCATTATTAATAATAATCTATATGCACATATGAAAATAGTAATAAATCTATGTTTGAAACACAGGTATATGCACAGAAAATATGTATGCTTATTTATGGATCATCATACTCCTTGCAATATCTCATAGCTTTACCAGTCAGGAATTACCACTGTCTGTAGCTATCAACATTTGAAGCTCTGGCATACAACAAACTGTTAACTGTCTAGGAAAAAAAAAAACTCTAGTCATCTGGAAAAGTAAAAAGTACTAGATTCCACTACCATCCAGATTCCTTCTATTACTCACCAAAAAAAAAACCTTTAAAAGGCAGCTTAGTGCTAAATCTTAAATATACAACACTGATCTCCTCAAAAGATAACTGGTCAAAAAAGGTTTTGTGCAAATAAAACCAATGCAATCAAATTTAGAAGGGAAGCAACAAATTCAGGAAAAAAAATTTTATAACAAAAATTTCCAACAAAGGTCTATTTCCAACAAAGGTCTAATTACTCAAAATTTATAAGGAGCTAAATCAATTGTACAAAAAAATCAAGCCATTCCCCAATTGATAAATGGGCAAGGTTTTGATCCAGCCATAGCACTGCTGGGTTTATACCCCAAAGAGATAATAAGGAAAAAGACTTGTAGAAAAATATTTATAACCCCACTCTTTGTGGTAGCAAAAAAACTGGAAAATTAAGGGATGCCCTTCAATTGGGGAATGGCTGAACAAATTGTGGTATATGTTGGTGATGGAATATCATTGTGTTCAAAGGAATAATAAACTGGAAGAATTCCATGTGAACTGGAATGACCTCCAGGAATTGATGCAGAGTGAGAGGAGCAGAACCAGGAGAACATTATACACAGAGACTGATACACTATGGCACAATCAAATGTAATGGACTTCTCTACTAGCAGCAATGCAATGATCCAGGACAATTCAGAGGGACTTATAAGAAAGAACCCCATTCACATCCAGAGAAAGAACTGTAAGAGTAGAACAACAGAAAAAAGCAACAACTGCTTGATCACATGGGTCAATAGGGATATGATTGGGGATGTGGACTCTAAATGATCACTCTAATGCAAATATTAATAATATGGAAATAGGTCTAGATCAATGACACATGTAAAACCCAGTGGAACTGCTCGTTGGCTATGGGAGGCGAGGAGGCAGGGAAGGAAAGAATATGAATCATGTAACCATGGAAAAATATTCTAAATTAATTAAATTAAAAAATTTAGGTAAATAAATATAACTGGTCAATAAATATGAACAAGTAGATGTAAAAGGGAAAAAATCTAAACTATCAATAATCATCTGTAACTCAAAGAAAGAGGGGAAAAGTTTGTATGTGTAAAATATTTATGGCAGCTCCTTTTATGGTAGCCAAACCTAGAAATTAAGGGAGTATCCACCACCAGTTGGGGAATGGCTAAACAAACTATGATATATGAATGAAATGAGTTTTGCTTCATAACAAATGATAAAATAGACAATTTCATAGTAAACTGTAAAGGGAAACCTTTATAAACTGATGCAGAAAGGGGAGAACAAAACTAAAAGAACAACTTACACAATAACATAATAGAGAAAAACTGAAAAATTTCAGAACTCTAATCAAATCATTTTTAAAATCACAAATCCAAAAAAAAAAGAAATGATGATGAATCATCACACAGAGGTGATGAATTTAAAATACAGAAAGAAATATATATTTTTTTCTCTTTTTTTAAACCCTTACCTTCCATCTTGGAATCAATACTGGGTATTGGTTCCAAGGCAGAAGAATGGTAAGGGCTAGGCAATGGGGGTCAAGTGACTTGCCCAGGGTCACACAGCTGGGAGATGTCTGAGGTTATATTTGAACCTAGGACCTCCCATCTCTAGGCCTGACTCTCAATTCACTGAACTACTCAGCTGCCCCCAAGAAATATACATTTTCTGATGTGGCAAATGTGGGAATTCATTTTGCTAGATTATATAGAAATATCTTGAGGGATTAAAAAAATAAACTTGTTTAAAAAAAAAAAAGACAGCTTTTCCTCAACTCCATTCCTAATGGAAGTCTTCTGCAATAAGTTGCTGGGATCTTCTACATCTTCCACTTCTTAACTTAGAACCTAAAATACTAAAATACTAAAATAGCAGATCATAGAAGCTGATGACCTAAAAAAAAGTCAGACATTTTCCCAGAACATCTTTTTAGTGCCCAGTTCCTTTCAGTACTTCAAATACTCTCAAGTCCAAGAGACCTACTCAAATCTAAATTAACCTCAGCTGGCCTTGACACGGTAACTTTTTGGTGATAAACACTAAGGTCTCACTAGAGGCAAGCAAAAATTATGAGACTTCTTCCTTTGGACAGGAGACTGGTCCTTCCCATCCTCCAATTCACAAGTCTGTGCTTCTACAATAAGAACCCCATTTATGAATGGGTTGTATGATAAAAGCTTATTTGTAGATTGGTTGTCTCTTAAAACTGTATTTTCATATGGAAACAGAGTAATAAATAATGGCTTGATTCCTAGACCAGCTCATTAAAGCCTATTTAACTCAAAATATATCACCAAAACACAAATATTACTACAGAACCTAAGAATTATTTCTAACAATGCTCCCTTATTAAATCCCACTATAATCCATTTTAGACCAGTAAGAAAGTATGTCTGCCAGAAGCAATCCCAAAAGTAAAACAAATACACCTCTCCCACCTATCCATCCCCATTCTTTTCCTAAATAATATATAGTACAGATGATTTCAGTAGCACCAAAAAGGGGATCAAAGAGGGAAAATGAATCTCTGGTGCCTCCAATAACAGGATGGAGAAAAGAGTTCTTGTGGCTGGCATGGAAAGAGGGTCCTCAATTTGAGCATGCAAAGACTGCCTCTTTATCCCAAAGCAAAGTAACCTCATTTGTGACACAAATTGAAAATTGTGGCACAAAACTAAAACCCAATTCAGTTCCTATCAGTCACAGATTGAAAGAACCAAGCGGGCAATATCTCTTTAAAAGTAAATCTTCTCTCTTAACTGATGGCTGCAGTGGAACTTTGAATTGGAGTGACAATATCCCAGAAACAAATACATTCAACCCAAAGAGTAAATAATAAAATGGAAGGAATACCTCTTTGATTACATACATTTTGAAGGTCTTCTCCTTACTAACTTCCAAATTCCTTAGCACTATCCCTTTTCCAGATATTTCTCTTCTTTCGTTGCTAGGATCTTCATTTGTAAATTACACTAAATATTGCTTACCCTTGCTAGACACATTTCCCCAACCTGAATGGTCATACTAGATAAATTTTAATTTTATACTTTAAGTTAACAGCAGACAAAAACCTGATGTGCAAAGGTTTCAACAAAGTCAAAGAACACATTTTGATTTATTACCAGAATGTCCTATTGAATCTTCTCGGTTCTTTCTTCTCAATCATCAAAAGCCTCCACCATAAGTCCATACGCTAATGACAGGACTGCAGAGCTGGATGGAATTATCATCATCATCATCATTCTCATCACAATCATTATGTATGGCTGTTGAAATCCTCCCATACTAAAAATGGGACATCGTCATGGCAAAAACTTTTGTCAAAAAAAAAAATTCTCTTTTCTGCTCTGCTACTGTCTCTCTGGACTTTTCTACCTCCATCCCAAGTCTTTCGATACTGGAGATGCCTTTCCTCCAGTAATTTAAGTGTCTTGGCCATCCATGCTTAATTCTCTCTTAGCTCTGCTCCAAACTTTCTCTGATTGTACCTCACCCTCTCAATAGACACAACATACTTTCCAGCTCCCTTTTATGCATACTATGATCCTTCCCCCACACAATGCAAGCTCCCAAAGGGCAGGAACTCTCTTCTCTTTCAGTCTGCATTTGTGTTTTCAGCCCTTAATAATAAAGTCTGCCTTCTTCCATAAAAGCTTCTATATAACTCTAGTCCATGCTGATCTCTTCCTTTTTTCAACTTCTATAGCTTCAATTTATTGAATAATAAATGCTCACTGATAAGTTGTATTTTGTGTATATCTTATTCCTCTCTACTAGATTTGTAAGCTCCCTAAAAACAAGGACTGAGCTTCTTTAGAATCCTCATTTTTTCCCAGGTTTCTTAGTTAAAGTACAGATACTCTATGTACAACCAAATGTGTCAGCCTTTTATAAACCATGTTTATTTAAAGAGATTCTCATATTTGCATACTGTCTCTTAGAGCTCAAAAAAAAAAGAAATTTCTATTAGGTCAAGTTTAGGGTTTGGGTAAAAATCAACCTAACTAGAGAGCTGACTAGATGATGTTGAAGGTTCATTTCTGTTCTGAATCTTATTGCTAGTGCAAAGCTAAATATAGTGCATATATCTATTACAGAATGGAAAGACCAAGAGAAATATGGGATCAAAGCAATCTGGAACCTGCTAGTCGTCATCAGCAAAATCAGACCTAGTTCTGAGACTCAAAAAAATGATTGCTTCAATTCACTGAAAAATGTGGTTCTCAATAGGAAATTTAGCAGATTTAAAGGACTTAAACAGGAAAGGAAAAAAAGATTAAACATTGACAAAATTAATCACTTTGCCAGGCTTTAATATCACTTTTTTTCAAGTGCTGAGGGAAGCTAGCAGTTAAGTAAATAATTCCAATGAGAGCACAATTATCAATAAGATCAAGATCAAATCATCTGCCTACACTGATGAATATGAACAGTTTCACTGAGTGACCAAATGGAAGTTATTAATCCAGCCCATAAAATGGTAGATCAAACTAGATTTAACTGTTTTTAGTTTTTAAAAATACGTAAATAGGGGGCAGCTGGGTATGATTGAGAGTGGATTGAGAGCCTAGAGAGGGAGATCCTAGGTTCAAATCTGGCCTCAGATACTTCCCAACTGTGTGACCCTGGGCAAGTCACTTGACCCCCATTGCCTAGCCCTTACCACTCTTCTGCCTTGGAACCAATACAAAGTATTGATTCCAAGATGGAAGGTAAGGGTATAATAATAATAATAATAATAATAATAATAATAATAATAATAATAATAAGATAGATAGATAGATAGATGATACGTTTATATAAATGATTGAAGATAAAGCTTCAGATAGCTCCCTACAGATCTTTCACTAGTCCTACTCTGAGGCCTCCCCATGGTATAAAGGAGACCCTAAGTGCCCCCAAGAGACTAAACTGATAACTGTGCTCATACTCTAAACCTTAGCAGTCCAATAGGACCTTGAAGAGTTAGTTCTCCAATGCCATGTGACCAGAGGCCAGCAATATTGGCATCAGAGACAGTCAATATCAAGTAAGTCTCATGGGAATGATGTTAAATTTTTCAGTCACAGCAACTCATAGACCCTCTTTTCACATTATAGAGCAACAGCATCTTATGTTAATATGTCAGTAAAGGAAAGAAACACAACAAAATCCTAGGCATCTAAAGTGCTCAAATATAAATATATACATATATATATGTATATATGTGTATATATATATATATATATATATATAAATTGTTCAAAACTTTGTTACTTAGATGGCCCTCTGATACTATTATGTGGATGCTGCTTTCAATGGGAAAAAGAGGGCCCATCCCTCCCTTCTTTGCTGCTCTGGGGTGACTCTTGTCCATTTCCTCCCATTAATATTTCACAGTAACCTAGTAAATTGCATGTAAATACAAATGAGCATGTACTGTCTTGTGCTAGAATCCCCCTTTTTTTTACCCATTAAAGTCCATTTTCTTGACAGCTCAAAAAGGATTTCTAATTATCTGGACTGCCAATGCTTCTGTCTCAGAGCCGTATATAGCTCATCACATTTCCTGCCTCAGCTGTTGTAGTCTAGTGCCACACAAGTCTGTCTGAATGTCCCCAACCCTCCTGTGAGAGGCTGAGCCACCCAACAAAGAGCAGGCATCCAAATTCCCAGATTTAGCCTCAAACTTCACTATTGTGCCACTCCTTCCTTATTCCAGAGAGAATCAGTAGTCCTCCCACTATGCCACTCTCTCCCCAATTCAATTTCGCATCTGAAGGAAAGGAGTAGAAATCACAATATATTTCACAATAACTAACAATTAGTGCTTTCCCATCTACCTGGCAAGGTCATTGCAGTTTGGCAATGACCTGGGCCCAAAACAGAGGAGCAAGAGAAAGGGCTAAATTGTATCTGTGAAACTGCACAGTATTTTCAATGATCCCAAGCTGCAAAGTACAAAGGCCCATCATTCCCACCTAAGTGTACTACCAAAAATGAAACTATAGGCTTCCAAAGCTTGAAACACCACAGGGTCCAAAAATGAGAACTGAAGGAGATTCAAAAGGATAATAATGAGCACAAGGAGTGAGAAGGAGGCCTATTTCCAAGCATGACCTGTACATACAAGGGTAGAATGGCTACTGAAAAGGAGATGTCTGATGAGAATAGAGAAGGCCTTTCATGTCAGGTACAAAGGATGGCCAATTAGATAGCCTAAAAATTCCTCTGATGCCCACAAAATGAAAAAAGAATCAAATGAGCTTCCAGCACATTGGATGGCTCTTTTGTAGAGAACCTACAGATAGAAAAATACACAAGAATAAAAAGACAAAAGGGAGCCATCTGGAAAGAATCCCCATATTAAATAAATCTGTGAATCTAGGACCTCTTATTGTTCAATAGTAGCAATAAGACCTTCAGATGAAGGCAAGATTTTTAAAGTTATAGAGATTTTAATACTGGGTATTTTATTTGTTTCTTTCAAATATACCACAATGTACTTGAACTATTATTTTATGGACATTAACTTTAAAATTTCCATAGATAAATTACCACAAAGGGACAATAACTTCTACAGCCCCTACATTCTGCATTAGCTCTTTAACTTTCCTTGCCAATTTTCTCTTTTGATATTCCAAACTATTGCCATCTTTCAAGCAAAAGATACTTTCCGAGATGATATGGAGGGAGAAAAATGCCAAGAGCCCTGGTAGAAACCCAAATTAGGTGAGAATAGATGAAGAAAAAGCCTACTTGCAAAGACTGAGCCTAAGACTTATCTAGAAATCTCTGAGAACTTGGTGTCCTTCAGAAAAATAATTCTTTGTATAAGCATATAGAGAATTAGGGGTGAAATGGACATGCTCCTTTATAAATGTGTGACAATGAGAGGATGCCACTTTTTTTTAAGTACCTGGATTAATCCATCCAAATGAGTGCTGTCACTACCAAAGCGGTCTTCTTGGAACATTAAGTTCATATATGTTGCTATTGTTCAAAACAAGTGTGGAATTCCTCTTAAATGAAATGCCTTCATTGACTGTAGCATACTCTTTCTAATATTTAAAGGTAGCAAATTAGTGGATTGGATTTTTGGGAAACGGCCAAATTCAATGTTCCTGATGAGTGGTTCAAAGATCTCAAAAAATAAGATAAAAACTGTAAGGTACAATTATAAAGTAATATGGTTGGTTTTCTTATCTGGCTCATGGCTGTTGAAGTCAATTCCAAAATGTTTTAAGTAACAATGGTAGTATCAATTATCAGTGCTATTGTCACCTAACCAACTGCAAAGTCAGTACCCATTTGGATACATATATTCTGGTAGTCTTTCAGAAAATCCATTTCCTTACTTTACAGTTATCCTATATATTTATAAAAGCAGATATGCCCTCTACCCTCAACCCTCAATTTTCTTTCTTTCTCTCTCCTTCCCCTTCCCCCTCCTTCAGGCTCCCCTCCCCCCACACACACACAATAATGCAGGATTATCGGGTTAAATTTTTGCTGGGAGGAAAACTATTTCAATATCCAAGGTAGGGGTGTGGTGTTACCTGGATGGTTTCATAACAAGATTGTTTTACATATGCAAAGATATCATCATTGTAAAAAGGCATTTATAAAGCATCCCAATAGAGAATCAGAACAGTTGCTGTACAAAGGCAACTATAACCAAAATTTATGCACACATACCCATGCACAAAAAACAGAGACACAAAGATACCTCATATCTAAATTTACATTGTTATTAAGCAAAGAAATAGAATATTTTTAGGCAGAAAAAAATCAGGCAACACTGCAGATAATCACAATGCTAACAACCAGCCTTTTTTGCTTCAACTAAAATTTCTAAACCTGAATTCCCCTAGTGTCATCCCCCCACCCCCGCACACACCCCCACCCGGGTCCTGCACCATCCCCACCCCACACACACACCCAACTCCCCACCAACCTCACAGGGGTTCCTGGGCTGGTCCATGGAATCTGATGACATCACTCCCTCTTCCTTCCTGGAATTCTAAACCCTGCTGCTCTCCCCTTGCACACAGCTCCCATCTCCATAGCAACCTCACCTCCTCCTGCTTCCCTATTGGCCTCATAGAGCAGGATACACAAAAAGGTTTTCCGTTCTCCTAAGAAAAAAATGATGCTTTCAACAGGAACTCAAGCTAAATTTAGGTGCTTCAGATTCAGAGTCCTATGACTAAGGAAATGCAGTGAGAAATGTCCTCCTTCACATAGGGCACTCACCATTCACCCCCACCCAAAACTAGTAATTTCATTTCATCTCCTCTGCCCTCCAAGAAACTGAGATATCCATTGAGCATTAAAGCAATTTGAATGTCCCACATAGTTCAGTATCAGAAAACTATCTCATCTCTTCCAGGCTGAAAAAGTATAAGTAAATAACTGTGTCTAGAAAACACACAAAACATCTGCATGCTCTTGTCTACAAGCCAGGCCCAAAGAGAGAGCCCTTCTAATGATTCAGTAAATCTGATCCTTTCTATTAGTCACTGAAGAACACTTTCACCTTCACAAGGGGTACAAGGAGTACAGTGACTAAAAGAACTAAGTCAGGGACCATAACATTTGTGTTTTATTTTCACCTTGTTCACTGTGAGTAACCTTGAGCAATTCCTCTAGAAAGAATCCCCTATACAGAGGTGTTTAAGGACTTCTGGACAAACTCAGAGGGTCTGAGTTATTCATAAAGTTATTCATATATTCTAACTAATATAGGAACAGCTGGTTCCATTATTAATTAAATTTCTTTAAAAAAAAACAACTAGTTAGCACTTATGAAACATTTCTCATTTGATCCTCACAATAACCTCATGAGAGAGGTGCTATTATCCCAATTTTATGGATATTGATATGGATAAAATCTGAATTCAGGTCATCTTGACTCCTAAATCCTACACTCTACCCATTGCATAGTCTAATTACCCCCAGCAACTTAGGTCTTTTTCTGTCTCAAAATTGATATTAAGTACCAATTCTAAGACAGAAGAGCAGTAAGAGCTAGGCAATGGAGATTAAGTGATTTGCACTCACACACCTAGGAAATATCTGGGACCAGGTTTAAACTCAATTCCTCTTGAACTCCAAGCCTGGGACTCTTGATGACTGTGCTACCCAAATGCCCCACAATAGCTTATGTCTTAAGAATAACAATCTTCCAGGAGAGATCTTACTTTCAAGGGCTAGAATTGATGCCTAGAATCACAGAATCACTAAATGTGAGAGTTGAAAGGAACAATCAGCTATCTAGTTAATATCATACAGGAAAGGAATCTCTACTATCACACCCCTGATAAATGGTCATTCATTGCCAGTTTGAAGAGCTCCAAGGAAAAGGAACCCACTATCTCCTGAAATAGCACATTTCACTTCTAGACAACTCTAAACAATTTTTTAAAAGGTTTTCTTTATGTCCAGCCTAAATTGGCCTATTTACAACTTCAACCTACCAATATTGTGGGTTCTGCCCTTAAGGGGCCAAACCCAACCACTTTCCCAATTTCTCCACAAGATAGCCCTTCAAATTCTATATGAATCTATGATTCCTTCAAATGATCTTTATATCATTTATACTCAAGGTTCTTCATCATCCTGGACCCTCCTCCATTTTATCAACATCCGTCTTAAGCCATGGTGCCCAGAAATGAACAATACTCCAAATGAAGAGTCTGTGGAGAATAAAGCATCCTAATGTGACTATCACCATCCTATCCCCAGATGCCACCTAGTACCCTTCAATATAATACAAGATCTAATTAGCTTTTTTGATGCCATATCACACCATGACTGATACTGAATTTACAATCCAATAAAACCCAAAGATCTTTTTCAGAATAAGTGCTGTGATGCCATGTTTCCCCTAAGTGCAAGATTTTACACTTCTTCCTGCTGAATTTAATTTCATTTCTCCTACTGATTTTATATTTATTCCTACTGAATTAGATTTGATCTAATGCTTTAGTCAGTGAAAATCCTTTTGAATTCTCTGGCAGTTCCTGTTTTAGATGTCTTTCCTAACTTTGTATCATTTGCAACTGTAATAAACATACCATCTATGCCTTTATTTAAATCACTGCTAAAAATGTTAAAAAGGACACGTTCTGGGGGCACTTCACCAGAGACCTCCTGTCACATTGACACTGAACAGCTAACTCTGAGCCTAGTCAGTTTCAAATCCATAATCTATATCTATCTTCTCCATAAGAATACTATTATTTGAAATTGACCAAATTTAAAAAAAAAGAATACTAAGATATATACTTAGTTGTTTGTTTTTAACTGAGCTAAAACCAAGGCAAATCCCTTTATTTAAAGTCATTCCTTTCAACTACTAGTTGAGCCATCCCTTCAAAAAAGGAAATTAAATTAGACTAACAAGAACCTGGTCTTGAAATCGCCACTTTCCTTTCTTAGATAATCACCAACCACTTTTTTGGTAATCCTTCTTGAAACTTCCCAGAGAACCGAAGTCAAGCTCACTGGCCTATAGTATACAGTCTCTGTTCTCATCTCTTTTTTGTAAATTTGCACATCTGCCTTTCTCCAATCCTGTGACACTTTGTCTATTCTCCAAAATATCACAAATATCATTGACAATAACACAGCAATTACATCTGCCAATTCTTTCGGGATATGAAACTATAGTTCATCTGGGCCAGGAGGTTTGAATTCATAAAGGTCAACTAGGTCTCTTCTTATCACCTTCTTATCTTAGGTAGAAAATGTCTGCCAATCATTTTTATCTTATCATTTCAATCGTAAAGAGCATTCTCCTTTACAGAGGAAACAAGAAATAAAATGCACATTGAGAGCTGTTTCTTCTCAATTTTCAAATATAATTGTCCCTTCTACCCCCAAAAGAAAGTCAACACATTTCTGATCATTTTTCTCCTCAAATTTAACTTTTAAAAAATCTCCTTTTTCTTATCCTTGGCTTTCCTTACAGTTTTGGCTTAGTCTGAGCTTAGAAAAGATCTTTATAAGACTGTCCACTCATATTCACCTGCTACCTTGAGCCTACCTTCTGTATGTTTTTTTCTTTTTTTAATCTAAGTTGGTTAACAACATTTCCTGGGTACTCATGATGATCTCTTCTGACAAATCTCATTTTCTTCCTCCTCAGTGAAATTATTTCCTTTTAGGTTTTCAGAATTTCATTCTAGAGGAACTCCCATTGTCTCCTAGCTTGAGTTCTTGATTGAAGCATTTTAGAAAATAAGAATCCTACCTTTCTTCTGAATTCACTGAAATGTTTTCCCAAAAATCTAGGATGTATGTTAGACCCTAGATTTCCTTTCCCCCATCATCAACTTTATGATGGCATGATTAACTGCCCCCAAAGTTCCCATCATTTCCACTCCAGTAATCAGTTTCCCCTTGTTAAGAACAAGGTAAAAAAAATTTTTTTTTTCCTTGTTGGTTTCTCTAGCTTTTGCGGGGTGAAACTCTCACTAAGTTATTAGTTCCTCTGCTTTTGGCTGAAAACTCATCCTTCTGTGCCAGGCTTATGATCTTTTCCCCAAACTTCTCATCTATTTCCTATTTCTGGCCAGATGGTCTATTGTATACTACAAGGACAAAATTATCCTCTCTGTCTCTGCCACCTTTGACATTTACCCAAGTACTCTATCATTCATGTCAATCCCTCTACCCCTAAATTTCCTGACAACTATACTTTTTAATATAATTTACATACATATTTTTTTATCAATTACATTTAATAAATTTCCACACACATTTTCCTAAGTACTGGCAGGCAATTCGATCTGGGTTATACATGTATTATTACACAAAAAATATTTCCATGTTGTTCATTTTTGTGAGTGATCTTATAAAACTAAAGCCCCCAAACATATGCCCAAATAAACAAGTGATAAATCATATTCTTCCATCCAACAGCTCTTTCTTTGGAGGTAGATAGCATTCTTTATTATAAGTCCCTCAGAATTGTCCTGGGTCATCATATTGCATCAATATTTAAGTCTCTCACAATAACTATACTTTCTTGATATACAATACTATCCTGCTCCCTCTTCTATCTATCCTCTTTCTCTTGATAAAGGTACATCCATTCAGTCATGAGTTTCACACTCCCAAGACTAGGTGACACCTCAGAGATCAAATTGATCTACTTGCATCAGAATCTCTAATTCCTTTGATTTCTAAAACTCTGGAAATTTGTGTACAAACATCACACATCCTAAGTTTTGCTACTAGCTCTTTTCTTGGATTTTTACTTCAAACTAATTTTACTTAGTTACAAACTGAAGAATTAGGATCTGTGAATAAAAACTGCAGTGAAGCAAATTTTATCTCAAAAAAAGAAAAAAAGAAAACCCTCCTGAACCATAAAAGCTATCTTATAGCTTTTTAGCAGCTGGGTAGCTCAGCCACTTCCTAGCTGTGTGACCCTGAGCAAGTCACTTGACCCCCATTGCCTAGCCCTTACCACTCTTCTGCCTTGGAGCCAATACACAGTATTGACTCCAAGATGGAAGGTAAGGGTTTAAAAAAAAAGGGGGGGGGGCAGCTGGGTAGCTCAGTGGATTGAGAACCAGTCCTAGAGACGGGAGGTCCTAGGTAAGAAAGAAGCCACCTTGAAAAGTAACAAGTCTCTCTCCTCACCCCCAACATCCAATAGAAGTCTTCAGCAAGGTTTCCATAATCATTTGAGACAGAAGTCCTCAAAGAGCAGACTGCTGATAAGGTAAAGGTTGAAGTCAATCACTCTGTAGTCCCCTTCCAATTCTCAAATTCTGTAATTCCTAGGAAACTACCTCTTCACAAATTGTCAAAAGATTTCTGTTACAAAAAAATTGCCCAAAGGAAGGAGAAATCTTCAAAGAAAATTCTTTATGGGGTAGTCCTTATTAAAAAAAAAAAGTACAGAAATATCTTGTAATACCATAAGAAAGTCTGTAATAAGAGCTAAATCTCTGTCCTGCTTTTTCCTTAAACAACAACTTAAACCAACTAGGTCTGAAAACCTGGTAGTACTGAAAGCCCTCTTGGGGCAAGACAGAGGAGCCAGGATTTTAGTACTCAGATCCATGGTTCAATGTCTCTCTGTCCCTCTCTCTCTCTCTCTGTCTCTCTCTCTCTCTCCCAACCCTCCTCTCTCTTTTTAAACCCTTATACTCTGTCTTAGTATGAATTCAAAGACAGAAGAGTAGCAAAAGTTAGGCAATCCAGGTCAAGTGACTTGTCCAGGGTCACATAGTTAGGAAATGTCTGAGCTGAGACTTGAATCCAGGTCCTCCCAACTCTAGACCTGGCTCTCTAGCCACTAAACTACCTATCTGCTCCTCAATGCCTTTTCTGATGGAATAATGCCTCCCTATGTCATGCCTAATAGCTAAACAATGACTTAGCTCAAAGACTCTGTCCTATGTGATGATTCTGAAGGGCAAGGCATCTATTGAAACTGAGTGGGAAAGGATCTAAGCAGGTCAGAGTCTTGTTGTGCAGAAAGGGAGTAGATTTAAATATGACACAAGGGAGAAAAGTGTATTTTCAGTTTGCAGTACAGAATCCTGGCTCCAATGCACTAATGCTCTAAGTGAAAAAATATACGGAAGGGAAAAATGATGTCAGAAAATAATAAAAATAGCCATTTACCCCAAACAGAATTTAAATAATCTAGAACATTTAGCAAAGACAAAATGCCCCTCCAGTTTATATATAGGCATCCACAGTGGGCCTGACAACTTGTAGGGATTAAGACACACATTACATTTTTCAGTTTACAAAAAACTAACATGATCCCATCTTTGGATATCCTCCTTCCCAAGCTCACTCTCACTTTTGTGTTACTAGGTCATACCTTGTGTCTTATTCCCATTTAAACTTGCCCAAGATGTCACAGCAGGGCAACCTGACAGTATTTCCATTGTAAAAAGCTGCATATGGTGGGCATGACCAAAAGGAGCCTTGTATATAAACACCATTCACACCACTGCTTTTTAAGTATAGAAGTAATTTGGCTTACTGGCCTGATAATCTAGAGGCCGAAGTCAGTCTTGGCTCTGTCACTACAATATAATTTTTGGGAAGTCACTTCACTCCTCTAAGTATGCTTCTTTAACTAAAAAATGGTAAGGCTAGAGCTCATGATCTCCAACACACCATGGAAGAAATGATCCCTGAGCAAGTCCTTGAAAGAAGATGGGGATTTCAACGAGCACAGCTGAAAGGAGTCCAAGGCATGTGAAAAGATATTAATAAGAGGAAGGGAACGTAGATAAAAGAGTAGCAAAAAGAAGTATATGGAAAATTATCCCCATAAAATCCCTCCAAACAGACATAAAAAATGCCCTAGACCAAATCCTAATAGGGAAATCTAAGAAAAAGTCTTAGTGAGTCATTCTTCTAGCCCGGTTTGGCATAAAAAGACATACCAGAGAGATCTGTGGATACAGTTCTGACCAGAAATGTGTCACATAGAGGCCAGTCTAGCACATAGGGTAAAGGCTATTGTACTAGAGTGAGAGGTGAGATCCCACACCCATTCAGGGGCACTGCAGTGATAAGAGCTTTGCTGCATACTAATCAATTCCAGATCATGGATACAGGATAAGCCTGCTCCCAGGGGTGGCAATTCTAGGAGGAGCCACAGGTCTTAGGCATTTTACGGGAGAAGAAGAAGTTTAAAAGCAAGTAGAGGTGGGGGCAGCTGGGTGGCTCAGTGAATTGAGAGACAGGCCTAGAGATGGGAGGTCCTGGGTTCAAATCTGCCCTCAGACACTTCCTAGCTATGTGGCAGGTCACTTAACCCCCATTGCCTAGCCCTCACCACTCTTCTGCCTTGGAACCAATATACAGTATTGACTCCAAGACGTAAGGTAAGGGTTTTTTAAAAAATAAAAACAAAATAAAAGCAAATAGAGGTGATATTATAGCTCAGACCCCAGGAGCAGAGCAGGGTCTCAATTCTAGCTTCTAGCCCAACTTGAAGCCTACAGAACAATAACCAGGGCAGAAATCCTAGACCAAAAGGAAGTCTGTAGTTCTGTTGTTCAGAATCAGCAAAACTTCCCAGTGGAGGCAGGGCAGTGATTAGACCAATATGTCAAACCTCTTTGGGGACACTGAAAGCTTATAGATTCTCAGCCAGAGGTATCCCTTCAGAGTCTAAAATAACACTCAATATCCAAAGAAGGAAGCAAAGGCCAGATCTTCCCTTTAGAAGAACACAGAACCCAGCTCTAACACTAAGTCCAACATTGAGAAAGTAGACTGAAAGAATGAGCAAACAAAAAAGGAATCTCACTCACTCTACAAAAGCTACTGTGGTTACAAGAAGACTCAAATCCAGAAGACACTGACTCTAAAACAGGGGTCCCCAAACTGCAGTCCCCTGAAGCCATTTATTCGGCCCCCACTGCACCTCTGGAAGGGGAACCTCTTTCATTGGTGGTCAGTGAGAGGAGCACTGTATGCAGTGCCACAAAGCGTGGCATCACTCACATACAGTACCCCTTCTGGGTACTTCAAGGGTAGGGGGTATGATTTCCTCCATGAGTTCAGTCCAGTTGGTGTCTTCCCTTCAAGGGTTTATTAATATTAATCTCACCACCTGGGTTGAGTATTTCATAAACACATTTTGATTCATTAAAAGCTCCTTCATTTACACAGAATACATGTATACATCATCTGGTCTGCCAAAAAAAAGTTTGCCAAAATCTATCTCCAGCAACAACCAGCCCAGGGCTAAAACCTAGAACTCCCAATGAAAGTGAAACCCCTAGGCAAGAAGGGGTAGCAAAATGATACAAGAGTTTGAAGGACTCCAACTTTTTTTTTTAACCTTTACTTTCTGTCCTAGAAACAATTCTAAGGGCAGAAGGGCAAACAAGAGCTAGGCAAACAGTTAAATGATTTGCCCAGGGTCATACATCTAAGAAGTATCTAAGGCCATAAATGAACCCAGGTACCTTTCCATCACTTTTTATTAAATGAGATAGATAACAAATAGTTGCAAAAACACCAATAATTCACATCATTTAATTCAACAAAGATTTTACTCCCTTTTCATTGTGCTAGATTCTACAAGAGGTAAAAGAAAATAAGGCACAATTAATGCCTTCTCTCAAGGCACTTAGAGTCTAAATGACTGATCACATGGAAAAAGAATCTTTATTTTGTGTACAATGTTACATACCAAATGAGCCTCTTCTGCTAGCATCACAGGCAAAAAATATCTTCAGCTATCCTGTCCTACTTTCCCTTCAAAGAGACAAGCATTTCAATAAAACCCAGAACACCCAGGCAGAATGATTTCTACCAGTATCACTGTTATTTCCCCAAAGCCTCACCCGGAAAATAAATAAATAAATGAATGAATAAATGAATGAATGAATAAATGAATGAATGAATGAATGAATGAATGAATGAATAAATAAAAAGTAAATAAATAAATAAATAAATGAACAGATAGATAGATAGATAGATAGGTAGATAGATAGATAGATGGGTAAATAAATAAATAAATGACAGAACCAACACAGAATTTATTTCCCCACCTACCTCATTAAATTCATTCTATTTCTCTCCCAAATGTGGCCTCAAATTCTAATCCAGGGGAATGCTCAGGATGCAAAATCTCTTTTTAGGTAGAGAAAGACACAGAATGTCAAAGCTTATAGAAATCAATTGGTGACCTCAGGATAAATCCTGAAGGCATCTCCTCAATAAGGGGTCACATTTGGTTTATGCCTGAATTCTTCCAAAGAGGGAGGAATCCAAAGCCCCAAACGGTACATTTCACTTGTACAAAATTCTTATTGTAAAGAAGTTTTCCTTACAACAAGGGAAAATCTCCTTTACCACAATTCCATCCTCTCCTCTGAGCTCTGCCCTGAGGGTGAAGCAGAATAAGGCTAATTCCCCTCTACCAGACAGCCCTTGAAATATATGGAAACTAATTTGTTCCTTTCTCCTCCCTCACCCATTACATATTATCTTCTCCAATATAAACATTGCCCAATTTCTATGCCCAAACTTGATTTCTCACCTTCATCTTAGGAGAGCAAGGAAGAAGCAGGGGTAGGGATAGAGGCAGGAGAAGGAACCAGGAAAGGAGAAGTGAGAGGAAAGGGAAGGAATAATTAAGAGGCAAAGTCCCTCAAGAAATAAGAAGTAGAGGGGGCAACTGGGTGGCTCAGTGGATTGAGAGTCAGGCCTAGAGACAGGAGGTCCTAGGTTCAAATCTGACCGCAGACACTTCCCAGCTGTGTGACCCTGGGCAAGTCACTTAACCCCCACTGCATAGCCCTTACCACCCCTCTGCCTTGGAGCAAATACACAGTACTGACTCTATGAGAGAAAGTATGGGGTTTAAAAAAAAAAGTAATAAGCAGGAGAACTAGGATGGAACCTATGATACTCGACCTGGGTTCAGTTCTCATTTGTATAATTGAAAATCTGTTACCCTAAAAAAGAACTACATTCCCAGGAGCCCACAGACTTCCTGTCATTATGTATTTCCTATAGATAGGGGATACTAGGTGGGGACATGGAAGATCCCAGCTCCTTACTTCCTGTCCCGAGCTTCGTGGTGATAAGGCGGGTGTTTGAACTGGTTGATCAGTCATGGGCACGTGGTCTTTATTTTGTATCTCCTTTATTCCTTGATTTCTAATGATCATTAATAAATCTCTTAAAGTATAATATTTTATTAAAGATTTAATTTTACAGTTCGCAACCATGAAGGGACGAGAAACTCTCAAATTTTTTTTTAGATAGCCTAGATAATTTTTTTTAAGCCACATTTCTCCAGCCAAGGCTTTTTGCACACCCCACCCACTCTCACAAACTCTAGTTCTCTTTGGAGCTGCTGCATTTTTCTTTTCCTACTTTTTACCCTGTTGCTTACTCTCCCTACTGGCCAGGCTATTTTTAGCCAGGGAACTCTTGGCGAAGAAGAGATAAACTGCTTCTCTCACCCAACTGCTTGAGTCCTTGATTCCTTGTTCCTCCTTAGTTCCTCATTCCTCCTTCATTCCTCGTTGCTGACTCTGGCATTGATGATACTGCTTCCTCCTGACCTTCTCGACCCAGATCGCTCACCTGGCCCAGCCCTAGCCCTGGGCCCCAGCAAATCTGCTCCTAAAATCGACCTCCAACATACCCTTAACCCTACTGCTATTGCTGATTGCTGCCACCAAGAAGATAGGAGGCAGGGCAGATGGTAAAACACTGAGGTGGTCTTTCCTAAGGCAACAATTAGCCTTCACGTGGCAGGGTACCTGGGGGATGGGAGAGAGATGAGGAGAAGGAAGAGGCTCTTCCAAACAGAAAGTTGATTACAAGCATGGTGTATTTTATGAAAGAGCAGTGCATTACCTATTTCAAACAGCTTCTACCATTCATGAGTACACTGATCCTTTTACTTATCTTATCTGAGATTCAGGTGAGAAATTCATCTTCCTTGCCATTTGGGCGTGCCCAGTTTGAGATTCCTAAAACCCATGTTCTCCCACACTATGGGAGATTCCACAGTACTGACAAAAGGAATCTCAGCAACAACAACAAAAAGGAACTTTAAAGAGACTGGAAGTTAAATTTTTGACGCTTTTCAGACTCCAATGTTTTATAAAAGTCTCTGTATTTTATTGTATTTTGCTGATTGTTTTGTTTAAGATTTAATTTTGTTGTTTAATTTCATATATTAATATATTCGATACTGTTTTGTTACACTGAATCATTTTAATCTACTGTGTTTTAACTATTAAGATATATTCTCGAACTGATCCAACCATTCTGGAGGGCAATTTGGAACTATGCCCAAAGGGCGACAAAAGAATATCTACCCTTTGACCCAGCCATAGCACTGCTGGGTCTGTACCCCAAAGAGATAATGGACACAAAGACTTGTACAAAAATATTCATAGCTGTGCTCTTTGTGGTGGCCCAAAACTGGAAAACGAGGGGATGCCCATCAATTGGGGAATGGCTGAACAAACTGTGGTATATGTTGGTGATGGAATACTATTGTGCTAGAAGGAATAATAAAGTGGAGGAGTTCCATGGAGACTAGAACAACCTCCAGGAAGTGATGCAGAGCGAGAGGAGCAGAACCAGGAGAACATTGTACACAGAGACTAATACACTGTGGTATAATCGAACGTAATGGACTTCTCCATTAGTGGCGGTGTAATGTCCCTGAACAACTTGCAGGGATCCAGGAGAAAAAAACACCATTCATAAGCAAAGGATAAACTATGGGAGTGGAAACACCGAGAAAAAGCAACTGCCTGAATACAGAGGTTGAGGGGACATGACAGAGGATAGACTCTAAATGAACACTCTAATGCAAATATTATCAACAAAGCAATGGGTTCAAATCAAGAAAACATCTAATGCCCAGTGGACTTATGCGTCGGCTATGGGGGGTGGGGGGGAGGAAAAGAAAATGATCTATGTCTTTAACGAATAATGCTTGGAAATGATCAAATAAAATATATTAAAAAAAAAAAGATATATTCTCTTACCTTTCCCCTAAGGCTACTGAACAAAATATTGTAAAATATTGTAAAAGCCCATAAGCAGTTTTTTATCCCATTTTTTCATTTGTTAGTGGTCACATAGATGATGGATAGACTCAACCTGGCTAACAACCTTTAGAGAATTTAATAAGCTAAGAATTTAATGGTGATTCTAAGGGGTCTTCAGAAATAATTTTAATTAACTAGTGGTTTCTGTATGGATGAGTTTTTTAAATATTTATATTTTAAAGAATGATGTATAAAAGGTAGAGAAACAAAGAAATGTTTCTACCAAGGTGTTTCTATGAATCAAGAAGCAGAAAAAAAGAGCTCCTGAAAAAACTTTTCAGTTTAATTTACTTCCACCAGAACAATCTAGATTTCTTGGTGATGTTCTAGACCCAAATCAGTTTTACTTTGTTTAAAAATATATTTGCCAAGGTTGAAAGATTTGCTACATCTGTAAAAATTGTGACAAATATCCATCAGTTCATAGGGTGTGTTTTTTTGTCATACAGCAAATTATATGAAATGTGATAGTGGGTTTGTTTGCTATTGTGAATTTTGGGGACTCTGATACTTTTTGAATGTGTATTACATGCTGTACTACTGTTCTTTATAAAAAACTGTTACTTTGTGAAAATCATTTGCTTGCACTCACAGTAGATCATGGCTAGGTTTGAAGAGAAAATGGATCCACATGGGGAGAAGAAACCTTTGTATTCCACCTTTCCTTAGCTGACACAGTGTCAATGACTATAAGCTACATATTTTTAATTTTAAAATTCTTTTATTATCATTTTTGCTTGCATTTGCAATACACTATTTCAGTTTTATTTTTTCTCACCTTTTTGTATTTGAAGCACATCACCAGTATTGAGTTTTTCTTCAACTTTTTTGATTTTGAAAGAAATATAACTTTAAAATATATTTGCTATAATGCCAATGCATACCCAAAATACTTAAGACTATAAAAATGATGCCATTTATTGTTTTAAAAAATTATGGGACTTTGGTTAATGATTCTGTCTGATTCGAGGACAAGAGAATACAAAAAGAGCCATTGCACAGTGCCAAAGAAGCACAAAGCTAAACTGCATAGTGCCAATCGAGTTACAAGAGACCAACCAATCCCAATGGGATTGATGAAAATTTTGAGCCAAGACAAGAGGACTTGAACTTGTTTGGGGTTCAAGGTTATGGCTGTTTAACATGTGTTAAAGGCAGGTCTTCCTTGTCCCACATTCTACCAAGTATCTCAAATTTGGCTCCTACCTGGCTCCTATAATCCAGTTCCTTTTCTGTCTTTCATGGTGTGGCAAACTTTCTAAAGTTCTGGCTACTGATTGGGTAAATGCATACTTGCTTAAATAATTTTAATTGGGCCCTGATTCAAGGACTTGTTATGGATTTATTTTTCCTTTACTTAGAATTTTTACACATGAGACTTTGATAGTCTATATTTCATCCAGAACTTAGTTTTTTATTTGGATTTTTAAAATATTTTTTATTTCTCTTGCCAATTGATTCATATACCTCATAACTCAGCCATGCATCCCTAAGTGGTCCCTGTGTTTTTCAACACCCTCTTCAGGAGGGAATCTATAATTATTCTAAATTGGAAAGTTTAAATTCTTTTTAGAGTAATTTTAGGTTAAGAAACATGCTACCTCTCCAAAACCAGAAAGTGAACTGTTTGGAGAAGGCACCATGAAGATGCTTCCACAGATTACAAGCTGCACCAGAAGATCCAGAGTGAACTTTGGGATGTAGTGATTTGAACTGTGTGGGGTTTAAATGCATTTGTTTTGTATGTGCACTCTTATACCAAAGGGGACTGCCTCCTAACTGGATTTTTGTCAATGCACCTAGCAATCATTGGTTTTGTTCTCTTTTCCTTTTATTGTATCCCAAATTATTGTAATTTCAAAGTTGGTTATGTTTACAAGATCCATTGGAGAGACCAGTCTACCATGATCTCAGGGGGTAGTTTTTATACATTCTAGTATACCTGGTAGCCTTACACTTAGGAAATGAATTTCAGAAGAGCAGAGCCAAATTATAAATTATAAAATGATCTCTCTTCCAGACTGCCTATGGTATTTGGTGTGCACAAAGCTATTTCTAACATGTAGACTAACTAAAGAATTACTTGAATAGTGTGTACTAGAGAGAGAGAGAGAGAGAGAGAGAGAGAGAGAGAGAGAGAGAGAGAGAGAGAGAGAGAGAGAGGCCTGTCCTTGTTATACTCTCAAAAATCTTTAATATTCTCAGGGACAACTGGGTAGCTCAGTGGATTGAGAGCCAGGCCCAGAGACAGGAGGCCTAGGTTCAAATCTGGCCTCAGACACTTCCTAGCTGTGTGACCCTGGGCAAGTCATTTAACCCTCATTGCCTAGCCCTTACCACTCTTCTGCCTCGGAACCAATATCCAGTATTGATTCCAAGATGGAATGTAAGGGTTTTTTTTTTTTTTTAAAGTCTTTAACATTCTCCAAGCATCTCTGGCAAAGAATGAATAAAGGATCCACCTCTCAGGCTTTTCAAAGTCTTTACTTTGATTTGGGGGGCATGAAATAGGGAAACATATGGATCCAAACAGAACAGATAACAGGAAAAAGGATCCCAAACAATAACTAATGTAAACTAGGAAAAAACTAGGAAAAATGTAACTTTCAAAAGAGAGCATTTACTATGCCCAAAGGGTGATAAAAGACTATCTGCTCTTTGATCCAGCTATAGCACTGCTGGGTTTGTACCCCAAAGAGATAATAAGGAAAAAGACATGTACAAGAATATTCATAGCTGCGCTCTTTGTGGTGGCCAAAAATTGGAAAATGAGGGGATGCCCATCAATTGGGGAATGGCTGAACAAATTGTGGAATATGTTGGTGATGGAATACTATTGTGCTAAAAGGATTAATAAACTGGAGGAATTCCATGGAGACTGGAACAA
This sequence comes from Monodelphis domestica, assembly GCF_027887165.1. Lineage (NCBI taxonomy): Eukaryota > Metazoa > Chordata > Mammalia > Didelphimorphia > Didelphidae > Monodelphis > Monodelphis domestica. The sequence continues at coordinate 98,698,679 of NC_077231.1, forward strand.
CCTCCAGGAAGTGATGCAGAGCGAAAGGAGCAGAACCAAAAAAACATTGTACACAGAGACTGATACATTGTGGTACAATCGAAGGTGATGGACTTCTCCATTAGTATCAATGCAATGTCCCTGAACAATCTGCAGGGGTCTAAAAAATACTACCCACAAGCAGAGGATAAACTGTGGGAGTAAAAACACCGATGAAAAGCAACTGCTTGACTACAGGGTTGGAGGAGATAAGACTGAGGAGAGACTCTAAATGAACACTATAATGCAAATTCCAACAACAGGGAAATGGGTTCGAATCAAGAACACATGTGATAACCAGTGGAATCGTACATTGGCTATGGGAAAGGTGGTGGGGGGGGGGGGGGGGAAGGAAAAGAAAATGATCTTTGTTTCCAGTGAATACTGTATGGAAATGACCAAATAAAATAATTTTTAAAAATTAAAAAATAAAAAAAAGGAGAGCATTTAATTCTTCCAATAATAGAGAAGATCTTTTAGAGAAGGGCTAAGCACTAGCCACAAGCTTTCAATATCACTAGCAAGACTTCATCAGAGCCAATCTCGATTTCTACTGTCTTTCCTATGCATGTGTGGACATGTATATCACAGGCACAGGACTGGAACTGGAAGGGATCCTCAAGGCAATCTAGGACAGATTCCTCATCTTACAAATAAGGAAGCCAATGTTTCAGGAGGTTGAGTGGCCCAAGCTCAACCGAGCAGCAAACCAATCAGAGGCAGGATTTGAACAGATCCTCTGGAATGTACCTACTCCCTTGAAGAATGAATTTCCACTCCCTCTCCTGGGAAAAACACATTAAATTTAACAAAATCAAGAATACCAAGTCAAGGTATATCTCGTCACCTGTTTTTAGTCTACCAATGGTTATCATCTCTGTTATCTAGCTACTGTTATCCTCTGCTACCTTACCTACCTCCTGGAGGTAATGTGAGGCAAGAACCCTAGAATTGCTTGTCAGCTCAGGGAAGGGGGGACAGAAAAGGGGAGGAAGAGAACATGAATCATGTAACGATAGGAAAATATTTTTAAATAAATAGATAAATTTTTAAAAATAAAAATATATTAAATAAATAGCATTGCTGATTTTTTTTTAAATCTTGACTCACAAACTGTTTTTACTTGTTCTATCAGCATTTTACACAATGCTTATACAACAGTCAATATGATATCCAAATGATTAGAAATGAAATTTTCAGTGTCTTAGAAGGGTGAAAGGCAATAGTCTCTGTGCAAATAAGAATCTGGGTCCAGGGAAACTGAGAGTCCAGTACCAAACCTACTCTTCACTTAAAGTATATGAACCCAAATAGTAGAACCAGGATTTACAACTAAAAGATGGTAGTTACTGTCACTCCACCAGAGCCTAACCTTTAACTTGGACTCAGCAGCCCTATGGTAGCAGATATAGCATGAACAGAAATGACAGGGCCATGCCAGAAGCCTATGGTGAGCTATCGATATTCTCCTGCTAACTGGTCTCAGAACTACAAGACATTGAGGTACATAATACCTTCCCACTTCTAGAAAATTAAAAATTATTATAACTAGAAAGAGAAATCCCATTCAAAATTACCCTACTAAAACTAGACTTGAACAATTGGAAGAACATTAACTGCTCATGGGTAGGACGAGCCAATATAATAAAAATGACCATCCTACCCAAACTCATCTATCTATTTAGTGCCATACCCATGGAACTTCCAAAATTTTTTTTTTCCGATTTAGAAAAAACCATAACAAAGTTCATTTGGAAGAACAAAAGATCAAGGATATCCAGGGAAATAATGAAAAAAAATACAAAGGAAGGGGGTCTTGCAGTCCCAGATCTCAGACTATATTACAAAGCAGCGGTCATCAAAACAATTTGTTACTGGCTAAGAGACAGAAAGGAGGATCAGTGGAATAGACTGGGGGCAAGCAACCTCAGCAAGACAGTATATGACAAACCCAAAGATCCCAGCTTTTGGGACAAAAATCCACTATTTCATAAAAACTGCTGGGAAAATTGGAGGACAGTGTGGGAAAGATTAGGCTTAGATCAACACCTCACACCCTACACCAAGATAAATTCAAAATGGGTGAATGACTTGAACATAAAGAAGGAAACTATAAGAAAATTAGGTGAACACAGAATAGTATACATGTCAGACCTTTGGGAAGGGAAATACTTCAAAACCAAGCAAGAATTAGAAAGAGTTACAAAATGCAAAATAAATAATCTGGATTACATCAAATTAAAAAGTTTTTGTACAAACAAAACCAATGTAACCAAAATCAGAAGGGTAGCAACAAATTGGGAAACAATCTTCATAAAAACCTCTGACAAAGGTTTAATTACTCAAATTTATAAAGAACTAAATCAATTGTACAAAAAATCAAGCCATTCTCCAATTGACAAATGGGCAAGGGACATGAACAGGCAGTTCTCAGCCAAAGAAATCAAAACTATTAATAAGCACATGAAAAAGTGCTCTACATCTCTTATAATCAGAGAGATGCAAATCAAAACAACTCTGAGGTATCACCTCACACCTAGCAGATTGGCTAACATGACAGCTATGGAAAGCAATGAATGCTGGAGGGGATGTGGCAAAGTGGGGACATTAATTCATTGCTGGTAGAGTTGTGAATTGATCCAACCATTCTGGAGGGCAATTTGGAACTATGCCCAAAGGGCGATAAAAGAATGTCTGCCCTTTGATCCAGCCATAGCACTGCTGGGCTTGTACCCCAAAGAGATAATGGACAAAAAGACTTGTACAAAAATATTCATAGCTGCGCTCTTTGTGGTGGCCAAAAATTGGAAAATGAGGGGATGCCCTTCAATTGGAGAATGGCTGAACAAATTGTGGTATATGTTGGTGATGGAATACTATTGTGCTCAAAGGAATAATAAAGTGGAGGAATTCCATGGAGACTGGAACAACCTCCAGGAAGTGATGCATAGCGAAAGGAGCAGAACCAGGAAAACATTGTACACAGAGACTGATACATTGTGGTACAATCGAAGGTGATGGACTTCTCCATTAGTATCAATGCAATTTCCCTGAACAATCTGCAGGGATCTAAAAAAAATACTACCCACAAGCAGAGGATAAACTGTGGGAGTAAAAACACCAATGAAAAGCAACTGCTTGACTACAGGGTTGGAGGAGATAAGACTGAGGAGAGACTCTAAATGAACACTATAATGCAAATTCCAACAACAGGGAAATGGGTTCGAGTCAAGAACACATGTGATGACCAGTGGAATCATGCATCGGCTATGGGAGAGGGAAAGGCGGGGGGAGAGGGGGAGAAAATGATCTTTGTTTCCAGTGAATAATGTATGAAAACGACCAAATAAAATAATGTTTTAAAAAAAAAGATAAATAGGAAAAAAAAAGTTATTATAGGTCTTACCTTTGACATCAGGTCCCAAAGGACCTGGTGATGCTTAGTTTCCTACAAACTAAACCACCCTCATGTAATGTTGGGACCCATTTGGAGACACTACCCTGGGTAATAAAGAAGCAGAGGTCTTCCACTCTAAGAAATCACATACTAAAGATTCTCAACTCCAAAAAGGAATCTTTCCAAACCACTCATTGTGAATCAGGACAGCTCTCCCCATAACAATATATCCTCATCCCAACCCACAGCTTTTCCCAGCACAACCCCTGTTTTCTGCTCCCTCCCTACCACAAAGTAGTTGTAGAGCCCAAATGAGACTAGAAGAAAAAGAGAGGGAAAGGCTTCAGGATTAACTGGGCCACACTAGGAGGAAAAGGACACTTTTAAGGGGCGGGGCAGGGGGACACAAAATGTTGGAGGTTGCTGGCGAGCTGCAGGAGTAAGAACTGGTTCTGATTAGGTCTGTACAAGGGCAAAGCTACACAGGAAGTGCTTGGGGGCCTTTTGGTCAGCCTCATTCCAAATACACAGCCGACCTTTGTGTTACAAGGCCCCATCTGGAATGCATTAGAATCAAGCCCTTCCCAAAAAAAGAACTGGCTCACTCTCTAAAACCCCCTTGCTGGGCCTTTCCAACCTGGCAGACTTTCTTCCCTCCCCCAAACAGTACTATGTCATAAACCCACTTCTCCTCATATCTTCTTCCCACAATGGTCTCTTTCCACTGCTGGGCAAACAAAAGATTAACAGGGGATCTGTAAAGTATGCCTGTGTCCTCTCCAGTCATAAGGTCCCAGTAACGATACAATTTATACTGAAGTAAATTAAAATTCCTCTTTTAGACAATCCTACTTTAAATAGAAATGCCAGTTTTGCGTAAACAAAGTCATCTACTAATAATGTATTTTTAAAAGATTCAAGTGATTATTACAAGGCTTATTTAAATTTTTATTACCATGCAAAACACACTTCCATAATCAGTCATTATTGTAAGATCACACTCATACAAAATCTAAACCCCAAAATACACTGATGTGAAAATAGTGTGCTTTGAACTACATCCATCCAACTCCAACAGTTCTTTCTCTGAAGGTGCATAGTGTTCCCTATTGCATTGCTGAAAACAGCTAAGTTTTCACAGTTGATCATCATACAATACTGCTCTTACTGTATACAATGTTCTCCAGGTTCTGCTCATTTCACTCTGCATCAGTTCATGCAGATCTTTCCAAGCTTTTTCTGAAATCATCCTGTTTATTGTTTCTTACAGCACAATAGTATTCCATCACCAACATGTACCACAATTTGTTCAGCTACCCCCCTCAATTTCCAATTCTTTGCCACCACAAAAAGAGTTGCTATAAATATTTTTGTACAAGTAGGTACTTTCCTCATTTTTTATTATCTCTTTCAGATATAGACCCAGTAGTGGTATTACAGAATCAAAGGGTATGAACAGTTTTATAGTTCTTTGTTTATAGTTCCAAATTGCCTTCCAGAATAATTGCATCAGTTTACAACTCCACCAAAAAGCATTGGTATCCCAATTCTGCCACATCCCCTTCAGCATTTATCATTTTCCTTTACTGTCATATTGGCCAATATGACTGGTGTGAGATGGTTACACAGGTTTTTTTCCCATGCAGTATTTTTCTCCTTTGGTTTCCCCCTAAAATAAATAAGCAATAAATAACAGTGGTTTGTTTGACTTGAGAATCAGAAAGATCTGAGTTCAAAATCTCTTTCAAGATACTTATTAGCTATACAGTGATGGACAAGCCATTTTAACCTCTGCCTGGCTCCATTTTTTAATCTGCAATATAGGAATAGCACTGACCTCCCAGGGTTACAGTGAGGATCACATGAAATATAATACATGGAAAAGCCCTTTGTACAGCCTAAAGCATTATAGAAAGGCTAGCAATTATTAAATTCTATTACTTAAGAAGAGGTTTTTAGTCTAAGTAAGATGCCAGGATTTATTTTTCTCCAAAAGGTTTGTTTTTACTTAAAGGAAAAAAAAAAGACCTTGATCTTGATGTTTTCTGTAAAAATGGGAGCTAGGCTCAGACATTTCCTAATTGGGTGACCCTGAGCAAGTCACTTAACCCCAATTACCTAGCCCTTACCACTCTTCTGCCTTGGAACTGATACTTAGTATTAATTCTAAGACAGAAAGTTTAAGTTATTAAAATTTTTTATTTTAATTTTAAAAAACAATGAGGGAGCAGCTGGGTGGCTCAGTGGATTAAGAGCCAGACCCAGAGACGAGAAGTCCTGGGTTCAAATCTGGCCTCAGACATTTCCTAGCTGTGTGAACCTGGGCAAGTCACTTGACCTCCATTGCCTAGCCCTTACCACTCTTCTGCCTTAGAATCAGGTGGAAGGTAAGGGTTTAAAAAACAAAAACAAATACATTGAAACTTCAAGATTTGATGTTCGATCACTGGATCATGTTAGATTTTTGGTGACCCCACTGACTATTTTTTTCCCATGTGGTTTTCTCAGTAAATATAAAGGAGTGGTTTGTCATTTCCTTCTCTAGTAGATCACCTTTTTTTGGTCAGAGCTTTCCACTATGTCCTGTTCATCTTGGGTAACTCTGCAAGGCATAATTCAGATTCATTGAGCTATGAAATCCCTCTGTCAGGCTAAGGTGATGATCGGGATAGGGAGATGGAATAGGGACAGTGACTTGCAGTCACATAGCTTGTTAAGAGTAAGTGTCTGAGGCATATTTGAACTCAAATCTTCCTGTCCTCAGGGCTCTTATCCTCTTTGTCACCTAGTTGTCCCAAACATAAAAACACAGAGAGAACAAAGACAGTTAAGAAACAAAAAATGGCCCTCTAAATTCATCTAAATAATCATCTCTGAAAGGTAATTAGCTCTGTCCCTGGCCAGTCATTTCCCCAAATGTGCTAAATCTACCTCCACACCTCTGGCTTCCATCCCTTTCCTTCTCAAGAGTTCACAATCTCACATCACACCTGAACTACAGTAACAGCCTCAAGTGGTCTTCCTGCTTCTTTTCTATATTCCCACTAATCCTTCCAAAGTTGTCAAACTGTTAATCCTCAAATAGAAATCTGAGAACATCAATCCCCTGCTAAAGAACCTCCACAGGCCTCCAGTGTCCATGACTAACTCCTCTTTTGGAGACTGAGGGCCCTTGGATAGGAGGCTCCAGCCTGCATTGCAGTTCACCTAGTTTGTGGATCCCACACCTGAGGCAATCCCCTTGAAGGTCCTAGGGACATTCCAGGCTCAACTCACCAAGACTTCCTTTCTTAAATGGTTAGGGCTTTTTCGCCACCCCAATTATTCTGTACTTACTTTGTATAGATTTGGGATCTGCTTATCTGGGTAACAAGCTCTATTCTGCTACCATTCCCCAAGCAGAATGGAAACACATAGATGGTAGGGATCATCTGACTTTCTGGTTTCTACTTCCACACCCATTCAATGCCTGGCACATAGCATGCGGGTCAGAAATATTTGTAAATGGATACAAAAGCCCACATGTGGGATATAAAAGAGCAATGGACTAGGAATCAGGGAGCCTAGATTCCACTCAGGCAGTCTGGTACTATGTACCAAAACTTGGGCTAAGCACTGGAGATTCAAAGGAAGACAAAAGATAATCCTTTTCCTCAAGGACTTTATCATCTAACTGCCAAGAAACAAACTAACAAACATATGCAAACAAGATATAGACAGGACAAACAGAAAATAATTAAAAGAGGGAGGATACTAGAATTAAGAGGGTTAGAAAAGACTTCCTTTAGTTGAGACTTGAAGGAAGTCAGAAGACAGAAATGAGGAAGGAGAGCTTTCCCAGCAAAGGAGAACAGGAAGAAGAAATGCCCAGAATTGATACAAGCGTGTTCTTGGAACAGCCAGGAGGGCCAGTGTCGCCGGACTGAAAAGTATGTGGTGGATAGGGTAGGAAGAAAGACAGTAGGGAGTGGAAGTTAGGCTGCAATAGGGAGCAACTCCAGGCAGAGACCAACCAGCAGCAGACTCTCTTTCAACAATCCAGGTGTGAGGTGATGAGTGTACCACTGTGGTGACTTTCTGCATTACCTGGAAGACAGACCTTCAGAATCAAAGATGAAGGAGCCTTGAGCTCACTTAGTATAACTCCCTCACTTTACAACTGAGGAAGATGAGGCTTACAGGAATTAAGTTACCTGGCTCAAAGTCACATAACGAATATGGACTATGGTTTTATCCCAGGTGCTTGAATTCCAAATCCAGCTGTTTCTGTGTAGTATCATATGACTGACAGGCCCTCTGGAATCAAAGAAACCAACTTCCTCCTAATAGGGGCAAAAAAACTGAGCTATGGCAAAAAGAAACAAAAAATGTGGAGACAGGAGGTTGGTACTGTCCCCCAAATTCTGCTCCCTCCCACCTCTGGCCTAGCACAAGTCACTTGGCCCCTCTTCACAAGCTGTAAAATTAATTAGGCTAATAACAGTGGCTGAGTGACTTGCCTACTATCACACACCTAGCAAACCAACTCCAAATCCCAGGGCCCCAAAGTCAATGTTCTTTTCACAATGTTGAGTAAGCACTCTCTCCCAAGAGTACAGGCAAGAGGTTCAAATAAAAGCCATTAAAAGAAAAAAAAAAGGGAAAAAACCTCAGCATGCCATGGCCCTTGGAATCCTGTGGCACTGTAAGAAAAATGTCCCCAGCCACATCACCTGAGCTTCAGGTGGCCCAATTCCTAGCCCATTCGAGGCCTCTGCCTGTCATTTCCTTTTCTATTATAGACTACTTGTCTTTGTTTTTATTTTGTCTTGTATGCTGTTAAAACACTTACATAAAGAATCCAAGAAACACGGTGGCTGCAAAGTTGGAAGACTGGCACTGCGCAGGGCGTGATTTTGATTAAGCCAATGAATTGAAATGTTCAATTAAGGTCTGGAGAGAGAAAGGACAAAGCTCACCACAACTGCTCTCCAAAGCCACAACTGCCACCAGATCCATAAGTGACCTAAAGAATGAGCATTATGCCTAGGGCAGGTCAGAACCAACTGCTTGTCCCTGGAGAAGTCTAGGGAATCAGGAAGTAGAAAAGCAATTGTAAAGTTGGCACTGAGACACACAACACTGTCCCTGGGTAATAACAGGAATGGCAGGGCTTTTTCTTGGCCAAAATGAACCCTGTCTTCATCCCTAGTCAATGGGCTCATTTCACACACACTCTTCACACACACCCCTTGTGGAAAACACTGGTTCTTCCTGTTCTGATCTTTCTCTTCTGACTCTGTATTCTGAATAAGGAGATGAGCTTTACCCTTGAAAGAGCAAAATTTCTAACAACTGACCTGACTGGTAGTTTCCCAAACCCAGCCCTACTCTCATAAAAGCTAAGTAATATAAGGACAGAGTTGACCGACTGTATTATAAATGGAAAGAGTAATGGATCTGAAGTTAGAAGGCCTGGGTTCAAATGAGACTATGTCACTCACTTAGTAGCAATATACCTTGAGAAGTCACCTCATCTCTTGGGGCTATGTTCCATCATTTCTAAAACATCCCTTCAAATTCTAAAATGCTATGATCCTCTTCCCTGTAATCTCTAAACACAGGGTAAAGCTCCTTAACCTGGAAAGGCAGCAAATACTCTAAGAGAGAAGAGAGAGAGGGAGAAGCAATGACTCCCCAGAAATATAGTGTTATACTTACTCCTGGTAGATGGAAAGTTCATCTATAGAGGATATACACAAGGCACAAAAGGGATCTCTGGTGCCCTCCTTAAATACTAATATATCTCAAATTAGGGATGATAAAGTTGGCATCGGGGCTGATTCCCAATTCATTTCTTAACAAAACTAGAGCAGTCAGATCCTTTGTGGCAAACAGTAGCAGGCAGGACCATCAAAATTCTGTATAGGCCAAGGAATTATTGCTTCTTTCTTAAAGAGAGAGTTCTTTATAAAGGCATTCAAGGTTAGCATTCATGGGTTTGTGGAAAGAAAAGACTTCATCCTCCACCTCCATAGTAGTCATTGCTTATGGAGTAGCAAAATATCCAAAAGGTCCAAGACAGAGATCCATGGTGGTCACATCTCCAAAGAATCATTTGTAAGGGAAAGGAACATAGAATGCTGGCTAATATCCAGAAGATCTCAAATTCACTTTTTTTTTTAAAACTTAATTTTTCATCTTAGAATCAATACTTTGTATTGGTTCCAAGAAGAATGATAAGAGCTAGGCAATAGGACCATGTTGGTGAACCTATAGCACATGTGCCAGAGGGGGCTGCTCTCTTCCCCCTCTCCATGCACATCAAAGGTCATTTCTCACATGCCCTAACCCTCTGCCCATCAGCCCAATGGGAGTGCTTCCTTCCTCCCCTGGCTGAAGTAAGGATCACATGCAGCTCAAGAATTGCAATTTGGGCACTCAGTCTCTAAGTCTTAGAGCAGGGGTCCCCAAACTTTTTACGTGGGGCCAGTTCACTGTTCCTCAGACCGCTGGAGGACTGGACTATTTAAAAAAACAACTATGAACAAATCTGAATACTGCTGTCTGGAATAGCGGAGGCTGTAGCGCTGGCTGTGATGGGCTGTCACACCTTGCACAGGTCCATCACCGCCAACACTATAATGGGCAGCAGTATACACAGTGCAGAATCCCTTCCCCCCAGATGGTCGCTCACCAGACTGACTTCTTCCATTGTGCAGCTACATAATCCTTTGTGCAGCGCCTTGTTCTCAAGGCGCCAAGCAAAGGATTATGTCACCAGAAGTAGTACTGTATGTGAGCGACACAATGCTTTGCGGCGTTGCTGCATACAGTGCTCCTCTCACTGACCATCAATGAAAGAGGTGCCCCTTCCATAAGTGTGGTGGGGGCCAGATAAATGGCCTCAGGGGACCGCATGTGGTCTGTGGGCCACAGTTTGGGGATCCCTGCTCTAAGGTCTCTAAAAGGTTTGCCATCACTGCAATAGGGATTAAGTGACTTGCCCAGGGATGCCTAAGGCCAGACTTGAATCCAGGACCTCTCATGTCTGAGCCTGGCTCTCAATCCACTGAATCAGCTAACCAACCCCTTCAAGTTCACTCTTAATGGTCATCACTAAGGAATTTTTAAAAGGAGAAGGGAAATAGTTGCCCCCAAATCCTAATCCTAAACCTTTTCCTATTATCTCTTCTCTATTCATAACTCCTTCCATCCCCATTTCTGACTTTTGGAATCTTTTTCTTCATTTAAGGCTCAGCTTGTGTTTGCCTCCCCTGATCTGCAATCACCTTCCTCCCCCACTCCCACTTCAATTAGAAGAGTACTATGTCTAGACCTGTCCTTTGCACCCATCACTCTATCTTATAAACTAAACAAGTGCCCCCACTAAAATGCCACCTCTAGGTTAGGGTATGAGCAAAGCCTAGTGTGGCTTACTTCTTCCCCCTCTGTATCTCCAAGGCTACTTAATTGGTTTTTTTCTTTCATTGAATTTACCCAGCTCACCCACTGTAGTACAGCAACAGTCATAAAGTACACAGCAAAACTTGACAATAATGTGAAGGAAATGACAGGACCAGCTTCATGAAGCTGTCTGTGCCTCTCCCATTAGCACCAAGGATGTGCTACTGCAGGATCTTGGGATGACTACTTCTCTGACTGGTTTGCCCAACTTCCTTGTATCAATCCTGGAAGCCTCCCACTTTCCTGCCTAGACTCCAAGTTGACACAGACTGTTTAACCAGTCTCTCTAGCTCTGATTCCCTTTCCAGAATGTCTCCTGAACATGTCCAGGTGGAGAGTAAGCATGGTGAAAGAAAAGTGTTAGACTGAAAACAGGAGTCCTAGGCAAAAGCTCTGCTGCCTCTGACAATTGCAACTCTGTGACTGAGGAAGTCAATATCCCAATTATACATCAGAGAGGGGGTGAGGTAAATCCCCCTTACTACCTGTCTCCTAAAACTGTTATCAGAGAAACTAGAAGGCCCCCAGGCTCAGCATCTGGGTGGCATCCTTAACTCCTTTCTCTTTCTCTGACTACCCCCACATATCCAATCATGACATCTTTTATACTGTCCCCTTCTTTCCTCTAATACTGCTATCACCTTGGTAACAACCCTCATCATTTCACACCTGGATTGCTGTTCTCCCTGTCTCAATTCTCCTGGTACAGCCCATCTTACAGTTATTAAAATCTTCCTTAAGTGCATAATATATAACCATTTTCATTTCCCCTTTTCAACACACCCCAGTTGTCTGCCATGTCTGGAACTCTCTCTCTCTCTTCATTTCCCCCTCCTGGCTTCCCTGATTTTCTTCAAGTCCCAACTCAAACCCACTCTCCCAATTTCCCTTTGTGCTAGTGTCTTCCCACTATTAGAGCCAATTTATCCTATCTGTGTCTTGTTTGAACACAGTTGTCTCCATGTAGTCTCTCCAGTCTATTGGGGGAAGGACAATCTTTTGCCTCTCTTTGTATCCCCAGCACTTGGCACAGTAACTGGCATAAAGCCAGCATTTCATAAATGTTTTCTAATCAACTGTGTGTCTGTCAGTATATACACATGTGTATGTACATGTACATATGTGTGCATGTATGTGTGCCGGTGTGTATGTGTCTTACATGTATGTCAGTGTGTGCTTGTGCGTGTGTGAGCACTGGCCTATGAGGGATGCACTGTGGGTGTGTGCATGTGCATTACAAGTGTGTATGTATGAGAATGTGACTGTGGAGATGTGAGTATATGTGTGTGGGTGTGTATACATGAGGGGAGGGCAAGGAAGAGAGAGTCACATCTCCCTAGAATCTCAACAGATTTAGAATTGAACTCTTCTTTGATTGTCTTCTGTATGGTTTTACCATTTCTGTTCAGGACAGTGACATCCCATCCCAAGAGTCACCCATGACCTCATGAGTTCTCTGATCCTTCTCTCTGCCTCACCCCCAACATCCAACCAAGCTGGCCATAATCTGTCTATGACACCACTCCAGGCCCCCAACCTAGCACAGACTCCTCTTTATTCTTTCCTAGATGTAGAATCCTAAGAGTCCTATACTAACCCTATGGTCACTTGACTTTCCCATACCCTCAGTGTCCACAACTATAAAATGGAAATAATACTTGCATTACTCTCTTCACAGAACTGTTGTGAAGAGAGTATATAAAACAAATGTACAATCTAAATCAGTGATGGTGAACCTTTTAGAGATGGAGTACCAGGCCCCATCTCCCCCCAGAGACAGAGTGTACTGCAGCACCCCATCCCAGACTAGAAGAAGGAAGCACTTCCACTGGGCTGCTAGGCATGGGGGCAGGTGCTGAGAGAGGCATCTGGAGAGTGGTAGGAGAGTGACCCAAGCACTCCCCTCCCCTCCAGCTAAGTGACACACTGTGAGCTATGCTCCCCCAAACCTAGCTACTCTCCAACCCCACCACAGGGATCACCTCACCACAGATTCAACAGGCTGTTGTCTGTGCCACACTCTCATGCAGCATGTGACCCTCCTCCCATCCCCCAGACAGGAGAGGGAGGAAGAGCTCCCTCTGGCTGTTGAGCAGAGGGGCAGGGGAAGTGAGGAATGTCCTCAGGTACATGGAGAGAGGGAGGGGAACAGCTCCTCCCTGAGTACCTCTGGCTTTCCAGTAAGGAACTCTAGTGGGCAACTGCAAGTATGACCACAGAGAGGGCTCTGTATGCCATCTTTGGCACCTATGTCACAGGTTTCACCATCACTGACCTAAGAAGTCATAACCTCAGCAACTTCCCCAATAACCTCCCTGCCTCCCATTTCCTCTTCTCTCTAAATTATCCTTTTAAAAGTGCCAGATGACTTAAAATCTAAAGTATGAATGAAGCCTTAAGAGTCAGAAGATCTGAGTGTGGCCTACACTCTGGTCTGTACTAGCTGTGTGAGCATGGCTGGACAAGTCACAATTTCTCAGCTCTTCAGTTTCTTGGCCTTTAAAATGGAGATGATACTAATAGTAGAACCACACCCATAGGGCTGCTATAATGTAGAAGAAGCATTATAAAATGTTCAATACTAACATAATTTCTTATATATATCACTGACCACAACATTTTTTATTTTAAAAACCTTCAATTATTCTCCATACACTACCAAATAAATCCCATTCAAGGACCTTCACAAACTGTCTCCAACCTCCCTTTCCAGGCTTATCTCATACTCCTTCCCTATCTCTGAATCCATTCTCCACTTTCCCATCTCTGTCTCTCTCAAAGTTCATAACGCTACCTCCATCTGTAATGCCCTCTGACCCAGGACAAATGAAGACCTCCTAGCCATGACCCCTCCTCCATCCTTCCTCAGAACACTCCAATCATATTCTACTGCACTAAAATCCTTTCTGTCTAAATCTTCCTGTAAACCAGACTTCAAATGTTTCCGTGTTTGTGCCTCCAGAATTTCTAGCACCGTATCTTATACATAACAGGCACTAAATACAGTAATATCTCAGTTTTCACAGACATCGGTTATCATTGGTGTGCCTACCTGACCTTGATGCTAATTTGGGGAAAACAAAGGATGATCCATGGGTTCTCCTGCTCAGTGTGAGCTATACATGTATTGAAAAGCAAATAAATCCATTTATCCATACAGATAGCAAATGAAAATCAGATAAAGCATAGGGAGGAGAATATATACCTCACTATATACAAAACAAATGAGCTCTCTCATAGGGAGTGAGATATTTCATCTCAGTCAAGCAGAAATTCTCCCATAGTATCTCAGCTGAGAAAAGGGACATAATCAAGGTAAAAACTCCTCTACATGTCAGCTTCTTTCTAAAGTCTTTCCAGATAGTGCCTTAATACCTATAGAGGAGGATTCCCCTTCCAAACAATAACTTCTCTCTCCCCTCCTTGCTGTCTTCCATATGCCAAGAAGAGTCTGCAGAAAGGTAAATGCAATGTTAAATGTTCACTTATTCTTTACATTACTCTTTTATATTCATTTTATATTAATTTCTTATTGTTTTAGTATTAAACACTATATTTATTCTCTATAAAATGTGTTTTGGGCATGTATTTGAGTGTCTGGAACATATTAATTGTATTTACATTGATTCATATGGAAATAATTGCCTGTTGGTTTCAGATTTTACCAATTGTTTTCCAGCAGATTATCTATGAAAATGGAGGTATCACCGTATTTGTCAAATGAACAAAAGGCTTCTGTTCAAAACTAATTCAATGAATGTTTCCCAGCTTCAGACCCCACAACATCTGGTGTAGTAGAAAGAATCTGGTTTTGAATCAACACTTTCTATTACTTACTTCCTGTGTAACAATGGCTAAATCTCTTAGAAATCTTCCTAGCCTTGTCTGCTGCCCAGTAAAATGAGGGTATTGGACTCTAAATGACCTCTAAGATTCCTCCCAATTCATCTAGGACCTTCCTCTGGCCTGATGTTCTGGTCCTTCCTTTCCAAACTCTTTTTAGAAATCTATTTTAGGGTTCCAGTTTTACCACTAACCTGCTGTATACTCTTGGACAAAAATCCATGTCCAGCTCATCAGACCAACAGGCAGATCTGTCTCTATAGTGCATTCTAGATCCAGGTGTCAACTGTAGCCTAGTGACCTTACTCTCCATTTGCCAAATATGCTTGTTCCCTTTCCCTCTCTCTTTTGGGAGTCTTCATTAACTATAGCAAATTCTAGCCTATCCCAGGACACTTTTTTGGAGGAGACATTCAGAATCCTCTCCCCTCAGTCAAAGCTTCTCCTCCTTAGCCCTAAGCTCCATCCTCTGATTGTTCTTCTAGCTTACTTATTCTCCAAAGTATATACCCATTACCTCCAACAGTCCTTTAGGATCACACCCAGGAAGAGCCTTATCTCCTGTCTTTCTCAAAGTCTATAATGAGAACAGGGTGACTACATTTTCTCTCTCTGATTTTCCTTTAGGACTCTGAGATTCTATATTTCTTTGACTCAAACAGGGTCCACTATATTCCAGTGATATTCCAGATATACATGGTGCAAAAATCCCTATTTCTTTCACTTGAAAGAAGAGAACACAAAATAAGCAATGTATTTCCCTCAGATCACTTGGAACAGAAAAAAGTCTTTGCATAAAAAGCCCTAGTGCAAAGGCCAGGTTTTGTACATAGCCCTAGCTCAATTACTTGGAGACCTAAACTCCTCCCAAAGGAAGTGGGTTGAGAGAGTTTCTACTGATTCACTAATAATTTAAAGTCCATGGGGAACTGTGGTATTCAGTATGGATCACATTTTTATAAACAACAGAAATATATATACCCACTATTCCAATGAAAGTCCTATTGGAATGTAATGCCATAAAAATGACCCATCCAATTTGAACTAGGCTACCCCACCATTCCAGGAGATCTAAATCCCCAGACTCAACATCGAAACCACTATCCTACCTCCCATGAATTCTGATAAGCCAGATAACTACTCAAACCAAGTCTTACTCCAAGTGTTAGATCAAATCAGCCCACTGAACATTATAATCTTTTTGTCTCTTCTTAATTTATCACACATTGGGAGCAGCTAGGTGGCTCAGTGGATTGAGAGTCAGGCCCACAGATGCAAAGTCTTGGGTTCAAATTTGAACTCAGACACTTTCTAGCTGTGTGACCCTGAGCAAGTCACTTGACTCCCATTGCCTAGCCCTTACCACTCTTCTGCCTTGGAACCAATACACAGTACTGATTCCATGACAAAAGGTAAGAGCTTAAAAATAAAAAATTATCACACATTAAGAAGAATCCAAATTTACCTAAAATATCATATGTATTTAGACTGCTGGGCTTGTTAGTTTTGAAAATGACAAACATGAGAAATATCCAAAGGTATCAGTACCATGCTACTTTCCCAGATTCCTTGATTTGAGGGCCTAAGTATCATTTGCTTAGGAATCCAACCCCTAGGTCTAGGTACAATTAACCCTCAGGCTCTTTGATCATTCAACAAAAAGCTATTAAGAGGGGGCAGCTGGGTAGCTCAGTAGATTAAGAGCCAGTCCTAGAGATGGGAGGTCCTAGGTTCAAATCTGGCCTCAGCCACTTCCTAGCTGTGTGACCTTGGGCAAGTCACTTGACCCCCCATTGCCTAGCCCTTCCCACTCTTCTGCCTTGGGGCCAATGCACAGTATTGACTCCAAGACGGAAGGTAAGGGTTTAAAAAAAAAAAAGGCTATTAAGAATCAATTCCCATTGGAGAACAGTGTGGGAAAGATTAGGTTTAGATCAACACCTCACACCCTACACCAAGATAAATTCAAAATGGGTGAATGACTTGAACATAAAGAAGGAAACTATAAGAAAATTAGGTGAACACAGAATAGTACACATGTCAGACCTTTGGGAAGGGAAAGATTTTAAAACCAAGCAAGACTTAGAAAGAGTCACAAAATGCAAAATAAATAATTTGGAATACATCAAATTAAAAAGGTTTTGTACAAACAAAACCAATGTAACTAAAATCAGAAGGGTAGCAACAAATTGGGAAAAATCTTCATAGAAACCTCTGACAAAGGTTTAATTACTCAAATTTACAAAGAGCTAAATCAATTGTACAAAAAATCAAGCCATTCTCCAATTGATAAATGGGCAAGGGACATGAATAGGCAATTTTCAGATAAAGAAATCAAAACTATTAATAAGCACATGAAAAAGTGTTCTACATCTCTTATAATCAGAGAGATGCAAATCAAAACAACTCTGAGGTATTACCTAGCAGATTGGCTAACATGACAGCAAAGGAAAGTAATGAATGCTGGAGGGAATGCAGCAAAGTAGGGACACTAATTCATTGCTGGTGGAGTTGTGAATTGATCCAACCATTCTGGAGGGCAATTTGGAACTATGCCCAAAGGGCGTTAAAAGACTGTCTCCCCTTTGATCCAGCCATAGCACTGCTGGGTTTGTACCCCATAGAGATAATGAGGGAAAAGACTTGTACAAGAATATTCATAGCTGCACTCTTTGTGGTGGCAAAATATTGGAAAATGAGGGGATGCCTTTCAATTGGGAAATGGCTGAACAAATTGTGGTATATGTTTGTGATGGAATACTATTGTGCTCAAAGGAATAATAAAGTGGAGGAATTCCATGGAGACTGGAACAACCTCCAGGAAGTGATGCATAGCGAAAGGAGCAGAACCAGGAAATCATTATACACAGAGACTGATACACTGGTTTTTTTTTTTTTTTAATGATATGATCTTTATGTTCCCTAGAAAGGGAATTCTTTTTTTTTTTTAATTTTAAACATTATTTTATTTGGTCATTTCCAAACATTATTCACTGGAAACAAAGATCATTTTCTTTTCCTCCCCACCCCCCCTCCCACCACCTTTCCCTCTCCCATAGCCGACCAACAATTCCACTGGTTATCACATGTGTTCTTGACTCGAATCCATTTCCCTGTTGTTGGTATTTGCATTAGAGTGTTCATTTAGAGTCTCTCCTCAGTCATACCCCCTCAACCCCTGTAGTTAAGCAGTTGCTTTTCCTCGTTGTTTTTACTCCCACAGTTTATCCTCTGCTTGTGGATAGTATTTTTTAGATCCCTGCAGATTGTTCAGGGACATTGCATTGCCATTAATGGAGAAGTCCATCACCTTCGATTGTACCACAATGTATCAGTCTCTGTGTACAATGTTTTCCTGGTTCTGCTCCTCTCACTCTGTATCACTTCCTGGAGGTTGTTCCAATCTCCATGGAATTCCTCCAGTTTATTATTCCTTTTAGCACAATAGTATTCCAACACCAACATTGTTCCTAAAGGACTTCTCCATTAGGAACAATGCAATGTCCCTCAACAATCTGCAGGGATCTAAAAAACACTATCCACAAGCAGAGGATAAACTGTGGGAGTAAAAACACTGAGGAAAAGCAACTGCTTGACTACAGGGGTGGAGGGGATATGACTGAGGAGAGACTCTAAATGAACACTCTAATGCAAATACCAACAACACGGAAATGGGTTCGAGTCAAGAACACATGTGATACCCAGTGGAATCATGCGTCAGCTATGGGAGGGGGAGGGGGGGAAGGAAAAGAAAATGATTTTTGTTTCCAATGAATAATGTTTGGAAATAACCAAATAAAATGTTTATTTAAAAAAAAAAAGAATCAATTCCCTATGGCAGCTAAGATTCAGAAGAGTCCCAGGTTTTCCAAGAGAGCATATCTATCAAAATAAATTTTTGCCTTACTTGCATAGTTTGCCAGTGAAAGTTTCCTTCCTTCCTATCCTTCACCTTTTCTTTTTGGCCACCAGTTTGGATATAAATTAGAAAATTGAACATTTTCCTCTATACTCCTAGGATCCTGAAAAGCTTAAGGCAATATAGTGAGAGGCAGGTCCACACAGTTATACTACCACTGCTAACAGAGAAATCATTCTGCATTCAGTTAAGCATGAAACACCAGCATCTATTTTATCTGGCAGCAAGAGAAGTTAGGGTCTACAATTATCCCTGGAGAGTGGTAAGTCAAAGGAAATGCAAACCTAAGCTATAAGAATGGTAAAACAACCCATATTTACAGCCTGGGCTTTTCCACACAGCCTCTACCCCTTCCCACTTGGATGTTTTCATTTCCCTCCAAAGGTAGCCTAATTCCCTCCTATCCATCTCATACTTATGACAAGGAGGCTCTCCCACTGTAGCACTTTATCCCCTCTGCCACACTGGCTCTGGGGATACAAAGAGAAAAATTCAGGAAATCCCTGCATTCAAAGAGTTTCTGTTCTACTTCAAGTTGAATAGAAAAAAGCAAGCACACAAATTAAAAAATACAACAAAATTTGATAAGCAAGAGTGATAACAATAGTTGGGGGGAGGGTGGAACCAGGAAAGAGAATGAGGGAAGCTTTCTTAGAAGAGATCTGAATTGAGACTTGGAAGAAAAGGGTTCTAAGAGGCAAAGATGAAGACTGAACATACTCCACATATAAGAGCTGGTTTATGTAAATGAATGCAAGGAGCAGGAGATGGAGTATCTAGTTCAGGAATTCAATTTGGTTAAAATGTACAGTATATAAGACAATAATGGGGGGGGGGGGGGAGCAGAGGTGTTGAGATTGAATACAGTGAAGGATTTTAAATGCCAAGCTGAGAATCCTGTATTTTATCTAAAATTCTGACATAAATCAAATTGAACATTCTAATGAGGAATTTTTCATAAGGTCCAGCAAGGGGGTTGTCTTCTCTCTGATTCATGTCTTTGTCCATACTTCTAAGATACTTGCCTGAGAAAAAAGTCAGACCTTAAAAGAAACCTGAGTAACTCAGCAAGCTTTATTTCAAGGTTAAATTTTCCTCTGTTGATACTATTGTGAAGAATCAGAGATGTCAGAGCTGAAAGAGACTTTAGAAGTCATCTAGTTCAACTTTTATTATATAGATGAAAAGGTCACTTCAAGAGTTCAATATAGGAGGACTAGGAAGAGACCTCTATTATATTCTCCCCAAGGATGCAACAGCCCTCTAAACTCCAACCTCATCCCATCTTCCTAACCTTTCCTCTTATTCCACTGAGGAGACTAGGCCATCTATTTAAAAACTAGTCCTTCTTTTCCAAAAGCTCAGAAGATAAGGTCAACTGCATCCTTGGGAACTCCTAACATCTCCTTGTCTTTGTCTCTTTTTGCAATAGCATCCTTCATGGAATCCACACAAGCAAAACTTCACTTCCATCATTTTTCAGAATTGTATGATTGAAAATCTGTTACCCTAAAAAAAGAACTACATATCCCAAGATCCCACTGACTTCCTGTCATTACGTACTTCCTGAAGACAGAGGATAAAGGGTGAGGGCTTTGGAGGCTCCCTCTCTCTGATGTAGAACCAGCATTGATGGTGGTGAGTGGGGTTGACTAAAAAATGGCTAACCAGTCATGGGCATGTGGTCTTTATTTTTATATCAAGGATTCTTTATTCCTGGATTTCTAATGATCATTAATAAATCTCTTAAAATATAATATTATTATTGAGATCTAATTTTAACTTTTACAGAATCTAGACCCAAACTAGACCGAAACCTGAAGCACTTGGTTTCTAATCATAAATACTAAACAAATATCCTTATCCTATACAAACAGATATGCACAGATTGGGGAACAGGCTTCTGAAAATGGGGTCAGGTAATATATCCCAATGACACAATGGAAATCTGTTATCAACAGCAGGCAAAGAAGGAAAGTGAATAATTCAATCTCTCATTCACTCAACAATGCCTACCACTGCAAACAGACTGTGAGTGGGGTGTGTGTGTGTGTGTGTGTGTGTGTTGGGGGAGGGGGGCACCTTGGAGGTGGTAGAAGCAATAACCTCTCCCCTATAAAGACACATCCCTTTCCTGGAGGGACAGTAGAGAACAGAAGCATCAAAGCTCAAATCTTAAAAAAGAAATTGTTTTCAAACTTACTCCTTTAGAAAACACAGAGCTTTATTCAGAAATTTCTTCTCTACAGAAACTTCTCCTTGCACTGATCCCTTGGTGGCTGTGAGAGAAGAGAACACAGTCCAAGGACACATCAAGCCACAGCTGGCACATATATTCTTGTTCCCAAAACTCAATAAAGAGGTTAACAAAGCAACAATTTAAAACAAGTGCTAGCTAACTATCATGGAAGGAGATCAATGATTCAAAATATCCAATTTTTTTAGTATGTATTCCAAACTATCCTGAAAAAGAGCCTTAAAAAGTTCTCCTCCAGGATTATCAGAAAAATGGGTCATTTAAAAGTCTAATTATCTCACTATCCCATTCACCACTGTGGCTCTTCTAAACCTTTTCATTCCTCCTCAGACATCTAATGGCTCCCTCTCCCTTACCTTCTCAAAGGAAAATCTTGCTCCATATTTCACAGAAAAAAAAAATGAGCCTATCAGCTCCTGCCTCTCAGCTTCTCATCTCACTCAGATGTCTTCCCCCACTATCTTCTCTTTCACTTCTCCTTGTTAAGGATAACAGCCATATGCACAATTGATCTCCTTAGGTCTCTTTCAACAGATTGCCTGCCTCATCATTCCCTTATCTATCATTATCTTCACTCTCTTCCCTATCTACAGTTTCCCTACTGTCTACAAACACATCCAGATCTCCCCATTTTCAAAAAACCCTCACTTGATACAAATATCCCACATGTCTCCTTGGTTTTGTGATTAACCTTGAAAAGTTATCTACAATAGATGTCTCCATTTCTGCCTCTCACCTCTCTAAAACCTGGCTTCAGAACTCAACATTCAACAGAAACTGCTCTCTCCAAAATTATTAACCATCAATTATCAAATCTAATGGCCTTTTCTCAATCTGTCATCCTTCTTGGCCTCTCAGCAGCCTCTGGCAATGCCACTCATCCTCTTCTCCTTGATACTCTCTTCTCCCTGGTTTGGTGACACCGTTTCTCTTGGTTCTCCATCCTCTCTATCTCATCACTCCTTCTCAGTCCCTTTCACTGTATCTTCATTCAGTTCACACTCATCAACACAAGTATCCTCCAATGTTCAGGTCTTAGTCCTTTTCTCCCTCTATACTTTTCATATCCACTTCCATGATTCTATTATCATCTCTATGCTAATGATTCCCCAATATATTTATTTAGCCCTAACCTCTTGGCTGACCTCTAGTCTAGGATATCATATTGGATTGTCCTGTAGATAACTTAAATTCAACATGCCCAAACCTGAGCTTATCTTTCCTCCCAAACTCTCCCCTTTACTAATTTTTCTATTAGTATTGTGTAGAGGAAGTTTCATCTCCTCCCCTTCCTGGCCTGACCTGTTTCATCCCACTTTTTGCATGCCAGCCCTGTATTCATGAACATAAATAAAAAGGCAGACCAAAAATCCTGCAGGATGAGCTAGCTACCCATGTTCAGACTTAAAGTAGGAAAAAGACAAAATTTATGATTATCTGCTTTCTCTATTTCAAGTGATTATTGGAAAATAAGAACTTAGAGACATTAATTTTAATCTAACAGATTGGCAACCACTACAGGAAAAGAATTTAATTTTCTTTTAAGAAAGTCTCTTAGTACCGAATAAGATATAGGTCAGATTTGCTCCCATTCCTGTTGCAAAGTCCAGTTTTAGTGGTTTTTCCTCCACCACTACTGCTGCCACTGCCACCCCTTCCAAAAACACCAGCTTCTACTGATACATTGTACTGCTACAGCTTGTGACCCATCCACAATAGCTGTGGTAAGACTCCGCCATGTGCGCCCCCTTTTAGCTTAGATAAAGGTGGGGTGTGGAAACCAAAATCTACATGGGTACCAAGTGGCTCTGGAATCTAGCAAAAACTTCTAATCTTTCCCAGCCCCCTGGTTCCCTGCACACCCCCCACCTGACAGAACTTGGGTGATCCCCTATGTAGCATCCCCACCTCTTTCCCCCAGCATCTATATTCTTCCAACTTGGAGCTGACCTGGCTCTCAGACCCCTGTTCACACCATGTGCAGAGAAGCACAGCGCCGGATGTAGCACATCGATGACCCCAGCCTGGCTTCCAAGCCCACCCTAAACTAACCCAGGGGAGCTTCCAATGCTCCTAGCTGTGAGGGTGGGGACTGAGGTGTTAACACACATGAGGGTCTCCCCTGCCATCATCTAGATCCTGATCCCAACTAGTACAGCAGCCAGAAGGGCTAGCTGGGTGGCTCAGTAGATTAAGAGCTAGGCCTAGAGATGAGAGGTCCTAGGTTCAAAATCTGGCCTCAGACACTGCCTATCAGTGGCAGTTAGGCCTGGGCCAAGCGCCAGTAAGGCCTAGCACATCCCAGACCCCCAACCTTGAAAACATGGTGGACAGAAGAGAGCTCTTAGCTAAAACTCAAGGCTTTTCCTGCCCTCCATTCAAATGAGTCTAAAGGCCAGTCATTACGGGAAATAAACAGATTAAAACCAGTAAAGTGCCTGAGATTTCTCCATTACATGTTACTATTTAGTTGGAACAACCAAGGGTTTCCTAAGGAGGCTTAGATGACAAAGAAGGAAGTTAAAAAACTTTGCAAAGGCTGGCCAGATAAGTCCTCTAGATGGCCAAAGTATGGTTCCTTTAATGACAAAGATTCCAAAAATTATAAGTACTGGCTCCTGTGGACATATAAATCAGCTACACCCGGTCCCTCATTGTCCTCCATCTAGGAAGCCTTTCTTTCTTGGGATCCAGACCATTCTAGGTTAACTCGTCAGTAGCTCTAGGCACCCGGTAAAGACGGGATCCCAACTGAGGTGTACAAGGCCTTAAATGGAAAGGCACTCCAGGCGTTCCACATAGTGCTGACCAGCATATGGGAAGAGGAAGACATGCCCCCAGAACTCAGAGATGCCTCCATCCTAGCCCTATACAAGAACAAAGGCTCACAAGCAGCCTGTGACAACTACAGAGGCATCTCACTACTCTCCACTGCTGGAAAGATCCTTGCGCGTGTTATACTCAACAGACTCCTGTCATCTGTTTCAGAGCAGAACCTGCCTGAATCACAATGTGGCTTCCAAACAGATCGCAGCACCATCGACATGGTCTTCACGGTGAGGCAAATGCAGGAAAAATGCCTTGAGCAGAACCTGAGTCTCTACATTGTCTTCATAGACCTGACAAAGGCATTCGACACAGTGAACAGGGACGCATTGTGGGTGATCTTCAGCAAGTTTGGTTGCCCAGCAAAATTCGTCAAACTGATCCAGCTCTTTCATGTAGACATGACAGGGGAAGTCCTATCTGGTTGAGAGACTTCTGATCGCTTCAACATCTCCAATGGCGTGAAGCAAGGCTGTGTCCTCGCTCCAGTACTATTCAACCTATTTTTCACCCAAGTATTACGACATGCTGTGATGGATCTAGACCTGGGCGTCTACATCAAATACCGACTGGATGGCTCACTATTCAACCTTCGCCACCTGACTGCAAAAACAAAGACAACAGAGAGACTCATCCTGGAAGCTCTCTTTGCAGATGACTGTGCTCTCATGGCCCACCAAGAAAATCATCTCCAAACCATTGTGGACAGGTTCTCCACCGCAACAAAACTGTTTGGCCTGACTATCAGCCTCAGCAAAACAGAGGTGCTGTTCCAACCTGCACCAGGGAGGCCAACTAACCAGCCATGCATTACAATCGATGGCACACAGCTTTCTAAAGTCAACACCTTCAAGTACCTGGGCAGCACCATCGCCAACGACGGGTCCCTAGACCACGAGATTAATGCCAGGATACAAAAGGCCAGCCAGGCACTCGGGCGGCTGCGCTGCAAAGTCCTCCAACACAGAGGTGTAAGCACTGCAACGAAGCTCAAAGTGTATAACGCAGTGGTCCTCAGTGCGCTCCTGTAAGGTTGTGAGACATGGACACTGTACCAAAAGCATATGAAACAGCTGGAGCAATTCCACCAACGCTCTCTCTGGTCAATCATGAGGATCCAATGGCAGGACCGAATCACCAATCAGGAAGTCCTCGACAGAGCCAACTCCACCAGCATCGAAGTCATGGTCCTCAAAACCCAGCTACGATGGTCTGGACACATCATCCGCATGGACCCACAGCGAATACCAAGACAGGTATTCTACGGTGAACTGTCAGCTGGACTCAGGAAACAAGGCCGACCAAAGAAAAGATTCAAGGATCAGCTAGTCAAACTTCAAGTGGACTGGCATTACACCAAAGCAACTAGAACTCGCTGCCTCTGACAGAAGCAGCTGGCAAACCCACATTAACCATGCCACCGCCACCTTTGAAGATGAGCGATGTCGACATCTTGCTGCTGCGCATGAACGTCGCCACCAGGCCACAACCGCACCTCCCGTAATAACTGATGTCCCATGCCCCATGTGCCACAAACTCTGCGCCTCAGCCTTTGGACTCCAAAGCCACATGAGGGTACACCGTAGATGAAACTGCACAAAGACAATAGTCATTCTCAATCACTGAGAGACTACCACTAACACTAACTAGCTCCTCCTAAACTCTTGATTACATCTAGCAAGAAAAACACCCTATCATCCTCCCACCTGGACTGTAAGGAAGTTTCTCTTCCTACCCCTTGGGCCCCTTACCCTGTCAGATCTGGCTCATTCCCCACTGCTCATATCTCTTTTCCTCCCAATATACCTCTCTACCCTCACTTTCCTTCTGACTCTTAGTCCCACTACCCTTACACCCTGGAGAGTTTCTTCCTCCCTGGTACCCAGTCCCGACTCACCTTCCCTATTACTACCTGAACCATCCTTCTCCTCACTCTCTTGGGCATTCCTTTCCCCACCCTCTTTCCCCTGATCTACCCCACCCATCCTACTATGTCTCCTGCTCTCCTTCCCAGCCCTACCCCCTGATTAGTCTATCCTCAATCTTCCTCTCCTTATCCTCCTTCCTCTCCTCCCAGCCCCCAACCTTAATCTCCTCCTTGCCCTCAGCCCCACTCCCTTCTCTCTGCCCCATCCCAAGTCCCATCCCTGATCCTTTCACCCTACCTTCTCACCCCCTGACCAACTCCTCCCTCTCAGCTCACGCACTCCTCCCCCTTCCCCTACCAGCTCCACTACAACCCAAACAACCCACACTACAATCCACTTCATTGCAACCCAGTCCACAAGCCAAGCAGCAGTTATCACACACAATTCAAATGGAGGCCTATTCCCTCTAGGGGATGGTCCCACTTATAATAAGCAGGAGAGCTTGATAAACATTAGCCATTATGTACCTTTCTCTCCACAAGGTATTGAACTTTAAGGAAAATACTCTCTCCTTTGAAAATGAGCCCATTGTATTCACAACTAATTTTGAAAGCATTTACCCCTCTTATAACCCCCCACAGTCCTGCTAACAGAAACCCCTGCTGGAAAGTGTATCACAGATGCAGAAACCATTAATGAAGGGTTTTTTGCTCTCTAACTACCTAAAGCTCCAGCTGTACTTCATTGCTCTGCCCCTACAGGTGGAACTGACCTAATCTCTAGAAGGAACCACCATGCAGATATTGCAGTAAAGCTTGCTATTTTAAAAGGACCTGAATTGATTTTGACACCTAGTAATGACTCAAACTTATCTCTCCTTTATAATGAACAGAAAGTTGAAAAATGGAAACAAAAGTTTACAGCAAAACAGATCAACATGGTACAGGTGTCATTTGAAGGAAAACTACTGCCTAGAAGTTTTTATCACCAAATACTTTTATCTGTTCATAAGAATGGTCACTTTGGCACTCAGGGTATTATAGATTCTGTTAAAAAAGGTATAGATAGTCCCTGGGATAACCACCATAGCCTTTAAAGTGTGTGCAGTTTATCCCACTCAACATGCCCTTCATGACAAAGCTTTTGGGAGGTGCCCTCTGGCTTATACACCTTTTGAGCATTTACAAATTGACTTTATTACCATGCCTAACGCTGAACATTATATATTTTGTCTGGCCACAGTAGCTTTCTTAAGGAAGATCGTCCCTTGCTTTGGCCTGCCAGCACGAACTGATTCAGATGGGGGAACTGATTTTACTAATTCTGTTTTGTCTCAGATTTATTCTTACTTGGGGATCACGCCCCAATTCCATCATGCATCATCCCAAGAGCTTAGGCCACACAGAGAGAATGAATAGAGATCTTAAATTGGAAAATTGGGCACTGAGACTTACTTGAAATGGCCTGAGGTTCTCTCCTCCAGGGGAGATCTACACATCTCACCATTTGAGATGCTTTTTGGGCATCCCCCATACGGGTTAAATCTTTTTCTCCTACATACACACCATTACTAAGGGGGGACATTTCTATTGCTCCTTATATTAGGGATTTACATGTCAAATTGTGAGAATTCCACAATCCTGGTGGAACTCAACCTGCCTGGGAGGGTCTGTTTCAAGTACTGTTAACCACTCCATAAGCTATCAAAATTGGAGAAAAGAATTCCTGGATTCATTGCTCATATGGGTACTTGTATTGACACTGAGTGACTGTATCCTGTCACATATACTGTATTTGATAATTGATTGTTTTAAGATTTAATTTTATTTTTAAATTCACATATTAACTAATATATCACATTCCATTATTCTATGGCACCACTTTCAGTTACTGTGTTTTGGCTATTAGCTATATGTTCTGTTACATTGTTTTTATTTGTACTCCCTTCCAATGACTGAACTAGGGGTTAATACCATTATAAAAGTCCATAGACAAGTTGGACAAACTCTTTTCCTTGGCAAAGCCATTGGTCCTTATGGATGCTGTGTGTGTCACCAGACCCATCAGAGTGCTGTTTTGTCCTGGGAAATAATTCCAGCCCACAGTAATGAGACAATTCCACAGCTTGCTACACAAGGAGCTTGCTACACATGTTGCCTAAAAGGCCTTTTGCTCCTTTTTATCTTTGTTAATTGTCACATAGATGATGATGAATACACTTCATCAAACTGGTTACATCAATAACCATTGGAGAATTTAATGAGCTAAGACTCTCAATTAATTTTAACAGGTCTTCAGAAGTGATTTTCAGAAATCTAGGAGCACCACTTACCAGACTGATCTGCCTACCTTTGACTTGTGTGTAACAAGAGGTAAGGGTCCATTTGGTAGTAAGTACATGGGTGCACTATTGTATTCCCCACCTCTATATTTATTTTTTTTAAATGTAATGGATGAGATAGCAGTGATTTTCACTAATGTATTCCTCACCTCCACATTGCAATGGATGAGACATATAAATACATGCCTTTTATGGATGTTACAGTGTTATCCTGCAGGAGGAAGGGTTTTCCATGGGGCTTGGGAACCCCTGGACAATTTTATAGGCTCATCCTGTAAAAATTAAATTAGTCTCTAGTAATAAAAGTATTATATTTTATGAAGTTTATTAAGGATTATTAGAATCAAGAATACAAAAAAAAAAACGTGCCCAAGGCTGATTAGCCCATTCAAAGCTTACTTACTACATCATTGAAATGGCCGAGAGAGAGCATTGAAGAGCATAGAGGAGGGCAAGGTAGGCGTTACTGCCATTTAAAAATACTAATTGTGATCTCGCCCAGGTGGATTCTCAGGTGAGATTACAGGGAATTCTGGGAAATACCAAGGACTTCTGGGGATAGAAGTCTAGGGTTCAAATCTCCATTTTTACAATTCCATAGGAGGATGTTTTTATATTTGTCTTACTCTACTCTTCCACCAGAATGGGCTTTGTGCTGGTGGCATCAGTGGTTCAGAGTTGGGTTCACCCCCCCTCCCCAGGGCTCTCCTGCCAAATTTTGTAATGATGGCAATAATAAATTCTGTTAGAAATAATTCAGCTTAGGTTGAAAGAGATTGGCTAGATTTGGAGAACTTGTTACAAATATCCATGAGCTTAAAAGGTTTTTTAAATGACACACATAACAAGTGGCTATAAAGATTCATGTGTCTATGAATCCTTATGATAGTGGGTTTGCTTGCATTTGTCATCAAATAGGTTCTTATAATTTGGGAGATTTTGGTACTTCTTAGAATCTGCATTAGTTGTTGTACTACTGTTTTTAAAAAGCTATTACCTGGTTTAAAAAAAATCATGTACACTCACACTGTGGATCATGGCCAAGTTAAAAGGGAAATAGATTTCATTTTTTAGTGAGAAACCTTTGTGTGGTGCTTCTTCTTTACTAACATTGTCACATGGAATGTGAACTATGAATTTATGAGTTCTTTGTTATTAATGTCTTTTCTTTATATTTGCAATAGGATATTTGATTTTTTCTTTTTTTCTTATTTTTAGTACTTGAAGTACATGGAATCAGTACTAATATTTTTTATCTTAAAGAATAAGTCAACACTCTCCTCGGGGGATTATGTAATTATCCTAAAATCCAAGGTTTAAAATCTTTTGGAGAAATTTCAGGAAAAGAAACTCGCCAACAACCTGAATCAAAAAAGCAGATCTTTTTGGAGAAGGTGCTATAAGGATGGATACCAGAGGAAACCACATACTACATCAAAAGATCCAAAATGAACTCTGGGATATAATGAACTGGACTGAAAGGGGTTGAACAGACTTATTCTGAACATAAACTCTTATGGAAAGGAGACTGCCCCCTAATTGGCATTTTGTCAATGTGTCTATCAATCATTTTTTGTTTTCTTTCTCTTTTCTTTCCCTCTTATCCCCAATTTGTTGTAATTTGCCCTTTGTAAAGAACAATAGGTTATGCACCTTTAGTCAGAATCTTTATAAGTATAAGCTAGTTATGTGAAATGATTCATTGGGGAGACTAGGCAAGTAAATCTGGGAGATTTCAACATGCTCGTCTCCCAATAGAATCACAGGGATTGTGTAGAGGGAGTTTCATCATCCCCTCCCCCCTCCTGGATTGCCAACCTGGTTCATCCTACTTTTTGCATGCCAGCTCTGTGTTCACAGACATAAAGAAAAAGGTGCAGGTGGATTCCACCTGCCTCTACTTCCCTGAACGTGGCAGGAAAGGCAAACTGAGAATCCTGAAGGATGAGCTACACATGGTCAGACTTAGAGTAGGAAAGAGACTTTAAATCTATGCTTATCTGCTTTCTCTATTTCAAGCGATTATTAATAAACTATATGGAAAATAACTTGGAGATATTAATTTTAATCTAATAGTATGAAGGTACTTACCAACCTCCCAGTCCCCTAGGTTTATCATTTAGGTGTGATACTTGATTCTCCCTCTGTCTCACCTCTCCACTTGTAATCTGTTGCCAAGGTCTGTCATTCTACTTTCATGGTCTCTTCATTATATGTCCTCTTCTTTTCTGACCCTGTCAACCCCCTGATGCAGGCCCTTAATACCATATACCTGAATGACTGCCAAAAGTCTATTGGTCAGTTTGCCTGCGACAAGTTTCTATGCACTCCAGTCCTCCCTCCACTCAGATGTCAAAATGATCTACCTAAAGTTTAAGTATGATCATGTCATCCCCCTCCCCAATGCCATAAACTCCTATGGTTCCCTATCACTTCTGGACCAAAAATAAAATCCTTTCTTTAACAACTAAAGTCTTTTATAACCTGGCTCCTTCCTAATTTTCCAGCCTTCTTGTACCTTTTCCTCCCCAGTAACACTACTTTCTTGGCTCTTTCTTCCATAAGATACTCCATTTCCAGACTCCCAGTTTTGTCACTGGCCATCCTCCATGCCTGGAATACTCTCATCTCTGCCTCTTAACTTCCTTTAAGTTTTAGGCTAATGTCCTACCCTCTGCAAGAAGCCTTTCCTAATCCTCCTTGTTCTTAATGCCTTTTCTCAGAAATTATGTCCAATTTATCTTGTCCATATCTTCTATTTACATAACTGTGTGCATGTTGTCTCCCCCATTACACTGTGAGGTCCTTGACAGCAAGGATATTTTTTTTTGTCTTTGTTTAGATCCCCAGTACTTAGCACAGTGCCTGTCACATAATAAATGTTTGGTGACTGATTAACATCATTATTCTTTGAACACAAGCAACTGTATTTCTATGCATAGAGGCCTAAGTCTCCATTCTACATGCATCTATTACTTTGCTCCAAATGCTCAATGTCCTTTCTCAAGTTTCCATTCTCTTTCTGATCTCCTTCTGCCTCTTCAGACATGTTCTCTTTTTTCACCTTGAAGCCCTTCTTCCATGTTTAAAAAGGATTCCTTTGTCCCTATAATAGTCTAGAGCCGTGATGGCAAACCTATGACACGTGTGCCAACACTGACACACGTAGTTATTTTCGATGACATGCAGCCACATACAGAGAAGTATGGTGCTACATGCCAAGGACATTTTTTTCTTGAAGTGACATACCACCTGAGTTATGCTCGGGTTTTTGGCAAATTTTGACACACCAAGCTCAAAAGGTTGCCCATCACTGGTAGAGAATAAAAAGACTGGTCTTCCATCACATTACTATCTCTTCTAGAAAAGAGACAAGCCTGAACTTTGAGCAAAAAACAGTGTTCATTTTGTTTAAACTTCTCTGCAAACATAATTTAGTTTGTATTGCAGTTTTGAACATCTCATCTTCTCCCATTAAATAATAGGTAGAGGTTGTGTTGTTTCATTTTTCTATGCCTTCTACAGTGCATGGCAGAAAAACTTGATTAATTAGATTCAATCACAGTAAATATGGGATACTGTTTTGCATGTTTATGAAAATTTCTTCAAGGGTATTTTTTTTTCTTTTCTTGGAGAGAGAATAAAGTAGTCAATAAAAAGAAAAATAAATAAAAGCAGGAAAAGAGTCAATAAAGCATTTTTCAAAATATACAGGAAAAAAAAAACAGAAGACCAGAAAGAATCGCTGCTATGAAGCATAGTTTTCTATTTTGAATTTGTGATAAATAAGCTAGTTAAAAAGGAGAGCAAGCTGTATATAAAAGACTTTCAGATTTAAGTACAATTCTCTTTCTCTTCTACTTACTATGATATGGAAATGATCATTTTATTTAAATTCAGAATATTAGTAAAAAAATTTTAAATTAGATTCAATTCACCAAATGTTTTGTTAAATTGTGTAAGTTACCATGCTAGAACCTGTGAAAAGAAAAAAAAAACACTATCCCAACCCTACGGGAGTTTATAGTCAAAGAAAGGGATGTATATAAACTACCACAATACAAGGTAGAATCTAGTTTTGTTTTGTTTTTTAAGCCATAAGAAATTTGAGAGTAAGATAATTTCTCCTTGAGTCACTAGGAATGTCTTTATAGCTAAGGTAACATCTAAATTGGATCTTGAAAAATAGGAAGAACTTTAATAGGTAGAAAAAGAAAAAGGGAGGAAAGGAATCTATTTGATGCATGTAGACCAGCCTGAACAAAAGCAAAAAAGATCCAAGTTAAGAACAGGGATTAGAGCACTCCATTTTGCCTAGAGAGAAACCTTGAAAGACAGAAAAGGAAGCATAGGTAAATATTTCTTGAATTGAATATACAATGGAAAATTCCCTCTATAATAAGCACTTTTGCTAACAATTATGTATTTAGTACATTAATTACCCATTCATAATTGCCTTCCCAAATTCCCCAAACCACAGCAAGAGTTTACAGGTTCAAAAGCATTAACAAATAAATTCATTTCCCAAATTCATCAGAAGAAACAACAATGTTGTTTCAACTGTTTCAATTATTGATTTAACCAAATAAACAGGCAACAACTCTATTCCTGAGTGATAAAAGAATGTCATGAAAATTCAAAGGCAGTTAATTATATAGCAAACTTTGCCTCCATTTGTTAACAACCAGTTTAGCAAATTATCAATTTAGCAAAGAATACTACAGCAGCAACTCAAACCTGGATTCCTAAAGGGCCCAGCCACAATCCTATCTTGTTTGCCCTCATGACTGACCATAGATCTATTACCAAGACAAGTTCACAGAAGCCTCAAAAGGAAAACATCATTTTCTTCTCTTTCAGGCAAGAAGATCCACGAAAGATATTCCAAAAAGAGCAATACAGCTGCAGTTGATCACTTTGCAGCAAAGACTGAAAAATAAATAACACATAAGAATAGACCTTAGAGGTCTTTTCCCAGGAAGCCTTTATGAAATCTAGCTATCCATCCCTTTGTTCTCAAAAAAAAGGAAAAAAGATGATATGCCAAAAAAGGACACTTTGTACAACAAATTCAACTGCTTACACTGACTGTCTCTCAATTAAGTACTGAGCATCCTGACAATGACTCAGTCCAAACCCTAGGTTCATGTGCCAGAACTAGAGCAGGGTCCCCCATTTTGTTTTGGGCTAGACCTAATGTAGGAAACTCAGAGGGAAGCAGCTCTCTCTACTAAGTCAGGTCATCAAATGTCCTTAAACTTCTAGTCTTGGTGAATTTCCTGGGACACTGAGATTCAATGTTCTGATACTTTGCCTGGACATGTCCAAGCTCAGAGGCCTCTGTCTGAATTCAGAGCTTCCTTATTCTAAAGATGTCTATCCACTCATCAAGCCCAGTTGCTTCAGAGTCCCTTTTCAGCTTTTAAACTTTGTGACTCTAGAGAGAACTAAATAAGTACATATCTTCAGTACATACACCTAAGTCCCCATCTTTGTACATATAAGATAGGGATATTAGAACTGAAAGTAACCCCACTCAAAGTTCCTCATTAGAGCCTAACTCCTTTGCTTTACAGATAGAGGGGAAGAAGAAACCATTTGCCAGGGGCACAAAAGAAGGTGGCAGCAGAGCCTGGACTATTGATAGTGTACAACTCCCAGGTCCCACACCATTAATACTGCCTCAATCTAACAAAACAAAATCGACCCACAAATATTTATGGAACCCCTAGGTGCACGGCACTGTTAGGGACACAGCTCAGCTTCAGACCTAGGTATGAAGACATGTAAAAAGACAAACAAGAGTACAAGAAATGTGCTAAGTGGTTAAGTGCCTAATATAGATAGCAGGCACAGATCTGAATCTCTTCATAGGAAAACAAACTGTGTAACATCCAAGTTCTTGGCATCCTCCAATGGAATTAAGTCAACGTAGCCACATACTTCAAACAACACCACAGGGAGTAAGGACCACTGGTTACAAAAGGTTTTCTGTCCAGAGGATTCTAAACAATTTAGACCTTTGACAAACTTGTCCAATGGGGCAGTTAGGGTCCATATAACTCCTAACAAGGATTTGCACTTCTGGCATCACAACAATAAATGACCCCATTGGGGATCCTTTAGACAAGGGATGACTTGGGGCAGTTGTGGAACAATCTATCCCTTATAGCAGCCTTGGTCTAGACCAGAGATTCTAAACTTCTGATGTGTTCTAGAGCCTTTTAGCCATCATTCTGGTGAAATATATGAACCCCTTCTCAGAATCATGTTTTTTAAATGCATAAACTAAAATATGTAAGATTACAAAGGAATCTAATCAAACTGAAATAGTGATCCAAATCCTTTTTGAGAACTCTAGGCTTCTAAGAAGCCTTGACTTAGACTCATCACTCTGGGCCTGGATACAGACATGGAGCTCTGAAGCTCTACAGTGGCTCTTCAGGTAGAGGCCTCATCTCTAACTCCACTGTAACATGGGACATCATCCCTTCATGTGAGAGACACAGACTTCTGCAATGGGTCTATTGCGGTTTTTCATATATATGTCATAGCACTCTTATGAAGCAATAATGGCTCTGAAAGGAGGAATCACCCTGTCTTTTTCATTTTTATAACTTATTTTTTAAAATCTCATACTGTGACACACATAGTTAATAAGTGTTTCTTGAATATGTGTTTCTTTGTTTCCTTATTGGTAAAGCAGAAAATATCATCTCAACTTTCCATTCCCTTCCAAAATAGACCAAAGGTTGGACCACGATTCTAAAGTACCTTAAACCTTTATTGTAAAATGTAGAACAGCCTTTTTCTTTAGGAGATATCATTTAAGGGATATAACCTCCCTCTAGAAGAGGCTTAATATCACTTAAGCTCTCTGTGTCTCTGTTCTTTCATCTGTAAAAGGGGACATAGTAATGATACTCAAATAATTTAATGTGTAGAAAGGGTTTTTCTTAACTTAAAAATGTTACATAAATGTCATCTACTGGTACCATTACTGTTGCTATCCTATAGTGGACAAGCTTTGTCTTCTTCACTTCACTAGTGAGAACTAGTAATAGCAAATCAAATTTTATTGTGTTTCAATGATTCTTGAGCTATGAAGGACCTCAGAAAACATCTGGCCCAATCTCCTTATTACTATAAATGAGGAAACTAAGGTCCAGGAAAGTTAAGTGACTTAACCAAGGTCACACCAATAGTAAGCATCAGAGGAAGGATTTGAACCCGGAGCCTCTGATCCAAACCAGTGCTTTTTTAGACTGTTCTATATTACTCCCCTTCAAAATATATCATAATGATTCAATATTGTCCCAGCATACAGATGAGGAAAACTGAGGTTTCAAAGAGTTTAAGTCATTAGTCCACAGTTACCCAGGTAGTAAATAGTCTATGGGTCATAAGCCCAAGTCTTCTTCACAGTAGCTCAATTAGGGCCAAGAAAACATAAAAATCTGTTAGTACCTACACTTTCCCAAAGATGGAGCAGAAACTTCTCATGGTCTTATTTAACCTATGATTTTATTACACTAATGAGTCATTCTCAATTCTAGACAGAAGTGAAGGGTCAAAAGCAATCAAGGAAAGAGCAAGAATGTTTTCAGTAGCATAGTGGGCCTGTTCAATATCTATAGGAAGCTGATGAAAGACTTTGGCTGAACACCAGACATCCCAATCTCTCACCACTTGTCCCATTACTACAATCAATGGCTAGCTCTTGAGAGAACAAAAATGGATCACCCTGGATGCAAAGTGAGAAAAGAAAGTGACAACTAGGAAAGAGTAGTCCCTGACAACTGCAAGGCCAAAAGACCAAGGAAGTGAAAATGAAGACTTAAATAATCCTTAAAGACATTTCAGAAGATGTCTACTCATTTGCCACATATTCTCTTTACCATATACAAAGTTCATGTAAATGCATGTTTAAATCTGATTTCCTGTTCCCATTCCAGTCAAAAGAAGATAACTAATAACTGTCCCAGGAGACAAAAATGTTCATACTTCCCCCAAAATCCCACTGACATAAGAAACCAGAGTGGGCTGAAAGGACAATGTACAAAGCTGTACTAAATGGAAGCTTTTATACCTATACTTGTCCAACAGCTTGGAAAATGGCAAACAGCACTTCTTCTACTGGAAAGGAAAAGTGGCTGAGTCTGAGTTGAAGAGAAATGGAATCAGGCAGACTTGTAATGCATTTAGCTTCATAAAGGAAACATTTTCTCCAATTACCACAACTCACATCACTCTCTTTCCCTTCTCCCCTTATCTACTAGCCTCATCTCACTCCATCCCCTAGCAATACTATTTTTCTCTAGAAGCACTTCTCAGATAAATGGTTAACTAAATTAAAGCCAAAACTATTTTAGCAAAATAATGATCTTTAAGGAAACTCACTCTAATACAAGTAAACATGTCCTTTTGCTGCCTTCTTCAAGCTAGCTTTGAGAATCCAAATTCAGATAATCAAGGAAACCAAGCCAGCCATGTGAGTGAGTCCTGGGCAGACTCCAAAAGGCAGCTGGAAACAGCTGTTATGAGATCAACTAAAACTGGGATAGAAGAAAAAGACAATGAGTTCATGTTTCATTACACAGATCTCATTTTTGACTCATTTGGAAAACTGGTTTTAGCTCTCCGTTTTACATGAAGTCTTCCCTTGCTGTTACATCAAAGATACAATTTTTCAATATAATGCAGTAGAGAATCACAATAAAAACTCAAGACCTCCAAGAGTTATCATCACTTGAATTGTCTGTAACTACACAGAATAGTCAAACACCCCCCCAAACTGAGCAGATGTGTTCCAAATGGAGCTGGAGTTAAGAAGATACTATAGGACCAAAATACCTTTAAAGAAGATAAAAATTGCCTCATACAGCCTTCCACATCCCATTTCCATGCTTTTGCCCAGGCTATCCCCCAAGCCTAGAATGCACTTCATTCTAAACCACCAGCTAGTGATATATCCCATCCCCAAACTTCCTTTAAAGCTCAACTCAAGAGTCACTTCCCTAAGAAACATTCTCTGCTTCCTGGTGTTGCTCCACAAAATTACTCTTTATACACTTCCCCCCAATAAAAGAGAAGTTCCTTGGAGCTAGTACTGTTTCCATCTTTATGCCCACAGAACCTGACACAATGCCAGCTCTTAATAAATGCTTTTTTAGGGAATGAGCTGGATCCAAAGGAAAGAGAAGCCAAGCTGGCAAGAAAAGAACATCCCCTGTATACTCTTAGGGAAGAAGGGCTCCTCCTGCTCAATTCAAAGTCATAATAGACTGATCCTAGAAAGTAGATGAGAGAGAGGTGGGTGAGTGGGGGAACACATCCATCCTGAAGGAGGACTAAGATCAATGGGCCAGCATCACACTAATGAAAACCTAAGCATTCTCTCCATTTGGCAAAAGAACTGCTTAGCCATTAGCCATTTAGTAGCCACAGAAGAAAATGATGAGGGAATTTAGTAAACTCTAAGTCATACCAATTTTGATATAATAGACTGTTATCAAACAGATGGGCAACTAACAAGTAGGCTCAACTAGTCAGAAACAATATGAATTAATTTCCTCTCTACTTTAGTGCTTGTATTCTTTATTGGGGGATCAGTCTGATTTCTTCCTGGTCACTCCTGATGTTCAAAAGCATATAAGTACTGTCTTCAACTGAAAGATAAAACTTTAATGAGGAAAGGAGAATTATTATCTTCATCAGGAAAGGTCTAAGTGGAGGTTTACAGCAAACCAAAAGCTATTTCAGCTCTCCTGGCATCATATGGCCCAATATCACTAACAACTCTGAACACCCCAGAGGCTACTACAAAGTATGAACATCTCTCCTCATGCCACTTTCATAGGCTCATAAGATTTTAAACTGAAAGAACCTTTAGAAAGTATCTAGTCAAACTACAACTCTCCCTACATTTTACTGATGAGAAAACCAAGGTCCAGAGAGGACCTTGCAAAAACTTACACATACATGTAAACTACAGAGCTAAGATTTAAATTGTTATTGGACTCTAAATCTATAATACAAAAGCTAATTTTCTCATTTCAATTTTCCTATGGGTAGTTTTTTTTTTTACTTCATAAATTATTTATTGATTCCCTACCTAGCTAGCACTTAGATGAAAATGTGGACAGAGGGCTGAACTTGGAGTTGGGGAGACCTGAGTTCAAATCCTGTTGTCCTCAGCAAATTATTCAGTCATTTGTAAAATGAGTATACTAATAACACCTACCTTAAAGGACTGTTATAAATATTAAGATCACATATGCAAGGTACTTTGGAAACCTTATATAAGTGCTAGTACTACTTCTACTACTACATGCACAGAATCTAAGTAATCACACAACTCATTTCCAGAGTAGCCATAGATGAACTAGAGATACCACAAATTCACAAAAGGTACCAGGAATATAGCATCTGGAGGATGAAGGGCACTACCACAAAATCTCTCTATTATTATGTTGGGCTAATAATTTAAATCATAAATCTTGTACTCATTTAATCCTTGTTAATTTTACTGTTCATTAAATTTATATCTCATCTGTATAACTAAATCATAAGCATGCTTGTAGACACCACAACTTACATCTTTGAATTATTCAGTATGCCTTACACCTAAATATTTTTCAATCCTTCCAGAATCCCAGATTTCCCTGGGAGTGCTCTCCTCCAATAAAGAAGATTAAACACCCTGCCCATGCATGATTTCATGCATTGCTTGGGACCACAGAGTACCCAGCACCCTCCTGCTGGGCCTCTCAGAACTTAGCCTCCAAGATCTTCAGTCACCAGACACCCAGGTCAGTTGGGTCAGTGTTGGAGCCTTTCTTGCTCCAGTCTTAGGATTCAAGAACTCAAGATTATTATTGTCCTCTGAACAGAATAGGCCAGTGATGGTGAACCTATGGCATGGGTACCAAAGATGGCACACAGAGTGGTCTGTGGGCACAAGCACACACCCTGAGTTTGTTACTGCTCCACTCCCCCTCTCCACTGCGCCTGATGACATTTTTCCCATCCCCCACCACTCTACCCAGCAGCCCAAGGGCAGCTCACAGGTGGCAGAGCTGGAGGAGAGCAGAATGCTCAGGCCACTCCCCTCCCACTCTCTGAGGACATTCCTCACTTTACCTGCCCCTCTGTCCAGCAGCCCAATGGGAGAGCTTCTTCCCTGGAGAGTGGGGGGGGGGGTAGGAGAGGGCACAGCACACAGTCTCTAAAAGGTTCACCATCACTGAAATAGGCACTAGACTTTTTTTTAATTTGATTTTATTTGAAATGTTCATAGGTCTAAGAGAAATGGAAAAGCAAGTCTAAGATAAACAAAAGGAAGAAAGGAGGAATTGAATTCAACAATCATCTATTAAGCACCTACCCCATGGGGGAGAGAGGAAAAAAGAAAAACAGAAAATTCTTGGTCAAATCTTATTAGAAGAGGACATCCTGGCCTCTGCTGTCTGACCCTTACAACAGCTAATGAATCCACCAGCTATCCAGCTAATCTGTAGGAGCCATCTACCCTTTCACCCCCCCCCCCCACTATATGATTTCTGATACCAGGCAAGAATTGCCTTTCCTATTAGCCCACAGTAACAGCCACTGCCATGGTAACCAGCAATGATTTTAATAAGTCTTATTATCTGTTTTCAAGGACACCATACACCAGCCAGCAGATGAGAGAGTTTAAGACCTACCCTGAGAGACCCCTGGGTGGAGAGGAATGAGGACCTCAGGGGCTGGGAGTGGTGTCTGCCTTCAGTACAAGGTCAGAGTTTATAACTCAAATGCAAACAGTCCAACAGTCAAGTCACAGGATGAATATAAAAAGCTGCAGCCTTTAACAAACTTGGGGGCAGGATGGGTTGAGGAGAGTGTAAGAATAGAAAATCATAAACAAGGTCTAAAAGCTAAGGAAAAGAACTTCTGTTCAATAAAAGGAATTGCATGCTCCCCACCGATTTGATGCCTTCTGTCATTCTCAGAGCTCTTTTGTTTAAGCATTTCAGAGAACAGTGTGCACACAACAGTTTAGTGACAACTACCATTTATCTACAACTTTGAATGACAGTGGCCCTGAGGGAGGCAGGAGACAGTGACCTTTCCCTGTTCAACACCCAAAAGGCAGCCAGCCATGCAGCAGATATTCAGCCAGGATTTTATATGAGGAAGAAAAGCCACACTGAAATAATCTGAACTGCCTTTCCATATGGGACATAGGGAAGCAATAGTAATTCTCTACATCTCCATGTGTCAAAGCAGAAAATGCCAAAATGAGGACTCTAGTATACTAAGACTACACATAGAACAATCAGGGTCTCCCCCCCACCCCCTCCACTGAAAGTCTGTCTCCTAAAAGCACTGCCACAGCAAAGGAGCTCCCAGCACTTAATCAGAAATGTTCCCAGTGGGTTCATTAAGAGGCTGCCATGAACCTGAGCTTTGCCTTTTCATTTGTCAGGGATTCAGAGTTTCTGCAGAACCCAAAACTACCTCCTTTTTTTTAAACAAACAAGTCCAAGCCCAACGGTACCTAGAAAAAATATCTTTCATCTCTCACACAATGGCAGATATTCTCATATTTGGGGATTCATGTATGCCCTTGTCATCTTCAGCAGCATCCTGCCCAACCCTCTTTCACTGCCTTCCTTTCAACTTCATTCGGTCCTTCCATCTCTGTACCTGTCTCCAAATTTACACCAGAGGACAACATAGCACAGCTCTACTTGATTCTCTATTGGAGAAATAGGGAATGGGAATGCCTATTTCCTATATATGAGAAAATCATTCTCCCCCCCTCATCCCATTCTATTTTTCTATTCAAAGATATTTTACTTCCCCAATTACAAATAATAATAATTTTCAACACAGGTTTTCTGAAATTATAAGATCTGAGTTGTTTCCTTCCCTTCCCTCACCTCCCTCAAAGATGATAAGTAATTTGATTATGTAAAAATAGACTCAGGACTCCAATCCCCAGAATCCTTTGCTCCACTTCCCCAGAGTGCTTTGTAATCACACTGAATTCTTGCCTGGGCGAGAACACAAATGATTATTTAAAGGAGTTCTCCGCCTACTGAGGGGTCTTTTTGGACTTCTGCTTTGGAGCAGAAGGGTCTCTTCCATGATGTGAGATTATCTTGTCTAGGCTTCTATGGCCTAGGCACATGTTTTCTTATCATGTATTTTCTTTAATCCTTAATCTTTAATAAACCTCATAAAATATAATACTCCTTGCAGAGAGAAACTAATTTCTACCTGCCTCAGTTTCCCTAAATTTTAATCTCTACAGTTAGGATTATACATGTATCATCATACAAAGCATAATTCTACATTGTTCACTGTTGTAAGAGAATACTCATAAAAAACCCCCAAATCAAACCATAAATAAACTAATGTGAAAGATAGTATGCTTTGATCTGCACCTGACTCCAACAGTTCTTTCTCTGGAGGTGGTGACCATTTTTTGTTATAGGTCCTTCAGAATTGTTACAGATCATTGCACTGCTGAGAGTAGCCAAGTTTTCACAGCTGATCATCATACAACATTGCTTTTACTGTGTACAATGTTTTCCTGATTCTGTTTATTTCATTCTGCATCCATTCATGTAGGGCTTTCCAGCTCTTTCTGAAATCATCCTGCTTATCATTTCTTACATAGTATTCCATCACCAACAAATACCACAATTAGTTCAGCTATTCAACAATTGATGGACATCCTCTCGATTTCCAATTCTTTGCCACTACAAAAAGGGCTGCTATAAATATTTTTGTACAAGTAGTGGTATTACAGAATCAAAGGTATCAGTTCACAACTCCACCAGCAATGTATTAGTGTCCCAATTTTGTCACATCCTCTCCAACATTAGTCATTTTCCTTTCCTGTCATATTGACCAATCTGATAGGTGTGAGATAGTACCCCATGAGTTGTTTTAATTTGCATTTCTCTAATCAAGAGAGATTTAAAACATTTTTTCATGATTATTGATAGCTCATTTCTTCATCTAAAAACTGTTCATATCCTTTGATCTTGGAGGCCAAGTTCTGAGAGGCCCAGCAGGAGGGTGCTGGGTGTTCTGTGGTCCCAAGCAATGCATGAAATCATGCATGGGCAGGGTGTTTAATCTTCTTTATTGGAGGAGAGCACTCCCAGGGAAATCTGGGATTCTGGAAGGATTGAAAAATACTTAGGTGTAAGGCATACTGAATAATTCAAAGATGTAAGTTGTGGTGTCTACAAGCATGCTTATGATTTAGTTATACAGATGAGATATAAATTTAATGAACAGTAAAATTAACAAGGATTAAATGAGTACAAGATTTATGATTTAAATTATTAGCCCAACATAATAATAGAGAGATTTTGTGGTAGTGCCCTTCATCCTCCAGATGCTATATTCCTGGTACCTTTTGTGAATTTGTGGTATCTCTAGTTCAT
Source organism: Monodelphis domestica (assembly GCF_027887165.1). Classification (NCBI taxonomy): domain Eukaryota; kingdom Metazoa; phylum Chordata; class Mammalia; order Didelphimorphia; family Didelphidae; genus Monodelphis; species Monodelphis domestica. The sequence goes on from NC_077231.1 coordinate 98,741,041, forward strand.
CTATGGCTACTCTGGAAATGAGTTGTGTGATTACTTAGATTCTGTGCATGTAGTAGTAGAAGTAGTACTAGCACTTATATAAGGTTTCCAAAGTACCTTGCATATGTGATCTTAATATTTATAACAGTCCTTTAAGGTAGGTGTTATTAGTATACTCATTTTACAAATGACTGAATAATTTGCTGAGGACAACAGGATTTGAACTCAGGTCTCCCCAACTCCAAGTTCAGCCCTCTGTCCACATTTTCATCTAAGTGCTAGCTAGGTAGGGAATCAATAAATAATTTATGAAGTAAAAAAAAAAACTACCCATAGGAAAATTGAAATGAGAAAATTAGCTTTTGTATTATAGATTTAGAGTCCAATAACAATTTAAATCTTAGCTCTGTAGTTTACATGTATGTGTAAGTTTTTGCAAGGTCCTCTCTGGACCTTGGTTTTCTCATCAGTAAAATGTAGGGAGAGTTGTAGTTTGACTAGATACTTTCTAAAGGTTCTTTCAGTTTAAAATCTTATGAGCCTATGAAAGTGGCACGAGGAGAGATGTTCATACTTTGTAGTAGCCTCTGGGGTGTTCAGAGTTGTTAGTGATATTGGGCCATATGATGCCAGGAGAGCTGAAATAGCTTTTGGTTTGCTGTAAACCTCCACTTAGACCTTTCCTGATGAAGATAATAATTCTCCTTTCCTCATTAAAGTTTTATCTTTCAGTTGAAGACAGTACTTATATGCTTTTGAACATCAGGAGTGACCAGGAAGAAATCAGACTGATCCCCCAATAAAGAATACAAGCACTAAAGTAGAGAGGAAATTAATTCATATTGGTTACAGGCTTTGGAAGAACTCAAAATGCAATTCAAAACACAATTAAGAGAGGCTGAAGACAATTGGGAAAATAATTTAAATACTAAGATAAGTCATCTGGAAACAGAAAATAGTGTCTTGAAAGCCAAAATCAACCAGCTTGAAAATGAGGCAAAGGAGATGAAAGATGAGACAAAGAGGATGAAAGATGACCTCCAAAGAAAATCAGACCAGAAGGAGAAGGATGACCAAAAAGCCAGAGATGAAATCCAGTCTTTTAAGAACCAAAATACAACAACTAGAATTAAGTGACCTCACAAGACAGTAGGACACTATAAAACAAAACCAAAAGAATGAAAAAATTGAGGAAACTATGAAACATCTCATTCAGAATACATAAGATTTAGAAAATCATTCGAGGTGAGACGATTTAAGAATCATTGGTCTACCAGAAGACCATGACAAAAGGAAAAGCCTGGACATAATACTACAGGAAATTATTCAAGAAAATTGCCCTGATATTCTAGAACAAGAGGGAAAAGTGGAGATTGAAAGAATCCACAGATCACCATACTTAATCCCCAACTGACAACACCCAGGAATGTTATAGCCAAATTCAAGAACTATCAGACCAAATAAAAAATACAACAAGCTGCCAAGAAAAAGTCATTCAGATACCATGGAACCACAGTGAGGATAACACAGGATCTGGCTGCATCTACACTGAAGGACCGAAAGGCATGGGACATGATATTCCAGAAAGCAAGGGAACTAGGTCTACAACCAAGAATCAACTACCCAGCAAAACTGACTATATTCTTACAGGGGAAAGTATGGTCATTCAACAAAATAGAAGAATTCCAAGAATTTGTAAAGAAAAGACCAGACCTGAACAGAAAATTTGATGTCCAAGCACAGAACTCAAGAGAACCATCAAAAGGTAATGAAAAAAGAAAGAAAAAAGAAAAACAAAACAAAAAATGATATGTATCCCTATAAGAAAAGAGGTCATTGGTAACTCTTAAAAACTATTGTTATCACCTGAGCAGCTAAAAGAATTACACTTAGAAGGGGCAGTGACATACTGTATAGGATGAAATAACAAGACATAAATAGGTATATAGATATATGTATATACATATATATATATATACACAACTAGAACTAAAAAAAAGAGGTTAATACTAAAAGAAATGGGAAAAGAAACAAAAGGGGGTAAATTTATATGTCACAAAGGAAGAGGGTAGTATCAGAGGAAAAAGGGGTACATACATGAGAGGCAATGAAAGTGAAATCAACAGACCTTGACAACAGATTGGATATGGATATGATGGAGTAAAGAGTTATGCCTGACTCTTGGGTTGTAAGACCAAGAAGAAAAAACATTGCCCTCTACCTAATATATACAGTAATACATAATAAATGGGGAAATAGAAGTTAAGTTTTGGACACACTGGGTTCAAGATGTCTACCAGACATCCAATTTGCCACAAAAATAAGATTGGAAGTCAGCAAAGACTGTTAGGCATAATAGATCTGAGAAACATCAGCATTGAGATGGTCATTAAAGCCACAGGAGCTAAAAAGATCACCAAGTGAAGTAGTCCAGAAGAAGAGAAGAGGATCCAGAACAGCCCTCTTGAAAAACAGCTACTGTAAGATGGCATAGTCTGGAAGAGGTCCCAGCAATGGAGAAAAAAACAGGAGTGGTCAAAGAACCAGAAGAGAGCCACACTTCAAAAACCTAGAAAGAAGAAAAAATATGGATATGGAGGAGGGAGAGAGTGATCTGTGAGAAGGGTTGCACAGAGTTCAAGGAGAACAAGAATTGAAGTGACTGAGTCAAGATTCAAATCCAGGACCTCAGACTCAAAATTTAGCACTTTGCACTACCATATCACAATCAATGGAACTTCAATGGAAGTAATATCTCACAGCCCACAATCTATCCTCAAGATTTGACAACTACTGAATGATAAAATGTAACTTCTTCAAAGCTAAAGGAAAGAATATTTATTTTAAAAAACAAATGTGGGTAGGTAATGATCAGCACAGCCAAAATGGAACTAGTAGACCCTTTGTTCTTATTTCCTACACCATTCCCTGGTGCCTGTCTCACAGGCATCAGAGGCAGAGAACATGTGGGTGTTTCAGTACAAGTCTCCTAGGTCCTACTGCATCCCATCCATGGTTCCCCCCACTACCCTTCATTTCATGAGGTGATTTAAGGAATGAGAATTCCATATAATCTCCCCACAGACACTACCAATCCTTTCTCAAAGTTTTTTTCCAAACTTTTTCCTGAGCTTTGGTTTATGATGTGGTTTAAACATGCCATCCAAAAGCATTTCTAGTCACCCATTTTTGGTAACTTGTAAGCAGAATTATTTTTAGCTGGAAAAAAGTTTATTTTAGACACTCTCCCATAACTCAGAAACATCTGACCAGATTGGGTTCAAACTTTCCAGAATAATTTGCCTTAGAGTGCATTCAAAACACATAACATTTCGGCTCCAAGAAAGAATTCTCTCATAAGTATCTCAAATAAGAAGTAATAAAACTGAAAGGTTCGACACAATTTTAAAAATCCTTCCCTCCACCTCCCACTGTGTTAAAGGTTAAGCTTTACAACCATAAAGCATTCTGATCCCTGCTGAAGACACACACACACACACACACACACACACACACACACACACACACGCACACACACACATATATTGCACAAGAGCACACTAATGAAGGTCAGCACTGAAAAAAAGCCCTTAGCAAAATCATTGAACACCAGGCTCAGCCTATCTTTCATATAGTAACAGCATGTAAACTGAGATTCCATTTAGAAGAAAGCAATTTCTAAAGTGAAATAAGCTATTAAAAGAAGAAAAAGTAACTAAATGCTGTGAGAGGCCAAAGTGCTTCCATAGAAGATGACCTCTGTTCTTTATCTATAAAGAAGAGACTCTGCTTAGCAGAAAATGAATTAGACAGATTTCAGTTCATAAATCCAACCATAAACTCTGAGAGCACCATGTACACAAACAAAAAAAGTTGCCAAAGATCAAAAGTTCAGTTCATCTACATCCATTAAGGAGTTATCTAACTGGCCTATACATACCCCTTAGAAGAAAATCAACTTAAAAGGACATGGGTTTAAATGAAAGCATAAGAGGTGAAGGTTGGGCATAAAAGGACTAAAAAGAGTTAAATATAAGGAATGTCAAGTCCCACTTGTCTGAGATAATCTAAGCATTGTCCTAGATTGCTTTTTTAGACCTCTTCAAGCCTGTGGCTCTACAGTTAAAGAAAAAAGGTAACATCAGGGAGTGGGATGGGCGGTGGAGTCAGTTCCAATCATGGTTCTGCTATATATTTCCTATTTGGACTTTGGCACAGTCCTTCTCTACACTCCAATTTCCCGATCTACAAAATGATGGAGTTTATATTATCTTATAATCCCTGCCAGCTTTAAATAGGAATGATTCTCAAAATGCTAATTGATTTCCTTCTATTCCTATTATAGAAAGACCAATCTCTTATCTAGAACTCTGTGACTAGAGCATATCAGGGTTTATCCCACACCTAATACACTCTTTTTTAATTTCAGAGAATCTCTTCCCATCTCTTTGTGAACATACACACAGTCAATGAATGACTCCTGAAGAAATAGCAGCAATTAATACTCCCATGCCATTAGAAGTCAGTATGTTCTTGATAAGATAACTGGATGCCAAGAAGATTGTGTGTGTGTGTGTGTGTGTGTGTGTGTAAATCTACATATGTGCATATATATAAACATTAATATATAAACACATATTTTATGTAACAAACATGCCTGCCTATCTATCTATATAGCTATGAATGAAAAATTCTGCCCCTGGATCTACATCTCTGGCATCTCATCTCTTGCTACTTCTCTAATTCCTGTCCGTTTTTGGCATTAGAAATGTACTGCTCATGCATCCTTTACCCAGCACCAGCTCCCCCAGAATCATCAGCATTATGTCCCTATAACTCAAACTGATGAGATCTCTCTTACCAGATGCCTTTAACCTTCTGTTTCACAGGATATACCACCACCACCACCCCAGCAGTAGTTTTGACATGTTTAGTCTCTGGAAACACATTTCAGACATCCAATAGCACCTGGACCAGCTCCTCTTAGCAGAAACATAGACCAGTTAAAAATGGGGGAAATGAGTTGAGAGGTTAACACGTGTTTTTCTATACTATGAACACCATCACCTCTAGACTCCCAACATGCTCTAGTCGGCTGGAGAATTATATATCATATAATGTTATAAGGAAAAGTAAGAACCAATCCCAGAGCCATCTTCTTTAAAAAAAATACATGCCTTGTTAACTAACTTTAAAACTTAAGACTGAATAAATGTTAACAGGGTGTGTAACTCATAGCCCAGACCTTAAAATCATTCATTGAGAACCAGTATGCCTTACTATGACTATAAGCAGAAAAAGGCTCCAGTACCTACAGATTTGGGTGACATGACAAACAGTAAGAAAGGAGGGACAAATCTCATCCAATTTGGAACCTTATTACAAACACAAGAAGTCAAATGTAAACAATAATAAGCACTGCTCCTAGAATAAGGACACCTATTAGCAAGGAAAGTTTTGTTTCTCACACCTCATCCCCAAACTCATTTCAGACACCAATGAACAGTCTCCAAACACAATGAGAGTCAATCAGAAAAGATCTGGGTCCTTGCACACAGCTAGCATCACAATGAAGAAAATTCTACTGTACTCTATTTATGTGAACGAACTCAAGGGAAATGCTAGAGTTGTTAATCCATTTGATGATAAAAGAACATTCTGAGGCAGGCATCCTCTATCTCTGAGCTGTTTTAGTGACCATCCTGTTTAGGGCTAATTCTTTCACTTGGCACCATCTTTTACAGAGATGTCTCTAAAAGTCAAAGACAGCCTGAACAAGTCACTACTCTGACCTGGTTCATGCCTGCCAGGGACTTAAAAGAAACTAGTTACCCCTCTAATAACAATGATACTTCACACCTGGCACCAATGTCCATCACAAGCCCTCACCAATACCAAAACTTCAGCAATTTCATTAGATACAGTGGCCCCTTCTCTAAAACACCCTATATCATGCTCCACCTTCTGGAGATAAGCCTAAGCAGTCCCCTAGGCAAACCAAATCTTAGCCAATAGACCACATGTATTCGCCATGGGGAGGGGACTCAGTCTTTCCAGCCTAGCAAGAGATCTGCCAGCATCTGTAGTCCTCTAGCTTCATTTTTAAGAATCCAGGATCAACTCTAATGCCATGATGAAATCTGAATTGAACTTTAGATCTGTTGGAGCAGAACTAACTCATGTGTCTCAGGGCTTGATGTTTACAAACACTGTACACACACTATCTCATTTGATCCACACAATTTAATGTAGCTCCCCATTCTGTAGATTTCGCTGTTCTCTCTCCTTGGAAACAAAGAATTAGCACATCTTTCATCAAACATTCAAAGTCAACAGGAAACATCATTTCATGAGACATTTGGTCATTTTATAATATGCTATAATGTTTTATATTCATATCATACTTCATATTGCAGGGTTCCACCAATCATATGAAGCAGACTGCAGCTTATGTCCCAACAGAGAATAAACTAATAAGACCTTACAAATGCAATCAATATATACTTTGATCCTCAGAGAATCTGATATGAATATGAGCAAAGATGAAAATGCTGAAAAGGTGTACCTCAGAATCAAGAAACAAAAAGGACAAATGTTCATATATCATGCATACTCTATAAAAAGAATGGAGGGGGGGGTGGAGCTGGGTAGCCCAGGAGACCTCAGAAAGACAGTATACGATAAACCCAAAGATCCCAGCTTTTGGGACAAAAATCCACTATTCGATAAAAACTGCTGGGAAAATTGGAAGACAGTGTGGGAGAGATTAGGAATTGATCAACACCTCACACCCTACACCAAGATAAATTCAAAATGGGTGAATGACTTAAACATAAAGAAGGAAACCATAAGTAAATTGGGTAAACACAGAACAGTATACATGTCAGACCTTTGGGAGGGGAAAGACTTTAAAACCAAGCAAGACATAGAAAGAATCACAAAATGTAAAATAAATAATTGGGCAAGGGACATGGATAGGCAGTTTTCAGATAAAGAAATCAAAACTATTAATAAGCACATGAAGAAGTGTTCTAAATCTCTTATAATCAGAGAGATGCAAATCAAAACAACTCTGAGGTATCACCTCACACCTAGTAGATTGGCTAACATGACAGCTATGGAAAGTAATGAATGCTGGAGAGGGATGTGGCAAAGTAGGGACATTAATTCATTGCTGGTGGAGTTGTGAATTGATCCAACCATTCTGGAGGGCAATTTGGAACTATGCCCAAAGGACGATAAAAGAATGTCTATCTACCCTTTAATCCAGCCATAGCACTGCTGGGTTTGTACCCCAAAGAGATAATGGACAAAAAGACTTGTACAAGAATATTCATAGCTGCGCTCTTTGTGGTGGCCAAAAATTGGAAAACGAGGGGATGCCCATCAATTGGGGAATGGCTGAACAAATTGTGGTATATGTTTGTGATGGAATACTATTGTGCTCAAAGGAATAATAAAGTAGAGGAATTCCATGGAGACTGGAACAACCTCTAGGAATTGATGCAGAGCGAGAGGAGCAGAACCAGGAGAACATTGTACACAGAGACTAATACACTGTGGTATAATAGAACATAATGGACTTCTCCATTAGTGGTGGTGTAATGTCCCTGAACATTCTGCAGGGATCTAGGAGAAAAAACACTATTCATAAGCAGAGGACAAACTGTGGGAGTAGAAACACCGAGGAAAAGCAACTGCCTGACTACAGCGGTTGAGGGGACATGACAGAGGAGAGACTCTAAACGAACACTCTAATGCAAATATTAACATGGCAATGGGTTCGAATCAAGAACACATGTGATACCCAGTGGAATCACACGTTGGCTATGGGGGTGGGGGGAAGGAAAAGAAAATGATCTTTGTCTTTAATGAATAATGCATGGAAATGATCAAATAAAATATTATAAAATTAAAATAAATAAATAAAATAAAAACAAAAACAAGGAAGCAATCTCATTAGTTCCCTTGGGTGTCCTGGTCTTTTGTTCCTTCAGATGAACTCTGTTGGATTGTCATTTTTATTAATTAGCTCATCCTACCCATGAACAATTAATGTTTTTCCAATTGCTTAGACCTAGTTTTATTTGTGTGAAAAGTGTTTTGTAGCTATGTTCATATAATTACTGAGTTTGTATATTGTCTAGAGTGGTTTTAAAATGGAGCTTCTCTAACGCTTGCTGATTTTTGTTGGAAATATATAGAAATGCTGATGATTTCTGTGGGTTTATTTCGATTCCTGCAACTTTACTAAAATTATTAATTATTTCTACTAGCTTTTTAGTTGATTTTCTAGGATTCTCTAAATATACCATCATATCATCTGCAAAGTGATAGTTTAGTTTCCTCATTGTCTACTTGAATCCCTTCAATTACTTTTTCTTCTCTAATTGCTACTGCTAGCATTTTTAATACAATGTTAAATGATACTGTTGATAATGAGCATCCTTGCTTCACTCCTGATCTTACTGAGAAGGCTTCTAACTTATCCCCATTACAGATGATACTTGCTGATGGTTTTAAATAAATACGGAGTATCAGGAAGCAATCTCAAAAAAGATGTTTAACTATCCACAAGCAGAGGATAAACTATGGGAGTAGAAACACCGATGAAAAGCAACTGCTTGACTACAGGGGGGAAGGGGATACGACTGAGAAGAGACTCTGATTGAGCACTCTAGCGCAAATACCAACAGCATGGAAATGGGTCCGAACCAAGAACACATGAGATACCCAGTGGAGTCGTGCATCGGCTATGGGAGAGGTGGTGGGTAGGGGGTAGAGAGGAGGAAAAGAGAATGATCTTTGTTTCCAATTATTAATGTTTGGAAATGACTAAATAAAATAACGTTTAAAGAAAAAGAAAAAAAAAGATGTTTACACTATCACAGAGCAGAATGCAAACCCCATGAGGGCAAAGACTGTATCCTTTGCCCCTAGTACAGTGCCTGGCAGGTAGGTACTTAATAAGTGACTGTAGACAAAAAAATGCCCAGTGCACAATCTGAAGGGAAAAAGAATTGCCCAAATATGGGTGAAATATTGCCCAAAAAAAATGGGTGAAGTCTCCCATAGCATCCTATATAGGATGTTATTTCACTGACTATATCAAGCCACAGAATATTAGTAGAGCCTGCAGAAACATCCATAACCATTCAAGCTCAACTTAACAACAAAATATGAATGTTGTCCAAAATGATCTATAACTGAATGGGTGGCCCAAAAGCTGGTGAATGAGTTCATCTTAGATTCCACAGAGGCATAATGGACTAAGCCCCCAATCAAAAAAAAGAAAGTAGTTGGTACTGCATTCAGAAAATCATTCCATGCTTTTCCCAAACCCAAGCTTAAACAAAATCCATATTTTCACATAATTCACCTTTAGGAGATGTTCTATGGTAGCTGTGAATCACAGAATACCATCCTCTCCAAAGAAGCAAAATTCTGGGTCCCCCGTCAAAAGAGAATAGAAATACACAGATAAATATGATTAGTTCAAAGCACCTGACCAATCAAGATTCATGTACAAGAAGTGTCATCAAGTATAGTATTAAATATCTATTAGTAGAAAAAAGGCATGCCAGTCATCAAGTGAATGTAAGGGTTAAGAGATGGACAGTTCATGGGTTCCACTGGTACCCACATAATGTTAAGAGACTTACATGAAGACTATCAGCACACTGAAAAACCTCCCACTATCCTTCCCCAGAGAAACTGCGGAGAGACTAAGAGTAGCAAAAAACCAGTAAGACAAGACAGGTGACAGGGTGGGGTACAATTTTTATCAACATTATATACACAGGGGGCAGCGAGGTGGCTCAGTGGATTGAGAGTCAGGCTCAGAGATGGGAGGTCCAGGGTTCAAATCTGGACTCAGACACTTCCTAGCTGTGTAACCCTAGGCAAATCACTTAACCCTGACTGCCTAGCCCTTACCACTCTTCTGCCTTGGAACCAATACACAACATTGATTCAAAGATGGAAGGTAAGAGTTTAATATAAAAAAATTTTTTTAATATAAAAGAGTGTATACACAGATGAAATCACAATTCCAAAACAATGAATTGTGTCGAGCATTTGTCTTCTCTTTGTTAAATAAAATAAGAAACCAGCTTTGCGGATTCCAATCAATGAAGGAGGTTTTTTGGGAACTCAGGACCACCAGGGAACATCCTCCAAGATGCCAAGCTCAAAATCAAATGGTCCTATTCTATCCTCTCCTATCCCTTGGGAACAACCAAGAGCAGGTAGAAGCTGTTGAAGCCACATGCTTACACTGAGAGGGGACCAGGAGGCCTCCAGAGCACTTTTTTTTTTTTCCAGGAGGGAGAAATGGAGAAGGGTGAAATAATAAAATAAACATTAAACCTAGGACATCTAGAATGACTCTAGGATATTTAACTACTCCAGAGCACAGAGAATAATAGCAAAGATCAAAAGCTGAAAGGGACTTGAGCTCTCTCCCTGGTGCAGCCCTATCGTCTCATAGGTGAAAGCCAGAGTAGCTCACTGTTTAAAGTGACACAGGCAATGTGAATCCATATCCTGTCCTCTTCCCAATATACCATAATGGAATTTCAAAATTACCAAACTTGAGGGAACTCAAAACAATTTTCTATAAAATAACAACTACTTACATTTCTGTAGCACTCTCTCCCCCCCCAAAAAAAACTCCAACACTACCTATATGAGGTTGAACAAGCCCCTAACCTCTCTGGGGCTCAGTCTACTGAGGGAATTGTTCAAGATGCCCTATGAGGTCCCTTCCATTTATCTCTACCTCTAGGATATGGGGCACATAATGTAAGCATTAACACTTTTTCTTTTACAAATGAGTAAACTGAGGCTCAGAGAAGCAGCTTCTCTACCTTCTAATCCAGTACTCCTTTTGCTCTACAACAGCTGTCTCTGAGTTGTGTAATTGAGGTTGCCACCTATGTTGAGGTATCGTTTTTTTTTGCCTGAAGAATCCAAGATAAACAGGGCATTCCTATTAAAAAGTCTCAAAAATTTCCAGTCCTCATGTCTCCTGAGAGTCCACATACCCCTGAGCTGAGCTTCTTAAATGACTTCTTTGTAAGAATACTGCAAGACATCATTACAAACTATACTGGTGGGAGAACTGAACCTTCCTCTATCAGATCTAGATAAATCAAACCAAAAAATAAATGAGAAAGAGGTAAGAGATGTGAATGAAATCTTAGAAAAAAATAGAGTTAACACATATATGGAGAAAAATAAATAGGAACAAAAAGGATTACACCATCTTTTCAGTAGCACATGGTATATTCACAAAGACTGACCATGTACTAGGGCATAAAAACATAGCAAACAAATGCAAAAAAAGCAGAAATAATAAATGTAACCTTTTCAGATCATAATATAATAAAAATAACAATTAGTAAGGGTACATGAAGAGTCAAATAAAAAATTAATTGGAAATTAAATAACATGATTCTCCAAAACTGGTTGGTTAAAGAACAAATCATAAAAATAATTAACAATTTCATTGAAGAGAACGACAATAAGGAGATATCATATCAAAATCTATGGGTTGCAGCCAAAGCAGTACTCAGGGAATAATTTATATCTCTGAATGCATATATTAACAAAACAAAGAGGTCAATGAATTGGGCATGCAAATTAAAAAACTAGAAAGAGAACAAATTAAAAATCCCCAGATTAAAACTAAATTAGGAATCCTAAAAATTAAAGGTGAAATTAATAAAATTGAAAGTGAAATATTGAATTAATAAATAAGACTACAAGATGGTACTTTGAAAAAAAAAGAACTGATTAATCTAATAAAAAAGGAAAGAAAACAAATTTATCAGTATCAAAAATGAAAAGGACAACTTCACCTCTAATGAAGAGGAAATTAAGGTAATTATTTATAACTATTTTGCCCATTTATATGGCAATAAATATGGCAATCTAGGTGACATGGATGATTATTGACAAAAATATAAATTGCCTAGATTAACAGAGGAAGAAATAGAATATTTAAATAATCCCATATCAGACAAAGAAATTGAACAAGCCATCAAAGAAGCCCCTAAGAAAAAATCCCCAGGGCCAGATGGATTCACAAATGAATTCTATCAAACATTTAAAGAATAACTAATCCCAATATTACACAAACTATTTGACAAAAATAAGCAAAGAAGCAAAAATTCCTTTTATGACACAACTATGGTACTGATTCCAAAGCCAGGCAAACCAAAAACAGAGAAAAACAACTACAGACCAATGTCCTTAATGATATTAACATAGATGCAAAAACCTTAAACAGAACACTAGCAAAAAGACTCCAGCAAGTGATCACGGGATTATTCACTATGATCAGGTGGGATTTATATCAGAAATGTGAGGATGGTTTAATATTAGGAAAACCATCCACATAATTGACCAGATCAAAAATCAAAACAACAGAAATCATATGATTATCTCAACAGATGCAGAAAAAGCCTTTGGCAAAATACAATACTCATTCCTACTGAAAACACTAGAAAATATAGGAATAGAAGGGCCTTTCCTAAAAATAATGAACAGTATATATTTAAAACTATCAGCAAATATCATTTGCAATGGGGATAAATTAGAAGCCTTCCCAGTAAGATCAGGAGTGAAACAAGGATGCCCATCATCACCTCTATTATTTAACATGGAACTAGAAACACTAGCAGTATCAATCAGAAAAGAAAAAGAAATTGAAGGTATTAAAATTCATAATGAGGAAACCAAGCTATCACTCTTTGCAAATGATGGTCTACTTAAAGAATCCTACAGAATCAACTAAAAAGGTAGTAGAAATAATCAACAACTTCAGCAAAGTTGCAGGATAGAAAATAAACCCACATAACTCATCGGCATTTCTATATATTTCCAACACATCTCAGCAGCAAGAATTAGAAAGAAATTCCATTTAAAATCACCCTAGACAATATAAAATACTTGGGAATCTATCTGCCAAGACTAACACAGGAACTATATAAACACAACTACAAAACACTCTCCACACAACTAAAACTAGATCTAAATAATTGGAAAAACATTAAATGTTCATGGGTAGGATGAGCTAACATAATAAAAATGACAATCCTACCCAAACTAATTTACTTATTTAGTGCCATACCCATCAAACTACCAAAAAACTTTTTTACTGAATTAGAAAAAACCATAACAAAGTTCATTTAGAAGAACAAAAGATCAAGTATATCCAGGGAAATAATGAAAAAAAAATGTAAAGAATGAGGGCCTAGCAGTACCAAATCTCAAACTATACCATAAAGCAGTGGTCATCAAAACAATATGGTACTGGCTAAGAGACAGAAAGGAGGATCAGTGGAATAGACTTGGAGTAAGTGACCTCAGCAAGACAGTCTATGATAAGTCCAAAGATCCCAGCTTTGGGGACCAAAACCCACTATTTGATAAAAAAAAAAAACTGCTGGGAAAGGGGGCAGCTGGGTAGATCAGTGGATTGAGAGCCAGGCCTACAGAAGGGAGGTCCTAGGTTCAAATCTGGCCTCAGACACTTCCCAGCTGTGTGACCCTGGACAAGTCACTTGACCCCCATTGCTTAGCCCTTACCACTCTTCTGCCTTGGAACCAATACATAGTATTGATTCCAAGACAGAAGGTAAGGGTTTAAAAAAAAAAACTGCTGGGAAAATTGGAAGACAGTATGGGAGAGATTGGGTTTGGATCAACTTCTCACCCTCTACATACACCAAGATATACTCAGAATGAGTGAATAACTTAAATATAAAGAAGGAAACTGTAAGTAAATTAGGTGAACACAGAATAGTATACATGTCAGATCTTTGGGAAAGGAAAGACTTTAAAACTAAGCAAGAGCTAGGAAAAAAAATCACAAAATGTAAAATCAATTTTGATTACATCAAATTAAAAAGTTTTTGTACCAAAGACTGTCTGCCCTTTTGAAGCTTCCTTGAACCCACGAGAAGCCTCAAGGTAGGAAGATAGGGGAAGGATAGAAGTTCTGTATGCCGTGAGGGGGATGGCAGAGCCAAGTTAGACATATGAGGTGGCAGGAATGAGTCAGAAATCCAGGACTTATTAATTATCAAGGAGCCACAGCAAAAACTCAGTGGACTACTCAGAAGGCTTATACCCATCCAAAAATCCAAATTTTATACCACACAGGTCGGAGACATGATAGAGAAAAGAAAGTGCCTGGCCTAAGGCCAGGTCCCAGGTGGGAGAGGTAGATCAGGAAAGGAATCAAAGATGGAGCTTGGCCAGAGGCCAAGCTCCAGCAAGGACAGGCATCAGTGAGAGCTGAGATCCAAGAGGAAGAGAGGGCGGAGCTTGCTGTGGCCCTATATTTAATCTCTTTTGATATGCAAATATACACAATACATAGGGATGATTATCATTGGTTAACGACAAGGTATAGGCATGGTTTCTCTTAGCCAGGTGAGCACAAAGAAACCTGTTTTCCCGCCTAACCTGGGATCAAGGGTCAGAGGCTTTCCCAGCCATGCGCAAGACTGAGCAGGCTCAAGACTGAGCATGCTCTCTTCTAAGCCACTCTGTACATACTGTTTCCCTTGCCCATAGCTAGGGGTGGACTGCTACACCTTTCATCCAGCCATAGCACTGTTGGGTTTGTACCCCAAAGAGATAATAAGGGAAAAAAAATATGTACAAGAATATTCATAGCTGCACTCTTTGTGGTGGCAAAAAATTGGAAAATGAGGGGATGCCCTTCAATTGGGGAATGGCTGAACAAATTGTGGTATATGTTGGTGATGGAATACTATTGTGCTCAAAGGAATAATGAAATTCTTCATGAACTGGAATGACCTCCAGGAACTGATGCAAAGTGACGAGGAACAGAACCAGGAGAACATTATATACAGAGACTGATACACTGTAGTACAATTGAATGTAATGGACTTCTCCATTAGTGGCAATGCAATCATCCAGAACAACTCAGAGGGATCTATGAGAAAGAACACTATACACATTCAGAGGAAAAACTGGGGGAATAGAAACACAGAAGAAAAACAACTGCTTGATTACATGGGTCGAGGGAGATATGACTGGGGATGTAGACTCTACATGATCATCCTAGTCCAAACATCAACAACATGGAAATAGGTTTTGATCAAGGACATATGTAAAACCCAGTGGAATTTTGCCTCAGTTATGGGAAGGGGGGGATGTTACAAGGGAATCACTTTAAAAGACTGATATATATTAATTTAAGGTCGCCAAGGAATCAGCTATGTAATTCCTAAATGAAAAACTCAAGTCAGCCGTCAGCCTTTTTTGGAGTTTAATTACAATAGGAGTAAGAAAGGAATTAGGGATATAGAGAGAGAGAGAAAGGGGAGAGAAGGGAATAGGGCTTAAATACCCCTTCTGTTTAGGCTGGGCCAAAAGGCCCAAGCCCTTAGATAGCTGGAGCAAAGAAAAGAGATCAGTCCCTATTACTCACGTGTCCAAAATGGAGAAACAGTCTCAGAGGCCCCCACCTTCAGCTTCCTTCCGAGCAAGCCTCCTCAGAGCCCAGGAACCACACCGACCAAAAAACTCAACCACCTCCTCGAGTCTCCAGACCCTCCTATCTTTAAGAAAACCATCCAAGTTCCCTCCCCTCAGTCCTCACATCTACCAATCACTCTTCATCAATTTCCCTGTCAATGGAGGCTCTCGCTTAACCCAGGACCGCCCAGAGGTTTCTGGCTTTTGCACATGTCTGTTGAAGGTCATATTTTCAAATGATTAAATCTATACTCCTTTGCTACAGCCCTTTCTAAATCCTGTTAACTTGAGTAGGGTAGAGATTGGAATAATTAAATTTTGATCTAGGCTGCAGCCCTTACTCAATCCTATTAGGACTGAATAGGGTGGAGTATCTCCATTGTATCAATTCTAAAATCAATCAAGACTCAAAGAAATTCCTGTTCTATGCTCAAGCATAGGTCAAAGTCCTTTCCATTGTTCAGCAAAGGGTTTCTGTCCTAAAGTAATCTTAAGAAGGGAAGAGAAGGAACCTCCCATGCCAATGGAGTTCCCATTCCAATAGACTATCAGTAAGAAATTTTCCAAGTATGAAATATCCCAATGGTGAAATTACCAACATTTATAAGTCTAAGGAAATTTGAGGTTTACAATCTCCCCTGATGATCATTGGGAGACTAGTCTCCCCATTGATCATTTAACATAATCATTTTGTAGTTCTAAATTCACTTCTAACTAAAGATATACACAATATTCAATTTTCTAGGAGAAATTAGAATAGTGAGAGAGGAAATAGAAAAGAAAAGAAAGCAAAACCAATGTTTGCTAGGTGCATTGACAGAAAGCCAAATTAGGGGCAGTCCCTTTTGGCATAAATGTTACAATAAATGTTCAATCAAAAGTTCAGTCCAATCAATCACATCCAAAGTTCATTCTTGATCTTCTTGATGAAGTGTAGGTTTTTGGCATCTTTCTGCAACAGTTCATTCTCTGGATATAAAAGTTTCAAGCTTCTTTCTTGAAGATCTTTTCTCAAACAAAATCAAAGTCTTTGAATTTTTTATAACAGTAAAATCTTAAACAAAAGTCTTGGATTTTTATAAAAATATAATCTCAAACAAAAAAAATTCAAAAATGAAAAAATTCTTAGATTTTAAATTAAAATACAATCCCCCCTGAAGTAAGTATTTAAAAAAAAATATATCAAGTTTAGCTCAGAATGCAATGTTCAGTTATGGGGGTGTATGTGTCAATTATCAAAAGAATAGAAAAATAATCAAAAACATAAGAAAAATTCAAAATAGACCTTGCATAGGTCCAGTTTAAAGTAATTTCTATCCCACAAGTATGTAGGACAGAATGCAGTAATATTTCACTTAGCCATTTGTAGCCAAGACTACAGGAAGTTGCCATAATATAAGAATGAAAGAATTAGAATTCTATTTTGATGGGAAAATGTCATTCCCTTGTCTGATTTTTTTCCTTCAGAGATATAGGGAGCCAGCATGATAGTCAAGCTTTGTACTTGTTTGAGTACTTCAAAAGGAGTGTAGATACAAGGAAGTCCTACGACTTAAACATAAGTTAAGCGTTGCAACCTTGAGTCTCACTTTAATATTTCTTGTGTGCTCTATTGGCACTATTCAGGTTTAGTCTGTGCTCCTTGTTTTTATCCCTTTTCCTGGAATCAGACACAAACATTAATCACAGTCCTATAATATTTTATCAATAAATGGCAGGTTCCCATAGTTTAAAGCTTTTAGGCATATATTGATATTATAGCAAGAGTATATATATTAACTTGTATTACTGCAGGGGAAAAAATATTAATATTAATTATGTGTACCTTCAGTACAAAAATGAGAAAAAAAATCAAATATTCTGATCAAAAAATAAAGAAAAGAAATAAGAAAAAATAAGAAAAAAATCAGTAATTCAATATATTCTTGAAAAAAAAACAGCATCCATTTGTCTATGGATTATTATCTCCAATTCTTATGATAAGATAGAGTCACAATTCATATGATAAGATAGAGTTAATCAGTCTCAGCAGAAGATGCTTTCTTCACATGTGAGCAGTGAATCCAAGAGTCTCTTTCTCCAATCTTTATAGATGTTGGAGTAGTTAATAATATTTGGAATGGTCCTTCCCATGAAGGTTCAGTTGCTCCAGTACACTTGAAATTCTTAATATACACGTTGTCTCCTGGGTTCAGGTCGTGAAGTGAAAAGTCTAGTGGTCCAGCTTGTACTGCAGCTCCAGATTCATGAAGTTCACGTAGTTTGTGCTGTAACTCCTGTATATAGGAAGCAATAGTAATATCTCCCCCTAATAGCGATGTATAAGCCGGGGAGAAAGGCTTAGCCTGTATAGGCGGATGTCCAAAAAGCATCTCAAATGGTGAAATATGTAAGTCTCCTCTAGGACTGCTTCTAAGATAAAATAGGGCCAGAGGGAGAATTTCAGGCCATTTTAAATGGGTCTCAGTGCATAATTTGCCAATCATAGTCTTAAGTTCTTTATTCATCCTCTCCACTTGGCCTGAGCTCTGGGGGTGATATGGAACATGGAATTTTGGAGTTATCCCCAAGCAAGAATATATTTGATTTAAGACAGAATCGGTAAAATGACTCCCTCTATCGGAGTCAATACGTGCTGGTAGGCCAAACCGAGGAATAATTTCTTTTAAAAGTATCTTTGCAACAAAATCTGCTGTGGCTCGGGTCGTAGGAAATGCTTCCGGCCATCTGGTTAGTTGATCTACAATTACTAGACAAAATTTATAACGTCCAGCCTTTGGCATTGTTATGAAATCTATCTGTAGATGTTCAAAAGGTGTGTAAGCCAGAGGATGTCCCCCAAAGGCTTTTCCACGATATGCATGTTGGTTATATGCCTGGCAAATAGGACAGGCTGAACATACTTTAGAGGCTACAGTAGTTATACCAGGGGCTATCCATACTCTCTTGACAGAGTCCACGATGCCCTGGGTGCCAAAATGACCATTTTTATGAATAGATTGGCAAATTTGGTTATAGAAACTTCTAGGGAGCAGGGGTTTTCCTTCAGGTGACACCCATACTCCATTAATTTGTTTTGCTTTAAATTTTTGTTTCCATTTTTCCACTTCCTTTTCATTATAGGAGAGTGATAAATTTAAATTATCAGTGGTTGTTAATGTTAAAATTAATCCAGGTCCTTCTATGGCTGCTAGTTTTGCAGCGGCATCTGCTCGGTCATTTCCTCTAGAGACAGAGTCAGAGCCACCTGTATGGGCAGAGCAATGAACTACAGCTAGGGCTTTAGGCAGTTTGAGAGCAGAAAGAACTTCATTAATAATTTCTGCATTAGCTATGGATTTTCCAGCTGAGGTTAAAAATCCTCTTTGGAGCCATAGCATCCCGACTGAGTGACAAATGCCAAAAGCATATCTAGAATCCGTATAAATTGTTGCCTTTTTATCCTTGGCAATTATACAAGCTTGTTTTAGAGCTATGAGTTCTGCTCCTTGAGCGCTAATGTTAGAAGGTAGTGAAGCTGACCATTCAGTGGCAAATTCTGAGACTACAGCAGCTCCAGTGTAACGTATGCCATCCCTCATAAAAGAGGAACCATCGGTAAATAAAATCAGATCTGCATTGTCTAAGGGAGTGTCCAAGAGATTATCTCGAGGCTTTTCTGCCATGGACACTAATGTTTCACAGTTATGTAGTGGTTCTCCTGAAGTAGGTAAATCTGGAAGCAAGGTGGCAGGGTTAAGAGTTGAACAGCGTTTCAAGGAAATATTTTCACTATTTAATAAGGTTATTTCATACCTTGTAATTCTCTGATCCGAGAATGCCTGTGTTCTATGTTTTACCAATAATGCTTCAATCTCATGTGGGCACATTATTGTTAATGGACATCCCAATACTAAATCAACGGTTTTTGTTACTAGTAAGGCTGTAGCAGCTACTCCTCTAAGGCATGGTGGTGCTCCTGCTGCTACTGGGTCTAGTTGGGCAGAATAATAAGCAATTGGGCGCTGAGAAGGTCCCAAAGTCTGAGTTAACACACCAGAGGCTACTCCTCTTCGCTCATGCACATATAAAGTAAATGGCTTGTTGTAATCTGGGATGCCTAGAGCAGGGGTAGACATGATAGCCTTTTTCAGATCTGTTAGAGCTGACAAGTGTTCAGGCTCTAATTTGAGGGGTTCAGGAACCGAATCCTTTGTTAATGCTATAAGGGGTTTAGTGATTTCCCCATAGCAAGGAATCCATTGTCTACAAAACCCTGTTGCTCCTAAAATTGCTCTTAGCTATTTCTTAGTGGTAGGAGCACTCAATTTTTGAATGTTCTCAATTCGTTTTGGAGAAATATAACGAGCACCCGCAGTCAAGATGAATCCCAAATATTCTACTTTTTGGAGACACCTTTGAACTTTATCCTTAGAGATTTTATGTCCTCTTTTGTGCAATTCCAAAAGAAGGTGTTTGCTATCTTCTTGACATGTTTTTGCATCTGTTGAAGCCAAGAGTAGATCATCTACATTTTTGATTAATTTGCTATTTTTAAATGTTATATTGTCTGTGTCTTGGCTCAAAATTTGCTCAAATAAGCTCGGACTTTCGACATAACCCTGTGGCAGCCGACACCAGGTATATTGTGAGCCCTTCCAGTTGAAAGCAAAAATATGCCTGGAGTTTTCATGTATTGGTATGGAAAAGAAAGCTGAACACAAGTCTACTACTGTAAAGTATGTAGCTGTGCTAGGAATAGATGAAATAATAGTATGTATGTTAGAAACTACGGAGTGTCTCTTTATAACGTGATTATTCACTGCCCTTAGATCCTGTACGAATCTATAGATGTGCTTGCCATCGGGTCCTTTTTTTGGTTTTTTAATTGGCAGGATGGGCGTGTTGTATTCAGATTTGCAAGGGATTATTATTCCCTGTTCTATTAATGAGTTAATAACTGGTGTAATACCCTCAATTGCCTCCTTTGAGAGGGGATACTGAGGGATAGAAGGAGGTGGGCTAGATTTAGTTTTTATCTGCACAGGAACAGCAGATTTAAGTAAGCCTACGTCAGAAGAAGATGTGGCCCAAAGAGACTCCGGTATACCTTTAGGTATTTCAAAAATGGAAGGTTCTTTTGCCTCCTGGTTTTCCGAGAGAAGTACAGGGAGTAAATTTAAAGATTCCTCTGGTACTTCTAATGATAATGAGCCATCTGGGGAGCAGGTTATTGTGGCTCTGAGTTTGCATAGAAGGTCCCTCCCCAGCAAATTTAAAGGGGAGTCAGGCATCAAAAGGAAGGAGTGTTGTACCTCTAGGGGTCCTACAGACACCATTCTAGGAGGAAGTCTTTTAACTCTTTGGGTTATTCCTGATACTCCCATTACATTCTCTGAGCCAATAGAATAACATTGTAAATCAGGTGTTCTCTTTAATACAGACCAGGAAGCTCCGGTGTCTAATAGACAATCATAATAGGTGTTACCCACTTTTAAGGTAACATGGGGTTCATTAGTATGGGGAGGGCAGTGGATAGGGACAACGGGTAGTAGGACATCAGGGTCTGGGAAATCAAAGGTTGTATCCTCTGATTCCTGTGCCCCAGCCCCCCCCCCTGGGCACCATCATTGTGTTTGGGATATTCCTTGGGCACCCCCCTGAAGGGCACCTCTCTGAGGGTCATTAGTACCTCGAGTAATTTTTGGACGAGTGCCATTTCTCATATATTGTTGAGTATTATCATTAAAATTTTCTTCAATTTGAGCATTGTCATTAATTTCCCAATTCCTATTTCTATAATTCTGGTTTCTAAAGTTCTTATTTCTATATTCATTATAGTTATTTCCATAGTCATTATTATAATTTCTAGAATTCTGGTTTCTATAACCATTATCATAATTTCTATAGTTATTATTTCTAAAACCATTATTAAACTGTGTATTCCTTCCAAACATCTTAAGAAAGGTTCTACATTCCATAATTTTGTGGCCCTTCTTCTCACAGAAGTGGCAAGTAATGGATTGATAACTGGATTTCTGGAGAGGGGCAATTGTCGTTGGTTCATTATCATGCCCACTTTCTAATTTAGTTATCCTATCTATTACACATCTCATTTTTTTCTTCATTTCCTCCATGTCATCATTATTCTCTTTCTCCTTTTCTTCGTTTCCCTTAAAAACATATATAGCTGTTTTTCGCAATTCTTCAAGGTCCATATCTGACCATCTTGGGCATTGTGTTTTAAAATAATTTTTAATTACTTTGCAAGAATTGTTTACAAAGATTCTTCTAACTTGTCTTAAACTATTCTCTTTATTTAAGTCCCAATCTAAGTATCTGTCCCCAAACTCGATAATTCTGTCCATAAATCTGGAGGGTGTTTCGTTTTCCTTTTGCTTAATTTTTTCCAGTTCCATCCACTTATCTGTACTGTCCGCACATTCCTTCATGGCCGTGAGGATGGCCTCTCTACAACGGTATAGTTGTAGATAGTCCTCAGGATTATTATAGTCCCATTCGGGATCCTGAGATGGCCAATGTGCTGCATTACGCCCCCGGGTTTTGTTGACATGAGCAATTATTTTATTTTTTTCACGTTCACTTAAAAAAGCCTGTAGTAAGCTCTCAACGTCCTTGTAAGACGGATTATATTGAAAAAATATGTCTCCCATCTTTTTTGTTACTAGAAAAGGATCTTGTTCATATGTGGGGATATTTCGTGTAAATTCATTTATTTCTTGGGGAGTAAACGGTATCCTATGTCTTAAAGTCACCACATCCCCATTTCGTCCTATTTCAGGTACTTCTCTTAGAGGAAACAGGCCTCTAGTTGGATTTTGCACCTGTGGGTCAGTTTGACAAGGACAGGTTTCTCTAGGAGGACAAGATCTCCCTTGCATTGGAATTTGGTTTTCTGTAGGAGAAGGAACATGAGAAGCTGGGATTGCAGGGGAAGGGTTTTGGGGATTAAATTCAGACAAGATTTGCACTACACGAGAGAAGCAGTCTGTTAACTGGGATATAGGGAAGGTGTTTTCCATCTCTATTTCAGGGAAGGAAATTTCCTCATTCAAAGGTTCAGAAACAGGTCTGTTTCTGGTAGAGTGGGTGTTTGCCCATTGATCCTGTAAGAAACATTTTAGATCTTCTAATTGGGCTTGCATTTTATCCTCAATTTTTCCTATTTTATCTTCCATATCTCCCATTTTATCCTCAATATTTCCTATTTTATTCTCAATATTTCCTATTTTATCCTCAAGTTTTTCTATTTTATTCTCAATATTTCCTATTTTATCCTCAATTTTTTCTATTGTATCCTCAATTTTTTCTATTTTATCCTCAATTTTTTCTATTTTATCCTCAATATTTTCTATTTTATCCTCAACATTTTCTATTTTATCCTCAATATTTTCTATTTTATCCTCATTTTGTTTTATTTTATCCTCATTTTGTTTTATTTTATCCTCATTTTGTTTTATTTTATCCTCAATATTTTTTATTTTTTCATCTCTAAATATAGTATTGAGGAGTACAAAAATGACAGTACCTATTAATATAAAAATTTGGAGGTATCCTTCATTCCTCAATGCCCCTACTTCTTCAGCTGCCATATAATTGTCAAAGAATGTAGTACTCATTTTTATATGTATATTTTGTAATTTCACAAAACACGTGGGGAGCAGGGCAAAGCAACAAACTTTCCACAGGGTTTTTTTTTTTTAATCCAGGAAGTTGTTCCTTAAGGGAAAGGATATTTAGAAACAGTTCTTCCAGCCAGGACTTTAGAGTCCTGTTGCTGAGATTTAAAAACAGCTGTTTTCTGTCTATCAGAGTCACACAGCTGGGAAGTATCTGAGGTCCGATTTGAACCCAGGACCTTCTGTCTCTAGGCCTGGCTCTCAATCCGCTGAGCTACCCAGCTGTCCCTTAAGATTAAAGGGAAGAAAAAGAAAAAACTGCTGATTCCAATTTAACTTAAGGAGAAAAGAGAAAAAGTTTTTTATACTCACGTGTTCTAGCAGCTGTGTCTTTAAGCCGAGTTTTTTTGTTAAAAAAAAAAAAGGACTAAGTGGTGAAACAGTATAGTAAAAAGGCAAGGAATTTTAAAAGTTTTATTGAGAGGATTCTTTAGACTCCGGTGTGGTCAGCCACAATGTTACAAGGGAATCACTTTAAAAGACTGATATATATTAATTTAAGGTCGCCAAGGAATCAGCTATGTAATTCCTAAATGAAAAACTCAAGTCAGCCGTCAGCCTTTTTTGGAGTTTAATTACAATAGGAGTAAGAAAGGAATTAGGGATATAGAGAGAGAGAGAAAGGGGAGAGAAGGGAATAGGGCTTAAATACCCCTTCTGTTTAGGCTGGGCCAAAAGGCCCAAGCCCTTAGATAGCTGGAGCAAAGAAAAGAGATCAGTCCCTATTACTCACGTGTCCAAAATGGAGAAACAGTCTCAGAGGCCCCCACCTTCAGCTTCCTTCCGAGCAAGCCTCCTCAGAGCCCAGGAACCACACCGACCAAAAAACTCAACCACCTCCTCGAGTCTCCAGACCCTCCTATCTTTAAGAAAACCATCCAAGTTCCCTCCCCTCAGTCCTCACATCTACCAATCACTCTTCATCAATTTCCCTGTCAATGGAGGCTCTCGCTTAACCCAGGACCGCCCAGAGGTTTCTGGCTTTTGCACATGTCTGTTGAAGGTCATATTTTCAAATGATTAAATCTATACTCCTTTGCTACAGCCCTTTCTAAATCCTGTTAACTTGAGTAGGGTAGAGATTGGAATAATTAAATTTTGATCTAGGCTGCAGCCCTTACTCAATCCTATTAGGACTGAATAGGGTGGAGTATCTCCATTGTATCAATTCTAAAATCAATCAAGACTCAAAGAAATTCCTGTTCTATGCTCAAGCATAGGTCAAAGTCCTTTCCATTGTTCAGCAAAGGGTTTCTGTCCTAAAGTAATCTTAAGAAGGGAAGAGAAGGAACCTCCCATGCCAATGGAGTTCCCATTCCAATAGACTATCAGTAAGAAATTTTCCAAGTATGAAATATCCCAATGGTGAAATTACCAACATTTATAAGTCTAAGGAAATTTGAGGTTTCCCGGAGAGGGGAGGGAAAGAATATGATTCTTGTCACCAAGGTAAAATGTTCTAAATTGACTAAATAAAGTTAAAAAAAATAAATATGAAAAATAAAATCACCCTAGATAATATAAAATAAATTTAAGAATCTATTTGCCAAGACAAACACAGGAATTATATGAACACAACTATAAAACATTTCCCACAATTAAACCTAGATCTAAACAACGGGAAAAACATTAATTGCTCATGGGTGGGACTAGCTAACATAATAAAAATGACAATCCTATCCAAACTAATTTACTTATTCAGTGCCATACCTATTAACCACCAAAAAACTTTTTTACCAAATGAGAAAAAAATTATAACAAAGTTCATTTGGAAGAACAAAAGATCAAGAGTATCAAGGAAAATAATGAAAAAAAAATTTGGAAGGATGAGGGCCTAGCAGTACCAGATCTTAAACAGTACTATAAAGTAGCACTCATCAAAACGATATGGTACTGGCTAAGAGAAAGAAGGGGGATCAGTGAAATAGACTTGGGGTAAATGACCTCAGCAAGAAAGTATATGATAAACCCAAAGATCCCAGCTTTTGGGATAAAATCTGCTATTTGACAAAAACTGCTGGGAAAATTGGAAAACAGTATGAGAGAGATTAGGTTTAGATCACCATCTCACACCCTACACCAAGATAAATTCAGAATGGGTGAATGACTTAAATATAAAGATGGAAATTATAAGTAAATTAGGTGAAAATAGAATAGTTTACCTGTCAGATCTAGGGGAAAGGAAAGATTTTAAGACTAAGCAAGAAATAGAGAATATTACAAAATATAAAAAGGAATAATTGATTACATTAAATTAAAAAGGTTTTGTACAAACAAAACCAATGCAACCAAAATTAGAAGGGAAGCAACAAATTGGGGAAAAAATCTTTACAACAAAAACCTAGTAGGTGTCTGAAAATGGCTTTGAACACCATATTAGGAATATTCCTGACTTCAGACCTGGCATCCTGTCCTCTGTGCCATATGTTTTATCCAAAAGAATAAATAAATTTTTTAAAAAAACTGAACTGGAGGAATTCCATGTGAACTGAAACAACCTCCAGGAACTGATGCACAGTGAAAGGAGCAGAACCGAGCACCTTATACACAGAGACAGATACACTGTGGTACAATCAAATATAATGGACTTCTCTACTAGCAGCAATGCAATGATTCAGGACAATTCTGAGGGACTTATGAAAAAGAACACTATCCACATCCAGAAAAAGAACTGTGGGAGTAGAAACACAAAAGAAAAACAACTGCTTGATCACATGGTTCAATGGGGATATGATTAGGGATACAGACTCTAAAGGATCATCCTAGTACAAATGTTAATAATATGGAAATAGGTCTGGATCAATGACACATGTAAAACAAAATGGAATTGCTCGTTGGCTCTGGGAGGTGGGGAAGGAGAGGAAAAAAGAACATGAATCATGTAACCATGGAAAAAGATTCTAAGTTAATTAATTAAATAAATAAACTTTTTAAAAAAGACATCATTATAGCTGAGAGCAATTACTACCCTTCCCCTAAGACTGTGGCCAATTTCCAGTAGCAAAAGTTTCCCAAAATAAAACAATATGAACAACTTCCCATGAGTCTCTGCACTGTGGTAGCTCCAAAATAGCAGGATCCCTAGTCAGTTCCGAGAGTCCTAAGCTGGCCTATTCTGGCAATACCCAATATCTGGGTATTGCATCTAGAATCTTCTCCTACCCATCATCACCCCAAAATCTGGGCTGGGTATGTTAAAAACCACTGTACTGCCCACCCTCCACATCACATTCTTTATAAGCTTTTTCCATCCATTCCCAAATTAAAAAGCACTTTCCATTACTGCAGAAGCAGTTATGAAGTAACCAAACCAATATACCCAGAAGGAGAAATAAACCATATGCTTCTTCAAAAACCACATTCCTAAAAGAAATTTTCCAATCACCTGATACAAAGATACTTTTTTCCCTTTTTTGGAGGAAAAACTTGGGAACCAACTTCAAAAAAGGGAGGAAAAATATCACCCGGGGACCTGTATTTGAGAGCTTGAATTAGCTAAGGAAATGAGGGACCAGGAATGCCCCTTATGGGAAAATTCTAAACTTCCACAGTGACTTTCTACCCTAAAGAAAAGATGATTTATCAGCATTTGGTAATTCAGGAATGTCAACTGCTTTCTGAGTGGCAGATATCAATGTCCTTGGTGCCTTAGCTTTCTAGCTGGATGTCATTTTATGTGCACCAAAAAAACTAGAAGGGAATACCAGAGAATTATTACTCTTATTCCCTCCTGAGATCCTACCTTTATTCATTTATTCATTCACCACAATGCAAGAGACACCCTATAAAAGAGACTCCTCTGGAAAAAGGCCCAAGATCATCAGTGTCAGGAAGGCAGAACAAAAGGAAACCACACTGACAAGAGTAAATAATCCAAGGAGGTCAAAGACAAAAAAGAAAGATAATATATATATGTAGATATCTAGATACAGATAGATCTCTACTCATATTATCACTTTTTGTAGTAGCAAAAAACCTGAAAATAAAATGGTTGACCAAATTATGGTGCATGAGCACAATGGAATCAGTTTCCTATTCTACATCCCCCTCTCTCTATTCATCATCATCACTCATCACTCCATTACTACTATAACCACTTATTTGGTCTCCTCTCAAGCCTCTATGCACTCTAATCCATACTTCTCCACAAAACCATCAAAGTGGGGGGCAGTTGGGTAGCTCAGTGGATTGAGAGTCAGGCCTAGAGATGGGAGGTCTTAGGTTCAAATCTGGCCTCAGACACTTCCCAGCTGTGTGACCCTGGATAAGTCACTTGACCCCCATTGCCTAGCCCTTACCACTCTTCTGCCTTGGAGCCAATACATAGTATTGATTCCAAGACAGAAGGTAAGGGTTTAAAAAAAAAAACATCAAAGTGATAATTTTCCCAGAATACAAACTGATCATATCAACTATCAACTCAATAAACTCCAGGGGCTTCCCTATTACCTTTAAATAAAATTTAAGGAAGAATAGAGAAGGGAAAGGGAAGGGAAGGCTCCTTCCCATTTGCTCTTTGCACATACTACTTCTCTCCACAGCCACACTGACTTACTTGCTGTTAGACACATTAAACCCTGTGTCCCATCTCTGGGCCTTTATACCAGCTGTCCTTCTTCCTCCTCCCTGCCCCCATGCCTGGAGTGCCCTCATCATCATCCACACTTCTTGGAATCCCTCACCTCCTTCAAGACTCAGCTGAAGGGCCACCTTCTACAGACAGTAAAAGGAAGGCCTTTCCTGATCTTCTCAACTGCTAGCAAACTCCCTCCCAAAACCACTTTGTATTCATTTGGTCTATTTTCTCAATAGGCTGTTTGTGCACACATATACACATGTATGTGTACATATTGCTTTCCTCATTAGAATAGAAGTTTCTTTAAAGGGAAAGACTGCTTCAGTTTTGTCTGTAACTTCAGTGCTTATCAGCACAGTGCCTGGCACATAATAGGCATTTAATGCTTACTGATTGACTGCTATATAAAAAGACCAATTAAACCTGGGAAGACTTGAATGAATTCTGGCAAAATGACCCAAAACTAGGACCACAGTATATACACAATGAGTACAATAATATAAACAAAAACAATACTAAAAAAAACAAATGAACTCAGAACATTTTAATCAGGTTTTAAATTCTGCAAAGTCCCTTATACACATTATCACATCTAATCTTCACAACAACCCTGTGAAGTAGGTACTATCCCCATTTTATAGACAAAAACAGGAGAGGCATCGAAATCACCAATGGGCTGGCCACCTGACTATATATATATATATACACACATACACACACACACACACACACACACACACACACACACTTTGTTATGACAATCTATAAAACAGGCAGCCAAGTAGTACAGTGGACAGAAGTGGCCTGGAGACAGAAAGAATCATCTTCATGAGTTCAAATCCAGTCTCAAACACTTACTAGCTGTGTGACCCTGGACAAGTCACTTCACCTTGTTTGCCTCAATTTCCTCATCTACAAAATGAGCTGAAGAAGGAAATGCAAATTACTTCAGTATCTTTGCCAAGAAAACCCCAAATGGGTTCACAAAGAGTAAGACATGACTGAAAAAATGACTGAATACAGATACACAACCTATGAAACAAACAAAAAAAAATCTAAAAGTCCTCAGTCATTGTAGCCTCCTTCTACTTAAGCAGTGACTATGGCAGAGCAGCAGGAAGGACTGTAGAGGATGCTAAAAATAACAGCTTTGAGGGCAGCTGGGCAGCTCAGTGGATGGAGAGCCAGGCCTAAAGATGGGAGGTCCTGGGTTCTAATCTGGCCTCAGACATTTCCCAGCTGTGTGACCCTGGGCAAGTGACTTAACCCCCATTGCCTAGCCCTTACCACTCTTCTGCCTTAGAGCCAATACACAGTACTGACTCTAAGATGAAAGGTAAGGGTTTAAAATTTTAAAAAATTTAAATTAAAAAAAAAAAGTGACAGCTTTTTGACTCAACAAACATTAATTTGACTTTGGACATTCAAAATGTAGGATCTTTGACCAAAGACAACAAAGGGACATACAGCTCGAGAAGCCAAATCATGTCAAACATGCCATTCATGCTCTCAAAGACAGTGGAAGGACAAAGGAAGTTGCAGGAAAATGGAAAGATGGCTCATTCACAGGTACTCCCTGGAGGGATAGCAGCTACAAGAGATATTATTTCCTGTAGACTTCACATCCTCCAATAAGAAGTCTTTGCAACAAGACCTAATGAAAAGAAGTGCAGTTTATAGACCAAAATAGATCCCCAATGACCAAGTAGTCAAAAGATATAAGAAGATCGTATTACTAAGACCTTTGGAATTAAACT
Organism: Monodelphis domestica; assembly: GCF_027887165.1. Classification (NCBI taxonomy): domain Eukaryota; kingdom Metazoa; phylum Chordata; class Mammalia; order Didelphimorphia; family Didelphidae; genus Monodelphis; species Monodelphis domestica. Next base: position 98,770,548 of record NC_077231.1, read on the forward strand.
AATACATGCCCACTTTTCGTCTCTCACATCTCTTATTGAAATAAAGAAAATGTGCTAATTATTGTTCTTGGGAATCAAGATTTGTAGAGTTAATGGTATTGAGGGCTTTACTTTTTAGGCTTGTTTTTTTTTTTTAATTTGCTGAGTCAGTCAACAAACTGTTCAGTGGACAGTGGAAAGGAGTCTATCTAGTAAGTCAGATTGTTAAATGTTAAAGCCACCTGGCTATCTGTTTTATAGATTACCATGAAAAACCAAAAATGATTTTTTTTAAAGAAAAGTATGAAAATGTGGATAGCAAGGAGCCTGGCAGGAAGTGGGTAAGGGGCTGGGAAGGGAGGTACCCAAATGCTACAGTGTCTGCCTTGAAAACTAAAATTCACATGCCCAAAGGATTTTAAAAGAATGCATGTCCTTTGGTCCAGCAATACCACTACTGGATTTATATCCCAAAGAGATTTTTTTAAATGGGCAAGGACCTGTTTATACAAAAATATTTATAGTTGCGCTGTTTGTGGTAGCAAAAAATTGGAAAATGGGGGGTGTCCCTCAACTGGAGAATGGCTGAACAAATTGTGGTATATGATGGTGATGGAATATTACTGTGCTATAAGGCATGATGAACTGCTTGTTTTCTATAAGAACTGGGAAGATCTACATGAACTAATATACAGTGAAATAGGCAGAACCAGGAGAACACTGTACACAGAAACTGTAACATTGTAGGCTGATCAAAGATAATTGACTTTGCTACTAATAGCAATGCAATGATCCAGGACAATTCTGTGGGACTTATGAGGGACTTATGAGAAAGAACACTATCCACATTCCGAGGAAGAACTGTGGGAGTAGAAACAGGGAAGAAAATGTGATTTATCACTTGTTTATATGGGTTTGGGATTTGGGATTTTGGTTTTATTTTTAAAGGATTACTCTTTTACAAAAATGAATAATATGTAAATGGGTTCAAGTGAGAATATACACACACATTTATGTTTAGCCCCATGGCTTAGTCTGTCAACTGGGGGGGGGGGGGGAGGATGAGAGAAGGGAGAAAACATGAATCTTGTAGCCATGGGGGAAAAATTTTTGTTTTAAACAAATGAATGAATGAATGAATGAATGAATGAATGAATGAATGAATGAATGAATAAAACAGATTCGACCAATCAAGTTTCCTTACTTTTTCAAACATGAAAAGAAATCTAAAGGAAGATGATCGTAACATTGTATAATGGCTACCAGTTTTATATTTTTCAATTGAGAGAGGCAATTATCATAAGAATCATCAGGTGGAGGTTTTGGCTTAGTGGAGAGAGAGCAAGGCCTAAAGATAGTAAATCCTGGATTCAAATCTGGCCTTAGATACTTCCTAGCTGTGTGACCCTAGGCAAAACACTAACCTCCCTGGCCTAGCCCTTACCACTCTTCTGCCTTGGAACTGATACTTAGTATCAATTCCAAGACTAGAAAGTAAGGACTTAAAAAAAAAAAGAATTATCAGGAAAAGGTTAAAGCTATAGTTTAGCAAAGTGGTTCTCATCCAAAGTACAAGGATTATCTCAGGATAGCCACACACCAGAATCACTTCAGGAGCATGTGTCAACACAGGACTGAAACCAAGGGTTTCTAATCGCCTCTCCAGTATTTTCTTCATTCTTTAACCAAAAGGTCACAGAGAAGGCTTTTTACATATGTATGTTGTGAATATACAATTAGAAGAGAATTCCAAATAGATGATTCCAGGTATTAGCCTTCATTAAAGTCAGCTTCCCCTATGGGTTCTATTCTCCTTGCCATTGCTGCTTCTCCATCAAGCTAACATGTGAAGACCTAGCTGAACTACAGAGCTGACATTTATCTGAATGTAAAGAAAGCTGGCCTAGGCCTCTAGGTTGTAGTACCTACAGAAGCATTCCACTCATCATTCTCCATAGAGTAAAAAAGGATTTTGCTGGTAATTCTCCAACTTAATATCACAAGCATATTAATGATTTCCAGAACTCACAAAGGCACAAGTGAAGTTTGTTTCAATATTGTTTTACTCAGTTTATAAGCATAATTGTCTTTATTCAGGTGTAAACATGGGCCCAGAAGAAGAGGCATAAAAGATGGCATAGTAACTAGAGTATAAAGAAACAGATGGGATGAGGAATTCAGGATGTATTAATGGTTACAGTAGCCCCTAGAAGCATTGAGTTTCTTATTCTTCTCTCCCTTAGGCTCCATACTAGCAGGCAGCTTACTTGGCTACGGTTTCATTATCTAATCCATCTCTGATCAGTTTGGATAATCCCTTTTGAATGGTGCTGATCCTGTTAGGAGGGTTGTGCAAAGCTGCTTGGACCAGGATTGGTTGGGACAAATCCTATCAAGTCTGTCATATGAACCTGGGACATATTTCAATAATTTTGGGTTGATAAAGTGGATTGGTAAATTAGTTGCAAGAGCAAGGCCTGATATTTGCCATTCATCAAATCACTTCATTATCTCATGTAGAAAGCTTCAGCTTTGTTAAGGAATCCTGAGAGAAAAGAAATCTGCTTCTAAGTTTTGTATCTGGGTGGGTACTGATCCTAAATTCTTGGATTCTTCAGCTCTTACATTTTTTTGATTACTTATGCTCGTAAGTGTGATGGAAGGGAAAGTATGTTGATGTTGAAGTTAGAAGAACTCAGCTTGAACCTGTGTCCAACACTTTACAGCTTGTGTGATCTTGAGCAAGTCTCTTAGATTCAGTCCCTCACTTTTCCCATCTCTAAAATGGTAATAATATTTCAACTATCTACTTCATGCTATCAAAGTTCATTTAAACTTTAAAGAACTATATAAGTTTCAATTATTATTATTTTTCCCATTAGTTACTTAATAGATTTTTAACAATCAAGTTATTCATAGAATCATAGAGATGAGAGAGACCTTGGATGTCATCTGACAGAAAATCTAAAGTTAAAGGACTTGAATAAGATCAGTCAGCTCATAAGTGGTAGAACTGGAATTCAAACTTGGGTCTTTTGACTTGAAGGCTCTTTTAACATCCCTATGATACTTAATATTATTCATTTCTTGACTTATGACCTGAATCCTTTCTTCCTGCAGAACCCCATCTTCTCTTCCCCCTTCCATTTTCCCAGCCCAAAGGGTGATGAGGTTTTCACATATTTCTATTGATTATATGTTGGTCTATCTTGGGACTTCTTTGCCTGGAATCTCCATGAGGATCTACCAGATATACTTAGTAGCCTGTCATGCAAACTTTAATACTCATTGTCCAAATTACCTATATAGAGCCAGGTTCATTGATCAAGTGAAAATGGCTAGAAATGAGCAGTGTTAACCACAAAAGTCTGTTTTGTTTGCTGGTATTTGGGAGGGGAGGAGAAAGTGAGTTGGTAAAGCCTAGTCACCTCTACTTTCTTCTGTTCCTCGTAAGGTAGGATACTTATTCTTTTCAAGGAAAAAAAATCAGGAAGCTATGATAATTTCCAAACTTGAGGTATAAAATCCCAACAGATTCCTGATTGGAGAACTGAGTCAGATGTTAACTTAGTTGTACTCTGGATACAGAAGCTGCTACAGTGACATCAGATTTCTGAAGGCTCTGCCACTGTCCTGTGCTTGGTTCATAAGAGTCAAGAGGGATGGAGCTAGATTCCTATATAGTCTCACAAGAGTTCTTTATCAATTTTCTGCTATTCTTCAGATTTTCCTCAGGGAAGCTTGATCTTTAGGTCTGTTTTACAGGTTCACATGCAGACTATAATGCAAGAGGCCCTATTCTAAGATTGTATCAGATCTTCATTGATGTAAAAGATAAAGATGAAGAAAAGCTCTCTGCAAATAGAAATTGAGGTGGAGAATAAGGGTAAAAATCTGCTCAGTTAGTTGCTATCATAAGCACTGCCATACTCCCCTTACCCTTAAGAAAGCTGATTAGAAGAAACAGCACAATTTGTACTGTTCCCAATTAGTTAAGGCTAGTCAAAGCACTACAGGACAGGGCACCTGAACTTAGATCTTTGTGCTCCCAGATTAACTGTCTAGAATTCAAAAAGCACTCATACTAAGTGAAATTAATTCAAAACCTACTTTAGCCCTTAGCTAGACTTTCTCAGTTCTACATTCACTATATTTCTTATGAAGCTTGGTATCACTTCTACTTCAGTGCCTCATTTTCTCCATTTACAAAACTGTGTTATTCCTCAATGAATCAAAGGATCATAATGTTTAGCAAGATGTCATTCATAATGTTATTAAAAAAAACATGAAAATATACTGTGTTTTAAGCCCACCCACCAAGGATAACATACAGCCAAAGGCTCTACCCATTCAAACCCAGAAAGAAGGAAAGATCTCCCACAAAAAAAGGAAATGGAATAACTCCCCCTAGAGAGAAAAAAAAAAACACCTCCCTTTCTCCCTCCTTTGCCTGGGCAGAGGCATAGGAGCAAAAGAGACCTGAAGTGTTACTTGGTCTTGCTGAAATGCTTTCTTCCCCTTTCTTCTTCTTCTTCCCTGTTTCCAGGGATGGCTAACTAGGGCAGGGATGCTGATCTAAAGCAGAAAAACATTCATCTGTTAAAGAAATACTGAGCAACATAATACAGCCTAGAATCACTCCTCTCCATCATAGCAGAAAAGTTTTCCCTAAAAGCTCTAACAACATTGGGGTATTTGGCTTTCTTCAATAAATAAGTTCACTAAACCTTTTCATAAATCAAATTTTATATTTCCCTGGGAAGATTTTTTGTTTTGTTTAAATTGCCTATATCAAGCTAAGAACTCTTTTAAAACTTCTCTAAAGAGGTTCCTAATTTACCTGGTTTGCATTCAGTTCAACAAATACTTCTTAAGGACCTACTGGGTAAGAGACTCCATTCTGGACACTAAGAATACAAAATTGGGGGTTGGGAGGAGAGGCATCCCACAGGTCATTGTGCTTAAGGAAGGGATTTATGATTATAATATAAATCAAATTTGAAGTGAATTACATACCTAAAAATGCTTTTTGAGTACATTTTCCCCTTTAAAGAGTGATTCAATTTCTCCCAAAATTTTCAATTATTCAAGATGTGTTTTCCTTTCTTATACTCCATAATTCTACTGTAGAAAATATCATATGACACCCCCATGATTGCTCTTATTCCCTCTTCCATCCATTCCTCTTTCGGAGGCTTTCCTATATTAGCTATTGGATTTGCTATGATCTTAATCTGGCCCTCCTCTAGGGAGACTCTGATCCCTGATCCCTAAGATTACAACATAAACAATATTGATTTTCTCAACTCTCCTGAATTACATTATAGAAACATTTACTCCAAAGGGTCAGTAAATCTGACTTTCCTAGATACCCCACCTGCCCTGTCCAAAAACCCAATACCACATTTTTGGAAACTACAGCTCTGAATTCTATGACTCTACTCAATGCTTTAGAAAAATAACTATTACTATTGTTTTTTAGTTTCCTCAATCTGTGAAGTGGTACTTGGAAATAGCCCTGGATTTGGAGTCAGAAAACCCAAGTTTAAATCTAACTGTCCTACCTACTATTTGTAAGACCTTTAGTCAATCACAACCCCCTAACTAATCTCCCCCTCCCTCATCCCCTTCACACACCCTAGATCTTCATTTCCTCCTTTGCAAAATGAGGTGATGCCCCCTTAGGTTCCTTCAAGCTCTAAACCCTATGATTATTATCATTCTGAAGGGAGGGAAATTTCATCAAGGTGCCTTCATCTCTCAGGATTTCTCCATAGATCTCAATGGGACTTTATGTCCTGCACTGTGATACCAAAGACCATCTTATTACTAGTCCTTAGGAAAAAGAACTCCAGAAAGTATGCAGGAACCAAAAAAATAAAAAATAAAAAATTCCAAGTGGACTGGATAAGAAACAAATGCAAGGGAAAATCACCTGACAGATTTCAGGGAAGATAAACTGAACAGGTTACAAGCAACAGTATCTTATACTCCTTGGAAAGGAGAATAGTTCAAGTTCTCCACAGAGACCTGGGTTCACGTTCTTTCGGGCAAGTCACTACAATCCTGTGAACCCCAGCTTCCACTTCAGTATAATAGTGATTAAAATATCTGAAATACTTCCCCTACAGGGCAAATGTAACCTTCAAATGAATTAATGTATTTAAAGAGCTCTGTAAACCTTAAGGCAAAAAACTGCTTGATCACATGGGTTAATGGGGATATGATTGGGAATATAGACTCTAAATGATCACCCTTGTGCAAATATCAATAATATGGAAATAGGTCTTGATCAATGGCACATGTAAAACCCAGTGGAACTGCTCATTGGCTACAGGAGGGGGATGGAAGGAGGGGAGGGAAAGAACATGAACCATGTAACCAGGGGAAAATATTCTAAATCAGTTAATTAAATAAAATGTTTTTTTTTTAAAAAGCATATTTGAGATTAAAAAAAAAAACCTTTAAGGCATAATATAAATGTCAACTTTTATAACATAAAAACCAGAGAGGCATAATCAATAAAGCATGGTCACTAAAGCCGGGAAGACCTAAGTTCAGGTGTTGCCTCAAGTGTACACTGGCTGTGTTATCCTAGACAAATTACTTAGCCTCTCAAGGCCCTAGGAAACTCTCTCAGAGGACTGATTAAAGAAAAGGTACCTCTCTAAACTTGGTGAGATTAGGTCCTCAAACAATATTTTCTTCTCATTCTCTGTCCCCAGGCTTCCTCCAAATCCAAACTAAAATCGCACCTTCGACAACCCCCTTTACACTAGTACCTTCCCTCAGCTGATTATCTCCTTTTGGTTCTGTCCATGGTTTACTTCCACATAGTTGTTTGCCTACTGTCTCCCTATCAAACTGGGAGCTCCTTGGGGACAAGAGCTGCCTTTTTGCCTGTCTCTGTATCCCCAGCACAGTTGTCCCTGGATATATCATGGTTCACGTATTGTAGCTCCACTGTATGGTGAGTTTTTAAAAAATATACATCTAATTCTGTATCGCAGAGTTTTTGCTATAGCATGGGATTTTGCAGCTGCATACTGTACTGTACACAATGGAAATGCAGTATGCCACTACCATGTGTGCAAGATTGCCAACATGAGATTATACATGTACACTATGGACTGCTGGAATGAAAGGTGATCAGCCACAGCACTGTGTTCTGTAACATGGGCACTGATTGGTTCAGTGTTTATAAGAGTGTGAGAAAGGTTAATAAGAGTGTGGAAAAGGTTTATAGGAGAGTGGGAAGGGTTTGTAAAGCCTAAAATATATATTAAAAATAAATAAATATAATGCTACTACTTCAAAGATTTTCATCTATTGTGGGGGGTCTCTGAAATGTAACTCCCCGATAGATGAGGGATCACTGTACTTAAGCCAGTGCCTGACACACAGTGGGCATAATAATAAATGCCTGGTAGTCACCAGAATACCTGCACTGATAAAAATGAGTTTCCTCTCCCAGGAGTTACCTATATAAATGAAACCCTAGGACCAATCTCTAATATGTAAAAATAGTATTACATAAGCAGGTAGGTAGGGAAGTGAATACTCAGACTGGTGTCAGAAAGGCCCGTCTTAAAGTTCTGTCTCAGACTCTTCCTAGCTATGTGATCCTGTTCAAGTCACTTCACCTGTGTCAGCCTCAATTTCTTCATGTGTCAAATAAGGAGATTGGACTGGAGGACCTCCAAGGTCCCTTCCAATTCTGATTCTCTGGTTCTATATACCCACATAACAAGAAGTCTAGAAAAGAACCTCTGAGATAAATGCCCTATTCCCCAACATAGATACACTCATGCTCTTAGAGCAGCTTTGTTGAACTTTTAACAAGTTTGAGTACCCAGAGGGCAAATTCAAACTGTCTGTGAGCTTCCCCATAACCAGAGAGAGGTAAGGGAGAAAAGGTTGGCTTTGGGTGGCTGGACAGAGGGGTGGGACATGCCAAAAATGTCCTCAGGTGCTGGGAAGAAGGGGAATGGAGTAGCTCCCCCAGTGCTGGTTCTGTACATGCTGGTTCTGTACATGTGGCACAGCTTCACCAGACTTAGGGTCTAGAGCAGAGACAGCAAACCTTTCAGAAACCACCCTGTGCCATGCCCCATCCCTCCAGAGACCAACCCCCCTTATCCCAGTCAGGGGAGGGAGAAAAGGAGGGGAGTGGCCTGAACTCTCCACTTGGGGGAGGGAGTAAGGCTTCCATTGGGCTACTGGACAGAGGAGAGGAAGAAAGGAAGAAGGGAGCAGCTCTGTTGAGTCCTTTTCCCTGTCTAGTAACTAACTCTGGTGGGGGATGGGTGCCCACAGAAAGGTCTCTCTGCATGCTCTAGGTTCACCAGCATGGCTCTAGAGTAGGGGTCCCCAAACTGTGGCCCCCTGAGGCCATTTATCCGGCCCCCACCACACTTCCACAAGGGGCACCTCTTTCATTGGTGGTCAGAGGAGTACTGTATGTGGCAATACCACAAAGGGAGGTGTCGCTCACATACAGTACTATTTCTGGTGACAAAATCCTTTGTGTGGAGCCTTGTTCTGAGAGTAACTGAATGAGAACGAGGCGCCTGCAAAGGATTATGTGGCTGCACCATGGAAGATGTCAGCATGGTGAGCTGTGATCTGGGGGAGGGGATTCCACACTGTGTGTACTGCTGCCCAGTATAGTGGTGGCAGTGATGGGCCTGTGCAAGGTGTGACAGGCCCATCACAGCCAGCACTGCAATCTCCGCTATCCCAGACAGCCGTATACAGATTTGTTCATAGTTTTTTTATAGTCCAGCCCTCCAATGGTCTGAGGGATAGTGAACTGTGTAAAAAGTTTAGGGACCCCTGCTCTAGAGGTATCCAGAGCCAGGCCTGCAGACCATTCCCCAGTAGTACCAGAACTGGATTAAAATATAACTGGGGAGGGAAGGGGGGAGGGGGGAGCTAGGTGGCTAAGTGAATAGAATGCCAGTCCTGGAGTCAAGAAGATCTGGATTCAAAACTGACCTTATGGTACTTCCTAGCTATGTGACCCTGGGCAAGTCACTTAACCCCATTTGTCTAATGCTTATCAATCGTCTGCCTTAGATTCAATATTAGTATCAATTAGTATCAAAATTAGTATCAATTCTAACACAGAAGTTAAGTGTTCAAGAACAGAAGTTAATTGGCACACCAAGGCCTTAGAAAGAATAGTGACAGTAGAATCTGAAACCAACGCCCCTAATTCTAAACTTAGTGTGTTCATTCCATCCTTGTCCCTGCAACTTCCCATCTATGTGAAAATGCAATAAACTATAATAAATACATATGTGTATAAATATAAATGTACATATATATATAAAACACACTGCAATTATCATCATAAGAATGAAAAGTAAGAACCTAGAAGAGCCACAGGGGTTTAAGTATAATTGTTGAGCTATTTCTCCTTTGACAATAGTTCAAATTCTCCTTCTCCATAAAACTTTACCTAACTACCTGAGGCTCAAGAGACCTATCTACCCCTCCACTAAATTTCAGTGATTCTCTCTTTCTACCATTCAGTATAGACAGATCCCCTAGGAGCTTCTATTACAAAGAGAAACCTCTTTGTATTCTATCCAGCACCTAGCACAGAGCATTACCCTGGCAAACTCTCAATTACTGACATGCCTTTGGGCTACAATAACTAGAGCACTTAGAAACTGGAAAATAAGTAAATAAGCATCATCTTAAAATGCAGGAGAAAAACACTCTAAGACTTAGATTTGGTATGCAAACTGCTTCTCCTACAACCCTCCACTCAGGGTCTTTGACAACTTTTATGATCTTCAGCCAGTTTGTTGAGAGAGAAGATTCCATGAGGTTGAGGAGGAAAAAAAATTTTTTTTCAAATGACCAAAGGAAATGGGTCCTACTGAAACTAACAGACTAGCTCCAGATCAAAGTTATAAGCTGTCAATATCCAGCTTTCACACTGACAATGGGACTCCTCTGACAATGGGACTGAAATCCTGCTGCATTCTTTCAAGTTTATTTCCAGTCTCCCTCTAGTATTTCTTCCTTCTAAAGTTCAGTCAGAGCAAAACAGGCAGACCAAAAGAATTCAATAAGAAGAATGCCTTCTATCTGGAACTCCTGGGACCCCATACAGCACTGTAAGGAGACAAGTGGGTCAACCACCTTAAATCAACATTAACAGGACAGACTACCTTCTATAGAAAATGTTGTTAGGGGGCAGCTGGGTGGCTCAGTGGATTAAGGAGCATGTCTAGGGACGGAGGTCCTAGGTTCAAATCTGGCCTCAGACACATCCTAGCTATGTGACTCTGGGCAAGTCAATTAGTTCCATTGCCTAGTCCTTACCACTCCTCTGTCTTGGAATCAATACATAGTATTGATTCTAAGACGGAAGGTAAGACTTTAAAAAAAAGAAGATATAGCTAGTTGAAAGGGACCTTAGAAAACAACTAGTTCAAGCCCTTCATTTTACAGAAGAAACTGAAGCTCAAAAGTTAATTTTTCTCTCTAAAGGAGAGTAAAGAATGCTGCAGAAAAATGCCATGCAAGGGCACTGCCATTTCTGTAGCCCAGGAAGCCTGTAAGGGCTCTGAAAACTAGGAAGCAAAGAAGAAAAAATGTTTAAAGTTTGCCCGACCGTCTAAGGAATACTGACCAGTTTGAACAACTTCTGGCTGCATGACTGGAGAACACATAGTGTGCAGCATCCCTTCACCTCTCACAGTAGATGAAGCATTTCCAGTCTGAAACTCTATCCCCCTCTCCAACCACAAAATTCTCTGATTCTGGCTCTTGACCTCAGACCATGACCTCCTAGAAGCCATAGACCTAGCACCACATTTCCCATTTTTTCCACACCTAATTTCTCTAATCAAAAATCCTCAGGTTCAGAAAACTTCCTTTCAGGATTGAGGCCAAGAAAGTGGGGAAAGGAGTTTCTGCCTGGCTGCATATCCAAGTGGAATGGATACAAGAAGCATGGCACAATGGGGATGCTTCTTGGCACTCACTTCAGTCTCAGCAGATATGCTACACCAAGTTAAAAAGACTCAGTGAGTTGTGACCACATTACTACTCTGCTGTTGCTGAAGCCACCACTGTTACTAAAAAGTCCCACAACTGATTTAACCCACAACCTAAGCCACATCCCCTTTCTACTCTCTAGGAGTTGCTTCTCCATCCCCTTCTCTGGGCTAATTTTCCAGATTCCCCCTCCTCCAATGTAGATCCTCCAGTCCAGGGTAACCAGGCCTTTACAGACACAACAAATCTTCCTCCTCCCCCCCTCTCCCTCCTGCTTTTAGTTCATCTGCCCACTCAAACAAATCCAAACTTACTCCCATTGCTCTCTCCTCGAGAGCAAAGGAGATGAGAAAAGGGGCCCCCCCACTGGCCTCATTCTCCCCTGTCTTTCATCCTTTAGTATCTCCATGATCCCGAAGCTACCATACAAAAAATATATACATTCAGTTCTCTAGAGCCAGCCTTCAATACCTCCAACTCCTTAGACCAGATGTCCTGAAACATCATGAAAATATTCATTTCTAAAACATTTCTCCTCCCTTTCCAATACTGGAAGTGCTAAAATTAAGTGCTTTTCATCCACTCACTTTCAAAGCTAGCAGTCCCCCAACTCCAAATTGGGAACTCCCTTCCAGATTACCATCATTAAGTTACCCCTCCCCCCCAAATGGGTGCCTTCAAGAAAGTAGTCTCGAAAATTTGAGCACTCTCCAAAATATTTTTTCAAAAATGAGACACCAGAATCAAACATCCCCCCTTCAAAAAATAGCTCTTCCCTCTAAAAACTTTGGTGTCCCAGCTCCAAAACCAGATGTGCCTTTCACCACATAAGTTGGCACCATAACTCCCCCAAAACAAGTGCCCCCCAAATCCATCACTGCCCTCCCTCAAGCTCCAAAATCTCAGTGTTCCATCTCCAACAAGGTATTCCCCACCTGTCCCAAAACCAGATATTCCTTTCTCTAAAAAGTTCTCTAACTGGTCCTTCAAATGAATGTCCCTCAAAGTTAACATCAACTAACACCAAACTAGCCTTCCCTACATAATTTAGGAGCCCCAACTTCTACGACCCTAAAGTAACCTGTCCCCAAACAAAGCCGGTGTCCCCTAAATAAATGTCTTCCTGCCCTTGCCCAACTAGCCCTCCCTCCAAAATCCAAAGATTCCATTTTTCACACCAGGTGTCCCTCTCGGAGTGCTGCACCTCCTAAGCTAGCACCCCTTCCTCCACAGCTTGCTTGCCATATAGATCTGTGGGTGACCACCTTCCAAACGAAGTATCCCCCCCAAAGAGGCCGCTCTTTCCAGATGAGCGACTCCAAAGGTAGCAGTCTCTTCCCCAAAGAACGCACCCCTTACTTCCCCTCACACTGCACTCCTGCTGGCCCCGCCCCTCGGAACGCGCCCCGCCCCGCCCCGCCCCGCCCCGCTCACCTACCTGCAAGGCACCGCCTCCGGCTCCGGCTCCGGCTCCCGCCCCGACCGCTGCCGCCCCCTCGTTGGGCCGCGCCTGGGCCGGTGCCCCCGCGCCCTCCGCGCCCTCATCTGTGCGCAGCCGCTTGCCCGGGCCCGGGTCGGCAGGGCCAGGGCCCGCGGGCAGTGGGGGCGGCGGCGGCGGCGGCGGTGGCGGCGGCTCCAGCTCGGACTCCCGCTTGATGCCCCGCGAGGGGCCGGACTGCGCGGGGGGCTGCGGGGGCGGCGGCTGCGGCGGCCGCGGCTGAGCCTGGGCCCCTTCCGCCATCCGCCCGCCCGCCAGCCCCGCCTCGCCTCCTCCGCCGCTCCGGGCCACGCGCGACAGGCCGCCGCCTCTCGCGCCCTCACACACGCCTCTCCGCACCGCACCCCGCCACCGGCCGCGCGACTGTCGCGACTCACGGGCTCCCGGCGGCCCCGCCCCCCGCGCGCGCGCGCGCGCGAGCGAGCGACTCCCCGAGGAGGCAGCACACACACACACACACACACACACACACACACACTCACGCACAAGCCGGCGGGGACGCGTGCGCGTGCGCGGTGGGCTGGCCCCTGGCCTCCCCTAGCCGGGCTCCCGGTAGCCTCGCTCTCAGCCTTAGCCTCGCTCTCACTATGGCCCTCGATGTCTCGCGGCTCACGTCGGAGAGCGCGCGCGCCCCGGCTCTCCCGCGCTCCCGGTGTCTCGTCTGTCTCTCAGTCTCTCGCTTACACACACTCACGCAAACCCTCGCACCCGAAGAGCCAGACACAGACACACCTCTCGAGGGCTCCCGACCCAAGGAAAGGAGTGGGGCGGGCCCGGGATCCCGAAGGGGGGAGGGGGCGGGGAAAGGCTATTTATTTGGGGGAGGGGCTAGGTAGCAGGAGAGAGCTGACTGGCCGCTGGGGAGAGGCGGGGCCGAGGGGAGGGGGCGAGACCCAAGCCCTTCGGCAATCTCCGTTTTTTCTAGCCAGTAGGGCCCGAGCCGGAGCCAACCAGGCTGTGAGGAAGGGATCGGCGAAATTCGGGAATCTCCGGGAGGCAGGGGGACGGATCCCGAGGAAAGGAGGCGGGGTCCACTGGCCTGCCGGACCCTGGATCCCAATAAAGAATGGAGGGGGTGTGGCCTGTTCTCCAGGAGAGGGGTCACTGCTCCTAAAGCCACTCTTCAGAGAAGGCACTTGTGGGGCGGAGCTATCAAGCAAGGGGCTGAGGCCTGAGAGCACTCCTATCTCTCTCAGGTTAGAGCTCCTATCACCGGGCTGCAAATTTAAAAGATTAAGTAGCTGAGATCCATTGAGACTGAGACTTCCGCAAGGTCAGGCTTACTACCTAACAAACCTCAGAGTGGGGATTTGAATCTCCTGTTTGTCCTGCCTGTATCTTGTTTTCCGTACCTATATGGCACAGGAGTCAGAAAAACCTGAGTTCAAATTCAACCTCAGACACGTACTTGCAGTGTGATCCTGGGCAAATTACTTATCCTATTTCCTCTACTGTAAAATGGGGATAATAACAGCACCAACCTCTCAGGATTGTTGTGAGATCAAATAACATGATGTTCGTAAAGCTCTTTAGTACACAATCTGGCACTTAGCAGGCAATTAATAAATGTTGACTTGAACATAAATCTTTAGCCTCCAAACTCACCTCTCATTCCACAATTTGCGGTTTGGGAGGGGCAAGGTTCGGGGGAGGAATGTGGCAATTCTTCTAAGAAGGTGAAAGAGTGAGACCTAATCTACCTGGGGCGGAGTCTCCCTTAGAAGGGAAGGGGGCGTGATCTATTCACCTAGGGCGGAGCCTACCTCGGAGGAGCCCGTTACTCTAAGAAGGCAGAGGGGCGTGGCCTACTAGCCTGGAGCAAGACTTTCATTCCCAAACTGGAGAGGTGCCTGGGCGGGAAGTACTTATCTTCTCAGTGAGAGTGATGGGCTGGGAGCCAAAGCGTGGGGGAGGAGGGGGCGGGGATGACCCTTGAACTAAGCTTTTATGAGTTCACCCATCTGGAGGCAGGGAAAGGTTGGTGTGCTTAGAAGAGATCTTTTTTCTGTCCCTCTGGCGCTGGCGCGCTTGCAAAAAAAAGGCCCATTGCAATAATAATAATGATGTTAATAAATAGCTAGCGTTTTATATAGCACCTGCGATATCCTGAGCAATGCGCGCAGCTCTTTACAATAATTATCTTTTTTGATCCTCACTACAACCTTGAGAGGGAGATGCTATTATTATTCCCTTTTTACAGATGAGACAGTCAGAGATTAAGTGATTTGCTTGAGGTTACACAGCCAGTATTTGAGGTAAAAAAAAAAATTTTTAACTCTTCTGTTTTAGTAAAACTCTAAGGCAGAAGGGCAAGAGCTAGGCAAACAGAGTCAAGTGATTTACCCAGGGTCACACAACCAAGAAGTTTCTGAGGTCACATTTGAACCCAGGTCCATCCCAGATTCTGCACAACCCAACCCCAATCCTAAAATAGTCCATTCATTCAAAAATCATTTATTCATTGCTAGGATGGAAAAAAAAAAAACACCCAACCTCAACCATCAAGGACTGTACATTCTTTAGGCCCTCAGGGGCTAGTCTTGGGTTTGATTTGCCTTGTGATATAGTCCGGTTGACAATGTTTCTGGTGCAAAGGCTTGAGGTAGCTCCTGGAGCCATAGGATATGGATTATAGATTTAGAGCTGAAAAGGGTTTTGGAGACAGGTAGTCCAACTCTCCCCTCCTCTGCTTTACAAGAGAGGAAATTAGATCCCAAATGGGCCAAGTGACTTGCCAAAGGTCCCACAATAAAGGACAGAACCAGATCTGGAGTTCCTCTGACCCCCAATCCAGCAATCTTTCCCCTTTGCTGTCCTACCTTTCTTTAAAGATCTCAGATCCATCTTTGACACTGCCTCTTGGGAATTCACAATTTGTAAGGACAAAGGGCCTCCCAAGCAGGGCCTGAGTTGAACTGAGGCACAGTGGTCTAACTCAAGCATCAAGTGGACCAGGTGATGTCAAGTGGTGGAGAGAATGTTGGGTTTGGAGTCAAAGGACCTGAGCTTTGAATACCAACTCTTCCAGACTCTGTGGTCTTGAGTATCCAGATTCCCTCCCTCTCTGGAGGTCAGGCACTTCCTCTGTAAGCTCAGGAGTTTGAACTAGACAATCTTCTAAGAGCCTTCCAGCTGAAATGGAAGCTAGCTGAAGTAGCTGGCCGATTTCTCCCCCACCCCACCCTCAGGGGACAGCCCACCCATGCAGGCAGGCTGGGGAAGCAGGAACCACCTTCAGTCAATGTACCAAAGGCAAATGATGCCCATCCTAGCTTGGAGGCTGGAGCTAGGACTGTCCAAAGGTAATCAGGAAATGGGATTATTCTCTGAAAACTTCCAAGCCCTACCTCCCAGGACAAGGTATGGGGCCAGGTCTGCCCAGTGGTTCACTCTGTCCTTTGTTTGGAGCTATCCCTGGTTAATCCCAAATCCCTTGGGAAAACAGAGATAGGTATTAAAGGAATGCTTGAATGCAGAGGGTGAACAAAGAGAAACCAGACCCTGCTGGATAAACAGGCATGTATGGAATACCTACCAAGCACCAGGAGAAGTGGGGGAGGGGGAACAACAAAGAAAAACTGCTGACTGGGAAGGACCCCAGCCTACCCCCCCAAAACAATTACCACTCTCAAACTTGTTTGTATATAGGAATCAAAATGTTCCTTGGGAAGGGGACATGAGTTGTTGTTGCAGGATGAGGGCAGGCTGGCAAATAATCTGTGTGATTGGAAGCTGAGATTGGAAGGAAAGAAGATAAAGATGCTGGGGAAAGAGGGGAAATAGCCATTCCTTTAGTCCTGAGATTCTTGTATACTGGACCATTTTAGCAGTCTGGTGAAACCCACAGACCCTTCCTCAGAATCATGTTTTTTAGATAATTGAAGAAAATGCTAAATTTCAGTTAGATTAGTGAAAGGAAAAATGTAGTTTTGCTCCCATCCAAATTCACAGATTCCTAGAAACTTTGCATAGACCTGTAGATCTCAGATTAAGAGGGAAAGGAGAAAGGAAAGGAATAAGCATGTATATAGAGCCTACAATGTGCCAGGTATTGTACTCAGTGCTTTTTACAAACATGATCTCATTTGATCCTCTGCTCTAGTAGAAGGAAAAGAAGGAATGCATGTTTTAGCTTCAAAATCCTTTGTTTCACAACATCTGGAACCCACCTCAGTTAGGTGCCTGGAAGCACCTACCGTGGTCCAAGAAGTAAATGTTGCTCCCTACAGCTGGAACAGAAAACAAACTATGACAAGGAGTTGGGAGCCACCCAGATCCCTGGCCCCTGCTCCATGAAGTCGCCTCCTTACAGGAAAAACAACTAACTGCTAAGGCACTAGCCAGGGGCAATGATTCAGAGCTGCCCCCAGGGTCCCACACCAGACCTGGCACAAACCACCCTTGGAACTTCTGGAAAATGCCCAAAGCAAACAGAATTGTCCCCCTCCAAAAGAAAAGCAGCAGCACTGAGGTCCCTGGAGTCCCCCAAGCTCTCAATCGTCTCTAAATAACTAGAGAAAAAGCAACCAAAATAGACAGACCGGTCCTACCCCACCACTGGCTTGCATTTTACAAAAGCATGGCAAGATAAATGTCCACCATGCTTGGGGTGGGGAGGAAGAGGAAGCAAAAGCAGACTCCTGCCATGAGGCAGACTGATCCCAGAGTAGATACCCAGCCTAATGAGAAACTGGATTCCAGCTAGGACAAATGCGGGCTTTTTAAACCAGTCATTCCAAGCATAAAACTGGCCAGGCTAGACACCAGCATGGCCTCCTGACATTGGCATCCCTCGCCTTCTTTTCTGCGCCTGGACTTTATTGAACATAGCTCTGCCTGTAGGCTAGAGAGCTTGGCACTAGCATTCTCCACATAATGAGCGTGTCTAGGTTCTATTTCAGTAGAATCTGATGAGGATGATAACAGGGTCATTGAATTCATTGCTTTCTTTTAGTGCCAGCCCTCCCTGCCCTTTGGCTCTGAGGCTTCCTGCATTGTCCTCCTGGCTTTTTAAATTTCCTTTCTTACTGTTGGGAAAGAGGGAGGAGAGGCAGAGCTTTCTCCCATTTCATTTTCCAGGAAGATAATACCTAACCCAAAGTGTCCCTGGTACAGGGTTTTACTACAGGGAGTCAAAGCTCGTTCCCCTTACACTGGCAATCTGTAGGTTCAGCAAATGGAAGTCTTCCTCGAGGTCTTGTTTCCCCATCCATCACTGGTGGCAGAGGTGGAAAAGAACCTGGGCCATCTGTTGTCCAGCTGTTTAGTTGTATCTGACTCTTGGTGACCCCCGAGGACCACACTGAGCATGGGGCTTCCTTGGCAAAGATACTGGAGTGGTCTGCCTTGTCCTTTCCCAGTGGATTAAAGCAAACAAGTTAAATGACTTGTCCAAGGTCACAAGACTAGTATTTGAGGCTGGATTTGAACTCAGGTCTTCCTGACTCCTAGCCCAGCACTTTATACATTGAGCCATGTAGCTGATTCAAAAAGATTATGACACAGTGAGGTCCTGAAGAGCAAAGGTTGTTTTTTGTTGTTTTGGGGGTTTTTTGTCTTTCCCAATGAATTACATACCTGATGCCTAATACAGACTTGTTAATTGACACTGAATTTGAAGTCAGGGTACTACACTCTAGTGTTATAGAAGAAAGAGCACAACAGTACTTACTGTGTGCCAGGCACCCATGCCAAACACGTAACAAGTATAGTTTTGCCTGATTTGATCCTCAAAACAACCTTAAGAGAGGAAAGAGGAGAGAAAGAAGAGAAGGGGAAAGAGAGATGGAGGAAAAGGAGAAGGTGGGAGCAAACCAGGGCCTTGGGAACATCTGTGCTTGGGCACTTACCATCCGGTCAGGCAAATTTGAAAAAACACTACTCAGTCCAAAAGAAAAACTTTGATGGATAAGGAAATTCAGAAAGTGAATAAATGTTCTGGAACCCAAGGAAGAAAGGAGAATCCAAAGGGAGGGGATGGTTAACAAAATCAAAAGTTGCAAACAAGTCAAAGACGGAGAACACCAACGGGTGAGAGTCTTTTTTCTAGTGTGGTAAGGTCTGAAGCTAAATTGCTAGTTGATGAGAAGTGGATGGGTAATCAGGAAGAGGAGGCAACTTTCAAGGAGTTTGGCAACCCAAGGGAGCAGTGAGGCCAGGAAAATAGCCTAAGGGGATGCAGGTTCAAGTGAAAGCTTTTTAAAATGGGGTATGATAGGGAAAGCCAGGAAGACACTCCACACAATAGCATTCTCCCCCCTCCTTTATTTTCCCCAGTTCTACAAATGCCAGTCCCCAAAACAATAAACATAGAGAAAGAGTGTCGTTCTGACTACTAGTTGAGCAAAGTCAGGGATTCCTAAAATAGTACCGTGGCTGACAACTGAAAATGTCACATTTTGAAGTCAAGCTGAGCCCTTCAAAGTAGTAGACTATTCAGAAGGCTGTGACCAATTTTGCAAGGCCAGATCTTCTCCCAGGGGTGTGTCACACAAGAAAGCTGTTACCCTCACCCAAAGCATCCTCCTTACCTTACCCACTTAACCATTTCTGCTCCTGTTCCCTACCATTGGTTCCAACAGAAAAATGTAGAATATCACAGTGGCAAGGGATCTCAAAGGTCCTCTTCGCCGTTTCTGCCAGGAATGACCTCTATAAAATCCCCTGATAAATGAGCATTCAGTCTACTTTTGAAGAACTCCAGAGCTGGGGAGCTCATTACCTTATCTGGCATTCCTTCCCACTTTAGGACTGTCCTGGTTAGTATCAGCAAGCCTTTCACTCTAGCAGACTAAAAAGTACCCTTCTGAAGTTCACGCCCATTGCTCCTAAGTGAGCAAGTTTGAAGTACGGAACCCCGAAGGTCATTTAAGGGAGGAGTACTTGAGGCGGAGACCGTGAGGTCCGGAGAAAGGAGCAGTCTTTGTGCTAAGTGCGGAGGATGTAAAGAGGTGATAGCGCCGGAAGGAAGCGACTCACATCTCTCCCTGAATCTCTCCGGACCAGTCTCTGGTGACCCATTTCATGCCTAGTCTCCCCCCAAATACATCACGATCCTTCGGGAACTCTGCTTTGGATTGTTATTCGCCCCACCTCACCTCGGCCATTCTCACCTCTCCTCTCAGCCCATCCAAACCCTACTTTCCAGGAAGAAGCAGCTCAAAGTCGCAGCCACGTCCTCTGGGAAGCCTTGGCAGCCCACGGAGCCCAGAAGGGCCTCTCCTCTCTCTGAACTCCAGCAGCCACTCCATATGAGCCTTGGGGATTGGGGGATGGGGGGCTCGAATTGTCCCCCTTCGGCACTCATCTCTGCTACATACTGGCTGACCACGGGGCGGTCTCTTACCCTGAGGCTCAGGGAACCCTCTAAGACTAGAAGTAGCAGCACAGACAGTGAAATATCACAGGTCTGAGAAGCAGCCAGGTGGCTCAAGGGGTTGACAGGCAGGGCTAGAGATGGGAGGTCCTGGGTTCAAATTTGACCTCTGACACTTCCTAGGTATTTATGACCCTGGGCAAATTCCTTAATCCCCCATTGCCCGACCCTTACTTAGTCTTCTGCCTTGGAACCAAATCTAAAACAGGAAGGTAAGGGTTTTAAAAAAAGAAATCACAGGAATATCTGGACAAAAGCAACAAAAAAGACTCAATGATAAGCCCTTTGAAAGGATAGTGTGTATGAGTATATGCCTGTTTAGAAGACATATAAAATATGTATAGATGCTCACATATACACAGACACATACGTATCCGTTCATGTTTTTACATATGCCCAGACACATGAGTGCACAGCCTTCCCCAGGGTTGTTGGGGTGAGGAGGAAGAACCACTGAGGGCCTTGGACCCCACTCCCCCTCACCCAGAGCCCCCTAGGCAAACCACCTCCTACTTCCATCTTCATTCCTTTGGGGAGGACTTCATGAGTTCTGGAAAGGTTAGATTCCAGACCACTGTGTCCAGCTGCAACCTGGGAGCATCTATCACCACCATACTTCAGTAGCCCAGGCAGCTAAGTAGTACCATGGATAGAGCACCAGGCCTGAAGTCAGAAAGGCCTGAGTTCAAATCCAACCTCAGAGACTTACCAGTCATGTGACCCTAGGCAAGTCAGTCAACCTGCCTCAGTATCCTTACCTGTAAAATGGGGCTAATATTAGCACCTACTTCCTAGGATTATTGGGAGTTCTCAAATGAGATAATATTTGTAAAGACAGTGCCTGGCACATATACAATATGTGCTAATTAAATTGTTTCCTTCGCTCCTCTCTGTAAATTTGACCCATTGGTCCTAGTTTTCTCTTCCCAAGAGAAATGTAGAAACTAATAGGCTCAAAGAATTTACAGTTGGAAGGGAATGTACATATCCTGCCTTTCTATCCCTTCCCTTTCCAGATGAGGAAACTGAGGTCCAGACAGGAAAGGGACACAGAAGTAGCTAAAATCCAACCAGAACTAGAAATCTGATGCTTTGCTAATTTATCTTTTAAAAAAACGAGGCTGTTGTAATACTCTTTTTTTATCTAACAGCTGATATCGTTGACACCCCTCCCCCTGAGTCCTCCCTATTAACAATGAAAAATAGTTAAGAAAAACAACCAGCACAATGTAGACCACATCCATAGCCCCCCACTTCTCCGCTGAGAGAGGGGAGACATGTTTATATCACATGTTCTCTGGTCATTGCCCTTCATCTGAATTCAGCAGCAGAATTCTGAACACTGTTTTCATTTATACCTTTGTAGTCACAGGGTATATTAACCTCCCAATTATTCTCACTTGAATCTTCAGCCATTCACACAAGTCTTTCAGTGGATCTCTGAATTACTCATATTCCCAATTTCTTCTCATGAAAAAATAGTCCCTTATACTTTTCGGGCCCATTTTGTTCAGTGGGTGCTCCCTTTGTTTCCAGCTTTCTGCTATCACTGAAAGTAACAATAGGAGCTTAATAAAAGTTAACTTCAGTATCCTTGGGGCCTTCTGGTCAGGGTCTGGTTCCCTCCATAGCAAGTTGACTGGGGGGATTCCTGAGTCAACAATTTAGTAACTTGGCAAATAGAGCACTAGTCAGTCAGGGAAATCTGGATCCAAAACTTCTCTGCTGTGTGACTATGCAAAAATCACCTAAGTCTCTGAGCCATCAATAAAATGATAAAATTGGACTAGATGACCCTGAAAGTCCATTCCAAGCCTAAATACTGAGAACTATTGCCTTGGGCAAAGTCCACCCTTGCCCACATTCCAGAGTATCCTGACTGGTGGCCAATGATGAGTCAAGGCATGGTGGTCTGATGGCTCCCAGCAAACTATGAATTAAATTCTTGCTTATTATTTAAGAATGGCTATCTAAGGGTTTGCTTAATTAAGGCATACTGACATGTACCTCCTGACATATACCTAGATGTACTCCCCAGAGTTAGGGAAATATGGAAGAAAAAAAGGAAGAAAGAATGGGAGGGAGAGGGGAAGGAAGGAAGGAAGGAAGGAAGGAAGGAAGGAAGGAAGGAAGGAAGGAAGGAAGGAAGGAAGGAAGGAAGGAAGGAAGGAAGGAAGGGAGGGAGGGAGGGAGGAAGGAAGGAAAGAAAAAGGAAGGAAGGGAGGGAGGAAGGAAGGAAGGAAGGAAGGAAGGAAGGAAGGGAGGGAGGAAGGGAGGAAGGGAGGAAGGAAGGGAGGGAGGGAAGGAGGGGGGGAAGGAGGGAGGGAGGGAGGATTTATTAAGGACTGTGTAAGAGGCATGACCCTATGCCCTAGGAATATAAATGTAAGCAAAAGGAAAGACAATCCCTGTCTGCAAGGAGCTTACATTCTAATAGAAAGCAACAGGTAAAAATAGAGCTGCAAAATGAGGGAGAATGAGGCTAGTAGAGGGAATGGAGGGGAAGAGGAAGGTACTAGATGCCACTGCCTGGTTTTAAAGCCCAGAAAGTCAAAATGAAGGCCAGGAGGAGAGTAAAGACAGATAGATGGGCCTGGGCTTTTCCACAAAATGGAGGTTTCAGGAGGCACTCACCAATGAGAGAAGGGGTTCCTAGAAACTGCCTCAAGGCTTAATTTCGTGAGACTTTGTCTGCCTCATGCTGCCCCCAGCCCTGCCCGACTTGTTTTAAAACCAACAATATTCAGCTCCGCGAGATTGGGTTTCAGATGAAGCAATGCCCTTTAGGATTTTGTTTCTTTCTTTATTTCCCCGTGTGACTCAATAGATTCCTGTAGTTCTGGATGTTCTGGGCAGGAGATCAAGTGTCGCTCGGAGTCAGGTTAATTTCCACAGGTGCCTCAGGTGCCTTCATGTAATGGTTCAATAACTCACTCCTCGACCTGTGAAGTTCCTCTGCCTGATGCGGCTGTCAGTGGAGCTGATTGCTGAGATCCCCTGAGAACTCGGTCTCTCTGGCCAGCCTTGTTACTTTCCCCATATTGAATGTGGCTCCTTCGGGTAACCAATGATTTTCATCTCAGCCCAGCCTACCACCTGCACAATGCACTCCATCGATAACCCTTGCAAATCCCAGTAATTCAATGGTAAAAGCCTTTAAGCAGGACATTAAAGCACCAGAAAGAACCCGGGGGAGGCCTGCAGCAGCTTCTTGTCCTTACATCCAAATGGCCACAACCTCTCAGACCAGCTAAAGTGCTGAGTAGGGATAAAACTTCTAAGAGAAAGGGGAGGGGGGGGGTAGGAGAAAACCCTCCTTGGGCTTATATGCAAGTGGACTAAGGAAACTGTCCATGACTATCCCATTTCCTCAGCAGCAAGGAAGGGAGGAAGGGAGGAAACCCCTATAAACTGGATTTCCCTTGGTTCTGGCCCTCCTATCTAGTCTACCAAGCATTTATTAAATACCTACTATGTGCTAGGTGGCACAGTGGATAAAGTTCTAGACATGGAGTTAGGAGGATCTGAGTTCAAATGTGGCCTGATCCTTAATAGCTATGTGACCCTGGGCCTGTTTGCGTCAGTTTCCTCATCTGTAAAATGAGCTAACAAAGGAAATGGCAAATCCGTATTTCTGACAAGAAAGTCCCAGATGGAGTCAGGAAGTCAGACATGACTGAACAACAAGGCACAGGATCTTGATTTGGTCTCTGTAATGAACTAAACAAATGGATAAAGCCAAAATGTCAGGCAATCCTAAAAGTTCTACATTCTACAATGAAACACAACATGTAAACAGATAAGCAGAAGAACAGGGGATAGGCTGATGGCTTTATTACTACTGGGAACTCCCAGGTAAAGAAACTTTCTTTTCCAATTGAGGAAACCAAGAGAAACAGAGTGAAGTGACTTGCCCAAGGTCACTCAGGTATCTAGTATCTGAGGCTGGTTTTGAACTCAGGTCTTCCAAACTCCAAGTTCATTGCTTTATCCCCTGCCATGCTACCTAACTGTTTCTGACACACATTGATCACACAGGTTAAGGTGGCTCTGGAACCCAGGTCTTCCTATCTTTAAGTCAAACTCTCTACCCATTTCATCATACTGCCTCTCTCAGAGAGGCATTCTTGTTCAGTTGTGATTCTCTGAGACTCCATAAGGGGTTTTCTTGACAAAGATACCATTTGACAGATAAGGAAACTGAGATAAGTGGACTTAAGTGACTTGCCCAGGGTCACACAACTAGTGTCTGAGGCCAGTCTTGAATCCAGGACCTCCCAACTCCAGACCTGGCTCTCTATCCACTGTGCTGCCTAGCTGCCACCTCTATGTGGATCACACCTCATCATGCAATCTCTCCCTCCAGGACTAACAGCTCACAGGATCCTGAGGGCTTAGAACTTCCTCCAATGAACAGCCTTCCTTTCCTCACCACAGTTGTGACCTGCATAATGTTATTCATTATCCATTTGTGGATCTTTGTGAGAAACAGCTACCAAATGGACAAACCAAACCAGCTGGGTGAGGGCATTAGCAGTATGACTTTGCTAAACAGATTGCTCAGAGACCCCCAGCTGGACTCAGCGCTAAGCTACCACCATGAGGTGCTACCCCAGTGGGATGGGGAGACCACTGACCTGTAGGACCCCAAAGCCCACGGCTCTGGCCAACAACTCCTCTGAGCGTGCCAGGAGCAGCGCTATCGAGGCAGCCCAGCCCGTGCTTCCAGGCTGATTTTTCTAAACTACCCCTTACCCTGGAGGACAGGCAGAATCTCAGAGCTAGGAAGGACCTCACATCCCTTCCAGCAGACTCCAAAGCGGAACAAGTTGGCTCTCCTAACAGATATAATAAATGGTCTTCTACCTTTGCCTGAATACCGCCAAGGAGAAGGTGTCTCACCTGAAAAATGAGCTTGAGAAGGAAATGGCCCATCACTCCCGGATCTGCTTCTACAAGGGGAAGAGGCACATTTGTAAACTACCGACTTGACAAAAGCAATTCACTCCTGCTGCACTCCTCTTTCTCTGTAGAGATTGAATGCAGCCACCCTTGGGTGCAAGCATCTCTCTGGGGCAGGTTCTGTTGAGTTCCAAGGTTTACTCTTCTCTATAACTACCTTTTTTCACTGTAGCCATCCATACCTTGAAGCTGTTTTCTTCCTTGAGTAACTATCTCTCTGTGTCTCTGTCTAGAGTGTGTCTCAGCAACTTTAACTAGATACAGTGTTGACTACCAGTTGAATAAATCCCTTCAAAGCTAAATGGTGGCAGCAGCTAGGTGGCTCAGTGAATTGAGAGCCACACCTAGAGACAGAAGGTCCTGGATTCAAATATGACCTCAGATACTCCCTAGCTGGGTGACCCTGGGCAAGTCACTTAACCTCCACTGCCTAGCCTTTCCATCTCTTTTGTCTTGGAACCAATGTATCAATTAATTCTAAGGTGGAAGGAAAGGGATTAAAAAAAAAAGCTAAATGGTTAATTGTGGAGACTGGGGAGGAAGGAGGAGAAAGAAGCTCCCTCCTCTTCTCCTTTCAGGACTTTTTCCCATAAGGCAGCTCCTGGATTGCAAAGTCTTCTGCTCTCATTCCAAAATAAGTCCCTATTTAAAGCTCTGAGATGCATGGCTAATTTGTTTGCTCAGCCAAATCATAGTTTCCTTTTTCACTCAATCAGAAAGATGGCATCTCCTCATAAAGAAAGAGGTACCTTTTCAGCTAACTACCTCAATAGCCTTTTGTGATCATATTCTGAGCCTCTGGTACTACCTCAATTGAGAGAGGAGGGATCCCCTCCCTCCAATTAATAAACCATTGACTTAATCATGTCATGAACCACTGATTTTTTTTAAAAAGTGATGTTTTTTGGGGGAGACAGTTGAAATCCAGTATGGTTCTGCTAGTCTTCAATCCATTAGCATCTCTCTTTTTTTTTTTTTAAATTAAACCCTTACCTTCTGTCTTGGAGTCAATACTGTGTATTGGCTCCAAGGCAGAAGAGTGGTAAGGGCTAGGCAATGGGGGTCAAGTGACTTGCCCAGGGTCACACAGCTGAGAGGTGTCTGAGGCCAGATTTGAACCTAGGACCTCCCATCTGTAGGCCTGGATCTCAATCCACTGAGCTACCCAGCTGCCCCTCATTAGCATCTCTCTTAAAGAGAATGAAGCTGGTCTTCCAAATTAAAGAGGGAATCAACCCCAAACCTCACAGGAATCCCTTGATGTATAAGGATGACATTGAACTCTATTGCTCCACTAAAAATACATTAAACAGACCCTCCATTTTATGTGCAGTCTTTCTCCAAAGGTCTCAGAATGCCATTTGGACTACTGAATTATAATGACTAATGATAAGGAATAAAATGGTTGCATAAGTCAAGGAAAGGCAGAAGTCACCTTGAACCAATGGACATTCACCAGGCATACCTTCCTCTCCCCCCCCCCCCCCCCGGCAGGACCCACAGAGCATAAAGATATCAAGGAGAAGGTTGTGGCCGAATGCATTAAGAGATTTCCTGGCATTGTGAAATCATAACTGAATGGGAAGGATGCATTTAAAGCAATTAACACCTATGTAGCATCACTCAATGGACCCTTTCAGAACAGTAGGATGGATCATAAAGGATCCCAAAGTACCCTAACAAGACCCCATGCAACATTAATGAAACACGAGGTCCATTACCCAAATGTAGCTCTAGAAATAGGAACACTTCCTCACAAAAGGGAGCATGATGATTAGTAGATGTTCTCAGAACATATCCCACAGTTCCCTCCCAAAGCTATGAACCTCCTTTCAGAATAAGCAGATGTTACCCCACCGAGCAAGAGACAAGGATGATAATAGGTATGCCATGCCACTGGATTTGTCAAACTCTCCTCCAAGCATGTTACCTCTAGATGGTGCCCATGAAATGGTCATGATCAAAGAATGGAATCCAAAAGCCCTCCAAGGGCAACAACTGCATTAATTCAGCTGTCAATATGTTGCAACCGAGTCTATGGAAATAGAAGGGCTTATGATGGTAATTCAAGGCCACTGGAAATTACAGAAGGGTTATCCTTAAGGAATCTGGACTTATCATGTAGATTATGCAAGGAAATAATAGAAGCTGTGTAACAGATCACTGTAAGCTGCAAAAGTGTAGCACCTACTGCATACCTACCCAGACAAGACCTGGTGGCTAGAATTCAACATCAGAAGCTTACTGTATTTCATGGACTGACAGATGACAAATGGCCTACTAAAAATCCACACCTCAACATACTCTGGAGAACTCAACCAGTAAACTATTCTGGAATGAGACAAAACTGGGGCCCACAATCATCCAAACATAATATTGATCCATGTAGATCCATAGAACTAATACCCACAGACATAGGCTACATTCATGCCTCTGTCTTTTCTCCTATGACAGAGAATCACTTTTCCTAAAAGGAGACAAAGTTATCCTCAAGATCTGATTGGATCTTGCTTCCCTGAAGAAGCTTCCTGGTCACCTAAGTATATACAAATTCCCAGTCATATGGAATCTAGGAAATTAGTGGGCACCTAAAACCAGGTGGTGACAGAAAGCATTGGCATAGTGAATAGAGTGCTGGATAGCCTGGAATCAGGAAGACCTGAGTTCCATTTTTTTCTCAGACATTTCCTTGCTGAATGCCTGAGCAAGTCACATAACCACTCTCTGCCTCAGTTTCCTCATCTGTAAAATGGGGATGATAGCACTTATTTCATAGGGCTGTTGCAAGGATCAAATGAAATACTATTTGTACAGCATTTTGGAAACTCAAAGTGCTATGTAAAGGCTAATTACTATTATTGTTGTTGAAATCATCCTACTCTGATAACCTGCTAATAGATACCTTTCCATAAAGAGGTGAAGGAAGCTGGGTCTGCCAAAGGTGTTGATAAGTACCACTGCATCTTTGTTGCATTAGGATGAATTAAATCTCCTTCATATTAATTACTCAATGACTCATGAGTTGTTGTTGGTTCTTTAGTCATGTTCAATTCTTCATGACCTATTTGGGATTTTCTTAGCAAAGATACTTGGAGTGATTTGCCATTTCCTTCTCCAGCTCAATTTTCAGATGAAGAAACTGAGGCAAACAGGGGTAAGTGAATTGCCCAGGGTCACACAGCCAGTAAGTATCTGAGTCAGACTTTGAACTCAGGTCTTTCTAAATCCAGGCTATCCAGCACTCTATCTAGTGTGCCACTAGCTGCCCAACTGATTTGTATCTCATTTCTTCCCCAAATGGAATCTGAACGGCCTGTTAGAATCCACCAAAACTCAGGAACAATGTTTTTTAAAAGGTGTTGCCATATCAAACACTCATAATCTTTCAGCTACATGGAATGGAAAACTTTCAAAAGATGAAGACCTCTGAGAGGAGGCAAAACCATATTGGGGTAGGATGAAGTACATTTCATCCTCATTCTCCTATCTGCCACCAAAGTTGTTCCAGGTATGCTTGTAACAAGCCTAGAGAGGACAAATTTCTTTTCAATTCCAAATTAGTCATTTTATCTACCTGTGCAGTAAGTAGTCCATGGAACATTAAATGTAAAAGAATAAGAAGGCAGCTAGGTGGTTCAATGGATAGAGAGCCAGGCCTGGTGATGGGAGGTCCTAGGTTCAAATGTGACCTCGGAAACTTCCTAGTTGTGTGACCCTGGGCCAGTCATTTAACTTCCATTGCCTAACTTTTAACCTTCCTCTGCTTTAGACTCAACACTTAGTATTGACTCTATGATGGAAGATAGGGGTTTTTAAAGAAAAGAATAATGGCAGTCTGGTGACTTGTTTCAGGACTGGCTCTTTATGAACCCCTTCCAGAAAAAGATTTGAATAATGAAGCAATAATACATCAGAAACTCTCCCTTTTCCACATACCAATAAATAATTCTGCATATCAAAAGATTTCAAAAAGGCCTTAAGAATTCTATAAATGAACTATACTTGTAACTGGAGAATGATTACACACCAAACTATTGCCCACAGTCACCTGGATGCAACACTGGCAAGGGACAGAGGGAGAGAACAGACCTGTGATTTTACCTGTGTAGATGACTAACAGTCTGGAGACTGCAAATGCAGTGCAACCTCCCCTCTGAAACTTCAAGCCTTGAGTACTATAAGGTAAGTGCCTTGTCCAAGTCATACAGCCAGCACATGTCAGAGACAAGACTTTGGCTCAGGTCTTCTTGGCTTTGAGGTACTCAGCTC
The DNA here is from genome assembly GCF_027887165.1 of Monodelphis domestica. Lineage (NCBI taxonomy): Eukaryota > Metazoa > Chordata > Mammalia > Didelphimorphia > Didelphidae > Monodelphis > Monodelphis domestica. The sequence goes on from NC_077231.1 coordinate 98,799,647, forward strand.
TCTTGCTACAAGTCGCCTCTGGATAGCATTGCTGCACAAAAATGTACCAGTTAGGAATTTATTTAGGATGCTACCATCTAAAGATTGGTACTCTCCAAGGTACACAAAAAGAGATGTGAATGTGTGAAATGAGAAGCTGACAAGATATAGAGACTGAGAAGGAGAAATCAAAACAACGTGGGAACAGGATGTGGGCTCTATAACCTCTGTTGTCCTGGTTGCTGCTGGGGCTGTCCCAGAGATGGGGCAAATACAGTTCATTTGTGGAACTCTTAAAGACTTTTGGAAGTCTGTCAATATTGAGATTTCTTCTTTTTTAGCTTATGAAAGAAAGTGAGCTTCTGGTGAATTATTGCCTCATTAGTCAAGCCTTTTTGTTTTGAAGGAGTTCATCAAGAGAAATCCTGGACAAGTCACTATATTGCCAAGTGATTTACTAGAGGGGAACCTTAGCCCTAAAAGATTTATTCTGCTACAAAAAGCAGAATACAAGCTGCTTGTGCAATAATATATTATAAAACATTAATGAAAGGATAATAATGGGATAATTATGGCAAAATAGTGACATGTCCCAGAGATAGGAGAATCTGAAGTCTCTCCAAAAAGGGAAGAACAAGATGAATGACAACAACAATAATCACAACTGACAATTGGATAGCTCCTTAAAGTTTGCAAAGCTCTTTATCTATTTTCATTTGAACCCTATGATAACCCAGTGTGCTAGAAATCACAGGTGTTATTTCCAATTCCAAATGAGAGGACTGAAAGGTGAAGTAATTATTAGCTAATAAAGCTAATAATAGAGGTGGAATTTGAACCCAAGTTTCTAGGACTAGAAAGGAGTCTTTAGAAACCCTAACACTTAAAGAAGTAGATTTACTGCAGCAGCTAGGTCTGAGGTGGCCAACCTATGGCACGCATGCTGAAGGGGGCACTCAGAGCCCTCTCTGTGGGCATGCACGCCATTGCCTCAGTACAGAGTTCACCAGAGTTCATTACTAGAAAGTCAGGGCAATGCAGGGCTGCTCCCCTCCTCTCCAAGCACACCTGAGGACATTTCTCACATCACCTACCCCTCATAAAAGGTTTGCCATCACTGAACTAGGTTGTTCCGTGGACCCTAGTTAGAAGGCTCAGCAGAATGAGAGCCAGGTCCAGAGACAAGAGGTCCTAGGTTCAAATCTGGCCTTAGACATTAACTAGCTGTGTGACCCTGGACAAGTCACTTAGCCCTGTTGCCTAGCCTGCACCACTCTTCTGCCTTGAAACAAATACACAGTGTTGATTCTAAGATGGAAGGTAAGGGTTTAAAGAAAAAGTTTGCCTACTTCATACTAAGATAAGGCAAGAAGAGACCAGCTAGAAAACTTGGATTCTCATCTTACAATGATCATCAGAGTATCATTTTTAATATGGAAGTCCCAGAAATCCAGTAGCCATTGACCAGGGGAAAGAGAGTTGCCAGGAAAAGGTGGACAAGTCCTGGGGAACTGGCAAAGTTTCCCCCTGATTATAGTGGTTAAGGGAATGAGAAACCTGGCTAGCCTTTACAAACCCTCATTGATTCTGGGGCCTCAGGAAAATGCCCCTACAGCTTAGGTGAAGTGGGGTACATTCCCGGACAGAGGAAGCCGATACTAGAGGGAGGGATGACAGCAGCAAAGGGATTTCTGATTGACAGATTGGTGTGGCAGGGAACCACTGACTTATAGGGGAGGTTGGGGTTCCACTGGGGAAATAGTCCTCACTTCCTCAGGGCATTATCTGGATTCTGAGGACCTTGGCTTTAGCTGCAGCTCAGATTCACAACCTTCCTCCGACCCATCCAGACAAATGTAAATTCTTCTACTAAACATTTAAAAGTCTCCCTGTATCTTTCCCAGCTAGTTGACACATTACTTTCCCTTCACACATTTTTAGGTGACAGCCATACTAGTTTGTCAGCTATTCCAAATCAATAAATCTCTCAATAAGCACTTATTAATCACCAACTATGTGTGATTAATACTGGAAATACAAAGAGAATGAAATAGTCCCTAACCTCAAGGAATATATGCGTGTGTGTATGTATTTGTATACACATTTTTATATATGTACACATATGTATATATGCATGTTTATATGCATTTATATATGTGTATATGCATAGATATGAATAAATAAAATAAATACAAGCTATCTGGGGAAGGGCGGGAGAAAACACTAATTTCCTATAGAAGGTAATAAGTGCTTGAGCTGAATCTTGAAGGAAAGGAGGAATTTTAAGAAGAGGAGTAAGGGGGTACATTCTAGGCAGAGGATTCTCTCTCTCACCACCTTCCCTTTGCACTAGCTGAAACCTCATGCCTGGAATGCTCTCCTTCCTCATCTTGCCCCTTGCCACCCCAAAGCCGTTTCCTATAAGAGACCTTTCTTGATTCCCCCAGTTATTCATACTCCCTTCTCCCCCAGTAAAAATGCCCATTTAATTCTTTTACCTGTACTTTATGGATTTTTCACACCTGTCTCCCTATGGGTTTCTTCCTCTTCATCTCTAAACATCTCCAGGGCAAGGATTGCCCCATTTCTATATTTGTTTTTTGGTTTTCCCCCCCAGAGCATAGTCCAGTGCTTTGCCTTTAATAAATATCCATGCTACTTGGTTCAAATCTGGCCTCAGACACTTCCCAGCTGTGTGACCCTGGACAAGTCACTTGACCCCTGTTGCCTAGCCCTTAACACTCTTCTGCCTTGGAACCAATACATACCTTCCAAGATGGAAGGTAAGGGTTAAAAAAAATTTTTTTTAATATCCATGCTGGAGCAGATAGATAAAGAGTTTCAGCCTAGTATCCCCTGACTCTGAAGAGAGCAGAATGGCCTTGGACTCTGGCTCTATGCTGCTTCCCTTCCTGAAAGGAATCAAAATCTCTTTTGGAGCAGGGTGCTGGCTCTCCTTGCCTCCCTGGGAGTCTTTTCTTGACAGATCCATGGGCAAACATAGCCTGCCTAGGTAGGAACCACACATACACTCCCCACCCTTCCAAAGCAGCCATGCTATACTGGTTCAGTTGAATTGAATAGTCCTGGGAACCTGATTTACAAGGTTGAGGAGAAATCACTGTTCCTTTGCCCTCCTCCCCAGCCCAGGCTCTGCATAAAGCAGGCATCGGGTGTTCTTCCCAGTAAGACACCGAAATCCCAAAAGGGAGAGAAGGGAATGATTGGAGTGGCTTTCAGTGCCTGCCTGTCCTTCCGGAGAAGATAAAAGAGGAAGAACTGAAAAAAGTGGGCACAGGATACGGGGCCCTGACTTATGAGGAGATGACCTTCAGTCTCGTGCGACAGCCAATGCCAAGGCTGGTGTCCATCCAACAGCAGACTTTGGCACCCACATGCCAAGCCAAGAAATACAGGAAGGAGGACCATGCCCTCTCTGGGGGAGGCCAATCTCCCCCAGGCACAAGGAAGCAGACCAAGCCACATGCCTCTTCCTGAGAAAGGAAAGAAGGGTCTATGAGGAGGGCCACAGTCTAGAAGTCTGGGTAAAGGAGCTCTGGAGCAGGGAAGCAGAAACTGTGGCTAATCACCCTAAAGAGGGCACCTGATTCTCTCTCTGTCTGAAGCTGCCCATGAAATCGGCAACCTAGAAAGACCCAGGACACTAAGCAGCAGCTCAGAGTGGGTGCAAGTCCATGTGGTCAGAGCAATAGAGGTCTAGGGAATCTGATGACCTTCTCTATTCTGAGGTACTTCACAGCCCTGACATCCCTGTTCTAAGGTTCCTCCCAGCTCTGACATTCCCTTTTCTAAGTCCTCTCCCAGCTCTGCCATCTCCTGTTCTAAGATCTCTTCCAGTTCTGACATTCCCTTTTCTAAGCCCCTTCTCAGCTCTGTCATTCCCTTTTCTAAGACCCTTCCTAGCTCTGTCATCTCCTGTTCTAAGATCTCTTCCAGTTCTGACATTCCCTGTTCTAATCCCCCTCCCAGCTCTGCCATTCCCCCTGTTCTAAGCCCCCTCCCAGCTCTGCCATCTCCTGTTCTAAGATCTCTTCCAGCTCTGACATTCCTTGTTCTAAGGCTCATCCCAGCTCTGATATTCCCTGTGCTACTGCTTCTCTCAGCTCTGACCATCCCCATTTAAGCCTACCCTACCTGCACCTCTGACATTCCATGTTCTAGATTTCTCCTAGCCCCAGGACCCATTTTTCAGGGACTTCCCACCTCTAACGTCCTGTGTTCCAAGGTTCCTCCAGCCCTAACTAACATTCTACCACTTTGGCAACTTTGCATTTAACAGCTTCTCCCACCTGTCTTCCCCAGGAAGCTCCTCCTTCTCAAGGACTCCTGTCCTTTTCCAGCCCTTCAGCTCTGGCAACAGAATGGAACAAGAGCTCAACTCAGCCATGCCAACAGATCTCTGCCCGTTCCACCCCCAAAGCAGAGGAAGAAGCTGATAAGGGAGGACTGGAGGAGAAGGCAAATTGAGGCTTTTGGCAAAGGTTCTGCCTGACTTCAGAGGAGAAAATAACAGGCTCAAAATCTAGTTACCTGGTGACTCAGCTGGAATTGGAGGGGGATGGAAGGGTTTAGGGCTGGCGAGGCAGCCTAGAAGCATCTATTAAGTCCTTACTGTGTGCCAGGCATTGTGCTAAGTACAAGGGATACAGGGGCAAGCAAAAAGACAGTCTGTCTTGGCCCTTAAGGAGCTTACATGCTAATGGGAGGAAAATAATCCATAAAAAGGAACAGAAAAGGAAAAAGGGGGCAGGGAAAGGAGCCATGTAGGGTCAGCAGCAGAACTGGGAGGGGAAGGGAGGATAATCCAGTGGGTGCCTACCCAAAATGGAAACCTCTGGGAAGAACTCACCAATATAGAGAAGGGAGATATAGGGGAAGGGATCTCCCAGGGCCGGAAAGCCTGAGGGATGTACATGGAAAGGAGTGGAGCATTCCTTAAAGGAAATGAATGTTAAGAAGTCTTCTGGATATCCCAGGGTACCCCAACACTTCTTCAATATAAAAAAAATCCCCATGATGATTTTTTCAATTTTTCATAATTCCCAGAATGCCTTTAAATATATAAGATATATAGAACCACAAAGGAAATCGGTTATATTGAAATATATTTAACACACTATTTTCAAGTCTTTCCTTCCAACTATGTGGATCAGAGAGGCAGCTTTGGGAGGGAGAAGGAGGCCTGGACTGGAAGACTGAGAACCTGGGTTCATTTTTTGACACCTAGATGATCTTGGGGGAGTCCCTTCCCTACTCTGAGTTTCAGTTTTCTCCTTCAGAGATCTCCTTCAGAGATCTCTGCTCCCTAGAGATATCCTGAGCTTTCTTGTAAGCTCACTCGCCTCAGGTATCACCTCCTTCCCAAGCCCTTTCCTTGCTCTCTCTTTCTAGACCCAGCTTTCTGAATTGGGTGTATGGGGTGTTCGGCTGGCATGAGGGCTTGCTGAGTCTTTTTCCGGGCTGTTCATCCACTTCTTTGTCGTCCAGAACTCTCCCCTGTGGCTCCAAGAAGCTGTAGTGTGGGCAGGGGCCACATACTGGTAAAGCCTTTCAGCAGATGGGCTAAATCAGGCTGAGAGTGACCAATCAGTTGGTGAGTTAGTGGAGTGTCTACCCCAAGCATGTGAAGACTTCCTCCAATGGAAGGGGCCAATGAGAACAATCTGTTTCGACAGCCATGAAAGTGGCTGAAGCAGTAGAGCTTGGTGAGTCACTGAAAATGCCAAGGTCATTCACTGAATCACAGGCCATCACCAGTCAGCTTGACTTGTGTCCTGCCACCAGACAGGGATGACTCTGGAAGGGAGAGTGAGGCTTTATGCAACTGTGCTCCACAGAAATCCAATTGACACGCAAGTTAAGGCATCAAGCTAGTGATGCCATTGGTCTTCTTTGAAAACAGGCTAAAAAACAGCAACGGCTGCAGCTTAGAGATCTGCTTTGTTATTTTCTTGTCCTATGGATAGTCCATCCACAGGCTGTGATGGGCAAATGGAGACTGCCCACTGTACCTGCCAGCACCCAGAAATTCTTGGCACTGGCAAAGGCTGCTATGAGCCACTGGCAGAGAAGCTTGCAGGGAAGTTCTTGGGGCAGAATAGAAGAGTATCTAGCTTTCTCATAATAGTGGGTACCATGGAACTTGCAGGGACTCTTCATCTGCCTCCTCAATAGTCTTCAGGATCCCATATGGTTCTGTTTTCTTTTTTCTTTAGGAATTAACTTATGGCTTGTTTGATTTCTTTTTCTAAGATGAAGTTATTTAAGTTTATTTCTTTTTCTAATAATCCACATATTTTACATTTTTGTAAATATTTATCCTTTCATCTGGCAGTTTTATTGGCATCAAATTAAAAAAAAATAGTTTCTAGTAAAAAAAAAATAGTCTTCAGGATCCTACCTGTGGGCTGGGCGAGGAAAGCAAAGTGGATCCAGTGGGGACCTCACTCTTCCGCTCTTCCACTATCAGCAGTGTCAATGGCTCACACTCCAGACCTGCCTCCTCCTTCACCTCCTGTCTCAGTGCCTCCAGAATGGTTTCTCCAGCCTCCATCCTCCCAGCAGATAGATTCCAGGATCTGTGGCACTCTCTTTTGGCTTCCTGGATCATGAACATTTCACCCTTTTGATCAGTCACTTTCTAGTCTTCTCTCTCAGGAGGCTCCTTTCCCAGCTGCTGAAAAACACCTGACAGGGTGGGGTGGTAAGAAAAGGCTCCTTACTTTTTTCCTTTTAGTATGTCTCTCACTTGGTACTCTTAGTCTCTCTCTCTTCTCTCTCATCTGTCTCTTACTATCTGCCTCTTTCTCTCAGAATCTACCCCTTTCTCCCTCTCTCTCCTCTCTTTCTGAGTATTTGAACCTCTCTCTCCTCCTTCATCCTCCCATCTCTCTCTTATGTTTCTCTCCCTTCCTTTCTTGCTCTCAGTATGTGACCTTCTCCCTCCCTTTCTCCCATTCTCTGTCTCTTCCTCTCCCTCCCTCCCTTCTAGTCTCTTTCTCTCTCACTATCTCAATAACTTGCTATTTAAAGCAAAACAAAATGACAGAGGTTCCTGCCTCTAAACTAAAGAACTTTTTTGTGAGGTGAATCATCACCCCTTTTATTTACATTTTTATCACTTACTGTGTCTACTTAAAGCAAGGGTGGCCTACAGTATAGTAGCAGGTAAGGTTCCTCTCTTTGCTGTAGCTACAGCACCTCCTATGGGAGACTCTCAGCTAGGGTTCCTCTAGCAGGTTTCTTTCAGTCTATAGTGGTGAAAGAAGACCAGCCAGAGGCCAGCAATTGTAGACTGTTCACTGGTCTTTTCTCTCCTACCTACCTCTTGATGCTCCTCAGCATCCTTGATCAAGAAATAAAAGCAAGGACTCAAATCTCTATGGAGGGCTGCCTCCAAAGCATCAAGGAGTGTTTGGAGGGAAGATTCCAAGTATCTAAGAGGCGCCATATTCTCTGGATGACCCATGTTCTTTCCCCTTCTATTCCTAATATTCTGAGGATCTCTGAGACCCAAGGAGGTTGCTTTGATGATGTCTGAGCCAAGGCGCCTCCAGGAGGTCAGAGGCCTCACATCCAGTTTTTTTTTATCCATCTTTCAATTCAACAAACATCATCCTATAGGCATATTGCCACATCCAATAATACCCCATTTCTAGGGGTCTCCATCAACCAATCACCAGACATTTATGAAGGTCCTACTGTATGCCAGGCATTCTCTCTGGTCCTCACACTTGATACTCCATCTCTCCCCTCTGTACCTTTGTACTGTTGTCTCTCACATCTGGAATGCCCTCCCTCATTTCTTCTGTCTCCCAGAATCCTTTTCTTTTAAGGCACATCTTAAGCACTATCTTCTTTGTAAAGTCTTTCAGTTTCCCTCCAAAGCTAAATGCCTTTCCTTCCAAACTATCTTGTGTTTTTATTACTTTGCATATGTTTGTTTGGAGCAGCTAGGTGGTGCAGTAGATAGAATGTGGGACCTTGAATCAGAAAATTCATTAAAATCTGGCCTCTAACTCTAGCAGTGTGACCCTGGGCAAGTCACTTAACCCTGTTTGCCTCCGTTTCCTCCTCTGTCAAATGAGCTAGAGAAGGAAATGGAAAACCATTCCAGTATCTTTGCCAAGAAAACCTCAAATGAGACCACGAAGCGTTGGAAATGACTGAATAACAAAAGCTGAAATGACTGAACGCTAAAAGACCTAAAGGAATATTATGACTGAGATGATGGCAGAGTCTCTTGTCTCCCAGGCAATGCTTTTCAGAACAGGAAACCAGGGCTACCAGTCATACCAGATACTATTCTTGTATCTTGGCCATTTCATAGGCTCCATCTGGTGGTGAACCAATAATAGTTACATTTGACAAGGCCAGATATCTGTCTTTATTATTGCCCTATAGCGTTGTGTCCATTTGGTCAGGAAAGAATTCTCTGTTACCTGTAGCCCAAGGTGAGTGCTTTTTACCACAATGGATCCTATCTCTGAATTCAGGTTGACCAGTGTCAGTCTTGGGAGGGCTGACACCAAAGGAAGGGGGAGAGAAGAATCAGGCTTTTCAATCTCTCACTGGTTCATTGAGCTTCTACCTCAAGTTTCTTCAGGAAAAATTCCTTTAAATTTTTAAAAATTAATTAATAATATTTCTAATTAGGAAAATTTTATTTAATTAATTAATTTAGAATATTTTCCCATGGTTACATGATTTATGTTCTTTCCCTCCCTTCCTCCCCTCCCCCCACAGCCAACACACAATTCCACTGGGTATTACATGTGTCATTGATCCAGACCTATTTCCATATTATTGATATTTGCTCTAGGGTGATAATTTAGAGTCTACTTCCTCAGTCATATCTCCATTGACCCATGTAATCAAGCAGTTGTTTTTCTTCTGTGTTTCTGCTCCCACAGTTCTTCCTCTGGATGTAGATAGCATCTTTCTCATAAGTCCCTCAGAATTGTCCTGATCTGCTAGCAGAGAAATCCATTACATTTGATTGTGCCACAGTGTATCAGTCTCTGTGTACATTGTTCTCCTTTCCCTCTGCATCACTTCCTGGAGGTTGTTCCAGTCTCCATGGAATTCCTTCTGCTTTATTATTCCTTTTAGCACAATAGTATTCCATCACCAACATATACCACAATTTGTTCAGTCATTCCCCAATTGAAGGGCAGCCCCTCATTAGGAAAAATTCTTTAAACAAAACTAAGGCATGACTCATGTGTAGGGTATCTCCAAGAGGGATGAACCGGGTCTCTTCTATAAGGATAATCATTGTAGAAAGTAGTAGATATCAGGTATGGGACAGTTATTTATTTCCTCTGTTACAAAAGAAATGCTTAAAACACCAAAGACTCACAAGCTCATATTTGCAAATATTTTAAACATTAAATAGTAACCCTTCACAAAAGGCTCGCAAGAACTCACAAAAAGAAAAGAAACACATTGCTTATCATTTCTCTTGTACTCTATTAAAGTTTCATGGAGAATTTGTGTAATAAATGAAAGACTTCGCTTTCACCTCAATCTACTCTGTCTGAGCAGCAGGTATTCTGGCCATTCAAGTCATGATGTGGGCTTTGGGGTTGAAGGATACTCATCACTGGTTATTCTTTATCTCAGGAAGCAGCACAGTTGCAGAAACCACATCCTGCTCCCAGTGATCCCCCCAATGTCTGAACTCCAAAAGTTCACAAGAGTCCACAAGATAGTTACTTGGGTAGAAACTTCCATCTCAGGATCACAATCTGATAACCTGACTTCAGGGAAAGAAGCACAAAAGAGAAGAGGTAGCAAGGGGTTTGAGATCTAGCCTTAGGCTCTCCTAGAACAGCACAGGTACTCATTTCCAGGTGTTTACAGCTGCCATAATTGTTATTGGGGATGAAGAGGAAAATGAAATCCCCTCTCTCTTCACTAGAAGTCCAAGGGAGAGGCTGCTTGAGTCCCAAGAGATGAATTCAAAATAGAAGTATAGAGAGAGGTATGGCTTCTCCTTTTTAAGCTTATTAAGTGGATGGTTCTTCTTGCCTCAGTTTCCAAACCTCATTAGTATAATTCCCCTTTTCCTCAATTTCTTCCCTCCTCTACCCCTCAGGAATCAAGGGGACAACCAAAAGCTCTCTTTAACATGGGTGCACAGGTCACTGGAAGTGTCTTGAGCATGGGGTCACCAGAAGGAGCAAAGGTTGCAGGCTCAGCTCCTTGGGAAGTCCCCCAAGCTACAGTTCCAGATGGGATCCCCTCATGACTCCCATTATAGCTGTACATTTTAAAATGGTTAATCTTGTAATCAGAGAACATGTAGTATCCCTCTTCCTTCTTTTTGATAGTGTAGCCTTCCTAAAGTGGCATTATTATCATCAATATTTTTGTTTCACATTCTTATCTGAGTTAACTAGAGTTCAGACAGAAACAGTCCTGAGGCAAGTCTGTACAATGCGATTATATGTCTCTATCTGATGTTCTGGGGACTGTTGCTGTTCAGATGGGCAAAATGACTGCTTTTTTGGTAATGGAATAAAAGCATTAGAATGTAACTCCTGATCTGTGGGTCACTGAAATCATCCGCAGGTCCACTCTAGTAGCAGAGAGGATGATGGGGAAGGCAGACATGCCATGTACCTATCTATCCTCTTCCCACATGAGTTTGGTTTCTTCTACCAGCTCTTCATGTTTTGAAGGTTTTTCATTCTGTGTCGCTTGGAGATGATAATGATGATGGTGGCGGCATTACCTAGAGTGTCTGTCTCACCTAAACTCATGGGCAGGATTGGTGTTGTACAGGGAAATCATTCTGCTCATTCAGTCAGTCAATAAATATTTCTTAAGTATCTACTATGTGCCAGACGTTGTACTAAGTGCTAGGGATATGAAGAAAGGTAAAAGGTAGTCCCTGCTCTTCAAAAGCCCAGAGTCTAGGGGGTAGTGAGATGGCTCAGTGAAATGAGAACCAGGCCTAGGCACAGAAGGTTAAAATCTGCCCTTAGACACTTTCTAGCTGTGTGACCCTGGGCAAGTCACTTAACCCCTATTGTCTAGCCCTTACTGCTCTTCTGCCTTGGAATCAATTTGGAAGACTGATTCTAAGACAGAAGATAAGAGTTTAAATTTTTTTCTTTTAAGCCAGAAAGAACTGGAAAGACCTACATGAACTGATTCAGTAAAATAAGCAGAACCAGGAGATCATTGTACACAGTAACTGCAATATTATGGAACGATCAAATGTGATAGACTTTTCTACTAGCAGCAATGCAATGATCCAGAACAATTCTGAGGGACTTATGTGAAAGATGCTCTCCAATCCCAGAGGAAGAACTGTGGGAGCAGGAATGCAGATGAAAGCAGTTTATCACTTGTTCCTTTGGGTGTATGTTTGGGGGTTCTGGTTTTATAAGATTATTCTCTTACAAAAATGAATACTATGGAAATGGGTTCTGAGTGATAATACATGCATAACCCAGCAGAATTGCTTGTTGGCTCTGAGAGGGGGAGGGAAAAGGGGACGGAGACAAGGTGAATCTTGTAACTTTAGGAAACTTCTCTGGAAATTTGTTATTAGGATAAAATAAAGATAAAAACAATTTTTTTAAGCCCGTAGTCTAATGGGGGAGACAACGTGCAAACACCTATGTACAAACAAGCCGGCTCGAATACTACCTTTGGGCGTTGGGCACGAGACTGAACTTCTGCGGGCTTCAGATCCTCCTCTGTGAAATGGATTAGGTAGCTTCCGAGGAGGTCTTGAGAGCAGGGACTGGTTGGTTGGTTGGTTTCTCCTTTTGAATCCCCGGCTTTTAGCGTGGTGCCTGGCACCTAGCAGGTGATTAATGAATACTAACTGCCCTCCCGCTTGCCTGCTCACGACCTGTGCGTGCGCTCTTCCCTCTTCCAACCCTTTTAACACGCTGGCCAAGAGAGCAATACAAATCTATTGTCCCAACGAGAGGTTTGCCCAAGTGTTGTTCCAGCCTGTGGCACCAGGCGGCAGCAGTAGGGAGAGAGAAGGGGATTTTTTGAACCAATGCTACAGTGGGAAGAGACCTCTGAAACGCAGACCCCCAAGATGTCAACCACATAGAGCCCGGGGCCACGGAAGTGTGCAGGCGGATGCTTTTCAGCGGCTTATTGCCTCAGAAAGCACAGAGTAACATTTTCTATGCTCTATTGCATTCTTTAGGTTTTAAATGTTTCCAATGGCACGCACTGGGAGGGTTGGGGTGATGCGTTTGGTACCTCTCACTGTGTTGCATCCCTTCATTTTGTGAGGCTCCGTGGCCCAGACAGAGGAAGTGACTCGGTAAAAGTCACATGGGTAGCAAACGTAGGGGCAGGACTCGAATTTGGGTCCTTTGGCTCCCAATTCAAGGGTCTTCCCATATATATCACTGCTGCTGCCTTATTTATATATCATTCTACAAATGACAAAATATGCATGTACATATGTGTATCTGTATCTATGTGAATACCTACATACATCTTATAGATCTATGCTTGTATTGAATTGAAATACATTCTATCCTATATACAGTGTATGTATGTGTATATAAAGGTGTTTTTATGTGTGTATGAATACATTCTTTTTAATAAATCCATTACATATTTGCTTTTAACATTTAAAAATTCCATGAGTTCTGGGATTCTCTCCCTCCTGCCCCTCTCTCACCCACTGAGAAGGTAAGAAACATGATATCAGTTATACATGTGTAATTATGTAAAATGTATTTCTATATTATCCATTTTGCAAAAAAAAAAAAGAATAAAATGAAAAAACGATGCTCCAAGATTGGAGCACTCAGACTTCATCAGTTCTCTTTGAAGGTGACTCATCCTTCACTGTGAGTCCTTCAGAATTGTCTTGGATCATCGTATTGCTAATAACTAAGTCATTTACAGTTGCTGCTGCTATTACAGGGTACACTGTTCTCCTGGTTCTGCTCATTTCACTTTGTATCAGTCCTACAAGTCTTACCAGGTTTTTCTGAAACCATACTCCTCATCATTTCTTTTTTGTTTGTTTGTTTATTGAATTATTGAATTTAAAATATTTTTCCATGGTTACAGGATTCTTTCCCTTCTCTCCTTCCAGCCCCCTCCCATAGCCAACAAACACTTCCACTGGGTTTTACATGTGTCATTGATCAAGACCCATTTCCATAATACTGATATTTGCACTAGGGTGATTGTTTAGAGTCTACATCCCCAGTCATATCCCCCTCGACCCATGTGATCAAGCAGTTGTTTTTCTTCTGTGTTTCTACTCCCACAGTTCTTTCTTTGGATGTGGATCCTCATCATTGTCTTATCAGATTCCTGTAGACTCGTATACCACAATTGTTCAGCCATTCTTCAATTGATTGGCATCCCCTCAATTTTCAATTCTTTGCCATCACCAAAAGAGTTGCTATAAATATATAGGTCCTTTTTCTTTTTCTTAATCTCTTTGGGGATATAAACCTAGTATTGCTGGGCCAAAAGGTATATACAGTTCTCTCTTTTCTCTTTTCTTTCTGTCATGTCTGTCTATCTGTCTTTCTCTCTCTTATCATTGTGGAGGTGAACTGGAGGCTTAGACTATGTCCAATAACTTGTTGTTGCTGTTCAGTTATTTTAAGCATGTCCAACTCTTCATGACCCTCTTCTTGCCATTTCCTTCTCCAGCTCATTTTACAGATGAAGAACTTGAGGCAAATAGGGTTAAGTGACTTGCCCAGGGTCACATAGCTGCTAAGTATCTGAGGCTGGATTTGAACTCAGATCTTCTTGGTGCACTATCCACTATGCTAGTAAATGACACATAAAAGCAGGGAGAGTTCAGATTTCTGGGTAGTGATTTTAAACTGGGCATTACAATGAGGCTGAAGAGGTGAATGCACTGATAGGAGGGATACTGACCCAGAGAGCCAGGTTTGTCCTTGTCATAGTAGAAGGAATGGATAGTTCATATTTCCCCTGTCTCTTGATTATATATTTCAGATACACATGTCCTATGCACTGGGCTGGGTCACTAACTGCCTGAGGTCTTAGGCACAAAGAATATCCAGATTGGGCAGCCATCACTCTCCTTCACAAGGTCAACAACCATTGAGACTGGGAACCCTTTCTTATTCTCTGTGGCTTCTGGTGCCAGAAATCCCAGCACTGGAGTATTCCAGAGGGGTGGTAGCTTGACATCAAACTCGCAGTTACCAATGAGGTCACTGGCATACATGGATGGCTGATGGGGAATAATATTGCAAAAGGTGGATTTAGCCCAGGTCCATTCCTCCTAGGGATGACTTTGGGCTGTGATCCCCAATCACTGCCAACCCTCTTTTCCTTGGCATGTTAGAGGAAGGGTCAGATGAGGGGACTTAGGGACAGAGTGGGATTTGGGTCTCTTTTTTTTTAATTTCAGAAATGAGTTGCTTTGCTTCCAAAGATCCCAGTGTCCTCATCTCCTTCTCCTCCCTGCTGCTTTCAGAGCAGTTTTATTTGTCTGTCTGTTTGTTTGTCCTTTCATCCAGCTTTGGCACTTCCTGGGCACTTAGCCCTGATTGTGCAGCGTCTATTGTGGCATCCCCAGCTGCTCCTCAGTTGTCCTGGTCCAGGTGGCAGCTCCATTCATCCAGGTCACACATAAACATGTTTTCTGTTCAAAGCTTCCTTGTTACTGCCTCATTGTTTCATCTCTTGAAAAGAAAACAGGGACTGCAGAAACCTAGGCTCATTCATCACTGACTTAGCACATTACAAATTCTTCAGCAATTTACAGTCATTGATTTCTCATGATACCGTGGAAGAGGTTGACAGTCTTACATTATCTTTTGTGTTTTATAGCTGAGGGGACGCAGCTTGCTCATGGTCACAGAGCAAGCTGGCTGAAGAAAAACAATAATAATATTAATGTTTCCTTAGTCCTGGAAGGTTTACAAAGTACTTTCCCTGAAACAACCCTGTGAGACAGCTAAGAGTAAATGTTCATATTCCCATTTTACGGATACAGAAACTGAGGTTGAGAGAAGTCATAGGATCTGGCTAGGGTCACACAGCATGTTGGCTGAGAAATCATTCTGTTGTTAATTGTTCAATCATTTTAGTGGTGTCTGTCTCTTTGTGACCCCATTTGGGGTTTTCTTGGCAAAGATATTGTAGTGGTTGCTGTTTCCTTCTCCAACTTTTGAGTATTTGACAGATGAGGAAACTGAGGCAAACAGGGTTAAATGACTTGCCCAGGTTCACATAGCTACTAAGTATATGAGACCAGATTTGAACTCAGATTGTCTTGACTTCAGGTCTGATGGATGCTCTATCTATTGCATTATCTAGCTGCCCCTTAAGTAATCATAGCAGCTCTCATTTTTTTATTTTAAACCCTTACCTACAGAACAATACTGAGTATTGGTTCTAAGGTAGAAGAGCGAGCAGTAAGGGCTAGGCAATGGGGGTTAAGTGACTTGCCCAGGGTCATTCAGTCAGGAAGTGTCTGAGGCCAGATTTGAAACCAGGACCTTCCATCTCTAGGCTTGTCTCTCAATCTTCTCAGCAAGCATTTCTTAAGTAGTGACTCTGCCAAGCACTGTGTTAGCTAAAGGAGAAACAAGGACAAAAGTAAAAAATCCCTGCCCTGAAGGAGCAGAATTCTATTCTATTCTATTATATAGATTATATTATATTATATATGTTCTACTAGGGGGATACAACATACTCCTGGATAGTCAAATATATACGTGTGTATATATGAAATTGATACATACAGAATAAATTAATGAAACAGAAAAGCAAATACAAGCAAGGGCAGTAGTCACTAGAAGTGCCAGGAAAGGCTTTGTGTTGAAGTGATGCTCAAGCTGTGTCTTAAAGGAAGAGAAGGAATGTAGGAGGTGGAGAGGAGGAGGGAAGGCATGCCAGGCTTGAGACATGGGCAGCGCAGATCCATGGAGATGGAGATAGAAAATAGGATGTAGGAGGAACAGAGAGACTATAATTTAGGCAGGACTCTAGAGTTTGCAATGAGGAAAATTGTATAATGAGTCTAGAAAGCTAACAGGGAGCCAGGGGGTGAAGGGATTTAAAAGCCAATCAGCGGTGGTTGTTACTCAGATCCGGAAATCCACCTCCTGGTGATGGCGCTCCTTCTGCTCAGGCAGACCAGGAACAGTTCTACAATTTATAATCTCAGAAGATTGTCTGGAGGAAGCTAAATGACTATCCTAGAGCCAGAGGCAGGGCTTTATAAAACTGAAAACTGATTTTAATTCTATTTCGAAGACAATCAGGCTAGCATAGGTGTTGTACATTCCCCACTTCCCATGAATCTAAACTCCTTACCTCTCTAGGTCAACCTTCACTTACATTCTGTAGAATGGATCACTAGTTGTCTTGCCTGGACTTCTAGGACCCTGGAACAGAGAGTGGGGCTGATACTTTGTGAGACTCTGCCTCACTTAAATCCAGTTTATACATGAGGCAAAGACATCACTCCATAATGTCATTTTGGTCCTCTTCCAGAAAGAAGGACAACAACAACCAACCAACTAGAGTTCTTGCGAAACTTCCTAAAGGTCAAATTTTTGTCTTCTTAACTCTTTCCATCCTTTACACAGGAGGTCATTTGAGTGTCAATTATACTATTTTAACTTGCATTTCCACTCTGGTATTGTCCACCTTTGTAACCTCAACCACCACCCACTTGAACTCAAATTCAAGTTGATTCAATCAAAGATGGTACAGATTAAATTCATGTCTTTAGACTAATCATATCACCTGAGCATTACTCCAATCTCCCAACAGGAAGTAATGAGGAGGAGCTGAGGTAACTCCTAAAAATGTCAACCAATTGGGATTGTCTTACCTTTGCCAAGGGAGGTCCAAATAATGTACTGGCAGACCAATCAGAAGGCAGATACATCTAGGTTTAAGAGTCCCTCTCAATCTTCACTTAGGGTCTTTGATTATGGAGAGGGGCCAATAGCCAAATGTACTGGCTAGCCTATCCAATAAATTGATCATGCTCAGAATCTTGTCTCTCTGTTTACCTTAATTTTCAAACATGAATATCTGTGACTTGGTCTGTGACTATCCACTGTGATACCCCAATACCTCTCAAAAACAGGATGGATAGAAAATAGGGTTGGGGTGGTCGGGGAAGATTTGGTGAAGCTAAATGCATGGATCTCAGCTCCAAGTCTACTGTCCCTTGCTGCCTCTTCTGTTTGCTAGCCATCTTCAAACCCAGCCTGTAATAACTTACACTTGCCATCTTTCCAAAACAGTCAGAGTCCCAGCAACTGTCAAGTGGTGAGTCAACATCTGAGGATTATCTCTAAGGTCATCTGCTCTAACAATTCACGAATCTCTGAACCCTACTTCCCCACTTCCACTCCTTCAGAGGGTGAGGATGGGGTGGATTCCTCTGTTGACAAGCTAACGTCAGCCTACCAGCAGACCCATTCCTTCCCCTTGGGTCCCAGCCATCTCTTTCAATATCTGACTCCTGTTTTACTGCATTGATTGGGATCAAGGCTGTGTGTTTGCTTTTCATGGGTTCAGGAACAACAGTGCTGCTCTCACCCTCACTTCCCTTCACCTCCCACTCCCTCCTCACACCTTAGCCTTCTTAGAGATCTCCAGATGAAGCCCTAAATCAATACAGGAAGCTCTTCCCAATGAACAAAACAGCCCATTTTTTCCATAGCGTTCCACAAATACCACTTCATTTCCTCTCTGCAATACTCCTTCCGCCCTTCTCCACACTCTGAGCCAGAGTGACAACTCCCAGCTGCTTCCTATTTTAAGAGGGAGAGAGCAAGGGCTTGGGGAGGTTGAGAGGGGGAGAGTTTCTTGACAATTTTTCCCTTCAGACAGATTGGATTTTCAGAGAATTTCACTGAATTGTAGAATCTCAAAGTTGGGAAAGGGATTTCAGAGACCATCTAATTATAGATTCATGGAACTGAGGCTCTGAGAAAGGCTTCTGCTAGGTAGTTGACTCAGTGGATAGAGCCCTGAACCTGGAGGAAGACCTGGGTTCAAATCCCACACCAGACACTTACAAATTGTGCGACTCTGGGCAATTTGCTTAACCCCTGTCCTTTAATTTCCTTCTGTGTAAAATGGGAATTCCTTCCTCTCAGGGTTGGTGTAAGGATAAAATGAAGTAATAATACCTGCAAAGGGCTTTGCAAATCTTAAATAACTATGTCAATTTTCACTATTAAGTGACTTGCTCAAGGTCACCTCAGCAATAAGCAACTGAATAGAAGTTACCAAAACATACCAGACCGGAATACAGTTTCTTGTGCTCCCAGGACCTCAGAATAGTAGGCTTAAACTTAAAAAGAGGTGAGTGCAAAACATAAGGGCCTCTAGGTGGGTAGAGCGTCAGGTCTGGAGTCAGGAGGACTCATCTTCCTGAGTTCAAATCTGGCCTCAGACACTTACTAGTTGTGGGATTCTGGGCAGGTCACTTTACCCTGTTTGCCTCAGTTTCCTCATCTGTCAAATGAGCTGGAGAAGGAAATGGTAAACCATTCCAGAATTTTTGCCAAGAAAACCCCAAATGGGGTCACAAAGAATCAGACACAACTGAATAACACAAAACATTCTTCTCTACCATGAGACATACACAGCCCTTAGTGATTAAGACTTCTCTATTTATTTGGATCTGTCTTTATTTTTGTAAAAACTATTTTGTAGTTGTATTAATGTCATTCCCTTGTGTGTCTCCCAAATATTTTATACATTCAATGGTTATTTTTAGTGAAATTTCTCTTTCTATGTAATGTCTTCTTCCTGAGTTTTGTTGGTAATGTATAGAAAAAACCAAACCCTGATGATTTATGTGAAATGAGCTCATACTCTGCCACTTTGCTAAAATTATTCATCGTTTCAATTACTTTTAGTTGAATTTTTAGAATTCTGTAAATGGACCATCATATCATCTGCAAAAAGTAATAATTTTATTTCTTCTTTCTCTATACTTATTCCTTCAGTCCCTTTTTTATGACTTATTGCTTTTGCTAGTATTTCTAGCACTACATAAAACAATCGTCTGATAATGGACAGTACTACTTTACCCATTTTTATTACAATGGCCTCTAGTTTTTCTCCATTGTATATAATGCTGATTCTTGGTTATATAGACACTACTTACCATATTAAGAAAAGGTTGATTTATTCCTATGATATTTAGGATGTTAAATAGAAACATGTGGTGTATTTTGTTAAAAAAGCCTTTTAAGGGGACAGCTGGGTGGCTCAGTGGATTGAGAGTCAGACCTAGAGATGGGAGGTCCTGGGTTCAAATGTGGCCTTAAACACTGGCTACCTGTGTGACTCTGAGCAAGTCATTTAACCCTCATTGCCTAGCCCTTACCACTCTTCTGCATTGGACCCAATATATAGTATTGATTCTAAGACAGAAGGTGAGGGCTTAAAAAAAAGGCCTTTTCAGAAGCTATAGCTACAATCCTATTATTTTTAGCATTATTGTCAATAATATGGTTCATTATTTTAATTTTTCCCCTTATATTCAACACTAAAAGAACCAGGTCTGTTAATTGTTACAAAACTTTGCTTGGTCCTTCCAAGTATTCTTAAATTCTTGCCCTTCTTATTCAACATTCCTGGTATGAATCCAGTCTAATCACAGTGTATAATCTTTTGAAGATGTTGTAACCTTTGTGATCATATTTTGCTTATGATTTTTGTATTGCTATTCATCAGGGACATTGGTCTTTGGTTTTGCCCCTGATGTTTACATGTCAAGACCTTATTTGTACCATGGAAGGCCAGATTCCTCTTTCTCCTAATTTTACAAACAGTTTATGTAATGTTGAAAATAATTTTTCATTGAAGGTTTGACAAAATTCACTTGTTAAACCATCTCTTTCATCCTGGAGATTTTTTCTTTGGGAAATAATTTAAGGCTTGCTCAATTTCTTTTCCTCAAATAAAAGTCGCTATTTCTTTATCTGCCATTCTGGATATTTTTCACCTTTGGTAAGTATCCATTGCATCTAAGTTGTCTATTTTCTTGGCATATAATCAGATAAAAATTTCTGATAATTTCCTTTATTTGGTGTGAATTCTTTTTTTTTAATCTTTGATGCAGTTTGACTTGCCTATCTCTTTTTAAAAATCATATTAGCTAACTTTATTAGTTTTTTAAAAAGCTTTATTTTATTTATGATTAATGTTTTGCTTTCAATTTCATGAATCTCTTCTTTGGTTTCTAAAATGTCTGTTTTGGTGTGTGGTTAGCTTTTGCATGTTCCTATCTCACTGATCTGTTCTTTCTTTTGTTGAGAAGCGGTTTATGAATAAAAGCATAATTTCCTCATAGTACTTCTTGGGCTCCATCCCAAAAGTTCAATGATATCATGTCTGTTGTCATTATTTCTCCTGTGTATACATCGACTCTAGTTCTCTTCTGTAGCCCTGGCTATACCTTCTCTCCTTGCTTGTCTCTTATCACACCAGTCCTAGAGGAGGTGGAATTCTCCTTACTCTCCCTTGTCACTTCCAGAGTGTACCTTTACCCCCTTCATTCAGTAAGCTTTCCTCCTTTGAAGCCTATACAATTACAATTTTCCACCCAATTAAAATTATGGTACTTGTACCATAGGGCCATTTTTCCTTCCTTTCTCAAGGAGTTCAATACCTACCTCAACAAATTTTTCTCCAACTCTTATGCTAGGAGAACTGAAGAGTTATATGAATGTTCCCCCAAACTCCAAAATATTTCATTTCCTTAAGTCTATTGACTTATACCTTCACTCCACCTTGGTCACACAAAGGAAGTCATATTTGATCTTGATCTTACCCCAAATATTCCACTTTCCTAATTAGAAATTCTAACATTCTGCTATCTCATCATGATCTCATATCATTCCATCTCTTCCAATACTTCACCCATCCTAAACCTATTCTCCACCCTAACCAAGACCTCCATTCCTGCTACTCTTCATTTCTTTCTTATGTCACCTACCCTTGTTCTTGTTTCATATTTCTTTTTCTCCCACTTCAACCCAATAGTTAGCCATTTGATCTCTACTCTGTCCTCTACTCTCCTGCCCTCACTTTGAAACTTTTATCTACCATCTTAGAATTGATACTAAGTATTGATTCCAAGGCAGATGAGTGGTAAAGACTAAGCAATTGAGGTTTAATGACTTGCCCAGGGTCATCCATCTAGGAAGTGTCTGAGGTCATATTTGAACTCAGGTCTTCCCAACTCTAGACCTGGCTCTCTATCTAGCCACTCTTCCTTTACTCTTGAAATACCTTGTCACCTTGGCCTATCATCACTCTTCTCTTACTAAACCTCATCCCTCGATTATTCCCACTATTGGACTCTTTTGTGTCTACTCACAAACAACTGAACAAAGCTAGAAGAAGCCCTACAATTGTGTCAACTAGGTACATGTTAAATTCAAATTACCCAATATCGACTGGATCTTAACTGCAAGGCAGTTCACGTATTCCTCCCTAATTGATTTTCTATCTCTTCTCACAGAATTTGTCCCAAGCCTCCTCTACCATTCTGAAGTTCTTTCTCCCCATCCCATAGAACTGAGAGCCTTGCCTCTTCCTTTACTGGAAAAAAATGGAGGGCATTTTATTTGAGGTTCCTCTTCTACCATTCTCTTCATTTCAAAATCTCTTGACACTGTGTCCCACTCTCTCCTCATTTCTCCCAGTCTGACAGAAAGGTGACCCATCTCCATATTGAGATTGCCACTTCTGCATGTGCACTGGGGCTCCATTGCTTCCTGTCTTCCCTGGTGGATTATATCCTTAAATCTCCTTCTCTTGAATCTTCAACACCTTCTATTACTTGGGTCTCCTTCCTTATTGTCTTCACATATGTCCAAGTCTCCTCCATACTTAAAAAAGTCTTCACTAGACCCTACTATTTTCTTAAATAATCCTCCTCAAGTTTTCCTCCCTTTCTCCTACAAACTTCTCTACTTTAACTCACTTCTCAATCCTTTGCAGTTTGACCTTCAACTTCATTGCTCATCTGAAACTTTTTTCCGAAGTCACCAATGGTCTCTTAATTGTTAAATCTGAGGGGGGCTTTTTTTCAGTCCTAATTCATCTCATTCTTTTTGTTATATTTGAAACTATTGACTTGGACTCATAGACTCAGATACAACCAATATCCAGGATTAAGTCCAAGACAGAAAGTGAAGGTTTTAAAAATAAATTAAATAAAATGAGTCTTTTGGAAAGGTGATGGGTTCCTATATGAGACTGAATTGTCACCTATTTTTATTTTTAATTTTATTTTTTAATTTTGAAAATTTTATTTAGTTAATTAATTTAGAGTATTTTTCCATGGTTACATGATTCCCACCTCCTCCATAGTCAATGAGCAATTCCACTGTGAGTGGTCACTTTAAAAAAAAAAATTCATCTTCTGTCTTAGAATCAAGACTGCAAACCACTTAGCTAGGAAGTATCTGAGATCAAATTTGAATTCAAGATCTCCCATTTGTAGGACCGGCTCTCTATCAACCAAGCTATCTGGCTTCCCAGAATGGTCACTTCTGAGCTACGTTACAGTGAGTTATGTTTTGGAGCATAAATTAGTCTATTGTAGAATTTTAGCTCTGAGAACACCATGGGAAACATTAACCAGGGAGGGAACCTTTCAAGAGTGAAACTAGACATTAAGAGCAATTATTGGGATGAGGTGGCAAAGGAGACACTATTAAGGGATTAGTTTGGATGCCTAAGAAACCCACTGAATAGCTCATATTTTTTAAGGTATGTGTAATGAATATGAAAAAAGATAACATGCTAATGACCTGTCATGAGTCCTCTCAGGCTTCCCTAGCCTTCCCATAGACCACTATGGCTCTCCTTCACTGTTCTAGGGGCACATGGGGTGGGGGAGGTTCGGGCATTGAAGCTTCCTCGATCCAGCAAGAAGCCTCAAAGTAGGAAGATTGAGGACGGATATAAGTTCTGTATGCCACGAGGGGGGTGGTGGAGCCAAATTAGAGATATGAGGTGGCAGGAATAAGTCAGAAATCCAGGCCTTATTAGTTATCAAGGAGCCACAGCAGAAACTCCGATCAGTGGACTACTCAGAAGGCTTATACCCGTCCAGTGATCCAGATTTAATACCACACAGGTCGGAGACATGATGGAGAAAAGAAAGTGCCTGGCTGAAGGCCAGGTCCCAGGTGGGAGAGGTAGATCAGGAAAGGAATCAAAGATGGAGCTTGGCCAGAGAGGCCAAGCTCCAGCAAGGACAGGCATCAGTGAGAGCTGAGATCCAAGTGAGGAAGAGAGGGAAGAGAAGGCGGAGCTTGCTGCACCCTGTATTTAATCTCTTTGATATGACACAATACATTGGGATGATTATCATTGGTTAATGACAAGGTATAGGTGTGGTTTCTCTTAGCCAGGTGAACACAAAGAAACCTGTTTCCCCGCCTAACCTGGAGGAAGCTGGGGTCAAGGGTCAGAGGCTTTCCCAGCCATGTGCAAGACTGAGCATGCGCAAGACTGAGCATGCTCTCTTCTAAGCCATTCTGTGCATATTAACTGTTTCCCTTGCCCATAGCTAGGGGTAGACTGCTACAGGCATCTCTTCTTCATTGCTACTAGTTAGAATTCTCATTCTGGTGTGCCCCTCTTTCCCCTACCTTAGCCACCACTGATCAACACTTCAGTTCCATTTAACCAATTTGTGTCAATTAGTTTTCTCAACAAGATACTGTACTTACTTCACAGACATAGCAAAAACAGAGGTACAAACACTTCTCTCCAAGACTTTGGGGGCACATGGTGGGAATTGTGGGGATTCAGCGGACCATCCTGACTCCATTCTGGAGCTAGCTCAGCTCCCTTTCTATTCCATGATGGGTCTGGTCCAATTTCTGCCTTGAGAAGACTTTATTCATTTATGGGAATTGTGAGAAAATGTTTTGGGCATTGTTTGAACCTGTCCCTGTGTGGCCAGGAAGCTGGACCACCTCAAACTGCTGCTCAGAGACCCTTAACGAAGACCCACATATAAAAAAGATACACATATGTATTCATTAACTGAGGATGGGATTTACTATTTATGTATTAATTTAGAATTTTGCTATATAGACTTTGATGTGTCCAATTGCCTTTCCCATTCGAATTTAAGTTCATTGTGAGTAGGTACAATTCCATTCTCTGTGCTTGTAGAACCAGAGATATGGTAGGCAGCCAATTAATAAGTACTTTTGTAAGTACCAGAAATCCAGGCAGATCTGGACGCTGGTGCAAGGAGTTTTCTCACAGTTAAACATCTCAAGTAATCCATGTCTTATCTGAAAACCGACCTTGATCGGCCAATCAGTTACCGTTGTTTTGTTCCTATGACTTGGGGGAACAGGATGCCTCTTTTTTGATTTCAGAAAATTACACTTGTTTACTCTCACCCTTCCAGCTTGGAAAGGCCCTAATCTTTCTTCCAAGTAGAAACCAGATGAACTAATTCTACATCCTGTTTTATATCTTGCTTATTCTCTTCGACCACATAAAAATCTGTTTCCTCCTGGCCAGGGGCCCAGGGCCAAATTGAGGAGGTCTTTTCCAATTTATTATGCAATTGGCATGCACTGTCTAATAAATGGATATGCTTGGAAATGTGGATTTTCTCCCTTAATTATTTCAGATTTTGCCCATCACAATACTCTCTCCATTTCTTAGGAAAATGGACTCAGACTTAGCAATGGTTTAAATGGTAGTAGTCACATCAGCTATACTTCTCAATGCTAAGAGTGAAGGAAAAGCGAAGAAAACAATCAATGTTTAGGAGAAAGAAGAGAGTCAAAGAAAAGACGGGCTCTCAACTGACTTCAGAGTATCACTTGAACATGTTTCTCAAACTTACTTAAAGAGCATTCTTTCTCCTCTCCTGACCAAGGTGCCATTCTCCACTCTTCAAGAAGTGGCCCTTGGTCTTCAGTTCTTTTCAGACTGAGGGTACCACCACCACCTTCAGAAAATTTGAGTCAACCAGCTTGAGATGAAGAGCATGCCATTCCCTCTTTCCCTTCGTCCTGCCCCTGCTGGGGTTTTGGGAGGAAGAGACTATGTGCACTCAAAAGAGTCCTATGAGACAGGTAGAACCAATGTGATGAGCCATATTTGATATCGGAGGAAGCAGATTTGAGAGATGAAGTGATTTGCCCAAGGCTACCCAAGACAGGATTGAAACCCAGGTTTCCTGACTCCATGCCCCATATGCTTTCCTCTACACCAAAAGCTGCATTCTTGAGACCCCAACATTCTACATCCCAACACCATTTCCAGCTCTGCCATTCCATGTTCTTCTGTAGTTTCCAATAGGATGGTTTAAGTAAAATGTTTGATAAACCATAAATATTATTACCATGTTCTAAAATGTTTTCCAGTTCTGGCATTTTGTTCTAAATCCCCTTTCCAGCTTTCACTTTCTATTTGGATTTGTAAAGTTGCAAAAAGAAAATACCAGCTAACAACTTTAGCATTATATAATATATTTGCCCTTGGTGTTAGATTGTTTTCATCTGCATATTTGCCCCGCCCCCTTCCCACCCAGTGCCCAAAGATCAGGACAGAGTTTGATTCAAAACAATTTGTAGTCTAAGCTGACTGCTGAACATGAGACATACCTATCCCATGCTTTTTGCTTTCAATTATAAAACCAGTGGAAGAGTCACCCTAGTCTTTGGCCAATATTAATTTTATGGATTAGAGTACTTCTTGACACAGACAGCCTCAGAGAGGCTTTTTTTTTATCACTTTTGTTAATCATCCTAAAATAAATCAGGAAATATTCCAGTCTCTCATCCCCTTCCTCCAGTTCCTGGGTTAAATGATTGCAAAGTATAGACCCAGAAGTTGTTAGTAAATAATACTTTGCTCTGTCAATCACCATCTTTTGTGAATTCCCCCATCCAGAAGAGATGGTACTTTTCTGTTAAAAAAAGAGAAAACTACAAAGTCATCTCTGGGGCTGCAAGATAACCCCAATATGAGGATTTATAACTTCACTGACTCATTCCAGATACTACTAATTTGGATGACCATAATTCCCTACTCCTTTCCCTAGGCAACTATAAAGATATCCTTTAACAAATCTCCTTTGCTGACTTATGGCACCTTCTGAATGGGACCACTAAAGAATATACATATTTCTAAGGACCACATGCATGGCACTTTACAAGACTAAACAGTATTAATTCGGTGAACACAAACCTGAAATCCTAAATGACAAATTGGCCAAAAAACAAACAATGAAAACAACTAATACCTATATGAAAAATAATTATGATGAGAGAATATACCAAAATTTCTGCAACGCAGCTGAAGCAATCTTTGGTGGAAAATTATATCTCTAAAAATATGCTTTAACAAAATAGAAAAAGAGAAAACTAAGAAAATAAACATTTAAAAATTAGAAATAAAAGAAATTATTCCAAAAGAAGCACAAAAGAAGAAATCTGAGTATTAGAGGGGAAATAGGAAAATTGGAAACTACAAAGACTTTATAACTGATAAATAAAATTAAAATCTAGTCTTTGAAAAGATGAACAAAATTAACAAACTTTTATTTGGCAAATTTTTAAAGAGGATAGAAAATTAAATCAACAAAACAAAAAGAGGACTATGTTAAATCACACACACATACACACAAAATTATCAGATCCCACTATGTAGTTATATGCCAACAAAACTGAGAATACAAAAGAGAGGATTGTCTTTAAAAATGGAATACTCAAACTAATAGAAAGACCAATAGAAATATTAAATATTCCAATCACAGAAAAGAAACTAGAACAGAAGGTAAGGATTAAAAAGAAAGAGAAGTTCTCCAGTTATTTGGGCATTATTAGTTTTTATTTGAATATAAATTGTATTTTTGGGGGAGGGTCTACCTTTGTGATTTCCTCAGTACAGGAAACTCTCTGGTATGGACACTAACTCCATCAGAATCTACTCATTTATTGTACCAGTGTTATGTTCATGTAAGTCCTTTGTGTCTCCTTGTACACTGATTCCCAGATATTTAATTAATTTTGTCATCTTAAATGATGCATCACTTCTTCCTGGGTATTATTAGAGGTGTTCAGAAAAGCTATGGATTTTTGCAATTTTTTGTTTTTCATCTGCTATTTTATTGAAGCTATTATCTTGATTAATCTTTTGCTAATTCTTTGGGGTTCCCTACATGTATCATTTTATTGTCTGCAAGGAGAGCTTCTCCTCCCACACCCCATTATGTTTATTTTTATACCTTCAATTTCTTTTCCTTAATTGATTGCTGTTAGAGATTTTAATTTTTGTGCTCACTTTGGCAGCACAAATTCTAAAATTGGAATGATACAGAGAAGATTACCATGGCCCTTGCTCAAGGATGACATGCAAATTTGTGAAGCATTCCATAGTTTTAGATAAACATACTGCTCTTGTAACAGGAAATAGCAAACTCTACATGTTTGGCAGCAATAACTGAGGCCAGTTAGGATTAGGGTCAAGGACAACAATCAGCAAATCAACTTATGTAAAAGCTTTAAAATCCAAAACAGTAAAATTTGCTGCATGTGGAAGGAACCACACCTTGCTACACAGAAGAAGGAAGGAACGGGCAAATTGGTCCATCAGAAGAATCTAATGTGCATGTCCTTTGTCAAGTGACTGTTGGAAAACCTATCTCCTGGATCTTTTTTGGATATTACCTTTGTGATTTTGAGCCTTTGTAACAATAGAGGGTGGATTCTACACATTTGGAGAACCAGAGAATGGAAAGTTAGTTCTCTCACCTAAACAACTAAAAAATCATAGAATTTCTCAGTTGGTTCTTAGAATTCCTGGGAAGGTGAATTTAGGTTTGTGGTGGAAAGTATACAGTAGCTTTAACAGAGGAAGAAATAGACACATCTGACCTTGGACAGTATGGCCAATAAGGTGTTGGGAGTCTTGTTTTTGAAAACTTGGAAGCAAAGGTTGTTAAACATCTTCAGAATTGGGGGCAGCTGGGTGACTCAGTGGATTGAGAGCCAGGCCTAGAGATGAGAGGTCCTAGGTTCAAATCTGGCTTCAGACACTTGCTAGCTGTGTGATCCTGGGCAAGTCACTTAATCCTCATTGCCTAGCCTCTACTACCCTTCTGCCTTGGAACTAATACTTCGTATCAATTTTTTTTTTGCTGTTGCTGTTGTTTGCTGTTATTTAATATTTAAGGGACAACAAATGACAACAAAAAATGACTTTGAAGATATGGCACACATTCCTTCTACCTCAAACAGAAAATCTTATGCCAGATCATAAATAAGCAGTATGCAAACAACTGAGTTTTCAACGCAGACCCCTCCTCTTCAAGATGGAAATAGTTAATGTTGCCTTTTGTGTAAATCCAGTCAGGTCACTTTACCTAAGTGCCCCTCAGACCACCCAAAAGCTCTAACTGTAGGCTAGAGGAAGTTTCCTCATCTAGAGTTTCCTATATCCATGAAATCACAGGTCTAGACATTTACCAAAAAACAAAAAGCAACAACAACAACAAAAACTAAGATGGTATATAAATGGAACAGAATTATTACTGTATCATGAACAGCATTGAGGTCACATGGTACAGTGAAAAAGCGCTCTGCTTAGGGTCATAGGATGTATGTTCACAGCCCAGCTCTGTCACTTACCATCTTTGTTGATTGTGAGCCATCAGTAATTCTCTGTACACCAGTCTTCTTATTAATAAAAGAAGGGAATCAATATGGATGGCCTCTAAGGTTCTTTCCATCTCTAGATTTATGATCTTAAAGAACTGATAGTTCTAATGAATGTGATAAAATTAATTGATGCAGAATAAAGCAAAAAGAACCAGAAAACAAAGACCATCATAATGAAAAGGCAACTAAATTACGATTAACCATAATGGCCAATTTTTGTTCCATATAACAGATTCTGAAATGATAAAACACCTTCCTCTTAGAGGTGGAGGTCTATGGCTTCACACTGGGGCACACATTATCAGAAACAGTTGCCGTGGGGGACAGCTGGGTAGCTCAGTGGATTGAAAGCCATACCTAGAGATGGAAGGTCCTAGGCTCAAATCTAGCCTCTGACACTTTCTAGCTGTGTGACTCTGGGCAAGTCACTTAAATACCATTGCCCATCCCTTTCCATTCATCTTTCTTGGAACCAATACACACTATTGATTCTAATGCAGAAGGTAAAGATTAAAAAACAAAGAAACAGTTGAGGTGTCAAATATTTTTGTAAGGAAGGGTTTGAAATTGGAGGTCATGCATATATCTAGAAATCTAGACTGGTATAAAAATAAGTCATTGATAAAATTTTTTAAGAAGTAGCCTTTAGATGACATTATTATTTTATGTTCCAAGTGAATCAAGTCAAAGTAATTATAAATAAAGCAAGTCATCTTAAAATTCTTTTACTCTGCTTACATACTATAGTTACACAGGACTTGGCAGAATTTCTTCCTAAATGGAGGGGGAAAGTCTTCTTCCACAGGACTGAGACCAGTCATGAAAGGGGGGAAAAAAGGACATGAAACAATTTACCCAAGGCTAGATTGAAGCACCATGGTGACAAAAGCAAAAGTTGAAAGTGGGTCAAAGCAATGACTATGTATGTAGAAGTTAGGCTATTAGATCAGTGTGAATCACTGCTGTTTTCAAAGGGATCTTTTTTTCAAATATTAGAGTATAGAACACCAAAACTGAGTACATACACAGACCAATGAAATGAGGAAATATCAATAGGTTATAGTTCTATAGCTTCCTGGACTGGTCAATTATCACCAAAATAGAGGCAGATCCTACAAATGACATATAATCATGATCTCTCCAAATAATCCCAATAACTAATATCCACTAGTAGAACTTTGGGGCTATAACAAATAGCCCATTACACACAGAACCTGGATACCATGTATTATAAGAAAAGCACAAGGCCAAGGTCTCAAAGATGATAGAATGGAAAGGGCTATTCAAATAGAAAATCTTCATCTTTTTCTATTGCCAGTAGATTAGCAGGCTCTGGCAATTCTCCAGATGCTTTCAGGCAGGACATCTCCTTCTCTAATTTTTCTTTGACAGTCTTCTTCCTCTCCTGTATTTTCTTTAACCTGTAACATTCTTCACGTGCTTGCTCATCCAGTTCTGTGACAATGTAATTAAGTGTACGCTCAATCCGGGGAATGATCACATGCTCAATGGCATTCACCCATCTGTTTGCTATTTTAATGGCCTCATCCAGCATAATAACTGAAGTCTGGAGTGATACTAGTTCCACCAGCAGCTCTACTGCTTTGCCATAGTTCTTCTTCAGTTTGGTCATTTGTTCCCCACTGTAAACCTCAAAATTTCTTAGACTTATAAATGTTGGAAATTTCACCATTGGGAAATTTCATACTTGAAAAATTTCCTATTGATAGTGGGTCTTGGCTATTGGAATGTGAACCCCATTGGCATGAGAGTTTCCTCCTCCTCCCTTCTTAAGATTACTTTAGTACAGAAACCTTTTGCTGAACAATGGAAAGGACTTTGACCTATGCTTAAGCATAGAACAGGAATTTCTTTGAGTCATGATTGATTTTAGAATTGATACAATGGAGATACTTGGAATCAATCTCCACCCTACTCAGTCCTAACAGGATTGAGGAAGGGCTGCAGCATAGATCAAAATTTAATTATTCCAATCTCTACCCTACTCAGGTTAACAGGATTTAGGAAGGGCTGTAGCAAAGGATCAAAGATTTAATTATTTTAGAATATGACGTTCAACAGACATGTGCAAAGCCAGAGACCTCTGGGCGGTCCTGGGTTAAGCTAGAGCCTCCATTGGCACAGGGAAATTGATGGACAGGTGATTGGTAGATGTGAGAACTGAGGGGAGGGAACTTGGATGGTTTCCTTAAAGATAGAGGGGTCTGAAGACGCAGGGGGTTTTTTTTGGTTGAGGAGTTTGTCGGAGTGGTTGGAGTGTGCTCTGAGAAGCTTGCTCTGAAGGAAGCTGAAGGTGGGGGCCTTTGAGACTGTTTCTCCATTTTGGTCACGTGAGTAATAGGAACTGATCTCTTTTCTTTGCCCCAGCTATCTAAGGGCTTGGGCCTTTTGGCCCAGCCTAAACAGAGGGGATATTTAAGCCCTATTCCCTTCTCTCCCCTTTCTCTCTCTCTCTCTCTCTCTCTCTCTCTCTCTCTCTCTCTCTCTCTCTCTCTAATTCCTTTCTTCCTCCTGTTTGTAATTAAACTCTATAAAAGGCTGACGGCTGACTTGAGTTTTCATTAAGGAATTACATAGCTGAATTCCTTGGCGACCTTAAATTAATAAATATCAGTCTTTTAAAGTGATTTCCTTGTCACACCACCTCTGGCCATACCAGTCAATTCGTAACTGTCGGTTCCTTCCTGGTAATGTTCAAATACTGGCAAGGCAACACCTGCTACATTATCTTTCTTTGTTCTAATCTTCACTTGAGCTTTGTTCCCATCCTGAATAACGGTGGCACCAAAGTCACCAGCTGTGAATTTGGCTTCAGCAAGTGAGAAAGCAGCTTCTCGCATCACTTCACCCCTTAGCACTTTGGTCTGAATGACCTTCTTTAAGATCTGCCGGAATTGAAGAGTCATGGCAGCAGACTTTTTCTTTAGGAGGTTCCGACCTGCTTGTACACCTTTTAATGGAGCCTTCATAATGGGCTGTGCCATTCGCAAAGGTAGACATCCTGGCGGTTGTTGTCTGGTGGTGACAGCTTAGTACCCAGGCCTATTACTTCTGGCTTCTAAGTTGCCAATCACTGCGGCTAGCCTCCCCCACCTTCTCATGCAGTCCCTTAGCATCAATTTTAAGGCAGAAAATGAGGATTAAAAGTTGTTTTTTTTAATCTTCAGAATCAGAGAATAAAATACAGTGGATGTGGGGAAAACCATACAGCTTTTGGAAAAAACTTACTTTCTGTCTTAGAATCAATACCATATATTGATTCCAAAGGAGAAGAGTGCTAAGGGGTAGACAATGGGAATTCAGGCACACAACTAGGCAATGTCCAGGCCATTTCTGAACTCGGGACCTTCCATTTCTAGGACTGACTATCCACTGAACTACCTGTCCCCTCCATACAGCTTTAATATCAGACAATTAGGGATGGTTGAAATAAAGAAATGGGACATAGTTGGGCAGGACAATTTACTAATCAATTCATACCCACGTTGTGCCCTAATTTTTTGAAATGTATAGTCCATCTGGTTGCTTGTGGTGGATGCCACACACTAGTTTTTGCTTCTCCCTCCCAGGTTCACCAAATCTGAAGAAATTATGGAAACACCAGTGACTCAACAGTAGCTTCTTCTCTTGGTGATGAGAAGCCTTCAGGAAACACCTTGCAGACATCCTTATCCACAAGGTCACAGAGAAGAGAAAGTGAAGAACAACTTGGTCAAATGATAAGAACACCCCCCCTCCCCTGGAAGTTCCTTTCAAATCACCAGTACATTCCTCCAACAGCAGAGCCCCTCTCAGGTGCCCTGTAAACCTGGTGGTTTCCATCAGGTAAAGCCTGATGGAAAAACAAGTAATGAAGGAGCAGTCTACAATTACTAACTAAAGCAGAAAAACCAATTCAAGGTGGGGGAAATAGTTCTTCAGCAAAAGAGTTAGAGACTGAAAATGAACATAGAAAGCTTAAAGACATTGCTGATGTCCTAAGGATAACACATTGGATGAGCCTGAATCCCAGTGATCGATCTTTAATATTGTCACCAATTCAGAGGCAAGAGAATCAAAAAGGTTCATTTGAAGGAACAGAGGCTCTAGGCCCAGATGACGGAGACAGAAGCTAACAATGAACCTAGACATGAAGAGAAGAAAGCAAAAAAGAAGAGGATAGCAAATCAGAGAACCACAACAAAGCAGAAACAGAAGGAGCCAATGACATCATGGCAGAACCATTGCAAAGGAAGAAAAAAGTTGAATACGGTGAACAAGTTGTTCAAAAATGTAATGAAAATCAAAAAGGAAATGAGCATGTATCAGAAAATTCAGATGTCCCGGGATGTTAGATAGTAGCACCAAGTAGAGCACTTAAGAAATCATAGACAGTTTCCCTTTTCCAGATGAAGTCAGCACCAAGTCAAAAAAAAAAATGTGCAGCGTACTTCCAAAACAAGCTATTATCCAACCACTTGTAGTCGCAGATGCAAGACAATTAGATCAAGCCAATGTCAGGAAAGAGATAAAAGATGAAAACCAAAACTACCCAGGGCAAAACCATATGGAACCTTCATCAGCTAATCAGGAGAGAAAGTCAGTCATGTGCAATTCTATAAATAAAATATTTGGTGTTTATGGTCTCAAGCACATATTGCAATTTCTACTTGAAAATAATTGACTTCTGAAAGAAAGTTGCTGATAGGGAACTTTATACTTAAGTTAATGATTTATTTTCTTGGGGTTTGGACATTGTGACCATGGTATTGAGATTTATTTCTACTGATACTATTTCTATTTCTATAAAAAGTAGATTCTAAAATTCCTTCTAGAGTGTTGTGGTCTTATTGTTCAGCATTGTAATAACAATTTTTTTCATTTAAAAAAGAAATTCTTTATTTTATTTTCCTATCTTTTTAAAATAAAAAAGAAATTTGTCTACTGAAAATCCATCTTCTTTCTCTCCCACCTCCTTATCGTCATCCTCCTTATCATCATTGAGAAGGAAAAAATAAAGTTTCTGATACAACATGTTTAGTTAAACAAAACAAATTCCTACATTGTCTAAAAAAATATGCCTTAACCTGTATTCTAAGTCCATCCCCTCTCTGGCAGGAGGTGATGAGTCCTCTGCAATCAGGGCTGATCACTGCATTTAATGTCTTTACCAAATTGTTGTTATTGTATAAATTGGGCTCTTGGATTTGCTCATTCTATTAGAATTTTAACTGGGTTCTGGCCAATAGGGACTAGTCATTCTAGAACCATTTCAAAGGTAACTTGAGTTTCCCACTAAGCCTGAGGCATTTTGTGTGATGATACTGAGATGTGACTCTGGATTGGTGGAGACAATGTTGGCAAGATGCTGTGTTCTGGGTATACAGAGTTGCTGTGAGAACTCTTGGAGAGAAGAAATGTTTATTTATTTTTCAGGAGAGATGGCACAGAGATCCAGAATCTCTTCAGACTGATTCCAGGAATACTGTAGTGAAAGGAGATTGAGAAGGAGGGAGTCAGAGACAGAGATGGGGACACTTTGAAACTGTATACATGAGAGAAGGTAGGTGGCTCCGGAGATAGAGAGCCAGGTCTAGAGATGGGAGGTCCTGGGTTCAAATCTGACCCTAGATACTTTCTGGCTGTGTGACCCTGGGAAAGTCACTTATTCTCCATTGCCTAGCCCTTAGTGCTTTTCTGCCTGGGAGTCAGCACAAATTCCAAGACAGATGGGAAGGTTTAAAAAAAGAAAAGAAAAAATATATCCATGTAGAAACAGCTGGCTCCTCAAAATGTCCCAAGTTTCCAAATTCTGCCTTTAGAAATCTTGGAAAATTTCCCTTTGGGTAACATAGTATCCTTGCTCTCAGTGAATGAGTGCCTCTCCTCTCCCAGAGTTCTCTCACCAAGTGGACCCCTCACACCGACAGCCAGCATTGTCTCCACCAATGCAGAGTAACATTTTAAAAAGCAGCATGCAAAATGTCCCAGATTTAATTGGAGAACTGGGTTACACAAATGATAATGTGACAAAGCATAGTCTTGCTTTAATTCTGTTCTTAGGAGAATTTCTAGTTTTTTTCCCTTGTGAATTGTCAAAGATGAGAAAAGTTGGAATAATCAACTGATGAAAGAGTTGTAGGAAGATAGGCTCTCCGGTGCATTGTTGTTTTTTTCTAACCCTTACTGACTATCTTAGAATTGATGCTAAGTATCAGTTCCAAGGAAAAAGAGCAGTAAGGGCTGGGCAATGGGGATTAAGTGACTTGCCCAGGGTCACCCAGCTAGGAAGTGTTTAAGACTAAATTTGAACTCAGGACGTCCCATCTTTGGGACTGGCTCTCTATCCACTGAGCCACCTAGCTGCCCCTACTTTAATGTATTATGAATGGAAATAATTATAACCATTTTGGAAAATAATTTGGAATTATGCAAATAAAGTTACTAAAAAGTCCATAACCTTTGATCTAGAGATTCCATTGCTAGGTATATACCTGAAGGAGGTCATTGATATGAAGAAAGTCTTTTTGGATACCAAATATTTATTTATTCATTTATTTTCTAGCATTTTTTTAATTCAAAGATTTCATTTTCCTAATTATATGTAATAATATTCAATACACATTTCCCATAATTATAAGAACTTGTCTCCCTCCTTCTCTCCCTTCCCTCCCTCCCCTCTCGGAGATGGTAAGCAATTTGATCTGGGTTATACGTGATGCCAAATATTTGGAGCAGCACTTTTTATAGTAGCCAAGAATTGGAAACAAAATAGATGCCTATCACTTGGGGAGTGACTAAACAAGTGCTAGTACATAAATGCAATGGAATATTACTGAGCTCTAAGAAATAACTAACATGATAAATCCAGAGAAGAGTGGAAAGACTGAGACTAGGTGGTTTAGTGGGTTAAGAATCAAGCCTAGAGATGGGAGGTCCTGAATTCAAATCCAGTTTCAGACATTTCCTAGTTGTATGATC
This sequence comes from Monodelphis domestica, assembly GCF_027887165.1. NCBI lineage: Eukaryota > Metazoa > Chordata > Mammalia > Didelphimorphia > Didelphidae > Monodelphis > Monodelphis domestica. The sequence goes on from NC_077231.1 coordinate 98,835,313, forward strand.
CTGGGCAAGTCATTTACACCTCACTGATCTTCTGCCTTGGAACCAATACTTAATATCATTTATAAGATGGAAGGTACATGTTTTAAAAGAAAAGAAAGAAAGATTTAAACCAACTGATAAAGGGTTCAATAGAGCAAAGAAAATAATATAATCAATAATGAGCAGGTTGTAAATGCAGAGAGTGCTTATTTTGTTTTAATGGTGAAAAGGTATACCACTGATGAATTCTTCTCTGGGTAAAGAGAGATACTCTATAAAGGGAGATGAAGACCTCACAATGGATACCATCTGCTGAGAATGGGTGCTTAGAGCGACCAATCATCCTGCTTCAGAATATAGGAACCAGAGTTCCTAGGGGCAACTGATCCCAAGGAGATTAAAAGGAGATGGACCCAGGCAAGAGATTTTGAGGTAAATGGGGGGAAATGAAAAAGTGAAAAGGTCAAAAGTGAACTGCATAAACAGGACCCAGGAAGCATCCTAGCATGGGGCAATAACAACTCTACTCCTACAAGAACTGGCATTTTTATAAGAATGATTCACACCAGAAAAAAACAGGATGGGGACAAGGTGAGAACAGAAACTATTAAGGAGGGAGATCCCGGTAGAGTTCTCCCAACTAAATGAACTAAATAAGTAAAAGGGCCACAAACCAAAGGACTGAAGTCTGGAAGAGACCAAAAAAAAAGATAAATAGTGAAGAGAGTGAAGAATAGAAATCCTTTCTAGAAAAAGATCCAGAAAATGCCATTTTAATTTATAATCTATTTTTATATTTTATCTTTATTTTATTTTAATAACAAATTTCCACATAAGTTTTCCAAAATTGTATGATTCAAATTATCTCCCTCTCTTCTTCCCTTCCCCCTCCCAGAGTTGACAAACAATTTGATCTGGGTTATATATGTAGTATCATGTAAAATATATTTCTATATTATTTATTTTGGTAAGTGAGTGATCTTATAAAAAACCAAAACCCCAAATCATAACCCCCCAAAAACAAGTGATAAATCATATTCTTCCATCTGCATTCTGATTCCAACAGTTCTTTCTCTGGCGGTGGAGAGCATTCTTTTTCCTAAGTCCCTCAGGATTATTTTGGATCATTGTATTGCTGATAGTAACAAAGTCTATCACATCTGAGCATTCCACAATATTGTAGTTACTGTGTACAATGTTCTCCTGGTTCTGCTCATTTCACTCTGCATCAGGTCATGTAGGTCTTTCTGAAATCATCCTGTTCATCCTTCCTCACAGCATAATAGTATTCCATCACCATCATAGACCATAATTTGTTTAGCCATTCCCCCAATCGAGGGACATTCCTTTAGTTTCCACTTCTTTGCCACCCCCAAAAAACACAGCTATAAATATTTTTGTAGAAACATGTTCTATCCCATTTTTTAATCTCAGAAAATGACATTTTAAAAATGGATAAACAAAATACACTGATAGAGAGGAGAGGAGAGGGTATTTTACTTGGCTACTTTTGAAGGAAAAAAAGGAGGGGTGGGGAAGAGAATGAAATAACCAGATAAAAGCTAAGCAAGGAAAAGGGAACTAGGCAGAACTCCAAAACCAGGGAAAAGGGGCAACTAACGGACAGAGATAGGTGTTGAGTATAAGGGTAAGAGATTGGCGGGAACAGAGGCACCTTTAAAAAGACTAAGCTAAGTGCTTGCTTCAGCAGCACATACTAAAATGACTAAATTAAAATAACTGAGGAGATATAGTACAGTGTTTACAGTAGAAGAGGTAAAAAAAATCAAATCTTAAAAAAAACAATATTAAGTTCAAATGGAGGAAAATATAAAACTTTATGTAAAACACAAAACTTTCACAACTTTAAATGTAAATTGTATTTAAAATCCAACACAAGATAAGGAAAAACCCATAATTTGTTGCTTACAAGAAACATATTTAAAAAGCAGACATATACAGAATAAAAATGACGAATGGGAAAAAAGTACTATGTATTAAATAAATCCAAAGAAGCACGAGTTGCACTCATACTATTGGACCAAATAAGAACAAATACTCAAAATATTAAAAGGTTTAAAGAAGGAAACAACGATGTGGTGAAAGAAAACATAGAAACAGACAGTATCACTATTCAACTTAAATGCTCCAAACGATTTAGCATCCAATTTCATAAAAATACAGAATTGAAAGGGAAAACTTGTCCACATACCCATACGAGAGGTGAAAAATGCTACGTAGAGAGTAGCTATCCCATATGCCCATTATACCATATCCTAAATTAAGTGTCCCTCATAATGAATACTCAGTCGATACCAAATTATCCAAGTGGAATATGGAACATCTTACAGAAGCAAAAGCCTCAAGCTTCAGATCTTTTTAGCTGTAACATATGATGTCTTAGAAGACAATATCTAATGGCAGAATATGGCATATTCCAAAGGCTTAAAGAATGAACAGATCTGTTTACAGATGAAAGAAAATGTAAAATCTGCAACAGCCCAGGTGAGAAATGGTGAGGGCCTGTGACAGGGTGGAGAGCTGTGTAAATGGAGAGAAGGTGGTATATACAAGAAATAGGGAGAAAGTAGAAATGAGGAGTCAAGAAGGGCACTAAGCCTGTGAGCCTGGGAAGGCAATTTTGTCCTTGACAGTAAAAGGGAAAAACAGAAGGAGAATTTGAGGGGAGAAGCAATGAGTTCTAGTACTTTTGGCTATGTTGAATTTGAGGTGTCTACAGAACTTTTTGTTTGAGATGTCCAATAGGCAGTTGGTGATTTGGTCTGAAGCTCAGGACAGGGGTTAGAGCGGGAGATTATTTACATTGAGATGATAGCTAAACTCATGGGAGTTGATGAGATCCCAAACTCTGATAGTGGAGGGGAGAAGAGAAGAGGAGGAGGAGGAGGAGAAAGGAAAGAAGAGAAAATAAAGGAGAAGAGAGGAGGTGGCTCAGGACAGAACATGACCTGGATGAAGACCCCGCAAAGGAGACTGAGAAGTTGGGGTCAGTCAGGTAGGCACACAAGTAGAGGGCAGCATTGCCATGAAGCAGCATCAGGAGACAATAGTCAGCAGAGGACATCAAAGGTTGCCTGCAGAGAAGAATGAGAATTGAGAAAATGTCATTAGATTTGGCAAATGCATCAGCAACAACTTTGGAGAGAATGAGGACAGAAGCCAGTCTGCAGAGTTTAGAGAAGAGTGAAGGGGGAGGAAGTGGAGGCACTGAGTGTAGAGGGCTTCCTCCAGGATAGACATAGCTAGAGGAGACAATAACTGCTAGGGATGCAGGATCTCATGAGGATCTTAAGGAGAAGAAGACTTGGCTGTGTTTTAGGAAGCAGCCAACAGAAAGAAAGATTTTGAAGATTAGAGAGTGGATATGATAGAAGGGCAATCTGCTGGAATAGAATAGGAGCAAGTGTGAATGGAGAGAAGAGCAAGCTTTGGCAAGGAGAAGAGTCACCTCTTCCCACAAAATAGGGATGAAGGAGAAGGCAGTTGCAGAACACACCTGGGAGATGTGAGATCAGCAGTGGCTCTTGGGAAATGATCATAATTTCTTTCAGTGAAGCATGAAGTTTGATCCTCAGCTGAAAGGAGGCATGCTGTAGAAGGCTTGAGAAAAGATGGAAAGGTTTGGAACATCCCCTGTGGTGAACAGGAGATGAACCCCTTAGGGATGTCTAAAAGGATTGCCTGCCTTGCTGCAGCGAGGATCAAGATGAAATTATGCTACATAAATTGGTCATAGATCCAGTCAGCATGGTATCACCTGGATTCACAGCTCCAAGTGGTAATATGTGAATACTCCAGGTGTTGGGAATAATCCAAGACTAGCACCTTGGCAACAACATAAGTGGGGAGGGGACTCCAGTGTAGAGGACAGGATTGAACTAATTTCATTGAGTTTGGGCCTAGCCTTTGAAAAGTCTCTGGTGTGTTGAAGAAGGCCCTAGAGTGAAGGCCAGGAGGTGGGTGGCCTGGCTGACAAATTGCAAACCCTCACTGCCCTCCAGCAGCCTCGTGTTGCTTACAGAGCTTCTCGAGGCTCTCCTCCAAGCTCTGTGCAGCCTGCCTCAGTTCATTGGCCGTCTTGGCCTTGGATCCTTTCAACAAGTGCCTAGATTCCTTTATGAGAAAGTAGGTGTCCATTAGTATACCAACACTCCCTGTTACTATTCCAAACACCTTGATTCCTTTGGTCATGCCCACGACTGTGCCTCCAAGGGCACTCTGCACAGCCTTGCTGGCCTTGACGCTGGTGCTCCCAGAAACTCCAATCCTCTCAGTGACAGATGCTATGCCAGACCTGGCTTTGGTGAGGGGGATGATGTCCTTTTTGATCTTACTGACTAAATCCACACACACAGAAGTCCCTTTCCTTACTATCTTTCCAACAACTTCTCTCTCTTCACTTTGATCGATCATAGACTGCTGCTGAAGAGGCAACTTCCCTTTGTAGGCCGCCATCATGTGCTTCACTCTCTTTTTCATCCTTGAACCTTTGATATGGTCAATACCATTGGACAGGAGGTTGGTGATGCCAGATGCTGACCCCAGGCTCACACCAGCTATTGTGAGCCCTAAACTCCCACCTAATGTGACAGGCACTAGAGCAATTCCAAGGATGGTCAGGACCCCAGAGACAATACCAGTAGAATTAGACACTACCTTGGCAATGGTACAATTCTTGTGGGTCTTGTCAACTTCATCTGCCATGGCATGGAGCTTTTGGATACATTCTTCTAGCTCTTCTTTCATCTTTTCAAAGTCTTCCAAAGCTATTTCTTCCTCATCCAAAGTGTCCTCTTCCTCATGGGGCACCTCTTCATCTTGAACATCACCTTCCTCATATGCTGACTCTTCATCCTGAGCATTGTTTTCTTTATCTGATGGGATTCTGGCCTGAAACTCTTCCATCAATGAGGGCCTCAGCACCCGTTTGGTATTAGTTCTAATAAAAACAGAAATCAGATGATTAGGTGCAGCTCCAAGAATAGGTCATCAGTATTTCTTGTCATCAATAGTAATATCAAAGCAGGCAGAAAGATGGCACAGTGAATTGAATCCAGGCTTAGAGATGGGAAGACCTGGGTTCAAATCTGGCCTCAGATACTTTCTAGTTGGGTGACCCTGGGCAAATCACTTAACCCCTTGTCCATCCCTGACTTCTCTAAGATGCTTCTAAGATGGAAGATAGGGGTTTAAAAAATAAGCTCAATTTGTCAAAAACAAAGGTGATATTTACCCCACCATCCTGGTTGGAACCTAGCTTGAGTACTGTGTTCAGTTCTGGGTGCAGCGTTTTAGAAGGGACCATTGATTTACAAGGGTAAGATGATATATAGGCTTTGCTATTAGGGGTGGCTAACTCTGAGTTCCTTTCCTTTTCATCTTCTCCTTTGTCCCCCACAATAGAAGTATTTCTAGGGCCTTTTCTTTTTAGAGGTAAACAGGGTTAAGTGACTTGCCCAGGATCACACAGCTAGTAAGTGTGAGGATGGATTTGAACTCATAAAGATGAATCTTTCTGATTCTAAGCCTAGTGTTCTCTCTACTGTACCACCCAGCTCCCAATAGGATTCTTAGGAGTAAGGAGCACTTTGTGAACCATAAAGGAATTCTTGCTCTTCCTCTGACAAAACATCTGGTAATTTACTGACATAGGGAAGCCCTATTATTGTCTCATGTTCCCATGGAATCTGTCAATACCCAGATCTCCACTGAATAATTCCTTGATCTCCCTTAGTGCCAGAGGAGATTCCTCTTTGTGTAAGAAATATAGATGAAAGATGTCATCAGTTTCTAGCAAGACTAGCCAGGAACCTGGTAGACCTCCCAAGGGGTCCCTGACCCTTTCAGCTCCCAGGAATTAACTCTGCAAACCCAGCTGATATGAAAATCTCTCCAAAGGGCTTTCACCAAAGAAGGACTGCTGTTCTTCTCTGTTCTTCCTAGCTTGGAAGTCCTTCATAGGCTTCTCTTCTGGGACAGAAAAAGAAGGAAATGATTAACAATTTATTTTTTGGGGTCCAGAAGATTTGGGTTTAGAAGCTCAATTAAAATGTAGACTCTTCAGGAGGTCCTAGGTTCAAATCTGGCCTCAGACACTTCCCAGCTGTGTGACCCTGGGCAAGTCACTTGACCCCCATTGCCTAGCCCTTACCACTCTTCTGCCTTGGAGCCAATACACAGTATTGACTCCAAGACAGAAGGTAAGGGTTTAAAAAAAATGCAGACTCTTCTAGGGGTGGGGAAGAAAGAGGACATTAATCTGGAATCACCTTTTAGCCAGAAGATCTTATTCTGTCACTTTTCTACTCAATAACCAAGTCATTCCCTTACTCAATGAACTCCAATGGCTCCCTATTACCTTTAGCATCAAGTGTTCAATTAAAAAAAAAACCCTTCAGAACCTTGCCCTTTCTTCCATTTCTAATCTAGTAGTACCTTACTTTTATCCACATATTGTACAGTACAGTGACACTGGTGTCTTGGCTATTCTTCAAACTTGACCCTCCATCTTCTACTCCCATGCATTTCCCCTGGCTGTCTGTCATGGACAGATGTTTGCCCTCTTCCCCTCTACCAGGTGCTAACTGTCCTGGCTTCCTTCAAGAGTCAGTGCAAATCCAGTCTTCTACAAGAGCTCTTTCTCCATCCTTCTCACTGATCACACCTTTTCCCTGATGTTGCTTCCCATTTACACTATATTTATCTGGTATGTGTTTCTATTTATGCTTGCTGTTTTTCCCTTTAGTTCCCCAATAATCTCCTTGAGGGATATTTTTGTCTTTCTTTGTAACTTTATTGCTTAGCCTAGTGCCCAACAAATAGCTGTTATTTACTGTTTGTTGACTAACAATAGTCAGCAGGCAAAAGGGATGGGGAATGGGACAAGGGTAAGGAGGACCCTTAGATGCAGAGCATAGGACACTGATTCTATAGGGTGTGTATGGGTAAATGGTGACAGTAAGCTGCCTGCTCTGCCCCAGTGGGAAGCATGATGGACTTAATTAGGACACCTACATTGGAATCCTGTCTTTGGCAGTGCTAGACTTATGAATCAGGAGAAGCCATTTAATCTTCACGAACCTCAGTTTCCTCATCCACAAAATGGGCATAATAATCCTTGTACTTCTGACCCAGTATAGTTGAACAGAAAGTGCTTTGAGAGCACATCATGAGGGCAGCTGGGGCTAGGGGTAGGGTAGGACGAGGCAAAGAGAGGGGAGATGGAGACCGAAAGTATCCTTCTCTGCTTGCCTGGGGTCTCACATTGCTCAGTTACTCACCAAGGGTCAATTTAGAAGATTTGAGGATCAACTTCCCAACAATGAAAGGTTCCCCAAAGCAAGTCTTTATGGTCCCAGCTAAAATACTGATTTTACTTCCTTATGACATCCCCAAAGACATTGCCAAATCCCAGAAGCCCAAGGTTAGGTCTCAGAGCTTTCAGAAATAAATAAGTAAGAGCTCCCATTGAATGAGCACTTGAATTGCTAAGTGATTTGTGCTTATTATACATATTTGAACCTTTGAAGGAGATACTATTATTTAGCCTTATCTGTAAAAAGGAGGAAACCAAGGCTTTCTAGGGGTCTCACAATAGGTGGAAATCTTAGGGAGGTTTCAGATCAGCTCAGAGTGCACTCTGAGGATTTGCCTGTCACCTTGTCAAGGTCCATTGGGAAGTAGATCCAGTGTCCAGTGAAAATATGTTGGGCATGAAACCTGGCTTTCTGGGCATGGAATAACCCATCTGTATTGGGTTCCCTTGACCACACTGAGCATCTCTGACTCAGGTTCACGAGAAAAGAATAGTGAAGACGGAAACATTGACATGGAAGAAGGTGACTTGGGTGTCCATCCTCTTCTTATATTTACCAGCTGTGTGACCATTGTATAATTGAAAATCTGTTAACCTAAAAAAAGAACTACATATCCCGAGAGCCCACTGACTTCCTGTCAGTATGTACTTCCTGTAGACAGAGGATAAAGGGAGTGGGCGTTGAGGCTCATGCTCCTCTTTGGCATGATGTAGCATTAGTGGTGACTTGAAATGGCTAATCAGACATGGGCACATGGTTTTTATTTTGTACCCTCTTTATCCCTTGATTTCTAATGATCATTTAATAAACCTCATAAATTATCACATAATATTTTTACTATTAAGATATAATTTTAAATTTTACACCATGGGAAAGTCATTTATCTTGAGGGATTTTTCTCCTCATTTGCAAAACAGGCATCATAATATTTTTCCACACAGGGACTCACAGTGGAATGTGTTCAGAAGCGGCCCTTCCTAACTAAACTATTATCAGCAAAGCAAATTTCCAAGATAGCCACAAAGGACCCATGATGACAAATGCTCTCTACAGCCAAGGAAGGAGTTGTTGGAGTCTGACTGCAGATCAAAGCTTGCTATCTTCTACTTGATTGCCTTCATGAGTTCTTTTTTTTTTTCATATGTGTGATGTGTCTTTTATCATTGTATGAGCAATATGGAATATGGATTACATAAAAGCACTGGTATAATGTATATCAGACTATTTACTACCTTGGGGACTGGGGTGGGGAGGGAGGGAGGGAGAGAACCTGAATTGTCAAATGTCAGAAAAGAATTGTAATTTAAAAAGATTGCAAGTGCAGAGCACACTTTTTCTAAAACCTTGCCTTCCACCTTAGAATGAATACTATATGTTGGTTCCAAGGCAGAAGAGCAGTAAGGGTGAGGCATGGAGGTTAAGTGATTTGCCCAGGGTCACACAGCTAGGCAGTGTCTGAGGTCAGATTGGAACCCAGGACCTCCCATCTCAGCACAATTTTTAAGAAATGGTCCTTCTTGGTTCCACTTGACCATATGGTATATTGGTGCCTGCTTTTAGCCATGAGGTGATCAGAACCAGGAAAGGCTACTGTGAACCTTGAGATGTCTGACCTGACCCACAGGCTTCTCTGTCAGTGTATATTTCTCTTTGGAGGTGGAGCGGTACCCAGCTGGCACCTGGAGTTATATTTATACTACCAATCTCAGAGAATTGCTATCAGAGAAACACTTTATAAATTATCAAGTGAATGAGTGTGTGTGTTGTAGAGAAAGAGGGAGAGGAGAGTAAAGAGAGAGAAAAAAAGAAAGAGAGAAGAGAGAAAAATGGAGAGCAGAGGAGAAAAGTGAATCTGGAGATGGAAGAGAAGAAGGGAGAGTTCTCCTTATTAACAATGATGAAGCTCTTGCAAAGATTAACCCCAGAAACAGGAAGTGGTCTGTTTATTAAGTCTGCAAAGAAACCATACTTAGCCTTCTCTGAACTCTGAAATCTTTCCTACATCACCATGAAAGGAACAAAATCAGTGAATCTCCCATGTTGAAAGGAACCTGAGAAGGCATCTAGAAGCCTTCACTGATCTCCCCAAATGCAAGGGTCACCCCTTTCCCAGCCTCCCTTTCCCCAGATTCCCTCACATCTACTTTGTATTTACTTGTCTGTTCCTAAGGGGTGGGTTTTCCTCTCTCTCTCTCCCCAGCCCCCAGGACAGCTCTTGGCACACAGTGGGTGTTTCATTAATGTTTGTGGATTTGCTGACTACAGGTCTCTCTTCTGCACATCTGGCCGGCAGACAGTTAGTGGTCCAGTCTCTGCTTGGAAAGTCCCAGTCACAGGACACTGGGAGTACTGGAACATCCCATTCCACTGGGGGCCATTCTGTCATTAGGAGGAACTTCTACAAATGCAGGCAATTTCAGCATCTCAAACCCAAACCCTGGTTTGGCCCTGGCAACTATAGACACTATGAAGCTCCCAGTGAGAGGTTCTACTAGCTTGGGAATAGGAATAGAATAGGGACCAAAGGCAATGCCAAAGTTATGAATGTGAGAGCCTGCCTCAGAGTCAGAGTCCTGAGTTCAAGTCCCACCTACTACCCACACTGACTGTGTAACCCTAAAAATTACTTCCTCTCCCTTCCTCCCCTGGCAACCTTTTCAGATTACGAGTTGCATCATTAGAAAGTCAGAAGTTGGAAGTGGAGGAGTTCCATGGAGACTGGAACAACCTCCAGGAAGTGATGCAGAGCGAGAGGAGCAGAACCAGGAGAACATTGTACCCAGAGACTAATACACTGTGGTATAATCGAACGTAATGGACTTCTCCATTAGTGGCGGTGTAATGTCCCTGAACAATTTGCAGGAATCTAGGAGAAAAAAACACTATTCATAAGCAAAGGATAAACTGTGGGAGTAGAAACACCGAGGAAAAGCAACTGCCTGAATACAGCGGTTGAGGGGACATGACAGAGGAGAGACTCTAAATGAACACTCTAATGCAAATATTATCAACAAAGCAATGAGTTCAAATCAAGAACACATGTAATGCCCAGCGGATTTACGCGTCGGCTATGGGGGGTGGGGGGAGGAAAAGAAAAAGATCTATGTCTTTAATGAATAATGCTTGGAAATGATCAAATAAAATATATTTAAAAGAAAAAGAAAAAAAAGGGAGTCCTTCAAGTAGTTTATGTTCTTGGGTTTATCGAACACTAAGCTGAACCTTTTGTTTTTTGCTTATCTAGTTTGATTCATTAGTCTACTTTCCTACTTTGCAATTTTGATGATTATTTATTCACAATACATTTTTATAGTTACAAATTGTTTTTCTCAATGTTTTAGCTATTTTTTCCACCACACGAATACTGCTATTATACTATTATTTTGTCTACCTTTATAAGATATTCCCTTGGTAGTTTGATTAGGAAAGCACAAAAACTAAATTAACTTAGGAAGTATCTTCATTTTTATTATATTGGTATAGTCCAACATGAAATAGCTCTATGATTATCTAAGATTTCCTTTATTTTTGTATCTTGAATGACTGTAGATTGAATCCCAAATGTTTTATGCATTGTGAAGCTATTTTGAATGAGATTTATTTTTCTATTCTGCTTGGCCTTACCTATGTTATTGCCATATAAAAATGTTGATCATTTTTGTGGATTAAAAAAAAAAAGAAAGTCAGAAGTTGGAAAGATAGCATTGGCCATGTTGGATCTGAGATTTTGCCAGAGATGTCCTATAGGCATGTTTGTAAGCATGGAGTTCAAAAGAAGGGGTCAAGACAAAAGAAATGGATTATGGGTTATTAATTTAGAGATATTATAGTTGGGTGGGAATGAGGTTGCTGAGGGGAAAAGAGGAGATCAAGGACAAAGCAAAACCTTTGGTAGACAACCAGTTGCCTCAAGAGGTCAGAAAGAAAATAAGGAACCAGGTGGGGCAGAGGAGGAGCTATCAGAGATGGGGAATAACCTGGAGAATCTGGTGCCTTGGAAGTTGAGGGAAAAGACTATTTAGTGGGAGAGGAGGGTCAACAGTGACAAAAATGATGGAGAGATAGGGGCAGCTAGTGGAAGGAGCACCATAACTAGAGTTGGGAGGATTTGGGTTCAAATCGGGCCTCAGAAATTCTTATACGACCCTGGGCAAGTCACTTAACTCCCATTGCCTAGCCCTTACCACTCTTCTACTTCAAAACCAATACTCAGTATTGATTCTAATATAGAACTTAAGGATTAGAATATATATAGTTATTTTTAAAAATATTTTGTTAAAATCAATAGACATGAGGCAGCTAGATGGCTCAGTGAATAGAATGCCATGCTCACAGATGGGAGGTCCTGGGTTCAAATATGGTTTCAGATCACTACTTCACTGTATGACCTTGGGTAAGTCATTAGTCCATTGCCTAGTCCTTGACAATCTTCTGTCTTAGAATCTTTTCTAAGACAGAAGATGAGAGTTTAAAAGAATATCAGAGAGAAATTTTGAAGTGTCTGTGGGACATCTAGACAGGAATTCAAAAGGTTAAGAGTGGAGGAAAGGCATTGTAGACATAGAGAACATCATGAACGAAGGCAGAGAGACAGGCAGGAGAGGAAGTGTCCTCAGGGGACAGAGAGCTACCCAGTTTGGTTGGACATATAACATTAAGAGTAATCTTATGGGGTGAAGGAGGGAGACAATTTAAAAAATTAGAAATCAAAAGAAAAGCCATTTGGGAATCAGAATGAAAGCAGGTAAGAAATTAAGAGAAACTTGGCTCTAGGAGGCAGATGATAGCAAAATGGATTAGAGGAATCTTCAGATCTAAGATGTCCATGGAGTGGTAAATAGGATTGTTCCCACATTATGGTAGGAGTCAGTGGGCAAGGGGCCTTAGGGGATGGACGCTTCCTGTGACTCCAGTATGGAGTCTGTTGGGGTGTTCACTAGTGCTCATCATAGGCAAAGAGGAGTAATGGTGAAATGATAATCTTGTCTCTTGGTACATGGAAAAGGAAAATGGCTCTGAGTTCCAATCCTGCTCTACCTCTTACTCTCTGGGTGACCTGTGGCAAATTACTAACTGCCTTGGACCTCTGGTTTCATCCTCTATAAAACAGATTAAACTAGATGGCCTCAGTTCCCTTCCAGCTCAGGGTCTAGGCTCCTGAGTTCCTGCTTGGCCTTTAGCTGCCATCTTGGCCACTGCTGCTTCTCTGGCCTCCTAAGCAAAATGGGGCCCATGGATCATGGCCATCCTCAAAGTGGAGAAAACCAATAAAGGCCTAAACTCAGTCTTCAAATCTCACAGTCGGTCCCTGCCTCAGTAATTATTCAGGGGAGGGCGGGGAGTCTAGACAGCCACATGGCTGCAACCTACCAGAAGTTTTGGTATAGGAATCACAAAGACAAATCACAAAGCAATTGTGCAACCACATTGGTCCACTTCACTACCCTGGATCCCCAGCTCCCTGGCTCTGTAGGCTATTGATATAAAACTCATTTGGAAAAAGATTCCTTCTAAGCAGATTTTATCAAACATAGCAATTCCAAGAAAGGAAAAAGTTTTCATTATCCAGAATTCAAAAATGAAGTTTCTCTATTTGGGAAGTTTGCTAAAACAAAACACTTTTTAATCTTTGTGGAAGAAGCCTTTTTGGCAGACCATGGGCCCCCAGGGCATCGTTTTTATAACAACAGGTTATATTTTCGAGCTGAGAGATGAGAGGGCCAAAATCACATTTGCAAAACAAGTTTTGTTTTGTTTTTTTTTTAACCCTCACCTTCCATCTTAGAATCAATACTGTGTATTGGTTCCAAGGCAGAGGAGTGGTAAGGGTTAGGCAATGGGCGTTAAGTGACTTGCCCAGGGTTATACTCCTACAAAATATCTGAGGTCACATTTGAACCCAGGACCTCCTGTCTTCTGGGCCTGGCTCTCAATCCACTGAGCTATCCAGCTGCCCTCCCCCACCCCCTTTTTCTTTAAATAGCTTACCTGATAGTCCTAAGAATAGAGCTTTGGGACAGTTATATAGCTCAGTGGACAGAGAGTCAGCACTGGAGATGGGAGGTCCTGGGTTCAAATCTAGATTGTCAGTGCCTAACTGTGTAACCTTGGTCAAGTCACTTAATCCCCATTGCCTAGCCCTTGTTGTCTTTTTGCGTTGGAACTAATATATAGTATTGATCTAATATACAGTATTGCTTCTAAGATGGAAGATAAGAGTTTAAAAAAAAAAGGAACTAGAGACTTGCCCATAGTTCCATAGGAAGTGTCAGAGGCATGAATTGGGACAAAGTTCTCAAAATTCTAAAGCTAGTGGACTTCCCCTCCACCACAGTTGCCCCTTCTGTCACCTTGAGCAGCAGAGGAACCTGTAGAACTCCCCTCACCTATTGACTGGCTGCCCTACCTTCTTCCTTGGCTGACTCTGCCCTTACTTGGCCTTCCCCTGCCCAGCCATTGAGGGAGAGGCTAGAAGCTTGTTCAGGTTCTCCAGGGGAAACTTTAGAGTTTTGGGTTAGGGTTAGGGGGAATTGAGGTGGGAGGAGAAAGCCATCATCTCTTGTCCCCAGCTAGAAGGAACTCTTCCCCAGCTCTGATGAAAGCCAGCTGTGCTTACCTCCTCAGGGGCCACCCATGAATCCAGGGACCAAAAGCATCCAGATCTCCCCTTCCTGTCTCCATGACACCGAGGGGTTGAATGTTCCCCAGGACGACTCTACTGATGGGTTTCTGGGGGTTCTGGGGGAGGGGCCACATGTGACGTCACATCCAGGCCAAAGAACAGTCATGATAAGCCTCTTATAGTCTTTAGAAGGAACCTTAAAAACCACAATCTGCAGCCACAGTCGCTAGGCATGGTGTGAACCAGAGTAGACAGAGAACTGTGTGGGGAGCCCATTTGGGGGAATTCACGTGATAATGATGAAGCCTCCAGTTCTTGTCCTCCTTTGGGTAACAGATGCGCTTAAAGACCTTGACTTCATCTAGCATAGCAAATCATCCCTCACCAAGGGTCTAGGACTTGTAGTTTTTCCCTCTTGGGAACAGAAGAAGCTACCAGGAGATCAGGACTTGAAGGTGGGCTGCTTCCAAGAACTACACAGTCAGAGATTTGAAGGATCTCTGAAGGGAAGGAAAGGAGAGGAGGGAGGGGGTCATGGACCCCAGAGAGAGCAACTCAAGATGGTCTGTGACAGGGCCATCCTCAGTCCCTTCACACCTAAGTCTCCATAGAAGAAAGACTATGAGAAGTGGTCTCCAAATGGATAAGCAGTTGATCAGTCAAAAAAATTTTAATTAAGCACCTACTATGTGTTGGACACTGTGTCAAGCACCAGAGGAACAAAGATAGAAAACAGTCACTTTCCTTGAAGAATCCATATAATCCTGGGGGAGACAACATGCAAATATCCAAATCAGTAGAGGCAGAATGAGTTGGAGACAGGAAGGAGCTACCTTATGAGAAAATCTATTTAACAGCTGAATAGAGGATGGACTAACCTGCAGGCTTTGTGGTAGTCTGGGCATGAAGTGGAGAGGGTCTGCAGCAGAGTGGTGGCAGTGTCACAGGGAAGAAGGGGACATAGAGAAATGTTGGGAAGGTAGTAAGGACAGGTCTTGGCAACAGACTGGATATGGTAGGGTGAGAGAGAGTGAGTGACACCAAGCTTATGATCTACTCCTGGGGGGGAGTGGGAGGATGAAGGTTCTCTCCACATCATAGGGAAATTAGGAAGAGGGATACAGGCAGTTAGGTGGCACAATGGCACAATGGTGGCTGGGCCTTGAGGCAGGAAGACTCCTCTTCATGAGTTCCAATTTGGGAACAGACAGTAGCTGTGGCAAGTCACTTAGCCCTGTTTGCCTCAGTTTCTTTACCTGTAAAATGAGCTGGAGAAAACATGGCCAGCCAGTTCAGGATCTTTGCCAAGAAAACTCCAAATGGGGTCACAAAGAGTCCAAAATGTCTGAAATGACTGAACAACAACAAATAGGCAGAGAGAAAGATATGGGGCAAAGGGGGGAGGTGGAGAGGGTGGCTGAGCCAAGGGACAGGACTAGAAAGTGCACAGTACTGTACAGTCAATTTAATACAGGGTTTTTTTGGAATTCTAACTTCTTTCAGAATTCTTTTCAGAAAGTCTAATTTTTGTAATGTGAATATTCATAAAGAGAACTTTCTGTATCAGATTGTGCCAAAAATCAATGCAGAAAAGCTTAAAACCACACTACAACTTTTGGGATAACCTATATACACATAAATTACATATATATATATATATATACACACACATATATAGTGATATGAGTTACTTTGGGGAGGCAAATACATAGAAGTGAAGGATAATTTGGAAGAAGAAAAGCAAAAAGCAGTAACATTAAAAGAAAATATGCTCTCTTTATAAGCAAAACATTGATTTCAAAGATGTGATGTATAGAGAAAACTTAAGGATTATGAATTCCCCCCCAAGGCACAAGAAGACAAGAACCCTAAATACCACAATGCCAAAAACAAAAACATGCAAATTGCTCAGAACTGCCATAAATAGAAAACATACTTTTTGGTTTTAAAAAATTTTTTTTTTTGGTTACACATGGAAATAAGTCTGATCAATTATTTTCTGAATTGCTGTGATTCAGATTCTCTTCCTTCCTTCCCTCCCTGAGATGGTAAATAATCTGATAACAGTTTTACCAGTGCTATCATGTAATACATATTTCCATATTCCTCATTCTGGGGAATAAGACACAGTGCATATGCAAGAAAAACTCATGAAATTAATAAAATGAAAAATAGTATGCTTTAATCTGTAGTTAGCCTCCAACAGTTCCTTCTATGGTCGTGAATAGCATTTTTCATCATGAGTCTCTTGTTGATAATAATTTAGTCATTCACTGTTGTTATTATACAATTTTTCTGTTACTTTTTACACTATTCTCCTGGTTCTGCTTACTTTGTGTTGCATTAGTTCACATAAGTCTTTACTGATTTTTCTGAAATCATCATAATTGTCATTTCTTATAGATAATATTCTATTACAACTATATACCACAATTTATCCAGTCATTCCCCAAGTGATGGATATCTCCTATTTCCAACTCTATGCCACTTCAAAAAGAGCTGCTACAAATATTTTCTATATATGTTCTTTCCCTTTTTCTTTGATCTCTTTGGGAAATAGACCTAATAGTGGTTTTGCTGGATCAAAAGGAATGCATAATTTTCTGGCTCTTTGGGCATGGTTCCAGATTGTTCTCCAGTATGGTTGTATAAATTCACAGCTCTACCAACAGTGTATTTTCATCTCAATTTCTCCACATCCTGTCCCATAGCTATTATTTTCCTTTTTGGTTTTATTAGCCAATATGATAGGTGTAAGGTAGTATCTCAGAGTTGTTTTAATTTGTATTTCTCGAATCAATAGCTATTTGGAGAATTTTTCTCATGTGACTATAGATAGTTTTAATTTCTTTATCTCAGAATTGCCTGTTCATATCCTTTGACCATTTGCCAAATGGAGAATGATTTTTCTTATAAATTTTACTCTGTTCTCTCTATATATATTTGAGAAATGAGTGCATTAGCAGAACCACTTGCTTTAAATTTTTTTCTCAGCTTTTTTGTTTCCCTTCTGATCTTGGTTGTATTGGTTTTGTTTGCATAAAACAAAACATTTTTCATTGAATAGAATCAAAATTATCTATTTTACTTCTTGTAATGTTCTTTGCATCTTATTTGGTCATAAATTTTTCACTCATCCTGTAAAGGGTAAATTTTATGGTTGGACTGAACATATTTTGAGTTGGTCATTAGAGATTTGATGACTAAATCTGACTTGATTACTCAAGTCAGAATGGACTTTTATGGTGGTCTTTTTACAATAGAGGGAAGAAATTAAGGAAATGAGAGAGAGAGAAATAGAGAGAGAGAGAGAGAGAGAGAAAGAGAGAGAGAGAGAAAGAGAGAGAGAGAGAGAGAGAGAGAGAGAGAGAGAGAGAGAGGGAGAGAGAGAGAGAGAGAGAGAGAGAATGGAGGACAGACGAATAAATGGCCTTGAAGTGCCTTTTGAGCTTGAAATCTAGGACCCTCCCCAAAAGGAGAGAATAGTAAGAGCTTTCTTTCTTTCTTTCTTTCTTTCTTTCTTTCTTTCTTTCTTTCTTTCTTTCTTTCTTTCTTTCTTTCTTTCTTTCTTTCTTTCTTTCTTTCTTTCTTTCTTTCTTTCTTTCTTTCTTTCTTTCTTTCTTTCTTTCTTTCTTTCTTTCTTTTTTTAAAACCCTTACCTTCCATCTTAGAATCAATACTGTATATTGTTACAAGGGAATCACTTTAAAAGACTGATATATATTAATTTAAGGTCGCCAAGGAATCAGCTATGTAATTCCTAAATGAAAAACTCAAGTCAGCCGTCAGCCTTTTTTGGAGTTTAATTACAATAGGAGCAAGAAAGGAATTAGAGATATATATAGAGAGAGAAAGGGGAGAGAAGGGATAAATAGGGCTTAAATACCCCTTCTGTTTAGGCTGGGCCAAAGGCCCAAGCCCTTAGATAGCTGAGGCAAAGAAAAGAGATCAGTCCCTTTCACTCACGTGTCCAAAATGGAGAAACAGTCTCAGAGGCCCCCACCTTCAGCTTCCTTCAGAGCAAGCTTCCTCAGAGCCCAGGAACCACACCGACCAAAAACTCAATCCTCCTCCCCCGAGTCTCCAGACCCTCCTATCTTTAAGGACACCCTCCAAGTTGCCTCCCCTCAGTCCTCACATCTACCAATCACTCTTCATCAATTTCCCTGTCAATGGAGGCTCTCGCTTAACCCAGGACCGCCCAGAGGTTTCTGGCTTTTGCACATGTCTGTTGAAGGTCATATTTTTCAAATGATTAAATCTTTACTCTTTTGTTACAGCCCTTTCTAAATCCTGTTAACTTGAGTATGGTAGAGATTGGAATAATTAAATTTTGATCTAGGCTGCAGCCCTTACTCAATCCTATTAGGACTGAATAGGGTGGAGTATCTCCATTGTATCAATTCTAAAATCAATCAAGACTCAAAGAAATTCCTGTTCTATGCTCAAGCATAGGTCAAAGTCCTTTCCATTGTTCAGCAAAGGGTTTCTGTCCTAAAGTAATCTTAAGAAGGGAAGAGAAGGAACCTCCCATGCCAATGGAGTTCCCATTCCAATAGACTATCAGTAAGAAATTTTCCAAGTATGAAATATCCCAATGGTGAAATTTCCAACATTTATAAGTCTAAGGAAATTTGAGGTTTACAATCCCCCCTGATGATCATTGGGAGACTAGTCTCCCCATTGATCATTTAACATAATCATTTTGTAGTTCTAAATTCACTTCTAACTAAAGATATACACAATATTCAATTTCTAAGAGAAATTAGAATAGTGAGAGAGGAAATAGAAAAGAAAGCAAAACCAATGTTTGCTAGGCGCATTGACAGAAAACCAAATTAGGGGCAGTCCCTTTTGGCATAAATGTTACAATAAATGTTCAATCAAAAGTTCAGTCCAATCAATCACATCCAAAGTTCATTCTTGATCTTCTTGATGAAGTGTAGGTTTTGGCATCTTTCTGCAACAGTTCATTCTCTGGATATAAAAGTTTCAAGCTTCTTTCTTGAAGATCTTTTCTCGAACAAAATCAAAATCTTTGAAAATTTTTTATAACAGTAAAATCTTAAACAAAAGTCTTGGATTTTTATAAAAATAAAATCTCAAACAAAAAAAAATTCAAAAATTCTTAGATTTTAAATTAAAATACAATCCCCCCTGAAGTAAGTATTTAAAAAAAAATATCAAGTTTAGCTCAGAATGCAATGTTCAGTTATGGGGGTGTATGTGTCAATTATCAAAAGAATAGAAAAATAATCAAAAACATAAGAAAAATTCAAAATAGACCTTGTATAGGTCCAGTTTAAAGTAATTTCTATCCCACAAGTATGTAGGACAGAATGCAGTAATATTTCACTTAGCCATTTGTAGCCAAGACTACAGGAAGTTGCCATAATATAAGAAGAAAAGAATTAGAATTCTATTTTGATGGGGAAATGTCATTCCCTTGTCTGATTTTTTTCCTTCAGAGATATAGGGAGCCAGCATGATAGTCAAGCTTTGTACTTGTTTGAGTACTTCGAAAGGAGTGTAGATACAAGGAAGTCCTACGACTTAAACATAAGTTAAGCGTCGCAACCTTGAGTCTCACTTTAATATTTCATGTGTGCTCTATTGGCACTATTCAGGTTTAGTCTGTGCTCCTTGTTTTTATCCCTTTTCCTGGAATCAGACACAAACATTAATCACAGTCCTATAATATTTTATCAATAAATGGCAGGTTCCGATAGTTTAAAGCTTTTAGGCATATATTGATATTATAGCAAGAGTATATATATTAACTTGTATTACTGCAGGGAAAAAAATATTAATATTAATTATGTGTACCTTCAGTACAAAAATGAAAAAAAAAATCAAATATTCTGATAAAAAAGAAAAGAAAAGAAATAAGAAAAAATAAGAAAAAAAATCAGTAATTCAATATATTCTTGAAAGAAAAAAACCAGCATCCATTTGTCTATGGATTATTATCTCCAATTCTTATGATAAGATAGAGTCACAATTCATATGATAGGATAGAGTCAATCAGTCTCAGCAGAAGATGCTTTCTTCACATGTGAGCAGTGAATCCAAGAGTCTCTTTCTCCAATCTTTATAGATGTTGGAGTAGTTAATAATATTTGGAATGGTCCTTCCCATGAAGGTTGAGTTGCTCCAGTTCGCTTGAAATTCTTGATATAAACTTTATCTCCTGGGTTCAGGTCATGCAGAGAAAAGTCTAATGGTCCAGCTTGTACTGCAGCTCCGGATTCATGAAGTTCACGTAGTTTGTGCTGTAACTCCTGTATATAGGAAGCAATAGTAATATCTCCCCCTAATAGCGATGTATAAGCTGGGGAGAAAGGCTTAGCCTGTATAGGCGGATGTCCAAAAAGCATCTCAAATGGTGAAATATGTAAGTCTCCTCTAGGCCTGCTTCTAAGATAAAATAGGGCCAGAGGGAGAATTTCAGGCCATTTTAAATGGGTCTCAGTGCATAATTTGCCAATCATAGTCTTAAGTTCTTTATTCATCCTCTCCACTTGGCCTGAACTCTGGGGGTGATATGGAACATGGAATTTTGGAGTTATCCCCAAGCAAGAATATATTTGATTTAAGACAGAATCAGTAAAATGACTCCCTCTATCGGAGTCAATACGTGCTGGTAGGCCAAAACGAGGAATAATTTCTTTTAAAAGTATCTTTGCAACAAAATCTGCTGTGGCTCGGGTCGTAGGAAATGCTTCCGGCCATCTGGTTAGTTGATCTACAATTACTAGACAAAATTTATAACGTCCAGCTTTTGGCATCGTTATGAAATCTATCTGTAGATGTTCAAAAGGTGTGTAAGCCAGAGGACGTCCCCCAAAGGCTTTTCCACGATATGCATGTTGGTTATATGCCTGGCAAATAGGGCAGGCTGAACATACTTTAGAGGCTACAGTAGTTATACCAGGGGCTATCCATACTCTCTTGACAGAGTCCACGATGCCCTGGGTGCCAAAATGACCATTTTTATGAATAGATTGGCAAATTTGGTTATAGAAACTTCTAGGGAGCAGGGGTTTTCCTTCAGGTGACACCCATACTCCATTAATTTGTTTTGCTTTAAATTTTTGTTTCCATTTTTCCACTTCCTTTTCATTATAGGAGAGTGATAAATTTAAATTATCAGTGGTTGTTAATGTTAAAATTAATCCAGGTCCTTCTATGGCTGCTAGTTTTGCAGCGGCATCTGCTCGGTCATTTCCTCTAGAGACAGGGTCAGAGCCACCTGTATGGGCAGAGCAATGAACTACAGCTAGGGCTTTAGGCAGTTTGAGAGCAGAAAGAACTTCATTAATAATTTCTGCATTAGCTATGGATTTTCCAGCTGAGGTTAAAAATCCTCTTTGGAGCCATAGCATCCCGACTGAGTGACAAATGCCGAAAGCATATCTAGAATCTGTATAAATTGTTGCCTTTTTATCCTTGGCAATTATACAAGCTTGTTTTAGAGCTATGAGTTCTGCTCCTTGAGCGCTAATGTTAGAAGGTAGTGAAGCTGACCATTCAGTGGCAAATTCTGAGACTACGGCAGCTCCAGTGTAACGTATGCCATCCCTCATAAAAGAGGAACCATCGGTAAATAAAATCAGATCTGCATTGTCTAAGGGAGTGTCCAAGAGATTATCTCGAGGCTTTTCTGCCATGGACACTAATGTTTCACAGTTATGTAGTGGTTCTCCTGAAGTGGGTAAATCTGGAAGCAAGGTGGCAGGGTTAAGAGTTGAACAGCGTTTCAAGGTAATATTTTCACTATTTAATAAGGTTATTTCATACCTTGTAATTCTCTGATCCGAGAATGCCTGTGTTCTATGTTTTACCAATAATGCTTCAATCTCATGTGGGCACATTATTGTTAATGGACATCCCAATACTAAATCAACGGTTTTTGTTACTAGTAAGGCTGTAGCAGCTACTCCTCTAAGGCATGGTGGTGCTCCTGCTGCTACTGGGTCTAGTTGGGCAGAATAATAAGCAATTGGGCGCTGAGAAGGTCCCAAAGTCTGAGTTAACACACCAGAGGCTACTCCTCTTCGCTCATGCACATATAAAGTAAATGGCTTGTTGTAATCTGGGATGCCTAGAGCAGGGGCAGACATGATAGCCTTTTTCAGATCTGTTAGAGCTGACAAGTGTTCAGGCTCTAATTTGAGGGGTTCAGGAACCGAATCCTTTGTTAATGCTATAAGGGGTTTAGTGATTTCCCCATAGCAAGGAATCCACTGTCTACAAAACCCTGTTGCTCCTAAAATTGCTCTCAGCTGTTTCTTAGTGGTAGGAGCACTCAATTTTTGAATGTTCTCAATTCGTTTTGGAGAAATATAACGAGCACCCGCAGTCAAGATGAATCCCAAATATTCTACTTTTTGGAGACACCATTGAACTTTATCCTTAGAGATTTTATGTCCTCTTTTGTGCAATTCCAAAAGAAGGTGTTTGCTATCTTCTTGACGTGTTTCTGCATCTGTTGAAGCCAAGAGTAGATCATCTACATATTTGATTAATTTGCTATTTTTAAATGTTATATTGTCTGTGTCTTGGCTCAAAATTTGCTCAAATAAGCTCGGACTTTCGACATAACCCTGTGGCAGCCGACACCAGGTATATTGTGAGCCCTTCCAGGTGAAAGCAAAAATATGCCTGGAGTTTTCATGTATTGGTATGGAAAAGAAAGCTGAACACAAGTCTACTACTGTAAAGTATGTAGCTGTGCTAGGAATAGATGAAATAATAGTATGTATGTTAGAAACTACAGAGTGTCTCTTTATAACATGATTATTCACTGCCCTTAGATCCTGTACGAATCTATAGATGTGCTTGCCATCGGGTCCTTTTTTTGGTTTTTTAATTGGCAGGATGGGCGTGTTGTATTCAGATTTGCAAGGGATTATTATTCCCTGTTCTATTAATGAGTTAATAACTGGTGTAATACCCTCAATTGCCTCCTTTGAGAGGGGATACTGAGGGATAGAAGGAGGTGGGCTAGATTTAGTTTTTATCTGCACAGGAACAGCAGATTTAAGTAAGCCTACGTCAGAAGAAGATGTGGCCCAAAGAGACTCCGGTATACCTTTAGGTATTTCAAAAATGGAAGGTTCTTTTGCCTCCTGGTTTTCCGAGAGAAGTACAGGGAGTAAATTTAAAGATTCCTCTGGTACTTCTAATGATAATGAGCCATCTGGGGAGCAGGTTATTGTGGCTCTGAGTTTGCATAGAAGGTCCCTCCCCAGCAAATTTAAAGGGGAGTCAGGCATCAAAAGGAAGGAGTGTTGTACCTCTAGGGGTCCTACAGACACCATTCTAGGAGGAAGTCTTTTAACTCTTTGGGTTATTCCTGATACTCCCATTACATTCTCTGAGCCAATAGAATAACATTGTAAATCAGGTGTTCTCTTTAATACAGACCAGGAAGCTCCAGTGTCTAATAGACAATCATAATAGGTGTTACCCACTTTTAAGGTAACATGGGGTTCATTAGTATGGGGAGGGCAGTGGATAGGGACAACGGGTAGTAGGACATCAGGGTCTGGGAAATCAAAGGTTGTATCCTCTGATTCCTGTGCCCCAGCCCCCCCCGGACACCATCATTGTGTTTGGGATATTCCTTGGGCACCCCCCTGAAGGGCACCTCTCTGAGGGTCATTAGTACCTCGAGTAATTTTTGGACGAGCGCCATTTCTCATATATTGTTGAGTATTATCATTAAAATTTTCTTCAATTTGAGCATTGTCATTAAATTCCCAATTCCTATTTCTATAATTCTGGTTTCTAAAGCTCTTATTTCTATATTCATTATAGTTATTTCCATAGTCATTATTATAATTTCTAGAATTTTGGTTTCTATAACCATTATCATAATTTCTATAGTTATTATTTCTAAAACCATTATTAAACTGTGTATTCCTTCCAAACATCTTAAGAAAGGTTCTACATTCCATCATTTTGTGGCCCTTCTTCTCACAGAAGTGGCAAGTAATGGATTGATAATTGGATTTCTGGAGAGGGGCAATTGTCGTTGGTTCATTATCATGCCCACTTTCTAATTTAGTTATCCTATCTATTACACATCTCATTTTTTTCTTCATTTCCTCCATGTCATCATTATTCTCTTTCTCCTTTTCTTCGTTTCCCTTAAAAACATATATAGCTGTTTTTCGCAATTCTTCAAGGTCCATATCTGACCATCTTGGGCATTGTGTTTTAAAATAATTTTTAATTACTTTGCAAGAATTATTTACAAAGATTCTTCTAACTTGTCTTAAACTATTCTCTTTATTTAAGTCCCAATCTAAGTATCTGTCCCCAAACTCGATAATTCTGTCCATAAATCTGGAGGGTGTTTCGTTTTCCTTTTGCTTAATTTTTTCCAGTTCCATCCACTTATCTGTACTGTCCGCACATTCCTTCATGGCCGTGAGGATGGCCTCTCTACAACGGTATAGTTGTAGATAGTCCTCAGGATTATTATAGTCCCATTCGGGATCCTGAGATGGCCAATGTGCTGCATTACGCCCCCGGGTTTTGTTGACATGAGCAATTATTTTATTTTTTTCACGTTCACTTAAAAAAGCCTGTAGTAAGCTCTCAACGTCCTTGTAAGACGGATTATATTGAAAAAATATGTCTCCCATCTTTTTTGTTACTAGAAAAGGATCTTGTTCATATGTGGGGATATTTCGTGTAAATTCATTTATTTCTTGGGGAGTAAACAGTATCCTATGTCTTAAAGTCACCACATCCCCATTTCGTCCTATTTCAGGTACTTCTCTTAGAGGAAACAGGCCTCTAGTTGAATTTTGCACCTGTGGGTCAGTTTGACAAGGACAGGTTTCTCTAGGAGGACAAGATCTCCCTTGCATTGGAATTTGGTTTTCTGTAGGAGAAGGAACATGAGAAGCTGGGATTGCAGGGGAAGGGTTTTGGGGATTAAATTCAGACAAGATTTGCACTGCACGAGAGAAGCAGTCTGTTAACTGGGCTATAGGAAAGGTGTTTTCCATCTCTATTTCAGGGAAGGAAATTTCCTCATTCAAAGGTTCAGAAACAGGTCTGTTTCTGGTAGAGTGGGTGTTTGCCCATTGATCCTGTAAGAAACATTTTAGATCTTCTAATTGGGCTTGCATTTTATCCTCAATTTTTCCTATTTTATCTTCCATATCTCCCATTTTATCCTCAATATTTCCTATTTTATTCTCAATATTTCCTATTTTATCCTCAAGTTTTTCTATTTTATTCTCAATATTTCCTATTTTATCCTCAATTTTTTCTATTGTATATTCAATTTTTTCTATTGTATCCTCAATTTTTTCTATTTTATCCTCAATATTTTCTATTTTATCCTCAATATTTTCTATTTTATCCTCAATATTTTCTATTTTATCCTCATTTTTTTCTATTTTATCCTCAACATTTTCTATTTTATCCTCAATATTTTCTATTTTATCCTCATTTTGTTTTATTTTATCCTCATTTTGTTTTATTTTATCCTCATTTTGTTTTATTTTATCCTCATTTTGTTTTATTTTATCCTCAATATTTTTTATTTTTTCATCTCTAAATATAGTATTGAGGAGTACAAAAATGACAGTACCTATTAATATAAAAATTTGGAGGTATCCTTCATTCCTCAATGCCCCTACTTCTTCAGCTGCCATATAATTGTCAAAGAATGTAGTACTCATTTTTATATGTATATTTTGTAATTTCACAAAACACGTGGGGAGCAGGGCAAAGCAACAAACTTTCCACAGGGTTTTTTTTTTTTAATCCAGGAAGTTGTTCCTTAAGGGAAAGGATATTTAGAAACAGTTCTTCCAGCCAGGACTTTAGAGTCCTGTTGCTGAGATTTAAAAACAGCTGTTTTCTGTCTATCAGAGTCACACAGCTGGGAAGTATCTGAGGTCCGATTTGAACCCAGGACCTTCTGCCTCTAGGGCTGGCTCTCAATCCGCTGAGCTACCCAGCTGTCCCTTAAGATTAAAGGGAAGAAAAAGAAAAAACTGCTGATTCCAATTTAACTTAAGGAGAAAAGAGAAAAAGTTTTTTATACTCACGTGTTCTAGCAGCTGTGTCTTTAAGCCAAGTTTTTTTTTTTTTAAAAAAAAAAAGGACTAAGTGGTGAAACAGTATAGTAAAAAGGCAAGGAAAAAGTTTTATTGAGAGGATTCTTTAGACTCCCGTGTGGTCAGCCACAATGTTACAAGGGAATCACTTTAAAAGACTGATATATATTAATTTAAGGTCGCCAAGGAATCAGCTATGTAATTCCTAAATGAAAAACTCAAGTCAGCCGTCAGCCTTTTTTGGAGTTTAATTACAATAGGAGCAAGAAAGGAATTAGAGATATATATAGAGAGAGAAAGGGGAGAGAAGGGATAAATAGGGCTTAAATACCCCTTCTGTTTAGGCTGGGCCAAAGGCCCAAGCCCTTAGATAGCTGAGGCAAAGAAAAGAGATCAGTCCCTTTCACTCACGTGTCCAAAATGGAGAAACAGTCTCAGAGGCCCCCACCTTCAGCTTCCTTCAGAGCAAGCTTCCTCAGAGCCCAGGAACCACACCGACCAAAAACTCAATCCTCCTCCCCCGAGTCTCCAGACCCTCCTATCTTTAAGGACACCCTCCAAGTTGCCTCCCCTCAGTCCTCACATCTACCAATCACTCTTCATCAATTTCCCTGTCAATGGAGGCTCTCGCTTAACCCAGGACCGCCCAGAGGTTTCTGGCTTTTGCACATGTCTGTTGAAGGTCATATTTTTCAAATGATTAAATCTTTACTCTTTTGTTACAGCCCTTTCTAAATCCTGTTAACTTGAGTATGGTAGAGATTGGAATAATTAAATTTTGATCTAGGCTGCAGCCCTTACTCAATCCTATTAGGACTGAATAGGGTGGAGATTTATTCCAAGTATCTCCATTGTATCAATTCTAAAATCAATCAAGACTCAAAGAAATTCCTGTTCTATGCTTAAGCATAGGTCAAAGTCCTTTCCATTGTTCAGCAAAGGGTTTCTGTCCTAAAGTAATCTTAAGAAGGGAAGAGAAGGAACCTCCCATGCCAATGGAGTTCCCATTCCAATAGACTATCAGTAAGAAATTTTCCAAGTATGAAATATCCCAATGGTGAAATTTCCAACATTTATAAGTCTAAGGAAATTTGAGGTTTACAATATTGGTTCCAAGGTGGAAGAGTGGGAAGGGTTAGACAATGGGGGTTAAATGACTTGCCCAGGGTCATAGCTAGGAAATGTCTGAGGTCAAATTTGAACTTAGCACCTCGCATCTCTAGGCCTGGCTCTCCATCCACTGCACCCTAAGAGCTTTCTTTCTAAATGCACAAGAGACAGGGTGGATATCACAGTGAAGAGACAGGTCTTAGGCATTATGAAATTAACTTCCTGGCATGTCATCCACAGGTAAAACAATGTTTTTTTGAGGGTCTATTCACATAATGGAAGGGTGCATGGAAGGGTGGGAGAGGAGAAGGATAAAGGAGTGTGCCATGTACTCTGGTCAAATTGACGTCTATGAAAGAAGGTGACTCCTATGGTCACTCAGGAAGAAGAGAGCCTGCAGCAGAGTAATGAAGTGGGAGGAGGGACTGAAAGGGGACAATATGGGAGAAGTTTTGTTTTGGTGATGGGAAGGAATGCTACTGATGAATGAATGCTAGAATGAATGTAAAGATATTCTGTGAAGGGAGATAAGGACCTTGCACAGGAGATTTTCCTGTGAGAATTTGATGCCTGAAGAGACTGTTCATGTGCCTCAGGACCGGGGGAGGGGTGGTATTGGGGCTTCAAGGGCAGCAAAAGCCTGGTGGAGTGGGGAAGACAGGGACCCAAGGACATTTTGAGAGAAAGGGGGAAGGAAGATGACCAGGGGTGGTGGACTGTATAATCAGAGATATCTGGTTCCAGTTTAGGTTCCGCCATGGGCAGTGCCCTTTCTATCACTGCAGGAATTGCTGTTTTCCTGTGAGGCACAATGGAAAACTGGGGTGGGGTGACCTCTACGAGGAGCAACAGAAACTGCTTAGATCCCAGGCGAGCCTAGAATGGTCACTTTGGAAATTTGATAAGTGAAAGAGTCAGAGAATGAGGATCTTGACTACACATAATGGGAGGATCAATAGTGAAGGGAATGAGAAAAAGAAATCTTTATCTGTTAAAATTAAAATTAATATACATACCGAGATATTAATTTTATAAAGTTTATTAATAGAAAAGGTAGATCAGCATAGTTTAAAAATCTCTTTTTTTACTCTAAATCTTCTGATCACAAGTTGCCTAGCCTGCCAGTCCCTTCCTCTTCCCCCTTACCTTCCTGCTCTCTTTCAGCTTTCCTTCCAAAAGCCCAGAAAAGACCTTTCCCCTACCTTTTATTGATGTACAGCCCATAAGGGATGCAGACTGGTGCAATCCCAGCATGCAAAGAATCCTGATGGATGAGTCAGTCCTCCAGGAGGGGGAGGGAATGAACTTCCTTGACACATATGGAAAGAGAGGCAAAAAATGAAATAGAAAAAAACATGACTAATGGCCAGGATTAGTTGAAGCTAAGACTGATGGGGGAAATTAAATGATCAGATAAAATCAGGGGGAAAAGAACTAAGAAAAAAATCCAAAAGGGAAAAAGGTAACAAATAGTAGTTAGGAATGTGGTGAGGAGAAGAGACCCAGTGGGAATAAGGCCATCTTAACAAAAGATTAAGCTAAAGTAACTTTAGAAATATAGTACTTTGTTTACAATGGAAGAGTGGGGAAATCATAACTTGAAAGAAAACACTATTAGAGACAAAGGAGAAAATATAAAATTAATGCAACTTTAAGTGTGAAAAGCAAAAATAAATGTTCAAAAAATAAAAGGAAAAACAAAGAAAAGATATTCTGCTGAAAGGAACCAGAAATAACAAATGAGTATCTATAATAAACTTCTGTGCTCCAAATACTTTAGCATTCAAGTTTATAAAGGAAATATTAATTAAGCCAGAAAACATCTATAGGAATATAAGTTAGGGATGGCTAGGACCAAAAGGATTTTTGAATTTTTTGGATGGCTGTCATCCAGAGCTTCTTGGAATTCTGAGAGCAGCTCTGCCCAATTTAGCCAGAGCAATGGAATCTTGCCCTAGCTACTAAGAGGGCTGCACTCTGACTGGCAGGTAGCCATCTTGAGTAGAATTCTGTGGCCAGGGGACTCAAAGAACATTCTGTTGGAACTTTCCATTGCTTGGTTGAACTCGGGGTTGCTGGAAGATACCATTCACCAATTTTTTACCTCAGCTTCATTGTAACAACTGCTATTTATTCTAAGTAGTTAATTCAGCGGAAGTAAACAATAGATTGACTATTAGCTGCTCTGCTATATTAAAACAACAGCTGTTATCTTAATTAATTATAACATTAATATAATAAAAATGTTTCTGGGGTACTATCTCTCCCTGATCCCCTATGTTTTTGTTGTCATATTGCCTGATTAGTTGTATGACTATGAAAGTGGAAATGTTGCTTCCTTACATGAAAACTAGTATAAGAAGGGGATTAGCCTATGTTATATTGGGATTATAGTATGTGGTCTGTTCTATGTGATGATTAAAATCTTGATGCATCTGGTTAAGAGATACAATATTTTTGGTTATTTAAATTTGGGGATTGCTGATTTGAAAAATGTTGTTATGGTTTTGCAAGAGAAGTTAGATAAAATTGAGGCTATCTGTGAACAGCTAAAGGTGCCAAAACTGGTGAAGCTGGAAGAGCTGAAGAACAGCAAGCTCCTACTAAGCTAGAGCTAAAAGCTACAGCTTTGGAGGAGAAGCCAGTTACCCTTTGTCCTCTATGCGATGTGTCCTGTTACAGCAGACCAGAGGATAGTACATCTGAGACACATAAAAATTTTACGCTGGGGGAATTGGATTTATTGAAAAAAGGATTCCAAAGTATGAGGATGAACCTATAAAAGTGGTCAAAGAATTAGAACAAGTAATTAGAATCTACAATCCCAATTATCAAGATTTTTACTTGCTTCTTGATGAAATTTTAACTAGAAGGGAGAAACAACAGATGGTAGAACAGATTAATGCAAATACTGATCTCACTCCATGGTTGCCAGAGTATAATGATCTGGAGATTAATTCCTTAGAGAATTATTGGCAATGAAGCATGGCAAGGGAGTCTATATTGGAAACCACAAGGGCTAACTCCAAGCACCCAGACACATGGTCAAAGGTTGAGAAACTAAGATAAGATAAAGGGGAGACTCCAGCCAGCTTCCTGGATCAAATTATTGACTGTGGGGAAAGATGGCTTGGTATGAATCTGCTTTTTGATGAGAATGTAAGTCACATCCTGAGACAGTTTTTGAAAAATGCCTGCCCAGTAGTAAAGACGTATTTTAGGAGCAACTGCCCCAAATAATTTACCTGGGACTGGAGGAGTGCAAAAGAATAGCTATTTATATCTATCAGGATGAGATAGACAGGGGGATGATAAGACCAAGGTTATATAAAAACTAAGAAAGCAATTGAAGGAAGCTAATAAAAAGATCTAGGAAAGTGAGATACAGCAAGTTAAGACTGTTGCAGCTCTACAGTCTTATAGACCTCTAAAGCAAGAATAAGATCATAGGCAAACCAAGAAAAATCCTCCCAGGTGCTTTTTGCGTAATTGAGTTGGACTCCCGGTTAAAGAGTGTAGATACAGGGGACAATTTGCAGTTCAAAATAGGGGAAACCAAGGAAATGGATATAGGCAAAATTTTAATAGTGTAAATAGATTTAATAATGGCTTTAATAACAATGTATATATAATGGTAATAATAGTCACTATAATCATGTGTGCAATAATATTTCCCAGCAAGCTCCAGATTTACAAAGTATGCAAGAGTTTATTCAGACAGGAGTGAGACCTAAGTATTCCCAGGTGGCTTGAGGGAATGCCCAGAAGGTTGATTTATTAAAGGGAAGCTGCTCAGCATGAAGGTGGCAAAAGGATGGTATGATTAAATTAAGTTTATTATTTTGTTTATTTATTTTCAGATCCTTACCTTCCATCTTGGAATCAAAGGCAGAAGAGTAGTAAGGGCTAGGCAATGGGGTTCAAGTGACTTGCCCAGGGTCACACAGCTTGGAAGTGTCTGAGGCCAGATTTGAACCTTGGATCTCCCTTCTCTAGGCCTGGTTCTCAATCCACTGAGCCACCCAGCTACCCCCTTTAAATTAAATTTAGATAAAGATTGTGGAAAAGATATTGGCAATGATGATGAATTAAAAGAATATTAAAATGATGTGATAATTATTGAAATAACTGATGTAAATAATGAAATTGATGAGGAAATAATATAAATAATAAAGTAGATGAAATAATTAATGTCAATAATGTAAAAAGAAATGTAGAAAATGATTTAATTGTAAATGTGAGCAATCAAAATGTAGAGACCAATGGAAGGTGGAGTGAGTCACAAAAATCCTGGCAAAATGAGAATGCTGAAGGATCAGAGGAAAATAAGGATGCAAGAGTAAATTAGGAAATGGAAGGTGATGGACAGGAACTAGGGCTGCAGTTTCCTGATCCAGATATGCTGGCTCCAATTATTCAAACTCATTCCCAGTGAGCAGCACAAAGCCTAATGTTACTTTGAAAACAGGGGAACAAATTGTCTTGTGGACACAGGGGCTTCTAAATCTGTTTTGCAAACATCCCTAGGAGACTGTAAGGCTATGGAAAACTATGGAGGTGGTAGGAGTAACTGGAAGACCACAAAGGGTTAAGATGTTTGTGAATTTTATATTTACTTCACCCTGCTTAGTTTTAGAATTCTAGCAACCAGGAATATATACACCCGTACTTAATGATTAAGTGTTGAGGAGGATGGCCTATGACCAACATGTGCTAGTAAGTGACAAATAAAAAAAAAAAAACTGACAGACCCCCTGGGCTGTCCTAAGCCAAGCTTAAGCTACCATTGGTACATGTGAGACCCAGGAAATGATGTAAAGAACTGCCTATATATTTCACATCACTTCCTCCTTTTTGGTTCTCTCTCTCTCTCTCTCTCTCTCTCTCTCTCTCTCTCTCTCTCTGAGTCATGGACTTTTCTGTGTTGGGAGCTTGTGGTGGTATTCTTAGGGTGCTTGGTGAGTGGTTTAGGCTGATTCCTCTTTTCCTTTACCTCCTAAAACGCTATCCTCCTAGGAGGCCCCTCATCTCAGAGGAGGCCTCATGGCTAGAAGTCAAGCTAGACTGAGAAGGCCCCTTGGTCTAGGCCTCTGAACTCCTATCTAGCTTGCCAAGCAGTCCAATTCCTTTTCCTCTCTCTCTCTCCTCCTTAATTTCCTCCTACTATTGTAATTAAACTACCATAAAAATCCCAAACTGACTTGAGTATTTTATTGGGATTGAATTTTAATCCCTAGCAACTACTAGTATAATATATTCAGTCAACAACCCTAATTTTATCCTTAACAGTCTGGCTAATCCATGAAGGTTGTGACAAGTACCTTCAAATTTTCCTGAATTTTCTTTCCTCTTTCTCTCTTTATTACCTCCTCAAATCAGTCTCTTAAGCAGTTCAAAACACAGCTGTGAGATCAGGTGAGTATAAAACATTTTTTTCTTTTCTCCTTAATTTGAATTGAACACAGACATTTTTAAACCTTAAGTGGCAGGGCTCTGCCAGGAAAGCTGTTTCTGAATCTCCCTTCCCATAGGGAACAAACAACCCAATTAGCCAACCCTCACTGACAATACTAGCTGGCAGATTACTCTTAACTATCAAAAGACCTGGAGAAAGTCCTGCTCCTGGAGGTCTACTTTCCTTTTTTTCTTTTTTTTCCTTCCACCCCCACACGTCTCTAGTTTTTAAAAATTAAGTGAAAAGTTAAAAACCTGGTGAGGCCAGCTAGGAAAAGCAGAGGCTTTACTCAAAGAGGGAAAGGGTTTTACCCTGAAGGGGAAGAGGAGAAGGTTGGTGACCCCTCTCAAGTCAAACAAAAACTCAGCCTTAGCCTCAGGCAAAAGGCTTTGTTTTTTGTCCTTCTTTGGCCTAGAGGAGTTGATTGGATTAAAAGACTCTTAAAAAGGACTACACTCAGATCTTTTGTTTTCACTCCCTGACTATAACCCCTAGCCAATAGCAACATCTACTGACTAAAACCAAAATTATAAATAATTAAGATTATATATATACATATATATGTACATATACATATATGAATACTACATTCTATGAAATTTTCATGGCATTTGAAAAATTAGGGACATTAAAGATTTCAGAATGCCTCCCATTTCTTATGTTCTTAGGTAATTTTATTTTTATACTCCTAAATATTGTGCCAAGAAATGCTACCTTGAAAAAATTTGAAGCTAAAATTCAGGAAAACATACAAAACCAATTGGAAAAATACTTCTCACAGGGTCAAATGGCAAATACTGACCCCACCGAAAACATGTCTGACCCTTACAAACCTGCTTTTGAACCTCTAAATGAGGAAATTCCTTTCCCTGAAATGGAAATGGAAAACACCTCTCCTATAGCTCAGCTACTGGACTGCTTCTCTTGCGGTCTGCAAATCTTGGCTGAACTTACTTCCCAAGACCATTCTCCTGAAGTCCCAGTTTCTCCTGTTCCTTCTCCTACCCCAAAACCAATTCTAGCCCCAAGGAAATCTTGTCCTTCTAAAGAAACTCTTTCTAGTCAAACTGACTCACAGGTACCAAATTCAACTAGAGGCCTTTTTCCTCTAAGAGAAGTACCCAAAATAGGATGCAACCTACCATTTACTCCCCAAGAAACAAATGAATTCACATGAAATGTTCCCACATATGAACAAGATCCTTTTATGGTAATGAAAAAGATGACAGACATATTTTTTTCCAGTATAACCCATCTTACAAAGACGTTGAAAACTTACTCCAGGTTTTCTTAATGGAATGTGAGAAAAATAAAATAATTTCTAATGTCAATAAAGCCCGGGGGTGCAATAGATTCATACAGGATTTGAGGGCTGTGAACCATGATGTCATAAAGAGACCCTCCATAGTTTCCAACATCAATACGATCATTTCTTCTATTTCTAACACAGCTACATACTTTACAGTAGTGGACTTGTGCTCAGCCTTCTTTTCCACACCCATACATGAGGATTCCAGGCATATATATCTTTGCTTTCACCTGGAAGGGCTCTCGGTACACATGGAGTGATTTGCCCCAGAGTTACATGGAAAGCCCAAGTTTATTCGCACAAATTTTGAGCCAAGACACAGATAATATAAAATTTAAAAACAGCAAATTAATCAAATACATACATGATCTACTCTTGACTTCAACAGACACAGAAGCATGTCACAAAGATAGTAAACACCTTCTATTGGAACTGCCCAAAAGAGGGCATAAGATCTGGAAGAATAAAGTTCAGTGGTATCTTCCCAAAGTAGAATATTTGGGGTTCATCCTGACTGTGGGTGTCTGTTCTATTTCTCCCAAATGAATTGAAAATATTCAAAAATTAAGTGCTCCTACCACTAAGAAACAATTAAGAGCAATTTTAGGAGCAACAGGGTTTTGTAGACAATGGATTCCTTGCTATGGGGAACTTACTAAACCCCTTATAGCACTAACAAGGACTTCAGTCACTGAACTCCTCAAATTAGAGCCAGAACACCTGTCAGCTCTGTCAGATCTAAAACAGGCTATCCTGTCTCCCCTGCTCTTGGTATGCCAGATTACAATAAGCCATTTACTTTGTATGTACATGAGCAGAGAGGGGTAGCTTCAGGTATTTTAACTCAGACTTTAGGACCTTCTCAGCATCCAATTGCTTATTATTCAGCCCAACTGGACCCAGTAGCTTCAGGAGCACCACCATGTCTTAGAGGTATAGCTGCTATAGCCTTACTAGTGACAAAAACTGTTGATCTAGTATTGGGATGCCCATTAACAATTATGTTCCCACATGAGGTAGAAGCATTGCTGCTAAGGCATAGAACATGGGCATTTTCTGATCAGCGAATTACAAGGTATGAAAAAAGATATTTGATTTCACCTGGCAAGGTAGATGTTTCTGTTGGAGTCATTTGTCTCAAGGGTTCTGTGAAAGCCCATCTCCATTTTCACAAATCCTTAATAAAGATCTAGAGACAATCAGATTCAAAGGCAGCAAACTTGCTCATTTTGTAGATGACATACTTTTAGCTTCTCCCAGTACTAAAGTATGTTTAAGGGATAGAAAATTTCTTTTGTGTGAGTTGTGTAAAAGGGGACATAAGGTATCTAGAGCTAAACTTCAATGGTGCTCATCAAGAGTTGAATATTTGGGATTTTTTTATCTGGATGTTCTAGAAGCATTTCCCAAGAATGTATAGCAGACATCCAGAAACTAAGTGCTCCAAAGACTAAGAAATAACTAAGAGCCATACTAGGTACAACAGGTTTCTGCAGGCTATGGATCCTTGGGTACAGTGAATTGACCAAAATATTTACTGATTTAACAAGAGATGCAGAACCCGAATCACTCAAATTGAAGCCAGAACATCTGTAGGCAATAACAAAACTTAAGGAAGCAATTCTGTCTGCTCTAGCACTTGGTATCCCAGACTATGAAAAACCTTTTGTACTATTTGTTCATAAGCACAAGAGGATAGCTTCAGGTCTTCTTACATAGATTTTAGGGCCAAATTATTGCCCAATTGCATACTACAGTGCACAGCTTGATCCTATTCAGCTGGGAAAGCTCCATGTTTGTGTGGAGTGGCTGCTGATGCATTGTTGGTGCAAAAGTCTGTAGATTTAGTTCTCAGATGACCATTGACAGTATTTTGTCCACACCAAATTGAAGCCCTTATGTTAAAATATCATACTCAGGCTTTTTCTGACCAACGAATAGCCAAATATGATATAGTTCTTCTTGGGATGAAAACATACAAATCAAGAGGTATAGAGTTTTAAATCAAGCCACACTATTATCTGATTTGCCTACAAATGGAAAGCTATTGCATGGCTGTACTAAAGTAGTCCAATTAGTAGAACAACCAAGGCAGGATTTGAAAGATACACCATTGGATAATCCTGACCTTGTGTTTTATATGGATGGTTCATCTTTCATGGAGAATGGTATCCATTTTACAGGGGCCACAGTAGTCATTGAGTTTGAGACACTGTGGTGTGGTTCATTGTCCAAGATTATGTATGTACAAGAGGCAGAGTTAGTAGTTCTGAAATATGCCTGTTTGTTATCTGAAGGCAAAAAGGATAATATCTATACGGATTCCCATTATGAATTCTCTATCTGCCATGCAACTGGTTCCATCTGAAAACAGAGAGGCTTTATTACATCAGGGGGAAAGCAGATAACTCACGTGGAGATTATCACAAAGTTACTGATTGCTATTACAAAACGCCCAGCACCAGGGCTGCAGCAGCGGATCGGCCCAAAGTGAAGGTCATGTGCCTCAGGACTCAGAAATTATTTTTCTACAAATCTGTAAAATAGGTGTGAATAGTTAAAGGTTCCAAAGATATAATTTTTAGGATAAGATATTTAGTTTCCAGTTTTATATAGACAGTTTTGTTTTCTGTATTAGTATAAGGCAAAGTTTTACTTTGCAATTGTTTCAACTAAGAGTTTTGAGATACATTTTGTATAGGTTGTTTGCATGATTAGATAGATAATTTTGTTTAATGTAAAACCTTATGCTACATTGTGTTATATGTAACTTTATCTTTGCAATTTTTTGTTACATTCTATTTGTTGAGTTTTGCTATTGCTATTGCAACTTTTGTATTTGTTTTCTTTTATGCAATTGTTTATTATAAATCCTTTTTCCCTAATTTCTTAGTGTGAGGTAGTGTTAGAGAGGAATAGTTAGATAAATTTTAGCTAAGAACTGTTTGTTGTGGGATTAGATAAGCGAAATAGAATAGGTTTAGAATAAGGAGATATTTATGTAGTGATGAGCATATGACAAACCTGTAGATTTGATCAGATGCTCAGAGAGCAGAATGTAAGAACATAAATTATGGATGGTCTGGTTTCCTAGGGTTAGTGGAAAGAAGGGAATTTTGAAATAAGTTGGATAGGAAGGAATTGTAGGAGTCTAAAACTGAAAATAAGTGAACTTTATTTCCTTCTTGGACATCATCTGAATTTCAAGCTGAAGGAGGAGTTTTTCTCCCTGGAAAGTAAAGATTTTCACATAGAAAATCTTTGGCATCCAGGTAGAGCAGGGGTCCCCAAACTTTTTACACAGGGGGTCAGTTCATTGTCCCTCAGATTGTTGGAGGGGCAGACTATAAAAACCTAACCCTAACCAGGATACACAGGCGGAATCCCCTCCCCCAGATCAACACTCACCATGCTGACGTCTTCCATTGTGCAGCCACATAATCCTTTGCATGGAGCCTTGTTCTAAGGCACCACGCAAAAGATTATTTCACCAGAAGTAGTACTGTACATGAGCAACGCTGCCACATATAGTGCTCCTCTCACTGACCACCAATGAAAGAGGTGCTACTTCCAGAACTGCAGTGGGGGCCAGATACATGGACTCAGGGGGCCGCATGTAACCCGGGGGCATAGTTTGGGGATTCCAGAGGTAGAGTATTTACTTGGAGAAAACTAATTTCCTTGAGTCCAGTCTTCATCTGGCAGTAGTCCGTCTACCAGAATTCCTATTAGTTAAGGTAATTCAAAACTTTACATCTATAACTTTGATTTACTTAGTACTACAGCGAAACCCAGAGGTCTTTCCCTTTCTTTCTTTGTTAATTACTGCTGGGAAGAGTAAGGTTAAGTCAGCCTGGGAAAGGGTTTTAGATAGCATAAGGAGTTGTAGGTAAGGCCTAAAGAAGAACAGAAGGCTCTCCTTTTGCAGGGGACTTAAGAGGTGGGTGGAAGTAGTTTAAAGAGTATTAGGGTCATATTTACCAGTTCCCCCTATCCCTTTTGTTAAAATAAATTTTGATTCTATAACCAAAAGGTTTGGTGCTTAATTGGCCCTAAGGATTTCCTAAGTGGTTTAAAACATCTCACATTCCCCTAGGACATTTCCACATTATACAACATAGAGAGTAGCACAATAGTGACAGGAGATATCAATATTCCCCTCTCAGTTTTGGATAAAAAAGATAAACAAAAGGGAAAATAAGAAACTGAAAAAAATCTGCTAGAGAAACTAGAGCTAAATGATTTGACATCTTCTAAATGAGACTGCAGAAGAATATATGTATTTCTCAGCACTATGTGGAACTTCTACAAAAACTGATCACGTATTAAGGCATGGAGATATTGCAAACAAATGTGAAAAGGTAGAAATAATAAATGCATCCTTTCTAGAACATAATGGAATAAAAATAGCCATAGCTCAGTGAAAAAAATGATAAGGATTAAACGGCATACCCAAACTTCTGGGATGCAGCAAAACAGACCTGGGGGGTGGGGCAAGCTGGGTGGCTCAGTGGATTGAGAGCCAGGCCTAGAGATGAGAGGTCCTAGGTTCAAATCTGGTCTCAGACACTTCCCAGTTGTGTGACCCTGGGCAAGTCACTTGACCCCCATTGCCTAGCCCTTACCACTCTTCTGCCTCCAAGGCAGAAACAAACAAAAAACAAAAACAAAAACAGACCTCAGGGGAAATATCATATCATTATAAACAGAGTTTAACAAAATAGAAAAAGAGAGGATTAATTAACTAAATGTGCATTAAAAAAATTAGAAAGCCAACAAATAGACAAACCTAAAATAATCACAAAAGAGGAAATAAGTAAACATTAGAGGAGAAATATATAAACTGGAAATATAAAAAGTCCATAGCAATGATAAGTAAAACTCAAAGTTAATTCTTTGAAAAGATTAATAAAATTGGTAGACCTTTAATGTTAATTTTCTGATAAAAAAAGAACAGAGAATAAAATCAACAAAATAGTAAATGAACAAGGTGAAATATCAGCAAAACTGGAAGAAATAAAAAGAATTATCAGAACCTATTGTATACAGAAATATGCTAATAAAAATAGAGAAATACCTTCAAAAATATAAAATACTCAAACTGTGAGAAAACCAGATAGAGATCTTAAATATTCTAATCTTCTATTTCCTAAAAGAAAATAAAACTAGCTAAAAAAAAATCTTTCAAAGGAGGGGGGAAATGCTCTTTATTCTCAAATATTCACAAAAGAATTATATCAAATTACCCATACTACACAAATTATTCTCAAAAAATCAAGAAAGACTTCTCTAATTAGACAAATATAAGCCTAATACAAAATCCAAGAAAAGATAGAGTTCAGAAGAAAAATTACAAACCAATGTCATTAATGAATACTGATTCAAAAAGTTTAAAAATATATACTATTAAATAGACTATAGAAATTTGTCTAAGAAATCATTATTATGACCAAATTGAACTTATTCCAGAGATGCTTGCCTGGTTGGACATTGAAAAAATAATCCATAGATTTAATCATATTAAAAACCCAAACATCCAAAACCACATGATTACCAAAGGTTTTTCTGCATCTATTGAGATAAAGTACGACACTAATTTACGCTAAAAACTCTATAATGTGTAAGTATAGAGGAACTTTTAAAAAATACTGTAAAGAGCATCCAAAAGCTAGCCTCATATGTGATGGGGATGCACTTGAACCTTTTCTATAAATATAGGAGTAAGGTAAGGATTACTACTTTCCCCAAAACTGTTTGATGCAGTTCTGAAATTCCAGATCTGATATATGTAAAATTGTGTATATAACTATAAAACTTTCATTATTTACTGATGATATGACAATATACTTGGAAAGTCCTAGGGAATCGACAAAGATATTGAGATAATAGCTACAACAAAGTTGCAG
Organism: Monodelphis domestica; assembly: GCF_027887165.1. NCBI lineage: Eukaryota > Metazoa > Chordata > Mammalia > Didelphimorphia > Didelphidae > Monodelphis > Monodelphis domestica. The sequence goes on from NC_077231.1 coordinate 98,875,117, forward strand.
GTTATAACAAAGCATAAAGCCTCAAAATTCATCTTCATTCTATATGATTGAAAAACTAAAGAAGCAATAATAAAAAGGGAAATTATGTGGAAGTTTGTTAGTATAGGTAATTGGTAAAAATTTTTTTAAGTTAAATTAAGTTTTAAAAAATAAAATTAAAAGGGAAATTTTATTCCAAATAACCAAAAACTGAATAGGATGATTATGTCATCTTGGGCAAGTCATTCCCTTCTCTCATCTGCCCCTTGTCCAATCTCACCCTGGGTTCCAGTTTCCTTGTCTGTAAGTTAAGGCACTTAAAATAGGTAAACAGTAAGGATGCATTCAATTCTCAGTCCTAGGAGTTTGTGAAGTGGCTTGTCCAGAGTCATTTAGCTACTGTGATCCAGACATAGGATTCAGTTCAAATATTTGGCCTCAAAGATCAGTGATCTTTCTGTTCTCTTTTCCCCCCAACAACTCTTTCCAAAAACTTGAATCTAAAGTAAGATCTGCTTTATTTCCCTCCTGAGACTCCTCATCTGTTGTCCATAGACTGCCCTGGCTTGTTGCTACTTTTTTTAAGCCCCCCCCCCTTTTTTTTTTGGTCTTAGAATTTATACTATATATTGGTTCCAATGCAGAAGAATCATAAGGGCTAGGTAAGTGGGGTTAAGAGATTTGCTCAGGGTCATACAGCTAAGAAGTATCTGAGGTCACATTTGAACCCAAGTCCTCCTGATTCTAGGCCTACTACTCTTTGCATTATACCACCTAGATGCCCCCATGAACAAGCATTTCTTAAGCATTTACTGTGTACCAGGCACCATAAACAAAAAAAGAATTAGAGGTAAAGGTTTTGAGGGATTTTCCTTTCATTTTGGAATTTTTTTAACCAAAAAAAAAAAAAGGTTTAGAAAGTTGATTTTTTAAAAACCCTTCCCATCTGTCTTAGTATCATTTCTAAGGCAGAACAGTTGCAAGGGCTAGGTTAAGTGACTTGTCAAAGGTCACACAGCTAAGAAGTGTCTAAGGCTAGATTTGAACCTAGATCCTCCAGACTCCAGGCCTGGCTCTCTATCCACTAAACCACAAAGCTGCCCCGCCTCTGCTTTTAGGTTCTCATTTAAGTCTCCATTTCCAGCAGGTTCTTATAGATGTTATAGATCCCAGAAAGTTCCTGCAGTTTCTCTTCCAAAAGTATAGCTTTCTCCCTCAGTTGTGCTGCCATTTTTGTCGTTGCTCCTTTTGATAAGTGTATTAACTCTTTCCCAATGGTGACTATATCTATCAGAACAAAAATTCCCATGGCAATGGCGGCTGAAGCCTGGAATCTTTTGGCCATGGTGGATGCTGTGCTCTGGCCAGCCTCATAGATCTTGGTGGAGATTCTCTCAGCTGTCATCAGTCTCAGGGAGACATCAGAGAATAGGCTGATATCTTTTGAAGGTCTAACTCAACTTCTGTACTTTAGGAATAATTCTGGTGTTCACTTCTTTAGATAGAGCTTCCATAATGGCACCAGTCTCTTCTTCAACTTGATCTAAACATTTCCTCCCTTTGAGGCACTCACATGATCAGCGCTGCCTGCAGAAATACTAATGACAGCAGCTGCTGTTCCCAATCCCATCCCAGTTATAGAGGGTCAAGCTCCCTCCTGCAATTACAGGTGCAAGTGCAATCCCAATTATAGTCAGGACCCCAGAGACCACCCCAGTGGAACTGGCCACTGCTTGGGTAATTGTACAGTCCTTGTGCATCTTGTCAATTATGTCTGCTGTGCAGTAAAGGTCTCGGATATGCTTCTCTAGCTCCAGTATTGTCTTGGAAAGCTTCTCCAAAAACATTTTCCCTTGATGCTTTGTTTTTTCTTTTTTGTCCATCCTGTCTCAATTGAGATTGTCTATGCTTTCATTCTCTAAACTGAAAGTCAAAGAATGATGTGGTTGCTTTAGAGATGAGTAATAACAAGGAGACGCCTTTCTACAGAGCTCTAACACCCAGAGTTCTTTTCTCCCCCTCCCCTGCCAAACTCCTTGAAAGAATGCCGCTCTCCCTCAGATTTACCTTTTTCCATGGACAGCATCACCACCCTCCCAGTCACCGAGTTTTACAACCCATGGAGTTATTTTGGAATTTTACCCTTCATCTCACCCTTAACCAACAGGTTGTAAAAGCCTACTGATTCTATCTCCATGGTTTCTCCATGAAGTTGGGAAGATCTGAGTTCAAATCCTGTCTTGGGCATTTATCAGCTGTGTGGCCATTATCGAGATATCATATCTCTCTGTGCCTTAGTTTTCTTGTCTATAAAAAGGGTGATAACAATAGCACCTATCACACAAAGTTGTTGTGAGGATCAAACAAGATAGCATATGGATACTATCTTGCACACCTTCAAGTGCCATATAAATCCTAGTTATGTGGTACTTAGTGTATAGGCTGTAGGTACAGGTTTCATGTTGTACATATTGTATATAATTATATGTTACATCTACAGTATAGTATCTACCTCCCAGGATTGTTGTAAGGAGGAGATAAGATAAGATAGTATTTGTAATGTCCTTAGCACATTACCTAGGACATAGTAATGCTGTATAAATTATAGCTATTATATTGTACTAATATACAATATATATTGATATATAATATGTATATAATAATATATTATCAGTAGCACTATTATATAAAAGTATATTTTGAAGTATAAAAGTATTATTTTTATTATTTATATTTATTTATATATTTCTATTTCTATATATTGTTTCTATTTCTATTTCTATATTTTATGTATTTAAAGCATAAATTATATATTACAATTTTTTAATGTAAATATTTTAAGTATACATAAAAAAGGCTGCTAAAGGTTGCTCAGTGGATAGAGCACCAAGGCTAGAGTGAGGAAGACCTGAGTTCAAATCCAATCTCTGGCATTAGCTCTTTGACTTTAGACCTGTCATTTAACCTCCATCTTCTTCAGTTTCTTCAAGTGTAAAATGTGGATATTAATAATAACCTACTGCCCAGTGTTGATGTGAGGATCAAATGTGATGAAATTTGCAAAGTGCTGAACTCAATGCTTGTTTACCTTGGAAGGCAATGAATGATAATTCTTGGAAAGATGGAATGCCAGGGGCAGCTGGGTGGCTCAGTGGATAGTCAGGCCTAGAAATGAGATGTCCTGGGTTCAAATCTGGATTCAGTTCTTTCTTAGCTGTGTGACCTTGGGCAAGTTATTTGACTCCATTTGCCTAGCCTTTACATCGCTTCTGCCTTGGAACCAATACTTAGTATTGATTCTAAGGCAGAAGGTAAAGGTTTCAAAAAGAAAAAAAAGAAAAGAAAGACAGCATGCTCCCTTGGTTCATTAAAAGAAGTACCCATTCTTTTATCAGGCATTATATTCTATTCTTGAACTCTAAACCCAACTTGCCTTCCTACATGGGAGACAGGTTATCTTCAAAGTTGGACTCTTCAAACAATGAACACTTCCACAGTAGAGTTTGGTAACTTGCCAGCATTAATATTGCTACAGTCTGGGGCAGCTGTAAATAAGAATGTTGAAGTAGAAATCTTATTTTCTTTTACTTTGGAATTTTGTCTCCTTCCCCCTTTCCACTTGATCTCCATAAACTAGAAATGAAATATAGCTTGAGACAGAATTTTCTAAAGCAGGATGGCTTTCTATCTCCTCCAAGCTTAGGAATTTAATAAACAAGTTTCTCTTGGTCAGACTCTTTTCCTGAAATGCTGAATACCACGTATTTCTTTGATAAGGCAGAGTGCTGGCTATGCAGCCAAGAAGACCTAGGCTCAGGTCTCATTTCTGACACATACTGACTGACTGTGTGACCTTGGACAAGACACTGATCCCCTCAGTGCTACCAGACAAATCTCTAGAACCCTAGGTATCAGAGGAGGCGCCAAGATGTCTTGGGAGAGGCACATTTCTCCAATAGGAGGTTTCTCTATAGTAATGAAATCCCAGGTCTCGTCCCTCTCCCTTGTGAGATATAAAAGCTGATCTAATAGATTGGTTAATAAGTTTGGAATCTAAAATTATCTGGGTCAACTAGAACTTGGTACTGTTGAAAATACATTTTATAAAAATAAATAGAGAATTCTTGTTTTTAATTTTGGACACATCTGTCGCAAGGGAGAAAGGGCTGAAAGAGAATTTATATGAAAAGGTCATTTTTGTTGTCGTCATTGAGTTGTGTCTGACTCTGTGACCCTATTTGAGTATTCTTGGTAGAGATCCCGGGGGAGTTTTTCATTCCTTCCCTAGCTCATTTTACAGAAAAGTAAACTAAGGCAAGCTGGGTTGAATGACTTGCTCAGCATCATACAACTAGTAAGTGTCTGAAGCCAGATTTGAATTCATGAGGACCAGTCTTCCTGACTTCAGGCCTAGCACTCTATCCACTGGGCCACTTAGCTGCCCCAGGAAAAGACATAAGGACTTTGTAGTAATTATTCCCATTTGATAGACAAGAAAATGAGGCTCAGAAATGGGAATACTTTGGTAAAAGACAGAGATCAAATTCAAACTCGGGCTTCTTGACTCCAAGTGCAGCATTTTTTCCCTCAGCTACCCTGGGAAATTCCTAGAAACACCAGTTAGCATTTCTATCATCACAACATTTCTCAGATATTCCCCCTTCTTTATGCACAGCACAACAAAAACTCTCTATTGTACTAGCCTCTTCATTGGCCTCCCTGCCTCAAAATTTCTTCTCCCAACTCAACTCCATCCTTCACTCAGTTCCCAAAGTTATCTTCCTCAAGTTAGATCTTATCATGCCATTATCTCTACCCAACCCCATCCCACTCAGTCCATTGCAGTGGCTCCCTATTACTCCAGGGTCAAACAGGAAATCCTCTGCTTTCCGCTCTTCTTGCAGGTTACTTGCTGCCGGAGACGCCATGATGTAGCAACATGGGCCAAGCAGGAAATTCCACTTCCTGGCTCCTAGCCCTTTCAGAGGTTGCCTGCCATGTCTAGAACGCATTTCTAGAATTCCTTCTCACTTCTGACTTGGCTGCCTTGAATTCCTTCAGGAGTAGGGTTTCTTCAGTCTCCCCATTGTTGGGGCCTTCCTGCTGGGGTTGCCTCCCATTCATACTGTGTACATAGATTGTATGTTCCCTTCCATTTACTATGTTGTATTAGATATCCTATATGCTCTACATATGCATATTATATATGCACAGAGAGTAGGTACAACATACAGAGAAAATATGAAGAGTGTGGACACAGGAATCTGTATACTGTGTCCTCCCTCAACTAGGATGGGAGCTCTCGAAGGGAAGAAATGATGTTCGTAGCTTGCTTTGCATCCCCAAAGCTCAGCATGGTTGCCTGTAAATACATATTGCCGGTAGACACCTGACTGACCAACTGATGCAGATTTCTAGTTGACGGGTCCTCAGGAATCCTGTCAGCCAACCTTCTCGTTTTACAGACAAAGAATCCAAGAGCTGGGAAGATGAAGAGATTTGTCCAGAGTTCCACGGCAAGGATCAGAGGCTGGCTCCTGCCCTGCTGGGCCCTGCTCTGCCCAGACCTCCCCATTCCACCCTCAAATGAAAAAAAATCAAAAACACTTCTGAGAACAAAGAGAGAAACTTCCATTAGCAAGGATACAGGGCAGAAAATGCAGAGATGGTCTACACAGACTGGCTCCCAACCCAGGTGGACCAGAACTTTGCCTCCACAGTTCTTCAGCCCCTATTAACTCTGGAGAAGGAAGGGGGCTTTGAGAACACCCCAGCATCATACCTCATGACTGGTGTAGCTAAGAGTCATCCTTACCTTGCCCTTAAGGAGCCCCCCCCCCCCCACTCCTTGACCAGCTGCCTCAGTCCTTGGCCCAGGACAGAGAGACCAGACTTTAGCCTCTTCCCAGGACCCGGGGTCAGGGCTCCCTGCTCACCAGCATGAGAGTCCTCGACCTCACACAAATGTTCTTACCTCTCCAGGGTCTATGCAGCTCACCAGCAGGATGGTATGGACCAGAGCTCCTGATAAACACCACCAGCCTGCCTCGAGGGTATCAAAACCCCAAAATGAAACTAGAATGAGTTAATCATTCATATTTAACAGACTGAATGTGCCGCCCTCACATAGGCTGCCCCACCTACAGCTGTGCAAAGGTTCACAGACATATTTTTTTTTTTTGGAGGTTAGTAGAAGACTTTAATAGAGATAAGTGGAGAACTCCAAAAGAAGGAAGGTTACTGAATCATTCTTGTTGTTGGGCCTTCATTTTTTTTTTTTGAGGTTGTGCAGACCTTTATTTGGCCCGTCATTTTTAAAGAAGACTAATGACATCTATGAGGTGATGTCTTGACTTTTGCATGAATTTGATTTTTAAGTGAGACAGAGTTGCACAAAGTTGTCAGCCTCATTCTCTCTTCCAGAGTTATCAAAGTCCAATAGCAAGACAAATATCAGGATGACTGGCAATGGCCCAGGATGCAGTGGCATTTTCCATGTCTGATCAAACTCTAAGCTCTCCACAGTGTCTCACAGACATATTTTGCCAATGAAAGGAATAATTACAGAGAGTCATAGAATGTCTGAGGCAGGATAGAATTGAGAATCTAGAACGTCCGAACTCAGATGTAGATGGGCAGCTATATAATGGCCATGATGCTCTGTGTCTTCCTCAAAGGCTTGCTTCAAGGCTCAAACAAAGCAACATTCTGAAGTGTTTCAATGACTTTACAGATATATGGGAAGATGTAGAAATGGTTTCATTTATTACATACACATATCATATGTGAATCTTATATAATATACACATATTATATATACATATTCTATCTAAATATTCTATACATATACTATACATAATACAATAGATATTTATGTAAATATTTGTGTCTGTGTTCATATTATTAAATGACCATCTATATACTTATCACCATGCCTACTAGATCTTTCAGGAAAACGTAAGCTCCATCTAGGCAAGGCCTGGGGTTGGCTGCTTGGTTTGTTCCTCTCCCCGCACCTTGGTGTGCTAAATAACTTACTCAAGGTAAGTTGAACTGAATTTGATTAAAGCAGAGGGGATCTTTGCTCCTTCAAACTGTTCCCCAAATAATCTTTCTTATAGAGACTCAAATAAGAACAGCAGCAGCTAGCATTTTTATAACCCTTTCATGTTTGTAGTATGTTCAGCATATGGTTTATCCTATCTGAGCCTCGCCACAACCCTGTGGGGCAAGTATTACTCATTTTCCAATTTTACAGATCAGGAGACCAAGGCTTTTAGGAATTAAGAAACTTCTGTGTTTGCTTCTTCTTCTTTTTTGCTTGCTTCTTTATGTGGTATATGTCATCTGTCCCATTAACCAGGACCAGTATCTTTTGGGATATAGCCTATATTTCAAGACACCCATGCCATCTTCCCTGAGTAGAAGGTAAGTTTCTGGAGAACAATTCCTCTTTTTAAATTACATTCCCAGTACCTAGAACAATGTGGACACTTCATAAATGCCTGTTTTTAATCAATGAATTATTCTAGACAGATGATATCATCAAGCTGGGCAGCTCTGTGTTGTATATCTACCTCTTCATTCCAAAACTATTTGTTGGACCTCCATGGTTGAAGTTCTGTGGGTCTTTTTCCTGCTCTTTGCCACCATCTTCCGGTCACTAGTTTGAGAGACCTAGCACTCTTAGAGTGATGGGTGGATGGTATTGATTGTACTGTTGTTAGCTTCAGTAACTGACCCAGGTCTTAATTTTGAATCTGTAGGTGCACAGATCAGTTTGAGTTTGGTTGGGGGAAAGGAGGAAGTGGAGGAATTCCCAGGGTGAAGTCTTTGCCCTTGAATTTCTCATGAGGTTCCCAGATTAATGCTCTTTACACCTCACAGTGCCTCATTGTCCTCAGGCCTAATAGCCTATGCTCCCATTCCTGAGTACTGAGCTTTGGATTTAGAGAGGGTTATTGGTTTTCCCCACCACTTAGCAAATGCTCTCTAAATGGGTTATTTTTCTTATACATCAGCTGCTCCATCAGGCAGCCTACATCTATGATGGTGAACCTATGGCACACATGCCAAAGATGGCATGAGACCTCTGTGTGGACACCGTCCCTGGCAGAGTTGCTCGCTTCCCACTATCCACCACACCACACCATCCCTCTGCGCTTACTCCCACCCCTGAGTGGAGTGCTCAGGCCACTCCCCTCCCTTTCTCCCTCTCCTGTCTGGCCCTCAGCTCCCATGACCCTCCTCCTTCAGGAGAGGAGGCCCAGGCTGAAGGGGAGTTTCAGGTGCTTCCACCCTGGGTGACAGGAAGGAAGGAAACTGTTATTAACCCAGCCCTCCTCCCCGGGGGTCCTTCCTTTTTTCAAGATGGGAACCTCAGCTGGCTGCCTTAACAAAGGTGAGTGAGCCTCACTCTCCTTGTTTGAGGGTCAGCAGGGATGGCGAAGCTGGTGCTGCCACTTCCATCCCAAGCTGTAGCTGGAAACATGGTGGGCTTGCTGAAGATAATGTGAAATGAGAAACATGTCAACATAATAAAATCTTAATTTACAAATTTAAAGAATTCTTAGCCCAGAAGATAAGCAACAATGGGGGGAAAGGGCAAAACATGCTAGTTATGGACTATGGAATATGTACTGGGATCTACCAAAGTTGATTCTAATTTTGGTTAGGTAGGCTTGCTTGGATTTAATTTTTTTATCTTAGTAAAAAGTATATTTTATTTAAATTATAAATACACTGTGAATTATCTAAATATCACTAATGTTATTTATTACTAAAATATGCAGTTATAATATATATTATTTATACATATATACATATATGCATATATATGTATATATGACAGTAATGACACTCCTACCTGCTAAAATATCCAGTGCTCACTTTGGAAAAAGTAAGTTATGGCAATAAAAAGAATTCTGCACTCTTTGTTACAGAGCAGGTGGATTTGGTTTTTCCTAGTAAATTTTGCAATATATTAGAAAATGAATTTTTTTATTCACCAAAGCTACAAGGCTGTGAAGTTACTGGATATAAAGTCTTTCCCATCAGAGAGATAATTATGAACACAATGCAGGCTCTTTGTCACAAGAAGTCCAGCAGAGAGGTTTGTATTAAATAATCTCTGAGTTCCTCTTCAGTTCTGTTTATTTTCCTCATCAAAGTCACTTAGTTATGTCTTTCCCATACGTATTTATCTTACCAGTCACAAATACTATTGCATATTTCAAAATGGTTCCCCTGGTCTCTTACTCTGCCAAGTTTTTCTTTTTGGTTTAAAAATTAGTTGTTAAGAAAACATTTCTGACTTCAGGTCTGGCAGACTGCAGACAGACCAGAATCATTCATAAAGCAATTCTTGCAAGCCCAGACTTGACCTGAACCCCAATCAGGATTAGTTGCCCCAAAGAATAGTTTTATTTATAAAAAAAGGGAAGCTCTTATTCTAGAACCTAGTTTAAGCTGCCTCTCCCTTGCCCCCCAGTCGAATGGTGGCAGGACTTGCTGACCCAGGAATCTCTCCCACTTGGCTTTTCCTGAAGAGAACTGCCTAGAGTGGTCAACAACATCCTCCATACAGGATCTATTGTCTCTGGTGGGAAAGGAGCTCATTTGGGAGGGGAGTACTGCACATAGTCTGGGGGGATGGAGCATGGGCATGGGGGTCTCTAAAAAGTTCTAAAAGGTTTGCCATCACTGGCTTACATATACAACTTAATGTATCTCAAGTCAAATTTATTGGGATAAATTTTTAGGGTACAACAGAGTGATAATTGACCTCAATGACTATTTTTTAGTCTTAAAATTTTTTATTTAATTAATTATTTAGGATATTTCCATGGTTACATGATTCATGTTCTTTCCCTCCCTTCCTCCCGCCCCTCCAGTAGCCAACAAGCAATTCCACTGGGTTTTTCGTGTGTCATTGATCCAGACCTATTTCCATATTATTGATATTTGCACTGGGGTGATCATTTGGAGTCTACATCCCCAATCATATCCTCTCGACCCCTGTAGTCAAGCAGTTGTTTTTCTTCTGTGTTTCTACTCCCACAGTTTTTCCTCTGAATGTGGATAGTGGTTTTTTTCATAGATCCCTCCAGATTGTTCAGGGACATTGCATTGCCACTAATGGAGAAGTCCATTATATTCGATTGTACCACAGTGTATCCATCTCTGTGTACGATGTCCTCCTGGTTTTGCTCCTCTAACTCTGCATCCCTTTCTGGAGGTCGTTCCAGACTCCATGGAATTCCTCCACTTTATTATTCCTTTTAGCACAATAGTATTCCATCACCAACACATGCCACAATTTGTTCAGCCATTCCCCAATTGATGGGCATCCCCTCCTTTTCCAATTTTTGGCCACCACAAAGAGTGCAGCTATGAATATTCTTCTACAAGTCTTTTTCCTTATTATCTCTTTGGGGTACAGACCCAGCAGTGCTATGGCTGGATCAAAGGGCAGACAGTCTTTTATCTCCCTTTGGGCATAGTTCCAAATTGCCCTCCAGAATGGTTGGATCAGTTCACAACTCCACCAGCAATGCATTAATGTCCCTACTTTGCCACATCCCCTCCAGCATTCAAATGACTATTGAAGATGGGTGTGTTCCTCTAGGTTTGACCAATCCTTTGGCCTAATATGACTACAAACAGATATAATAGCTACCACCTAGAAAGCAGATCCATAATGAAGGCAGGAGTCCAACTATGGAACTCTGTGGGGGTATAAATATATGTGTATATATGCAAATACTCTATATACAGAGGCACATATATAACCATTTGTATGCATATACAACATGTGTGTATGTATATAGATATACACATTGGAAATGGATATGTATAGTTGTTTATTTGCAGTATGTTTATATGTATCTGTATAAACATACACTCATATCTATATTCATGTATATCTACATAAACACACCAGCACAGTTCAGACTGTGCCCCTCCATTCATCCAACACCCCTCCCCCATGGGTGGGGGCAAACTTTTCAGTTTAATTTGCATTATTAAAAATTTTCCCCCTCATTTTCATATGGGTAGACTATCACCAAAACAATAAATCAAATCCTAATTTGTAGCATTTGCTGATTTATGAAATCATATTTACTCACATTGAAAATGTAATAATCAGTTTTTGCTTGCAAGTTTGAGCTGGGTCCAGCACACTCCCAAATGGATATTTGGGTAAGTAGATAGATGGATAAATTGACAGGTGGATGGATAGTTAGAGAGATAGATGGATAGAGGGATGGAGAGATGGATGGAGAGATGGAGAGACAGAAAGAGCACTGGATAGATGACTTGATAGGTATAGCTATAACTATATTGACATAATATCTCCAAAGTAATGTGTAAAAGTCATTGCTCTTTGATTCCCAATACCTAGTATAATGCTTGGCACTTAGCACCAAGTAATAAGTTCATGGTGATTGCGTGAAAAGAGGAAATAGACTGAATTCTAAAGCTGCACAGAGGACAGAAGGGCAGAATTGGTGCCCTGCTATATAGAGAATCTCCCAAACAGACCATACGTTGTGTTCTATATTAACAACAACAACAACAAGTTTCAAGTCTAAGAAAACCTTGGAGTTTATCTTAGATGAGATGGAGAAGGAGGCAATGACAAGTTAGAACAAGACCAGAGGGCAGCAACCTGAGTGATGAAGGGGCCAGTAAAAACTAGGCCATATGGGAAACTGGTTAAAGAACTGGGGATGCTTAGACTAGAGAAGAATAGATTTATACTGGGTCATGAGAGCTATGTGGTATGAGCTAGATGGTATCTCCTAGTTTGTTTGTTTTTTAACTCTTACTTTCCATTTTAGAATTGATACTAAGTATTGGTTCTAAAGCAGAAGAATAACAAAGGCTATGTAGTTGGGGTTAAGTGACTTGTGTATGGTCACACAGCCAGGATGTGTCTAAGGCCAGATTTGAACCTACAACCTCCCATCTCCAGGCTTGTATCTCTATCTACTAGGCCACCCAGCTGCCCCTTGTATTCTTTTTTTAATACTTTTTTATTGCTAACTTTTTTTTATTACATTGCCTAAATTTCCACCTATAACTCTAACCTCCTCCCTCCCAAGATCCATCTCATATAACTGAGAAGTGTTTTATTTTTTTCTTTTAATTTATTTTTTATTTTTAAAAATTTTTTCCATGGTTACATGATTCATGTTGTCTCCACCTTTTCCCCTCCCTGCTCCTGGAGTTGACAAGCAATTCCACTGGGTTATACATGTATTATTACAACTGAAATGTATTTTAAAGAAAAAGAGAAAGAAGAAAGGGGATAAAATCAGCAAAACAGATCAATCTATTGAAAAAAATATGCCATGTTCCCTGCCTGTAGACTTCCCACCTCTGCCAAGTAGTTGGGCTAGGTATCCTTTCCCATCTCTTCTTTGGAGAGTCATGTTTGTTCTTTGTAATTTTGCAACATTCACTTTTAATTGTTTCGTGGCTCGTATTTTCCATTTACATTGTTATAACCATTTTGTATGCTACTTTGTTGGTTCTGCTTTTTTTCATTCTGTATCAGTTCATGTAAGTCTTTCCATGTTTCTCTATATTCATGATATTAGTCATCTTTTATAGTTAACAAAAATTTCATAAGCCCCAATCATTTTCTGGGCACTATACTAAGCACACAAAAATATTTCATTATGTGTAATTAGAATTTTCTCCCCTGAATTGTCTTTCCCAGCTTCCCATTTTCGTTCTCACGTTACGTGCTTACACTTTCAAGATAGTTGTTCATGTAGCTCCTCCCTGGCTCTCTGCTCCAGGGAAGGAGGTGGTGGAGATTGGGTGAGAGCCAGGCAGGAGAATTTTACTCACGTGGTTTTACTTAGGCTTTATACTTTTGTTCTTTTATTTCTTCTACTTCAAGTGATTACTAATAAATCTTATAAAATATAATACTTGGAGTTATTGGACATTAATTTAAATCTTACAATTACATTCATATGCCCCAATTTATTTAACCATTCTCCCATAGATTGGCATATTTTCTGTTTCTAATTCTTGGCTACCACGAAAAGGGTTGCTCTAAATATTTTGGTGTATATTAGATTTTCTTTTTATGAATGACCTGACACCCCAACACTTTAACCTAGAGTAGAGTCCCCTTTATTCTCCTTCTGAGTCACCCCCATCCATTGACCATTGCCTGCCCTGCCCCATTACTTGGGGGTTGTCTATCAAAAGTCCATTCTCTGCAGTTTCTCAAAGTAGTTGGAGAGTGCCTGAAGATTCTTTTCCAGAGCCTGAGCGATCTTCCTCATTTTCTCTGTTATTGTAGCATTTGACAAATCCATTGCCGCTTTTGCAATGTTGATTGCATCTACCTGACTAAAAGCTCCTGACAATGTTGCACCCCTTATCTTAGCTCCTTTGCTCATGGCCAATGTTCTCTGAACAGCCAGACTGAGTTGCCTGCTGTTTTTGCCAGAGAAACGTGTACCTGACATAAAGCCGCGGGAAACTTCTATGATGGGTGGATTGGTTTTGCCTAGCTGAAACTCTTTGCAGCGATTTTGAACATCTTTGAATATTTGATTATATTTCTGCAATCTAGAAAAGAGTTTAGGTTCCTCCTCATTCGAATTTTCCTCAGGGATATTAACATTTATATCTCTCTCAAGTTCACTAAAAAATTCTCTCTCTTGTAAGTCACCCGAATGATCAATGAAACCTGTAAAAATACCAATGACAATGACTACCGTTCCCATCCCCAACCCAATTAGACAGAGGGCCCTGCCCCTTGTTTCATTTATAGGTTCTAGTGTAATCCCAACTACACTCATGATGCTGGAGAACGCCCCAATGGCACAGATTAAAAAAAGGACAACCGAACAGTCATCATGGATCTTGTCAAATCTGTCTGCCTTACTATAAAGGTTGTGGATAAAATTCTCTAGCTCTGGTTTTACTCTGGGAAACTCAGACGAAAACGTGTCCAGTTCTTCCTGCATTTCTTGAAATACCATATATTCATAAAACTCCTCCAGGTTGTCAAAAGCTTCACCATATGAGCTTATATCATCATTATCCTTTTTCAGATCATCAGCATTTGTCAATAACATGTCCAGTTCCTGCTCCATTTCTTTGTGTGCCATATTTTCATTAATATCACCTGTGATTTTATCAGGATCACCTGTGATTTTATCAGGATCATCTGTGATTTTATCAGGATCCTCTAGGCTCTCCATTTTCAGAGCATCAGCTTTTATCACTGTGACAGGATACCCCAGTTAATCAGCATTATTTCTGTGAAGAACAGAAGTCAAAAAATGATGTGGTTGCTTTGGGGATGGGAAAATAAGGATTCATTCTTCCTATAGCACTCTAACATTGACCAATTCTTTTCTCAGCCTTCCCTGTCAAATGCCTAAAAATACTACTTTAAATTCCCTGCTTCCACTTCCTCACCAACCATTCCATCTTCCACCCTTTGGCAAATGGTTCCCAAACCTAGGATTTTACTGAAACAACTCCCTGAGGTCGCTGATGACCCTCTCATGGCTAAGTACCTTTTAATATATGCTTCTCCTCCTTATTCTTTCTGTAGCATTTGATCCTAGGCCCACCCCATCCCCATCTTGTCTAATACCTTTTCTTGCCTTGGCTACATGTCCATGATTCTCTCTTGGCATCAGGGAACTAGCATGCAAGCAACATAAGTCTAAGATCCATTCCTCAAAAGATAGGAATAAGCAGTTGGCAAAAGAAGAAATGTTCAAGGTAATTATTTTGTTAATAAAAAATTTAAATTAGAACAATAAGTAAATGATCAAGAACCATCTGAGAAAGGATTCCAAACAACAAGTAGCAAAAAAAATACAAATTCAAATAATATGGAAACTTCCCCCCATCAATGAAATGAACAAAATATGGTCAGAAGATCCAGAGCAAACTAATTGGTATGTTATTAATCCCAGGCTTTAGCATGGTGGTTGATACATAAAACATGGTAATCAGAGGCCTTTTCATCCATTCATTCACTGGCACTTGACCAGGAAATGTAGATATTGAAAAGACATGTACATTCTTTTGGACATGGTCAAAGAGACCATAGGTTTTGCTTAACTAAACATGTCTGTAACAGGGTTCCCCCACCCCTTTTCTTTCTTGGTTGAGGGATGGGCAAGTAGAAGGGAGAGAAGTCAGATTGTCAGTGACTGAAAAAAGTTAATTAAAAAAAATTAAGTACCGATGATGGAAGGGCAGTTAATGGTAGATGAAACAACCAGAATGTCTGAGTCCTATAAGAAGAACATTAGAGGCAGCTAGGTGGCTAAGTGGATGGAGAGCCAGGTCTAGAGATGGGAGGTCCTAGGTTCAAATCTGGCCCTAGACACTCCCTAGCTGTGTGACCCTGGGCAAGTCACTTGACCCCCATTGTCTAGCCCTTATCACTCTTCTGACTTGGAAGGAATTGATCCTAAGGCAAAAAGTAAGGGTTAAAAAAAAAAAGAATAGCATTAGAAGCACTAGACTCCAGAATGAGGTGAGGCTAGTAAAAAAATCCATCGGTTGGTAGCAAGGTTTGAGGTGTTTGGGGGGGATTTTTTAAGCTCCAGAAATGGAAAGAAAAAGGTCCCTAAATCGATGGCATGGGGTGGTGATGATAATAGTCATCAGGGAGAAGTCAGAGCTGCTCAAACCATTTTGCTTCTGCTTTTTCTAGAAAGGAAAGTTATGATTGGATTAGAAAAAGACCAAACAATAATGGGTATGTTAGCTGTGTGTTGCTCATTGTAGGGGATGGGATTTGCCCAAGTGTGGTTCCCAGGAAGGCATGAAGATATGTGTGGAATCTCACCCCTCTCCAAGGGAGTCTTGATTCCTGTCTGGAGAGAGCAGGAGATTGGTGGTTCAGCTCTGTTCTCCTCAGAGGCAAGATACTAGCCTAGAATTCTATCTCTGTGCATCCCCCAACCCCAATATTGCTAATCTAGGGGGGAACAATTTTGGGGTTGACGTCACTTTCCTGGTTGCTACCCCTCAATAAGGAAGGAATGTTGTGTTGTGCATTGGGACACCTTGTTAATGAGGAAGGAGCACCTGATGTCTTGACTCCCTTCCCAACAAACATCCAGAATTATTTGCATTTTTCATTGTTGATTTGGAATAGTTTTTTTTTATGTTTTTTAAACCCTACCGCCCATCTTATAACTGATAATACGTACTAGCTCCAAGGCAGAATTGTTGCAAGGGGTAGGCAATGTGGGTGGTTTGCCCAGGATGACACTGCTAGGAAGTGTCTGAGGCCTAATTTGAACTCAAGTCTTCCGGACTCCAGCCTTGGCTCTCTACTATCGAGCCACCTAGTTGCCCCTAGCTGTCAGTAATTTGTCATTTCCCCCTTGAAAATCAATTATTCATATCCTTGGTTTTCTTGAACAAAGACTCTGGGTCTTAGATAATTGTCTTAATTCCTGATACGTTTTTGCTCCTAAAATCTTTCCATGCTTTTTTCCTTTCCACCATTGTGATCATTTGGGGTGTTGTTTTCCTGGTTTTACTTCCTTCAGTCTATGTCAATTCAGGCAAGTCTTCCCAACAGTCTCTCAAGTCCTCATATTTGTTCTAATAATTTTTTAAGGCTTAACTCATCTCTCTGGATTCCTTCGGGGGCTATAACAGCCTTGTGATATACTTGGCATGAGGCTCATTAGTTCTGTTTTCCACATAAGGGAATAGACTCAGAAAGGTCCCCTTTCCCAGGCTCACACAGGGAGTTGACTCCAGAGACAAAGTTTTCTTTACTACATGCTGGGTTGGTATCTTTGACTCTACCAGTTGAACTGATTCTGCTGGACATTGATGACTCCCCCCTGTGCTTCCTCCCACCCTCAGGGAAGCATCCTCACATTGCCTGCCCCCTCTTCCAGCTAGTTTGCTCTGGTTGGGTCTTTCCCCTTCATTCATTTCATTTCCTAGCAGCAACCAACTTGGGGCTGAGCAGAGATGGAAGGTGGCTGAACAATAAGCCATGAAGACCAAATGCTTCAGGGCAGGAGAGAGAGCATCAACCCTGGAATCAGGATAGTTAGGCTCAGATCCTGTGTGACCCTGGGCAAGTCCCCTGAATGTCTAAGCCTCAGTTTCCTCATGTGTAAAATGGAGAACAGAATAGAACCCAGTTGAATAGTATTGTTACATGGCCAAGGACTGTGGGGAAATCACTTATAGCACTGAGGTATGCTGAGGTGCTTAACAGATGATCGTAATTGATTAACTGATAACTACAAATGAATAGGTGTTGTTGGAGCCTCTTCCTTCACCATTTTCTGCTTTCTCCTCCACCACCAGGTGGAACCCAGAGTTTCTTCAGGAGCTCTGGGTAATCCCTCTCTCTCTCTCTCTCTCTCTTTCTCTCTCTCTCTCTCTCTCTCTCTCTCTCTCTCTCTCTCTCTCTCTCTCTCTCTCTCTCTCTCTCTCTCTCTCTCTCTCTCGTCCATCCATCCATCCATCTATCCATTTCTTTCTTTCTTTCCCTCCCTTACTTTCTGTCTTACAATCAATATTGAATATTGACTGGTTCCAAAGTAGAAGAGCAGTAAAGATTGGGCAATTGGAGTTAAATGTCTTGCCCAGGGACACAGATCTAGAAAGTGTCTGAAGTCATATTTCAACCTAGGATCTCCTATCTCCAGGCCTGAATTTCTAACCACTGTGCTATCTAGCTGTCTCAGTAATCCATATTTCTGGTGCTTTCCACCCCCACCCCTTTTTTTTTCACAAGGAGGAGATTCTGAAAGTTCTTCCTGGATAGGGTCTGAATTTGCCTGCTGGGGTGAGGGTCTGAGCTTGGCCACCACATGTTCCCACATGGAGAAGAAAATGGAGGAGCTGTCCTCTCATCCCAGGGATGCTACAGAATCCAGAGCTCTGGCTCTCCAGCCAGGATGCTTCCATTGTCCTAAATGGCATTTCTTCCCCAAGTTCACCCATCATTCAAGGAACTGAAAGACCTGGCCAGTGTATCTATTTCCATATTTGTTGCAAGGTTTGATTTTTCTTTTTTCCTTCTTTTTAGTAAGGAGGTCAATGTGAGAGGGAGAGAATATAGATTTTTGCTAACTAAAGATAAATTTTAAAAGGGGAATGGGGGCACAGCTAGGTGGCACATTGGATAAGAGCACCATGCCTGGTGCTTTTGCTCTCTTGTCTTAGGGTTGTTACTAAGACAGAAGGAAAAGATTTTACAAATAAATAAAGAGATACATAAAGCTTTTTTTTTTTTTTTTTGAGGTAGGGAAAGATATTGGGGAATGACTCTGATTCCTGTCCTGGATTAAAACTTTGTGACCTAATTGCCCTTATTCCTTACTTTCTGGACTTCCCCTCCAAAGTTAGCCTTGCTCCTGCTCTCACTTGCCTGCTTTTATTCTTTCTTTGTTGTTGTCTTCCTCCACTAGAGTGGAAACTACTTGAGTCTTTGTTGTTGTTCAATCCTTGCAGTCATTCTAGACTCTCTGATGACCCTATTTGGAGTTTTCTTGGCAAAGATGCTGGAGTGGTTTGCCATTTCCTTCTCCAGCTCATTTTAGGAGGAGACTGAGGCAAACAGGTGAAGTGACTTGTCCAGGGTCACACAGCTAGTGTCTGAGGCCAGATTTGAACTCAGGAGGATGAGACTTCTTGATTCAAAGACCACCTAGCAGCCCTACTTATTTCTCTACTTAGCCTTCAGCTATCTATGTACTCATTAATCTATCTCAATCTGAGGAGGGAAAGTTGATACCACGTTTTTAGAAAGAAGAAAAGGAATGAGATTTACTATGTATTTTTCAACTTGTTATTGTTCTCGTAACTTCAGTAAAGTTCTCTAAGCAGCTGGAATTTGATAAAAAATAAAGGAATTGAAATGTTTTCAAGCCAAATCCAAAGAATAAACACACACACACACACATGCTTGGAAAGGGCCTACTATATGAATGGCACAGTGAATGGTGCTGAGGATAAAAAGAGGATGCCTCATCTGTAAAGCAAAGAGGTTGGACAAGATGATCTCAAAGGTTCTTGCCTTACCTAAAAAAGAGGTCAGTCCTCTTTTTAATGTGGGCCTAAGCCATGAGCTCTGGGCTTACTTACCTCATGAAAGCCCACTCAGCCACAAATTTCTCCTAAGCCTGGTCATCAGACAGCAATTGATTCACATCTTCTCTGCTCTTTGAGACCCAAAACTCCTCAAAGTCATCCATTTCTGGCCAGGAAGAAGGAACATAAAATGTAAGAAAAACATTGTGTAAGTGCATTTTATCCAAATATATTGAAACAGTTCCATGGCAAGGCACTGCTGGTGGTTGATGCCAGTGAGCCCAAGGGTACCATTCCCTTTCAGGAAGCCCCAGACTTGAGGGGAGCACTAGCAGTCTAGAGGTGTATAGGTCCCAGAGGGGGAAGGACATAAGCAGCTCTGCAGAACCAGAGGTTTCCTCTCTCAGCCTCAGTTATTCTCTTTCCCAGATAGTCTCAGTTATGTAGTGCTTGGAGTCCGTGGGACTAAGAGGTCCTTGGAAGGAGACTAGGAATGAATGGAGAAAGAAGGCAAATTGTTTTGACTGTTTAGGTCCTTGCTTGAGTCCTTTGTTCTTTGCATTTTTAGTTAAGTGAAATAAAAGGCTCTCTGACCTGATAGACATTTTTAGCCAGAGTGTCCGCATTGGAGCTGAAATCCCTTTTTACCCACAACTATAGAGGCCTAAACATGAGCTACATTCTGATGCTCTTCAAAGGGGGGTAGGTCAAAATGCCATAGTCCCAGGCAAAATCCCCAGTGAGGGTACAGTCAAAGAATGGCTTGTGAAATGACCCCCATGCCTGAATCCAGATCATAGAAACCCAGAGCTGAGGCTAGCCTGGCTCAGGGCTCCATTGTGTTCATTACTGAATGATCTTTACTCTTCTGAAGAGGCAGCATGATTTTCAGGAAGAGAGTGAGACTGCTGGTCCTCCACCTCCCCAAATGACCATCCTCTGGCTCTTTTTCAAGTTCACAATCCAACTTCTACTCTCTAAGCATGGGTAAATCCCTCTTCACCCCAGCTCTGTCCAGAACAATTTTCTCTCCTCTTTATATACACTTTTATCTTATCGCCTCTGATCCTATCTAGTCCCAAGGGTTCAATTATCATCTCTAAGCAGATGACTCCCAAAGCTATATCCAGCCCTCAGAGCTCTCCAGAGCTCTAGTCATGGGTCCCCCACTGACTTTTCAACTGGATGTTACATCCACATTCACAAACAATAAGCCTTCAAACCTTAAGCAGGTGTTAAACCACCTAGCCTTTGCTAAACACATATGGCTCTCCCGCCTTTGAGGGGAAAAAGAAGGCAGGAGAGCCCCCAGGCTCCTATCTATATCTCCAGTACTAAATTAGCAAGTATTTATTCTGCTGTGTCTTAGTTAACAGCTAAGCGCCTAGACATTGGGCCCCAATTTATTGGTAAAAAGAGATGATTATTCTCTGTCTTTGAATTTACAGTTCAATGCTTGCCTCAGCCATTTTACCTATGTTCATTAATCGCTGACTCTTTCCAACTAATCATAAAGATTTTGGCACATTCATTATATCTCCTTTTCGGTGCTTGAGCAGGTATAGTAGGCACTGCCCTAAACCTGCTCATTTGAACGGAACTTGGTCAGCCCGGCACCCTTATTGGTGATGACCAAATTCATAATGTAATCGTCACTGCTCATGCCCTCGTCATAATTTTCTTTATAGTCATACCTATTATAATTGGAGGCTTCGGAAACTGACTTGTGCCTCTAATAATTGGTGCCCCAGATATAGCATTCCCACGAATAAACAATATAAGCTTCTGACTTCTTCCACCTTCCTTTTTACTTCTTCTAGCATCTTCTACGGTAGAAGCAGGGGCTGGAACCAGTTGAGCAGTTTATCCTCCATTAGCAGGAAATCTTGCCCATGCAGGTGTTTCAGTCGACCTAGCAATTTTTTCACTCCATCTAGCAGGAATTTCATCTATTTTAGTGGCTATTAACCTCATCACAACAATTCTTAGTATGAAACTACCAGCAATATCTCAATATCAAACACCACTATTGTTTGATCAGTAATAATTACAGCAGTACTTCTACTACTGTCTTTGCCAATCCTAGCCGCAGGAATTTCTATACTTCTCACAGATCATAATCTAAATACTACCTTCTTACATCCAGCCCGAGGGGGCGGTCCTATCCTATATCAACACTTACTCTGATTCTTTGGACACCCAGAAGTCTATATTCTAATTCTACTGGGATTTGGAATTATTTCCCACATTGTAACATATTGTTCAGGTAAAAAAGAGCCATTCGGTTATATAATGATAGTCTGAGCTACAATGTCTTTTGGATTGCTAGGTTTGATTGTATGAGCCCACCATGTATTCACAGTAGGCTTAGATGTTGATACTCGAGCTTACTTCACTTCCGCAACAATAATTATTGCTATTCCCACAGGAGTTAAACTATTCAGTTGACTAGCTACTCTACATGGAGATAATATTAAGTGATCCCCTGCAATACTATGAGCCCCAGGCTTCACTTTCCTATTTACATTTGGAGGCTTGACAGGTATTGTATTAGCCAATTCATCGTTAGATATTGTTTTACATGACACATATTATGTAGTAGCCCATTTTCACTAAGTCCTATCTATGGGAGCTGTATTCACAATCATAGTGGCTTCATCCATTGATTTCCTTTATTTACAGGTTATATACTTAATGATATATGAGCAAAAATTCACTTCTTCATTATATTCATAGGAGTAAATTTAACATTCTTCCCACAACACTTTCTAGGATTATCTGGTAAACCATGACGATATTCAGATTACCCAGATGCCTATACTATATGAAATGTTTTATCATCAATCGGCTCATTTATCTCATTAACAGCCGTTATTTTAATGGTCTTTATTACCTGAGAAGCCTTCGCATCCAAATGAGAAGTTCTTAATGTTGAACTCACAACAACTAATATTGAATGACTTTATTGTTGTCCCCTCCCATACCACACATTTGAACAACCAGTCTTCATCAAATCCTAATTCAAGAAA
Organism: Monodelphis domestica; assembly: GCF_027887165.1. Lineage (NCBI taxonomy): Eukaryota > Metazoa > Chordata > Mammalia > Didelphimorphia > Didelphidae > Monodelphis > Monodelphis domestica. The sequence goes on from NC_077231.1 coordinate 98,897,196, forward strand.
GAGAGGAATGAAACCCCCTGAGAATGATTTCAAGTCAACCCCACAACCTTTATGACTTTCTCATAAGATATTAGTAAAATTATTACATAGCTCTGCCATAGTTAAGTTATAGGTTCAACCCCTATATGTCTTAAATGCCCTACCCACTACAACTAGGCTTTCAACATGCCACTTCCCCTATTATAGAAGAGATTATAAATTTTCATGACCGTACATTAATAATTGTTTTCCTAATCAGCTCCTTAGTACTATACGTGATTATTCTAATATTAAACACAAAACTCACTCATATGACTACTATAGATGTTCAAGAAATAGAAACAATTTGAACTATTATACCAGCCGTTATCTTTGTACCGATTGCCCTACCATTTTATGAATTCTTTATATAATAGATGAAATTTATAACCCGTACTTAACAGGTAAAGCTATAGGTCATCAATGATACTGAAGCTATGAATATACTGACTATGAAGATTTACATTCGATTCATATATAATCCCAACTCAAGACCTTCCCCCAGGCCAACTTCCACTATTAGAAGTTGACAATCAAGTGGTCTTATCAATAGAACTCCCAATCCATATGTTAATTTCTTCAGAAGATGTTCTACACCCATGAGCAGTCCTTTCATTAGGTTTAAATAAAAGCAGACGCAATTCCAGGCCAACTAAATCAAGTTACCTTAACAACATCTCGACCCAATGTATTTTATGGACAATGCTCAGAAATTTGTGGATCAAGTTCATAGTTTTATACCCATTGTATTAGAAATAATTTCACTTAAATATTTGGGGAAATGATCCTCTATAATGCAGCCATTTTTGAGTAAATAATCTTATACTTAAAAGTAGAGATGAGACATAATATCTCATCAAAATAATATGCCACAACTAGATACTTCCACATGATCTCTAACCATTATATTAATAAAGATTTCACTATTTTGCATCTACCAACTATAAATCAAAGAATAGCCCAAATTATCCCTACAACAGAACAAACAAAATCAACAAAAACTACCTCACCTTGAGAAAAAAATGAATAAAAATTTATTTGTCAATTATAGGTATTACAACCTTACCAATTATCATCTTATTTCCATGTCTCATTTTATCATTTCCTAAACAATGATTGCCAAATCAGATTCAAATTTTACAAATCTGATTAATTCACCTATTTACTAAACAAAGACAATACATAATAACCAAGGCCAACTTGAATCTTAATATTAATATCTTTAATTCTATTTATTGCCTCTACTAACCCATTAGGCTTACTACCATATTCTTTCACAGCAACCACATAACTATCTATAAATATTGGTATAGCTATTCCACTATGAGCACGAACAGTTATCATAGGATTTAAAAATAAACCAAAAATATCATTAGCCCACTTCTTACCATGAAGCACTCCAACTCCCTTGATCTCAATATTTATTATTATCATCGAAACAATTAGCCTATTCACATCCAAGATAAAACTTAGTCTCTTCTTCCTTAAATGCAGCTCTCCTGCACATTTACCTATTTCCACTGAGGCCATCACCCCCTTTGTAGTCACCCAGGGTTGCAGTGCTTAAAGTCCTTCTGAAATTTTCCTCTTTAGCTCATTGTCAGTAACAAATCAGATGTAAAATCCCCGTGATTCTACCTCTATAATCCTCAATTCTGGCAGCTAGATGGCACAATGGATAGAGCTCAGGACTCAGAGTTGGAAAAACCTAAGTTGGAATTCTACCTGACCCTTAACGTGTCTGTGCCTCCATTTCCTCACCTATAAAATGGCAGGTCATAATAGTACCTACCTCACAGAGTTCTTGGAATGTTTGTTATTTGTGACAATTGAATGAGATGGCTTAAAATTCTATTCTTGTTATTATCTTCATTTGTCCCCTTCTCTTCATTCCCATGGCTGTTAGCCTAGTCCATCACCTCCTGCCTATTCCCTCTCCCTCCCAAAATAACATCTCTAAGACACACTTCTAACCATATCACTCCCTTGTCTTCAGCAGTTCCCTTCTGCTCGTCAGATAAAATACTTCTTAGGCTGCCATTTCAAGGACTCCACCATCTTCATCCACGTTGATCTAATACTGGCTCTCTCTGTGAATTCTCTGGTCCAGCCCAGCTGAAGTCTAGATGGTCCCTTGCACTCATCATTTCATCTCTCAACTCCTGTCTCCTCCATGCCTGGCACAGACTCCTACTTCAGCTCCACTTCTTGGAATTCTTGCTTCCTTCAAGGTTCAATTGACGTCATTTGGGTGTCCTTCAACCCCTCTAGTTGTCAGTGATTTATTTTTTCTCTTCAAACTCTCTTGTATTCTTGCCTCTCTTTATACCAGAAGTCCTCAAATGTTTTGGTCTCAAGACCCCTTTATGTTCCAAAAACTTATGGATGATTCCTCTCAGAGAGCTTTTATGTGGGTTATATCTATTAAGGATTACTATATTAGACATTGGAAGGTCTTGATATTATTATACAAATAGGTTTGACCCACTGAATGGTCCAGTGCCTTTGGGGAATGGGAGCACCTTGGGAAGAGAAACTCTTTTTGTCCCTTCAGCCCTAATCAATGCCTTACCCAGAATAGGTGCTTAATTTCCTAAATCAACTGAATTGAAATTCTAGCCAAGTAACCTTGCTGAGATTCAGTTTCTTCATTTGTAAAATGAGGAGATTGAACTTATTATTAATAATAATAGCAATGGCTCACATTTATATACTGCTCTAAGGTTTGCAAAGGGTTTGGAACCTCACAACAACCCTGGGAGGTAAGTGCTATTAAATATACCCACTTGACAGATGAGGAAACTGAGGAAACCATTATTGGACAACTTGCTCAGTGTCACATGGCTTATAAATGTCTGAGACCAAATTTGAACCTAAGTCTTTCTTATTCTAGATCCAATGCTCTGGATCACCTAACTGCTCAGGCCCAAAGCACACAGCCTTGGGCATGATGGATGTTAACTCCAGTTGCTTAGTCCTTACCTTTCTTCTGTCTTAAAAATCATATAATTATATGATTATAAAAATATCAGTTCTAAGGCAGAAGGTGAGTGAGAAAGAAGAAAGAGAGAAAGAAAGGAAGGAAGGAAAGAAGAAAGAAAGGAAGGAAAGAAGGAAGGAAAGAAGGAAGGAAGGAAGGAAGGAACGAAGGAAGGAAGGAATGAAGGAACGAAGGAACGAAGGAACGAAGGAAGGAACGAAGGAAGGAAGGAAGGAAGGAACGAAGGAAGGAACGAAGGAAGGAAGGAATGAAGGAAGGAAGTAACGAAGGAAGGAACAAAGGAAGGAACGAAGGAACGAAGGAAGGAAGGAACGAAGGAAGGAAGGAACAAAGGAAGGAAGGAACGAATGAACGAAGGAAGGAACAAAGGAAGGAAGGAAGGAAGGAAGGAACGAAGGAACGAAGGAAGGAAGGAACAAAGGAAGGAAGGAAGGAACGAACGAAGGAAGGAACGAAGGAACGAAGGAAGGAAGGAAGGGTAAGATAGACTCTTCCCTGAAGGTACTTATGTTCTAAGGGAGAGGGGGACCTCACAAAACATGGGGCAGCCACCAGGATACCCAGTGGAGGATCTTGGTGGTCCATTGAGTCAAAACCAAGAAGAGTTGGTGAAGATAAGTGAATTTACCTGAAAGATTATGAACCTTCTAAGAAGGAAGGCTTTTTGAGGAGTTTCATAGTCTCCCTTGGAAAGAGGAGAGAAGGAGGGGAGGATCAAAATCTGAGTCAATCTGCATAGTGATGAGATTTCAGGCAATCCTAGTGTGTGAGAAGAGGACAGGGCAAAGAGGGAGGGGGCATTGCTAGATCCAAGCAGAGTTGCTATCAGAAAATGAAGTTTTTTCTCTCCTATGACTCAGCAGGGGATCCCAGAATGAAGAGAAGTGGAACTTCCCCGTTATAGGCAGCCCAACACTTTGGCATTACCAAAGGTGTTGATGCTCCATCAAAGCTCCTGCAAAGGTTGCTGATGGAGATGGAGAGAAATGGACTAGTTCAGACCGTTTCCTGGGTGATAGTAGCAGCAGGCTCAAAAGCAAACAAAAAAACCTCTCCATGTTTTCTGGAAGGTGCAAGTCAAGGCATTACCCCAAGGGCATAGAGCCCTAGCCTTCCTTCTTTGCCTGGTTTCTTTGGAATGTTTTTTATCAGCGATGTAGCATGCTTGGCATATTTGCAGATGGTGTACTTCATTAGGTAGAAAGGCAAAAAGATGTGAAGCATACCAAACCCCTCCCTTTCTTCTTCCATAAAATCATATTTTCTCAGTGGTCTTGTCTAAAGTCTTTAGTCTAATCTGCTTGAGAAATAATACTGGTAGCTAGCATTCGTATAATGCTTGAAGATTTGTAAAGCGTCTTACAAATATAGCTTACTCTATTCTCCCAACAACCCTTAGAAGTAGGTGCTAGAATTATCCCATCTGACAGATGAGGAAACTGAGGCAGGCAAAAGTGGAGTGACTTACCCAAGGTCAAACAGCTAATAAATGTCTAAGGAGGTCAGTTTCCAGTATAAGTCTTCCTGACTCCAAGTTCAGTGTACTATTCTAGACTTTGTCTCATTCCTTAAACAAACACCAAGGAAAATTATGAAAGAAACTTTATCCTCTTCCTAAGTGATCTGACTAGGAAGGAAAGGGAATGTGGTTAATTCAGTAAAAGAATTCATTTCATTAAGAGAAATCTTTTTCACCTTTGGCCCCATGAATGTCAATCCTTAGAAAGATGGAATGTTTTTGTTCATTAAAGTTTGTTCACTCCTTTACTAGGCATTCTAGTCCATTCTTGTGCTCTGGATACAACTTATTTTCCCTCTAGGGGGACAGATTGTCTTCAAGCTTGGACTTCTCAACAAATGGATATATCCATAGTACTGTTTGGTGAGAGCCAGACCTTACAACATTCATACTGTTATAGTTTTATTTGGTAAATCAAAACCTCTAAATTATGTACCTTTTGTTTTATTTTCATTTGGAATTGTGTCTTTTTTTCTTTCCTATTGGACTACTATAAACTGGAAGAAACAAATGGCTTGTGACAGAAAGAATATCCAAAAGCAGGATGGATTATCATCCTTTGTCTTTTTTTTTCCTTAAACAGAAATGCTTAAACAGAAACAGAACTTAATGAATAAATTTCTTTCTGCCAGTCTCTTTGCCTGAAACAAAATACTGAGTATTTCTTCTACAAGGTGAATTCGGTAAAGAACTGGCAATGAAGTCAACAAAGTCTGGGTTCAAATCTCACCTCTGACCCATTCTGGCTGTGAGACCCTGGTCAAGTCACTGAACCTTTCTGTACCACCAGGCAACCCTCCAAAACTAGATTTCAAAAGCAGTGCCTAGATGTACTCGTGGCTTCGAGGAGAAGATTAGCTCTGAGATCTAGAAGAACTCTTAGTGTGGGAACATGTTTGGCTTCTCAGCCTACTGTATCTTTTGCTGTCTTCAATCAGTTTAATTTTCTTCCTTTTTCTTTCTTTCCCATGTAGTTTTTTTTAAATTTAAGTTAATTTATTTAGTCAATTTAGAACATTATTCCTTGCTTATGAGAATGATATTATTTCCCTCCCTCCCATTCCTGCAGCCAACGCGCAATTTCATTGGGTATTACCTGTGTCTTTGATCAAAACCTATTTCCATGCTGTTTGTGTTTGCATTTCATTTAGAGTCTACGTCCCCAGTCATATTTCCCTAGATCCATGTAATCAAGCAGTTGTTTTTCTTCTGCATTTCTGCTCCCACAATTCTTTCTCTGGATGTGGATAGTGTTCTTTCTCATAGATCCCTCCTTGTTGTTCAGGATTACTGCATTGCCACTAATGGAGAAGTCCATTGCATTTGATTGTACCACAGTGTATCAGTCTCTGTGTACAATGTTCTCCTGGTTCTGCTCTTTTTGTTCTGTATCAATTCCTAGAGATTGTTTCTGTTCATTATTCCTTTGAGCACAGTAGTATTCCATCACCAACATATACCACAATTTGTTCAGCCATTCCCTAATTGAAGGGCATCACCTAATTTTCCTTTTTTTTTTTTTGCCACCACAAGGAGCACAGCTATTAATATTCTTGTACAAGTTTTTTTCCTTATTATCTTTTTGGGGTACAAACCCAGCAGTGGTATGGCTGGATTAAAGGGATTGCAGTCTTTTAGCTCCCTTTGGGCATAGTTCCAAATTGCCCTCCAGAATGGTTGCATTAATTCACAACTCCACCAGTAATGCATTAATGTCCCCACTTTGCCACATCCCTTCCAGCATTCATTACTTTCTTTGCTCTCATGTTTGCCAATCTGTTAGGTGTGAGGTGACACCTCAGAGTTGTTTTGATTTGCATCTCTCTGATTATAAGAGATTTAGAATACTTTTTCATGTGCTTATTAAAAGTTTTGATTTCTTTAACTGAAAATTGTCTATTCATGTCCCTTGCCCATTGATTGATTGTCTCCATCAATTGGAGAATGGCTTGTTTTTTTGTACAATTGGTTTAGCTCTTTATAAATTTGAGTAATTAGACCTTTGTCAGAGGTTTTTGTTATGAAGATTGTTTCCCAATTGATTGCTTCCCTTCTAATTTTGGTTGCATTGGTTTTGTTTGTACAAAACTTTTTTAATTTAATGTAATCAAAATTATTCATTTTACATTTTGTGATTTTTTTCTAGGTCTTACTTGGTTTTAAAGTCTTTCCTTTCCCAAAGATCTGACATGTACACTATTCTGTGTTCACCTAATTTGCTTATAGTTTCCTTCTTTATATTCAGGTCATTCACATATTCTGAGTTTATCTTGGTGTAGGGTGTGAGATGTTGATCCAAACCTAATCTCTCCCATACTGTCTTCCAATTTTCCCAGCAGTTTTTATCAAATAGTGGATTTTGGTCCCAAAATCTGGGAGCTTTGGGCTTATCATAGACTGTCTTGCTGAGGTCACTTACCCCAAGTCTATTCCACTGGTCCTCCTCTCTGTCTCTTAGCCAGTACCAAATTGTTTTGATGACCACTGCTTTATTTTTGTTTGAGATCTGGTACTGCATGGCCACCTTCCTTCGAATTTTTTTTTCATTATTTCCCTGGATATCCTTGATCTTTTTTTCTTCCAAATGAACTTTGTTATGATTTTTTCTAATTCAGTAAAAAAGTTTTTTGACAGATCGATGGGTATGGCACTAAATAAGTAATTAAGTTTGGGTAGGATGTGTAAATCTTGAAATTTCTCAGACTTGTGAATGTTAAAAATTTCCACATTGAGGAATCCTCCATTGGAACAAATTCCCTACTAGAAACATTCCCCATTTTGATGTGAGAATTTGACAGGATCAGAAATGGGAGGACTTCTACTCCACCCGTACTTAAGACTGCTTTAGGGGAGAAAACTCCTTGCTAAACAATGAAAGTACTTGGACCCATGCTTATAATAAGGCAAGGAGTTCTTTGAGCCATGCCTGTTTTTTAGAATTGATACAATGGGATGCTAGGTACCTAAAAGGGTCAGGCAAGTTTCTCTTAATGAGATTAGTCAACTCAGCTGTGTTTTCTCTGGTTCAGACTTATTGAGATTAGTTGACTTAGCAGGAATTCATATGGGCTGTACTTTTAGAAAACATCTATGGTGATTGGTAGATGGAAGAACTTAGGGGAGGTGACATAGGAAAAAAACCCCTATATAAGAAAAGGAATCTCTTGAGCAAGGGATCCTTGGAGGCTTGGAGAGGCTTGGAGATCCTTGATTCCTTGGAGATAGATCCTTTTGGAGGAGGCTTTTGAAGGCTTTGAAGGAGATTCTTTTGGAGATCGCTTGAGAAGGAGCTCTTGGAGGAATTCTCTGAGGAGGTCTCTCAAGGGAGGCTGACTCTGGCTGGAACTCCCTCTGGGGAGACTCTGTCCCTCTGAATCCCTTACTTGGACAATCTTATGGTGAGTGATAACTGACTGGTTTCTCTCTTAAGGCTTAGGCCTGGGTTGGCCAGGCCTGCCCTGGGCCGACCTATTCTTTTCTCATTAATTCCTTTTCTCTCTCCTTCTCCTTTTCTTTAATTCCTCATTGTATTATTAATTAAATTCTCTATAAAACCCAGTTGACTTGGGCATATTCATAATTTGGGAATATTGCCCTGGTGACCACCTTATATTTGATTTTAAACAAGACACTGTAGTGAAAACATATTTTTTGCAGTCAAATTTACTCACCCTCTCTTATATCTAGCATAATTTGTATCTTCCACCATTTTAACTCCCTACAGTTTACAACATAAACCATTTTAGTTATAACAGTTTATGGCTCCCACTCTTTGAACTGCCACAGTTTAGGATCTTCACCTATTTTAAATGTTACAGATGGCCATTTTTACTATGTTAGTTCGTCCTACCTATGAGCAGTTAATGTTTTTCCAATTGTTTATTTAGATCTAGTTTTAATTGTGTGGAAAGTGTTTTGTAGCTGTGTTCATATCGTTCCTGTATTTGTCTTGACAGATTGATTCCTAAGTATTTTATATTGTCTAGGGTGATTTTTTTTTACATTTTTATTTTTAATTTCAAACATTGTTCCTTGGTTACAAAAATCATTTTTTTCCCTCCCTCCCCTCCTCCACCCCTCCCATAGCCAATGTTCAGTTTGACTGGGTATCACCTGTGTTCTTGATCAGAACCTCTTTCCATGTTGTTGGTATTTGCAATAGGGTGTTCATTTGGAGTCTATTCCCCATTCATATCTCCTTCAACTCATGTCATTAAGCTGTAGTTTTTCTTTAGTGTTTTTACTCCCACAGTTTTTCCTCTGAATGTGGATAGTGTTTTTTCTCCTGTACCCCTCTAGGTTGTTCAGGGATGTTGCATTACCACCAATGGAGGAGTCCATTACCTTCGATTGTGCCACAGTGTATCAGTCTCTGTGTATAATGTTCTACTGGTTCTGTTCCTCTCACTCTGCATCATTTCCTGGAGGTTGTTCCAGTCTCCATGGAATTCCTCCACTTTATTATTCCTTTTAGTAAAATAGTATTCCATCACCAACATATACCACAATGTGTTCAGCCATTCCCCAATTGAAGGGCATCCCCTCTTTTTCCAATTTTTTGCCACCACAAAGAGTGCAGCTATGAATATTCTTGTACATGTCTTTTTCCTTATAATCTCTTTGGGGTACAAACTCAGAAGTGCAATGGCTGGGTCAAAGGCTATCTAGGGTGATTTTAAATGGAATTTCTCTTTCTAATTCTTGCTGCTGAGATGTGTTGGAGATATCTAGAAATGCTGATAACTTATGTGGATTTATTTTGTATCCTGCAACTTTGCTAAAGTTATTGATTATTTTGACTAGCTTTTTGGTTGATTCTCTAGGATTCTTTAAGTAGACCATCATATCACCTGCAAAGAGTGATAGCTTGGTCTCCTCATTGCCTATTTTAATACCTTCAATTTCTTTTTCTTCTCTGATCACCACAGCTATTGTTTCTAGTGCAATGTTAATTGATAGAAGTGATAATGGGCATCCTTGTTTCACTCCTGATCTCATTGGGAAGGCTTCTAGTTTATCCCCCTTGCAGATGATGTTTGCTGATGGTTTTAGATATATACTGTTTATTACTTTTAGGAAAGACCCTTCTATTCCTATACTTTCTAGTATTTTCAATAGGAATGGGTGTTAGATTTTGTCAAAGGCTTTTTCTGCATCTATTGAGATAATTAGTAATTTTTGTCGGTTTGCTTGTTGATGTGGTCAATTATGTGGATGGTTTTCCTAATATTGAACCATCCTTGCATTCCTGGTATGAATCCTACCTGGTCATAGTGAATAACCCTTGTGATGACTTGCTGGAGTCTTTTTGCTAGTATCCTTTTTAAGATTTTTGCATCTATATTCATTAAGGAGATTGGTCTATAGTTTTATTTCTCCTCTTTTTGACCTGCCTGGCTTTGGGATCAGTACCATATTTGTGTCATAAAAGGAATTTGGTAGAACTACTTCTTTACTTATTCTGTCAAATAGTTTGTATAATATTGGGATTATTTGTTCTTTGAATGTTTGACAGAATTCATTTGTGAATTCATCTAGACTTGGGGATTTTTTCTTATGGAGTTCTTTGATGGCTTGTTCAACTTCTTTTTCTGATATGGAGTTATTTAGGTAATCTTTTTCTTCCTCTATTAGTTTAGGCAATTTATAATTTTGTAGATATTCATCCATATCACCTAGACTGCCATATTTATTGCCATATAATTGGGTATAATAGTTTTTAATGATTGCCTTAATTTCCTCTTCATTAGAGGTGAGGTCTCCATTTTCATCTTGGATACTGTCAATTTGGTTTTCTTCTTTCCTTTTTTTAATTAGAATTGACTAGTACTATGTCTATTTTATTTGTTTTTTCAAAGTACCAGCTTCTAGTCTTATTTTAGTTCAATAGTTCTTTGATTTTCAATTTTATTGATTTCTCCTTTGATTTTTAGGATCTCTAAATTAGTCTTCATCTGAGGATTTTTAATTTGTTCACTTTCTAGTTTTTTAATTTGCATGCCCAATTCCTTGACCTCTATTCTCTCTAGTTTGTTAATATATGAATTAAGGATATAAATTTCCCCCTGAGTACTGCTTTGGCTGCATCCCATAGGTTTTGAAAGGATGTCTCATCATTGTCATTTTCTTCAATGAAATTAATTGTTTCTACGATTTGTTCTTTAACTAATCGATTTTGGAGAATTGTATTGTTTAATTTCCAATTAATTTTTGATTTGCCTCTACATATACCCTTACTAATTATTATTTTCATTGCATTGTGATCCAAGAAGGTTGCATTTATTATTTCTGCTCTTTTGCACTTGTTTGCAAAGTTTTTATGCCCTAATACATGGTCAATTTTTCTGAATGTACCATGTGCTACTGAAAAGAATGTGTTTTCCTTTTTGTCCCTATTTCTTTTTCTCCACATATCTACTAACTCTAATTTTTCTAAGATTTCATTCACTTCTCTTACTTCTTTCTTATTTATTTTTTGGTTTGATTCATCTAGTTCTGATAGAGGAAGGTTCAGGTCTCCCACTAGTAGTTTTTCTATGTATTTCATCCTTGAGCTCCACTAGTTTCTCCTGTAGAAATTTTGATGCTATGCCATTTGGTGCATATACGTTGAGTACAGATATTTCCTCATTGTCTAGGCTGCCTTTTATCAGAATGTAATTACCTTCCCTATCCCTTCTAATCAGATCTATTTTTACTTTGGCTCTGTCAGATATAATGATTGAGACCCTTGCCTTCTTTTTATCAGTTGATGCCCAATAGATTTCTCTCCATCCTCTTACTTTGACCCTATGCGTATCTACCTTCCTCGTGTGTGTTTCTTGTAGACAGCATATGGTAGGGTTTTGGATTCTAATCCACTCTAGTATTTGCTTGCTTTTATGGGTGAGTTCATTCCATTCACATTCAGAGTTATGATTACCTGCTATGTATATCTCAGCATTTTTATTTCTATTCCTAGTCCTGCCTTTTCTTTTTTCACTACTTCCTTCTACACCAATGTTTGTTTTTTAATCAGTTCCCCTAATTCCCAACCTAATTTTACTTCCCTTTCATATTCTTATTCTTATTACCTCCGTTCTTATTCCCCCCCTTATTTTCATTACAGTCCTTTTAGACTACCCCCACCCTCTCCCTCCCTTATACTGCTTCCCTCCCCACCAGACCGTTTGTTACCCTTCTACTTCCCTATAGGGCGCAAATCAATTCTCTGCCCTAATGGATTGGATTATTCTTCCCTCTTTGGGACAATTTCAATGCATGTACAAGTTGAGTATTTCCTATCTCCAGCCTCATTACCCTTCCAGTGTATTGATGTTCTCACCCCTCCTGTCATGTGCTTCTTTGTGACATATAAATTTACCCCCTTCAGTTTCTTTTCCCATTTCTTTTAGTATTAACTTCTTTTTTTAGCTCTAGTTATCTATCTATCTATCTGTCTGTCTGTCTGTCTGTCTGTCTATCTATCTATCTATCTATCTATCTACATATTTATGTCTTGCCATTTAATCCTATACAGTTTGTCACTGTTCCCTCTAAGTGTACTTCTTATAGTTGCTCAGGTGATCACAATTTTTAAAAGTTACCAATGACCTCTTTTCTTAAAGGGATACATATCATTTTAACTTATTGGGTCTCTTAAAAAGGTTTTTTTGTTTTGTTTTGTTTTGTTTTGTTTTCCCTCTTTTTTAAATTACCTTTTGATTATTCTCTTGAGTTCTGTGCTTGGGCATCAAATTTTCTGTTCAGGTCTGGACTTTTCTTTACAAATGCTTGGAATTCTTCTAGTTTGTTAAATGGCCATACTTTCCCCTGTAAGAATATAGTCAATTTTTCTGGGTAGTTGATTCTTGGTTGTAGACCTAGTTCCCATGCTTTCTGGAATATCATATTTCATGCCTTTCGGTCCTTCAGTGTAGATGCAGCCAGATCCTGTGTTATCCTCACTGTGGTTCCATGGTATCTGAATGACTTCTTCTTAGCAGCTTGTAATATATTTTCCTTGGTCTGATAGTTTTTGAATTTGGCTATAACATTCCTGGGTGTTGTCAGTTGGGGATTAGGTATAGGAGGTGCTCTGTGGATTCTTTCAATCTCCACTTTTCTCTCTTATTCTAGAATATCAGGGCAGTTTTCTTGGATAATTTCCTGTAGTATTATGTCCAGGCTTTTCCTTTTGTCATGGTCTTCTGGTAGACCAATGATTCTTAAGTTATCTATCCTGGAACGATTTTCTAAATCTTCTGTTTTGTGAATGAGCTGCTTCATATTTTCCTCAATTTTTTCATTCTTTAGATTTTGTTTTATAGTGTCCTGCTGCCTTGTGAAGTCACTCAATTCTAGTTGTTGTATTCTGGTTCGTAAAGACTGGATTTCATCCCTGGCTTTTTGGTCATCCTTCTCCTTCTGGTCTGATTTTCTTTGGAGGTCATCTTTCATCCTCTTTAGCTCATCTTTCATCTCCTTTGCCTCATTTTCAAGCTGGTTGATTTTGGCTTTCAAGTCACTATTTTCTCATTTTAGTTCAAGTGCCTCTGTTTCCAGATGACTTTTCTTAGTTTTTAAGTTCTTTTCCCAATTGTCTTCAGCTTCTCTTAATTGTGTTTTGAATTGTAATTTGAGTTCTTCCAAAGCCTGTGTCTGATTTCCTGGGTTTTCTGTTTTATTGCTTGGTGTTCCCTCGTCCTCTATTCTGTTTGCTCGTTGTTCATTGCCTGTATAGAAGGTGTTGATTGCAATTTCTTTTTTCTTTTTCTATTGTTTGTTCATATTTACCCCTTCCTTACTCCCTGCAATTGTCTGAGCTCTTGCTCCTCTCGGGTTTTTGTTTTTGTTTTTGTTTTTTTGTTTTTGATCTTTTCTGTCAGTTTTCCCTCTTGGAGTTTTGTCAGCAGGTCTCTCAGTACAGTCTGTGGGGGAGGGGTTTTGGAGCTTGAGTTTCCCTGTCCTCTGAAGACTTTTGATGGGATCAAGTCCAGCTGGGTTGGGCTAGATGTTCCCTGAGGTCAAATCCTCCTGGAATGGGGGGAGCAATATGGAGGGTCTCCACTGCTACAACTAGGCTGCCTGCTCTGTGCTCCTTCTCTAACTCCTTCTCCACTGCCTATGTTTGATGCTCTGAGCCTAGCACAGCTGCCTGCAAGGTACTCCCTCCAGACCAGAAGTTTTGCCCGTCTAGAGGTTTTAGCTGCCACTGGAGGCTTAGCGCTCTGGGTGGGGGTCCTGGGACCTTCCTTCTCCCTTCCCCTTAAACCCGAGTGTTCTCAAATTCCAGTTTTTGTGGGGCGTACCTTTTAAATTGAGTCCAGCAGGAGGGTTCCTTTGCTCTGTCTTGTTGTTAGGTTTGATTTTCAGTCCCCTAGGAGCATTTAGTTTGTAATTGGTAAGGAAGGGTTTTCAAAGGTCTGAACTTTAGCTGCCTCTATGCTGCCATCTTAACTCCACCCTCCCAGATAGTTTTTCAATAGCATTTTTTAAATCACTGTAAAAGGCAAACTCAACCATCACCTCCAGTAGGAAGTTTTCCTATATGAATGCAATCATAGGTCTAGTCCTTATCCATTGTGATACATGAAAGAATATCTAATAGATTGGTTGATAAGTTTAGGATCCAAAAGTTAGCTCAATATACTAGAACAATGGGCACTGATGAAATTAAATATACAAAAATAAATATAAGCCATTGGGACTTAAATACACACACACACACACACACACACACACACACATATGGATATATGTATAGAATGAGAGATATAGGGCAGAAAGTTGTTTGAAAAAGGCTTAAGTGTAGTAGAAGACCAATATGAATCAATAGTATAACATGACTGCCAAACAAAACCAAAGCAGAAGTCTTAGGCTGCATCAGTACTTAAACAAAAGACTCTTTTGCATTGAATGAATGTGTCCATTCAGTAGGTGAGTTTCATGGGATGGGGGCTCAGAGCTGTACATCTGAATATATCTAAAAGAGGATAATAGAGTTTGGATGTGGTTGGGTGTAGGTTTCAGGAAGGCTATATTGAAGGGGGACATGGATAACTTAAAGACTGCCCCTGGGATGGAGAGTGGGAGAAAGATCATTCCCCAGTGGTCAGAAAATGTCTCCTTGACTAGTGACTCATAAGAAAGAAGAAGCAAAAGGCTCAGACATAACACAGTCAGAACACCCTTCAGGCTCTCTAAAGGAGAAGGGTAACAACCAGAATATACCCAACTGCCCTCAATAAGAGGCAGATAAACAGACATTTTGGCAAAGCTACTCAGTTTACTCAGTCTCAGAAGTGCACAACTATCTCCCAAAGAGCTCTCACCTGACTCTTTTGCTTTCCATTTTAATAATGTCATCACTTGTGGCCCCAGTATAAGGACCAATTTAAGAAACACCAGCCCAGAGGCTAAGACCTTTTCTCTTTTGACCTGGGCTCTGCCTGTGAAGAAATTCCTGCCCTTAGAACTAGTGACCTCAGCTACTATCTTCTTTTCCCTGTGATTCCCTGTGAAACAATAGAGCTCAGCCCTCCCCAGACCTCAGAAAGACACACTCTACTTTTCAGATCATGAATAACTTAAAGGTTTTTGATCCTAATCTGTGATTTCACAGGGATCAGAAGTTCCTTAAAGCCATTCAGAAATGCACTTGTCCTGAAATAGTCTTAGAGAGTTGTCTGGGCCTCTGAGAGAGTGCAATGATTTGATTTATCCCATTCTTTCTCTTGAATCCCTCCAAGCCCTCTACAAACTCATCATGACTCATGGTTTCCCTCCAATCAGTCCCTCCCTCACTGCACTACAATGAAGAAGGGTTAAACTCCTAGGATCAGGACTAGTTGTTTTTATTTCTGAATCCTGGTTGTTGGCACATAAAATACCAATCATTTAATATTTATGGTCAGAAAATGGAGTCAGCATAGTACAGTGAGAAAGGAGCTGGCTCTCAGAGGACCTGAGTTCAAATTCTATGTGGGACACTTAGTACTTGTGTGACATTGGGGAAGTGTCTCCTTGGCCTTCAGAGTTCTCTCCTGTAGAGGTGGGAGCCTTTTAAGGTCCTCTTCAGCTATATAGAGCTGACCCAGGCAGCAGGTAGGGTGGCATCACTCCCAAGTGGGCCGTCTTTGGTTCTAGGCTGGATGGAAGCTCTGGTCATAAAGTAAGCACTTTCTTCACAAGATAAGACCCCACTACATAGAGGGTCCAGGGGATCAAAAATTAGTTGGTAGATTAGATAGAGCACTTGACCTGGAGTCAAGAAGACATGAGTTCAAATCCTGTCTCAGGTACTTATCTTCTATGGGACCTTGGGCAGTCAGCTCTTTACTATGTGCCTCAGTTCTCTCATTTGTAAAATGAGATGGATTTGGTCTCAGGGGCCTCTATGATCCCTTCCAGCTATCTATCTGAGGTCCTAATAGTCTTGAGCTACTTAAGTACTCTGTGCTTCAGTTACTTCACTTATCAAATGAGAAGGTTGGATGCTAGGTTCCTGAAAGTCCCTTCTAGTTCTAAAACAATGATTCCTTTTTAAAAAATGTGTTTAAGGGGGTGGAGGGAAGAAGGTGTTTTGGGGGGCAGCTAGGTAGAGTACCAGACCTGGGTTTAAATCTGGCCTCAGATACTTCCTAGTCGTGTGATCCTGGGCAAGTCCCTTGATTCCAATTTTCTAGCCCTTATGGTGCTTCTGCCTTGTATTTAGTATCACTTCTAAGACAGAAGATAAGGTTTAAAAAATAATGAATAGGACTAATTAATGGGTTTCATTCATAGAATGATGAAAAATCTTGGGCACCAAATATTCATTAGGGATGCTAAGGAAGGCCCCTCAAGACTTATCCATGGATAGGACTAATCCCAGCCTTCCACAGCTGCTAGACTTGTGAGCACAAACAAGTCGATCTGACACCCAGAGTTACACTTTAGGCTGATCAACACAGGACAAACTCAGGATTATATGGATACACTTTTCACACCGACAAAACTAGAGCTCAACAACTGGACTGATCAATAGTCTAGAGAGCCAAGGAGGACCCCTGATTTATAGAATTATCAATAGAATATTGAGACCATCCAGTCTAACCTCTTCATTTTACAGATGAGGAAGCTGGGGCTTGGGGAACTAAAGAGATTTGCCAGAGGTCACACAGGGAGGATTAGAGGCTGAACCCTGCACGCCTGAACCCTGCTGGGTCTACACTTTCTATCTCTACACCCCAAATTAAAAAAAAAAATAAGGCATTTCTGAGATGAAGGAGAGAACTGTTCATTAGCAAAGATACAGAACAGGAATGCATATAGTTTATTGCAGAAACATTGCATATGCAGAAAATGCATAATTGCTTAGACCTGCCCCATCCCAAGGTAACCAAAAGTAAGCTTCCATAGCCTAATGGTCCCTGTTTACCCCTGAGAGACTGGGTCTCCTGTTGCCAAAGTCATCCTTACCTTGCCTTTAAAGAGCTCCCCCCCCCCCACTCCTTGATCAGCTGCCTCTGTCCTTGGCCCAGGGCAGGGAGACCAGACTTTAGCCTCTTCCCAGGACCCTGGGTCAGGGCTCCCTGCTTACCAGCATGAGAGTCCTCGACCTCACACAAATGTTCTTATCTCTCCAGGGTCTATGCAGTCCACCAGCAGATGGTATGGACCAGAGCTCTTGATAAACACCACCAGCGTGCCGTGAGGGTATCCAAACCCCTAAAATTTAGGCAGCTGGGTGGCTCAGTAGATGGATAGCCAGGCCCAGAAACGGTAGGTTCTGGGTTCAAATTGTAACAATTAAATTAGTCTCTAGTAATAAAATATTATATTTTATGAGGTTTATTAAGGATTATTAGAATTCGAGGAATAAAGAAAATAGAAAAATAAGAAACCACGTGCCCATGGCTGATTAGCCAATTCAGAATACCCACACTTAGCTTACTTACTACATCATTGCAATGGGAGAGCAGAGCATAGAAGAGAGCAAGGTAGGTGTTACTGCCAGTTTAAATACTAATTGTGATCTTGCCCAGGTGGAGACTCAGGTGAGATTATAAGGAATTCTGGGAAATACCAAGGACTTCTGGGGATTGAAGTCTAGGGTTCAAATCTCCATTTTTACATACCCCCCTGTGATTGTATTGGGAAACCAGTTTCCCCAAAAGCATCATGGAAACATAATCAACTTAAAGATTACAATAATTTGAGGATAAGAGGGGAAAAAAACAAAACCAATGATTACTCAGCACATTGACAAAAAGCCAGTAAGGGGGCAGTCCCCTTTTGCATAAGAGTATACATACAAAACAAATGCATTCAAACCCCACACAGTTCAAATCACCACACCCCAAAGTTCACTCTGGATCTTCTGGTGCAGGGTCTTGTCTGTGGAGGCATCTTCATGGTGTCTTCTCCAAACAGTTCACTTTCTGGATTTGGGGAGGTAGCATGTTTCTTAAGCTAAATTACTTTCAAAAGGAATTTAAACTTTGCAATTTAAATAATATTTTTTACATTTCTCTGTGTTGAGAGTGATTGAAAAAACACAGGATCACTTAGGGATGCATGGTTGAGTTATGAAGTATATGAATCAATTGGCAAGAGAAATAAAAAACATTAAAAAAAACAAATAAAAAGGATAATTTCTGGATGAAATATAGACCATCAAAGTCTTATGTGTAAAAAATTCTAAGTAAAGGAAAAATAAATCTATAACAGGTCCTTGAATCAGGGCCAAATTAAAATGATATAAACAATTAAGCATTTACCCAGTCAGTAGCCAGGACTACAGAAAGTTGCCACACTATGAAAGACAGAAAAGGGTCTAGATTATAAGAGCCAGGTAGGAGCCAAATTTGAAATACTTGTCTGTAAGTATTTTCACAAAGGATGTGGATACAAGGAAGGCCTATGTCTTAACGTATGTCAAGCATCGCAACCTCGAGTCTCACACTAGGTTCAAGTCCTTTGTATTGGCTTAGAAGTGCATCAATCCTTCTTGGATTTGTTTTTTTTTTTGACCTGTGTGCTCTTTTGGCATTATTCAGGTTGTCTGTGCTCCTTTTTTTGGTATTCTCTTGTCCTGGAATCTGACAGAATCATTAAGCAAAGTTCCATAAATTTTCTTTTTAAGCAATTAATGGTATCATTTTTATAGTCTCAAGCTTTGGGGGCATGCATTGACATTATAGCAAATATATTTTAAACATATTACTGCTAAATCAAAAAAGTTAAAGAAAATCTTAATACTAGTGACATGTGCTTCAAATATAAAAAGAGAGAAAATAAAAACTGAAATAGTATATTGCACATGCAAGCAAAAAAATAATAAAAGTTTTAATATAAAAATATATATAATTTAAAATCATTGACACACTGTGTCAGCTAAGGAAATGTAGAATACAAGGCTTCTCACCAAAAATGAGATACATTTCCTCTTCATATCTGGACATGATCCACTGTGAGAACAAGTTAACTATTTTTTTTTATAAAGAACAGTAGTATAACATGTAATGCAAATTCAAAAGGTATCAATATCCCCTAAATTTTCAGTAGCCCAATTAATTACAATAGTAAACAAACCAACTATCATATTTCACATAATTTGCTGTATGACATAAAAAACCTATGAATTGATGGATATTTGTCACAATTTTTACAGACATAGAAAATCTTTCAACCTTGGCAAATACATTTTATTTTATTTTTTCCTCCTTTAAACATTATTTTATTTGGTCATTTTCATACATTATTCATTGGAAACAGAGATAATTTTCTTTTCCTCCACCTCCCCCATAGCTGACTGTGATTCCACTGGGTATCACATGTGTCCTTGATTCGAACCCATTTCCATATTGTTGGTATTTGCATTAGGGTGTTCATTTAGAGTCTCTCCTCAATCATATCCCCTCAACCCCTGTAGTCAAGCAGTTGCTTTTCCTCAGCGTTTTCACTCCCACAGTTTGTCCTCTGCTTGTGGATAGTGCTTTTTCTCCTAGATCCCTGTAAATTGTTCAGGGACAGGCAAATACATTTTAAACAAAGTAAAACTTATTTGGGTCTATGTCATCATCAAGAAATCTAAAGATCATTCTGGTAGAAGTAAAGTGAGCTGAAGAGTTATAAATGAGAGATGCTCCTCTTTTGGGAGTCCTCTAGGGGTACCATGCCCTTGGATTAAATTCCCTGCTCCTTTGGTATGAGACTGTGATGTCCCATCCATTCACATTTTTATAAATGTGGGAGGTGGGGATTTAAATTGTATTTCACTTCAGCTACTAAAATGGACCTTACCTCCTATTAGAGGCAGGCAAAATGATCAGAGTTGTTGAAAAAAAAATCTAAAAAACCATGTCTAATAGACCCCTTAAAATCAATTTAGGCTATTTAGCTCACTAATTTTTCAAAGGTTGATATACAATTTTTACAAGTTTTTATAAATACCATCCATTCTCTATGTGACAATTTACAAAGTCAAAATAGAAAGGCCTGTTTCTATATGTGGGCTTATTCAATAATATTTGTTCAGTAGAGTTATAGGGAAAAGCAATAGAATATAACAATAACAGTAGTTAAAATCCAGTACATTAAAATGATTCAATGTAACAGATAGTATTGAATACATTAATATATGAACTTAAAACCAACAAAATTAAATCTTAAACAAAACAATCAGCAAAATGCAGTAAAATATAGAGATATTTTTATAAAACATTTGAGTCTGAAAATCCTTAAAAATATAACCTTCAGTCTCTTTAGAGTTTGTTGGGTTTTTTCTTTTTCTTTTTTTATCCATTGAGATCTCTTTTGTCAGCACTATGGTGGGTTTTTCCATAACAAGGGTGGGTTTTAATCTCAAATTGGGTAGGCCCACATGGCAAAGAGTTGCAGGGAGATGAATTTCTCTCCTGAATCTCAGGTGAGATAAATAAAAGAATCAGTGCACTCATGAAAAAACATCCTTTGAAATAGGAAATGCACTGCTCTCTCATAGAATAGGCCATACTTCCTGTTTGGAAAAGTCTCTTCCTTCTCCTCATTCCCCACACCCCCATATTAGAATTCAAGGAATAAAGAACATACAAAAATAAGAAACCACACCAATCTCCCTAATGAATATAGATGAAAAAATCTTAAATAGGATACTAGCAAAAAGACTCCAGCAAGTGATCAGAAGGGTCATCCACCATGATCAAGTAGGATTTATACCAGGGATGCAGGGCTGGTTCAATATTAGGAAAACCATCCACATAATTGACCACATCAACAAGCAAACCAACAAGAACCACATGATTATCTCAATAGACACAGAAAAAGCCTTTGATAAAATACAACACCCATTCCTATTAAAAACACTAGAAAGCATAGGAATAGAAGGGTCATTCCAAAAAATAATAAACAGTATATATCTAAAACCATCAGCTAATATCATTTGCAATGGGGATAAACTAGATGCATTCCCAATAAGATCAGGAGTGAAACAAGGATGCCCATTATCACCTCTATTATTTGACATCGTACTAGAAACACTAGCAGTAGCAATTAGAGAAGAAAAAGAAATTGAAGGCATCAAAATAGGCAAGGAGGAGACCAAGTTATCACTCTTTGCAGATGACATGATGGTCTACTTAAAGAATCCTAGAGATTCAACCAAAAAGCTAATTGAAATAATCAACAACTTTAGCAAAGTTGCAGGATACAAAATAAACCCACATAAGTCATCAGCTTTTCTATATATCTCCAACACAGCTCAGCAGCAAAAACTAGAAAGAGAAATCCCATTCAAAATCACCTTAGACAAAATAAAATACCTAGGAATCTATCTCCCGAGACAAACACAGGAACTATATGAACACAACTACAAAACACTCTCCACACAACTAAAACTAGACTTGAGCAATTGGAAAAACATTAACTGCTCATGGGTAGGACGAGCCAATATAATAAAAATGACCATCCTACCCAAACTTATTTATCTATTTAGTGCCATACCCATGGAACTCCCAAAAAATTTCTTTACTGATTTAGAAAAAACCATAACAAAGTTCATTTGGAATAACAAAAGATCAAGGATATCCAGGGAAATAATGAAAAAAAAAACACAAATAAGGGGGGCCTAACAGTCCCAGATCTCAAATTATATTACAAAGCAACAGTCATCAAAACAATTTGGTACTGGCTAAGAGACAGAAAGGAGGATCAGTGGAATAGACTGGGGGCAAGTGACCTCAGCCAGACAGTATATGATAAACCCAAAGATCCCAGCTTTTGGGACAAAAATCCACTATTCGATAAGAACTGCTGGGAAAATTGGAAGACAGTGTGGGAGAGATTAGGAATTGATCAACACCTGACACCCTACACCAAGATAAATTCAAAATGGGTGAAAGACTTAAACATAAAGAAGGAAACCATAAGTAAATTGGGTAAACACAGAATAGTATACATGTCAGACCTTTGGGAGGGGAAAGACTTTAAAACCAAGCAAGACATAGAAAGAATCACAAAATGTAAAATAAATAATTTCGACTACATCAAATTAAAATGCTTTTGTACAAACAAAACCAATGTAACTAAAATCAGAAGGAAAACAACAAATTGGGAAAAAATCTTCATAAAAACCTCTGACAAAGGTTTAATTACTCAAATTTATAAAGAGCTATATCAATTGTACAAAAAATCAAGCCATTCCCAAATTGGTAAATGGGCAAGGGACATGGATAGGCAGTTTTCAGATAAAGAAATCAAAACTATTAATAAGCACATGAAGAAGTGTTCTATATCTCTCATAATCAGAGAGATGCAAATCAAAACAACTCTGAGGTATCACCTCACACCTAGCAGATTGGCTAACATGACAGTTATGGAAAGTAATGAATGCTGGAGGGGATGTGGCAAAGTAGGGACATTAATTCATTGCTGGTGGAGTTGTGGACTGATCCAGCCATTCTGGAGGGCAATTTGGAACTATGCACAAAGGGCGATAAAAGAATGTCTACCCTTTGATCCAGCCATAGCACTGCTGGGTCTGTACCCCAAAGAGATAACGGACAAAAAGACTTGTACAAAAATATTTATAGCTGCGCTCTTTGTGGTGGCCAAAAATTGGAAAACGAGGGGATGCCCATCAATTGGGGAATGGCTGAACAAATTGTGGTATATGTTGGTGATGGAATACTATTGTGCTAAAAGGAATAATAAAGTGGAGAAGTTCCATGGAGACTGGAACGACCTCCAGGAAGTGATGCAGAGCGAAAGGAGCAGAACCAGGAGAACATTGTACCCAGAGACTAATACACTGTGGTATAATCGAACGTAATGGACTTCTCCATTAGTGTCAATGCAATGTCCCTGAACAATCTGCAGGGATCTAGGAGAAAAAACACTATCCATAAGCAGAGGACAAACTGAGGGAGTAGAAACACTGAGGAAAAGCAACTGCCTGACTACAATGGCTGAGGGGACATGACAGAGGAGAGACTCTAAACGAACACTCTAATGCAAATACTAACAACATGGCAATGGGTTCGAATCAAGAACACATGTGATACCCAGTGGAATCACGCGTCGGCTACGGGGGGTGGGAGGGAGGAAAAGAAAATGATCTTTGTCTTTAATGAATAATGCATGGAAATGATCAAATAAAATACTATTTAAAAAAAAAAAGGTAACCAAACAAAATAAATAAATAAATAAGAAGATGAAAAAAAAATAAGAAACCACATGCCCATGGCTGATTAGCCAATTCAGAATACCTGCGCTTAGCTTATTTACTACATCATTGCAATGGGAGAGCAGAGCATAGAAGAGAACGAGGTAGGTGTTACTGCCAGTTTAAATACTAACTGTGATCTCGTCCAGGTGGAGACTCGGGTGAGATTATATGGAATTTTGGGAAAACCATGGACTTCTGGGGATTGAAGTCTAGGGTTCAAATCTCCATTTTCACAAAATGTGACCTCAGACACTTCCTAGCTGGGTAACCCTGGGCAAGTCACTTAACCCCCATTTTCTAGCTTTTGTCTACCACTTTTCTGCTTTGGGACCAGGACACAGTATGGATTTTAAGACAGAAGGTAAGGATTAAAAAAAAAAGTCGAAGAAATAGGTTTCTTTCTCAGAGTGTGGTGGAGGGTTTGGGGGAGAATAGAACATGTACCCAATTGAGGAAATCAAAACATGCAAGGAGGAAAGAAAACTCTTTGTTGAATGGTGCATCCTCTCAATGGGAATGTGAAATAGCTCCACTTTGTGTTAAAAGTTTGTACTACAGGCATTGGGAACCAGTTAGGGAAGAATTTTAAACTCTGTACATTGGTCAGTGACTGGATGACATTTTGCTAGCAGCGCCATCTAGCGACATTGTTCATGAGATGCTCTCAGAAGCAGAAGCAGCATTAGGAAAAGCTAAATTGGTCATTTCTTGAGAGAAAATTCAGATTAATTCACCTTATCAATATTTAGGGACCTTCGTTTATGAGCAGGAGATCAGGGCCCCCCCATGGAAATTTATAGAGATTACTTAAAAACTCTGAATGATCTTCAAAAATGAATGACTGATATTAATTGGCTTTGACCTTCTTTAAAATCACCAGCTCTCAGAGGAGATTCTTCCCTCTCCTCCCCTAGGGAGCTTTCTCCTGAAGCTGAAAGGGAATTACAGAAAGTTGAAACTGCTCTATCCAAAAAGAAGTTACTTCAAATTAATTCTTCTCAACTTTAGTAGCCTCAATTTTAAAGCCTAGATATATACAGCCACAGGTGCCTGCATCAGAGTGAAAACATTATTGAATGGATTCACTTATCTAACCAGCAGACAAAATCACTTACCAGTTATTTCAAACTCTGAAGAAAGTTTTAGTGGTTACTCAGATTAGGAAAAGATTTCATGATTGGTTCTGATCCTGACACTATTCACCTCCCAGTGACACAAGAACAGGTTCGAACTTTATTTGCACAGTCTCTACCTTGGCAAATAGCTTTTGCAGATTTTTTAGGGAAAAAATGATCATCATATTCCTAGTAACAAAATCTTGCAATTTGCCAAATTAACCCCAATTATTTTTCCAAAAATAACATCTTTGCACCCGATTGCTGATGCTGTGAATGTTTTCACTAATGCATCAAATAAGGGAAAGCAGGGGCCATAGTAGAAAACCGAGTCATGTTAATGCACACACAATATAGTTCCCCTCAGAAGGCAGAGTTAGCAGCAGTCAGAAACGTACTTAAGGACAGAACAGAACCTTGTAATATCATGTGTGACTCATTGTATGTTGTTAATCTGGAAATTCTTTCAAGACTTCAAAATTTAAACCAGTGCAGCATGAAGAATGATTTCTGTTGTTTCATACCACACAAAATGTCATCTTACAAAGACAGAATGCATTTTTTAAACATGCATCTGCTCTCACACGAGTCTCCCTGGACCTCTATGCTAGAATCACTTATCCGTGTCATTTTAACCAAGTGGGATATTGCATTACACCTTGAAAATATGATCACATCTCTTATGAGTGACAGTCTGTCATACAGCACATCAACGGTGAAGAACAGGGCATTGGATATTATTCATTTGCAGCAAGAATTCAATCATGGAGACTAAATTGTGTTTGAACAGGAAGCTGTGCAAATAGCTTCTAAATGGGAAGAAACCTCAAGTTCTTTAGACCCTAAAATCTGATTGGGCAAGCATTGGTGACATCATTGTTCTAATTATGGTCCTAACTTGTTTGTTTGTAGTCTGCAGAAGAGGATGCCTGAGCAAAGCTTATAGCAGAGAAATGCATCCTGAAATTGCACTGTCTCATCATCGCCATCTTTTAAATAAAAAGGAAGGGGAATGAAGGGTTTCACTTGTAACGAATCAGGAAAGCATTAAAGATGTATTCCAAAGCTGACTCTAATGAGCAAAGTGCTAAGTGCTCATGGACCAGACTTATGTATATATTTCTAATATTTCACATGATTGATTCATGAATCCTTAAATTGGATTGGGCTCAAATTTTGTGGAACTTAAAAATTAAGCCTCCGCTATGATCTGCAGTCTGAAAGCTGGCATACAGCTTGTAGAGGTCTTTTGAAATGCCAAAGGCCATCACTTTACATCTGCAATAGTGGTCAAACAAGGCTTCTAGGAACTAGAAGATTTGACTAAAGTCTGGAAGGACTTTCAAATAAGCTTCTTTCCTGGCCACCTGCTATACAATTCTGTTGCTACTCTTCCTTCATCTTGCAATTGGATCTAATATTATGTTAATATGTCTACTGTTTCCCTTGTTTGACTGACATTCCGAAAACCCTCAAAGCTGAAAAAACCTCTACTAAATGCTGTAGTGCTCTGTGTGCTGACCTGCTGACACGATGCTGAAGTTTTTCTCTGTGTTCCTTGTCTGTTTGTTCAATTTCTGTTTCTCCTGCTCTAGCTAGTCCCTAACCTTTACCCATTGCCCCTCAGTCTTCAGTTCCCCTCCACAGGTGATAAAACCCACGCGAGAACTTGTGTAGGGGCTGGCTCTCTACAATATCTCCAAAGTAATGTGTAAAAGTCATTGCTCTTTGATTCCCAATACCTAGTATAGTGCTTGGCACTTAGCACCAAGTAATAAGTTCATGGTGATTGCATGAAAAGAGGAAATAGACTGAATTCTAAAGCTGCACAGAGGACAGAAGGGCAGAATTGGTGCCCTGCTATATAGAGAATCTCCCAAACAGACCATACGTTGTGTTCTATATTAACAACAACAACAAAAAGTTTCAAGTCTAAGAAAACCTTGGAGTTTATCTTAGATGAGATGGAGAAGGAGGCAATGACAAGTTAGAACAAGACCAGAGGGCAGCAACCTGAGTGATGAAGGGGCCAGTAAAAACTAGGCCATATGGAAAACTGGTTAAAGAACTGGGGATGCTTAGACTAGAGAAGAATAGATTTATACTGGGTCATGAGAGCTATGTGGTATGAGCTAGATGGTATCTCCTAGTTTGTTTGTTTTTTAACTCTTACTTTCCATTTTAGAATTGATACTAAGTATTGGTTCTAAAGCAGAAGAATAACAAAGGCTATGTAGTTGGAGTTAAGTGACTTGTGTATGGTCACACAGCCAGGATGTGTCTAAGGCCAGATTTGAACCCACAACCTCCCATCTCCAGGCTTGTATCTCTATCTACTAGGCCACTCAGCTGCCCCTCGTATTCTTTTTTTTTTTAATATTTTTTTATTGCTGTACTAGTGGGGGATCAGGAACCAAAGCTTGAGAGGTCTCAGAGGAGGGAACAGATAAAGAGAAGCACTACTACCTCTCCCAGGCAGAGATGCCCCAGAGAAGATGAAGTTGGATCAATGTCCAGAGCTGAAAGGTAAAGAGGAAATTCCCTTCAATCTCTGGTTTCTGTTTTCTTCTCTGGATGGATATTATCTTGATCCCCTCAATATATTTGAAGAATGAGATGTTTAGTTCTGTAATTTATAAGATCTATTTATTGTTTAGAGCAGGAGTCCCCAAACTATGGACCATGGGTCACATGTGGCCCCCTGAGGCCATTTATCTGGCTCCCACCGTACTTCTAGAAGGGGCCCCTCTTTCATTAATGGTCAATGAAAAGAGCACTGTATGTGGTGGCACCACAAAGTGTGGCATCGCTCACATATAGTAAGTCTATAAGTAAGTAAGTTAGGAAGGAAGGAAGGAAGGAAGGAAGGAAGGAAGGAAGGAAGGAAGGAAGGAAGGAAGGAAGGAAGGAAGGAAGGAAGTTCCAGTGACATAATCCTTTGCTTGGTGCCTTACTCTGAGAGTAATTGAACAAGAATGAGACACCATGCAAAGGATTACGTGGCTGCACAATGGAAGACATCAGCATGGTGAGTGGTGATCTGGGGGAGGGGATTCCGCACTGTGTATACTGCTGCCCAGTATAGTGGTGGCAGTGATGGGCCTGTGCAAGGTGTGACAGGCCCATCCCAGCCAGCACTGCAGCCTCTGCTATCCCAGACAGCCGTATACAGATTTGTTCATAGTTTTTTTTTTTTTTATAGTCCAGCCCTCCAACAGTCAGAGGGACAGTGAACTGGCCCCCTGTGTAAAACATTTGGGGACCCCTGGTTTAGAGATTCAGGATTGGTAGATTTAGGGAAGAGGGAAAATAGGAAATCCCTATTTCTATTTTCAACCTAAATTCCCTTCAGGGGTTGAGGCCTCAGTCCCTGAGGACGTTGTGGAGTCAGACTGATGTAATTTTCTAATATAGAGAGATACAGCTTTGAAAGTATCACTGGAAAATCTGGCTGGATAGTCTCTTGTCTTCCCCAACGAGAAAAAGTCTCTATCCACCACTTTTGAGGAAAGATGGCTAATCTAATTTCTTCAGATCAATGAGGGATTATAGCAGGATAAGCTCAGTGAGATGATCTTTCCCCTTTCAGTTCAGAAGGGATAAGAACTCTGTTCCAACTGTCCATCTGCTTCGTTGCCAGCCAAAGTTCCATTTCCTTCCTGCATGAGGTTTCCTTGTAAATCAAGACCTTGCAGTGCAGACTGTATGTACCTCTCTCATCCATATTGCTGTTTTTTTATTACATTGCCTAAATTTCCACCTATAACTCTAACCTCCTCCCTCCCAAGATCCATCTCATATAACTGAGAAGTATTTTATTTTTTTCTTTTAATTTATTTTTTATTTTTAAAAAATTTTTCCATGGTTACATGATTCATGTTGTCTCCACCTTTTCCCCTCCCCACTACTGGAGTTGACAAGTCATTCCACTGGGATATACATGTATTATTACAACTGAAACATATTTTAAAGAAAAAGAGAAAGAAGAAAGGAGATAAAATCAGCAAAACAGATCAATCTATTGAAAAAAATCTGCCACGTTCCCTGCCTATAGACTTCCCACCTCTGCCAAGTAGTTGGGCTAGGTATCCTTTCCCATCTCTTCTTTGGAGAGTCATGTTTGTTCTTTGTAATTTTGCAACATTCACTTTTAATTCTTTTGTGGCTCTTATTTTCCATTTACATTGTTATAACCATTTTGTATGCTACTTTGTTGGTTCTACTTTTTTTTCATTCTGTATCAGTTCATGTAAGTCTTTCCATGTTTCTCTATATTCATGATATTAGTCATCTTTTATAGTTAACAAAAATTTCATAAGCCCCAATCATTTTCTGGGCACTATACTAAGCACACAAAAATATTTCATTATGTTCATATGCCCCAATTCATTTGACCATTCTCCCATAGATTGGCATATTTTCTGTTTCCAATTCTTGGCTACTAGAAAAAGGGTTATTCTAAATAGTCTGTGTATATTGGATTTTCTTTTTATCAATGACCTGACTCCCCAACACTTGAACCTAGAGTGGAGTCCCCTTTATTCTCTTTCTGACTCACCCCCATCCATTGACCATTGCCTACCCTGGCCCATTACTTAGGGCCATCTACTCAATAGATTATATTGAATCTTCATTTTCTGCAGTTTCTCAAAGTGGTTGGAGAGTTCCTCGAGTTTCTTTTCCAGAGCCTGAGCATACTCCCTCAGTTTCATTGCTGTTGTAGTCTTTGCCCCATTTGACAAATGCATTGAATCTTTCACAATGTTGATTACATCTACCAGAATAGAAGCTCCTGCCAATGTTGCACTCTGTATCCTCTCTTGTTTGGTCAGGGCCAATGTTGTGCCCCGAAAAGCCTTATTAATTTGCCTCCTGTTTTTGCTGGAGATTTGTGCACC
This sequence comes from Monodelphis domestica, assembly GCF_027887165.1. Taxonomy (NCBI): domain Eukaryota; kingdom Metazoa; phylum Chordata; class Mammalia; order Didelphimorphia; family Didelphidae; genus Monodelphis; species Monodelphis domestica. The sequence goes on from NC_077231.1 coordinate 98,926,435, forward strand.
TGTCATAAGCCTATGGGAAGCTTCCATCAAGTGTGGATTGGTTTTGGTTACCTGGAACGCTTTCCAGTGATTATCAAAGTCTTTGAAGATTTGACTATGTTTATTCAATGTAGAAAAGAGTTTAGATGCCTCCTTAAACAGAACTTTCTCAGCAACATTAGCATTTGTATTTCCCTCAACTTCACTTAAAAGTTTCCTCCCTTTTAAGTCATTCACATGATCAATAATGCCTGCAGAGACACCAGTGACAGTGGCTGCTGCTCCCAACCCTATCCCAGTTATAGAGAGGGCCAAGCTCCCTCCTGCAGTTACAGGTGCAAGTGCAATCCCCATTATAGTCAAGATTCCAGAGACCACCCCAGTGGAACCCGCCACTACATTGGTAATCGTACAGTCCTTGTGGATCTCATCAATGTTGTCTGCCGTGCTATAAAGGTTTTGGATATACTTCTCTAGTTCCAATTTTAACCTGGGATATTTACACAAAAACATGTCCAGTTCATGCTCCATTTTTTCGAATGCCATATTTTCATCAAAATTATCCATGTTTTCATCAGGATCATCTGTGATTTTATCAGGATCATCTGTGACTTTATCAGGATCATCTGTGATTTTATCAGAATCCTCTAGGCTCTCCATTTTCAGAGCATCAGCTTTTATCACTGTGACAGGATACCCCAGGTAATCAGCATTATTTCTGTGAAGAACAGAAGTCAAAAAATGATGTGGTTGCTTTGGGGATGGGAAAATAAGGATTCATTCTTCCTATAGCACTCTAACATTGACCAAGTTCTTTTCTCAGCCTTCCCTGTCAAATGCCTAAAAATACTACTTTCAATTCCCTCTCTCCACTTCCTCACCAACCATTCCATTTTCCACCCTTTGGCAAATGGTTCCCAAACCTAGGATTTTACTGAAACAACTCCCTGAGGTCGCTGATGACCCTCTCATGGCTAAGTACCTTTTTAATGTATGCTTCTCCTCCTTATTCTTTCTGTAGCATTTGATCCTAGGCCCACCCCATCCCCATCTTGTCTAATACCTTTTCTTGCCTTGGCTACATGTCCATGATTCTCTCTTGGCATCAGGGAACTAGCATGCAAGCAACATAAGTCTAAGATCCATTCCTCAAAAGATAGGAATAAGCAGTTGGCAAAAGAAGAAATGTTCAAGGTAATTATTTTGTTAATAAAAATTTTAAATTAGAACAATAAGTAAATGATCAAGAACCATCTGAGAAAGGATTCCAAACAACAAGTAGCAAAAAAAAAAAACAAATTCAAATAATATGGAAACTTCCCCCCATCAATGAAATGAACAAAATATGGTCAGAAGATCCAGAGCAAACTAATTGGTATGTTATTAATCCCAGGCTTTAGCATGGTGGTTGATACATAAAACATGGTAATCAGAGGCCTTTTCATCCATTCATTCACTGGCACTTGACCAGGAAATGTAGATATTGAAAAGACATGTACATTCTTTTTGGACATGGTCAAAGAGACCATAGGTTTTGCTTAACTAAACATGTCTGTAACAGGGTTCCCCCACCCCTTTTCTTTCTTGGTTGAGGGATGGGCAAGTAGAAGGGAGAGAAGTCAGATTGTCAGTGACTGAAAAAAGTTAATTAAAAAAAATTAAGTACCGATGATGGAAGGGCAGTTAATGGAAGATGAAACAAGCAGAATGTCTGAGTCCTATAAGAACATTAGAGGCAGCTGGGTGGCTAAGTGGATGGAGAGCCAGGCCTAGAGATGGGAGGTCCTAGGTTCAAATCTGGCCCTAGACACTCCCTAGCTGTGTGACCCTGGGCAAGTCACTTGACCCCCATTGCCTAGCCCTTATCACTCTTCTGACTTGGAACCAATTGATCCTAAGGCAGAAAGTAAGGGTTAAAAAAAAAAAAGAATAGCATTAGAAGCACTAGACTCCAGAATGAGGTGAGGCTAGTAAAAAAATCCATCGGTTGGTAGCAAGGTTTGAGGTGTTTGGGGGGATTTTTTAAGCTCCAGAAATGGAAAGAAAAAGGTCCCTAAATCGATGGCATGGGGTGGTGATGATAATAGTCATCAGGGAGAAGTCAGAGCTGCTCAAACCATTTTGCTTCTGCTTTTTCTAGAAAGGAAAGTTATGATTGGATTAGAAAAAGACCAAACAATAATGGGTATGTTAGCTGTGTGTTGCTCATTGTAGGGGATGGGATTTGCCCAAGTGTGGTTCCCAGGAAGGCATGAAGATATGTGTGGAATCTCACCCCTCTCCAAGGGAGTCTTGATTCCTGTCTGGAGAGAGCAGGAGATTGGTGGTTCAGCTCTGTTCTCCTCAGAGGCAAGATACTAGCCTAGAATTCTATCTCTGTGCATCCCCCAACCCCAATATTGCTAATCTAGGGGGGAACAATTTTGGGGTTGACGTCACTTTCCTGGTTGCTACCCCTCAATAAGGAAGGAATGTTGTGTTGTGCATTGGGACACCTTGTTAATGAGGAAGGAGCACCCGATGTCTTGACTCCCTTCCCAACAAACATCCAGAATTATTTGCATTTTTCATTGTTGATTTGGAATAATTTTTTTATGTTTTTTAAACCCTACCGCCCATCTTATAACTGATAATATGTACTAGCTCCAAGGCAGAATTGTTGTAAGGGGTAGGCAATGTGGGTGGTTTGCCCAGGATGACACTGCTAGGAAGTGTCTGAGGCCTAATTTGAACTCAAGTCTTCCGGACTCCAGCCTTGGCTCTCTACTATCGAGCCACCTAGTTGCCCCTAGCTGTCAGTAATTTGTCATTTCCCCCTTGAAAATCAATTATTCATATCCTTGGTTTTCTTGAACAAAGACTCTGGGTCTTAGATAATTGTCTTAATTCCTGATACGTTTTTGCTCCTAAAATCTTTCCATGCTTTTTTCCTTTCCACCATTGTGATCATTTGGGGTGTTGTTTTCCTGGTTTTACTTCCTTCAGTCTATGTCAATTCAGGCAAGTCTTCCCAACAGTCTCTCAAGTCCTCATATTTGTTCTAATAATTTTTTAAGGCTTAACTCATCTCTCTGGATTCCTTCGGGGGCTATAACAGCCTTGTGATATACTTGGCATGAGGCTCATTAGTTCTGTTTTCCACATAAGGGAATAGACTCAGAAAGGTCCCCTTTCCCAGGCTCACACAGGGAGTTGACTCCAGAGACAAAGTTTTCTTTACTACATGCTGGGTTGGTATCTTTGACTCTACCAGTTGAACTGATTCTGCTGGACATTGATGACTCCCCCCTGTGCTTCCTCCCACCCTCAGGGAAGCATCCTCACATTGCCTGCCCCCTCTTCCAGCTAGTTTGCTCTGGTTGGGTCTTTCCCCTTCATTCATTTCATTTCCTAGCAGCAACCAACTTGGGGCTGAGCAGAGATGGAAGGTGGCTGAACAATAAGCCATGAAGACCAAATGCTTCAGGGCAGGAGAGAGAGCATCAACCCTGGAATCAGGATAGTTAGGCTCAGATCCTGTGTGACCCTGGGCAAGTCCCCTGAATGTCTAAGCCTCAGTTTCCTCATGTGTAAAATGGAGAACAGAATAGAACCCAGTTGAATAGTATTGTTACATGGCCAAGGACTGTGGGGAAATCACTTATAGCACTGGGGTATGATGAGGTGCTTAACAGATGATCGTAATTGATTAACTGACAACTACAAATGAATAGGTGTTGTTGGAGCCTCTTCCTTCACCATTTTCTGCTTTCTCCTCCACCACCAGGTGGAACCCAGAGTTTCTTCAGGAGCTCTGGGTAATCCCTCTCTCTCTCTCTCTCTCTCTCTCTCTCTCTCTCTCTCTCTCTCTCTCTCTCTCTCTCTCTCTCTCTCTCTCTCTCTCTCTCTCCCTCTAGCCTTCTGTCTTTCCATACATCTATCCATTTCTTTCTTTCTTCCTTCCTTCCTTCATTCCTTCCTTCCTTTCTTCCTTCCTTTCTTCCTCCCTTCCTCCCTTCCTTCCTTCCTCCCTTCTTCCTTCCTTCCTTCCTTCCTTCCTTCCTTCCTTCCTTTTTCTCTTTCTTTCTTTCTTTCTTTCTTTCTTTTTCTCTCTCTCTTTCTCTCTTTCTTTCTTTCTCTCTCTCTTTCTTTCTTTCTTTCTTTCTCTTTCTTTCTCTCTTTCTCTCTTTCTCTCTTTCTTTCTTTCTTTCCTTCTTTCTTTCTCTCTTTCTTTCTTTCTTTCTTTCTTTCTTTCTTTCTCTCTCTCTCTCTTTCTTTCTCTCTCTCTTTCTTTCTTTCTTTCTTTCTCTCTCTTCTTTCTTTCTTTCTTTCTCTCTTTCTTTCTTTCTTTCTTTCTTTCTTTCTTTCTTTCTTTCTTTCTTTCTTTCTCTCTGTCTTTCTTTCTTTCTTTTTTCTTTCTTTCTCTTTCTTTCTTACCCTCCCTTACTTTCTGTCTTACAATCAATATTGAATATTGACTGGTTCCAAAGTAGAAGAGCAGTAAAGATTAGGCAATTGGAGTTAAATGTCTTGCCCAGGGACACAGATCTAGAAAGTGTCTGAAGTCATATTTCAACCTAGGATCTCCTATCTCCAGGCCTGAATTTCTAACCACTGTGCTATCTAGCTGTCTCAGTAATCCATATTTCTGGTGCTTTCCTTTTTTTTTCCAAGGAGGAGATTCTGAAAGTTCTTCCTGGATAGGGTCTGAATTTGCCTGCTGGGGTGAGGGTCTGAGCTTGGCCACCACATGTTCCCACATGGAGAAGAAAATGGAGGAGCTGTCCTCTCATCCCAGGGATGCTACAGAATCCAGAGCTCTGGCTCTCCAGCCAGGATGCTTCCATTGTCCTAAATGGCATTTCTTCCCCAAGTCTACCCATCATTCAAGGAACTGAAAGACCTGGCCAGTGTATCTATTTCCATATTTGTTGCAAGGTTTGATTTTTCTTTTTTCCTTCTTTTTAGTAAGGAGGTCAATGTGAGAGGGAGAGAATATAGATTTTTGTTAACTAAAGGTAAATTTTAAAAGGGGAATGGGGGCACAGCTAGGTGGCACATTGGATAAGAGCACCATGCCTGGTGCTTTTGCTCTCTTGTCTTAGGGTTGTTACTAAGACAGAAGGAAAAGATTTTACAAATAAATAAAGAGATACATAAAGCTTTTTTTTTTTTTTGAGGTAGGGAAAGATATTGGGGAATGACTCTGATTCCTGTCCTGGATTAAAACTTTGTGACCTAATTGCCCTTATTCCTTACTTTCTGGACTTCTCCTCCTCCAAAGTTAGCCTTGCTCCTGCTCTCACTTGCCTGCTTTTATTCTTTCTTTGTTGTTGTTTTCCTCCATTAGAGTGGAAGCTACTTGAGTCTTTGTTGTTGTTCAATCCTTGCAGTCATTCTAGACTCTCTGATGACCCTATTTGGAGTTTTCTTGGCAAAGATGCTGGAGTGGTTTGCCATTTCCTTCTCCAGCTCATTTTAGGAGGAGACTGAGGCAAACAGGTGAAGTGACTTGTCCAGGGTCACACAGCTAGTGTCTGAGGCCAGATTTGAACTCAGGAGGATGAGACTTCTTGATTCAAAGACCACCTAGCAGCCCTACTTATTTCTCTACTTAGCCTTCAGCTATCTATGTACTCATTAATCTATCTCAATCTGAGGAGGGAAAGTTGATACCACGTTTTTAGAAAGAAGAAAAGGAATGAGATTTACTATGTATTTTTCAACTTGTTATTGTTCTCGTAACTTCAGTAAAGTTCTCTAAGTAGCTGGAATTTGATAAAAAATAAAGGAATTTAAATGTTTTCAAGCCAAATCCAAAGAATAAACACACACACACGCACACATGCTTGGAAAGGGCCTACTATATGAATGGCACAGTGAATGGTGCTGAGGATAAAAAGAGGATGCCTCATCTGTAAAGCAAAGAGGTTGGACAAGATGATCTCAAAGGTTCTTGCCTTACCTAAAAAAGAGGTCAGTCCTCTTTTTAATGTGGGCCTAAGCCATGAGCTCTGGGCTTACTTACCTCATGAGAGCCCACTCAGCCACAAATTTCTCCCAAGCCTGGTCATCAGACAGCAATTGATTCAAATCTTCTCTGCTCTTTGAGACCCAAAACTCCTCAAAGTCATCCATTTCTGGCCAGGAAGAAGGAACATAAAATGTAAGAAAAACATTGTGTAAGTGCATTTTATCCAAATATATTGAAACAGTTCCATGGCAAGGCACTGCTGGTGGTTGATGCCAGTGAGCCCAAGGGTACCATTCTCTTTCAGGAAGCCCCAGACTTGAGGGGAGCACTAGCAGTCTAGAGGTGTATAGGTCCCAGAGGGGGAAGGACATAAGCAGCTCTGCAGAACCAGAGGTTTCCTCTCTCAGCCTCAGTTATTCTCTTTCCCAGATAGTCTCAGTTATGTAGTGCTTGGAGTCCGTGGGACTAAGAGGTCCTTGGAAGGAGACTAGGAATGAATGGAGAAAGAAGGCAAATTGTTCTGACTGTTTAGGTCCTTGCTTGAGTCATCGTTAGCCTGAGTGCCACCTTTGGAGCTGAAATCCCTTTTTACTCACTGTGGGGGATCAAGGGGTTAAATCCCCCCAAACTCTCCCTCCTCTATCATGTAAGTTCACAAAGAAGACACAGTTGAAGAGAAGACAATGACATAACCTTGATGGAGATATGGAGGGTAGGAAGAAATTCCCTCCCTGGCTCCAGATGCCAGGCTCTAGTCAAAATTATTTTTGTTGACTGTTTAATTCCAATAATGAGCTAAGTTGTTTCCCCTGTTTGAAGGGATATAGAGACTGCTTCTGGCTCAGAAAGCAAGCAGAAACTTGAAGTAAAAACAGAAGCCTGAAGTCTTTTAGAGGAGAGCTTGATGGAATAAACCAAGACTATTAAAAAGCCTGCTGGTGACAAGTGTCATTCCTTTTAACCAAAATGAGGCAAATGACTTGTTACAATATATCCATAATGGGGCAAGTCCAGTTAATAATCAAAATGTAAATACTCCTCAATGCAAGGAATCTCAGAGAGGTGCACATGGACTTTTATGAAGGTTTTCCAGGGGAGGAACAACTCAGGAATCAAAGATTAAAACATTTGATTTTCTAGACACTGATATAATTACACCAGTTATACCAGTTCATTCTCTCCCAGATAACACTGAAACACGTGTGACACCAAAAGTGGGAAATATGTAATATGTTTGTCTTCTAGATACTGGGGCATCAAGATCTGTGCTAATGAGTACACCTGATTCTAATTGTAATTCTATTGGCTCTATTTATGTTATGGTTGTATCCAGAAAACCTTTGGAAGTCCAAAGCTTTTACCACGAATGGTGTCTGTGGGACCTTTATCTGTAGAACATTAATTCCTTCTAATGCCTAACTCCCCAATGAATTTACTAGGGAGAGATCTTTTGTGTAAAATAAGAGCCACAATAATATGTACTCAATATGGTGATATTACATTAGAATTACCTGAAGAATCTCTAAATTTGTTCCCAGTACTCTTTTTAGATAATCAGGAGGTGGATAAAAGTCCAACCTTTTAAAAAAACAACAGATATACCGGAATCTCTCTGGGTGACATCTTCTACCAATGTAGAACTGCTTAAATCAGCTATTCTGGTCCAAATTAGAATGAGAGGTGGTCCACCTCTGTCTATTCCACAATATCCATTATCAAAAGAAGAAATTGAGGAAATTACCCCAGAGACAAATTCTTTAATCAAACAGAAAATAATAATTCCATGCAAATCAGAATACAATACATCTATCTTGCCTGTTAAAAACCTGAAATTAGATGAATGTGGAAGATCAGTATATAGATTTGTTCAAGATTTAAGAGCCTATTAATAATTACATTATCAAAAGACATCCTGTTGTTTCAAGTCCATCAACTATTATTTCCTCTAGTCCTACTACCACTAAATATTTTACAGTAATAGATTTGTGTTCTGCCTTTTTTTAAATCTCCTTCCATGAAGATTCCTGAAACATATTTGCATTCACATGGAAAGGGTCTCAAAATACATAGTGCTGTCTGCCTCAGGGTTATGTACAAAGTCCAACTTTATTTTCCCAAATTTTGACACAAGACTTGGCAAATATAGAGTTTAAGGAGAGCCATTTAATACATTTTGTGGATGATTTGCTCTTGGCCTCAACAAAATGCAGAAGCATGCCAAGAAGATAGCAAACATCTCCTATTGGAATTATATAACAGAGGACATAAAATCTCAAAATCAAAGTTTCAGTGGTGTCTCCAAAAAAAAAAAAAACAGGCAATTTTTTCTGCCCTTGCACTAGGCATTCCAGATTACAAGAAACCATTCATTCTGCATGTGCATGAATGAAGAGAGGGTAGCCTCAGGCATTTTAACACAAGTGTTAAGACCTGTCCAGCACCTAATTAGATCCAATAGCTTCTGGAGCACCACCATACCCCAGAGGAGTAGCTGCAACAGCTTTGCTAGTAACAAAATCTGCAGACTTAGTATTGGGATGCCCACTAATAATACCGTGCACTCATGAAGTAGAAGCTTTACTGCTAAGGCATAGAACACAGGCCTTCTCCCTTCTCAGACCAAAGGCTTACAAGATATGAAATAACTTCATTAGGCAATGAAAATATCACTTTAAAATGCTGCACAACACTCAACCCTGCTATATTTCTTCCAGATTTACCAATCAAAGGAGAACCATTGCATAGTTGTGAATCATTAGTGTCTATGGTAGAAAAACCTCATAAAAATCTCCTGGATACTCCTTTAGAAAATGCAGATCTAGTTTTGTTTACAGATGGTTCTTCCTTTATGAGAGATGGGGTACATTATACTGGAGCAGATGTAGTCATAGAATTTGCAACTCTGTGGTCAGCTTCACTTCTATCAAATATAAGTGTACAAGGTACAGAATTAATAGCGTTAAAACAAGTCTAGGTAATCATGAGTGACAAAAAAGCAACAATATATACTGATTCAAAATATGCCTTTGGAGTATGTCACACTGTGGGTACCCTTTGGCATCAAAGAGATTTCTTAACATCAGCTGGTAAAATGATCACTAATGCAAAAATTATAAATGTTCTTTCAGCTCTACAACTACCTGAAACACTGGCTGTAGTGTGTTGCTCTGCACATACCAGTGGAACTGACCTAGTTTCAAAAGGAAACCACTGGGAAGATATTGCTGCAAAACTTGCTGCTATAAAAGGCCCTGAATTGATTTTAAATTTGACAATCATAATTTTTTTTTAAAAACCCTTACCTTCCGTCTTGGAGTCAATACTATATATTGGCTCCAAGGCAGAAGAGTGGTAAGGGCTAGGCAATGGGGGTCAAGTGACTTGCCCAGGGTCACACAGCTGGGAAGTGTCTGAGGCCAGATTTGAACCTAGGCCTGGCTCTCAATACACTGAGCTACGTAGCTTCCCCCACTGAGCTACCCAGCTGCCCCCAACAATCATAAATTTTGAAGTAGATTTGTCCCTTGCATATAATGAAAAAGAGGTTAAAAAAGGGAAACAAAACTTTAAGGCTAAACAAGTTAATGGTGTATGGGTGCCATCAGAAGGAAAACCAATACTTCCTAGAACTTTTTATCAACAAATTTTCCAATCAATCCATAAAAATGGTAATTTTGGAACACAAGGCATTGTAGATTCGGTAAAGAAAGTTTGGATAGTCCCTGGCATAACAAACATCTCCTCAAAAGTCTGTGAAGCTTGTGCAACTTGCCAAGCCTATAACCAACATAGCTTTTACTAAAAAGTGTTTAGGGGATGTAATTTAGCATACACACTGTTTGAACACCTCCAGATTGATTTCATAGCAATGCTAAAAGCGGGACATTAAAATTTTGTTTAGATATAGTAGACCAGCTAACCAGATAGCTGGAGGCATACCCAACTGCAAGAGCACCAGCATCATTTGTAACCAAAATGTTACTAAAAGAAATTATACTTAGATTTGCTTTACCAGCAAGAATTGATTTAGACAGGAGAATGCATTTCACAAATTTGATTTTAGCACAAATATACTGATCCTTGGATATAACATCAAAATTTTATATACTGTACCACCCACAATGTTCAGGAGAAGTGGAGAGAATGAACAGGGCATTAAACACAATGACTGGAAAATTATGTACTGAGACTCATTTGAAATGGCCTGATGCTCTACCTTTAGCATTGTTCTACCTGTGAAGTAGGCCAAGGGGAGATCTACACATCTCACCATTTGAGATGCTGTTTGGTCATCCAAAACTATTTAATGTATATAAGTCGTTATTAGGAGGAGATACAACTATTGCCACATACCTAAGAGATCTGCAAATTAAGATGAAAGAACTTCATGAATCAGGATCTGTGATGCAAGCTAGATTTATAAACTTTTCATTACATGATTAACATGCCGGAGATACAGTTTATATAAAAAACTTCCAGTGAACAGGAGCAACTCAGCTGGCCTGGAAAGGCCCATTCCAAGTACTTTTAATGTTTTCCAAGTACTTAATTCCAAGTCATCATATATTGGAAAAAGGATTCCATTATTTACCTTTATGTATGGGAATCCACAGATATTTTTAAAAACAGAATTCCTATAAAGAGTTTTTTTTTTTAAGAATACATTTGTCTCTTAATACATTGCTGGTGGAATTGTGAATTGATCCAACCATTCCAGAACTATGCCCAAAGGGCGATAAACGGCTGTCTGCCCTTTGATCCAGCCATAGCACTGCTGGGTTTGTACCCCAAAGAGATAATAGGGAAAAAGACTTGTACAAGAATATTCATAGCTGCGCTCTTTGTGGTGGCAAGAAAAAAAAAATTGGAAAATGAAGGGATGCCCTCCAATTGGGGAATGGCTGAACAAATTGTGGTATATGTTGGTGATGGGATACTATTGTGCTCAAAGGAATAATAAACTTGAAGAATTTCATGGGAACTGGAATGACCTCCAGGAATTGCTGCAGAGTGAAAGGAGCAGAACCAGGAGAACATTGTACACAGAGACTGATACACTGTGGTTCAATCGAACATAATGGACTTCTCTATTAGTGGCAATGCAGTGATCCAGAACAACTCAGAGGGATCTATGAGAAAGAACACTATCCACATTCAGAGGAAAAACTGTGGGAGTAGAAAAACAACTGCCTGATCACATGGTTTGAGGGGGATATGATTGGGGATGTAGACTCTAAATAATCACCCTAGTGCTAACTAACAACATGGAAATAGGTTTTGATCAAGGACACATGTAAAACCCAGTGGAATTTCGTCTTGGTTATGGGAAGGGGGGGAGGGGAGGGAAAACATGATTCTTGTAACCAAGGAAAATTGTTCTAAATCAACTAATTAAATAAAAATTTCCAAAAAAAATACATCTTTCTTGTCAACCCCTCTCTCTTGTGCTACCTTAAAGGGGCAAGGTATGACCCTCTGAATATTCTCAGAGAGCACTAAAACCACTATCATAAATGGAATCATACTAACTTCAAATCGAATTTAAGATAGGACAGGATTGTTTTTTCACCACCATTATGGTGTGTATTTAAATAAAGTTTCTATGCAGCAAAGTTAACATGATAAGCTTACATTCATATGAGGTAAATATTTTAGAAATAGGTAGGTTATGTGAGCATAAAAGCATCTTGTTTTCAAATTATGACAATGAATGGAATTGGAATATCATTGACAATGGGCAGAATTATTGTCCTTTTAGAAAAAAAGGAACCACACCTGATATGCTTTTCTTTTCTTGATATTTGATGCTTAGCCTGTGCATGTGTTTGAACAATCATCCTGTATAATTAAAAGGAAGATCTTTTTCACTGCATTTCTTCTCCATTCAAAAAAGAAAAAAAAGTGGGGGGGGGAAGAGCAATAGATTCATAAACTAGTTTAGCAATGATTTAGACCACTGGGATTCTGATTGATTTACAATTAAAATGTGACAAGCAATATTTACAAAAGAAATAGAATCTACAATTTGAGGGACCTCAGGAATTTTTATCTCCTGATATAGAAAAATTTATTTGACAACATGTGAGTTTTGCAAAGAATTTTTTCCTAATAGGAGGACTTATTCAGAGATTTCTGCAAGCAATCTGGACCACATAGACCAGAGAGTCCAGACACACGGAATCCATGAAGATAGAGATACAGATGAAGATAAAAGAATATCCAGCTGAAGCTTTATCAATATTATTAATTGTTATTGTTATGGGAATAGACATATAATCATTTGTGTAACACTTTTTGCGTTTATCAATCTGATGAAATATTGTCAAGTATATCATGCTACTTATTTTCAAATATTAGCATATAATATAATCATGGCTTTTCAGTTACAGGAAAGAATCATGATTTTTATGCAGTTATATTTGCTTTTAGAGATGATATAGTAGAGTTGACTTCTGAGGTGCAAATCTATGAATTTCAAAACTACTACACCCTATTCAGACCATTCTCTAGAAGATCTGATTTAGCTATTTCCTGATCAATAACAATAGAGATACTTGGAATAACAGAATCAGGTCTTGGAAATTTCATTCTCCATCCTACTCAGTGTAACAAGATTAGGAAGGGCTGCAGCAAATTCAAGATTTAATTATTTGAGAATATGGCCTTCAACAGACATGTGCAAAAAAAGGACAGACCTCTGAGCAGTCCTAGGTCAAGCTTGAGCCACCATTGGCACATGTGAGACGCAGGAAGTGAAGTAGAGAATAGCCTCTGGGGTTCTCGGAACTTCCTGTGAGGAGGGCTAGAGTTCAGTTCGAAGCTAGAGCTTGAGGTTGGAGGAGCCTTGAAGACTGCTTTCCTTCAGATTGGTCACAAGGGTGATAACGACTGATCCCTTTCCCTACCTTGGCTCTCCAAGGCCTTAACTCCTGCTTTGGCTCAGCCTGAGCCAGAGTGGCTCTGAGTTAAACTCCTTTCCTTCTCTCCCTCTTTCCTTCCTTCTCTACCTTTTTCCTTCTCTCTCTCTCTCTCTCTCTCTCTCTCTCTCTCTCTCTCTCTCTCTCTCTCTCTCTCTCTCTCTCTCCCTCTCTCTCTCTCCCTCTCTCCCTCTCTCTCTCCCTCTAATATTTTCTTCCTCCTGTTGTAATTAAAACACCATAAAAATTTGGCAGCTGACTTGGGTACTTTATTATTTGGGATTTCCCTTGGCGACCATTTAAATTTAAATTTTTTTTCAGTCTCATCATAATATACACACCTTACAGATCTTATACTTATCTCAGAAGCTGCAATGTGATTATAGTTATACTTGTTTTGCTTAACTTCAATATAATACTACTGATGTAATCTTTGTTAAAAATTCAAGCTAATTTGAGGGGATTGGCTAATGTATCACTGAATTTGGATGATTTGTAGAACATTGTTAATTGTAAAAGTATTCATTAGGATTTGTCACCCTCCTGCATTACTAATAATATTCATGATTGACTTTACTATACATAGAGATGGATTTTTGGAGCAATGCATGAGTTTTTCAAGCTTGTACTTCTGGTTGTAATGAGCATCTTTCTCTACATTTGTGTCCCTATTCTGATTTGCTAATCAAAATCTATATGGGAAGAAGCAGAGAACTCAGGAGTTCAATTCTCCTGACATATCCCCCTCTCCGTTTTTGGCTTTCGTGCTTTAAAAAAATAAGGGGGAGATGTGGAGGAACAAGGGGTTAAATTCCCCAAAATCTCCCTCCTCTATCCTGTAAGTTCACAAAGAGGACACAGTTGAAGAGAAGAGAATGACATAACCTTGATGGAGATATGGAGGGTAGGAAGAAATTCCCTCCATGGCTCCAGATGTCAGGCTCTAGTCAAAATTATTTTTGTTGACCTTTGATTCTAATAATGAGCTAAGTTGTTTTCTCCAGTAAGTAGAGATATAGGGATTGCTTCTGGCTCAGAGTGCAAGCAGAAACTTGAAGTAGAAGCAGAAGCCTGAAGCCTTTTAGAGGAGAGCTTGATGGAATAAACCAGGACTAGTAGAGAGCCTGATGATGATGTGTTATTCTTTTTAACTCTTTGTTAACTCTCATGTCTCGTCTTGGGCTTGAGACCCCTAGCAATGCTCAGGCCCATGAAATATCATAATAAATCCCAATAACACACGACTATAGGTGCCTAAACATGAGTTACATTCTGATGCTCTTCAAAGGGGGTTAGGTCAAGATGCCATAATCTCAGGCAAAATCTCAAAGTGAGGGCTCGGACAAAGAATGGCTTGTGAAATGACCCCCAAGACTGAATCCAGATCATAGAAACCCAGAGCTGAGGCTAGCCTGGCTCAGCGTTCCATCGTGTTCATTACTGAATGATCTTTCCTCTTCTGTAGAGGCAGCATGATTTTTAGGAAGAGAGTGAGACTGCTGGTTCTCCACCTATCCATATGACCATCCTCTGGTTTTTTTTTCAGATTCACAATCCAGCTTCTACACTCTTCACCCCCAGTTCTGCCCAGAAAAAAATTCTCTTCTCTTTATACACTCTCTTATCATCGCTAATCCTATCTAGTCCCAAGGGTTCAATTATCATCTCTAAGCAGACAACTCCCAAATCTATATCCAGCCCTCAGAGCTCTCCAGCAGCTCTAGTCATGGATCATCCACTGACTTTTCACCAGGGTGTTTCATCGGTATCTTAAATTCAACACATCCAAGATAAAATGTATTCTCTTCTTCCTTAAATGCAGCTCTCCTGCTCATTTACCTATTTCCACTGAGACCATCACCCCCTTCACAGTCACCCAGGTCCTGAAAATTTCCTCTTTAGTTCATCCTCAGTAACCAAATAGATGTAAAATCCTAGTGATTCAACCTCTGTAATCTTCAATTCTGGCAGCTAGATGGCACAATAGATAGAGCTCAGGACTTAGAACTGGAAAAACTTGAGTTAGAATTCTACCTCACATTTATTAGTTATGTAATGCTGGGCATGACCCTTAATGTGACTGTGCCTCCATTTCCTCACCTATAAAATGGCAGGTCATAATAGTACCTACCTCACAGAGTTCTTGGAATGTTTGTTATTTGTGACAATTGAATGAGATGGCTTAAAATTCTATTCTTGTTATTATCTTCATTTGTCCCCTTCTCTTCATTCCCATGGCTGTTAGCCTAGTCCATCACCTCCTGCCTATTCCCTCTCCCTCCCAAAATAACATCTCTAAGACACACTTCTAACCATATCACTCCCTTGTCTTCAGCAGTTCCCTTCTGCTCGTCAGATAAAATACTTCTTAGGCTGCCATTTCAAGGACTCCACCATCTTCATCCACGTTGATCTAATACTGGCTCTCTCTGTGAATTCTCTGGTCCAGCCCAGCTGAAGTCTAGATAGATGGTCCCTTGCACTCATCATTTCATCTCTCAACTCCTGTCTCCTCCATGCCTGGCACAGACTCCTACTTCAGCTCCACTTCTTGGAATTCTTGCTTCCTTCAAGGTTCAATTGACGTCATTTGGGTGTCCTTCAACCCCTCTAGTTGTCAGTGATTTATTTTTTCTCTTCAAACTCTCTTGTATTCTTGCCTCTCTTTATACCAGAAGTCCTCAAATGTTTTGGTCTCAAGACCCCTTTATGTTCCAAAAACTTATGGATGATTCCTCTCAGAGAGCTTTTATGTGGGTTATATCTATTAAGGATTACTATATTAGACATTGGAAGGTCTTGATATTATTATACAAATAGGTTTGACCCACTGAATGGTCCAGTGCCTTTGGGGAATGGGAGCACCTTGGGAAGAGAAACTCTTTTTGTCCCTTCAGCCCTAATCAATGCCTTACCCAGAATAGGTGCTTAATTTCCTAAATCAACTGAATTGAAATTCTAGCCAAGTAACCTTGCTGAGATTCAGTTTCTTCATTTGTAAAATGAGGAGATTGAACTTATTATTAATAATAATAGCAATGGCTCACATTTATATACTGCTCTAAGGTTTGCAAGGGGTTTGAAACCTCACAACAACCCTGGGAGGTAAGTGCTATTAATTATCCCCACTTGACAGATGAGGAAACTGAGGAAACCATTATTGGACAACTTGCTCAGTGTCACATGGCTTGTAAATTTCTGAGAATGAATTTGAACCTAAGTCTTTCTTATTCTAGATCCAATGCTCTGGATCACCTAACTGCTCAGGCCCAAAGCACACAGCCTTGGGCATGATGGATGTTAACTCCAGTTGCTTAGTCCTTACCTTTCTTCTGTCTTAAAAATCAATATCAGTTCTAAGGCAGAAGGTGTGTGAGAAAAAAGAAAAAGAAAGAAAGAAAGAAAGAAAGAAAGAAAGAAAGAAAGAAAGAAAGAAAGAAAGAAAGAAAGAAAGAAAGAAAGAAAGAAAGAAAGAAAGAAAGAAAGAAAGAAAGAAAGAAAGAAAGAAAGAAAGAAAGAAAGGAACGAAGGAAGGAACGAAGGAAGGAACGAAGGAAGGAACGAAGGAAGGAACGAAGGAAGGGTAAGATAGACTCTTCCCTGAAGGTACTTATGTTCTAAGGGAGAGGGGGATCTCACAAAACATGGGGCAGCCACCAGGATACCCAGTGGAGGATCTTGGTGGTCCATTGAGTCAAAACCAAGAAGAGTTGGTGAAGATAAGTGAATTTACCTGAAAGATTATGAATCTTCTAAGAAGGAAGGCTTTTTGAGGAGTTTCATAGTCTCCCTTGGAAAGAAGAGAGAAGGAGGGGAGGATCAAAATCTGAGTCAATCTGCATAGTGATGAGATTTCAGGCAATCCTAGTGTGTGAGAAGAGGGCAGGGCAAAGAGGGAGGGGGCATTGCTAGATCCAAGCAGAGTTGCTATCAGAAAATGAAGTGTTTTTTTTTTCTCTCCTATGACTCAGCAGGGGATCCCAGAATGAAGAGAAGTGGAACTTCCCCCTTATAGGCAGCCCAACACTTTGGCATTACCAAAGGTGAATGGCAAAGGTTGCTGATGGAGATAGAGAGAAATGGACAACTAGTTCAAAACATTTCCTGGGTGATAGTAGCAGCAGGCTCAAAAACAAACAAAAAACTTCTCCATGTTTTCTGGAAGGTGCAGGTCAAGGCATTACCCCAAGGGCATAGAGCCCTAGCCTTCCTCCTTTGCCTGGTTTCTTTGGAACGTTTTTATCAGCGATGTGGAAGAAGTCATCAGTAGCATGCTTGGCATATTTGCAGATGGTGTACTTCATTAGGTAGAAAGGCAACAAGGTGTGAAGCCTACCAAGCCCCTCCCCTTTCTTCTTTCACAAAATCATATTTTCTCAGTGGCCTTGTCTAAAGTCTTTAATCTGGTTGAGAAATAATACTAGTAGCTGGCATTTGTATAGGGCTTGAAGATTTGTAAAGCATCTTACAAATATAGCTCACTCTATTCTCCCAACAACCCTTAGAAGTAGGTGCTAAACAGAGGTTCTCAACCTCTGGGTCTCGACCCCAGTTGGGGTCAAATGACCAAAACACAGGGGTCGACTAAAGCCATCAGAAAATACATATTTCCGATGGCTTTAGCCTCTGAGAAATCACACTACTTTACAGCAAGATCTTGTAAAGAACAGGGATCCTGCTGCCCACACATTGTACTAATATTAATTACCTATCAGCAGCCCTCCCCCTATGAGGGACGATGGATTTACCCTGTTGCCTGGAGACTGGATTCAAACAGAGACCCAGAGAGAGCACCGGGTCACTGGGTCCAGAGGGGTTAAGAACAAGTCCTGGAGCGGATAACTCCTGGAGCAGATAACGGAACTGAGTAACCCCAGCAAAGTGAAGCCTCAGCTCGAGCTGGAGGGAGATGACAGGAAGAAGAAGGCAGCGTCTGCGGACCCCCTACCCAGGCAGGACTTACCTCCCGCCCCAGCGCTCAAGCTGCCTCCTGCTGGATTAATATTTCTCAACATATAATTAAATATTGTTTTTGTGATTAATCACTATGTTTAAATTATGTTTGATTTGTAGCAATGAGAATACATAATGCATATCAGGTATTTACATTCCAAATCATAACTAGCAAAATTACAGTTTTGAAGTAGCCACAAAAATAATTTTTTGGTTTGGGGCCACCGCAACATGAGGAACTGTATTGCGGGATCACAGTATTAGAAAGGTTGAGAACCACTATGCTAGAATTATCCCATCTGACAGATGAGGAAACTGAGGCAAGCAAAAGTGGAGTGACTTACCCAGGGTCAAACAGCTAATAAATGTCTAAGGAGGTCAGTTTCCAGTATAAGTCTTCCTGACTCCAAGTTCAGTGTACTATTCTAGACTTTATCTCATTCCTTAAACAAACACCAAGAAAAATTATGAATCTGTCTGAAATTCATGAGATGATTTCTTAGAAAATGAAAGAAACTTTATCCTCTTCCTAAGTGATCTGACTAGGAAGGAAAGGGAATGTGGTTAATTCAGTAAAAGAATTCATTTCATTAAGAGAAATCTTTTTCACCTTTGGCCCCATGAATGTCAATCCTTAGAAAGATGGAATGTTTTTGTTCATTAAAGTTTGTTCACTCCTTTACTAGGCATTCTAGTCCATTCTTGTGCTCTGGATACAACTTATTTTCCCTCTAGGGGGACAGATTGTCTTCAAGCTTGGACTTCTCAACAAATGGATATATCCATAGTACAGTTTGGTGAGAGCCAGACCTTACAACATTCATACTGTTATAGTTTTATTTGGTAAATCAAAACCTCTAAATTATGTACCTTTTGTTTTATTTTCATTTGGAATTGTGTCTTTTGTCTCTTTCCTCTTGGACTCCCATAAACTGGAAGAAACAAATGGCTTGTGACAGAAAGAATATCCAAAAGCAGGATGGATTATCATCCTTTGTCTTTTTTTCTCCTTAAACAGAAATGCTTAAACAGAAACCGAACTTAAATAAATTTCTCTCTGCCAGTCTCTGCCTGAAACAAAATACTGAGTATTTCTTCTACAAGGTGAATTCGGTAAAGAACTGGCAATGAAGTCAACAAGGTCTGGGTTCAAATCTCACATCTGACCCGTTCTGGCTGTGAGACCCTGGTCAAGTCACTGAACCTCTCTGTACCACCAGGCAACCTTCCAAAACTAGATTTCAGAAGCAGTGCCTAGATGTATTGGTGGCTTTGAGGAGAAGATTGGCTCTGAGATCTAGAAAAACTCTTAGTGTGGGAACACGATTGGCTTCTCAGCCTACTGTATCTTTTGCTGTCTTCAATCACTTTAATTTTCTTTCTATTTCTTTCTTTCCCAGATAGTTTTTCAGTAGCATTTTTTAAATCAATGTAAAAGGCAAACTCAACCATCACCTCCAGTAGGAAGTTTTCCTGTATGAATGAAATCACAGGTCTAGTCCTTATACCTTGTGATGCATAAAAGGATATATAATATATTGTTGATAAGTTTGGGATCCAACAGTTAGCTCAATATACTAGAACAATGGGCACTGATGAAATTCAATTTACAAAAATAAATATAAACCATTGGGACTTAAATATATATAAATATATATACACACATATATGTATGTATATAATGAGAGAGATAGGGCAGAAAGTCATTTGTTTGAAAAAGGCATAAGCATAGTAGAAGACCAATATGAATCAATAGTATAACATGACTACAAAACAAAACTAAAGCAGCAGAAGTCTTAGGCTGAATTAATACTCAGACAAAAGACTCTTTTGCATTGAGTGAATGTGTCCATTCAGTAGGTGAGTTTCATGGGATGGGGGCTCAGAGCTGTGAATTTGAATATATCTAAAAGAGGATAACAGAATTTGGATGTGGTTGGGTGTAGATTTCAGGAAGACTATATTGAAGGAGGACATGTGTTATGAACATGAAAAGCTTAAAGACTGCCCCTGGGATGTGTAATAAGCAGAGAAAATACTGTATTTTGATTGACAGGAGCATGTGACTCAGAACCACATGAGAGCCTGGGTCAAAATTCCAAAGGGGTTGTGGTCTCAACTGAAAACAGACTTCTTGCTGAAGCTTTTGGAGGTAGCTGTGAATTCCACCTATCTACAAGATATCTTGGCCCTTGTGAGATACCAGCTTGAGGAGAGAGACTTGAACAGGCTGCTGGCAGCTAGATTGAAGACCAAGGAAAGAACCATCAAATCTCTACTGAACCTAGTTTGGACTTTGCCTCTGGGATCTTAGCCCATATCTGGACTTTTTTTTTTGGTGAGGTTCTGTTTTGGGGGAACTTAACTTATTTAGCTTAGATAAGTTAGCCAATAAGATAGTATTAAGGGGAATTAGTATTGAAACTAATACTAATCAGTCTAACCTCTTCATTTTACAGATGAGGAAGCTGGGGCTTGGGGAACTAAAGAGATTTGCCAGAGGTCACACAGGGAGGATTAGAGGCTGAACCCTGCATGCCTGAGCCCTGCTGGGTCTACACCTTCTATCTCTACACCCCAAATTAAAAAAAAAATAAGGCATTTCTGAGATGAAGGAGAGAACTGTTCATTAGCAAAGATACAGAACAGAAATGCATATAGTTTATTGCAGAAACGTTGCATATGCAGAAAATGCATAATTGCTTAGACCTGCCCCATCCCAAGGTAACCAAAAGTAAGCTTCCATAGCCTAATGGTCCCTGTTAACCCCAAAGAGGCTGGGTCTCCTGTTGCCAAAGTCATCCTTACCTTGCCTTTAAAGAGCCCCCTCCCCCCTTGATCAGCTGCCTCTGTCCTTGGCCCAGGGCAGGGAGACCAGACTTTAGCCTCTTCCCAGGACCCTGGGTCAGGGCTCCCTGCTCACCAGCATGAGAGTCCTCAACCTCACACAAATGTTCTTACCTCTCCAGGGTCTATGCAGCTCACCAGCAGGATGGTATGGACCAGATCTCCTGATAAACACCACCAGCCTGCCTCGAGGGTATCCAAACCCAAAAATGAAACTAGAATGAGTTAATCATTCATATTTAACAGAGTTAATGTACCGCCCTCACATAGGCTGCCCCACCTATAGCTGTGCAAAGGTTCACAGACATATTTTGCCAATGAAGGAAATTATTGTAGTGAGTCAAGGAATGTCAGAGTAGGGACAGAATTTAGAATTTAAGATGCCAGAGTTGGGAGGGAATTTTGAATGGAGAATGGCAATTATTTAATGGTAATGATACTATTTATCTTCCTCACCTGGTTGTTTTGATTTTCCTAGTTGTGTGACCCTGGGCAAATAACTTAACCCCCATTGCCTAGCCCTTACCACTTTTCTGCCTTGGTACTCAGTATGGATTCTAAGACAAAAGGTAAGGATTAAAAAAAAAAAAAGATTACATTCTTCTGATGTGGGCTTGTGGAGAATAGAACATGTACCCAGTTGAGGAAATAAAAAGTAATCAGGCTTGCAATGAGGAAACGAAACTCTTTATGGATGAAATGATACTATCCTTAGAGAATCCTAGAGAATCATCTAAAAAACTGGTAGAAATCATGAATAACTTTAGAAAAGTTGCAGGATACAAAATAAACCCACATAAATCATTGGCATTTCTGTATAATTCCAACAAGGTCCAGCAATAAGACTTAGAGAAACAAATTCCATTTAAAATCACTATAGAGTATAAAAAATATTTGGAAATTTATTTGCCAAGACAAACACAGGAATTATATAAACATAATTACAAAACACTTTTCACAAAAATAAAACTAGACCAAAACAATTGGAAAAACATTAATTGCTCATGGGTAGGCTGAGCTAATATAACAAAAATGACAATCTTTCCTAAAACTAATTTGCTTATTCAGTGCCATACCAATAAAACTACCAAAAATTATTTTATAGAAATACAAAAGTAATAACAAAATTCATCTGGAAAAAGAGAAGGTCAAGAACATCAAGGGAACTAATGAAAAAAATATGAAGGAAGGTGGCCTACCAGTACCAGATCTTATATTGGATGATAAAGTAGTAATCATTAAAATAATCTGCTACTGGCTAAGAAATACAGTGGTGGATCAATGGAATAGACTAGAGATAAATGACCTCAACAATCTAGTGTTTGATAAACTCAATGTAAGAATTTAACTTTAGGTTTTATGCTAAATATGAGAATTCTAAAGGAATATTGTGGTTGCCAATTTAAAATATTATCCCTTAAGTCAAAATGACTATAGCAGCTTTATTTCACAATGAAGTAGGAAAGGGTAAAAGTGGGAAATGTAAGAGACAGAAAGTGCTGCCTAGCTATAAATACCCTAAGTTTAATCCTCATGTCTTCTTTATATTTGAAATAGGATATTTGATTTTCCCCCTTTCTTCTTTTTTTATACTTGAAGTACATGAAATCACTATTAATATTTTTGATTTTGAAGGATAAGTTTACAATATCTATTAGCCCTAATACCAATGCATACACAAAAGCTCTAGACTATGGAAACCTGCCATTGATAAATATTATGGGACTTTTACTAAGAATTGTGTCTGATTTCAGAACAAGGGATCTCAAAAGAGCCACTGCACAGTGCCAAGAAACACAAGGTTAAAGAGACCAACAATCCCTGTGGGATTAATATGGATCTGTGCCAAGACTGAGGACTTGTTTTGAGATTCAAGGAAGTGGCTGTTTGACAAATCCAGATGCTGGACTTCCCTGTGCCAGATTCCTATAAGTAACTTAGTTTGGCTTTCATTTTGGCTCCCCTATCCCTGAGATTAAATATAAAATCAGACCAAGGATTCATACTTCCCTTTTAGCTCAAAATCTAGTCCCTTCTCTTTTATAGTATGACAATTTTCTGTAGTCTTGGCTGCCAATGGGTAAGTGCAATATTGCTACAATTGCCCTGCAGGCTTGTAGGACTTAAATCACTTTAAGTGGACCTTGCTGGTGATTCAAGAACCTGTTATGGGTTTAATCTTTTTTACTCACAATTTTATATACATAAGATTTTGATATATATTTTTATCCAGAATTTAATTTTTTTCTTCTATTTGGGTTTTTTTTTGAGGGGGGGGTTCTTTTAAGAATTGATTCAGGGGGAAGCTGGGTAGCTCATTGGATTGAGAGCCAAGTCTAGAGACAGAAGGTCCTACGTTCAAATCTGGCCTCAGACAATTCCCAGCTGTGTGACCCTGGGCAAGTCACTTAACCCTCATTGCCTATCCCTTACCTCTCTTCTGCCTTAGAACCAATACACAGTATTGATTCCAAGAAGAAAGGTAAGGGTTTAAAAAAAAAAGAATTGATTCATATACCCCATAACTCAGCCATGTATCCTGGGGTGATTCTAGTGTTGGTCAACACCCTCCTGGGGGGGGATGACTTAATTATTCTAAAATCCAAAGTTTAAAATCTTTTGGAGAAATTTTAGGAAAAGAAAATTGTTAACAGTTCGAATCAAGAAAGCAGATCTTTTGGAGAAGGTGTCATAAGGATGTCTATGCAAACCACATATTTCATCAAAAGATCCAAAGTGGACTTTGGAATATAATGAACTGAACTGAAGGGGGTGTTAATTTTTATAGTTGGACTGAATATTTGGCTTTTTGTCAATGCATTTATCAATCATTTTTGTTTTCTTTCTCTTCTTATCCCCAAATTGTTGTAATTCCCCTTTTGTAAAGCACAATATTTTATACACCTCTAGTAAGAGAATCTTTAGAGGTATAAGCTGGTTATATGAAATGATTCATTGGAGAGACTAGGCATGTTAATCTCCAAGACCCCAAATGGGGAGATTTTAACATGCTCATCTCCCTGTGCTGTGTGACTGGATGTCATGTGAACACTCCAAACAGAGGTCATAGGTGAAGAGTCCTAGGAACATGATCCAGAACTTAAGGGTCTATACCAAAAGAGAATATAAAAGAGGGGTGCAAGGGGGCACCCACTCTCTCTATTTCCTTGGATGGTGGTGGTGAACGACCGTGCCTGAGAGATAGATAGCTATGTGGAGAGTCACATAGTCAAAATTAGATTAGAAATAGGCTTTAATCTCTTCCTATCTGCTTTCTCTTTTTCTAGTGAATATTAGTAAATTCTATGGAAATTAAGATCCTGGAGTTTGTTATTTAACTTTAACACATGCAATTGGCAAAAAAAAAATTAAATTAAAATTAGAGGAAGAAAGGGAAGAGTATTAATGACTCCCAAACTTCCTATAGAAGGTGGTCCCTGAACTGAACCTTTAATTTAACTAAGGAGGGAGAAGGCCCAACTTTGGACCAGCTACCAGAAAAGGAATCTCAGGGATTCAATGGAAACAGACCAGAATTAGGATCCAGTGTCTGGCAGGGAGTGAAGAGAGAAGACTCTTCACCCATTCATCAGGCCCTGCCCACATGTGGTAAGTTGTGTAAGAGTTTCTATTTCAGATAATATTAAGGATTTCCTGTCAATGAGTGACTTGTTTTGGTCTTGTCCTGATTTTCTCCTTTTATCCAGAGTTCAGGTTTGAATTAATTTTTTAATATTCCCACCAGTAGTTCTCTGCTCCCTTTAATGGTCATTGATCTCTAGGCCAGAGGCCTCCTGCTCCTGGGCATCTCACCCCCAACCTCTATGGTGTGGGGACTCATCAACTCACCTCTCACATGTAATAATTAAAATAAATATTTCTACCCAGATATATATTTTATAAAGTTTGTTGGAATGGGTAGACAATGTTTCTATAAGTAACCTGACTGCATGGTGCCTAGCCTGCCAGTTTCTTCCTCATTCCTCCATCACCTGCCTCCTCTCTCTCAGTTCTCCCTCTCAATTCTCCCATGGTTCTTCCCTGAGCAGTCCCCAACCTTGACTTTTATTGACGTATGGAACATACACAGACGAAACCCTGGAGCAGCTGTGGTATGTCAGGAATGTTTGATAGACATGTAAAGCTCCTCAGGAGGGGAATGGGTCTCCCAAAGGATCACAGGGTGAATTGTGTCAAGGAAGCTTATCCCCTCACCCTGACCATGCAGTCAGGTTACTTATAGGAACGTTGTCTACCCTTCCAATAAATTTTATAAAATATATATCTGGGTAGAAATATTAATTTAATTCTTACACACAAGATCCAACATCTCAATGCCTCAAAGGGGACCCAACCGATTTTGAGGACTTTTTACTTTACATGGAGATGAAACCTGTCCCATTGCAACTTTCACCAATTGCATCCAAATCTGTCTTCTGGAGCTAAACAGAATAAGTCTAAATCCTCTTCCAATCAAGTGCCTTTAAATGTGTGTGTGTGTTGTAAAAATAAATGGTGAGGTATAAAAAATAAAATACTTATTGAAATATATAAGGATAATAAAGGATTTCTAATTCTAAAAGATTCTAAATCCACACAAATAAACTCCCTGGTTCCGCAAGGAACTGCTTCTCCTGTGTTTCACAGGCTACAGTACTCCTCCCTGAACTGACCAACTCAAATTTATACTATCTAAATAAAAATTACCATTATTATCCTTATAATTCTTAACTTCACCTTCAAATTTTAAAATAGCAAAGGCTAACTGGTTGAGTCTCAAGTTAGGTTTTTCTCTGGTATTCTCAGAGTTAAACAATCTATAAAACCACAATAGATAGCACTAATGTTTCCCAAGTTGGGAAAGGAAAACACTAAACTCCTTCAGGTCTTTCCCTCAGACAGAGGGAGAAGCAAAGATGTTACCTCCTCCAGCCCTAAGAGAGTGTTGCTAAGAGTGTGTCTCTCTCAACTGCCAGAGACCAACTCCCAACTGCCAGAGAGAGTAATTGACACAGAAAAACGGTTATAACTGTCAACATCTGAAATCAACATGCTCTCTCAGCTCTGCTTCAAACTCCAGTTCTTTCTCAAGCCAGTCACTTTACTTCTTATCTCTAGCCTAATAAAACAATACTTATTTCTAATATCATCCTTACAGTGTAAAGAACTGGGCCAAAATCCCAAGCCAAAGATCTGACTTTTATTTCGTAAGCACAAATACACAAGTCACAGGTCTGCAGACATGCCCAGTTTGTGTGGTCAGAGATATCTAGTTTCCAGATTCTATAGATACTTTAAACTCTTACCTTCCATCTTAGAATCAATACTGTGTATTGGTTCCAAGGCAGAAGAGTGGTAAGGGCTAGGCAATGGGGGTTAAGTGACTTGCCCAGGGTCACACAGCTAGGAAGTGTCTGAGGCCAGATTTGAACTTGGGATCTCCCATGTCTAGACCAGGCTCTCAATCCACTGAGCCACTTAGCTGCCCTCTAGATTCTATAGATTTTTTTCAGCTTATTTTTTTTTTACCCATTACATATAATGATAAATTTCCACACAAGTTTTCCTAAATTATATGATTGAACTTATCTCCCTTCCTCCCTCCCCTTCCCCTTTGGAGCTGGGATCATGTGTTCTTAATGTATGTTCTGAGCAGGGATATTGAACAAGGTTGATGAAATCAATTTTAAGAACAGATTCTAGTAAAAAGGGTTATGACCAGGACATCCCCCCACCCCTTTTCTCCTTTTCCTTCTCAGGTGACTGGGTGATGATCCTGTAAGATTAGGGAACTGGTGTCCCCATGCCACAACTTCCAGAGCATGTGGTAAGGTAAGGGGAAGTGTTCATACAGGAGCTTTCATCATCACAGAGGCTTTTCATACTATTCTTATTACATCTTATTTAAATCTCCCAGTAATAGCTTATCAAACTATTATGGAGGAATCATTATATGATTAAAAGTTACCCAATTCAATCTCTTCTTACATCATCATATTGAAGTAGTCCCAAAAAGGGAGGATAGTAAAATTGAAGTAGATAAAGCAGATAAATCCCTGTTGGGCATTTTTTAGGGAACAGACCTGGCTTCCCTCCCCTCAGGAGGCTGAGCTGCTTATGCAGTCAGCAGACCAGGCTCTACTTAGCTTGGGGATGAGAATTAGAAAGGGCAGGAAACAAAGGAATTTCAAAACTATTAAAGAGGTCAGGTTGGAAGCAAGATAACATATGGCTGACTAGGGCTAGGTGACTAAATGTATGTGAAAATAAACAACCCCTAAATAACAGTCCCCACATAAATCTGAGGATTGTCTCTTCATCACTGACCCCACATTCCTGTGTTGGTGATTGTAAAAATGGAGATTTGAACCCCGGACTTCAATTCCCAGAAGTCCTTGGCCACTTCCCAGAATGCTTTGTAACCTCACCTGAAAGTCTCACCTGGGCTGTGGACAAAATTGTATTTAAACTGACTCCTCCTACTTCTTGGCTTCCGCTTCTGGGCACACATAGCTCTCTACCTATTCAGCAAAATGTAGGTTGCACATGGTTTCTTATTTTGTATTTTCTTTATTTCTTAATCTCTAATAAACCTCTAAAAACATAATACCTTTAGCAGAGGAACTAAATTTTAATCTTAACATGATAAGGTTTGTTTGATTAAGAACCTATATGTAAAAGGAAATAACTTTGTATCCTGTAACCCTATATAAACGGTTCCAAAATGTAGTCTGGGACAGCTTCCACTAGGGAAGTCTGTCCCAGCTGGTAGATTGTTTATTTGTTCTTTTATTAATAAATCACGGTTGTAATAATTGAAATTCTGGGTGTTTGGATTCACTTTATGAAGTGCACTACTTCAATATCCTTCTTCTATACCTCATACTCCTGATTCTCCTCTCCTATAGGAAAAATAAAAAACAAAACAAACTGCCTGGTCCTTCAAGTGACTTCCATGGCACAGTCTCCTGTTCTCTCACCATTCTGCTCAGGCTTTTCTGACTCCTTCTTGCTCTCGTTCAGAAGACAGATCACTTTGGTGTCAGCATTGCCCACTGCAACCCCTTTAATATAGATGCTCTTGGGCCTGTGTGAACTTGGAAATTACTCTACCCTAATTAGACATACTTTAGGGGAAGATAAAGTTGTAAACTCCTGATTGAACAATGAAGGTACTTAACTCATACCTTATAGTGAAGCTAAAATTTAAGCTGTATATTTTTTGATCTAATAAAAAGGGTGTTAAGTACCTATAAAGGTTAAATTAATCAAAAAAAGGTCAAGTAACTCACAAAAGGTAAGCTTAACAAAGAAGTGTGAAGTACCTCAGAAGATATAACTTAACCAGAGAAGTTGAGAACTAAAGAGTGGATAGTCCTGGAGAAAAATCTAATCAAAGAAGGTGAGAACCTAAGAATAAGCAGTCCTGGAAAAAGCGTCTGCTGTGATTGGTAGACGTGAAAATTTTGGGGAGGTGACATAAGAGAAAATTTCTTTAAAAGGAGGCTAAAAAAGTCAGTTCAGGCAATTGGATTGAATTCAGGCAATTCAGTTTGGATTGAATTAAGGCAATTCAGTTCGGAGTGCAATTAGATTCGGAGTTCAGTTCAGTCAGGACTGGAACTCAGCCTGGAGGATCCCACTCAGACAGCTTCCTTGGAGACAGTCTTGTGGTGAGTGATAAGACTGACTCCCTTTCCCTTAGGCTCAGGGAGGTCACTTTGGCCAAGGCCTTTAACTACTGCCTGGCTCAACCTGAGCCAGAGCAGTTTAAATTAATTCTTTCTCTCTCTCCTTTCCTTAATTCCTTCTCTCTATATTAATTAAATCACCATAATTCCTAGCTGACTTGGGTATTTTACTTTTGGGGAATTTTCCCTGGTGACCAATTATTTAGATTTCAAGTCACAAAGCTAAAATTATCCTTACACTTGGTGGAGTTCTGTCCTTTTGGGACTGCTGCATCCTCTGGTCATGGAGAAGCCTCCATGTGGATAGAGCCACAGACAGCAACCCCATGTCTTCTCAGAGGACAGGTCCAGCGCTCCAGCCACCTGGAGAGCAGAGCTGAGAAGTGACTGCCCCCATCCCCTCATGGCAGGGACAGATTCCCTTCATTGCTGCAACAAAGGTTATTTGGGCAGCAGCTGGAAAGATAGGCTGGAGTGGGAGGAAGACCTTTCCTCTTCAATTCAATTCAACTCATATTTAGTCAATGATTTAGCACACTGGAGCACTGGGGATACAATTATCAACCAAACAGCTTCAGTCCTTTCCCTCCTGAAGCTTATATTCCACTCTGGGACACGATGGGCAAACAAATAAATATGTAGACAATAATTTAATATTAACTCATTTCTAAAGGGCTTTAAAGCTTACAATGCACCTTGGGTATATTGTCTTGTTTGAACTGGAAGATCAACTAAAGAAGCCAAAGCTTTAATACTTTGCTCACAGAATGAAAAGATGGGACTCACCAGAAATATTTTGATCTCTTTGGGATGTAGACCTAGTAGTGGGTATTACTGGATCAAATGGTATGGATGCAGTCTTTTATAGACCTTTTGGCATACATCCAAATTGCCCTCCAGAATGGTTGGACCAATTCACAACTCTGTCAACAATGCATTAATGTCCCAACTTTGCCACATCCCCTTCAGCATTCATTACTTCCCTTTGCTGTCATATTGGCCAATCTGCTAGGCATGAGGTCGTATCTCAGAGTTATTTTAAATTACATTTCTCTAATCAGGGGGGATTTAGAATATTTTTTCATGTGATTATTGATAGCTTTTACATCATTTGAAAACTGCTTATTTCATATCTTCCAGCCATTTGTCAATTGGGGAATGTGAATGTGAAGCCCCCTACCCCCTTTTATGATTATAATAGTATTAGCCTTTATGATTATTTTAATAACATAATCATTAGTTTTGAGTGAATAGTCAAAGTGATGCAGTTTTGCTTTATAAAATAATAGGGATTTGCTAAGAAAGTTACAGTTTAGGGTGGTATCAAATCTTGTTTACATCTTTTTTTTTTAAAACCCTTACCTTCCGTCTTGGAGTCAATACTGTGTATTGGCTCCAGGGCAGAAGAGTGGTAAGGGCTAGGCGATGGGGGTCAAGTGACTTGCCCAGGGTCACACAGCTAGGAAGTGGCTGAGGCCGGATTTGAACCTAGGACCTCCCGTCTCTAGGCCTGGTTCTCCATCCACTGAGCTACCCAGCTGCCCCCTTGTTTACATCTTTTGACCTTAAGCCTATACTGGAAAGTTACTACCAAACCCACTGCATCCTGCTTTGAGTGGAAGCTCAAGATGGTCACCCGGGAGAAGTCACTGTTGTTTTTCTCATCTGCTGACTCCTAATAATGTCAGTAAAAGAAATCAAGAGTGCAAAGGCCTTTGAAAGGTTAGCAATAATAACAGACTTAAGTTACCACCCAAAGTGATTTTTTACATTCACTAGTTTAATCAGCACTTGTGTCACTAATTAAGAACCATCTATTTGAAAGATATGAGCATCTTTTGCCATTTTTTGTTCATCATAAGATTTCTCTCTATAGGGGGCAGCTGGGTAGCTCAGTGGATTGAGAGTCAGGCCTAGAGATGGGAGGTCCTGAGTTCAAATCTGGCCTCAAACACTTCTTAGCTGTGTGACCCTGGGCAAGTCACTTAACCCCCATCACCTAGCCCTTACCACTCCTCTGCCTTGGAGCCACTACACAATATTGATTTCAAGATGGAAGGTGAGGGTTTAAAAAAAAAAAGACTTCTCTATAAAAAAGGCTATCTTCTAAGACTCAGAGTCTCTGGTTCTGATGGGACCAGGTTCCGGCTTTATTGTGAAGTGGGCCTCCTCTCAATAAACCTATTATTTAGCTTGGAGTTCTGTATTGGTGACAAATTTTCACCACAAGAATGAATTGTATTATCAAATTGACTTAGTTCTTTATATATTTGATAAATGAGACCTTTTCAGAGAAATGTATTACAAAAATTTCCCCCCATTTATTGTTTCCCTTCTAATCTTGGTTTCATTGGCTTTGTTTATACAAAAGCTTTATTTTTAATTTATTTTAAGTTATTAATAGAATCAAAATTATGCCGTTTGTATCTTATAATGTTCTCTATCTCTTCTTTGACCATAAATTCTTCCCTTCTCCATAGACCTGACAGGCAAACTATTTGGTGTTCCCCCAATTTACTTATAACATTACCATTTGTGTCTAAATCATACACTCATTTTGACCTTATCTTGGTGCAGGCTGTGAGATATTAACCTAACCCTAATTTTCTCTATACTGTTTTCCAGTTTTCCCAGAGGTATTTGTTAAATAGTGAGTTATTATCCCCAAAGCTGGGACCTTTGAACTTATCAAACACAAGATTGCTCAGGTCATTTACCCCTAATCTATTCTATTGATCCATTCTTCTATTTCTTAGCCAGAATCAGATTGTTTTCATGATTACTACTGTAAGAGTTAAAAATTAAAGGTTGGACTAAATATATAAGAGTGTGGTCACCGAAATTAATATATCTCAAGTCAAAATGACTTTTATAGCCGTTTATTTATAAAATAGAGTTAAAGAGTGAAAGTAGAGAAATGAGAAAGAGGGGAGAGTAAGAAATCTAATTTAACGATCTAGATAATTTGTTCTGACCCTGGTTTTACTCCAGTAGGGCTCCAGAAGCCCCAACCTTATGGCTTAATAAGCAAGGGTTCCAGCCATGCAGCCTCCTCCTCCAAGAGGGCGGAGGGAACCTCTCTGGACACTAGTCCCTCCAGGAGCCAGGAAAGGAGTCAGCCTTTTCACTCACCCATGTGGTAGTCCTAAAGGAAGAGCCAAAAGCAGTCTGAGGTCCCAACCTGGAGCTCCTTCAAGGCTAATTTCGAAGGTGAAAGGTCTGGTCACAGGAAGTTGCAACTCTCTTTAAAGACCCTTCTTTGCATCACTTTCTGAGCTTTCCTTCCACTTTATGTGGACCAATTTTCTTGTTTCTGAGCTGTCACCCAGTTTAGCATGTGGGTTGTGGAACTCCTCATCATTTAAGGAAATGTGGGGGTATATACATGCTTCTGGTGATTAAATCTAAAAGTGGGCAGGGGACAGTTAATCCCATCTTCACACTACTTTATCATACAGTTTACTAGTCCATCTTCCTTCACATTTTTTTATTAGTTTGCTTGAGTGTGATCTTGTTTCCAGATGAATTCTGTTATTATTTTTTCTAGTTCTATAAAATAATTTTTGGTATTTTGATAGGTATGGCACTGAATAAGGAAATTATGTTAGGTCAGATTGTCATTTTTATTATATTAGCTCAGCCTGCTCATGAGAAATTAGTATTTTTCTAATTGTTTTGATCTAGTTTTAATTATGTGTAAAGTGTTTTGTAATTATGATCATATAATTCCTGTGTTTGTCTTGGCAAATACATTTCCAAATTTTTTTTATACTCTAGAGTGATTTTAAATGGAATTTGTCTTACTTCTGGACTTTGTTGGAAATATATAGAAATGCCAATGATTTCTGTGGATTTATTTTGTATCCTGCAACTTTGCTAAGGTAATTTATGATTTCAACTGGTCTTTAAATTGATTCCCTAGGATTCTCTAAACATAGCATCATTTCATCCACAAAGAGTTTCATTTCCTCCTTGCATGTCTGATTACTTTTTATTACCTCAACTGGGTACATATTCTATTCTCCCCCAAGCCCACACCCTAGAATGTAATCTTTTTTTTTTTAAACCCTTACCTTCTGTCTTAAAATCCATACTGAGTACTGGTTCCAAGGCAAAAAAGTGGTAAGGGCTAGGCAATGGGGATTAAGTGACTTGCCCAGGGTCACACAGGTAGGAAGTATCTGAGGTCAGATTTGAACCTAGGACCTCCCATCCACTGAGCCACTTAGCTGCCCCTTTGTAGACTTCTTGAAGGTCTGTTTTTGTCTTCCCAGGCAAGCACAGTTCCTTGCCCACAGTATATT
This sequence comes from Monodelphis domestica, assembly GCF_027887165.1. NCBI lineage: Eukaryota > Metazoa > Chordata > Mammalia > Didelphimorphia > Didelphidae > Monodelphis > Monodelphis domestica. The sequence goes on from NC_077231.1 coordinate 98,959,079, forward strand.
ATTAATACCTGATTCCTGAGTTGAGTGGAATTCTCCATCAGGCTTCAGCTTGCCTCCAACAGTCACTTGTGGGACCCTGGGCAAGTAATTGCAATGGCCTTGTGTCTGAGTTTTCTTAACTGTCAAATGAGAATGTTGGACTAGGAGGGATCTGGGATCCCTTATACCTCTACATCAAAGACACTAAGTCATATAGCCTTCCTGGGACTCAGTTTCTTCATATGCAAAATGGTGGTCTCCGTGGTCTCTGAGGTCTTTTTCACCTTTAGACCTCTATCACCCTAAAACCTCACTATTACCTGAAGCTACAGTTTCCTCATACCACAGAATCTTCTGTTCTTGGCTTGCTTCCCTTCACATCAACTGAGAAGCAACATGGTACCAAAGAGACAGGGAAAGAGAAACAACTTGGAGGAGATTCCCAAAGGGACACCTGCTTTCTCCAGGCTAATGAGAGGTCATTTTATCCAGAGACCTTAGACCATTAAAGAATTTTTTTTTCAATGATGTAAGGGCCAGAATATAAGGGGTTAAAATTGAAGGGACCAGATTATTTAAGAGTATGGTCACCAGGAATTTAATGAATTCCAAATCATTTTTAGCAATTTATTTATAAAATGGAGGGAAAGTGTGAAAGTAAAGAAATGAGAAAGAGGGTAGAGTAAGAAATCTAGCTTAATGAGCTAGACTATTTGTTCTGGCCCTGGCTTTACTCTGGCAGGGCTCCAGAAGCCCTGGCTAGAGGGCTTAGGGGTAAATTAACAAAGGTTTTAGCCAAGAGGCCTCCTCCCAGATGAGGGCCCCTTCAGAGGCTAGTACCTCCAGGAAAGCCAGGGAAGGGAGTCAGTCTTTTTCACTCACCTATGTGGTAGTTCTAAGGGAAAATAGAAGCAGTCCAAGATCCTTTGCCAGAGTATTTTTAGCAGAGGCTAGTACCTCTCAGAACAAACCAGGGAAGGGCTAATAGAAACAGTCCTCAGCCAGTGCTCCTCCAGGATAAAGTTCAAGTGAAAGCCCTCCTCACAGGAAGTTCTTGGCATTTTTAAAGGCCATTTTTTTTATCACTTCCTGTGACTTCCTTCCATTTTACACGGACCAGTTGCAGCTAAAGATTTGTTCAGGACTGCCCAGGGGACAGTCAGTGGGTTCTGATTTATCACCCACTATTGTACACGTGGGTCACAGACCTCCTCCACTTAAGGATAAGTGGGGTGTATATACTTCTGGTGATTAAATCTAAAAATGGGCAGGGGAGAGTTAATCCCACCTTCATAATGATCAAGTATATATTTTCTCTTTCTCCCACCCCACTCCGACTACTGAGGGGGAAAAAAGAACCTTGTAAAAAATGTCTAATCAAGCAAAGTGAATGCCTCTCCCAGCCACATTCAACTATGTGTGTCTCATTCTCCATCTTTCAGACCATCCTCTCTCTGTTAGGGGTAGGGCAACAAATTTCCTCATCAGTCCTCAGGAATCATGGCTGATTGTTACACAGATCATAGTTCTCAAACCTTTGAAAAATATTCATTTTTATCATAAATAATATGGAAATGGATTTTAGGTGATAATATATACCCAGTGAAATTGCTTGTCAACTTCAGGAGGGAGAAGGGAAGTGGGGAGGGAGACAACAAGAATCATGTAACTGTGGAATAAATTTTTACAATAAAATTAAATTTAAAAGAAAAAAGGAATAGATTCATTTTTATCAATTAGTAAACATTTATTAAACATCTTTTATGTGCTAAGACTGCAGATACAAAAAGAGGCAAAAGACAATACCTGCCCTCAAGGAGCTGACAATCCAATGAGGGAGACAACATGCATACACATCTATACAAAGCAAGCTATAGACAGGATAAATAGGAAATAGAGGGGATGGAGAAGGGCTCCAGTAAGAGAAGGGATTTTTATAGTGTAACTGTTGTAGGATAAATTGTTCTCATGGTTCTTCTCCCTTTACTCTGCATCTGTTCATATAAGTCTTCCCAGATTTCTCTGAAAGTATCCCTTTCATCATTTTTTTAACCCCTTACCTTCTTAGAATCCACACTGTAGACTAGTTCCAAGGCAGAAGAGCAGTAAGGGCTAGGCAATGGGGGTTAAGTGACTTGTCCAGGGTCACCCAATTGGGAAGTGTCTAAGGCTCGATTTGAACCCAAGACCTCCTATTTCTAGGCCTGGATCTCTATCTACAGAGACACCTAACTGCCCCTCTTCATTATATTTTACAACAGTATTCCATTCCATTCATCTATTATATCTTGTCCAGTCATTCCCCAATGGACGGGCACTTCTCTAGTACTTCTCTCCAGGAGTGTGCTGGAGCCATTTGGATCAGCTCTTAAGAGTTAATTCTTCCCTTATCAGTGAGTACATTTATACACCCTGGCAACTGGCAAACACAACAAATCAGGGCAAGCCCTTTTTTGTTGATTTTATTTATTTGTCAATTGCCTAGCCTTATAAAGCTATTAATAATGCAGATAAGATTAAAAATGGTGTCTTGCTCTCCATTTCCTCCTCTTTCCCGAGGGTTGATCAACATTGGCATGCCTGCTTGGGTTGGCCACCAGAAAGTGTAGTTATGTACATAACTCGAAGAACTAAAACTCCAACTGATGGGAAAAGGAAGAAGACCTAAATTTATTCTGTTGAATTAGAAGCTCCTGGAGGGCAGAGATTGCCTCTTGCTTCTTTTGCCATCCCCAGCGCTTAGCACTGTGTCTGGCACAAAGCAGGTGCTAAGTACACATTTATTGTTTTATTTGATTTAAGCCCAGTTCTCCCCATTTATTTGCTATGTGATGTTGGGGGATTGAATCTTTCTGACTTTCTGTTGTCACTCAGGGATGTTGTAAAAGCCACGTGAAATAAGGTAGAGAAGATATTTTGTAAACAGAAAACTGGCATACAAATAACATGTACAATGAAATCCAGCCTCATACACTCACTAGCTAGTGGACAAAAGTGACTTTGCCTCTACCTCAGTTTCCTCATCTGTAAAAACTGGGATAAATAATAGTATGGAACTGTGAAGATTGGATTTGGCTCTCCCCTGATTGTAACAATGAAGGTACTTAGATCTTCCTTTATTGAGAAGATTAAATTATAATCTCGTCTATTTTTAGATTTTAATCTCCAAAGTGTAAACCCAGTACTTAAAGTAGATTTACCCATTTTAACCACAAAAAAGGTATGAACTAACCATAAAAAGATGTGAACCACAAAAAGGTATGAACACCCATTTCATACATTGAGTGGGAGGTCTGTGACCCACGTGTGAAAGAGTGGGCAGTCCTGGAGAAAAGCCTCTGCTATGATTGGTAGATGTAAAATTTAGGGGAGGTGACACAAGAGAAAAAGGTCTTTAAATAGTGGAAACAGAGATACGCAGAGATCATTCATTCAGTCACTCGGAGTTGGACTGGAGATAGAACAGTCACTCAGAGCTGGAGGGAAGACAGACACTTGAGGAGAGACTGGAAGAGAGACACTCAGACTTGGAGTGAAGATACTTGACTGTGAAACCCTGGAGAAGCTTCTGCAGGAGACCTCAGACTGCTTTTCTTTTAGATGGTCAGCATGGTGAGTGTAAAGGCTTACTTCCTTCCCTGCCCTTTCTGGAGGTGTGAACCTCGAGAAAGGCCTATCGTCTTGAAACTCCTTTCCCCTGACTGGTGCCTTAAAATTTCTACCTGAGTCAGAGGAAGCTGGAGCTTTCTCTCTCCCTCCCTCTCTCTAACTCCCATTTTCTTTCTTCCTTCATATCTTCCCTCTGTTGTAAAAATTAACTGCCATAAATTATATTTTATTTTAGTAATTCATTTTGGGACTTAGAAATTAAATCCCTGGTGACTACCAATTTAATATTCAGTCCAACCAATAAAACTAAATAGAATTCAGGGTTGTTGTAATGACAAAATGATATATCTGTAAAATGCATTATAGACCTTAAGGTGTCATATAAATGTTAGTTATCATTATTGGTGTTATTTTTTTTTGTTATTATTGTTATTATTACCTAGACTGGAAACTGAAGCAAGGCAGGGATCATGTGTTTTCTCCCTCTACTGTGTCTCCTGCAGCCACAGAACTGGGCATTATTAAAATATATATATCTTTACCTTCTCTGTTTTAGAATCAATATTGTGTGCTCGTTCCAAGGCAGATATATACATACATGTATATGTGTCCATGTGTATGGGCATATCCGGGTATCTCTTCCACATCATAACTTTCCCCCTCGTGGTTTTGCCATATTGCAGGTTGGAGTATAAGAAATCAAATGAGAATTTGGGGGAGTTTAGCAGAAGCCAAAGATGACACAGAAAAAGTTTAGAAACTCAGAAATGCCTAATTACTGGAAATTTGTAACAAGGTACCTTAACACCCCATCAAAGTAAAAGGAAACATTCCATCTTCTCTCTGGTCCAAAAAGGGTCAAAAACTTTGTTGAGTTTTGCCAGATCACTGGGGCACAAAGCACCTGCTACTCCTGACGATACAGAGGGGATAACTGTATATATCATTTTAATAGTGTATGTATACACATACATACAAACATATACATACATATGTGTAAGGAGAGAAAGAGAAATATATTTTATATAATAAAATTAGGGCCGTTAGATGGTGCAGTGAATAGAAATATAAATGGAGTTAACAGTGACCTGAAATCAGGAGCCTCATCTCCCCCAGTTAAAATCTGGCCTCAGACATACACTAGCTGTGTGATCTTGGGAAAGTCATTCAGTCCTCTTGGCCTCAGTTTCCTCATCTGTAAAATGAGCCGGAGAAGTATTTGGGAAGCTGCTCCAACCCCAAGAGAGGTCATAAAGAGTAGGACATAACTGAAAAATACCATATTCATTATAAATTATTATCATAAAGTTTTTAGTAATTTAATTTATAGGCGTCTATAGCAAATTGTATGTTATAATTTAATAATCACTATGTAGTTTTTAAAACAAGCTCATAGACTGTAGGTCAAAAATGCCAGACTTAAGCTTTCCTCCCTCTCTGGGGCTATTTCCTGGCTAATGGTCTATTGTCATTTCCAGAAGGTTAGAAGCTAGGGTGAGGGTGAAGGGAAGAGGAGGATGGGTGGGGAGGGAAAGTCAGCTCTGTAAGACTATTTGTGAAATGAGATGCATAATTAACAGGGATCTGACCCAAGAGCTGGGAGTCATCCTTTCTGGGCTAACAGGAGCCGCAAATCTGTCATCAGAGGCAGAAGGCCATAAAGTTTTCTAGGCCAAGCAGAGCCACCTTTGAGGCTAAAACACCAGGGAAGAAGGAGATCATCCCACCAGTATTGGACGTGCCATTGATCACAGTGAAGTCACTCTTTCTGCTAATAGCCCCAGCATCCTTGCCCTCACTTGGGTTGCTAATCTCTGCAGCTCCCCTGACTCCTCTCTTTTCCTTTCTCAGCACATCAAATAACTGGCTAAGTGTCTTCTGGAGAAGTGGGAGCAAAGTGACTCTCTACCGGGGTAAGCACCTTGGTCTTGGAGTTAGGGAAGAGCCGAGTCCGAATCCAATTTTAGGGACTTACAGGCTATGTAACCCTAAGCAAGTCATCTACTCTCTCAGCCTCAATTCCCTCATCTGTAAAATGGGGATAATAATAGACTCTCCCTCACAGGGTTGTGGTAGGGAACAAATAAATGAATTAACCCTCGTTGTTTTGCAAATCTTAATGCCTGATATAAATGCTTGCTGTTATTCTTTCTACTCTCTTTCCTTTCCACTCACCTAGACCACAACAGGCATATATTACATCTTACCTGAACTATTGTAGTGAAGACATTTGAATTGTTCAAAAGAAATCTTGTCATTTCTGAGCCCTCACTGTTTTCCTCCTAACTTTTCAGTGCCTCCCCATTACCCAATAGCACTGGTCTCCCAAAGAGCTCCATTCCCTGACCAGTACTCCTCATAGACAGCTCAGCACAATGGAAAGTGGGTTGTGTTTTGAGTCCAAGGATCAGCTTTGCCACTTTTTACCTGGATAATGTTGGGTAAGGCCCATGGGGTGATGTAGAGTCCAGACATGGCTGAACAACAACAAAAGCTAATTAATATTAATTGATTAAATGATGCTGGGGCACTAATCGCTGGCAGTTAATATTGGGGAGAATATAAGGGAATGGGGACTCTTCTCAGTGGCATTAGAGAAAAATGACCCCAGTCCTTGAAGGGTATTCCTAAAACCCCAACAGAAGACATGGAACCTTATCTAAGGACTCCAGTTGTCGATGTGAATGGAATAAGAATATAATCAAGATTATATGGCGTACATAAGCATTGGAGGAAAGATTTGAACCCAGCTTCTCTGACTTTGGAACTCCTTGTTGTATCATACTACCTTCCATTAAAAGATTTTTATAGGTTCTTTTAAAAATTCCACAAGCTGGCTCCCAGGCCAGGAGGCTACAAGATGGCGGAGGCCGAAGGGGAAAGCCTGGAGTCCTGGCTTAATAAAGTCACCTATCCTTCCAACGGCCAGGAGGACTGGGAGTACATTATTGGCTTCTGCGATCAGATCAACAAGGAGCTTGAAGGGTGAGTCCCAAAGCTGTAGAGGGTGCATAGATCTCAGATTGCTGTCCGGCTGCTGGCTCACAAAATCCAGTACCCACAAGAATGGGAGGCAAACTAAGCCTTAATGATTATGCATGGAAATGCAGTGACAAGAAGTCCTGGCCCCTGCCTAACCACAGGCTGCATCCCAGATTGATACAGATATGCCACAGTATTTGGGGGACAGGATCTCAGAGAAAGTCATTGAGCTGCTATAAAGCTGGACAGTAGCCCTGTCGGAGGAATCAAAAATCCAGGATGCTTACCAGATGCTTAAGAGGCAGGGGATTGTGCAGTCTGACCCACTGATTCCTATGGATCCCCTCCCCACCACCTCGTCCCAAGAATCCCATTTTTGATGATGAGGAGAAATCCAAGCTCCTAGCCGAGTTGTTGAAAAGCAAAAATCCAGATGACCTTCAAGAGGCCAACAAGTTGATGAACTCCATGGTGAAGGAGGATGAAGCTAGGATCCAGAAAGTGACCAAAAGACAGCATCCTCTAGGGGAAGTCAATAACAATGTAAAACTTCTCAATGAGATGCTGGTTCCTTATAGTAAGGAGGACTCATGAGAGGCAGATAAAGAACTCATGAAGGAGCTTTATGATCATGTGAAACCAAGAGGAGAACATTATTCAAATTGGCCAGTGAGACTGAAGACAATGATAGCAGTTTGGGAGACATCCTGCAAGCCAGTGACAATCTTTCATGGGTTATCAACTCCTATAAAAAAATGCTTGAAGGACAGGTCATTAATGGTGAGGTGGCTTCCCTAGCCATATCTGACCCTGAAGGAAGCCACCCCTCCAGGAACCTCAACACCCTCATTGATCTTGCCAAACTGGATATATCCAGCAGCCCATCCCTAGTGTTGGCCCCACAACCCGCCCCCCCGCCCCCCAGACATCCCTATCCTTCCACCCCCTCCACCCCTTCCACTGCTCATCTAGTCAGACCAAAGTCTCCCCTGGGGCCAGCAGTGTGACCAACTCCCTCTCCTTGTTGGATGAAGAGCAGTTGTGCTTAGGCCTCACTCACCCAGCCCCTAGTGCTGCTCCCAAAGAGTCAACAAGGAATAGCCCATGGAACCTGTACCTGAACCTCTGGATTCTAATCCATTCTGCTATTTGTCTACGTTTTATGGGTGAGTCAGGGAAGCCCTCTGAGGGGAAATGGAGTCTCCCTGACTGATGTCCACATCCCATTGGAATCCATTAAACCCAGCCATGCTTTTCCAGTGACAGCCTATGACAAAAATGGCTTCCGCATCCTCTTTCACTTTGCCAAGGAGTGTCCACCCGGGTGGCCTGATGTGCTGGTTGTTGTTGTGAACATGCTGAACACAGCTCCATTGCCTGTCAAGAGCATCGTACTTCAGGCAGCCGTGCCCAAGTCCATGAAGGTGAAGCTGCAGCCTCCATCAGGAATAGAACTATCACCATTCAACCCTATCCAACCTCCTCAGCCATAACCCAAGTTATGTTGTTGGCCAACCCACTGAAGGAGAAGGTAAGGCTACGTTACTGGCTGACTTGTGCCCTGGGGGATCAGCTCAGCACTGATTAAGTGGGTGAAGTGGACCAGTTTCCCCCGGTGGAGCAATGGGGGAACCTATGGCCTATCAGGACAGCTATGATCGCTGCCAGGTGGACAAGGGATGCTGCCAGCTACACCAGAAAGGGAGAGGACCACAGTACAGTCCTGCTTTGTTCCTATGCTCCTCAACCACAGTGCTTGAGTGCATAGTGCTTAAGTACAGAGCATGAGGCCTGGGCAGTGCTAAACTGGCCACTCCTTCTTGGTCTTGAAGCGAACCACTCCCCACCCACCTCTTTTTTCCTACTTCTACTCTAGTAATAACTTGAAATTAGGGTACAGTTGAGGGGCAAAGTACAGTCGACTGCTGACGTGGCTGGTTCCCTCATCTCCTAAGCAATATCTGGCCTGGATCATTTTCTTCACTAGTTCCATGAGAACTCTGCCTGTAGAGAAAGATGTTTCCAGATCTTCTGTCCTCAAATTAACACGTGTTTGTTGCCACCACCAAAGACCCTTGGCACAGGGAGCATTCTGACCAAACCCTCCAACTGCTTCCTCAGTGTTATAGGCTGGAAGTGGATGGGAAATGTCACCAGGGTAACGAGCTGTCTTGTATTATTTCTGGTGTCTGCTGGCTCTGTGCTGTAGTTAGTTATAGCAAGAGAGCTAACTAGACAGCAGAGGAAGTTAAAACAACCAGTGTTTGCGCAGTGCAGGGATAGGGGAACGTGCTAGTTCTAGGCCTGAGCCAATGAACTCTGGTATAGAAATGATACCTCTTCTCCCTGCTTAGTGCAGAATAAAGAACTGCCTCCCCATCCTGCCATTCAGGCTTCTGAAGAATGCCTCTACATACACTTTGGAGCACTCTCGGGTGTATAGAATTAGTGATAACATCAGCAAGTTGCACTAGGCTTTGTCCAAAGCTGCAAGTGACAGTCTGGCCCCGCCACCCTCCTTGCAAGTGTCTGGGTACCATCACCAAAGTGTTGGGCCTGGAAGAAGAAGCTGATGAAAGAAGAGATTGACTGAAGCTCACCGACCAGCAACTGGCCCTGCTTGTAAGACTTTCTAGCTACAAATGGTAGCTAACTACATCCCTTCTGTTCTTTCCCAGCCAACATTAAATCTCAGTTTAGCTCCTGTATGCCCATTTAGAAAGCAGGTTTCCCTGTTCAGATATAGAAGTGAATGAAATGACAGATAAGGAATACCCGAGCTTTTCTGATGGCTGCACCACCCTACCCAGGAAAGACAGTTTAATGGTGTAGCAATGTAGAAGCTTCAGCTTCAGGCACTGAACCTAATGAAGGTAATTTGTTTGTATGTTGAGGTTGCATCTCTGATTCTGCCTTTGGTGCACTGGTTTTGCTGTATGTCAAATAAACATTTTCTGTAGATTTGAAAAAAAATTCCACAAGCTAGACTTGGTCCTCCAAAATTAATACACAAAACTCTTGCCTTCTCATCTTAAACCAGCCTTTACAACTTCCAATGTGGCGGGCCAGTTAATGACGCTGAAGTAAAGTTTATCACTACCTAAATGTTATGTCCATTTATACTCCTAATGAGTAATAGTCATAATAATAATAAATTATGCCATGCAGGACCCAGTCAGCCCATTTCATTCTACCAATGTCATAAAATGAGATTAAATGGTTTCTTGCTAAGAGTCTTCTTGAAGTTTATCTGAACTCCAGGGTCATAGGTGTGTTATGCTGGGTTAGCTATGGGCCTAGATATTTGGCATCCTACTCATTCTTCCTCTGAACCCTCGAAAATCTACAGGATACATCAGACTATTCCCAATTTTTCTTTCTCTATTACATATTCTATGTTGTGTTATTTCCCCTCAATGTCCCCATAATATTCATCCCAGAAACCAGTTCCTTCTTGCTATCGAGACTCAAATATAAAAGAGAACTTTCCCTTATTGGTTCCTAATAATCATAACAATTCCAATAATAAAGGGAATAATAAGAATATAATAAGAATAATAAGAGAAGTCACACACAGGGTGAGTCTGAGTGGGTGTTTCCATCATTCCTGGGGGCCGGGGCCATGCAGTCCCCAGTTTCCACCTGTGACTGTGTCAGACGGCATGGACTTGATGGCTACCAGCAATTTTACTTCAATGGATCTTGGTTTTCTCATCTGTAAAATAAGGGGTGGCTGGATGACCTTCAAGGTTCCATTCCAGCTCTAAATCTATGAAACAAGGATCATTGACAATCAGTCAATCACCAAGTAGTTATGTGCTGGTAATGGGCCTTTTCCCTCCCCCACAACAAACCTAGCTATTCTTCTGTCTCTCCAGATTTTACTATGATCCAATATCATAGAAGGGATGTCTTCTCTTTCTACCCTCTTTCCATCTCTCTCTCTTTCTCTCTCTGTTCCTCCTCTTCCAATGGAAGCTCCTTGAGGGCAAGGATTGTTCCTTTTTGATTCTATTTGCACCCCAAGTGCTTTGCTCAGTGCCAGCTATACAGTAAGTGCTTATTAAATGTTTATTGCCTGTTGCCTGATAGTTACCGTGCTAAGTACCAGGGGGTATAGAAACAAAGCAAAAAGAATCCCTGCTCTCAAGGAGTTTACATTCTAGGAAATTCTGGAGGCAGATTCTTCCTTTGAGGCAGCTTCCTAAGAACAGCAACCCCAAGACTCATGTAGGTCACCAATTTGACTTTGCCAACAGAAGGTCCTTTGAGTGAAGCCTAAGTAACAAAGATAGCCCAGGTGATATGGGATGGGCTCAGGCCACAGGGACAGTGATATGATGTGGATACCACTGGATTGGAGGGTCTGGGTTAGAAGCTTGGCTCTGCTGTTTTATTAATTGTGAACTAGTAATAGCAAATACCCTACCTTCTCTAAGCCTAATCATTGGCAAGATGAGAGTTGGATTGGAGGATGCCTAGGGTCTCTTCTGGTTCTAAATCCTATGGTCTTTAAGCCTCTTGCAAGAGTGAATCTATTAAAACCATATGATTATTTTAAGAGATACAGAAAAAAGCTTTTGACAAAATGCATCACCATTCCTGTAAAAAACCCTGGAGGACATTGGAATAAATGGAACATTCCTCTATCTATCTAAAAGTATCTGTCTAAAAACCATCAGCAAACATTATCTGTAATGGGAATAAGCTAGAAGCCTTCCCATTATCACCACTACTATTCAATATTGTACTAGAAAGCCTAGCTATAGCAATAAGAGAAGAAGAAATTAAGTAATTAGGACAGGCAATGAGGAAATTAAGCTATCTTGATTTTTTTAAACCCTTACCTTAGAAGTCTTAGAATCAATGCTGTGTATTGATTGGTTCCAAGGCAGAAGAGTGATAAGGGCTAGGCAATGGGGGTTAAGTGACTTGTGCAAGATCACACAGCTAGGAAATGTCTGAGGCCAGCTCAGATATAAAATAAACCCAGATAAATAATCAGCATTTCTCTATATTATCAGTAAAGCCCAACAGCAAGAGATAGAAAGGAGAATTCCATTTAAAAGAAATATAGACAATATAAAATACTTGGGAGTCTACCTCCCAAGACAAACCCAGGAATTATATGACCACAACTACAAAACACTTTTCACACAAATAAAGTCATATCTAAACAATTGGAAAAATATTAATTGCTCATGGGTAGGCCAGGCCAATAAATAGAATAAAAATGACAATTCTTCCTAAATTAATTTACTTATTTAGTGCCAAACCAATCAAACTACCCAAAAGTTATCTCATAGAGCTAGAAAAAAACAATAATGAAACTCATTTGGAAGAATGAAAGACCTAGAATATAAAGGAGATTAATGGGGAAAAATATAAAGGAAGGTGGCTTAGCTGTATATATTTCTATATATCAAACTATGTATCAACCATCAAAACAATCTGGTACTGTCCAAGAAATAGAATGGAGGACCAATGGAATAGATTAAGCATTCAACATGCCAGAGTAAACATTCAACATGCCAAACTAAACAGAGTAAACTAAAAAAAAAAAAGTTTGTGTGACAAACATAAAGTTTCAAGATTTGGAAAGAAGAACTCATTACCTGACAAAAATTGCTGGGAAAACTGCAAAATAGTATGGCAGAAATTAGGCCTAGATCAACACCTCATCACATATACATATACCATATGCAAGGATAAAATGAATACATGATTTAGAAATAAAAGGTGATACTAAATTAGGGGAAAATAAAATAGTTTACCTGTCAGACCTATCGACAAGAGAAGGATTTAGGTCAAAACAAGACATAAAGAGCATTACGAGATGTAAAATAGATAACCGTGACTATATTAAATTAAAAGGTTTCTGTGCAAACAAAATCAATGCAACCAAGATTAAAAGACAAATAACAAATTAGGGGGAAATCTTGAGAGCAAGTCTTTCTGATAAAGGCTTCATTTCTCAAATATGTTGAGAACTGAGTTAAATTTATAAGAATACAAAGCATCCCCCAAATGATAAATGGTCAAAGGATATCGTTAGTCTTCTCCTGTAGTATTCCTCATTCTATCCTTAGGCACTAATCTCTTTTAATTAACCCCAAATCTATAATATTCCCAATAATATGAACAGGCAATTCTCACATGAAGAAATTAAAACTATCTTCAGGCATATGAGAAAATGCTCCAAATCACTTTTAAAGAAATGCAAATTAAAACAATTCTGAGGCATCACCTCACATCCACCAAACTGGCTAACACAACAAAAAAGGAAAATGCTAAATGTTGGAGATGTGGAAAAATTGGGACTCTCATAGAGGGTTGATGGAACTATGAAATGATACAACCATTCTGGAGAATAATCTGGAACCATGCCCAACAGGCTATAAAACAGTGTATACTCTTTGACTCAGTAATACTATTATTAGGTCTACATTCCAAAGAGATCAAAGATAAGAAGAAAGAACCTACTTATAAAAAATATTTATAGCAGTTCTTTTTGTGAAGGCAAAGAACTGGAAACTGGAGGGTTGTCTCATCGATTGGGATGGCTGAATACTATTGGGTCATAAGAAATTACAAACAAGATGAGCACCAAAAAAAACCCCAAAAAACAAAACAAAAAAACTTGGAATGACTTATATGAAGTGATGCAAAGTGAAGTGAGCAGAACTGGGAGAACATTGTATACAGTAACAACAATAATGTACAATGATCAACTGTGAACGCCTTATCTATTATCAGAAATGGATAAATCTAGGCCAATTCCAAGGAATTCATGATGAAAAAGTATATCATCCACTGCCATAGAAGGAACAGATGAAGTTCAAATGCAAATTGAGACATAACCATTTTTCACTTTATTTCCTTTATTAATTTTTCTCTAGTGTAAGCAATATGTCTTGTTTCACAACATGATGAACATGGAAATATATATTATAGGATAATATAAATGTAACCTATATCATTTTACCTGCCTTCTTGGGGAGGAAGGAAATATGGGAGGGAAGGAGGGAATATAAACTGCAAATTGTCAGAAAAAATATTAAAAATTATATTGTCTTGTAATCTGGAAAAAATTTAAAATAAAAAAGTGAATCTATTGCTACCAAACCCACGATTCTATGTTGAGTCCTCCAGTATGACCTTGTAGACAGAGGAATTCTCTTCTCCCATTAACAAATTAGGGAACCAAATAATTTCCAAGTTCCTATCTCCATCTAGAGGACAGACAGATAATGAAGCACATTTATGCTGAGCCACAAGCATCATAGAATTAGAAGTATAGAAGCTTAGAGTCTAGTTGCTTACTCTGCTAACTTGGGGTGACCTTGGGAGAGGCACCTGTCCTGTTTGGGTCTTTATATCTAAATGGTCCCTAAACTTCCTGCTAGTTCTGAGATTCATTGTCATGGATGATGATTTTGAATGAAGTTGCCTGGCTGGGGGGGCTTTGCATGAACTCCATCCACCAATTGGGGTGAAGGTATGTCACTGTGGAGAGCACTACTTTTACAGACAGAGGATCTGAGTTCAAATTCTGGCTCTGCCAACTTAATGACCTACATGACTTTGGAGGAATTGGACTGAATAGGTATGAAGGTCCATTCCATCTCTAAGCCTATGCTCCCATGACACAGGTAGGACTACAATCTATTATGTACTAAATAAGAGTCCAGTTTATCCCCCATTCTTTCTGCCCCTTCCTTCAAGATTCACCTCAGAAACTACTCCATCCATGAAATCTTCACAGAAATACAGAATTTCAGAGCTTGAAAGGAATTCATCAGCCATCTGGTCTGCTCATAACAGGAAAGGGATTCTTCTAATAGCTCAGACCAGCTTCTGCTTGAAGGTCTCCAACGAGGGAAGCCATCCATTCTACCCTGAAATATTACTAAATATATTTTACCTAGGGATAGACCCAGAGAGTAAGTGACTTGCTTAGAGTCAAACAGCCAGCCAATTTCAGAGTTGAAATTTGAAAGCAGGGATTCCTGCGTCTACATTTTCCAATGATCCCTTTTGCTGACTCTCCCTAGCCATGATTTATTCTCCCAGGGGCTAGAGTTAGGAACAGAACCCCTCACCATAACCCTGGGAGAAAACATAGCCCAGCTCACCATACACTTTCCAGAAAGGGATTATGATCAACAGGAAGAACTTCTCTGATGGTGCAAACTAAGTACATTGTAAGGGTCAGGGAGAAAATACAGAATGAGCAAGGATCAGAAGGGTGGCTCCTTTATCCCTTAAGAGAAAAAAAGCAGAATTTCAGAACAATCTGGGACTTCAAAATAGGGAATGAAAATGGGAGGGGCCTAAGTAGAGGGGATGTCAGAGCTGAGAGGAGCCTTCAAACAGGGGATATCAGAAGGTGGCAGGGGATCCCCTACCTCCATCTATTTCCTCATCTGTAAAATTAGGGGGTTGGCTTCATTCATCTCTCAGGGTCCTGCCAGCTTTCAGTGTCTCTCTGTAAGAGGGTGAAGGAATAAGCAATGCACAGAGGGCCTCAGAAACAAAGACACAGTCCCTCTCTCTGCAGACCCCTCCAGGTCAAACATTGAAGCAGATTGTGAAATCCAGAGCCAGAGGCCCAGAGAGATGCAGGCTCAGGCTCTAACCCTCCTGCCCTCTCTTCCCCGTACTTGGCCCCACTCGCCTTTGGAGAGACCAATGAATGGTGCCACTAAGGAGCCTAATCAGGGAGCACCTCCAGGAGACCATTTGGATGTTAAGATGCTAGCTAATGCTTGCTAAGTCCTGAAGCCAGAACCCTCATCATACCCACCATGTGCCAGTGGGCTCCCATTTGGGCACCTGCCTAGTCAGCCGACCTTCTCTAGCCACCTATTTTATATGTTCCTCCTTTTCCATATTCAACTCTTCTGGACGGAGAGAATCACAGAGGGAGCACAGCTTGAGGGCTCACTAGCAGCCAGATTTTCCTCCTGCCCTCCCCCTCCCAGAGATCCCTTTTTTCCCCCCCACCCATCCCTCCACCACCTCACTGGAGTCACATGAAAAGCAGCACCTACTATGTGCATGGTCACTCCTAGACGTATCCCTATCCCCATGTGCACTAAAAGGCAATCTAACTTTCCACATGCATGAATCTGACAGTTTTCCTAAGCAATCTTTCCTAACATGCCTGCGAAATAGTTAACCAGCCTTTGCTTAAAGACTTTAGGAGGGGGAAGTCAGAACACAAGGCAGTCCAGTCCACTAAAATTTAGGCTTCTTTTCACTGACATAGGGAAGCTAGCTGGCGCAGTGGATAGAATGCTGGGCTTGGAATAAGGAAGACATCTTTTTGGATTCAAATTCAGCTTCAGACACTTCCTAGCTATGTGACCCTAGGCAAGTCACTTAACCTCTATTTGCCTCAATTTCTCAACTGTAAAATGGGGACACCCTGGAGAAAGAAATGGCAAACCACACCAGTATCTTTGCCAAGAAAACTCCAAATGGGGTCATGAAGAATCTGACACAACTGAACAAGACACTGCTTATTTTATTGGGTGTCAGTTCCTGGAAATCTTAGTAACTTTGCCCTTTTTGTATCCCCAGAGCTCAGTCCAGTGTCTTGATGATTGTCTTAATTTCCTCTTCATTGGAGGTGAGATCCCCCTTTTCATCCTTGATGCTGTTAATTTGCCTTTCTTCTTTCCTTTTTTAAATTAGATTAACCAGTACTTTGTCTATTTTGTCTGTTTTTTCAAAGTACCAGCTTCTAGTCTTGTTTATTAGCTCAATAGTTCTGTCACTTTCGATTTTATTAATTTCTCCCTTAATTTTTAGGATCTCTAGTATGGTTTTCTTCTGGGGGGTTTTAATTTGTTCGTTCTCAAGTTTTTTGATTTGCATTTCCAATTCCTTGATCTCTGTCCTCCCTAATTTGTTAATATATGCACTCAGGGATATGAATTTTCCTCTAAGTACTGCCTTGGCTGCATCCCATAAGGTTTGAAAGGATGTTTCGCCGTTGTCATTTTCTTCAACAAAATTATTAATTGTTTCTATGATTTCTTCTCTAACTATCCGATTTTGGAGTATCATGTTATTTAATTTCCAATTAATTTTTGATTTGGCTCTCCATGTACCCTTGCCGATCAATATTTTTATTGCCTTGTGATCTGAAAAGGCTGCAGTTATTATTTCTGCTTTTCTGCATTTGAGTGCCATGTTTCTATGACCTAGTGTATGATCTATTTTTGTGAATGTGCCATGTGGTGCTGAAAAGAAGGTGTATTCTTTTTTGTCCCTATTTATTTTTCTCCATATGTCTATTAACTCTAATTTTTGTAAGATTTCATTCACCTCTTTTACCTCTTTCTTGTTTATTTTTTGGTTTGATTTATCTAAATTTGATAGTGGTTGGTTCAAGTCTCCCACTAATATGGTTTTACTGTCTATTTCCTCCTTCAATTCTCCTAGTTTCTCCATCAAAATTTTGGATGCTATACCATTTGGTGCATACATGTTGATTAGTGATATTTCCTCATTGTCTATACTCCCTTTTAGCAGAAAATATTTACCTTCCCTATCCCTTTTGATCAGGTCTATTTGTGCTTTGGCTTTGTCAGATATCATGATTGCAACTCCTGCCTTCTTTCTATCAGTTGAGGCCAAAAAGGTCTTACTCCAACCTTTAATTCTAACCTTGTGAGTGTCAACCCGTCTTATATGTGTTTCTTGGAGACAATATATGGTAGGGTTTTGGGTTCTAATCCAATCTGCTATTTGTCTACGTTTTATGGGTGAGTTCATCCCATTCATGTTCAAAGTTATGATTGTCATTTGTGGATTCGCTGGCATTTTGATATCTTCCCCTAGTTCTGACCTTTCTTCTTTAGCTTTCTCCTTTTGAACCAGTGATTTACTTTAGGTCAGTCCCCCTAGTCCCCTCCCTTGAGATGCTTCCCTTTCTAGCCCCTCCCTTTTTGTGCTCCCTTCCCCTCCCCCCCTCTCCTTCCCTCCCTTTTTATATTCCCTCCCCCTCCCCCTCCTTAATTTTCCTTTCTTTCTTGCCCTAATGGGTAAGATAGAATTCAGGATCCCACTGGATCTGGATGTTCTTCCCTCTCAGATTTGATTTCACTGAGAGTAAGGTTTAAGTAATACCACTTCACGCTCTCTTCCTCTCCTTCTCATATGAGAGACCTTCCCCTCCCCTTCCCATGTGTATCTTTATATGGGAAAGATTATTCTATTGAGTCCCCCCCTATTTCTTGAAGTTAATCTTAGTATTATCGATGGTTCCCCCCTCCCTTTTCCTTTCTTTGCCCCCACTTTCCCCAAATCTTCTTAATGCCCCAATCTTTCCCTATGCATGTTTCTTCTAACTACTCTTATGATGTTACAATTTATGAGAGTTACACAAAACATTTTCCCCACATATTAATATATATAATTTGATGTAAATGTAGTCCTTATAGAAGAGTTTGACTTAAAGAAAAAGATAAGATTTACCTTTTCATGTTTCTCTTGCTTTCTGTGCTTGGATATCGAACTTTCCACAGAGCTCTGGTCTTTTCTTAGCAAATGCTTGGAAATCTTCTAGTTTGTTGAATGCCCATACTTTCCCCTGGAAGGATATAGTCAGTTTTGCTGGGTAGTTGATTCTTGGTTGGAGACCCAGCTCTCTTGCCTTTCTAAATATCGTGTTCCATGCTTTGCGGTCTCTTAGTGTGTTAGCCGCTAAGTCGTGTGTGATCCTTATGGGAGCCCCCTTATATCTGAAGCTCCTCTTCTTGGCTTCTTGTAGGATTTTCTCCTTTTCTTGGAAGCGCTTGAATTTGGCAATTACATTCCTAGGGGTTGTCTTTTGGGGATTTAGTATAGAAGGTGTTCTATGAAGCCTTTCTATTTCTATTTTTCCCCCTTGCTCCAGAACGTGGGGGCAATTTTCTTTTATAATCTCCTGTAGAATAATATCAAGTTTATTGTTTATCTCTGGTTTTTCTGGGAGACCGATAATTCGGAGGTTTTCTCTTCTCCCTCTGTTTTCGAGATCGGTGACCTTCTCAGTGAGATAGTTTATGTTTTCTTCTAATTCATTAATTTTTTGGGCTTGCTTTATTGATTCTTGCTGTTTTATCATCTCGCTTTCTTTGAGTTGCTTGATTCTGGTCGTTAGGGACTGGTTTTGCTTTTCAGCTTTGTCTGCCCTTCTATTGGATGCTTCGAGTTCTTTTTCCAATTGAGCAGTCTTATCTGTCAGACTGTTGATCTCTTTCTCCCATTTTTCTTTCCAGGTTTCCATCTTTTGGATAAGTTCCAGTTTGAGATCTTCCAGAGCTTGTTGATAGTTTCCATTTTGGGAGGCATGTTCTGATTTTTTTTGGATTTCCTCCTCATTCAGTCCAGTGTCTTGAGAAACAGTAAACACTTCAAACTTGTTGACTGACCTTCACTACTGGCCATTTCATGTAAACACTGGATAGGTCCAAGATTTTGCTATGGGAATGGGGAAAAAATTGCCCAGAATTTAAAAAATCACTCTTTCACCTGGCCTGGAAGGGCCTTCAAGCTTCCCTTTCACCTTTATTTCCTTATTCCCCAATTCATTCCTTCTGTAGTTCCAGCCCAAATCTTCCCCAGGCTCATTCTTGCCATCTCCCTCCTCTGGGCACTTCTGAGAGCATCAGGTCCTCCCTGCCCAGAACATTCCCTCCTTATCCTGACCTCTAGAAGATCTCCCCTTCCTTCAAGGCACAGCTCAAACATCACTTCCTCCATGAGGCCTTCCTTGATCTTTTCAGCTAAAAGCATTTTCTCCATCCTATGTGTACATCTTCCTTAATAGACTAAGAGCCGTGAGGGCTGCTTTTCAATGCCTTGTACACAGAAAATATTTAAACAAAAAACCTCCCAGCTCTGACATTCCCTGTTCTAAGCCCCCTCCCAGCTGCTATTCCATATTCTAAGTTCTTTCTCAATTTTGGCATTCCATGTTCTAAGATTCCTTCCAGCTCTAACATTTTACAATCTAACGCCTGTGAAAGGTCTGATATTCTAAGTTCTAAGTTCTTTCCCAGTTTTGACTTTCCATATTTGAAGTTCCTTTCCAGCTATCACTTTCTACAACCTCTTGTAAGTTCTGATATTCTAGATTCTAAGATCACTCTCAGCTCTGAGACTCCCAATTCTGACACTCTACCATAAGGCCTCTCCCACCTCCGATATCCCCTGTTCTAAGACCATCCCAAAGTTGCTCTAACTCTTTACTTACTGCAGGGGTTCCTTATCTGAACTCCCCAAAACTTTTAGGCATGTAAAACATTATTTTTAAAAGGGCATTAAAAGTCTTCACTATGCCAGGCCTAGAGACGGGAGGTCCTAGGTTCAAATCTGGCCTCAGACACTTCCCAGCTGTGTGACCCTGGGCAAGTCACTCAGCCCCCATTGCCTAACCCTTACCACTCTTGCCTTGGAGCCAATATACAGTATTGACTCCAAGACGAAAGGTAAGGGTTTAAAAAAAAAAAAGTCTTCACTAGCTTACCAAGAGATCCATGACACATACAAAAATGTTAAGGACTCTTCTCTAAAGAATTTTCCAGTTTTGGCATTAATGATAGTAGTTATAGAATTTTAAGATTTGCAAAAGGGGGAACTCTGTAATACAGTGGACAAAGCAACAGGTCTGGATTAGGCCCTGGGTTCAAATCTGACCAGAGATATGTCCTAGCTTTGTGACCTTGAGCAAGTCACTGAACTTCTAACTGATTCTAAGACAGAAGGTGGGAGGTTTAAAAGAAAAAAAGATTTACAAAGTACTTTCCTTTCCTGTTATCTCATTTGATGGCATCCTGGAATTCTACAATCGTGAAAGCAGAAGAGCAAACTCACACTTGCATTATCTTCCTGAGTCCTAGAAGTCCCTCTAAATAAATATGCTTTGATGTTAAAAATTAAATCAGTCTAGACTAGAGGGCCATGGACAGGGATTCCCATCAGTGATCCATGTCATCCCACACATGGGGAGGAGAGAATTTCTGAGGATATTGGTCCCATCCCCTGTTGCTCCCTGGTCAGCCTCCCCTTCTTCCTCAGAAGCAGACTCCCAGGGGCCACACCTGCCTGTCCAGCCTCCAGGGGGCCCTCCCTTGGGATGCCTGCTTTATTCCCAGCTGACTTCTGGAGCCACTCCCCCCAAGACAAGAGCTGTGAAAAGCACTTGAGGGGCAGGGGAGCAGTTTTCAGACCTAAACCTCAGGCCAGTCCACAGTTCTCTTCTTCCTGATCCATCCATCCTGTCCATAATTTTGGATCCAGTGTTGCTGGCTCCCTTGAGCACACTGAAGCATGTTCAAACCTTTTGCCTGGCATTCAAGGTCCTTATCACCTGCTATGGCCTTAATTTTCCAGCTTTAATGTGTTCCTTCATACTCCACACTCTACTCAAAATGTACACTTCTGCCCTCAGTTGCCCCATGAGGCAATTCACATCTTGTCTGCCTCAGTTTCCCTCCATGACAAAATGGAGATGATAGCACCTACCTCTCAAGGTTGTTGTGAAAAGCTCACCCTTAATAATAATGAGCTTTTCCCCTTCCTTCCTTCCTCCCACCCTAGAATGCTTCTTTCCCCCCAATTTTCCTCCAATCCCCGTCCTCTGCAGCCCAATTGAAATGTCTCTAGAGGTTCTGAACGTGTCCTCTCCCCTCTCCCACTCGGAAGGCAGTGATGGTGACCACATCTTCAATGCATCTTTCAACGTTGTCTACTTACATAAAAATGTCCCAGGGAGGTCACTTGCCCCTCACTGCTATAAAAATGGAGATTTTGAACCCTAGACTTCAATCCCCATAAGTCCTTGGTATTTCCCAGAATTCCCTATAATCTCTCCTGAGTCTCCACATAGGTGGGATCACAATTGGTATTTAACTGGCAGTAATGCCTACCATGCTCTCTTCTCTGCCATTGCAATGATGTGGGAAGTTAGTGGTAAGCTAAGTGTGGGGATTCTGAATTGGCTAATCAGCCATGGGCATGTGGTATTTAATTTTAATTCTTCTTTATTCCTTGATTTCTAATAATGCTTAATAAACCTCATAAAATATATTTTTATTATTAGATGTATAATTTAATTTTTATACTGCCTGGCCCTGATGGCTCTTCTGCCTTGGAACTAATACAAAGGAGTGAATCTGAGATGGCAGGAGTTAACACTCCTCCCCCGAATCAGGTAACCCAAAACAAGGGGCAGGGCGCCATTTCCCCTCCTTGGCACAATGATCATGTTGCACTTCCGCCCTACGGGGAAGGCAAGTGCTGCCACAGGGCTGGGAAGGTGTTCGGCACTTGGCTGGCACTTAAAATGTCCCACCAAAACAACGGTGCCCCACCAGAGGAGGTGTGGAGTCTGGGTCCCCTCGGCACATTTAAGATGCAATATGGACAAAGCTCCGGAGGCCAATGGGGGGCCTCGAGCCCCAAAACAAGCAAGCCAAGACCCAAAGCCAGAGATGAGCAGGTAAGCCGGCCCCCTCCAGCCTCAGCCCCCCTTCCTGCAGGACCCCAGGCAAAAGCCAGGACTTTTTTCTCAGTCCCCGCCATGCTCAATGAAGGGAACATGAGACCCCCCAGATGGGCTTTGAGACAATATGGCTCATCACCCAGGCTGGTGAGCTTGTGCTCTCTAATTCTGGGAGACTCGAGCCTTTCTTCTATGGCCGTGATGGAATGGGGAGAACTTGGATTCAAATCCCTCCTCCTACGTGTTCCTTGGGTTTGGGGGGATTGCACGCCTCCCCTCCCCATTTCCTTCTCTATAAAAGGGAGGGATCCTGGGAACCCCCAGGCCTGCCCTCTGAGCACAGCGCCAGGGAAAATGCTGCTTTTATTTTCACTCTACTGGAAATGGAGCCTTTCATTGGCAGAGGACGACGACGCACACAGAGGACACAGAGGACACAGAGGACCGAGGCAGGTCTGTAGCACGTGGTGCTCTTTATTGAGACGCGCAGGACACTGAGGGCCGCCGGGCGGGACGACGCTAAGGCACTTTTTCATATAAAAAGGGTGGGGCTCTCACTAGTTTCTCCGGGACAGCGACGGGACCTGAACTCGGAGCTCGGGGCTCCACAGGCAGGGGGCCAGCGAGGGCTTTTTCAGGTTCTCTTTGCTCTTAGGCAGGCGAGTCTGAGTAAATGCAGCACGTACATACATACAGTGAAAAATATGGGGAAGTCCAGCAACCAGTGTATGGTGGAGAAACAAAGACAACTGCTCTGCAGGCCGGGCCGCGGGGAAGGCAGTGACATGGTGAGGCGGCTGGGGGTCCTGCTCCCCAGAGGTGGGAGGGCAGGGGACTCGAGGAGGGGCCCTTCGACAGGTTTTTGGTCCCCAAGAGTTACTGTGGGCCTCCTCCCCACCTGTCCCTGTGCCTGTGGCCCACCAGGGCACCCCGAGCCAGCTCGGTCCTGGGGTTGGGGGGGAGCTTCATCATTGCACTTGAACAAGGAAAGGGACAAACGGCCGCCCATCTTCTCCCTTTCGAATCCTCCCTTCCCACTCCCCCGCCATCTCCCTTTCTCAGGGCTCCTGGGGCCAGGCAGGTCCCACAGGGGCACCAGGGACGTGATTGCCAACAGCAGAGGAGGGTGGGGGGTGCCAGGGACGCTCTGGGGTGCTCACTAGCAAAACTCTTAATTCCAAGAAAAATAGATGAATAGAAAACTCCTGCCCTCCCGGCCCGTGTCTGCTGGGAGAGCAGGTCCGGCTCCCCACCCGTGGAGGCAGGCTGTCCCAGGCCGGCCCGACACCCGGGCTCTTTGGTATGTGACTGGGGCAGGGAGAGAAGGGAGGGGAGGGGAGGGAACCGGGCAAGCGCCTGCACGGGCACACGGGTGGGAGGAGGAGCAGGAGGGTCACTGTCACAGCAGGGGGAGGGAGGCACGGCTCCAGCCGGGCGGGAAAGGGGACCTTATTCAGTAGCTTTGGCATCGCCGGCGTCCGCCTTGCCGTCCACTTCCTCGTCAGAGCATTCTCCAGGGCCTTTCCGGGCTACCCGGCGGGGCACGACAAAGGGCAGGTCCCCTCGCCTGTGGAGGGCACGAGGTGTCACAGAGGGCTCGGGGGGCGCCGGGATCCCCCCGGCCCCATCCCAGCCTGGGCCGCGGAGCCTCACCTGAGCTTGTTCTTGAGGGAGCTGACTTCGCGGTTCATGGCGTCGGCCGTCTCAGTGGCATCCTCCAGCTCTCTCTGAAGCTTCCTGCGGGACGCATTGGCCCGCTGAGCTTCCTCCTCAGCCTCCTCCAGCTGCCGTTTCAGCTGCTTCAGCCGCACGGTCACCTTGTCGGCCTGCGGAGAACACAGCAGGGCGGTCACGGGCCGCCGAGGTACCGGAGGGCCCATTGGGGCTCTGGGGGGTCGAGGACACCCACCTGGTCCTTGTACTGCTCTGCGTTGCGCCGCTCGTCGTCCACTTGCAGAATCACATCCTTGAGCTTCTTCTCAGCGCGCCGCACCTGCTTGCAGGCCGCCTGGCGCTCCCTGTCACCCAGAAAGGAGGTGGTCAGCCAGGGGTCTGTGGGGGGGCTTTAGCCCCACCATTTTGTAGGGACCAGCCCTCAGGCCCCCCACCCCCAGCCAGAGTGAGGCTGATCCTCATACTTGGTCTCGTTGTCCAGCTGCTCCTCCAGCTGGGCGATCTTGGCCTCCAGGGCGGTGATGGACGCCTTGTACTTGGACTTGACCGTGCTTTCCATCTCCTGCAGCTTCACTTTGAGCTCCTTGTTCTGCCGCTCCAGCTGCTGGCGGGCGTTCTCATTCTTCTGGCCGTGGCTACGTTCCATGTTCAGGTCAGTATTGATCTGGTCAATCTGAGGGAGGGAAGATGGGTCACTCTAGAGCTCGTGAGGGGACCTGGGCGCTGGGCAACATGGGAAAGTCGGAGAAGGTGATCAAAGCTGCCCTGGCCAGGAGACCAGCTCTGTGCTTACTGCCCCCAAGAAGGGCAGCTGACCCTGGCCACAGACACCACTGTAGCCCCTGAGAGCCCCTTCTCCCCTTCCTCCAAGGCCTAGGGTGTCTCCAGCAGGGGAGCAAGGTAATGGCTGGGCACACACCTGGAGGTTGGCTTTCTTGAGCCGGTCGTTGATCAGCTCTGTGTTGCCCTGTTCCTCCTCCAGCTCCTCCTCCAGCTGGGCAATGCGGGCCTCCAGGCGTCGCTTCTCCTCCAGGGCCAGGGCTCTAGGGGAACAGAGGCACCAGGCTGTGTCCCAGGCCTCTGAGAGCGCAGCCCCTGCCTGCCCTCCCAGCCAGCCCACCCTCCCCACTCACCCTTTGCCACTGCTGTTGGCGATCTCATCAGCCAGCTCATCCCTCTCCTGCTGGGCCTGACGCTTGGCACGCTCTGCAGCTGCCAGTTCCTGAAACGGGTAGGCCCGGGACCTTAGGCGTGCCATAGTCCCATCTTCCACACAGCCCCAGGCCTGCCTCTTCCTGGAGGCCTCTTAGGTCCACCCCCCACAGTGGTCACCTCCAGTCTGGCCCCCAGCCAGGTTGCTGTTGGGTGGGTATTGCTGACGTCTCGGGCCGGTCAGGAGAGGGGCCTGGACCCAACACCCTGGGACAGCCCCGGAAGGGCTTTGGCCCTCACCCAGACGGCTGCCCTTTCAGACCCTTTGGGCAACTCTCAGGGCATAGTCCTCATCCCTCCAGGCCCCTCCATCCAATCCTCACGTGGCACACTCTGGACCCCTGGCCATCCTGGCTTCCACCCCCAGCCCGGTTTGGCAATGTGATGAGCAGACTCTAGTGGCCCAGAGGTGACCTGAGCAGTGCCTGGCAGTGCTTGATGGGGCATCAAGGAAACACATTCTCTACGTTCACAGTCAGCTCAAACAGGGCGGCCTTGACCTTTCCTGTGGGGGATCTTCCAGACTGGTGAAGTGGCTCTGGTCAGCCTCCCTCCCACCACACTGAAAAAGCCCCTTTTCAGGCCGACTACAACTAGTTCTGATCAGACCTTGGAGGTGAGCACCTGAGACAGATGCCAGAGGCCCAGGCCACCTTTGCTTTCTGACTCACCTCCTGCAGCTGGATCATCTCTGCCTCCATGGACTTGAGCTTCTTCTCGTTCTCCTTGGACTGGGCTAGGATCTCCTCTCGGGAGGCCCGAGTGTCATCCAACTCCCGCATGTAGTCCTTCATCTGGGCCTGGGGTGGGGGGCAAGATGGTCAGTGGTTGGCACCCCCAAGCCACAGGCTGCCCCGGACTGAAGCCCCCACTGCTTCCCAGCCCAGAGGTGGGCTCCCACCTGTAGCTTGCGTAGCTGCTTGATGGCCTCATCCCGGCTCTTGTTGGCTGAGTCAATGTGGGCCTCCAGATCCTTCAGGTCCATCTCCAGCTTCTTCCTGGCAGCCACAGCCACAGACCGCTGTTTCCGCTCGTCTTCCAACTCAGCTTCCATCTCCCGAACCTTGGTGGGAAGGCACAAAAAAGGAGCTAAGCCTCCCTGACTCCCAAGCTGGCCTACAGGTACAATCCCATGCACACCCCAGTCCCTCTCAGAAAGAGATACTGAGCAATGGAAACGATTCAAGAATATTGGGGAAGAAGAGGGCCCCTCTTACAATCAGGAGGAGCCAGCTGGACAGAGGCCCCCCAGTAAGAGGGATTTGGTGGTGCTTCCCTCCTAGGGTATTCCAGTCTGTAATAAGGCTCTTCCCACTGACAGGAGAGATGGAGCAGATGCAGGAATCTGAACCTGAGGGAGGGAGCTTGGGGGCTCAAGGCAGGGAAGGAGCCTCACCTGCCGGACCAGCTGTTTCTTCTTCTCCTCACTCTGCTCATCACGGCCCTGGAGGTCCCGTTCAAATTGGGCCTTGAGGGCCTGCAGGTTCACTTCGAGCCGTAGCTTGGCATCCTCAGTGGCCTGGAGCTCATCTTCCAGCTCCTCCAACTGGGTCTTCATCTCTTCCACCTGCTGCTCTAGGGCCCGCTTGGACTTCTCCAACTCATGGACCTGTAGGCCAAGGACAGGGCTCAGGGCTGGGATGCCCCACCCACTGCAGGCTCTGGGGAAGGGGGCCAAACCAGTCAGGGATGCCCCTGTGTGGCAAATTTCAGAGATGTCTAAGCAATGTTCATCTCCAGACTTTGGGGCTCAGATGGATTGCCCCTACAAGCCTCACCCATGCTGGGGACATGACCTAATGCTGCTGGTAGGGGAGAAATGGGGGGAGGGGCACTGGTCAAGCCAAAGGGAGCCCAAGACCAGGCCTCTGGGTTCCCGGCTGGTCTTTCTGGTCTTTCTCTAATTCTTGTTTTTAAAGACCACGTATTTTCTCTGAAACTGTGAAGAAATTCCAAACTTTCTTCCTCGGGTCAGTTTTCTTTTGAAATGTTCCAACCTAGGGGGCAGCTGGATAGCTCAGTGGATTGAGAGTCAGACCTAGAGACAGGAGGTCCTAGGTTCAAATCTGGCCTCAGACACTTCCTAGCTGTGTGACCCTGGGCAAGTCACTTGACCCCCATTGCCTAGCCCTTACCACTCTTCTGCCTTGGAGCCAATACACAGTATTGATTCCAAGAAGGAAGGTATGGGTAAAAAAAAAATTTTTTTTTAAATAAATAAATAGTCCAACCTAGCCAAGTGTGAAGGACCCTTAATGACCTTTTGTTTTCCCTGAAAATCTGCTGCTAAGGTAATGTGCTTTGCACTTAAATCAGAATGATTAAGACAAAGTCTGCAAAGATGGCCAATCCCTAACACAGGAAATAACTGACTTCCACCCAAGAAAAGTCCCACACAGGTGAATAGCAAGACACTGGTGGGGTGAGGGGAAGACCTTTGCATCACACCACCAAAGGTTCAAATCAGGGTAGACCACCTGCACCTGGCTGGGTCATGGCTGCACCCCAGTATCCATCCTGCTTCTCTAGCCTGGATCCCTTCCAAGGTCAGCTCGTATTCCTCAGTCTCTTGACAACCTGCCTCGCAGACCACAGCTGAGGGCAGCTGATACCAGAACTAGTACCAGGCCCCACTGGCCCCAAAGCACACCCGTCCTCCCTCCCATCTGCACATGCTACCCCTCTGTGCTGCTGACCCCTAGGCATATGCACAGCAGGGTGGAAAGCACAGGAAACTCTGAGCCCAGGGACTCACACTCTTGCCAACGTCATCCTTGGAGCTCATCAGGTCCTCCATCTCAGTACGGAACTGTTTGTTGAGCCGCTCCAGCTCAGCCTTCTGCTCTATGGCCTCCTCCAGGGCCCGGGCCAGAGACAGGGCTTTGGTCTCCTTCTCCCGCGCCTCAGCCTCAGCCCGGTCCCGCTCCTCGGCATACTTGGCAGAGATGGTCTTCTCCTCTGCCAGAAGCTAAGAGATGACATGCCATCACCACCTGGTCAGTGCCCTGGGGATGGCTTCCCTTCCCAGCTGGGAGGGCAGGGGCAGGGCAGGCTCACCCACCTGGTCAAATTTCTTTTGCTTCTTCTCCAGATTGGACACAATCTGCCTCTGGTGGTCCAGGTCCACAAGAAGGTCATCCAGTTCCTGCTGCAGCCGAGTCTTGGTCTTCTCCAGCTTGTCATAAGCAGCAGCCTTCTCCTCATACCTCTGACTCACCCCCTCCAGGTCCTTCTGTAACCTCCTCTTGGTTTCCTCCATGGACTCCAGGCAGCCCACACCATCATCCATCTTCTTTTTCATGTCAACCACCTGAGGGCAAAAGAGGCACGATCAGCCTAAGTGAGCCCAGCGGCCTGGGTTCTGAGGCTACTGCATCCCACCTGGAGAGCAAGGTCTCAATCACAGCCAGATCACAGGCCCTGGCAAGGAGTCACGGTTAGTGACGTCTCCAAATAATTCCCTCCATCCTTGGCCATGGAAGGATGAGCTTTCCCTCCTGGTCTGAGAAGTCAGGGAGAAAGGTTCCAGGGGGGTGAAGTTCCTTACTCATAGACATGCCCCAATTTCAAACTGAGCTCAATTTTTGCTGAATAAATGTGAAGGTTTGTCCTGAAAGATCAGAGACCAAGAAACCCAACCCCTTCACTTGAGAGTCAAGGGGCCTGAGGCAAGGGCTTCCCTACTATCAATATTTTTCCTCCTAGCTAATGCCAGAGGGATGGTGCATAAAGGAAAGTTGCCCTCTTTAATTGATGGGAAGAAAGCAGCCCCTTTCCTAACTTCAGAAACAAAACCCCAAGCAGGCCCAGAAATGGGCCTTTGATGAGGATGAAGGCTCTCAGGCCCTCCTTGGGGATAGTTACCTCTTTCCAAGTTGGCTCCTGGGGGAAAGGGAGCCAACAGACCACCCTTGAGGGTGGAGTGGGAGAATAGAGCAGTGGCAGTACCCGCCTCCTCCAGCCCCAGCACCCCATACCTGGGCATGGAGGGTAGCAATCTGCTTCTCCAGATTCCGCTTGGCTTCCTCTTCCTCCTCCAGCTGCTCCCTCAAGGTACCCTTTTCATCCTCGGTCTGCTTCAGTTTGGTGCTCAAGCTCAGCTTCTGCCGAGTCTCCTCCTGCAGCAATTCCTATGGACAAAGAAGGACAGGCTACAGTGGTCCCCTGCTCCCCACACTGGGGTCAGCCTGCCTTCATTGGGACATCAGCAATGGAGGAAACTGCCTCCATCCATACAGAGCAGTATGTGCCCGAAGCTGAGGTCAGCTCTCTGACCATGAAGGCACGATGGCCCTCTAGACAAAAAGCCAAAGTGATCTCGAGGACACAGTGCCAGCCCCTGGCCCAAGCCCCACTATAGCAGGAGAACAGGGGAGAAGATGGTCACTAGGTGAGAAATAAGGACATCTCAGGCAGCTCTGAAGTTGAAGCCCTGGGTTGTACACTCACCTGTGTGTCTTGAAGCTGAGACTCCAGAGCGGAGAAGTCTTTAGCCAGCTTGCTGGATTTGCTGTCTGATTGATTTAGGAGGCCTGTGATATTATCCAGCTCAACCTGGCACACAAGAAGAGACCCAAAGTAAGAGCCTGGCCTAGGCACCCTGCACCACCCAGGCTCCCTCCATGGACACCAGAGAGCCTGATCTCAGGACCATCCCACAGCTGGGTCAAAGCAAAGTGGCCATCAAGGGCCTGTTCTCAAGCCACTGTTAAAAGCCTAAGTTTCTAGAACCTGACCAATGATCCTTTCAACATTAAATGTTTTCACTGCCAATATAAAATCTCTATCAGATTGCCTACTGATGGGGGAAGAGAGGAGGTAGAGAGGACAGAGGGTCAGAAGAAGGGAGGGAATTTGGAATTCAAAACTTAAAAAGGCAGAAACATGTTGAATGTAATTTGTTACACAGAATTTGTGAGAGATTTGAGCTTCATTAATTCCACTTCTCAAGCTTATTTCTCTTATTTCCCTAGTTTGGGGGAGGTGGGAAGAAATCAGATTTTCTTAATTGAAAAAGATCTCCCTACAATGGCATTAACATTTACTCATGGGAGGGGGGGTAGGGGAGAAGAAAGAGAGCAATGGCCTGAATCTCTGACTGTGCTGGATACAAGAATCATCCTGGAGTATTAACTCCCTACCTTGATTCCCCCTCCACCACCACCCTCCTCCTCCTTGTCCAAGGTCATATAGCTAGTGTATGTTACAAGAAGGAACCAATTCTTCATGGCTCTGAGGCCAACCACATCTCAATGGGCTTGTACTCTGTATCTTGGCACTGGGGACACCAAGTCAACAGGCCCTTGCCCTGAGGGGGCAAAGGAATGTACCGTGTTCACAGCTGTGTAAGTAGAGGGCAGGCACCCCCAAATCCCAAGTTAATGGGGGAAGAGAGGAAGGTTTGAGAGCACTGGCAAGACTTGGAGAAATAACCAAGTCAGTCTCTCCAAAGACCCCATGGTAACGAGGGAGAGCTCTGGGGTCAGCTGGGCCAATGGGTCATTTCATAGAACAGGGAAACCATTTCATTCTAATGTGTGGAGTGGGAGACGACAAAGAGTACTCAGCCTGGAAAGTTGGGTAGGAGCCAAGATGAGGAAGGGCCTTGGAGGGGAATTTATTTTTTAGTTAAGATGGAACGGGGAGTCCCAAAAAATTCCTTGAGCAGGAAGCCTTTTGGTCAGAACACCTCAGGAGAATCCTTTTGGATGCAAATGGGTGGGGATAGACCTCAGTCTATGGGTAAAATGAGGCAGGGAGGACCAGTCAATAGACACCAGGCAACAGTGTGGGCAAGAGGGGATGAGAGTCTGGAATAAGGCGGGGTTGGACCCAGGAATAGAGAGAACAGAGTGATCAGAGAAGGAATAACCTGGCAACTGAGAGGATGGGGCAGTGAGGAGGAATGGACTCCAAGATGCCTCCCAGACCCTCAAATTTGGGTGTGTGGCAAAGCCGTGGAGTTCTGGACAAACTCCAGTGAAGGAGGATCATTTAGAGGAAAAGTCCGCTTAGGACATGTGGAATCTATGAGACAACAAGGTGGAGAGGCCTAGCAGCAACAGCTGCAGATTGAGGAGTGAATCTTGCAGAAGTTGGACAAGTTGGACAAGCCCATGTCCAAGGGATTCGCAGCATAAAAATCAAAGGCATGGAGGCTGAAGAGATCATGGAGAGACAGGGCTCCAGTGTGACAGTGCCGAATGGCACAAAAGGATCACTGTGCCACAAAACACCCAAAAGGCAGAGTGCTTGCCAGGGTCACCACATAACAGTGACCTTGGCACAGAAGCTGAGATAGGAGATGACATGTGGGAAGGGGCACCAGGGGAGGACAACTGAAAACTGTAGCAAAGAAGTCACTCACTGGATTAGGAGAGGATGCAAACAAACGGGGAGGAGACAGGCCAAGGAACAGAGTTAAAGCCACTGAGGATGTCCAGAGCATCCCAGGGTGCCAGTCCAGGACACTCCTGCCCATCCCCCTATGCCCCCCATGGCACACCCACCTGTAGCTTGGTGACCTTGTCAGCCAGCTCAGTCCGCACCCTCTCGCCTTCGGTGAGCTTCACCTGCAGCTCCTGCAGCTGGGTTTCTACCTTCTTGCGCTTGTGCTCAGAGTCCCCTTTGCCTTGCAGAAGGGCCTTCACCTCGTTGGAGAGCTCCGCACGCTCGCTTTCCAGCGCCTGCTTGGCCTTCTCCAGGTTGGCTTTCACCTGGGGAGGAGAAAGTTGACACCAGGGCAAGGGGCCTGCATCATCAACAGAAATCAGACAAGATGGCCCCAGAACAGGGCGCCTCACTCAAAAGGCCTGGCAGATAGCACCAGAAGGGGCTGAGACCTCCCCAGCCCAACTCCCAATATAGCCTAGCACCCCCCCATGGGAGAAGCCAGGGCCAGGGCATTGGTGAATGGGGAGCTCACAGGGCTCCTTGCAACAGCTTCTGGCTGAGTCTGGGGCAGATATTCTCTGCAGCTCCTAGTGTTGCCCTCTGGGGCCAAAGGACCCTTGTGCCTCTTCCATAGGGCAGCCTTCAAATCTAGCCACATCAGAAGGGAGTGTGGTTTGGTGGTGAGGGAAGCCGGTTTGGTTTAGCAGCTCACCCTCTTACCAGGAGAGGTTGGCTAAGTGGCATCACCTTCCTGGGTAGCCCAGTGCTCTTAGCCCTAAAGCTAAGGCCCCAGATGGCATGGATTAGAAGTTTTCCCCAGCCTAGGGGCTGACTCTTCCTCTGAAATCTGCACATGCAGTTGGCCTCCCAAGCACTGCCAGACTACCATGCCAGCATGGTCAGGGCTTCCATACCCGCTTGGTTTGTTCCAGCTGCTCAGCCAGCTCCTCCACAGCCTGGGAGTGTTTCTGCCTCATCTCCTGAATCTGGGCTTCATGGGTCTTGGCTTCATCATCAAGAGTCTTCTTCAGAATGTTTACCTCCTGTTCCCGCTTTGACCTGGGCAGAGAAAGGTCAGTTCCTTACTCTGGGCTAAGGCAACCCAGTGACTGTCTCTTCCTAGGGAAACCCTGCACAAGGGACTGGGCACCTGCTGTAACCCCACTTCCACCCCTACACCCCTGTGTGCCCAGGGGCCTTCTCCTCCAGCCCACACACACTCACTGATGGGAGT
The DNA here is from genome assembly GCF_027887165.1 of Monodelphis domestica. Classification (NCBI taxonomy): domain Eukaryota; kingdom Metazoa; phylum Chordata; class Mammalia; order Didelphimorphia; family Didelphidae; genus Monodelphis; species Monodelphis domestica. The sequence goes on from NC_077231.1 coordinate 98,991,661, forward strand.
GACTCAGAGGCCCTGTGGGGGTTTCCAAAAAGCACTGCCTGGCTGGGCCCCTAGGAACTACAGGTGTCCTACCCCCATCCCCTTCCCCTGAGGGTCCCTCAGAAAGGTTGCCCACTGTCCACCTGAGCTCCTGCTGGGCAGCAGTGGAATCCAGAGTGTCCTCCAGTTCAGTCTTGAGAGCCTCTAGCTCCTCTCCCAGATCCCGTTTCTGCTTTTCAGCCTTATTCCGGGAAGCCCGCTCAGACTCCAGGTCCTCCTGAAGCTCAGAGATCTGGGATTCCAGCTCCCGGATCTTCTTCAGGGCCATGTTCTTTTGAGCTGCTTCCTCCTCAACTCTGAAAGAGACCAGTGACAGCACATCAGGGCAAGGACAGCTTCCCTTGACACAGAACCGACCCACTGCTAGGGCCTGGCCACAGAGGTGCAGTTCCAAGAGCTTGCATCACCCTCCAAAGATAGACCCCCATTCCAGGCCCGCAGATCATCTTTTCCCACAAAAAGGCCTGGCCTTGCTCCATCTTGCCATCATCCGGCCCCCTCAGCTTGTGGGATCTCTCACACTGTCCTCCCTCCTCCTGCCTTGGACCCACTTGCTCCCGTCCTGATGCCCTGCTTGGGTGGTACCCGCTGGGTCTGATTGCTTTCTTCCCTCCAATCCTCCTTCTTCCCCTCCTGGTCTCACCCAGGGCTGACTTTCTATGTGAAGCTTCTCTGACCTCCTCCCCCTTTCCTCTTGGTCCACTTTCCTCTCTCTTAAAACTGTTACTTGTCTGTCTTTCTCCTTTATTCACTCCTAGGGTTTGGGAAAGGAAGACCTGAGCCAGCTCTGAGCATCCCAGGGAGCAAACCCTGCTGCCTTGATTTCCATAGGGAAATTGTGAGGTGAGGACTCTCAAGGCCACAGTGCAGGTGAAGAGATGGCAGGCCTCGGAGCTAGGGGAGCACACAGCCTGGGCCCTCACCTGGCCAGGGCAGCCTGGAGCTCCTCTTCTTTCTTGGCCAGCTGCATCTTGAGCTCAGCTATCTGGGCCTGCAGCTCAGCAATCTGGTCGTTCAAGTCCGTGGAGTCTCCCTCCAGCTTCCGCCGGGTCTTCTCCAACTCCTGCCGCTGCTTCTCCTCCCTGCGCAGGCGTTCTGAGGGGCAAAAGAGAGGAAAGGTGGATGTGTTGTGGCCATCTCTCTAAGATGAGGTGATGAACCACAAGACTCATGGCAATAAGGAGTGCCATCAGCAGCACAGCCTTCTTCAGGACATCAAGCAGGCCAGACCAGGCCTCAGGCAACTTGCTCCAGCTGCATTCTCTCCCAGAGAAGTGGCCCTCTGGCAGAAAATGTTGTCTGTCTCCCCCACTCCCAAACCTCATGAAAACCAAGTGCAATGACTCTAATCCTGGGCTTTGCTTGTTGGATGGATAATAGGAACAACAACAAGAATAATTCACAGAGTGTTCCCTTTAATGGTCCCAAACCCCTCCTAGGCCAGGGTCTGGTCTCCACCCTCTTACCTTCCAGATCGGTGATCATGGCCTCATGCTTGTTCTTCAGTTTGGCCAGGCTCTTGGACTTCTCCTCCTCTTCTGTGAGATTGGTGGTGAACTCTGATATTCTGTCCTCCAACAACTTCTTCTCCTGCAGGGGATAGCAATGTGCCCTGAGTGAGGTCCCCTCACTCACACTTCTGCTTTCCCTGGGTGCAGTTATCTATGCTTAACTGAAAGTGCCACTGCAGCTGCCGTAGGCTCTTCTGCTTTCCCTTTCCCTTTTTTGGGGGGAGGTAGGACTGGGACATCTCAGATTGCTGAACCACAGGGTGGGGAGAACTAGCATATCTATACGAGACCAGCTAACATTTGCTTATATCTGTGGCTTTAGCCATCTACAGTAGGCCTTGGAATGTATCCCCAGGGGATACAGGAGCCCTACTGTATTTGGTCTCGAAGATTCCCTTCTTCTAGGCCTCAAGAGAATTCCTAGAGGCAACCTGCCCCAGGAGAGTAAAGACACTGGGAATCAGGATTCAATGAGTTGATTCTCCCAGGATTGGAGCTCTGGCCAGCAGACAGAAGCTTGTTTCTGCAGTGGGGTGCAGCTCCTGACACCTGGTCCCCAGGGCTCCTAGTTCTGCCCAGGGCAACTAGCAGAACAGAAAAGGCCAATCCCACTTCCACAAGCAAACCTTTCCCATCTATGAAGACAGCTTTTCTTTCTCTAGTTTCTAGTTTCCATCCCTGCCATTCATACAGTAGAATGGGAGGCCCCCAGCCCTGCCCAAGGTACTCCCCTCCAGCTGATAGCACCAGGAGGAACTCTGCTGGCTGCACAACCACTCTCAATTCCAGCACCAAGCTAGAGCTGTTGGGCCAAATCCCCAGACAAACCTCCCTGGGTGACGGAAGCTGTTCCACCTATCTCCAGAGATGGCCTCGGAGGCACCGGCTGGGCTAGGCCTCCCCATGCCCTGGGCACAGGCTTCAAGCGGCTGCAGGCCAGCTCACCTTGGCAAGTTTGCAGTTCTGGTCTTCCAGGATAATCTGATCCTCCTCGAGCTTCTTCAGCTTGGCTTCTGTGGTCACCTTTTCCAGTTGTAGCTTTTGCCTGGCGCTCTCCTCTTCCTCTAGCTGTTCTTCCAGCTCCTGAAAAAGGGCCCCAAGACAATAGGAATGGACCACCAGCTCACCTGGTCCTTCTCATTCATCCCTTCATTCAAATGAAAGTTCCTCAAGGACATATTTATATTCCTAGCATACAGTAGGCGTTTAGATGTATTCTAATGGGAAATGTTTACAAAGCCTTCCCAGGCTTTAACCCCAACCCCCCCATTTCCTGGGTTTCAGGTGGGCAGGAAGATGCCCTTAAACATACTGGCTCCCTGGGCTCTCTCACCTGGATGTTCTGTTGCATTTTCTTCTTTTCTGTTTGCAGGTGTTGACAGCGCTCCTCCTCTTCCTCCACCCTGGCCTCCAAGTCATGGCAGATCTCCTCGAGCTCCTGCTTCTTGGCAGTCAGGCGGGCCCTCAACTCCTCGGCCTCAGCACAAAGCTCCGTCTCGGCCTGGAGCTGTTCCTGTAGCTGTAGTTTCTCTGCCATCAACTACCAAAGACACCCCAGAGATCCAGGATCAGTCTATTAGCAGTGGTCATCCTCCCACCTCGCTCCTTCAAAGGGAGCTCACTAGCCTTGGCCCCCAACACCCGGGAATGAACTGAGTCATGAATTCTTACAGCGACGCCACTTGCGGAATAGTGTCCCTAAAGGGGCCTCACCTCCAAAAGGCCGAGTCAAAGACCAAGTTGGTCTAGGGCACCAAAACAAGAGCAAGCTGACTATAACAGGGGTTGAAGTGTCTGGTGAAGTCCAACATTAGGGCAGCTGACAATAAAAACTACTGAGGACACTGGGCAAAGAGGCACAAAAGTTCCTTAGGGTGCAGGTAGGTGGCTCAGTGAATTGAGAGCCAGATCTAGATGTGGGAGGTCCTGAGTTCAAATCTGACCTCAAACATTTCCTGGTTGTGTGACCTAGGAAAGTCATATAACACCTGTTACCTAGCCCTTAGTGCTCTTCTGCCTTTGAACCAATACAGAGTATTGATTCCAAGATGGAAGCTATGAGCTTTGTTATAGGTTCTGTAGGACTGGAGCTGTGTGCCATTCAGTTTGCTGTCTCCCAGTGGCTAATGCATTTAGCAAATCTTGAATTCCATTAGCCACAAAGCCTCTTTTCCAATTACTCTTTAATCAAGGTAAAAAATGGAAAGTTGCAATCACTGCTTTGAGCCTGCAGGCCACAGCTAAGTGATAAAGGCTCCCAAGTGGCTGGTGCTCAGACCCTTTGGGAGTGGCTGTGGGCACTCACCTGAGATTGCAGGGTCTCCATTTCAGTCAGTCTGTTCTCTGCTGCCAATTGCTTCTCTTTAACCTTCACCAGTTCCTCCTCCTTGGCCATCATCTCTTCTTCCTGTCTGCTGACTTGGAGCAGGGGCTTGACCTAGAGAGACACAAATCAGAATCAACAGGCACATCAGCCCTCCAGTCCAGGGCCGGGAACACTCTCAGTCCATGCTGGAGCCTCTGCCTTAGCCCAGGGGTCATGGGCATCCAGCACCAAAAACACCTGGAAACACGAACTCCTCGAGATTTTGTTACTATGGATACTCTTACCACCCCTCTGTGCATCAGTGGGCAGCAAGATTGTGCACTTAGCAGGGTTGGTCTCCCAAGAAAGGACAAGGCCTATTGTTGACCCCAGCCAACACTAGAAGGAGCTGGCAAGGAAAGGCTCCCCCAGGCACATCCTCATCTCATCTCAGAGAAGGGCCGGAGAAGGAATTTGTTCAAGGTTCAAGAAGGCCACCTCTCGGGTCCTGCAGGTATCCCATGTGTCAGTGGGTGCCAGTCTCCCAGCCACCATCCCTGAGGTTCACTGAGCTCAGACCGAGTCAGTGTCCCAAACCCCTTCTCAGCCCACCTTGGTGAAGAGGCGCCACCACTGCCAGTTGCGGAGTTTCAAGTAGGCTGCACAGTTGCGCTGGAGCACCTTCATGGCCGTCAGCTGCTGCTGCCTCTTGGCAAAGGCCCTGGGCCAACAAGCATAGAGTGAGGCCTGGTGCCCCAAGGGCTACAGGCTTCCCAGGATCTGCTGGCTCCAAGCTTCCCCCCCTTAAAGAAAAATGACTGAGCTTGAAGCCAGGAAAGAATGGGGTCAATGCTGGCCTCAGACTCAATGTGGCTATGTGACCAACAGCCAGTCACTTGGCTTTCCTCCTCTATGTAACGAAGGGCATTAATGGGCCCCTTCTAGCTCGAATTCCATAATACAGAATTATGCCTATGCAAGTCTACGGCCAGTGGACACCTTACCCCCACCAACTAATAGCCCTGAAGGTGGCCGTGTAACTGCCCATCAAGGGGTGTGTCCCACACTGAGAGCCTCTATTTCCCAACCACGCATCTGGACTTTGCTTTGAGTAAAACTTCCTCCAGAAAATATTTCTTAAAACTGAATGTGGCACCAGCCACAGCAAGTAAAACCTGGAGCCCCCTACCCAGGTGGGCCTTGCTTGTTCCCAGGCTAATTAACCCATAGCAGCCAGCTATGCCTCTCTGCTAATTAGGACCTTAGGATTTCAGCCCCGAGCACTAACAGCTGCTATGTCTAGCAGGCTCAGGGCTCTCCAGCAGCTTCCTTCCCAAGGGAAATGAAATGACAGGAAGGGCCCAAGCAAACAATGGTTGGGGGGAGGTCAGCATACTTTCTGGCCAGATAGCCCCTGCAGCAGGCCTGGAAGCCTATGATGACATCTGTGATCTTCAAATCTCTCTCCTCTTCCAGGTGAGCAAGGACCCCAGCTCGGAAAAAGACTTTGCTCTGTCCAATGCGATACAGGTTGCTGTCGAGTTCTAAGGCTTTGATCTAAAGGACAGAAGATGACACTTTACTCTCCACCACGGGGGGGGGGGGGGGGGGGGGGGGGGGGGTCTGGGTCTGTTTCTGGATGCTCATCTTTGCAAGGCACATTGAGGCACATCTCTTGCTCCCTTTACTCCCTGCCTCTCCTGCCTCTTGCAGGCCAAGGAGAGGAGAAGGGGAATATGCATTCTTAGCACAGTAAGGGGAAGGAGATGTACCAACAAGGGGGAGAGAGGGTCCCTCTGATGCCCCCCCTACAGATATACTGTGAGCTCTGTGATGGCAGAGATAACAGAGCTGTCTACCTTCCCTAGTACCTAAAGCACCAGGATTCTTCTGCCCAATTAAAAGCTCCAAGGTTAGACCCTGGAAGTCCTGGTGAAGGGCCATAGAGAAAGCAGGGGGGACAGAGGAGGGCCAAGCTATGATTCTTCTTTCCTCTCTGAAATGCTTGACATTCACTCTACATTCACATGTAGAGCTAGAGTGGGAAACCTGAGGCAAACTGGTAGAATCCTCCTTCTCTTCCTCCTCCCTTGTAACTTTTAACATACCCATGCCCACACTCTTTAAGTTCTCAAGTAATTTAGCAATCTGAGACAACAGGAAAGCAGAGAGGGAAGGAAGGCTGGAAGGAGGGGAGAAGGAGAGGAAGGGAGGGAGGGTTTCAACCCCAACCCTGCTGCTAATTTGCCCAATTTCATATCACTGGCCACTTGACTTCCCTTTCTGTAAAATGGGAAGAATTACCTGCCCAACTTACCTTGTGAACTGCTGTGAATATCAAAGGATCCTACACTTAAAAGAGCCCCCAGCCCTAGTGCTTCCCCTTCCTTTTATAGGAGACTGAGAGGAAAAGTCTGGGTACTCTCACTGAACCACACTAGGCTTCCCGTCAAATGAGAATATCTCCAGCTATGAAACATTATACAAACATAGGAAACCCCTGTGGTGGCTCTCTAGCAAGAACAGTGCTAAAGAGTGAGATGGCAGCATTCCAATATCAGCCACTACTCTTGGGTGTCCTTGAACTCCCTGGGTCTCAGTTTCACCCTCTATAAAAGGGGTTAGGCAAGGTGAAATCCAAGTTCCTATCCAGCTTGGGGTCTTTTGACCTATTTGACCATCATGAGTCTCACTGCCTACCTGGCACTACAAGGAAACAGGCATGGTCTGACTGGCATTATGAGCATGTGGATCTACAGAGAGGAAGGAAGAGGAATTGGTAGCCTGACTTACCATCAACACACATGCCTGTTTTCCATCCATGAAACCTTTAGGGATTGAATTTGGAGTCAGGATCTCATATCTGAAGAAGAAATTACATTATTACAGATTAGACCTAATGGCCTCGTTTCTAAAATGCATTCTATCAGAAGTATGAAAATCATAAAAGAATTTGAGAGGAAAGTATGAAATGGGTCAGAGAAAAGAGAATCAGAAGATCTCAGATCTTCTACATGTGAGATGGTAGATGCTTCCCAGGAATCCAAGAGCCCAGGGTAGGACTGGTGAGTTACCTCCCATCACAGGCCAGTGATAGCCCCTATAATCCAAGAGATAAGCCATCAGGAGATGAACAAAGGGTTCTTAAAAAGGAACTGCAAAGTATTTCCAACCCCATGAGAAAGAATGTTCCAAATCACTAATAACAAATGCAGATCAAAAGAGTCTAGGTCTCATCTCACACCCTACAGTCTGGCAAAAATGGCCAAAGTCAATGCTGAAGGTGCTCTGAGAAGAGAGGCACAGTGAAACATTGTTGGCAGAGTTGTGAAATAGTTAAACCCTTTTGAAAAGCAATTTTAAATTATAAGAATAAACTCTCTGACAAAGACTCCATTACTGGGTTTATACCCCAAGGAAGCCAATGATAAGAAAAAAGTTCCCATTTACTCTAAACTATAGCTAAGAATTAGAAACAAAGCTGTTTGTTTAGAAAAAAAATTAGAAACAAAAAGTCAAGTGAGTAATGGTTTAATTGTGGGACATGAATATAATGGGATATTCTGGTGCTATGTGGATGTGTGTGAAGACAGAGAAGTCTGGAAAGAGCTACATTAACTGATGCAGAGAGAAGTTTGCAAGAAAACCATCTACCAGTGAGAACAATGATTAAAATGGAAAGAATGACGACACTCCAAAATCAAAACCTGTACAGATCAGGCAAGGACTGGGATGAAAAGGTATGACTAGAGAAGGGAGGCACCATAAGGTCTATAGGATACACACTTGGGGACTTTCTCATGTATTGATCAATTGTAGCTGTCAGCTATGCTGACTTTTCCTCTTTTTAAAAAATGCCATTTGTTAATGGAAGGGGATGAAGGAATAATTAAGATAATTATGTTGTTGCAAAAAAACTGAAAACCCTCAAGAAAAGCTTTAAAAAGAAGTGTTGGAGGGGGGAAGCTGGGTAGCTCAGTGGATTGAGAGCCAGGCCTAGAGATGGGAGATCCTAAGTTCAAATTTGGGCTCAGATACTTCCCAGCTGTGTGACCCTGGACAAGTCACTTGACCCTCATTACCTAGCCCTTCCCACTCTTCTGCCTTGGAATCAATACACAGTATTGACTCCAAGACAGAAGGTAAGGGTTTAATTTAAAAAAAAGAAGAAGAAGAAGAAGAAGAATTGGAGAAGTGAGATGTTTCCACTGCTCCCTCCTAGAGATGCTCAGGTAATTGAAAGGGACAACAGGAGTAGATACCATGGTGACTGGGTATCAACGCAGCCTCAGGAGTATAGGCTCAAAAGCACTGCCATGTATGACTGCCTAACTTTCCATTCAGGTTCCTTGAAGCCTCCCATGTCTGGGCTGAGCCTTCCAGGGATATTTTATAGCTCCTAATCACTGGAAGAGGTGGTAACTTGAGGACAGTAGAGGGCCAGATCCCAGCTCTGCTGGGGACCAAGTAAGGGCAAATGAAGGATGGCCCCAAGGAAACCATTTCTAACTCATGTCCCAAACTGGCTACAGAAAGACATGGGAGATGCTGATCCAAACTGACCTCTGCCGGAACTCCTGGAAGACAACCCTATTGGGGAAGCCCTGGCGGCAGATCCGGATTCCCTCCAAAACACCGTTACAGCGCAGCTGGTCCAAGACAAGATGAGGGTCCAATTTGCCAGCCTGAAAAAGAAAAAAACGTGAAGATATTTCCATGCCAATGATAAGGGATAATGTGAGAATGCTGAAGGAAGTGAGGGGATTAGGGCAGCAAGGGGTTAATTGTGGAAACCGAGTGACTCAATTCTAGAGCCAGCTCAGTTCCACTTCTATTCAATTATGGGTCTGCCCCAACTTCTGGCTAGTGAGAAAATTTATTCAATTGTGAGAATTGTAAAGAGAAAACCTTATTTCATTGTCTGAATCTATCCCTAGGTGGCTGAGAAACGAGATCACCTTTCCCTGCTGTTTAGAGACCCTTAAACAAGGATCCACATTATATTGACAGGAGATGAAGTCAGATCCTAAGACTAATTATAAGGTTTTCTCATAATCATACATCTCAAGGACCCCATGTATCTTATTTGAAAACTGGCCCTATACTGATCAATTGATTATTGTTTCCAAGTTCCTTGATTGTTTAGATACTTAGGGAGGAGAGGGAAACCATTTTTCCTGATCTCAGGGAATTGTAGCTGTTCACTCTTCCCCTACCCCAAACTTGGAAAGTTCTTAATCTTTTATACAATTAGAAATTGGATCACCAAGAGAGCAGCTGGGTAGCTAAGTGGATTGAGTCAGGCCTAGAGACGAGAGGTCCTGGGTTCAAATCTAACCTGGCACTTCCTAGCTGTGTGACCCTGGGCAAGTCACTTGATCCCCATGGCCTAGCCTTTATCACTCTTCTGCCTTGGAACGAATACACAGTATTGATTCCAAGACAGAAGGTGTGGGTTTAAAAAAAAAAAAGAAGAAGAAATTGGATTACTTAATGCTGCTTTGTTTCCTTTAATTAATTGCTCTTACCTTGATCAATTGAATTTACTGTATAAAAGTCTTCCCCCACCTTTTCTTGGGGTCCAACCCTAAACTAAGGTAAGAGCTTGGTCCTGATTTGTTGGGCAACTGGCATGAACTGCTTAATAAGCTGATTATGCTCAGAAGACCAAACATTTGTTTCCTTAGTCATTTTATCTTTTGCTCATTACACAACTGAGTACGGAAGAACAAGAGTCTCCACTCAACTGAATAGGGTAAGAAGCAGGCAGTGGGATACTCAACATTCAAGATTCAGTGGGTCACTTAAAGAAGTTAAATGCCTCTTGGCTGAAAGGAACAGAACCAACAGGTGTTATAATTGAGCACCTCCAAAGAGAATCATGATCAATGATATGTGTAAAACTCCGTGGAATTGCATGTCGCCTATGGGGGTGGGGGGTAGGGGACAGAACATGAATCATGTAACCATGGAAAAATATCCTAAATTAATAAAATAATTTTTTATGATTAAAAAAAAAATAAGAATTCGTAAGGGAAACCTCCCCAAAGGCTCTGCAAAGGAAGATAATCTATAAATGGGATATAGGAAAAAAATAGTGATGGAAAGATTCAAGCTCCTAATCAAGGTTATATACTCTTCTCTTCTCTTCCCTGAGATAAATGCTTTACCTTCTTCTCATGGTTGGGGATGATACAGCGGACAAAGTTGGGGTTGGTGTTTCTCAGGGTGGCCATCAGCTTGGAGAGCTGCTCCTTATAGAGTTGTCCAACTGTTCGGAACATGCCCTTCCTGGTCTTAAAGGCACCTGGCAGAGCCGTTTCTGACATGCCAGCCACTTGGTCAAGTCCAATGATTCGATCAACTGCAGAGAGCATGCAAAAGGAGATTAATGACCCGCCAAGAAAGAAGCAGGAGGAGAAGCAGACACACAACACTGGTTCTAAAAAAGGCCAACAGCCAGAAGCAGTGGGCCCTTTTTGCTTAGTCTCCACATAGATCTTCCAGACCAGTGGTAAATTAATGCCATCCTACTCTTTGGGGCAGAGAGCAATAGGCAATGGTCACCAGTTTTCATCCTCTTAAGAATGAATTCTTTCCAACGTGGTTAATTGATACTCCAATCAGAGGCAACTAGGTAGCATAGAGGATAAAGCATCAGGCCTAGAGGTGGGAGGATCTGGGTTCAAATCTGACCTCAGATACTTCCTAGCTGTGTGACCCTGGGCAACTCATTAAACCCCATTATCTAGCCCTTACTGCTCTTCTGGTCCTGGATCCAATACATAGTACTCATTCTAGAATAGAAAGTAAAGGTACGCCAATCTCCTAACAAGGACCTATGCTAGAATCAAGGAAACCCTACCAACCCAGGCCAGGCACATGCTTATGAGAAGTCTGACCATGATAATTTATCTTTATATTCAGAATTAGCTAAAGGAATTATTCAGGGGGTCCATGTTCTTCATCAGCTTTAAAGATCTTGAAAGATGTGTTACCTGGTTGACCTATGGAGAAATACACAAGCCTGTTCTTCACAACTCACCCACTTTTAAGAAGCTATTTTAAACAATGAGCTGAAATGTGATTGGATTTAAGGACATTGGCCTAGGATGCTGATGGCTATGACCCTGGGGAGGCCCTGTCTACTCTGTGCTTTGGGCTACAGTGTCCTCACATAGGGATGAGGGAGCAAAAATCAGAAAAGACATGAAGGCACCTGAAACTCTTGGAGATGTTCGATATGGGAGAAACCCAAAACCCAAAATTAGTCTAATGCTTAGTGATAAGGAGTCAAAAGCTTTGAGGATTTTCCAGTTTCTCCCAAGTCCTCATGAACCTAAGCACAGGTGACCCAAACTATGCCTCTCAGCTACCCTAATTCGTTAGGACTTGTGAAATGAACCATTTCCTTTCACAGGGAAAAGTTAGAGGTCTGAGCAATTAATTTGGGGTGTTCAACTGAATCATGTCCAAGAATGTTGGGATTCAGAAAAGGACACTTCACGAATGATTTCTTGGTGGTGACGTAGGTCCCTGTGTAGTTGGCAAAAAGATCTGTTGGCTGAGGTTAGAACTGATGACCCAGCTAACTAAATGCTGACCAATGGGAGCCCATTCCAATTCGCTCACCAAGGCTTCTTAGGCCTGGGCACTTTCCAGTTAAACTTGAGACTGCCCAAGGAAGCTAAGGAATTGCAAACCTCCTCAGAGCCAACAGTTCCTCCCTATCTCAGACTGCTGCATCTCTACTGACATCCAAGCAGTCTAATGGCCACTCTCATTGTTGGAGGGGGTTTGGGAACACTTTCATCCCATGGGACTCACAAGCACTCTAAACACAAGTTTATTTGCCTAAAGAATGTAGCAGGGAAGGAAGGGATCTGCTTTCCTAATCTACTGGGCAGTGTTTTAGGGTCCCTAAAGGCAAAGAGAAGTGGGAAGGGCCAAAAGGAGCATGGATAGATGCCAATGGAATGGAGCATGATGTGCATTCCATTCCTCACATGGCTCTAGGATGGACACACACACAAAGAACAGAACACTTAGGTGGCCCAGTCACCTGGTTCTAGATGAAGAATAGGAAAATGTTGATAGAAATAAGCTCTCTGAGTGCTCTGCATCTCTGGAACAGAGACATTAAAGCAAAACCCAAGAGAAAGACAAGGGAAAACCAACAACAAAATTAAGAGACACTTAAAAAATGGATCTGCTATGAGAACAAAAGGAATCTTAGTAAAATACCCAAATAAATCTTTTTCAAGGAGCCCCAACCACCCTCTTGAAAATTCCCCCCATTAAAAAGAAGCCTAGCCAAATACACGGAGATGATGGTAATGATTCTGGCCTGAAGTTCTCTAGGGACTACTGGGTTCATGGCTTAGTGCTGAAGGGTAGTAACTCCATCTCAATTTAAGGAGACCTCTCTCCTCTGCACACTGAGTGACAACTATGGAAACTACTTGGAAAAGGCAAGTTGCAAACCTCATTTTGGGGGCTCTCCCTACAAAGAGAGTAAACCCAAGCTCACAGAAGTAACAAATGCAGAGGATTAATTTAAGGGCATACCATCTTTCCATAGTTCAGACACAAATTTATCTGAGGACTGGTGGAGAAGTGTGGCAATATTATCATTCAGGGGGTCCATGTTCTTCATCAGCCATTCATCAGCTTTATAGTCGACCTGAAAGATGAAGGATCTTAGCCATCACAAGAACTGGGCAGACTGAGCAGGAACATGACCAATGTGAGAGGCAAAACCACAGGCTAGAAAGGCTCAGTGTGTGCTCAAGGCAAGGCTGGTCTGCAGAAATTAGAATAATCACATTAGGGACTTCAGTATGTGAACAAGTCCATGTTGGGGGGGAATGGATTTATCAAATAGAGATGACCACTATCACCCAATGGAGGTAAAACTGAAGTTTCTTAGACTGTATAAATAAATAAGAATTCCTGTTGGTTAGACCTTCTCAAATCAGGTATACCTAGGCTGAAGGAGCCCAGAAATGGTCTTGATAGCAGCATTCTGTCTTCCTGGACCCTGCTCCCAGAGGTTGGCACCTCTGTGGGGCTCACATTACACTCCTACCACCTCTCCACAACCAGAGAGGGAGCCAGGTTTCTCCTTACCTTGCCAGCATAGTGAATGATACAAAAATCAGCTTTGTCTTTCAGTTGTTTGGGCTTCTGGAATTTAGGGTGTGTGCCTTGTTCCTGCACCACTTTCTCTACAAAGCTTTTGTCTGTGGCTTTGGGAAACCAGCATTCCTCATCTAAAAGTGCCAAAATGCCAGGGGGACCGGCCTGAAGGAATCAGAGAGAACAGGAAAAAGAAATCAGGCTTGGAAAGAGGGAGAAACCAACAATCCATACTACCCTTTAGACTTGGTTTTACATAAATTCTTGGATAATTGGAACCTTGAAATAACTTGAATCTAGGTTTGATTGAGAATCAGAAAGTTCCACTTATTAAAAAATGAATTTCTTAAAGGACTGAAGTTAATTTATTTTTGCTAAAGGAGAGAAAATTATGAATTAGAAGAACTCTGGCCAATACTCCAGAAGAGAATGCAAAATCAGCATTAGCCCATCAATGCACAACAGAGGGAACCAGGAATTTAAGGCTCATTCATTCCCAAAGGTGGGAGTGCAATGGAAGAAACTCTAGAATCAAATCAAGAGACCCATTTTAGACCCCAAACCACAATGGATTTACTTATCCAAAGAGAAGCTAGTGTGCTTGTAAGAGTCCCATTTGAGGGATCTTGTCTGTTAAAAGGGGGGCCAGAGTGTACTAATAATATTGGGTGCCATAAACAAATGGACATTTCTGCTTCGAATAGCTCTCCAAATCAAAGGGCTAATAATCAGGTTATCTGTTCTCTTGCAAGGAAGAGCTTTTCCATTGGATTGGTAGAGAAATGTTTTTTTTTTTAAATAACAAAAGGGTTTACAACAAGAATGCATCTACTCTAGGGAAAAAATGATGCACTGTGCTTTCCATTGGGATTTTACAACAGTCCTGTTTTTATATATATATATTTCATGCACAAAGATGCTATCAATCACCCATCAGGGAAAATAATCTTCTGGGAAGGCTGAGTATTTGGTACTACAGCATTCATGCACTCCTCCTTGCCCACTCAGCTCTGTGGGGTTGAGAAACTAGGAACCCAAGCCTAGCCCAGCCAAATCCAGGCATGATAAAACCCCAATCTTTGATCTTACTAGCAACACACTGGACCAGCTAAATCAGCAGGCTCCTTTTTACAGATTAGCAGCTACTCAAACCCAGATGCAGAGATCAGATAGTGAGGACCCTCATGCCAAGGGGCAGTGCTTTATCGATCCTTCTCATCAGATTGGGAGTGACAGTAGGGTAAGGCCAGCCTGCCTCCATCTCACCTGGTTTGCAGGTCTCCAGGGCCCTACCACTGAGGCTATGAGAAAGTTCCTCAAAGACCAGCATGGCAGAAGCTGAGGGACTAGAACCATAAATGGCTGAGGGCTAACACTTACAGGCTTCTCAATGAGATCAATGCAGGGCTGTAGGTCTAAGCCAAAGTCAATGAAGTTCCACTCAATGCCCTCACGCTGGTACTCCTCCTGCTCCAGGATGAACATGGTGTGGTTGAAGAGTTGCTGCAACTTCTCATTGGTATAGTTGATGCAGAGCTGCTCAAATGAGTTTAGCTGTGGGGAAGAGGCCCACAGAGGGGTCAGCAAGGCCAGGCTGGGCCAGGAAAGAGGTCAAGGAGGTTAGTGGGGCCCAGGTGAGCCAAGGAAGATCCCCATCAGTCCCATGTTGGCCATTTTATGCTGACTCTTAAACCTTCCTCCTCCTGACCATGCCCCAAATCCCTACTCATATTGGGCACAGCATAACTTCAGAATCTGGGGCCATGCCTGAACCAGAAGATGCCCAGAGACCCCAGGGATTCATCAATAGCAGACATTCAGCCTACACTGATGATGTGGAAAGGCTTACATCAAAGATCTCAAAACCAGCAATGTCTAGGATCCCGATGAAGGAGGCACCCTGTCTCTTGGTCTTGTCCAAAGCCTTGTTAATACGCATCACCAGCCAACGGAACATACGTTCATATGTAGCTTTAGCCAAAGCCTCAATGGCAAAGTCAGCCTGGAAGGGAAGGGTAGATGATGGGGAGCCCATTTAAAAAGGAAAAGAGGCTCCCCCTTGTACGAATAGGGTTATAAGGGAATAAGAGAAAGTGCAAATTTATCTCCAAAAAGACTGAGGAAAAGTTTAGCCATGGACCCTGGAAAAGATTCTTGAATGTGAGGGGCTACTGAGGAAGGGCTTGTGAGAAAAAACTGTTATTGTAATTGCTTCTTACCTCTAAGCTGAAGAGAAGCAGCATCTCTGATTTGCTATCCTTTCCCTGTCTGTTTGGAGAATTGGAGGTTCCTGCTACTGGATAACATCGTGAAAGTGATCTAGTTTCCCTGCTGTTTAAAAACTTGGCCAAGATAATCCAAAGATTCTAGCATTGGGGCTTTAAGGTTTTTACCTCAGGAGCCAACCCCAGCTTTGTTTTCCCAATAGCTTGAGGGTTAACTGAACAACAGTCTTGGAATTAAATCTAGGTAAGCTAGGTAGATTTTGGGGTTTCTTAGCTAGAACAGGGAGCTGATAGGAAGTTTTGGAAGACCTGAAGAGCTTCTCTTGTGAGAGAGGCATAGACCACTGGGTTGGAGAGAGTTAAGATCTTAGTATCAGGGATACCTCATCTTGTTTATCAATTTTCTAACCTTAATCTACAAATAAACAGAAATAATGTGTTTTTCTGAAGAGTGTATCTCTGGGTTTTGCGCTCACTGGCCCAAGGAAAGTTTCCTAGGTGGATTTTCACCATTAATCCACCTTGCCCTTTCCCTAGTACCTTCTTTTTCACCCTGCAGATGTGATCCTGAACCATCATGAATTCATGGACACATCTGGAGAATCAGAAACCACTCTTCTGCCTTGTAATTGATAATTAGTATCAATTCCAAGATAGAAGGTAAGGGAGGGAGGGGGTATAAATGTGTGTGTGTGTGTGTGTGTGTGTGAAGAGAAAGAATGGCTTGCTATTGAGGCAGTGTGGTACAATGAGTAGAATGTCATATATGATACAAATGGACCCAAAGCAAGTCCCAGATCAAAGGGATCAGCTTTCCCTTCTCTGTCACTCCCCACTCCCATCAGATATCAGATTTTCCTGCCTGAGAAAAGACCTTGAGAGCACGCAGTGTGTCCGGTGCCTACAAAAGAATCCCCTCCTCCAGAGCTAGAACATGCAGTCTTCCTGTGTTTCAGACTCCTAGGGAAGTACCCACATCTATGAGTGTGGAGCACTCCACCTATTTCTCAGGTTTTTTCCAATGTGTTTATCATTTATCCCGATTCCCCCACCCATCCCTTCTTCCTCTTTTTATTAAAAACAAAACCAAACCCTGTTTGGGGTTTGAGACTTTCTGGTACAAGGAAGGAGATTGCTCAAAAGGTCAATGTAAAAACAAGCTATCAAGAAAAACCGACCGTTTTTTAAAAGTCATGAGACAATGGATATGAGGTGAAGGATGTACCTGTTCTTTGGTCTGGGCCTTCTGGACATAATCCCGTCCCACCTTGATTCGAGGTGTGAGGATTCCTCGAGTGAAATCAGTCACATTGATCCCCAGAAGATGGGAGACCTTTTGGGCAGCTGTAAGCATTCAGGATCAAGCCAAGAAAAGAGAATAAATAGACTCCTTGGTAAGAGGCAGTTAGTTGCACAGAGCAAGACAGCTCCACCCAGCCCCTGATGCTCTCAAGACCTCTGGGCCCAGGGCCCTAGCACACACTTTTCTTGCCTCTTTCACTTCCTCCTCAGCACAAGCCTATTCAGGCCGGTGGGCAGCAGGTCCACACCCACTAAGGGCACCCTCTCCCATTGGGCAGCTCCTTCCTCTAAGCTACCTGAGTATTCCTGGGGTTTGGGCTAGATGAGTCAGTAACTATTGCTTTTGACAAGCCAGAGGACCACCAGGCCTTCCCATCTACCATGACATTACCACTCTAAGGGATGTCCCCATCTCTGTCCCTGCCTTCTCTAGGATCTGAATCTCCCTTCCCCAGTTCACCCCTTTAGGCATGCTCAGGGCTTTAGCATCTGCACCCCTGCTGGACCCTCAGGCATCCAAAGCCTCACTGGTCCCCTTGAGAGTACAAGCTTTCCCTCTGAGCTTAGATAATTTTTTTCTCCAAGTTAAATACAACAAAGATTTTGCTCCCAGATGTCCAAAGGCAGAACTATGGAAGGGCAACTGTTTCAGCATTCAAAAAAGGAGCCTGACTAGAAGGGACAGAAAGGGGAAGCTGGGCACATCTTAGGAGAGGTATCAATCCAGGAGATGGATAGGCACAAAGGAGTGCCTATTGCTCCTTCCTCTGGGGATCTCCAAGTTCTTATTTCCTAACTCCTGTTCTCACACCAACCTCCAAGATGAGTCCTAACTCTTACCTGTATTGTCTGGCATTGAGGCCTGGTCAGTGTTGCGTTCCTTCTTGAAGGCTATATTGCCAAGCTGAAGGACCCCTGAAATCACTTTCAGCAAGCCTGCAGAGGGTGACACAAAGGTCAATTAAAGGCCTGAAACATCCCAGAGAGGCCTGACAGGTCACATTCATTCAAAAGAGCTTTGGGTCCCCACCTGACCAACCCTAGATTAATCTTCACACACATGTGACAGGTGAGCAGGGGCTCCCTGACTTGATTTCACCCTGCCTGTCCTGCCCTCTCTCTATTGCTCCCCTTGTTGAAAGTCTGGATTTTCTTCCAAGCCCAACAGGGGTTCCATACCCCAACATACACCCTTCAGAAAGCCACCCTCGAAGCTAAACTCTTTACCTTTTACAACCCCACATCTATATATGCCCTCCCCTATTCAAACAGCAGTCCTCTTCTCTGAGGTCTCTCTCCCCCTGTTAAAACTGCTGGGCATCTTTGAGCAGACAAAAAGGATTGTTTTTTACATCTTTCTATTGAATAGAAGTGGAACCAAATTGTGACAAATAGTTCCCTTCTCATCCAGTCTTAAGTGATTCCAAAGTTAGGCCCAAAAACAGAAGAGATCACTACATTTCTAGATGCAATCTCCTCTGAGCCAGACTGAGATTATGCAATTTGACCATCTTAAATCTACACTAGGTCAGTGGGAGGGACATAGCCTTCTATTTCAATAAACCATGTTTCCTTCTAATGGAAAAAGATCTGAGCCACAAAGGTTTCTCTAGGCATGAAAGTGAATGTTTCCCATTCTAAAATCAACCAGTGAGTTTATCAGTGGCCCAAAGATCTTCCTTTCCATTCAACTGGCTGAAAGAGACCCAGCTCTCTAGTTTCCTCAAAAGACAACCTCTAGAGAAGTCTGCAGTGGCTGGAACAGAGCCATGGACTCCAATGACATTTACAAGAGAAAGAGAATGGGAGTAGGGGTAAGGAGGGGGAGGAAAAAGAAGAAGACTGTCCTATCACCTGGTCTCCCTTCTTGCTGATGCTCAAAGATGTGAAGAATGGTGATGAGCCAGGCCTCTGCCCTTTTCCCAATTTCTTCCTTGATTTCTACCCATCAAATGAACTGAATTTGAACACCTTGCTATCCCAAACTTCTCCCTCACTAACAACAGCTCCATACCCATCTGCTCCTCCTCCGGAATGCTCATGATCCTCATGGCTTCCATGGTCTCCTGGAACATATCCTTGTCTTGTTGGCCAGGAATGGTGACGTGCCCATTGGACAGGAAACGATACTTGTTGTAGGGTTCCAACAACAGATCAGCTACCAAGGTGACAAGGAGAAGGCAAGAACACATGAATACCCCAGGGTCACAGCCTGAAAGCTGGAGGGGATGCTAGAGATCACCTGATCTAGGCCTTTTACTTTAGCAAGGAGCAAGTGGGGCTAAAGAGTGGATAGAAACAACCCTTCTAACTATATGTGTCGGAGTGAAACCATGGAGCTCCAATTCATGTCCCCTTTCCAAGAAGTAAGACTCTCTTTGTCTAGGGAGTCCTTACAAGGGAAGGGCAAGATTTGCCTTAGTTCTACTAATTCCCATACATACTAGGAGCACAGTGCTTGGCCCATAGCACTGTGAGCTCTTAGAGCATTAGCCTAAGCACAAATATAAGACCAGAAACAGAGGAAAAGTCCCTGAGATAACAAGGGAAAATATCAATAAGTCAGTGCCTACCCTGCCCAACTCCCAAGGTCAATGAAGAAGGAAGGCTACCCTGGTAGGAAACCCAGTGTGCCAGTTAAGCTGAGATAAGCCAAGGTACCCAAGATAACACTTTTACAATTCTGGTTTTTGGGTAGATTTTTTTTGAGCATTAGAAAATATGTATTTGGGGTGGGAGGAATAGGTAGGCACCTTAGTGGACTGAAAGCCAAGCCTAGAGATGGAAGGTCCTGCATTTAAATGTGACATTGGACATTTCCAAACTGTGTGACCCTGGGTAAGCCACTTAACCCTCACTGTCTAGATCTTATCATTCTTTTGCCATGGAACCAATACACAATACTGATCCTAAGACAGAAGGTAAGGGTTTTTTTTTTTAATATGTCTGAAAATATGAAAGTTATCCCTCAGGTTGGGCTTACTAACTGCCTCCCCGACTTCATCTGGTTCCTGCTCTACTCACAGGGTTTGGGCTGTTCCCAATTACCAACAACTCACTCTTTAAGTGTTCTCCAGCCCCAGACAGCAAGTAATAGAAGATATGGAAGGTTCTTTCCTCCTTGGCTTGTCGGATGGCTCTCGATTTCTCTAAAAGATCTTTGAGAATGTCAAGGAACTATTCTGGGTAAAATGCAACAAACAGGGAAGACAAACTCCCAACAGAAGAAGCTAGAACTTTATCAGTAAAAATATGTATAACAGAACTAAAAAAGTGGCTTTTGTTTTTTAGAGGAAAGTCAATACAATCTGGGATCCAATCCATAGAAACCAGAGGGTCTAATATGCCCAAGCGTTTACTTCATAGCAGTATCCTGATTAATTTAATTTAAATATCTGTTTTTATAAGGGGATGGACATACAAAAAAATTAAGTTTCCAAATAATCTAGAATCAAGTTCTGAAACCAATATGGTGGCCAAGTGTGAGATTGTCTAGTACCTCAAAGCATTATACTGCAATGAAGAACCTAACTCCAAATGCAATGATCCTCACTCTACCAAACGCCTTTCAAAAGATAAATACAGGTATCCCTTTCATATTGTGACTTTTCCCATTGTGGTTTCTAGAGATCGCAGGTTGGCATAAAATTTGGGGGGAGTTTTGCAGAAGTTACAGATGACACACAAAGGTCAACAGCTGACACAAGAAAAAGTTTAGGAACTCAGATGCGCATACTTAACCCCAAACTTACAGTGAGGTACTATATATACCCCATAAAAAAAGAAAAATTGTATGCTGGTTCAGATCTCTGCCCAAGGAAGAAGACAACTGCCCCTTGAATGGAGTAGCTGGCACAGCCAGGAAGAAGTCTTCTATGAAGCCCTGAGTCAAGCCAGGCTTATTCCTTCCTCTTCCACTTCAAAACCCATGAAAGCATCAGCAGCAAGGATACAAGTCTCAATATTGGCTCCAACAATGTAACCATTGACATCAAAGTTGATTCGAATGAACTTGCCCTGAGGAGAGAGGGAGGGAGAAATGAGAGAGGTTCACCACTGGGTCCCTATACTCTGGTCACTTCATTCTAGTTGGCTAGAATTCGGCTAGGAAAGCCTGAGAGCTCACTCATCTAAAGGGCTCAGCACATTCACCGACACTTCTGAAGGACTGGGCATGGCTCTATCCCTCTGTAGCTGGCACCAGAGTAATCATACTAAGAAGAGACCCTATTAGATACCAGTCTGGAAATAGGGCCAGTTCACCTAACTCCTTCACCATGGGTAAAACTTGGGAGGTGGTAAAGTTCTTCCATGCCCAGGCCTGCCCACTTCCTAGGCAAGGAAGAGAGTCTCTTATTGCCATGTCCTTGGGGAATTAAGTTTTATGTGGACATCAGACGAAAGCAGACCTAGGCCAGTTTAGCAGGGGAGGCAGGGCTAAGTAAGAGAACTATACTTGAAACCAGGACAATTCTTCATTCCCACATGGGAATACCCAATCTAAAAGCACCCAGAAGTCAGGACTTTTGGCTAAACAGGCAAGAATAGATAACTGGTTCAAGCAAACCAAGTTTTCTGCCATGGCACCATACTAAGTATGAGAGGGAGGTGTGGGAGAAATACCAAGAAGGGCCCAATCAGTCTGCAGTCTGTCCTGAAGAAGTACCCTCTTTAAATAAGCTAGAGGCATACAAGATCCATCCAAAGTAGATGCTGAACTGGGCTAGGCCTTTGGGTTGGGTTTTGAAGGGAATACAAAAAGAGGTTAAGAGGTGGAGGGGAAGAGCTGGGGAGCCACAGCAGTCACTCACAAATCGGGAAGAGTTGTCATTCTTCACAGTCTTGGCATTACCAAAGGCCTCCAGGATGGGGTTGGCCTGCAGCAGCTGCCGTTCTAGCTCACCCTGGGAAGGAATCCAGAGAACCAGTGAGAAGTCTGAGTCAAAAAGTCCCTTAGCCCATGAAAAGCAGGAAGTCACAGAACCTGG
Organism: Monodelphis domestica; assembly: GCF_027887165.1. Classification (NCBI taxonomy): domain Eukaryota; kingdom Metazoa; phylum Chordata; class Mammalia; order Didelphimorphia; family Didelphidae; genus Monodelphis; species Monodelphis domestica. The sequence goes on from NC_077231.1 coordinate 99,013,169, forward strand.
CACACTCCTCGTGCCCCCAATCAACAGGCAGCAGAGTTTTCCTGTCAGTGTGGACCTCACAGCCTGTGTGAGCACTAACAGCCCTTAGTCTTCTTGGCATCTGAAAACCCTAGCTGGGTTTGTTGAAAGGGAGACCCTGGGATGGTGGAAAGTCTGCTCCCTTCCTGAAGACCAGGCCTGAGAAAAGCCCATCCCCATCCCACCATGATTCAAAGTATTCATAGCCAGGGGCATTCAGAGCGGCTTAAAGCCAGAAAGGTTGGTGATCTAGAGTTCATCTAGAACCATCTTCGCATTTGAAAGATGAGGAAACTGAAGCCTACAAGGGGAATGCCTTGCCCAAGGTCTAGCAAACACTAAACTTCAGGTCAAAGTTCTTCATCTACAAATTGGGGACAGCCCTAATTGCCTACCCTGAGGCAGTGTTTGTAGGCTTTGAAGGACTAGAGGAATATGGCCCTTATTAGCAGGTGCAGAGGGGCAGAACCTGGCATGGGAAAATCATCTTTCCAGATTCCAGAGCTGGAAGGGACCTCAAAGGTGATCTAGCACAATCCTCTCATTTTACCAAAGGAAACAGGCCTGGAGAGATTTTCATGACATGTCCAAGGCCATCCTGGGTCTAAGAGATAATAGAATGAGGTGTACTCTGGCCCTCAAAGGCATCATCCATACCACCCTGTGTCCTGAAGAAGTTGTCCACTCTCATCATTGGGCCTGGGGTTCCTGATTTGGCCTATGGACCATAAGGCCTTAGTATGAAAAATACCCAGCCATGATGCTGGCAGTGACTTTTAACTGACTTTCCCATCCATGACACAGAATGCTTGTCTCAGCTGAAGTTATCAAGTGCTTCAATCCTTCCAGCTCCACGAGGTAGAGGTGACAGCATTGTCATCAGCCCATTTTAGAGATCAGGAAGCTGGAACTGGCTTAGAGGGCCTAGCCTAGGCTTACACAGGGGAAATCTTGCACAATCTCAGCACACTTGACCATCCATCCCACTGGCTCTAGTATGTGTCCTCACAACAGGCCTGTGAGGCAGGCCAGGTGATAGCCCTATTTTACAGTTAAGAAGTCTGGGTTAACAAGAAGAGTTAAGACTCTAGTCTAGGGCTCTGGGGGTCTGATTGCTTTTGGCATCTCCTCATTTTGGAATCAGGGCCAGTCATCTGCCTGCTCATCTGAGTGACAAGTGATGACCACTGAGAAAGTAGCCCTGATTGACCTTCCAGCTATTAGGTTGGGAGAGCTCCATGAATTGCAAGTAGTGAACTGAATTCATTTCTAAGAGAAAGACCAAGGCCAGGCTCACTGAGGGAGAACTGAAACAGTGGCAGTGATCTCCCTGACTACAGCCTTACAGTACACAGGACCCAAATAACATGTGTTTCCAAAAACCTTGGCTGCATCGGGGTGGTAAGCCAAGAGCAGAGATTTCATCCTCTTAACTTTAAAAGGTGGCCAGATCTTGGGCCAAAACTTCTATAAATAGGAAAAGAAAGAGAAACCTTTCATTTCCAGACAATGGATTAGCAGTTCAATGCCTTACTCTTGGAGAAAATCTCAATAGGCCAGACCACAGAGCTAAAAAATGAGAGTACCACAGCTTCACAGATGTTTTTGGAACTAACAAAGACACCCAGCTACCAGGCTTCCTACTCACTCTTCAACTGCTCATGGAGAGTTGGCTTGGGGAGGCTAGTTGCAAGCCCTTGAGAGCAGTCTAGGAGGAGGTCTGCTTCCCACCCATTAGCTATTCCTCTCCAGTCACATGTCTATCCATCCTACCAGATAAGTTGCCCCATTTTTTTTTCCTACTGAGAAGAGGTGGGCACCAGGAGCCTCTATCTCTCCTTGTAGGCTGTACCTTCTACCTACACTCAGAGAAAGCCCCCAGACCTATATCTGTGACGATGAATAGTGACCATGGAACAAAAGAAAGGCAGCTGAGTCGACCCCAGAGCACTGAAAATCAGGACAACTAATTGGTGGGTTTTCCTTTATTTAAATCTAATTAACCATGCTGGAGATTTTATAAATGCAATTAGCTATGCATAATTATGAGTTCTTCTTATGAGCAACTATGAGTTCTTCTTAATTCAGTTTCTAGAAAAACCGAACATGTGCCTTAGTGAATCCTGCCTGTGCGCCCTTAGCCTGGGCAGTTCCTTGCAGGCATGTGGCACAGATCTCTAGAAGGAAAGATTAACTAAGCCACTGGCTTGAAAAATTAGCATGTCCATCCAACCAAAGGTAACACACTCTAAAAGTGACAACAAGGCTGAAAAGCTGAAATAGTGTCTAGGCTTCAGCTAAGCTTCCTGAAAGGTATGAAGGTATGCCCAGAAACGCTGACTCCAAAGCCTTCTTTTCCTTCCTCCTTCTGATTATTCCAAATCCATACAAGTCACTCCTGACCAGTCTCTGCATTCCCATCTAGTTGAAGAGTCTTGAAGAGGGAGACGACCTACTCCCCAATACAGGGAATACCACTGAGGATTTAAGAAATATTTTAATTCACTGTAACAAATTTTTAGAAAGACTAGTTGGAGACCCAAGCCTCAAGACTCTGTTTTAAAAATAAGCCTCCTAAAAAAGTGAAGAATGGAAAATAAAAGGGGGTGGAAAGGAAGAAAAAAAAACTTTTAAAAGTTTCTAAATATAACTATGATGCCCCATGGAAAAACCATCAGTCGTGCAGGGTTTGGCACCCAGAAGGTTCCACTTGGTTCACTTCCAGAAGTCTGTTCTCATTAAGACGTTAGAATGTCCACACCCCAGGTCTACATGCAAAGATACCACCCCCTACTTGGGGCTATGCTGCACACAGCCTGCCAGGAGGACCAGGTATCAAGAGTAGTGAAGGACCCCACAAGAGCCACTAAGGATACCATGGCACAGGTGCTTCATGATGAAGCTCAGAAACATGGGTGCACGTGAGAAAGAGACACACACACTATCATGCTGAAGACTGACCAGAGGGAGTCTTTCTGAAGGCTTGGCTTACAATAGGGTGGGCAGGACAGCCTCCTCACAACCTCCCCAAGGACAGGTCACAGATTAGGAAATTTCAGATGGACTGTGCGAGGCCAAGTTTCAAGTTAAGCGCCCTGGGGCATGGATCACCAAGGAACAGAGGCTAGGCGATGAGGTCCTGGGACTAATTAGCTATGATGGCTCCTGAGCACAAAAGTAGGTCACTCTGAATCACAAATCTATAGCCTTTGACCTCCCCTCCCAAGAGTCAGTGAGCAGGGGCTATGAGAATTGTTCTAGCTGCAGGTGACAGGGTGTGGAGTGAAAAGCTGCTTGGGGAAAAAAATCAGGACACACGATGGGGAGAACACACATTCCTGGTGCAAAAACGTGCAGTAAACGTGCGGCTCACCTAGCTTGAACACGACTGATGAGTTCGACCATAATCCATCAAAGGAGGGGGGAAAAAACGTATGTAAGATAACTGTGGAGGGAAGCAGCCCTACACAGTCCCAGTGTCATGGAGCACACACTGGGAATTGATATCTGCACCGTGACACCAGTCTAACCCAAGTGACAGACAGCCTAAAAGCTGGGCATCCTGAGGGACCCAGCTTGCAAAGTCATCACCTTCCAGGTCATATATCACATCTCTGAGAGCTACTATAGTCAAAATCAAACAAAAAATCACCACTATTACCCCCTCCCTGCATCCTGGAGCCCACCTTGGGGTGAATTCTCCCCAACTCAAATCATCAAATCTATACTTGACAGTCTTGCTGGTAAGAACTGCCAGGGTCTGGATTAAGCTGGCAAAGCCTTCAATAACAAAGGAGCTGAGCTGGGGGCAGCTCAGAGTACCAAACAATGTAAATAAGATCAGTCTTAAAATTTTCTTATTTTTACAAAATTGTTTTTTCTTTCTTTTTTTTAACCTGTTTTAAGAGTGATTTTCCAGAAGAGGTAGGAGAGAAATGTAACATAAAACCAAAATAAATACATCAATAATGATGGCCAAGAGTCAGCTGCTGAGGTGGCCAGTTTATGCATTTACTAACGGTATCTTCCTGTCACTGGTCCTACAAAAATGCAGTGATAGGAGCCTCAAGAAGAAAAGCTTCCATGCACATTTCCCAGAGATCGTAAGAAGTCTCTGGGGACAGCTAGTTCTAATGGTCTTTTGCCCTTAGCCTCCCCCACCCCCCAGCTTCTCTATTTCCCAGGCTCTGAAATCCACAATAAACCAAGAAAATTTTGGTCTCCCCTAATCACCCGCCCAAGATCAACCAAAGAACAGCAAGAGACAGCCCTTGCTCACCTGGTCCTTCTTGCTCTTGTGTGAAGATGCCACGTAAGCCAAATATTGAATGACCTTCTTGGTGTTTTCAGTCTTCCCAGCTCCTGATTCACCCCTGACAAAAAGACCCCAGGAAGGAGAGTAAGGAAAAGGGCTCACCAACTCTCCCCAACCCTTCCCCAATTCTGTGTGTTGATGGCAAGTGGAACCCGTCCACCCAGAGTACTGGGATGGGTAGACTCAGGCTTCTCTCCACCTCTTATCTCCTCCAAACGTTTATAAAGTCTGCCCCCTCTCCTCCTCTTCCTTTCTAGTCCATTCTGAATTCTGTTCTTCAGGATCATGAGCTGTATGGACTTTTGATGTATTCCTAGGTCCTTCTGAACTAGCCAATGTAGTAAACTCAGCTTCCCCCCTCCAATTCTATTTCTGTATTGATGCATTTGTAGACCTTATCTCATCTTCCCAATTTTCTGTTGTGCCTCCCTCTTAAAACATATCAGTTCAGGAAGGCAAGAGTCACATCAAACTGGAAGCAGTGTCATGGAGACAGTTTCTCTATGTCCCAAGTCCTAAGTTTCAGCTTTACTATGATCACTGTCTATTCCTCAGGCCAGGTTATCCCATAGCTGATTTTCACATCCTCTCCAACCCCCCCACTGCCAGACCTCTACAGTCACCACAGCCAATTTCCATTCTGGTTGCTGTTAGAGACTTATAAATCTCTTCTACTAGCCTATAAAGCCTTCTCTTTTCACCCTGTTCAACTGTCATGGGAGTTCAATTTCCTTAATGACCAGAACGCTAGCTAAAGTCAAGCACTGCTTTCTGGAATCACTGCAGAGAGAGTTTCCCATGCTTCTCAGGAGGCCTGGCAGAAGTAAATGTGTCCACAGCCTGGCCAGGTCACTTGGCAGCTTTCATATCCAAATGGTTTAGGAATAAATTGTAGGCAGCTGGGGGGTCAAAGGGACTTAAACTTGTTTAAGTTCCTTCAAAATGTAATTTGGACTAAAACCAAAATGCTTTATCCCATCAACTCCTTCAGTATAAGAGAAAGCTTGCTTTCCCCTTGTGAGAGGATGATGGTATGGCTTGCAAAGTCAGAAATTCCTTGTAGCCATATAGTGCAGACTTCTATCTGTTTGTAGTCAAATGCATCATAGGTTTCTAACTTTCCTTTCAGGCTTACTTGTAAATCACTCAAGTCACATTGTTAATACAGGAGCTCTCACAGACATCTGCTCCTTGGGGGGAAGATAAACTAAATCTCCTGCTATGAGATAAAGACCATTCCTCCCCTCCAGTGGAATCAGATGGCATTGAACTGAACTGAAGGCCCTGCCACTTGGGAAAATGAATCAAGGAAGTGGAAAACATTCTTAAATGGAAGATAAATTCTTCATACTACACAAAACCCAGCCCTTTTTGAATACAGGATAGGCCAGAAAACAAAACATAAGACACAGCATCAAGACAAACATTTAGAAAACAAGAAGCCACTTACGTGCACAGAATGGACTGGTCTTCTCTATCTAAAACAAAGGAAATGAAGGGTGAGACGGATCAGAATGAGTTTCCGCTTGGTACAAAGGCTCTTTGTTCAGCTCATGGAAAAGGAGTATTGCCATTTCCCCAAACATGAAGCTTGAAGTGCTCCTCAGTCAGTGTGGCCTCAGAAGTTCAACCAAGTGAATGTGGCCACATATCCCAGGTAGTAGGGCCCTTTAGGGTAGCAATGACAGTGGGTGAGCAGCCCCTCATACCTCCCAGGTGGCAGATGCAGGCTAGATGACAGCCAAATCAGAGAGGACCAAGGCAGAGTTCTGTTACCTTTGGAGCCTATTTTCCTTATAATATGGCCCAGAATTTCCCTCCTATCCTGATTTATGAATAAGCACAAGAGGAAATACAGGGACACCTGCATCCCTGGACTTACAAAAATTCTCCTGCATCAATCTCCCTCCTGCCTGGATTATGTGGACTTTGCTAAAAAGAAGACAGTTTTTGACCTAGCAGCTACCAGAGGGCTTAAGAGCAGGTCAGAAGAAGAGAAAATAGTGGAAAGCCTTTCCCTAGGTTACCTGCTCTACCACTGTGCCCTATGACTTAGGAATTCTAGGGTTCCCCTTCACCCTCTCCTATCTTGTATCTTCTGCCTCCACAGTCTCATTCCTTTTGTGGTAAGTGTAGTCATGACTCCCTGACCTTCCTGAGGAACTGGTAGGAATAGATACGGTGCTGTGCACTTAGCTCCCTCCCTAAGTGCATGATTCAGTTTTTAACAGACACTGCTGGAGCTGCCATGCTGCTAGGAAAGGACAAAATTCCTCCCTTCTGGGAAAGGACCTGTTTGCACAAAAATATCAATAGCTGCGTTTTTTGTGGTAGCAAAGGTTTGGAAACTAAAGGGAGGTCCCTCAATTGAGAAATGGCTGAACAAACTGTGGTCTATGGTGGTGATGGAATACTATTGTGCTGTAAGGAATGATGAACTGGAGGATTTCAGAAAGAGTCAGAAAGACCTCCATGAACTGATTCTGAATGAAATAAGCAGAACCAGGAGAACATTGTACACAGTTAACTGCAATATTGTGGAATGATCAAATATGATACTTTGTTACAAACAGCAAAACAATGGTCCAGGACAATTCTGCCTCCAGAGAAAGAACTGGGAGTAGGGATGCAGATGAAAACTTATGATTTATCACTTATTTGTGTATGTTTTAGGGTTTTGGTTTTATAAGATTATTCACTTACAAACATGAATAATATGGAAATGTGTTGTATGTGATAATACATGTATACCCAGATTGAATGGCTTGCTAGCTCCAGGAGGGGTGATGGAAGAAAGGAAGGAGATAATTTGGATTAAATAACTTCAAAGAATGCATGTAGAATTTGTTATTAAAATTTAAAAAAAAAATTTTTCCCCCAAGTTCCTTTCATCTCTTCCTTGGCAGTCCCTCCAGAATTGTGCTACTGGACCACTTACTGGAATGCCCAATAGAAGCCTAGATACCCCCCCACCCCCACCCCCCAGCTCTGGATGACATGGAGGTATAATTAATGCCTCACATGCATATGGCCTCAGGAGATGAAGTCAGTCCTCTGATGGTAGTACAGAGTGACTGCCTTTGCAAAGGAAGGCTTAATTTCTAGACAAAAAAGTAGGAGGGATGAGGGGCCCTTCTACTACCTACCATCTCTTCAACCATAGACCATTGATAATTCAGCAAAGGAGATTGGGGGAGTGGGGGGTGGAGAAGAAGAGACTGACAACAATGGTTCATTAGTCTTGCTTCAATCTGCTGCTCAGCCCCTCACCCCAGACTCCAGAGACCTCCCTCCATCTTCCTGGGGGTCAGCTTCCTCTGCAGGGCCGTTTAGTCACTGCCTCCTGAAGCCTGCAGGAATGTACCTGCGAGTCCCAGCAAGTCTAAGCCACAAGCAGGCGGTGGCGGCTGCTGCTACCATAAAAGGAAGCATCCCCCCACAGCCTAGGAGAAGAACGTGCCTTCCTAGCCCTGTTGAAGGCCAGACCCCAGGAGAGCTGGAATTCTTCTAATTGTGTGAGGAGGAGCCAGATGCTGGGCTGGCAACCAACAAAAAGCCAGGGTTCTCCTTTGAATGCAGCCACAGGGTCATGCTGCTTCATCCAACCTATAGAGGCTCCCTTTGCCTGCTCCCACCCACTGGGCTTGGTACCTGATTCCTGAGGTGGCCCCGAGTCATTAACACTCCAGAAAAAGAAAGAAAAGGTGAGAGGAGAGGAGGCAAGATTGGTCCCTTGGCTGTCCCCCAAGATCTTGTTTTGCCCTGCTCCGACTCAGGCCCACTCTGGGACCTAGTAATTCCCAGGACTCTTGCCTTTCTTTTGGGATGATCCCATAAGTTATGTCCAAGCCTCCCTTCTTTCAGCAGCTATAGTTCTCTTCTTTTCAGACCATAAAGTAGGTAAGCAGAGTGGAAAGAAGTCCCCAGACATGGTCAGGGCCTGACATACCACTCCATGTCAGTGATGAGATCACCACTCTTCTTTGGGGCTCTTGTTTCTTCACCCACAAATTGTGTACAAGTTCCTACAGATACTATCCCCTGGGCCAGTGGCTTTGCTAATCCTCTCTCATCTACCAAACTGTGCTTTCTATATCCAGCAGACAAATCAATCCTGCCTTTTTTATCATCAGATCCACATTTGAGGGGTTTACTCCTCAATGAACATCTTTCCACTCTTGCCTTTCTCAAAGGATACCATACCACCACATGCTTCCATTCCTTATGCCTTGGCTCAAGGCCTTATTTGGGCTTTTGGGTATCAGGGCCTCCCTTCAAACACTCTTCATTCCTCCCTTTTGGGGAGGAGGCAAGAACAGCCTTTGGCTAGGTCCCAGTAGGCTGTATGGAGTCACTAGCGATCCCTCTGCTCAAAAATGGATTTGTGGCATGAATAAATGTGAGCTTAATGTGTCCTGCTTCTCTCCCACCTGCATCCCTGCAAGTTTCACAAGGAAGTTCCCTTCACTCTCCACAGGAGTAGAAATCAAAGCATTTGTGCCTTCAGGTATCTGCTCTGGGTTTCTTCTTTAATCCAAAATTTGAATTTAAGATACCAGCACCAATTCTGATATAATTAGACTTACTTACTGAGAGATGGTTGTTTTTTCTGTGAAAATCCTGACTACTTTAGCATTGAGCCTGTGGGGATGAGGTAACATCATCCTTCAACTGTGAGTCAGCCTGCCCCCACAGGGGTGAGGAGAGACTAAACATCCAGGTGTTTAGCCTCCCAGTCACCTACGGAATAGAACATCCTCCAGGCCTCATCACTCCCTTTCTGAGGAGCAGCTCAGGAAGCCATTTACCTCCATAAAAGGCAAGGCTAAGTGTTTCTCAGAATACTGACATCAGCTCCAACAGGAAATAAGCAGAGCACAGAAGGCTAGAGCACAAACGCCCAGACCCTGGCGATGACTAACTCATTCAAAGACCAAGTGGTGACCAGTCCTCAGTGCTTCTGTCTGTCTGAGCTCTCTGAGTAGGCTTCTTGAGAAAAGGGGCTGGGCCAGGTCCAACTGAGATCAGAGCTTGAATGCTATATGGCTGCATGACCCAATGCTCAACAAATCAGAAAAATCTGAGTTTTGAAAAAAGCTCTTTAGGCACCTCATTTCTGTCTCCAGTCTCAAAGCACCTTCTCTTCCAGGATTAGCCCCCTCAGGCAGGGCAAAGGGCAGACAGCAATCTAAAGTCATATCTGGAAGGAAATACCTCCAAAGAGCTGGCTTTAAGCAGATCCAGACCCCCCTTCTTCCCCCAACTAAGGACCCAGGGTCAAATAAAGGATCAAATGAGATAATAAAGACAAAGGAAACTGTAAAATACTCTAAGAACAGAAGATACTATTATTACTATTGTCAGAAAGGAAGGAGAAAATTTCATGGATCTGAAGACTTCAGATCTATCATTTCACACAAATCTGACCTGATCCAGGATCAGCCCAAGGGCTAGTGCAACAAATATTCTTAAGGACCCACTAAGTGACAGGCATTGAAACAATCTCTACTAAAAAAGTTTTAAATTTAATTTGGAAGAGAAGTGAAGGGAAGCCCTCCCATTCTCCAGATCCATCTAAAGCACAGAGCTTCAAGCATTTCAAAGTCTTTCCTGTGGATTCTCCTTTATTAGATTCCACCCCCTTCCTCAAAGCACACAGGAAAAATGGGACTTGACCCAGTAGCTCATAAAACACAACATTATTTCCTGAGCCAGAAATCAAAATCCTCCTGGAAGAATAACCTGAGCAGCAGCACTGGATGTTGAACTTCAATAAACCTTCATCAGAAACCTCTCTTTCCCAAACTGCACTACTGTCTCCAAGAGGGCCTTGTTTGGAAGTGAAATGGTGAAGAGAAGGTCTAAATCGCTGGTTACATGAGTCAGCAGTTCAAGGGAATCTATGTGGCAGGAGAGAAGGGCCCTCTGTCTGCCTTCTTAAAAAAAAAATCAATAAAACACTAAAAGGGGAGGAGGAATGTCACAAGGAACCAATGAGGGGGAACTGACAGTCTGATGACTAAATCAGAACTATTGATAAAGACCTCATGGAAGGAAGTCACCACTCCATCTGGATTTTAGGGAGAAATTAGAGAAGTTCAAAGGACGACAGGTAAGATCCCATGGCTTAAAGATCTATGCCCAAGGGAAACATGAGACACATGAAGAATCCAAATGATGGTGAAACAGGTACAACTTTCTCAAGAACCCTGAGGAATCCAGTGGAAACTCAGTGAGATGTGCAGAATGTGGCAGCAAGAACAAAATGGAAGAGGAATATAAAAAGGGGATGTGCTCCTGAAGAATGGCAGGAATGCTAAAGCTTCAAACAAGCTGATGCTCAACTAACCAAAGGGCCTTTTTTAATAGCTATACTGGGAACAAGATGATGACAGAAGGGACAAAGACTGCTGTGCTGCTGCTCAGGATATGAGTATTGTGAAGAGAAGGACAGAGAAGGGTACAGGAGACTGAGCTAGTTTGGCAGCATCAGCACACTCATAAGCAGATGGAGCTTTTTTGTCTAGGAATAGACTAGGAATAATAGGGGTGTTGTGATCATTGTACTGGAAATACAGTAGAACCTCTTCAGCCAAGATTTTAGTTATCCCCGGTCATCCATGAAGCTCAAGAGGACTGGTGGTGGGTTTCAGTCATCTATTGTCAACAGGAAAGCTCTAAAATCCACCTGTGGCAGTTGCAGTCTCTTCTGCTTTCATGTTCACTTTTTTAGAGTTCTTGGGAGGAGAGAAGTGTGGAGATCTCAGAATGCCAAAGCAGAGTGGAGAGGCAGAATAGAGAGAGTACAGATATATGGGCTCAGCAGGTGTTGCTTATATCCACAGATCTTACAGTGTATCATACCCCCCTGCACATCACAACCCTACTGTCTTGTTATATAGAAGTCAGACTGGATGTTGTTCTGCTTGGTCTAGGAGGGAAGAGCTAGGAACTGATAACTGCATTTTCAAGGAGACAAATTTAGGCTTTGCTGTGCAATGAGTTTCTCCTAACAAGAGGTGTTGGTCCAGGGGAGGCAAAATAATCATATATGGAGGATGTATGAGAGGGGATGATTTCTGCTCAGGCCTGAATTAGACCAGAGGAGCTCTCAAGACAGTACAATCAATACACATAGTGAGCAACAGTGGATGGGGCACTTACTTATCAAAAGGGTGCTGTAAGTGTTAGGTGCAGAGGGAGTCTCCATTTATAGAAGAGTGAGGCCTCAAGGAACTCTGCCCAAGAGGGAAAGGACATCAAAGGTGGCTTTACACTACAGCACATTACAGGATACCTGCATTGCAAACTGAATTGTTTTGGAGGTCATCACCAACCTAATGCCCTTTCCAGCTTAGTTTCCCAGATTCTAGTAATGGCTACCTCTAGTTTCTATGGTAATGGCAAGTATAGCCCTTAGAAGTACAGCTGCAATATTGTACAATGATCAATTGTGAAAATTTGGCTGCTCTCAGCAATGCAATGATTTGGGACAATTCTGAAGTACTTATGACAGGGAATGATATCCACCTCCAAAGAAAGAACTGTTGGGTGCAGATCAAAGCATACTATCTTTTACATCAGTGTATTTATAGTTTTATTTTGGGGTTTGGATTTTGTATGTTTGTGCTCTTACAACAATGACCAATATAGACATGTTTTGCATAATACATATATGACCCAGATCAATTGTTTAACTTCACCAGGAGGTGGGGAGGGATGGGAAGGAGGGAGACACTTTGGATCTTATAATTTTGGAAAATGTTTGTTGAAAATTATTATTACAAGTAATTGGGAAAATAAATTATCTTTAAATTAAAAAAAAATACAACTGACTCTTAGCCAGGAAGACTTCCCTTTATGGAAATGGAAACCTAAGCAGCAGGGTAGGGACCCCAAAAGACAAAAGGCACTCAGCATTTGGCAATGGGCCAAAGAACACAATTTGTCAAAGAATAGTTCCTCCCAGTGAGGAAGGAGTAAAAGAGAAAAACAATTAGATAACAGGGCAGAGGTTCAAGGCAAGAAAGGAGAAGGAAACTGGAACAATACTACTTGCAAACTTTGCTCAGAAATTACCAAAAGAACCACCATTGGCTTTGATAGCTGAGGTCCCACAATTCTACTGGTATCGTGGAAGTCCAACCCAGCAGCTTAAAGAACCTTGGTCCTTAGGGCAGCTAGGAGACTGACACTGCTCTCTGGGCTCAGAGAAAGAGCAAGGCTCTCAATGGCATTCTTGAGCATACACACACAGCTACTCCCAGTTCATCTTGGGCTCTGTGCTGTCTCTCACTGGTACCAGTTCAAACATTTTAATAAGAATGTCATCCCTTCAGAAATAAGGCCATCCCCCGTAGACTCTAAATGAACATCCTAGTGCAAACATTAACAACATGAAAATAGGTTTTGACCAAGGACACATGTAAAACCCAGTGGAATTGCGGTTACCAGAAGGGGTGGGGGGAAGGGAGGGAAAGAGTATGATTCTTGAAATCATGGAATAATGTTCTAAATTGACTAATTAAATAAAAAATTTCCCAAAAAAAAGGCCATCCCCAACCTGAAAAATATAGCAATTACTCACCAAAAAGTAAGTTCCACAGAAACAAAGACATTTAAGCCTAGAATTGACAAAAGCATCATCTCCCGCCAAGACTCAAGTACTTCTCAGAGAAGCTAACAAAAAATATCCATGATTGCTAGTCCTTCCTTGCTCATGGCATTGTTTCTAATCCTTTATGTATTAAGTCAGAAAGAGAAAGTAGCAAGTACAAAGGATTATAATGTAGAAGAGCCAATCTCTATAGGCAGGGGAGTTAGCATCACCAGGAATCTTCATGGTTCTTTTGCCACATTTATTTTATTACAAATGGTGAAAATTTAGGAAAAAGTAAATAGGCAAGGTGAAGGATTGCTAGCCAAGAAGGAAAAGTACAGAAATGCAGAATGTGTTAGGGATTTTATCTGATTTTTCTTCTTTTGTTGGTTTTGTGGGGAAGGAACCAAGAGAAATAATAACTATGCATTCAAGCTGGAAGGAACTGGAGAGATCATTAGTCCAATCTTCTAATTTTACAGTCAAGATAGCTGTGCCAAGTAATGGTTGAATAAACCATGAACATAATGGAATATTGCTATGCCTTAAAAATGAGAAATACAAAGAAATCAGAGAAAAATGGGAAAAGTTGCATTAAATGATGCAGAGTGAAGTAAGCAGATTCAAAAGAAGTTACACGATGATGTCAATTTGAAAAACCCAACCAATCACTGCAAGGGAACAAACTCAGGTCAGACCCAAGAGGCGGTGTTATCATCCTAACAAAGATGAAGAACATATCTCCTCTTTACTAACAACACACCTGCCACAAACAGCTAGTCAAGGGGACCCATTAAGGGACAGCCTTGAGTGGAGAGTTTTTGTTCAAGAGATGGTTATAAAAGTTTTGTGTCAAAATAAATTGGATCCAATTTTAACATATCATTATTCTACAGCCCTCCAAAGGGCAGGATGCACACCATATGAGGAAAACCATATCTTTGAAAGGAATCCACTTTAATCAAAACTTAAGCTTTAAAAAATAAGCCCAAATCCATTTTGTAGACTGGCTGACAAGCACGACAGCTCCAGGATGCAGGCAAAAGAGACTTGTTGCCAGTCTGCGGAGACACTTATACACTTAATCAGATTTCAAGGCCCCATCATTTTGTCATTAGGAATATACTGGCCACCAAAGAAAATCAATGCTCCCCGCTATGAAGAAATCAACAGGGCTCGCTCTCAGTCTCAGTCTCTCTCTCTCTCTCCTCTTCCCTCCCTCCCCTGTCTATCTCTCTTAATGCAAGCTTCTTCCAGGTTAGGACAAGGATTTCTTTCCTTTGTGTCTCTAATGCCTTAAACAACTTCTGGCACATAAAAGGCGAATAAATATTCATCAATAGACCAACTGACTAATTTGGTAGAACATCTTAGAAAACTGCCTGTTATAGCTGGATAACTTCATCTTCTGTGACCAAACTGGTGAGGAGCTTCTCCAATTCTGAAGCCAGGGGACTGTCACCAGTTCTAAATTCTAATCTATGGTGGGGATGTCACTTTAGGATTAAACTCCAGGTCCAAAGTGCTCTACCTAGCTCAATGCATTTCCAATTAAAACTCCTTTTAAGGTAAAGATCAATAGGTCCAATGACCATGAGTGCTCAGCCCTGAGCACATAAGACAGTAATGTGTGAGGAATGTGTCCCTGGCTTAGGCCCTGATTAGTTTAAAAAAAAAAAATCCTTTCTAGAGGCATAAGGAAAACAAGAACTGTGTTTAAACAAAAGAAAAGGGGCGGGGGGGGGGGGGGGGGAGGCTATGAGGATGATGAGGAAAAGAATGGATCAAGGAAGAGGCTAAGATAAAGTCAGGATACTTAAAGACAAGGCTAACTTCAGAGTTCCTAGATTGTTATCAGATCAAACAAGTAGCTGGGGCTTTAGGGAGTCCTAGGCCTGGCAGCAGAGGGGCCATATGGGTCAGGAAGGCACACCCCTACTTTTGGAGGGTATGAAAGTTTAAGAAAAATGCTGCTATGCCCCGATTGAAAAGCCATTGTCAATGGGGCCTAACTCCAGGCACTTTGGCAGACAGTGTGTCCTTTGTATAAAGGCACTGCTCCCTGCTCTTAGCAGCTCCCACTCAGCCTCCTGGCCAGCACATTCTGACTTAAGTGGAGTCATCACATCTGCGGTTTCCTGCAGCTGTCATCCTCACTCCCCTCTTTCTCCCTCCCCAACCCTGGCTCAACTATCAGGTTCAGGGAATTTGTTCAAAAGTATATGTGGGGACTGTCCTTGAAATGTTTCTCAAAATCTCAGACTGGGGCCAATATTTCCTCAGATAGGCTCATTAAGACACAGTTCTAGGGACAGCCAAGTGGCTCAGTGGATTGAGTCAGGCCTAGAGATAGAATATCCTGGGTTCAAATGTGGCCTCAGACACTTCAAGTCACTTAATGTACATTGCTTACCCCTCTCACCACTTTTCTGTCTTAGAATCAGTACATATTTTGTATTGATTCTAAAACAGAAGGTTAGGATTAAAAAAAAAAACAGTTCTACAAGGCTACCAACCAAAATGAAGGATAATAGGATGAGGGAAGTTGCTTCATCCCCTTCTCCCACAGCTCCTTTGAGAGCATTTACTATCAGGATGGCTGTGGGTGCCTGATCATAGTCAAAGGGGAAACCAATGGGAATGGGGCACTAGACCTAACACACAGGAAACAGCTTATACTGTGTCTCCAGAATGAAGGGGCTGGAGTGAGATGCAAGCTGGAGTTCCAGACCTGCCAAAAATTCAGTGTAATGTTAGACATGTCATTTAATCTCCATGGGCCACCATTTAAAAGCTGCAAAGGGATTTTCCAAGAGCCTTCCCCACTCTGACATCTTATAACACCATGTTTATATAAATGGGTAAGTTAGTCACTAAGTGCTGTGTAGACACTGGCAAAGAAATATTTGCACAAACTCTTGGGAAGTGACCACTTCCCATTCAGTCACCACTACAGAGCAAGTGGCACCCAGGGAGAGGAGGGGAAATGGATTAATGGAGCAAAGGGTTAAATAGTTCTTGGATTAGCATAAGCCAGGAATGAAAGCAGACCCTTGCTGCCTCTCCCCCAGAAGTTCAGAATGCTTATTAAAATACCATAAACCCAGTGGAACTGGCCAGGATCTGGCATTCAAACCAATTAACTTGTAAGATTTTTCCACTCTGCAGTTCTGGAGGAGATAACAGGGCCAGGGTCAAATTCTTCAGTTCCCTGTTCGTCTGTCAGAACAAATCCTTGCTCATGGAGGGATTCTCTGGCTCCAAGAGATAATAGAGGAAGGGCAGATTTTTTTAAAAAGTTCCCTTTCTTTCATTATAGACTTTGGTTTAAGTTCCCAGGGTAGCTTCTCCCATGCCTGACAATGTGGAGGCAGTAAGAAGAGAGTCAAAAGCCATCCTGGGAAAAAGTGTCACAGCTGTCATTTAAACACTGTTTGTAGCAGGCCTTTAGAGCTGCCCACACTCACAAGACAAGGCGGGAGTCAGGAAGAAACCACTGGCTTTTTTAGAATGGGCTCAGGTCAAACTTAACAGGCATCTCTCTGTACAGTCTATAGTTGAATACAGTTCTCAGATGGTGGGCAGCAGGGAATTCTGGCAATTGCTGATAACTTCTGGAATAATAACCTAAGGCTAAGAGAGAAAACAACTGGGTTTCAAGGCCTACACATGTATCTATCCATACACACAAAGGGGTTAAGAATTCAACTTATACTTCCCTAGGCCCAGATTCCATCTTCATTCATGTTTCAGCTGACAATGGGTAAAGCACCATGATAGTGCTGCAAAGAACAGAGATGAGTAGCTCCAGCCCAAAGATACAAGAAAAACCATATAAACCGGAATACTTAAGGGACAAGAGTTCTGAGCAAGGGGACTGCAACATAACACTTAACGTGGGTCCTCGGAGAGGCCAGATTTTGGCAGAAGGATCCCCAGTGGGGGCAAAAGCATGAAAGAAAATAGAGGCCTCCCAGACTCTAGAACTTCTGAGAGAGAGGAGTGTGAAGAGGCTGAAATCAGACCAGGGCTACCCTTAGCCCAAGGCAAAGCAGGGATTTCAGATGCCCAGTAAAGGGACATAATCAGGTCTGAATTAGGCTGCTAAAACTGGCTTTGGTGTGACTCCAGTGGTAACAGAAAGTGAATTGGGCTTGCACTCTTCCTTCTTCTCTCCTCAAATGATCTTTCCTTTACTATATCCCCCTCTCCCCCATGCTCTCAAGTCTGCAAGCACCTTGAAGACAGAAACTACTGCTTTGTTTTTGCTTTTTCAACCTGACTACTTACCTAGCAAGACATGGAAGAATCTTAAAGTGATGGATTTGAATTATTGAGAAGCTAATAGAGATAAAACTGGGCCTGGACCCAGGAAGATCTAAGTTCAAATCTAGCCTCAAATATTTATGAGCTATGAGATCCTGGGCAAGAACCTCAACCCGTTATCTCAGTTTTCTCAGCTATAAAGGGAAATAATATTATCAAATGGCACATGGCAAGTGTTAAATTCATCTTCTTTTCTTCTCTCCAGCAGAAAAGACATAATGAGGGCCTAAACATGGGAATAGTCATTGAGGAATGCATGTAAGATGAAGCTCACAAAAAGCAGGGACTACATCTTAGGAGAACTTTGGTATCTCTGTCCAACCCCTAGTACAATGTATGCAGAAGTCACTTCTATGAAGAGATAGAAGGGACAGGCCCTAAGGACTCTCATTCTCATAGGCAAAGGCCCAGAGAAGTCATGGATAACATTCAGGATAGGGTATAGAGGTCTGAAAGAATAATGGTGGGTTAAACAATATTTGAGAAGTCCTAGGGCTCTCTTGATTTAAGGTTTATTAGTTTAGCACCCAAGGAATTAGAAGTACTAAGTGGCCAGACTGTTTATTATGTCATTGGGACCATGAGATGGAAGTTCAAAAGGAGATCCTAAAGTAAGTAGAGGCGGCTGCCAAGGCATCCTTGGCTCTATTTATCTTCCCTGTCTCTCTGGTCTGGCCTGATATTTCCCTGTTATAGACACAAAAAGAAAGGACAAGAGGAAGTTCTTATTATCATCTCTCCAAACAAATTCACTGCCCTGCTAGGCCAAAGGTAGCTGTGACCTCACCAAAGCATAATTTATTGTTCTATAAAGAAAGAGGAGACACAAAGTTTCCCTGCCATGTCATAGAGGAAAAGCCCAAGGCTGCTCACACCAAAGTCAGGCTACAATCCAGAGCTGGCCCTCCTTCTTAAGGGCAGATAATGACTGGAAAAGCTGAGATAGATCAAGGCTCACTCTTCTCTACAAGCTTCCTCACTGGGAAATCATCCCGAGACACCCAGGCCACATCCTGGGGCTTACTTTCTCCATCTTTCTTGTTCCGGGAATAAGAAACCTGCAGAGTTCACCCTTTGGTACACACCACTGTGGGGCCCAAAGTAGGAGGCTTCACTCAGAACAGAGCACAGCTCTGTTGTGAGTCAAGCACCATGAGAATGCTCCTACAACAAATGCCACCTCTACCCTAATCCTATGTCTCATTGATTTGAGATTGGAGAATAAGAGGTGTCTTTTACATTGGAGAGACATTGTGATCAGAATACCAAAAAAATCATAAGAAAGATCTAGACTCAAATCTCTGCCTCATTTATTGGCTGTGTGACTGATTGAATCATTCTAACTCTGTGTGCCTCAGTTTACTCCTCTGCAGAATGAGGAGATTAAATTCAGTGGTTTCTGAGGGCCTTCCTGCTCCCCTGTTAGTCATCAATCCAGCTTCTATACTTTTCCACATTAAAAAAAAAAAATCTTAAATCTTGAGTCCACCCATGTTTTTCTCCTCCTCTCCCTTCTCCTCAAACTACCATTTAAAAGTGAATTCCTTACCAAACTATGCATTGGCTTTAGGGTCTTTCTTTTTATTCCCATGCTTTCTTAGTCAAGATACAAATCTCTTCTGAGAAACCCTCTGGATAAACAGTTTTCTACAGCAGTGCACCCTTTCATGACCAACATGAGGTATAGGGGTTGATTTGAACATGTACTAAGTAGTTACCAAAGGGTTCATCCCTTCCATTGTCCTCAGCAAAGATGGAAGCTACAATGTGAGGTTCTTTTCAATTCAAGTCTTCTGGAGGAGAGGGGGAATAGGGACAAGACAAAAAAAGAAATGCCAGTAGCCTTCACCAACTGAAGCTATGTGTGAATTTATGGAAATGTTCAAGCAGCCATATACTAATTACATAATATATTCCAGGGAACAAGACTGCTATATTTCCCTGCTTACAACTAGCTCCATCTGGTGAACTTTTAGGGATCTTTTTTGCTCCTAAGATGTTCTAGGATCCTGGGATGGGAAAATAAAAGGGCTCACCCACATTCATTTGTTCAGCCCATAAGTACCCACATAAAAACCTCCAAATGGAGGTAGTTGCTCCTTGCTCCTATGCCAAGAACCATGGCACTATGACCCTGTCATCCTCACATAAGGAAGAAAAGTATGGAAAAGCCACTTGTTTAAAAAGCCTCTTCTTCTCCAAGTTCTAAGTATGGGAACATGAAGAAGAGGAGGGGCAATTTCTCTAACCAGGTTCTGCTGGCTAGTACCATAAAATTCAACAATGATGTCATGATCACTAGAAACATTATCTTTGACCAGATATGCTATTGAATTTAGAAGAATTTTCCTATGGGAGATAGGAAAAAATATAACCATAAGACAACAGAAGTTTAGATTATAACAGCCCACATTGGGAAGGACTGATTTTCAGAAAGCTCTTACCTCAGGGAGCATACAGGCTGACATATTGTCAGTGGGATTAAAATCAACACCATCATCACTCAGAGAACTTCAGTACAAAAGCCTAGCTCTTTGGTTTTGGTTTGAGGTTCTCCCATGATGCTCAATCATCAGCAATTTATGGAAAGGGGATTATTTAAAAGCCAAGGGAGAAAGAAAGTCAATGCCATTTCTAAACAGAAATAAGGGGGAGGTGAACAAAGGAGTTGAAGTCTGGTGACTATGGTGGACAAGGGAGGAGCAGAAGGCCTGGCCTAGCCTAGCCACTCACCTTGCATCATGCTCCTGTAAGCAGTATCTGTGATGGCATAGATATGAGGGGGCATCTCATGTCTCTTTTTGCCTTTGTACATCTCCACAATTTCTTCAGAGTAGATGGGCAGGTTCTTGTAAGGGTTGATGACCACACAGAACAAGCCTGAATAGGTCTGAAAGAAAAGAACAAAACAGTAATAAGGGAGAAGCCTCTGCAGTCCTCACCAAGTTTCTTTACAACAAAGCCTGTGTCTCAAGAGACTTTAGAAGACCACCACCATTTTATGCTTTAACATCTAACAAGTAACTTTCTTCACCAAAACTTTGTGTGCAAGAGAATTATGATCCCCATTTTCAACATTAGGGAATAGGCTTAGAGACAGAGATCAGGGATCAGGCCCACATTCAAGTCCAAGCTTCTAGATCCAAATCTAGTCCTCTTCATATTATAGTTGTTATTTTCCCAAGAAGCCTGGGGTGATTATAAACAAGTCTAACATGAATGTTGGAGCCCCTCCTCAGCTCTTTGGCCCAACATGGGCATTCGTATCCAAAGGTCAAGTGCTTCTCAACTGTATTCTAAAGCCAGCTCTGGTCCAGTACAAGTTTCATCCTTTGCAGTCCATATGACTGCTGTTATTCTTTGTATGCAAACCTGTGTATTTTACTGACAAATTTTTTTTTTTAATGCTTTTGGTCAAGTCCAAAATAAAACAGCAACAGTGGCTTACCTAGCACAATAAGGTCTGCAAAGCATTTGATATGTATTAACTTATGTGATTCCTACAACCCTGTGAGGTAAATAATGCTTTTAGGCCCATTTCACAGATGAGGAAAACTGCCACTTTGATTTGCCCATGGTTGCATAGATAATAAGTGAGGAAGCAGAGACTAAATCTATTTCTGTGGGCATTTGAAAGCTTATACTAGAGTGATATCAAACCTTTTAGACACTGTGTGCCATGCCCACCCCCTTGCCCCAGACAGGAGAGGGATAAAAGGAGGGAGGAAGTGCAGAGGAGAGGGGAAGGGGAGCAACTCCTAGTAACTAACCCTGACAGGGATGGTGCATGTGCCCAAAGAGAGGTCTCTGTGTGCTGCCTTTGGCACACATGCCATAGGTTTGCCATCACGGGATTAAACCATGCTTTGGGGGAGGCTCTCCCATTCACTTTTTCCTTTCTCCTTTTCCATAAAGCCACCATTTTATGAAATTCAGATTCCTTATTTATTATATTACCTTGAGAGTTTTTATTAAGTGTACTTTTCTGGCATTGTAAAAGGTGTGAATAATGCAATCCTGCCTGGTTCCCCCCCCCCCCAATGCCTCTCATTTTCAGGGGAGTATGTGGCCATGAGGACACAAAGAGTTTCTATGGCTCCTTGAATGAGAGAGCAGATCCCTTAAGGGCATGGGAAAAGCAACAATAAGGAACTGAGCCACTCACCTGAGAGGTGGTCTTTCTTGATTTAATCAAACCCTTTAATTAGATGAATTGTGTGCAAGGAACTTAGAACCCAAGGAAGAAGTCTCAAAAAAACTACCTGCCTTCTCAGATAAAGAAATCAAAACTATTAACAAGCACATGAAGAAGTGCTCTACATCTCTTATAATCAGAGAGATGCAAATCAAAACAACTCTGAGGTATCACCTCACACCTAGCAGATTGGCTAACATGACAGCAAAGGAAAGTAATGAATGCTGGAGGGGATGTGGCAAAGTAGGGACATTAATTCATTGCTGGTGGAGTTGTGAATTGATCCAACCATTCTGGAGGGCAATTTGGAACTATGCCCAAAGGGCGACAAAAGAATATCTACCCTTTGACCCAGCCATAGCACTGCTGGGTCTGTACCCCAAAGAGATAATGGACACAAAGACTTGTACAAAAATATTCATAGCTGCGCTCTTTGTGGTGGCCCAAAACTGGAAAACGAGGGGATGCCCATCAATTGGGGAATGGCTGAACAAACTGTGGTATATGCTGGTGATGGAGTACTATTGTGCTAAAAGGAATAATAAAGTGGAGAAGTTCCATGGAGACTGGAACAACCTCCAGGAAGTGATGCAGAGCGAGAGGAGCAGAACCAGGAGAACATTGTACACAGAGACTAATACACTGTGGTATAATTGAACGTAATGGACTTCTCCATTAGTGGCGGTGTAATGTCCCTGAACAACTTGCAGGGATCCAGGAGAAAAAAACACCATTCATAAGCAAAGGATAAACTATGGGAGTGGAAACACCGAGGAAAAGCAACCGCCTGAATACAGAGGTTGAGGGGACATGACAGAGGAGAGACTCTAAATGAACACTCTAGTGCAAATACTATCAACAAAGCAATGGGTTCAAATCAAGAAAACATCTAATGCCCAGTGGACTTACGCGTCGGCTATGGGGGGTGGGGGGGAGGAAAAGAAAATGATCTTTAATGAATAATGCTTGGAAATGATCAAATAAAATAGATTTAAAAAAAAATAAAAAAAAACTACCTGCCCACTCTTGCCAGTGGGATTTGGCCCAGAAGGTTGGTCCCCACTGCTGCTGCTGCTACTGCAGTCACCTATTTCCAAATATCTATCTGAAGCACATTCCCTAAATGTGATCGTGAGTCTTTAGCATATAATGGGCTGGAGCAGGATCATTACCCAGTTGCTGGACTGCTCACTGCTCCCAAGTCATCTGACTCATCCTGCCTTAGGCTTTGTGTGTCTATTAGGAAAACCCTGAATCTAGTAGTGATCCATGGGTTCCCCAGCACCCACACATGTCTTTTCTTAAAAGCAGGAATATTTCCTATTAGCAATAGCACATTTAGTCTTCTGGGCCCTTAGGAAGAGAATAGTTGGGGGGGGAACAAATGCCTGATTATGCCCAGGAATAAAGGCCGTTGAAGGCCCAGCATCCATGCCTTCCCTACAGAAGAAATGGCCAAGCACACTTGCTCTTTTGAATGCAAACCAGTGTTTGGTGTGGGGCCCTCTGGGGTGCTGCTCCCAGGAGGCCCTCAGCTGCAGGACTCTGAAAGCAATATAGTCTTGTTCTGAGTGATGCAGAGGCAGCAGGAGGCCTTCCTGCTCACAGGGCTCCTGTCTTTTTGCATATATGAAAATCAAAGAACTACACTGGCATCAGAGCACCCTTTGAGTGTACCCAATAACAGCAAAGAAGCTCTAATGGGCTGTAAGGAGAAACTCCTTCAAGACAAAGTAGCCCAGTTCCCAGGCAAGAGTTTCCTCACCATTGTAACATTTTGGAAGTGGTTAAAAGTACCTAGTTATTTAGGGAGTCTGGAGACCTGGATTCACCTCCTGCTCAAGATTTAGTAACTGTGTTACCCTGAGGCATAACCAGAAGTGATACAATGAAGACAGTCTTTGTAACAGAATTGTTAAGAAGACAGCTCTGGCACCCCTCAAATCTATGTACATTTGGGTTTGGATTTTCTTATTCCAAGGTCAGCCCTTGTGCTACAGGACCGCTTAACTCTTAGCAAATAATAGCAGAATAGATTGACAAGGTAGAAACTGGGATCCATAGCTTAGATAAAAGGAGAGGTGTCCCCCCAAAAGCAAAATTCAGTCTCACAAAGCTTCCATGTCCACAGATGATTGCCAACAAGGCCAAATGCCACCCCCCCAATGGACCCCTACCAGTAGAACTCCCATGTCTTCTCCATCTATAACGCTAAGCCTATGGGGACCTCGGGTCATTTGAACCAGCCTCAGAAGCTTAGTTAAGGTCTACCAACTACAACAAAAGCCCTCAGCACAGGGTCTGACACATAGTAGGCTTATTATCATTCCATTATATTAATATGATTAGTATTATAGTAACTCTGAGCATCAACTGATGAAAGTTCTTACAAACTGACTAAAATGATAGTAGTTACATGGAATTACAGAAACTTATCAGTCTTTTCCTATTTACAGAATTACCCTTTGTTTTCTGTCAGTCAGTAGCATTTACACTCCTGACATAATGAAAGCTTCAAACTGCATTAAGCCTTGTAGAACGCTCTAGGATTTCTTTGCTCTTATTACTAAGGGACCGCAGCAGGATGGTCCAAGGCTGGGCACCCCTGGCAGAGTGGACCCAGGGGTGACTGAAGTCAGAGACACCTGACACATCCCAGCTGGGTGACTAGAACAGGCCACTCAATCACCTCAGGCCACAGCCATTCTCTAAGACTACAAACTACAGGGCAGCAGACCCAGAATGCTGTATACTAAAGACATCCTTCCCTATTATATATAGTCTGTACATGGTTCACAGCTAGTCCTTCCAGTCTGGGAGAACAGAAAGGGCCCAGCACATCTCTACCAGTTCTCTAGTCTTGAGCTCTGCTCAGACTTCCCAGAGGGCAATAGGACAGGTGACTTCACCTCTCTGGGCTTCAGATTGCTAATCTGTAAAATGAGGGGTTGGACTAGAAGATCTTTAAGGGACCTTCAAGTTCTTTGTTGGTCATTTATGTGGACCTCATTAGGGATTTTCTTGGCAAAGACACTTGCAGTTTAACAGTTCTGCAGATGAGGAAAATGAGGTCAGAGTGAAGTGTCTTGCCCAGTTCACATAGCTAGGCAGTGGATGAGGTGGGATTTGAACTCAGGAAGGTGAGTCTGCCTGACTCTAGGCCTAGGACTCTCTTCACTTAGCCACCTGCCCCCTTTCAAGTCCTAACATTCTCCAGTTCACTACTATTTTTAATACATTATGATTATGGTTCTAGGAGGTCATGAGAAAGGCAAGAGTTCCTGCTCACTCATTCCACCGTTCTACTATTTGGAAGGGCTAGAACTGCTTGGGATCACAGTGAGTAGTAATTGTCAAAGGGCTCTAGCACTTACTTGAGCAGTTACCTTGCCATTTTACAATGAATGGTCAGCCTCAAGAGACTAAAAGGGCATGGATATGTTTATCGAAGGTCAGCCCTCTGAAGCCACTGAGGCCAAGATTACATGTCACAGACCTGGAAGGGACTTCAGGAGACATCTAGGCCAAGGCCCCACCTGAATAGAAATCCCCTCTATACAAATGGTCATTCAGCCTCTGAGTCTTACTGACCTCTACAGATGGGGATCACTACCTGGGTGACCCTGGGCAAGTCACTAACTTGGTTTCTGCCTCAGTTTCCTCAAGATAAAGATAATAATAGCACCTCTTGCCCTGGGCTCTGTTTTCTTTTGTTATGGCTTCAAGTTTTTTAGTTCACTTTAAGACACCTGGCTTTGCCTGATGAAGTGGTCCATTTCATACCTGGATTGTTTTCATTGTTGGGACGATATTCCAGAGAAACTGAAAGCTACCTAGAATAGAGCATAAGATCCTAGAGCAGAACTTTGTGACCTGAAGGAATGGGCAGATGGAAACAGGACATGTTCCGAGGAGCAGACAAAGACACCTGAAGTATTACTCTGGGCTGCCTCTAGTTAAGTCTGTGAAGATTAAATTGTAATCCTCTGATTGAAACAATGAAGGTACTTAGCTCTTCCTTTATTGGGAAGATTGAATTGTAGTCCACAATCTATTTTTAGATTTTAATCCCCAAAGGTGGTAACTCAGTATTTTCAGTAGATCTACCCATTTCAACTACAAAAAGGTGTTAAGTAACTACAAAAGGTGAACTAACCAAAAAAGGTGTTAAGTAACCCAAAAAGGTATAATCTAACCAAAGAAGGTGTGAACTAAAGAGTGGGCAGTCCTGGAGAAAAGCATCTGCTCTGATTGGTAAATGTGAAATTTTGGGAGGTGACACAAGAGAAAAAGATCTTTAAAAAGAGGATTAGAGGCCAGAAGTTGAGATATTCTAATATTTGATTAGAGGACATAGATTAGAGGAGACCTGACTCAGAGGAGAGACTGGAAGAGACACCCAGACTTCTTTCCTTTTAGACAGTCACCTTTGTTGAGTGAAAAGCTGACATAGTGACCCTGCCTTTCTCAAAGGTGTAAACCTCCAAGAAAGGCCTACAGTCTTGAGACTCTTCCCTGATTAGGACCTTAGTATTTCTACTTGGCTCAGAGGAAGTCAGAGTTTCCCCCCTCTCTCTCATTCCTTAATATCTTCCCTCTATTATAAATAAACTACCATAAATTCCATTTACTTTAGTAATTCATTTTGGGATTTAAAAATTAAATCCCTGGTGACCACCTATGTAAATATTCAGAGTCCAACCACAATTAAATTTAACAAGTCTAACAGAAAATGATCAAAATACTCAAAAGAGTAGACACTAAATGAGTTGGTAATACACTGTGGAAGTCAGAAATTCTGGGTTTGCCTTCTGTTTTTACATGAGATAGGTTAAGGAGCTGCGGAAGGAGGAACAGATCAATGAACAGATGTGCTAATATACTGCATGAATGTACCAAGTGGTGAATGGGTAAAAGGGGCAGAAAACTAAGTTGGGACAGAGGAAAAATGGGATAAAGAATCAAAAGATGCCACAGGGGAAAGGGAGCTAAAACCTCCCTAGTACTGATTTGAAGGACTATTGAGGATTTCCATCTCACAACTAAAATCTACAACTAAAACGGAGGGAAATGCCAAACTCTGCATGGGACTTTGAATATCACCTGTGTATTCCCCCTCATCTCAAAAACAAGAAAAACCAAGGACTAGAGAGGTCCCTGTGTGGACTCACTCCTTAGGGTAAAGTGTTGGGACTAGAATTCAATATCCTTCTATTAAGAAGGGTTTAGTATTTATTGGTCATTAAAAAACACTGCAATGTCTGGGGCACAGGCCTTTGGAAGAAAGGGTCAGAGAATTAAGAAAAAGCAGTTTTAACAGAAAAAAGGACTAGACTGGTGGGAACCAACCAGGGTTCTAAGCAACTCCAATTTCTATTTCTTTCTTAATTAAGTTTTAATTTTTTAATTAACAAAAATTTATATTTTATTTCCCTCCCACAACCTCCTATTTGGGGGAAAAGAACAAAACATTGTAATCTAATTACAAAATGAATTTCCCCCATTGGCCACATCCAAACAATATGTCTCCTCTGGCAGCCTAATTCCACTCAGATCTGCTGGCTGGTCTGAAGAACCAAAAAGAAGTTTGTCAGAGTAGGACAGGAGATCAAGATTCTTTATCAGGAAGACTGTCCCAAAGCTAAAGGTCCTAAAAGCCTGGATCATGTTACCACCAAAGTCAATGTGATATCCCCATTTCTTTAAATGAAAGCTTGAATGCTTTCTTTCTGAGATACAAAATATTCACTGGGACTCAGTTTCCTCATCTGAAAAACAGAAAAGTAGAAATAGAGAGAGGAATGAAGATGGCTTTGGTTCTAAAACCTATCACCTGGATGTAGACATCTACTCAAATCATGCTCAAGAGAAATGAGCCTGTAGACCTTCTGCTTAGGCCCCCAATGAGAAAGAGCTGAGAGGAAGCATACCAGGAGAGCCCAGTTTCCACCTCGAAGTGTGAGAAAAGAAGCCCAGCTATGGGTGGGTGAGGAGACCTCATTAATGTCACTTTTTATTAGTTTGTTGGATTTGGATGGTGCTGCCTGTTTACTGCAAAAGGATACTCCTTCATGGGGGCAGTTAGGTGGCTCAGTAGAGCCAGGCCCTAGAGATAAGAGGTCCTGGGTTCAAATCTAGCCCCAAAACTTCCTAGGTGAGTGACCCTGAGCAAGTCACTTAAAATCATCATATAAATCCCCCACTACCTAGCCCTTACTGCTGCTCTCTTGCCTTGTAAGAGGGAAGGTAAAGGCTTAAAAAAAAAAAAGGTTACCAATCAAAACATTCCATCACCAAATTCTAATGCTAAAGACAAAGCATTATCTCCCCATCATTTCTTAAAACCTTTCTTGGAGGGCTAAACCCAAATGGCTAAATGGTGCCCTGACCAAGGACACACTGGTCAGGGGAAATTCATCAGCTCCATGTTTCTACAGAAAGGAATTTCAGCACTAGGAAGAGAAGGGGTTGAACACTTACGTAGATGAGCCCTGAGTAATATCTCTCCTTCAGGTTGTGGAGCACAGAGGCTTCATTTAGACAGGTGAGCTCAGCCATGTCCTCCACCTTAGAGAACTTTGGGGGATTCATCTTCTGGATATCATCCTTATTCACTTTCACCTTCTTCCCATTCTCAATCAGCTCCACAATGGCCTCATCACCAACTTCCTCTTTGAGACTAGCAGGCTCAAAGCCATTCTTCTCAGAAGGTACCCAGACCAGCTTCTTGGCTGCCCAGTCGGCCTGAGCCAATGGGTTGTTGATGAAGTTTTTATCCACATAAAGATATTTATCAGCAGCTTGCTGGGCCATCCTGATATCTAACTAGGACCTGCCAAATAAAAAAAAGGAAAGGAAGACATTAGCCTCACAGCATCAATCTGAGTTCCAGTTAATAACAGCTCTCCCATCTACCTTTGCTAGATCACTTCCAAATGCTGGGGAAATGTAAGAGCTCACCAACCACTGACCTTGTGACAATCTTGTGAGATGAGCACAGTAAGCATTAGCTCTGAGAATTCAGTGGCCTACTTGGATCTCCCAGCATATCCCAGACCCTGGACTTAGATCTAGACCCTCTGATGCCAATGCTCTTTCCACCACACCCCTTCCTAACAAAATCATGTCAGGGTACTGACCAAATTCCCAGTTAACCAGAATGTGTCTGCCCTCTCCCTTTAGAGAAAAGAAGCAGCAAATCACAATTAAACACAAGCTTTTGGAGATAATTAGCTTATAAAGACAAGTCCAGAACCTTAGTCAGGATCAAATCATAGCAGATCTGTGCAATCCTAGACAATAAGACACTTTCAGGAAGATGAAAGTGGACTGAAGGATGAAAAAATTCATTTTCAGAACAATGCTTAGTCAGGGAAATTAAAACTATACTAAACATATGGAGGCCAAAACAAACCACAAACCCCATAAATAACATCCAAGTCTGTAAGAGTTCTTTCTGCATGGAAATTGATAGAAATGTACTGAAATAGGACACCAATTACTTAGATACGTGTACAGATAAGATAAGCAGACCTATCCTGGTTCCTGCAATATTCTACACATCAAGATGGCCAGTAAAGAGAAGCCTTGACTCATAGTTCTGAATTCTCAATGAGCAAACTGTGATTAATAGTCATGTCTCATCCTAGAAGAGGGTCATAGAGACTCATTCCCACTTAGCTATTCTAAAGTCTCTGTCTCTCCTCATCTACAACCCTTTCTTTCTTTCCTTTTTTTTTTTGATCCCTTAACCTTCTATCTTAGAATCAATACTGTGTAGGTAGAAGAGTGATAAAAGTTAGGCAACTGGGGTTCAATGACTTGCCCAGGGTCACACAGCTAGAAAGTGTCTGAGGAGGGCCCTCCCCCCCCTCTCAATCCACTGAGCCCCTAGCTGCCACCACTACCCCTCTTTCTTTATAAAGGGCCTCTGTGCTTATCAAGATAGTTCACAATTAGTCATTTTAAGGTTATAATGTACTTTGCATTGAAAATAGTGTTAAGTAAGGACCAAAACTATATATCTCGGATGGATATAGAACATTTTATATATGTTTTCAACCAAAAGGAGGGGAAGGACAAGGGCTGGTTCTAATTAACCAGAAAACTTAAAATACGAAAATCCCTTACTTGGATGGGAGGGAGCACTAACACAAAATGAAACTGAGGGCACAGTGGATAGAGTGCTAAGCAAAGAGTCTGAAAGACCCAAATTCAAGTCCAGACACAAATAATTGCTATCTGTGTGACCCTGGATAAGACACCTGCCTTCACAACAGGGACAATATAAGCACCTACATCCAAGGGTTTTTTAAAAGATCAAATGAGATATCTGAAATATGCTTAGCACAAGCCCTGGCACATAATAAATGCTCTATAAATGTAAGCTGCTATCAAGTCTGAGACATTTCTGGTCATTCATCCTCTTCTGCCTTTCACTTTCAACAGGGTGAAGAGTTCAGGGTGGACAGTTGGAATTTTGGCTCTACGGATCCCATGTGATCCTGGGATAGGTCACATCATTTCACTGGGCCTCTATTTCCTCACTAGTAAAATGAGAGCTGGATAAATGCTTCCAAAGCCCCCCTCCCTCCCAGTTTCCAACACCATAATTTGCCCCTGCCCTGAACTTCTTTCTGGAGATTCACTGAATCAATTTTCTCCTGTAGGCATTGCTCTTAGCAAATTAAGGGAGGCACTACTCTCTCTCATGACACCTGACATTCAATGCCCTGGAAGAAGTGATATCTCATCCCTTGCTCCTTAAGTCTTCTTCCAATAAATTTAGCAGATGGCTCAGTTTTTTCTTCTCTATCCCAAGTCCAACTCCAACCCCTTTGAACAACCTGGCCTTCCAGTCAGAATAGCCTCAACTTCTTGTGATGTGTCTCCATAATAAAACAGCATCATAGTATAGTGGGAAAAGTCTAAATGGCTCCCTCTGGGTGCAATCCCACCTCAGATAGTCTCAGGCAGATGGCTTACCTAACTTCCCTGGGCCCCAGTTTTCCCATCATAAAAGGATCAAGTGGGACCACATGACCTCCTCTCTCCACTTGTGATCACATCTAAGAGTGCTAATGTCTGAGATCACCACCAACCCCTTCTCCAGCTCAAATGAATTTGCTCCAGGTGCCCCAAGTGTTCTAAGCTTGTCTGACCTAGTGGCAGTGCTCAGGAACACCTAAGATAATCAAATGAACTAAAAATGGGTGAGCGACAACACTACACATCAATCCCAAGAGTAACTTCCAGACTGTGGTTTTAAATGCTTCCATTTAATCATTCCAATGCCATGGACATCTAAAACTATGGAAGAAGCAAAGTTTAATGGGATTGTGGAGAAGAAACTGAGTCATGTACCTGGACTCATTAAATGGGTTTCTGATAAAAGGAGAAGCTCCAGTTGCTTACCCACAGCCCAGAAAAGGTGATCCCCAAGAAACTTATGCCCTGTGGAAAGAGATGGCTACAAGATGTTAATAATGGAAATAGGATGGAAGAGGGATCCCGGAGTACTCTAGCAGATAGCTGTTTGTTTTTCTAAGATAAATAAACCCTTCCCCCAACAGGCACAGTCTCATAGGCATAATACCATGACAGAACTGCTTCCCCTGACCCCCTTGGCAGAAGCTATCCAACCTCAACAAACAGAGGGAGTCCAGGCTCTTGAGTTAGGACTGAGTGCCAGAGCTCTTTAGCACTAAGAGGGTTACATTTGGCTGTTAAGGAGGCAGGAACAGATTGAAGGATTCCATAGGAATCAACAAATTTTGTTTACTAGCACCAACCATATGAAGAGCAGGGCACTGGCCAACTGGATGACTAGCCTAGGTATGTGCCCTCACAAAGCTTTCAGTCTATCAGGACTCCAACAAGATCTCAGAGTACCTGATACAAGCAGGTGTTTCAGGAGTGGTTATCTCCACACCAAAGGAGGAGGGTCAGAAAGTCTATTTCTGCACAAAGTATCTCTACAGCACTTAAGCAAATGTTTGCTTGGCCACTGGTCACATCACATTAATGCCTGAGCTGGAAAACTAGCTGCCATATTCTAGGAGAGGGAGTGGGGGAGAAAAGGAGAAGAGGAAGAAGGGAAAGAAGGAAGGAGAAAGAAGATTGAGATCTCTTTCACTAGATATTTCTATTTTACAATAGTAAAACCTGGGACCTAGTTAGGTGTCATTAGTGGACAAAGCCCAGAGGATGTGTTGGGGGAAAACAGGGAGAAGACAATATTGGAGCAAACCCTAAACAAAGGCTAAAATGAAGGGCTAGGAGAAGGGGAAAGGAGACTACAGTACAGATGGGAATTCATATAAACAGTCACAGTCTCTATGCAATAACTAGTCATTGCCAAAAGGAACGCTTCACTCCCCAAAGAGGGTTACACTCCAGAAACACTGGCACCAGTTTTTCAAGGTGCCTGAGACTACTACAGGGATAAAAACCACCTGGCTGGGCAAGTTACTTTCTCTTATTACATTACATGCAAATTCGTAGGGGGTTCTGTGTCTTCCCCTTGCCTAGAAATTGGAGTAAACTATCTGGTCCTTCATCCAACTCTGCACCTGGAAAACCCTAAACATCACAACTCAGCTATAAAGAGGGGAGGAAGAATTGCTGCAGTGTCTCCTGCCCCTGGTACTGCACCTCTCTTCCCCTCCTCCAAGGCTTGGAATAGTCAAAAGTCTAATAGCTGCACACTGTTTACTCTTGATAATCTAACAGAGGCCTAGAGGCTGAAAAAAAATCACACATCCTGTAAGAGCAGAGCTGGGATCCAGCCCATCCCCCCACAGGAACCTAGCCCTGAGGGCAGTTAATTCCCAGAGAACAAGGCAAAAACAGCTCCCTTCCTGTTAGTGGGAAGGGGCACAAGGAATGTTAGCAGAACATGGTTCTTTGACAGAACCTCGACTTGCTTACCATAATCAGAACTTTTAACTAAACCACCAACTGATAGGACTTTGCCAGGCCAAGGACAAAGCAACAAATAACCTCACTGGTATGACGTGGTTCCTAAGTGGTGCCAAGATCAATACTCTGGGCCTAGGTCTGGGACAGTAGCTTTCCAAGTATAATGGGGCTTCTATTCAGCACTGGCTCTGCTAGTTAGGAACCTCCCAAATGCACAGATAACAAAACCTAGGTCCCCATGCTTCAGGACAAGGACCCTTCCCATTGACTCATTGGAGCCCTGGGTGATTTCACTTACTCAAATGAAGAAACCAATACTAGATGGATGTATACTTAACCAACAATGCTAGGGGATGAGCCAATTATTGTAAAGAACTTTTTTTTTTAATTAAAAAAGTCAATATGAAAAAGCTTCTGAGACAGGAGGTCATTTCCTAAATGCGGAATTGGCTACTGGCTCAGCCTCCACATTGTGTCCCCTTTCCGAAGGACTACAGGCGCTCAAACTAGGGAAGGAGGAGCTGATATCTCAGAGCTGCCATGAATAGGCCCCCAGATTAAAACATCTTTCCAAATAGGCAAGCCCTTCCTGATTCAATACCAAGCAGTTCCTGCTTAGTATATGACACAGGCCAGCACTGTGTCAGGGCTCAGTAGCCAAGGCAAGGAAGGGCTCTGTTCTCACTGCCCCTTCTCAGCTTCCTGCAAATGAAATTCCAACTCCAAGAAACCAAACTAGTTGCCTTTTTAGGCCATAACTGTGCAGGATGCAACCAGAAGCTAAATTAGGATTCTCAGGAAATGATGCAACTTTAAGTAACTGAGTTAACTAAAAAGCGGCTTCAAGCCCAATGCATAAACACACATATATTTTCCCCCCTTGACTAGATGCTTCATGCCCTCCACTCCCACCCTCCTATGTGCACTGGGGCATTTTGCTTCTCCATCATACCCTGCAAAAGCTCTCTTTTTTTGAAGGAAGCTGATCATTCTTAAAAACAGTCATGGGAGTAATTCAGAGGCTCACTACTCTCTCTATTATTCATAGGCATTGCCATGCTATTTCAGATCAAGAGGGAACACACTCTTGAAACCAGAGAGGACAATGAATTTAATAAGTCTGCAATGGCTTTTTTTCCAAAGGGCTCAACTTCAAACCTGAGATCCAGATCTCATGGTCTGCTCAGTCAGATAGGCTTCATTACAGGAATGTGAAGACTACGGATCTGGTTGATTCCTAGTAAGAAGAAAGGCCTCCCAGACAGTCAGAGTACACAGGCCATGGGAATAAACACCAGAACACCTGGGTCTGGAGTTCAGAAGCTCCCAGCTTGACCACTACCTACCTACCCTTATGACCATAGGCAACTCTGAGCCCCTCTGGGCCTGAGTTTCCTCATCTTTAAAATGAGGGTTAGACTAGACTTGAGATTCTTTTGAGCTTTAAATCCCACAAATCTAAATCATGTATGAGAAGTCACTAAAAGGGAAAATAATGACACTGGGAAAGAATCCCATTTCTTCCCAAAAGTCTATCTGCTTGCTGCTAAGACCAGTTGTTCACAAAATAGTATTGCTTCTGCTTTCATGTCTCCATCCCACTAAGCAAGAATGGCTACTTTCCTCTTAAAATTGCTTTTGTGTTAAAATGATATCAACACACTGGGATTCCAGATTCCACTGGAAAGCTTCCATGACGGTATAAATAAATGATTAGCAGATATCCTCAAACATCTACATTACAAGTTCCTTCAAGTGGGACAAAGAAAAATAATCTAGTCAAGCCCCATAGATCATTAAGGAGGGAAGGTGTATGACAATATGACTAAAAGTGAAAATACACCTAGAGAATTCAGCCCCTAGTTTTAAGTAGAGAGCAAATCTTCTCACATAAAAAATCCTTGGTTGGAAGGATTCCTAAGTCCCAGACAATAGAGCCGTCAATGGACCTAGAACTCCAGATGTCATGAAGCATTTCATTTGAATGATATGAGCTCATTTGAAAGGATTTGAACCTAGTTTCAAGATTAAAGCTCTAAAGTTGGGCAGCAGCTCAGAAGCTATTCCGCTTAACTCCCTAACTTTACAAATGAAGAAACTGGGGCCCAGCAGGTCGAAGGTGAGATTTGAAACCAGGTCCTCTCTTAAGTCTTCTTTTACAGGTTCCAACATGTCAGATCAGTACATGACTCAGAAGCAGTTTCTCACTATCTAAATGTGAATTGCCCTTCCCCTTCATCCTCTAGATAACTGAAGGACTATAGGGACAAGCAGGGCCCAGTCAGCCATTTTTATGCTTCCTAAGATCATAAAATGAGATTAAGGGGTTCCTGAGAAATACTGAGCCCAGTCACAAAGTTGGAATGAGCCAGAGAAGACTGTGTCCAAAGAGCTGGCACTTGGAACTTTTCTTGGTCTTTAGACATTTCAGACTCCTAACAATGCAAAGAGTTATCTAGGACAGTTGTCAACAGATGGCTTCTTAGGACCTTTCCAAAACTAAGTCAAGACTTGGGGAATATTCTCATACCTGACCTAGTCATCACCCTCATTCCACTCTTCACAGATCTATAGGTTGAAAGAATCTCCAAAGTTGGAAAAGATTTTAGAATTTAAAAGTTACCCAGCTCAACCTTCAATCCTATTTAATATCCCTGACAGACAACACAGGGCAGCTAGGTGACCCAGTG
The DNA here is from genome assembly GCF_027887165.1 of Monodelphis domestica. NCBI lineage: Eukaryota > Metazoa > Chordata > Mammalia > Didelphimorphia > Didelphidae > Monodelphis > Monodelphis domestica. The sequence goes on from NC_077231.1 coordinate 99,048,232, forward strand.
GATAGAGCATCAGGCCTGGGGGTCAGGAAGATCTGAGTTCAAATCTGACCTCAAGATACTTATTATAAGTGTCCCCACACAAGTCTCTTAACTCTGCCTTGCTTTCTTCATCTGTAAAAAAAATCAGGACTCATAACAATCCATCTGCCTTCTGAGGATTAGCAAAGCAAGGTTCAGAAAAACTCTCACTAGACTGGCCTTGGTGAAACTTGTTCTGTCACCACCCAAGGCAGCTTGACTGAGGCTTCAGGGGACTATTAGTCTATTTAAAATTACAGGCCCTTTACTTTGTTTCTCTGAGGTGGGAAAATCAGCCCAAATCAGCTGAGGAGTTAAGGTGGGAGAGCCCTGAATGTCATACCAATAACAGATCAGTAACTTTGCCCAAGTCCTTTTCTCTGAGTCTCAGCCTCCTCCTCTGTAAATGTGCCTAGCCTGGAGGCCAAGGAAAGATAAGAGATAGATGTTCCAGGCCAGAGTGGTATGTTAGAAGGGTTTATTCTACAAGTTTCAGTTCTGGTGGCTATCCAGAGAGGTCAGTTAAGGTAGGGGCCATAGCAGCCCTGCTTTATACAATCTCCACCCAGTGAAGGCTCCTTCTTGCACTTCAGAGTGGGAGGGAGGGAAGGAGGGGCTGGAGCAGCTGCTCAGGAGGCTGGTGAGGAAGGGGCTGGTGGGAGAGGGCCCAAGATACCACCCCCACCTCAGGAATGTTGTTTGCTTGGAGAAGGAGTTGAGACTTGTTTCCATTAGCAGTATTCCAACCTTTTTGTGCTGATGATTAGCAGATAAGAAAGCCAGACTAGGGAAAGGCAAGAGAGGAATTTAGCACTGGGGCTTAAAAAGTCTCTCCTCCTCCTCCTCCTCCACTCAAAGGCTCTAGGCAGACTTCCCATGACTTATCTGAACTGAAAGAACATTTCCAGTTAACATCCATGATTGAAATGGGGAGCTCTCCATCTTCTCCAATCACCACTGTCACATCTCAGCCTTTCTTTCCGAAGCATCACCAAATTCTGAAACATCCAAAGGCCCCCAAGCCACACAATGTTCAGCTTTTTCTAGGCCCAGAACACTTAAAAAAAAACCCAGAATTCGAGGAGCCCCTTTATTTTGTTATTCACAGCAAGAAGGCCAAATCCCTCAACCCAGTTACTGCTCTTTGTGACCTGGAGTAAGATTTCCCTTCTGGGCCTCTGAACATTAGGGCCTGGAATCTGAAACTGCATGTTATAATCAAGATATTCATAGGGAACAATGGATCTGGAGGCAGAGGACCTGGGTACAAATTCTGCTACTGATTGAGCAAGTCAATCCCTAGTCCCAGACCCTCAGTTTCTTTACCTATAAAAATGAAGGGGTTGGACTTTGGTCTCATAAGGTCCCTTCTAGCTCGGATTCTACAATCCGATGACTAAGCCACTTTCTCCGAGTGTCTCAGGTGGGTGTGTTGAGGGGGGAGGGGGCAGAACAAGATAAGACTCAAATCCCAGGAATGCAGGCCAATCTCTGGGAGAAAGAAAGAAGTCCAGGGCCTTGGAGCAGAACCTCCATTCACATTAAGGAAGACATCTAAGAGGTCACTTAAAACTGCCCCCTCTGATTCACAAGGCAAACACTGAACACCTACGCACAAGCCACTGAACTGGGTCAAGGAGGACAGACAAGAAAGGCTATGGGGACAAGGGTTTCTGTTCCTTACTACTGCTCTGACCAGTGGGGCTAATGCTGGGACCTTCCTACCTTATACTGGAGTTCTAGAAAGCAGGATCCCAAAGGCCCTAAGAGTTTCTAATGTGTGTAAGGCAGCTGGACAGAGTAATCTCCCAAGGTGGTTTTTCTGATAGAATCTGTCCTTCTTTCCCCTCCTATAATGAAGCCAACAGGTTCAACCCTGAACTTTCTCCAGAAAAGTGCCCCAAGAAGCAGAGCTTCTGCTGTTTGAATAAGTGTCTTGGCATTGGGCGTCTGACTTTTGCTTTAATTGGTGAGCTATGTGAAGAATGAGCTCATGCCAACACTGCCCTCACCTGCTTAGCCAGGAGCTCTCCCCAAGTTGTCTTAGGAGCCCAGGGGGAAGGGCTCTCTATGCTGCCATATGCTGCTGCTGCTAAAGGTTCTTTCTGTCTCTAACCCTCTAGGATTCCAAAGGGCCAGTCACTTTCCTGGTGAATCCCCCTAAGTCTTTTATTGACACTTACAGTTACAGCACCACTGTCTCATCCCCAACCATTTCTTTTTTTCTTTAAACCCTTACCTTCCACCTTGGAATCAATACTGTGTGTTGGTTCCAAGGCAGAAGAGTGGTAAGGGCTAGGCAATGGGGGTCAAGTGACTTGCCCAGGATCACACAGCTAGGAAGTGTCTGAGGCCACATTTGAACCCAGGACCTCCCATCTCTAGGCCTGGCTCTCAATCCACTGAGCCACCCAGCTGCACCCCCCCCCCCAACCATTTCTTTTGATTTTAAATTCTCTCAGTTTCTCATTGATGAAGGCAGGCCCAGTAAGGCTTCTCTCCAACTTCCTGCCCACCCCAACCCCACCTTGGATTCATTTGCTGAGTTGGAGGAACAGCTTCCCAGTTCCCAGGGCTCTGTGGAGTCATTGGTTTGGGAGGAGGGGGGGGGCCTCCAAATGGCACATTCTTCCCTTAAACCCCCAGCAAACTGGAAAGAACAGAGCCCATCAGCCTAATCCTCCAACCCCTCCTCCTGTAGCATTTGCCTTATATGGGTTGTCTCAGCTTAGTAAGTTTGAAGGAATTTCAGCTGCAAAGTTACTATTTAACAGGCCCCCGGACTGTAGGTACCTCAGCACATTGTGTACACCTGGCCCAGCCAGAATCCTTGTCCGGAGTCAGATGATATTTTAAGTAAATACACTGGCTTGAAAGAGGGGGAAAAGTCAACTTTCAGATAAAGAAAGCAGATGAGAAGATTAAACCTAAAAAGCACCTTGGAGATCACCTAAATCCAATCCTCTCCTTTAGCAGATAAAGAAACTTAGGCCCAGAGACTACACAGTAAGTAATAAGGCCAGAATTCAGAGTCTGACTCCTGTGACAAGAGGGACAAGACCCACACTATCCTTTCCCTTCCCCTGCACTTCAGCTACCCTTTTCCCTTCATTCTGCTGAGAGAACAGTTTTTCCCCCCTCAAGCATCTGAGTATAGTTTGCTAAAACCCAAAGCAGAAAAATAACCATATTTAAGAGATTTAATTATACAGCAGCTGTCTCAATTGGAAAGTGCAGCCTATTGGGTTTTCTGAGTCGATGCTAAGATGGCTCAAAATCTAGCACGTGACTATGAACCGAAAGCAACTGCTAGCAGGAAATTCTGTCTATTGAGCCCATGACACATTAGAGTTTACTTAACTAGTTGGTTTGGATGGTGGGGGAAGAGGGACAGAGTATGAGAAGAAGCTGCAGATCCTAGCTCCCCTACTAACTACTAAAGGCTGGCAGACCTCTCTGGATCCCTGGCCTGGGGTGAGGCCATGAGCTCTCCAGTCTTCCAAAAGGTCTGGGGCTCCAAGGAAAGGGCGTACTGTGTGCTGGGTGCTTTGCTCAAATATTCTCTCACTGAATTGGGTTAACACCCTGCTTGTCACTTGGCCTTCAGGCCTCCCCAATTATTGGACCACCTTAAATTTTCAAAGTTGCTTTTATTTCAATCATTGCTCCCCACAATAGTGGCCTTGAGACTCCTAATACTTCTACTATCTCTCCCTCTAGAGATCAAATGGTCCCAAGAACCAGAGAGTGGGACACAGGCTCTCCATGGCCATCTGTCCTAGCATGGCCTTCCTGAAGCACATATTCTGTATACAACATCCCAAAAGGTTCACTACCCACAGCACCCAGAGAGGGCAATGCTGACCAGCTCTGTGAGTTAAGCAGAATCCACATCTTTGTGGCTTCCCTGTGAGGCTAAGCACAATATATTTAATACCTCTTTCCAGCTAACTCACCCAAAGGTTGCTGGTGTTCTGTCATTCCCTCATCTCCTCTAGATCATCCCCAGAGGCCTCATTCTCCTCTCCTGATTTGGGCTGCCATCTTCTGTATGTGTTCTGCTTGTCACTGCTGTTTCTAAAGGAGACCTCAAACCAGAGAAATAGCAGCACTAAGACCACAGTTACCTTCTTTGGCTGTGGCATTACAAAGCCAGCTCACTCAGAGAGCCACTCAATAGCATTCATCTCTTTTCACATCAATTCTTTTCTTGTGAAAAGTGTGGTGGGGCTTGTCCAACACTGAGCAGCCTCCCTAGAAGTGGCCAAACTGGATGATAAGAAGCATGATGCTTTCATCTTGTTTTCCTCAGACACCCACAAGATCTAATTTCAAGTTTCAATTAAATTTTCAATAAAAATTTCACCTCTCTTTCCTCATACCTAAAAAGTTGTTGCTGGACTAGACTGCCAAAGGCTGTTTCAGATCTCACAAAATAAGTTAGTCCAGCTTCAGATCAACTTCATGCCGCTACTGAGATCACTGTACAACAGGCTGCTTAAAGTGGGCCTCAGGCCACATCCTGCACCAAGTGCAGTGCCTTTCCCAGAATTCTGCAACAACTTCAATTGAAGATGATGATCCTGCAACAAACTGTGTTTACATGACAAAGCAGAGCTGTCAGGACTTCCAGTACTGGCTACGTACATGGGAAAGAATCACCTAAGTGCAAGGAAGAATCTTTGGTCTTTCCATCAAACTCCATTTGGCAGAAGAGGAAATGGCAGTCCTGGGAGGTTATGTGATTTGCCCAAGGATCTCCAGTTAGTCAGAAGAAACTATAAAATATTCCACCCTCATGAGGCTCATTCTAACAAAGCAACAGTAACTAGGTTGGAAAACTCATGTGTCTTCTTCTGTAACATGGCTGATAAGTCTTCACATGATACCATCAATATTATACTGTTTTGCCTTCTAAAGGAGTGGAGAACTAGGAGGAAGAGAATTTAGAGCTCAAAATTCTTAAAAATGAGTGCTTAAAAATTTTTGACCTGTTATTAAGATCTAGTTAATGAAAGAAATAAAAAAAAATTTAAGTAGCTTAAAAATGCAAGACCACAGTTGCTTTGTTACAAGAAAAGATTCACTGAGTAAGGGGAGGGAAGTAATTTATTTATGAATAAAAGTGATATAAGAAAAAAGCTCTAAGGGAAACTAAGGTTGGAAAGGTAAATGACTCTCTCTCAAACTCCCAAGCTCACACAACTAGTGAAGGAGTCAGAACTAGAAACTGGGTCCTCTGCCTCCTAGTCCAATCTTTTTTTCAGTCCATACAGGAAGCTTTTAACCAGGTCAATGGTCACACCCAGGAAGGAAAAGGTAGCCAAGTTTTTTCAAAGGGGAGAGCAGCTACAAAACAGATCCTGTTTTTTTAAACAAAATATGAGAACAATAATCCCCCACATCCAGAAAATACACTTGAAGATAACAGATATTTGATGCTCCAAAATTTCACAGAAAATATGGATATTCTTCTGAAATCAACAATGAGATGGGCCTAAAGCAGACAATACAATCACAGAAGAAAGATGGACAGAACTATCTCTCCATAGAGGACAGCTGAAAGAGCCCTGGCTTTGGAGGCAGAAAACATGGATTCCAATGCCCACCTTTGCACAGACCATCTGCAAAAGTTAATCTCTCTGGTTTTCACTTCCCTCATTTATAAAATGAAGAGGATGAACCAAAATAACTTCTTACGGTCTGACCCAGTTCTCAGTAGATGGTATTAAATCCATAACAGAAAACAAAGATATTCCCTTCAGGGAATGGGCCATGTCTTATTTAGAGTAATAGGAGTGGAGTCAAGAATACCTGAATTCAAATCTGGCTTTAGATACTAACTTTGGGTCCCTGGGCAAGTCACTTAACTTCCACCTGTATCATTTTCCTTATATGTAAAATAGGTATTCATCAACTTCCTAAGTTTGTTGTAAGGATAAAAATCCTGCACGGTCATAATAAAAAACCTAGGAGGAGCTTGAGAAATCCTTGATGGCTGCATACCAACTAAATCAGGTGAGATGACCAATCCATTCAGTAACTAAACCAGGCTAGGTGACCAATTTGTGGAGGAATCTGAGGATGAGGTTTTGATAAACAGGGCATTTCTGTTCGTTTGGGTTATAACCCAGGCTCCAACATATTTACTGAACTATGTTTGGGGGGTGGGAGGAATCCAAAATCTGACTACTAGAAAGACTTAACTCACTAAGTTCCTGCCATTTAATTCCCTATTAAAGTCAGGGCACCATTTTGCTAAGGAAAATAATGTTGGTAGTCAGCAGACCTGGTTCATGGACTGGTCTGGCCACACCACTTCCTGTGATGGGTGACCTTGGGCAAGTCACTTCCTTTCTAAAGGCCAGTTTCCAGATCTATAAAACAAGGGTAACTAGACTAGATGGTCACTAAAGTCCTTTCCAAGTATAAAGCTACAAACTTCGGTGATTCAACTAATATTTACTGGTAAGATTCAGACTAAAGAATGGGGAGAAAAGATCTCCTGGATTTGACAGTAAACATCCACTAAATGCCCACATTACTGGTTTATCTTTCAGGGAGAAAGCACATGCACATACATGGCAGCCTGAGATCACAGAGGGAAAGTCAGCCTCTGCATCAGGAGAGCCTGATTAGTTGAAGTCCAGCCTCAACTGCATCCTGGTTGTGACTCTGGCCAAGCAGCCATTTCCCCACTAGGTTCTACAAAGCTTAAAGTCATAGCTGAGATGCTGCTGCCCTGAATAGGCAGAGGGAATTTCTGTACTGGGAGTTCCCAACATCAACAGAATCATAGCTTCCATCCCTACCCCTCAATCTAAAGTCCTAGGACAAAGGCCACAGAACAAGCTCTTTCCTCACCCAAACATCCACCCCAATTGCTTTTCTTGAATCAGGAGGCCTATTTTAAAACACAACCAGAAGATTTTCACTGGCTTGTAGGACAAAGGCAAGTCACTCCATGCAAGAAAGGATTTAGTTATTAGCCTTTAGCTGTTTTGCTACCTGAAAAGAATGATTTGTGGTGGCCCAAAGCCATACCTGAAAACAGAGGGGAGAAAAATGCTCAAAGGGGCTTCACCAGAGGCTGATGAGACCCATGGCAGGAAGGGGGGTACTGTGATGATGGTGCTTTATAATAAGGAAATATGGTTCAGATTTCAAAGGATCATAAATGTAGAATGTGAAAAGACCTTGGTAGTCACTTCACCCAATTGTCTGCTTTTACAGAGGAAGAAGTGAAATGTACCCACTTGGCCATAGAGTCTACTATGAGCCAGCAATGTTTTAGAGAAGGGTTTTAGCATCATTAAAAGTATCTTGCAACTTCTCAGACAATCCAAAGCTTTTCTTTCCCCCTACAGATTCTAGGCTATGCTCAATGTCCATCTCCAGTGGTATGATGGACCAGCTGTCCATATTCTTAACAATGTTTTCCCAATGAGGCCGATGTCTCAGAGTTACAGGAAAGAACAGTTTTCAAAGAAACAAAGAGACACAACATGGGCCAACCTTGACTGAAAAGGAATGGTGCCCCCAAGAATCAAGGATGTTACCCGAAAGATGTATGACTGAAAAGAGAAAAGTCAATTATGCACTCAGAGGGAAGGATAATTGATGAACAACCCACATATCCCAATGGTATCAAGATGAGGAAAACCCTCAGCATCCTGGGAAGATTTGTGTAGAAAAACTGAAGGATCAGAACAAGGAGGCAAGTATGGGTTACAGTCTGTCCCTGGGAAGGAAGATCCATATCATCAGTAAGAATAGGATGTGTAGGGGGCAGCTGGGTTGCTCAGTGGATTGAGAGTCAGGCCTAGATACGGGAGGTCCTAGGTTCAAATCTGGCCTCAGACACTTCCCAGCTGTGTGACCCTGGGCAAGTCACTTGACCCCCCATTGCCTAGCCCTTACCACTCTTCTGCTTTGGAGCCAATACACAGTATTGACTCCAAGACGGAAGGTAAGGGTTTAAAAAAAAAAAAAGAATAGGATGTGTAAAATATTGTGCCGAGTTCTTGAGACACACAGGGAAATGCCAGTGTGCCAGCCTTGGAGAGGCATACAGTCTACTAAAGTGCAACATGCTATTAGCAGAGTGATGGATCTGGGGTCAGGAGGGCAGGGTTCAAATTCCATCTCTGCCACTTACTTCTGGAAGTCACTTCCACCTCTTCTCTGTAAAAATGAACAGGTTGGGCCAGACAATCTTTAAGACCTCTCTCTTCCCAAGTTCTAAACCCCACAGCCCTCAGACCCACACCCAAGCTAATAAACACATTCTCTCTCTCCCCTTTTTTTCTGTTTCCTCTCCCACCCTTTTAGGCCCTCAGAGAGAGTTGGGCCACCCCTCAACTTGACCTAAGTTTCTCTTGTTCATATATTAAATGGAACATCTCATCAGACTGTCATGAATTATGACAGACAGAAAGAATGACTTCCAATCACAGATAGTTTTGAATGTACCAAATAGGTCCAGGAGTACAAAAGTCATCTGATAAGCCTTTCAGATACTTTGACCTCTTCCCTTTAACTTGATCAGTTAACTAAAACATTCTTTAAATTCCTACTGGAAACCAAAATGTAAGAAACTTCAACCACTAGTTCACCCAAGGACAATTAAATAAGAAAAAGAATCACTGAACCGTGACCTTCTCCATGGTGAGGTCTACCTGCTCTCCTTGATCTATGATGTAGAATTACTGATGGGTTCCACACTTCTTCCTTTTAGAAAGGAATACTGTTCTGCTCAAGGCCTGGATGAGGATTGAGAAGGAAGTCCAAATGAGATGGATTGATGGCAAGTCAGAAGCTAGAGGGCATCCTGATATTAGTGGGACCTCAGTTCTTCAGTTAGTGCTTCCAATGGCATTAATAGTGTAATGAGAGATTTCTCAATGGCTACTCAACCCTTCCTCTGCTTGGCACATCCCCACATCCACTTCTTGGAGCAGCAAACGTGAAACAAGTCAGAGGGTGACTTAGCCAGGCTTTGCCTAACCAGAAAGCTCTCTGAGAAACAAAATTCTTCTAGCAGGGTGTGGGGTTTTCCTTAATGGACCTCCCTGACCAGCAGGGTCCCACAAGGGAAGGGGCTCACCTTTGTGATGGGACCCGAGGAGAGGTAGGAACCGAGAACCAGGGTGGAAATGAAAGACACGGACAAGTCAGTGGTTGGATAGGGCAGGCAATCCCTATGATACTCCCTTTGATAGGAGAGTATGAGTACAAAGGAACACGAGGTGGAGGAGGAGATTAAGGTAGGGAATGCTGGCGGAGATGGTTACAGCCTCGGGGAAGGAGAAGGTCAAGAGGAGAGAGAGACATAGTCATTGAGGAGCCCAGTGGAGCTCCATGGAAGGGGAGAAAGGCCAAGAGCCAAGAGGAAGTTCATGGGATTGCCTCTGGATTTTATTCCTGTCCTGCTTGGGCGGTACTCCCAAGCACGTAGGAGCCACATCACAAAGTATAGACAATCAAGATTGGGTGGCAAGGTAGAGGGAACACCTTTGGGCATGTAGATTGCAAACCGCGCTTTCCCGGGGAATTGAGTCCGAGCATGTTAATGAGTTTGTCTTAGCCAAGGGCCGCATGGCCAGTTCAAGGTTACATTCACAAGCCTCATTGGTATAACCTTATGCTTGGAGACACAGTAGCCATACAGTCATTTATATTTCATAGATGTGAATATGCTTGGGATGCTACACAGGGTACCTAGTTTTGGGAAGACTTGCCTCCATCATCGCTCTTAAAAGAATGGGAAAGCTCAGGGCCCCTTAAATGTAAGTGGGCTAGCAAGGTCTTTGACCAGTCTCCTTTGCTGTTTTGAGCAACCAGACAAGCACTGGCTGGAACACAAAATGTTGTGCTTCATAGTGGGGCCCATAAAGCTAGCTAGGCTAAATAAGCCCATGCCTGGGATCTAGGGAATAAATAGCCAAGCATCACTCCAAGCATGAGGAGGAAATAATGTGGCCAAGTAGAGGAGGAGAAGGGAACAGGAGGGAAAAGGGGAGGAGGGAGAGAAAGACACAGACAGGCAGACAGACAGAGATGTGCTTTCTATAAAGCAAGTGTCAGCTGGCTGCCACCCAATGTCTGGGCTTAGAATCTGAATTTCAAGTTTACAATCAGAACCAATAACTCCTTGGGGGACTGTTGCTTCTTATTTGGCATAGGCATGGGACACACATCCACAAAAGAACATTAGTCTTCTCTGAGAGGCTGTGCCCACAAGCAAATGACTTCCAGAAGGGAGAAGACATTCTTGGTGGCCACTCTAAAATCAAGACAGAAATAAATCCTTCCCTCTTAAGGAGGAAAGACAAGTTTGGTGGCGGCAGCCCCCTACAAAAGAGGCCTTTAGGCCCAGTATTCTACAGGATCACTCTAAAATGAGACAGATAGAACTCTTCGTTTCCAGAGAGGAAGACAAAGTAGGAGGTATGGGTATTTTGTAGAAGGCCAGAGGGCTTCTAGTAGGCCCAATCTCATCATTCCTTTCCCACCTCTCAATATTGGATCAGAAACTACTTTCATCTCAAGAGAAAAAGTTATTCTCTAGATGCAACAAAAATCAATTAAGCACCTACCATATTTCTTCTACTACTAACTTAAATACTTGAAGGTTTACAAAATTCTTTAGACACATAATCTCTCTCACAATTAACTTTGTAAAGTAGGCAGCACAAGTTTCTTTCTATGTAAAATGAAGATGAGGCTCAGATTCAACTGACCTGCCCAGAATCATACAGGTATGCTGAGTGTCAAATTCAGGACATCTAGGTCTTTGGTTTAAGACCACAGCTTACTCCATTACATTAAGAGTCAATACTTAATTTTCAAACTTCAAGATGGGCAGCCAGATTATTACTAAATCATGGGAATTAGTCTCAATCATAACTTATGGCAAGATAGGGTAAGTCCATTTTGAGAAAAAAAATACACCCACCCACACATATATCCCTTCTTTTTTTTCCCCTCAGCAAGTAAAAAGTGTTACATGCCAGTGAGTCAAGGTAATAACCCCAGGAAACAGACAAGGCTGATGCAAATGGATGAGGCTCTGGAGTGGGGATCAGGCAACCTGGTTTTCACTAATGACTAGTTATGATTGACCCTGGGCAAAGCACTCTCCTTCACTAGGCCTCAGTATCTTCATTCATAAAAAGGAGAAAAGCAGTGAGTTGAATGTTTGTTCTGAGGCAGAGGTGACTGTCAAACAGGTGGCTGCAACACTACTGAATAAAGGCTGAACCAGATTAAAATGCAATTAGGAAATACTTAACAAAATAAATTAAAACATAATAAAACATAGATAACATTACATATTCGACGGTAGGGGCCCCTCTTCTGTGGGGTTTGACATCACTACCAGGAAGGCACCAGGAAGCTGTGAGATTCTAAGGTCTCTTCCCTCCTCTCTAACTGGGATCTGCCATTATTTAGGAGCCACAATCCATCCAAACTCTGATCTAGGAGAGCACTTCTAAAAGGCAACTTCAAACATAGTGGCTGCCTTCTGACCAGTATCCTACAAATCATTCAAGTCCAAGTCCTTTAGAGCTTGAAAGAATCTAGGGGTCCTCCACCATAGTCCTTAGAAGAAAGTCCCAGAAGCAATCCATTAGGGCTCTGGAATAAAAACTGTCAAGAGAAAGGGAATTTGGAGGGGAAGGGGGTGTCTTTACACTCCCATCATTCACTGAAGAGAGGGAGGGAGAATGGAATTAGCCAGCCATCTGCTCAAGTTATGGTTATATTAAAGGGCTACGTTTAGCTAACAGGAAATCTCTCAAAAGGTGCTGGTAATTTACTAAGTGTTGTTCTGCCCTGAATCAATATTGAGCAGAGCTCATCCTGAGCTCCTTTCAGTTTATACAATATTCCAGGGTATTCCTCAATGAAGGGGCCAGATCATGCCCCAGACCTTTCAACAGGAACACAAACTCTGTTATTCTCATTACAATTGGGACACCTCAAAAATCAGTTCTTGTCCTTAATGAACAAACTAAGCTTTGAACTGGAACAGTTCTTACCATCATCCATGAGAAAATGTGCTCCTTTCCTACCATCTCCTTAGTTTTGTCTGAGGAATAGTTGTGTGTATCTTCAGCTTGCATTTTTCCTTCCTCCTCCCTAATTCCTTAATTCTTTTTCAGTTTCTGATTTTACAGTTTCTGACCTGGTGGGTGGCAGAGAGGGTCTGGTCAATTTAGTTCCAAAGACATACCTCCTCAGACACCTTCCTACTAGCTAGATAAGTGGCACCTCACCCTATCAGTTGTCTTACTGTAGAATGTTAGTGTGACTACTGTACAAATCCAGACTCTGGAAAAACAATCACATGCCCTGTGATGCCTATTTGGCAATTGCTTCCTTGGTTCTTCAAGTCTCTCCCTAGGCCAATTCATCCTCTACCCAAGGTGATTTTTCCAAAGTGTAGGTCTGACCCTATTACTCTCATGCTCCATGAGCCCCAGTGGCTCCCTATTGCCTCCAGAATCCAGTATCCATTTCACTGTTTTTGGCATTTTAAGCTGATCAAAAACTGATCTTCTTACTCTTTTATTCCTTTCCCTGCACTCTATGATCCAGCTAGACTGGTCTAACTTGCTGTGCCTCCCACACACTCCTCCATCTCTGGCCTCTGTGCCTAGAAGGCTGTGGGCCCCTCTCATTTGCCTCTTAGTTCCCTTCCTTCAAAACTCAGCTCCAATCTCACCTTTTTCACCAGGTCTTTCTCAAGTCCTCCAGCTGCGTTCCCTCAAGATTATTTCTCATCTGTTCTATTTTTCATCTTTTTATGCCTAGTTATTTGCATTCTATCTCCTCTATTAAGATTTGAGCTCTCTGAGGATAGGGACTACCTTTTAGCCATTCTTTGTATCCCCATGGTAAGTACCTCATAAATGCTTGTTGACTACCTAACTGGTTATGAAACTGGTAAGCTGAGCCTTATCAGCACCTTCTCTTCCCAAGAAGGCTACCAAGACCATCCTGCTTGGCTAGCTGGGATTTGCACTAACTCTGTTCTCCTCCCTAATTCGAGTCTGCTGCAGGTTCCTTGCAGCCTTCCCTGCACACTGCAGCCTATGAAGACTCTCAGGAAGCATTTATTAAGGACCCACTGTACTAAGCACTGAAACTCTAAAGACAAAAGGAAACAGTCAAAGAATTTACATTCTTGTTGGAGAGATATAAGTAAATATACAATAATTTCAGCAGAAAGAAAATTCTCAACACTAGAGAGAATGCTTCCAGTAGGAAGTCAGTGAGCTATCCCTTGAAAGAAACAATTCTAAAAGACAAAGGTAAGAAGAGAGTGCATTCAGGCACAGAGAGGATAGACAGCCCGTGAAAAAGCATGGATACAGAATATCTGATACATCACTATGGGTATAAGCCAAAGTAAGGGAAAAAGAACACAAGTCTGAAAAGAGAAGTAGGAACAAGACTATAGGTGCCTGTAAATGTCAGACTAAAGAGTTTGTATTGTATCTAGCAATAATAGGGAGAAGAAGAAGATTTTTGAGCAGGGGAGAGACATAGTTAGACCTATTTCTTGGGAATATTAGTAACTACTGGATTGAAGATGGATTAGAGAGGGAAGAGGCTGAGAAGTGAGGAGATCAATTAGTTGTTGGGTGGAGAGAAGACTGAAGCCAAAGAAGAAGAGACACAGAAGGAATAAGATTTAGCAAATAACTGGGGGAAAGACGGAGAAGAATTACAAATCTGGGCAACTGGGAAGATGATGGTATTCTGAACAATAATAGTAGAAGGCTTGACAGGAGTTAAAGGAAAGATGATGAGCTTTTTTTGAACAAGTTGGAGATACCAGTGAGATTCATGTCTGACAGACCTGGAGAAAGATTAAGTTTGAATACATAGATTTTAGGTGAGTACCTAGAGATAATTAAAGGCATAGAGGCTAATGTAAAATATGTAAAGTGAAAGGTCCAAAACAATCTTGAGGGGATAGTTAAGGATGGGAAACAGATAATAATAGAACACTAAGAAGGAACAGTCAGAAAAAACAAGTCAAAGGAAATCAAGACAACAAAACAAGGGTTTTATGCTTCCAGTAGGGAAGGCAACTAAGGGGGAGGGCAACTAAATGGCTCAGTGGATAGACTGCCGTCACTGGAAACAGGAGATCCTGGATTCAAATTTGATCTCAGACATTCCCTAGATGTGTGATCCTGGGCAAGCCACTTAACCCCCATTGCCTAACCCTTAATACTCTTCTGCCTTGGAATCAATTTGCAGTATTGATTCTAAGATGGAAAGTAATGGCTTTAAAAAAAAAAAGAGTATGCTAAATGACCAAGAAGTCAGAAGAAGTGGTGTTTATATAAAAAACAAAGATGACCCAGGGACATGAAAATGCCCATGGTCTCCAAACAATAGGCTGCCCAGAAGAGGCACTCAAAAGATCAGGGCTTTCCTGAAAGAACTGCCACAGAGCCATCACCATTTTCACTCTACTCACGAGGAAGATAGGACTATCCAAGGCCCACCAGTCCTTGATATTAAACAGGAAGTTGCCTTCTTCAGTCCAATAATTTCATCAAAACACAGGAAACTCAAGCTTCTGAACCTATGAAGGCTCTGAAGTAACACAATTTCCTTAGTTTTTTTTTTATTTTAAAGAAAGTATCTAATGTAACAAATGTCTAAAACAGCTTAGTAAGGTAGTAAACCTTAAACTAAGAGGTAGGAGTAAACCAGCTGGAATGGTCAGTCATTGCCTATCTCATTCAAATAGAAAGAGAGGACGTGGTTATTACTAATAGCTGACTTTTAAGATATGCAGAATCCTTTATAAAGATCACCTCCAGGACCAAGGTTCAGATTTGGCCTTAGACACTTCCTAGTTGTGACCCTGGGCAAGTCACTTAACTGAATTTGCCTAGCCCTTGCCCTTGCCCAGAAAGGGCTAAAAAAAATTATCTCCCATATGCTCTCATAACCCAGTGAGGTAAGTACTATTATTTTTATCTGCTTTTTAGAGATGGAGGAAATTGAGGTTGAGATGTTAAGTGACTTGCCCAAGGTCAAATGTACCAAGTACTTGAAGACAAGATTTCAGCCCAGCTCTTCCTAACTCAGACTGAGACAGTCCCCAAGATAGTACCTTGCACACAGTAGGTACTTAACAGATGCTGAATAAGTAAAGCTCAATACCAACATAATACCAGAAATAGTATCTTGGAAAGTATCTGTCCTCAAGCCAGTACTCTCTGGTGATCCTGCATTCTCTAATCAATTTAAGTTTAAAAAAGTTACCTTTCTGCTCACTTGAGGCTAGATGCCAATGTAGAACCAGAGCCAATTTCTAATTTAGAATAAAACAAACTGATCTGGACATGTTTAGTAGCTATCCATTTCCTGGCTACCCAGGGGAGGATAAAAAATTTAAATCACTAAAAACCACAGTAGTAGTAGTAGTAGTAGTAGTAGTAGTAGTAGTAGTAGTAGTAGTAGTAGTAGTAGTAGTTAGTAGTAGTAGTTAGTAGTAGTTAGTAGTAGTAGTTAGTAGTAGTAGTTAGTAGTAGTAGTTAGTAGTAGTAGTTAGTAGTAGTAGTATAAAGCCTAAGGAAAGCTACTGGAACATCTCCGAATTAATGGCCTTAAGAGCCCATTCTCTAAATGTACCCACCCCCTAACAACAAGCTGGTAAAAGGCCCCTGATCAGAGATCACCAAGTTCCCATTTGTCCCTATTGCTCAGAAAGACCTCAAATGAAATACTGACTCAGTTGTGGGAATCTCAGTTCTAACAGGCTGAGTCCAACTGGAAGGAATTCAGATGAACATTAGCCTCTTCCATCCCCAAAGATTAAGGGACTGGAAGGACTGACTTCTGAGGCCAGATTAAAAAAGCTAAGCATGTGTTGTTTGGCTAAAAGCTATCTGGGAGGAAAGAAGGGGGAGGAAGACAGGCAATGATAAGAATTTTGAAAGAGGCAAATACCAAGAGCTAGTAGGTCTTTTGGGGGGAGTACTTTGTTCTTCTCACATACTTGTCATAATTTATTATCTTCCTCACCACCATCCCCCCCAAGTATATAAACCTGAAGGCAGACATATTGTAGTTGTTTACCACTGTGCTACCCTCAGTGCCTAAGAAACTTTCTTCAATCTATACAAGAATATTCATAAAAATATTCATAGCTGTGCTCTTTGTGGACTTTGTGGAAAATGAGGGGATGCCCTCCAATTGGGGAAAGAAACTTCCTTCAAATTTGTGAAATCAAGGTTTTGTTTTTTTTAAAGCAGGGGAGAAATTGAGTTATTCAAAACCAAAAGGGAAAAAACTAAGTAAATCCATAAATGGTTTTCCCCAAATTTAGACACTCTCATAGTCAAGGAACATTTGGGGTTCGATGGAGGAGTAAGAATGAAGACCTCAACTGTGCTTAAAATCAGAAAAGATAACAGTAACCTACAAAGTTCCACAGGGACAGATCCCCATTTAATTTTTCTGAATTAAGTACACTCATTCAGACTTCTCTGAGGATCATAAAAAATGAAAGTCCCTGAGGGCAGGGTACATTCCTGCAAGGACAATTTCTAGGAGCTTCTGGTTTATCTTTCCCCTGCTCTCTAAGGCCCACTTACCATGATGCTCAAAAGCTTCCTGAATAAAGGCAGTATTTGCAGGTTCAGCAACACAGATTGGAGGGTAAAGACAGGGGAAGGGGGGCAGCTAGATGGCTCAGTGGATTGAGAGCCAGGCCTAGAGATGGGAGGTCCTAGGTTCAAATCTGACCTCAGACACTTCCCAGCTGTGACCCTGGGCAAGTCACTTGACCCCCATTGCCTAGCCCTTACCACTCTTCTGCCTTGGAAGTATTGATTCCAAGGTGGAAGGTAAGGGTTTAAATAAATAAATAAAAATAAAAAGACATGCATCAGCCAGTGACAAGTGGCTTCTACCATTCTTCCTGCATCTGGGGACACATCTAAGAATGGAGATCTTAGCAAGAGGTGTGCCAGAGCCTCTCTCCGTAGTCAAGCCTTCCAGGGGTTCTTTGGACAGGAGTATTGGCTAAATCTGAAACCTAGTCTCCTGGGGTTAATGACTCATCATTCCTCCTCTAAAAGCCAAAACACTCCTCTGTGGGAATGCAGACCCAGCAGAAAAGATGCTTCACCCTTGTCTTTATCATAATTCTCTTCAAAATGGAATGTCTATACTCACTCAGCTATTCCACTCCACTATTAGGGTTACTAAGAAAGGCTTCTTAACCATGGGGTCCAGGCTTTCTTTAAAACTATTTTTAGATTTCAATAGATTTGGTTTCTTTTGCAATCTTCTGTATTTTATTTTATGTACTTTAAAACATAATTGTGAGATGGGTTACTCCCTCTGGTGTCCCCAGACCCATTGCCCACACAAGGAATAGACCCCTGACCCCTTGCTCTAACCCTGAGGATAGCACCACCACTCTGCTCATCAAGGCGCAGTTGGCATAAGAATGGCTTTTTTAAAATTTTATCTTACCTTCAACAGTCTTTTCTATTCAAGTGTTATTAATACAATGTCTACATAAAACCACCAACCAGCCAGATGTCTGTTGGAGCAGAGGTTGGCATGTAAGAGGAAGCATACTTACTTTTGCAAGTAAGCAAAGTTTGGGCAGGAGGAGTCATCTCTGTTGCCTAGTTAGCACTCCTAGGGTTTTAGAATATGAATCGGGAAAAGAACCACTAGAGAAACTGAGTCAAGACAGATATCTTGGGCTTTCTCTAGATGGTACCTGAGGTTTTTAATTTTCCCATGCAGTAAAATGAAAGGCAAACCATCATTCACTCCCCTCAATGAAGAGTAGGAAATGGTAATGGGCAGAATTCATTAGGAGATTCTAGGGACATTCAAGGGAAGAATGTCAGAGAGCAGGTTTCCAAGGTCTTCCCTCTTGGCTTTATATTACATGGTAGGCTCCTGAATTAGTGGAGAAAGATCCTTGAAATGCAATTCACAGAATGCATGGTGAAAACATATGGAAACATTGAAAATGAGAAGAATGAGACCTCTGCAGCATGGTGACAAGCCCAAGGTCACACAGTTCATTTAATACACTGAAGTTCCCTCCACCTCCGACTTCTCAATGACTGTTTCCTGTGCTATGAATCACGAGGCCTTTGATAGAAGTAGGGCAAATAAGACAGAATGCCATGAAGTAAGGAGAGTGAACCTGGGAAAGAACCCCAGATTTAAAATCCTCCTCCAACACCTAAAAGCAATGAATGTGCCCTTGGGCAAATCACAACCTCTGAAAGATCCAGTGTATTCATCTGTAATACGGGGACAATATATGTACTATCTAGCTCACTGGGTTGTTGAAGAAAGTTGTTTGCAATCATTAAAGCATTATACAAATCTGAATCAGTATTATGATAGGGAATGTAGTCAAAACAAGCATTTATTATATTAAGTGCCTACTGTGGATCACAAACTAAGCTCTAAGGATGAAAAAAGGGGGGGGGGGGGGTTCAAAAATCAGTCCCCACCTGCAAATAGTTTACAATTAGGGGAGAGACAACTGAAAACAATTAGGTATTAATTGAGCTGTATATAAGATAAATTGCTTTGTGACCTCAGAGGGAAGGCACTGGGCATTAAGGAAAGGCTTCCTGTAGAAGGCAGGATTTTAGCTGGGACTTGAAGGGATGAGGAGAAGGGAATAGCATTCCAGGCAAGGGACAGTCAAAAAGGACCCCAGACATCTTAGGCAAAGAACAGCAGAGCAGGCAGCCACTGGAGAGAGGAACACTTTTTTGTTTGTTTGGTGATTTTTGATAAACTCTTAGTTTTGGTCTTAGTAACAACTCTAAGGCAGTGGGAGTTGCCCAGGATCACACAGCTAAGAAGTGTCCAGTCCATCCTTCACCACAAGCCCGAGGGGGCTGCCAGGGGCCTCATCCAGCCTAAGATTGCCACAGGAAGTCACCCTCCCCAAACCCAGAGTTAAAAATGAGATAGCCCCCTGCCCACTTGAAGCCAACACAAAGAGAGAATACGTTTCCTGCCCTGGGCAGCTCTGGAGATGCTGCTTTACCCAGTAAACCAGGGATGCTCATTCAATTCCGACACCACCACCACCACCACATGTGCTATTCTGTTTCCGGAACATGAGATGAAGAGGAGGTGGCATGAACTAGGTTGGGTTTTTTACCCCTTTTTGTTTATGGAGGGCTATGTGGAGAGGAAAACAATTGGCATCCTCTTCTCTCCTTCTGAAATAAAGATGCCAAGCTGGTTCCAGACAGTCCAGGGGCACTTCATTGAAAGCTTAGCAAAAAAAAAAAAAGTGCAAAAAGCAGGCCCATGCCGGTTCCTGGCAACATTCTCCTGGGGCCCAGTAAGAGGAACTAAGAGAGGCCTTGTCTCATGCATCTGAAGGCCAAATAAGCAAATGTAATTAAGATGCATGTCACCCTAGAGAAGGATAAACAGGCCACCATTCTCAAATAAGCCAGATTAAGTTTAACTCCAATGCTCCTCAGAATAGTAGCTCCTGACTCCAGAGCCCTTTAGGGTTCCCCATCTGCCTTCTATCTCTGCTCTCATGGACAAGAATGTGAATGATCTGTAGGAGTCCGAAAGCCACCCTCCATTAGGGCATTTTTAGAAGTCTCTGAAATGTTGGACAAATTTCTACAACCCACAGTGGCTAAAGAGTTATCCTGTGCGTCATCTCATTTGCTTCTCACAACAGTCCTATGAGGTAGGTAGCCAGGCAAGTATCATTATCTCCACTTTACAGATGAGGAAACAGCCTCTGCTGGGAGCCCACATTCATACAACCTATTAAGGAGAAGCCTTGGGCCTGGAATTTCTTTGGACTGGAATCCAGGGCACTGCCTTGGCCCTCCAAGCCCAAATGCACAAGACTAGATCACTCAATACCAGCCTTGAAGGAGATGCATCTCCTAACTTGCTGAAAAGCAAGTTTTCCTGTCCTGCTCAACCCAGGCTGGGCCAGCCACCTGCAGCTGTGATGGCCCTAAAATGAGAAGGTACAATTTGCAAGGTTTTAATTACCCCCAATTACCTGCTAAATGACTCTTCACTTTCTGACTGAATCTAAATTTGCCTCAGTGAGCAAAGCTTGCATTGTGCTCGGAACCTTCCGTGATCTTCTTCCCCGAATCACAAAAGTACTCTCCCAGTTCCCACAAGGCTGAGGCGCTTCTCATCCAGAAGATCAAGCCCTATGAAACATCTACTAGATGCCAGGCACTGAGCTAGGTGCTAGATTGTGTCTTACTGCACAGGTAGGAGCCATCAGAGGCAAGCAAGTCCCTGATTCTCTGAACTACCAGCCCATGAGCCATCTACAATCAAGGACTATTTTGCATACTCCACAGCGGCTGAGATGGTAAAGAAATGTTTGCTAAAAATATAACATCTGATTCCTCTGTTTAAAAAGGGGGCAAGACAAAGCAAGACAGTATGAGGGAGGCGACCAGAGTTCTTAAACTGAGTGGCTCAACTTAGCCACACTGTTACACAGTGAACAAGAGGAGGTGTCTGGGCTTTCAACAGTAACTGATGCATCCTGTTACTTTCAAAGCCAGGAAAAGATGTCAGTGAAGAACCCTGCAGCAGGGAAGTGAGTGAGGGCTGGGGACAAACAGCTGGGTTTCTCTGTAGGAACCACGTGCTGCAAAATACAAACTTTTCAGGCTCACTTCACTCCGGGCTAACAACTGGTTCTGAAATTATGCTGGGAGCCCTTCTCGGTTTAAGAGATCTAAAGAAATTGATCAAGTTTTCTGTCTACTGGAATAGCTTTCTCCTCCCCCCCCCCCCCCCCAAGAAAAACCACAGGGTTTACAGAGGGGTTTTTGGCCTACAGAAGACCTGCCCTCAAGCCCCACAGGGTGTGGCTCAGGAGGGGAAGGGGGAGGGGGAGGGCAATCTGGAAAAAGCCCCGAACACTTGCACAAACAGGAAGGAGGAAACTTAGATCAGCCCAGAGTAGAGCCACAAAAGATGGGTAGACTCCGATGTCAGGGTAGGTGATCAGAGAGGGAAGCAGAATTGAGGCAGTACCTCACTCAGCAAGTTAAGGCAAAGTAGGAAAGACTCCTAGGCAGAAAGCCCACAGTCCAGATTCCAGACACCACTGCCAGGTCCTCATCCTTAATGGCCCTCCTAAGCAAAGTCAAGGGTCAGAGAATGGAGGAGCTGATGTCTGTCCAAGCCTGGGGCTCCAGGATGCCACCTCCTGCTGCTCCTGCTCCCTTCCTTGGCCCAACTACACCCACCTCCCTCCACCCTCCTCTTTCTGGGCTCCACGGAACAAGGCCAAGTGAATAAGGAAGTCGTGTTGGGAGGGCGGAAATCAGGGCTGAGCTCAATGCAATGTCTGCAGCAGGGCTGTCTGCCTCTGACTCAGAAGCTAACCCTGACAGCTGCCAACCGGTCTCCCTCCGCCCGTTACCTCAGAGAAAGGCCTGTAAACTTCAAAAAGTGCCCCCCACCCCTCCTTTGCCCAGAGTCTCTGCTGTCCCATGCAGAGTTGGGAGCCCGGCTAGCCCAACTTCCCAGGGAGGGGTTAAAAAGTGGGGCCGACTTAAGAGTTCTCCCAGTAAGTAGTCATTTATGGGAGGGTGAGCTCCGGTACAGAGTGAACAGAGATAAGGAGGCAGGATAGGCAACTTCAGGAAACTGAGTCACCAGAGGGCCCCAGGAGATGAAGGGGAAAGGCTAGGAGACTCAAACTTCCACAGAGTGGAAGTTCCTTGAAGGCAGTCACTTGGTCTTTGTTTTTTACTTAAGGTCCCAGATCTAGGAGGTGTTTAATAAATATTTCTTCAATTGAATGGAAGAGGATAAGAAATAAGAGAAGACTGAAAGAAGGTAAAGAGAAGAGGGAGACAGAATGGGGAAAGAATAGGGTAAAGAAAAGGGGAGACAGAAAGGGAAGAGGGAGAGAAGGGAGACCAAGGGAGAAGAGGGAGCATTAAGGGGGATGAGGACCAAGTGGGTTTCGGCGCTGGGGGCGCCCTCCTACCCACCAAATGCCTTCTTCGCTCCCTAACGCCCCTATTCCAGCCCTGGACCCCCAATTCCAAAGAATCCGAAGTCGTCCTCAAGCCTCCCTGCGGCACCTCCTCCACCAAGAGACCAGGGGTCGCAGAGAGCCCAAGCGACACTGCTGCCAGCCCTCGGGGAGCGCCCACTCATGCAGGGTCCTCCAGTGCTCTGGGAGTCCGCCCTCCCGCACCCCATTTTCGGGCGCGCCGAGGATGCGAACCAAGTGGCAGCCCGCCCGCGGCCGCTGCAGAATATGTGCCTCGTAGCCGCCCGCTCCGCTCTCGGGCGCGCTCCCGGCGGCGCGCGCAGCAGCCGCCGTTGGCCTCGGAGGACGCGGAGAGCTCACCTGAGCCCGGGTCTGGTCCCTCGAGCCGATGTCCGGCCGCTTCTGTGTGGGTACCTGCTTCGGCTTGCCACCTGCGCTCGGGCGGAGGGGACGAAGGCGGGCTGGAAAGACGGGCAGGAGTGAGGAAAGGAAGCCGGCAACGCCAGCCAGCCAGCAGGTCAGGTTCGCTCTGCCTTTTACCCCGGCCGGCCTGCCCAGGAACGGCGGTGATCTGCCAGCCGCGCCTCGCCTCACCGCGCCCAGCCCCGCCGCGCCGCTCCCCGCACCGCCCAGTCCCGCCCTCCCAGCTTCACTGGCCCAATGCGCGGCAAGCCGCGCAACCCGAGACCCGCCCCTGGAGTCCCCGTGCCCAATTGCAGCACTCTGGATGGCCGACGGACGGGCCCGTGGGCCCGTGGGAAGACGATGGAGGCGGAGCGAGGAAACGCCAAAAGCAAAGGGCTTTTCCCTAGCTCTGTTCACTTTCTCCCTGCCCCCTACCGCCTCGCCCTCCAAGGTTCCGCCCCTGCTTCAATTGAACCAATTACAACCAATCGTTGAGCTTGATGAATAGACAACACGACCCACGGGAAGCCTAGTGAACGGAGGGAGGGGCGCTGGAAGCCAAAGGAACCGGGTTTTCTCTCCAGTCCCAGCCCTCTCCCTTTACTCTCTCGGAAAGGCGGGAGCCCCGCCTCTCTAGACACTCCCCAACGGATCGCCGGGTTTGAGAATAATGACTGGCAGAAGATGGAGCCAACCAGAAGATTGCATCTGGGTCTCGGAGCCGGCGACTCTGGCTGGGCTTCCCGGCTTTTGGATGGGGCGAGGCCGGTCCAGGAAGAAACAGTAGCTCCATGCAGCCTTTATGGTTCTGGCGGAGAGTTGAAGGAGTTTTGCACGTGATTATTGCTGCCGAAATTCTTGCGCATCCTTCCCATCAGTCACCTTTGCTAGTCCTAAATCGATTGTGCCCATTTTACTAAAGATGAAACTGACCCCCCCCCGAAGGGGAGACCCTTCCCAGCCAACTGGAGACGGGCCAGGATTTGGGTTTTGAACTTAAATCCTCCAGCTCCAAATCTAGGACTCTTCCCACTACGTCCCATTGCCTCTTTCTCAACCATGTCCATGTCCTCGAGCCCCAAACTTACTTCTGGGACCATGACCTAGCCTTGGAGTGGTCAGAGAAGATGCAAACTCACAGTCTGGCTTTCCTCGGGGAAAACCTCTGCGTTCCCAATCCCCCCCCCCCTTCCTGGGCTCCCAAAGGAAAAAGTATTCCTCCTCCTCCTAATCAAGGTTAACCTGTGCCCTGATCCCATCCCCCCTCTGCACCATCTCCGACTCAAGCACTGATTCATCAGTCCTGTCCAGCCGTTCCCTACGGGTGTACCCTTGAGCCTGTCCAGGGGCCCTCTCCTTTCTCTTCCACTGGAATCTGATGTCCCCCAGGCATTTCGGACTTAAACTCTCCCATTATCTTTCTTTCCCAAACTCCCCTCTTCTCAATTTTCCTGGCCACTGTCAAATCCCACTCCCACCTGGCCCCCAGTCACGGAGACTTAGAATTGTCAGGGTCATCCTCTATTAGGCTCACTCGCTCCCAAATATAACCTGTGACCAAATCTCGTCCTTTTTGCTCTCACAACACCTTCCCAGTCTCAGGGGTCCTCATATGCCACCACCACTTCTGGCCATCATCTCCTCTCCTCTGACTGTACAGCCTACCTCCCCTCTCCAATCCTTCTCCAAAGCCTCGGAAGAGATTTCTTCTAAAGGGACCAGTAACCCTCCTCTACTCGGCTTCAGTGGCTCCCTATTAAGCCCTACAATAAAATGCCAATTGCTCAAAGTAGATGAAAGAAAACTCTTCAAAAGCTAGCCCCTGGGGGCAGCTGGGTGGTTCAGTGGATTGAGAACCAGGCCCAGAGACTGGAGGTTCTGGGTTCAAATGTGGCCTCAGACATGTCTTAGCTGTATGACCCTGGGCAAGTCACTTAACCCCCATTGTCTAGCCCTTACTACTCTTCTGCCTTAGAACCAATACCCAGTATTGATTCTAAGATTGTAGGTAAGGGTTTAAAAAAAAAAAACCCTAGCCCTCTTTCAATCTTTTTTACCATTGCTCTCCTCCATTCACAATCTGATATAGCCATACTGGTCTACTTACTGTAATACGCCCAGGATACTCCATGGTTCTGGGCACCCAAACACAACTGAGTATTTATTATATAATATAGGGTGTCCCAAAATTATTGGGTGCAGTTTTAAGCCTTAGTAGCTTAGAATACACTAAGACTTTGGGGATATCTTATATTCTACACATATTGTAGGTCATATGTTTCTTTTCCTTAATGAAATACAAGCTGGAGGCAGCTGGGTGGCTCAGTGGATTGAGAGCCAGGCCTAGAGATGAGAGGTCCTGGGTTCAAATGTGGCCTCAAACACTTCCTAGCTCTGTGACCTGAGCAAGACACTTAACCCCCATGGCCTAGCCCTTACTGCTCTTCTGCCTTGGAACCAATACATAGCATTGATTCTAAGAGGGAAAGTGAAGGGTTTAAAGCTTTAAAAAGAATTTTAAAAAATTTAAAAATTCCTCAAGGGCAGGGACTGTTTTAATCCTGATGTTGCTCATTATCCAGTACATGGTATGTATTTAATACTTGATTGATGGGATGATAGTATAAAAGAATACACATATACACATAGGGGCATTTAGGTAGTACAGTAGAAGAGCACCAGGCCTGGAGTTAGGACAACCTGGGTTCAAATGTGGCCTTAGACACTTCCTAGTTGGGTGACCCTGGGTAATTGCCTAGCCCTTACTGCTCTTCTGCCTTAAAATCCATTCTAAGGCAGAAGGTAAGGATTAAAAAAAAAAAAGATTCACATATAGGTAGGTACATGGGGGAGGGGGGGGAGAAACCATAGTAGAAAGACGGTCCCCAAGAATGCTGAGGGGAGAATAAGTAGCTTTCAGGGGTCCCGGCCAACCATATAAGTGTGAGAGTTAGGGAAGTAAGCCCCGGAGAAGGTGCTACAGAGTGGTTAGGTGATGGGGGAGGAGAGAGCAGATAAAAGAATCCAGAAAAGCTTCTTGTCAAACGGGTCACTTGAGCAGAGCCTTGAAGGAAATCTGGAACTCCGAACAAACCCTTCATTCTAAAGACATGTTCCTAGGACATTTCCTGGGGGTTTTCACAGAGGGATTTTTATTTTTTTTAAGGTGACTACTCAATCATAAAGGCTATCATTTTTAGTCATCAAACCAACCAAAGAAACAAACGTAAATAAAAAGCACTTTAAAAAAGGTGACTAAACTTGACTTAAAATACAAACTTTCAAAAAGATACAAAAGGCCAAAATGTTGCTCTAGGGACAAGCAGTCATATATGAAAATAAAATCCATGTTTATGGTCCTTGTTCTTAATCTGACAATAAGTTCTGTTCAGTCCACCATATTGCTTCTTGGAGGTCATTCGTGATCAGAAAGCCAAGTTTGAGTGGAGGGGCTGTAGTCCATAAGTATAGATCATTTAAATTTCTAGAACCAGAGAGTCAAATGGAGGTGAGAGATGAAGTGATACATTGAAAAGACAGTAGCAACAGAGTCAAGAGAAAATGTATTGGTCTTTTTTAATAGGGTGGGGAGAACTAAACATTGTGAGCACACCTGAGGAAATGGAGAAGTCAAGGGGCAGACGTCTGGTCATGATAAGGATGAAGACCAAATTCAGAAAGAACAAGAGAGTGGTAAAGATGGACCATTTCATGGTCCCAGATCTTCAAGATAAGGAAATTTCAAGTGATAAATGATAGCACCAATAGAGGGAGAGAGAAAATATCAATACCATAGAATGTCTCAAGGCCTCCAAAGCACTTTATAGATATAAGATTCTAACAACAGCCTTGTAACCTAAGTACTAGGGAAATTATTACCCCATTTTACAAGTAAAAAAAAAAAGTGAGGCTTCAAGAAGGTAAAATTATTTGTCAAAGATCTCACAGTTAATAAAGATTTTAACCCCAATCTCTGATGACTCTAACGCTGCCTCGTTTCCCATGATATTACATTGCCATGATGAAGAGGGAATGATTAAAGAAGCAAGGTAAGGGAACAGAGGGAAAGATGGAAGGAGTAAGAAGGAATTCAGGGATGAGATGATAGCCTCAGGACACAGGATTCTAGATCTAGACCCAGAAGGGGACTTAGAAGTCTACTTCCCCCCTTTTACAGGTAAGGAGACTGAAACCCAGGGACATAAAGTGAGCTGCTAAGGTGGAAATGTCAGCCTTGGCAAGCCATTGAAATCAAAGGAAATGATAAGACAGATGAAGACAATGTAGAACTTTGGATTCTTGTTGCCTTCTTTATAGACTCTTCCTGCCCCCTCCTAAATATGGCCTTCCCAAAGTCTTTCTGCTTATTTTTCTCCAGAGATGAGTTTGTCTTCCTTGGGAATTCTCAAGCAGATGCCTAAAGACCAATGACTAGGTACATTATTGAAGGGATTCCTTTCATTTCTGACTCAGACTCCATGGCTGCTAAGGTCTTTTTCATTTTTTTCAGATTCTGTGACTTGTTATCCTTTTTCTGTCTCTATCTTTCTGTCTCTCTCTCCCTGAACTCTCCTATCTACTTCCACAATGTCACCTAACCCCTCTAAGTGGATGACTCATAAATCCCTATGCGCAGCCCTGACCTCTCATCTTACACCCAGTTTTGTGTTGCCCAGTTGCCCAGTAAATATTTCTAGAGTTTTTGGATGTCATCCCAGCATTTCAAATCCAACATGGCTAGTATTAAACACATTGTCTTCTCTTCTTCCCCAAGCCTGCTCCTACTACTGATTTTCCTAATTCTGTCAAAGGCACCACCATCTCCCTAGTCACTTATTATGCAGTTCTTCACCCTTATTGCCTCCTTACTCTCCTCATAGTCCAGGTCTAGTCAGTTCTCCTGACTCCTCCTCAGATCTACATTTCTTTGCCTTTATCCTTCATGAGATAGTCATCACATTGGTCTTCTTTCCCCTACTAAACTATAAACTTTTTGAGTACAGGAATTCATCTCATCTACATCTAGGTCCCCAACAGGGGGATTTAGGATAGTTTCTTTGCCATAAATATTCACTTGATGAATAAAAGATTTGCCTGCTAAGAGAGGCAGTATGGCAATAGGAAAGAGCTGCTGTTGGAAGTCTAGACACCCCGGCCTAACCCTAGCCTTCCCTCTATACCTTTCGGGGTTATGCTAGGTCTCTTAAGCTATCCAGCTTGAGAAGCCTAAGGATTCCTCTCAGAATCACGATTTTTGTGAGAATTTAACCACATTATTCGAATCCATTTTTTGATTGAATGAAGAAAAAGACCTGGGGCTTTCCTGTATAAGGAGGATTCACATGTACTCTGGGAGGACATCAGAAGCTTAGTATCCTTGGTACCTGCAAGACTTGCCTCTTATCCCACAAGACTCCTGGACACTGATCCAGACTGAGGTCAAGTTCACCAAATCAGAGGGACTAAGAAAAAAGATGTCAGGAAAGATGTAAGTTTTGATTCAGGAAAGGAAGGAGGCCTCTTTTGCCAGGAACCAAGGAAAGAGGAGGTGGCTAGGAGAGTATGATGGTGTGCTTCAAAGCTGGCTCTTTTTGGCCCTGTGTGTGAAACAGTTTGAGGAGGCACATCTTTTGATTTATTTAATAAATAAGTATAAATTAAGATACAGTCTCCAGATAACTTTAATCTTGACATTTTAAATTCATAAAATCAACCACATAGGATTATAAATGAAGCCAATTATAGTTATATGTATAGTTACCAAAATGCTGCTATTGTTTTTTTAAGTGCATAGATCCCAGGTTAAGAAGCCCCAAACCAGGAGGCAGAAATATGGTTCAGTGGATTAAGAGCCAGGCCTAGAGATGTGAGATCCTGGGTTCATAATCCAACCCCAGATACTTCCTAGCTATGTGACTTTGTACAAGTCCCTTAACTCCCATGGCCTAGCCCTGATTGCTCTTCTGCCTTGGAATACAGTATTGATTCGAAGATGAAAAGTAAGGATTTTTTTTTAGAGCTCCAAACTAGACTCAGGTTGGACAAAAAAATCATAAAAATTTTGAGCTAAAGGGACCTTTTATTAAATTAGTCCAAGACAATCTAATGTTAACCCAACTCCTTTATTTTGAAGCTTGAGAAGGCAAGTGACTATACTGAAGCTTTGGTTCAGATTGCTTCTGTCTAGACCTGGGATTTCATTTCTGTGGTTCTGAGTGAAAAAATTCTACTCATGCAGATCTGAATGTTCCATAAATTATAATTTTGGAGACTTGCCCACATTCATATAGCAAGTCAGTATATAGCAAAGGGAGGATCTGAACTCAAGTCTTCCTGACAGTCAATAAACATTTATTCATCATAAACCCTGTCAGGCACTGTGCTAAGCATATCAGTCTATCTCTCACTGCATCTTAGTCCATAGTTACCTAGCTAATTAATAGTAGAGCTGAGACTAGAGGTCCTTTCAATCTCTAAAGTTGATGATTGGAGTACAGTTGGTGGCTCAATGGATTGAGAGCCAGGCCTAGAGATGGGAGGTCCTGGGTTCAAATCTAGCCTCAGATACTTCCTAACTGTATGATCCTGCATGTCACTTGACCCCCATTGCCTAGCCCTTACCACTCTTCTGCCTTGAAACCAATACACAGTATTGATTCTAAGATGGAAGGTAAGGGTTTAAAAAAAGTAAATAAAGTTGGTGGCCCTAACACTGGATTTATTTTGTTCCTTCCTTCTGAATGGCACCACATTTTAGCCATTTCTGACTGTCACCAAATACAAGAGAGCGGAACTGATAACAACTGCACCATAGTCATAGTTTATTAGGTGTGACCAAAGGGGAATGGGCCAGCACTGACAGGGAGCCCCCCAAGTTACAAAAAATAGCTCTGGGAGGAAGAGATTCTTTGGCCCTAAAGATCCAGGACAGAGTTAGAGTTGAGCCAGCTCCAAGTGATCTGAAGCTTAAGGTGGGTATGTAGTAAAGGTCCTTGGGTGGTAATGGTTAAAATTGCATAGAATGTCTTTGCCCTTCCATCTAGGTGCCCATGAGGGCAAAGTGAAGGCAAGAGATTGGGGAAGCTCTCATCTTGCCCAAGAAAAGCACTCACGACCATCTTTGAGACATTTAACTAAAGGAAATTGTAATCAAACCACAGAGTGTTCTTGGTCAAGAGAGGGAAGTGTCACTAAATGTGATGAAAGAGCCTCATAGCTAAGTGCCTTCAGTGTCAACAGACGGCAAAAGTATTAAGACAATGATAACAAGACAGAAATGAGAAGGATAGAACAGAGGACAGAAGTTTTCTTCTCGAGGTATTGCAGAAGGCTAGACCACAGCTGGAAGGGCTATTGTTCAAGGTAGAGAAAGAAGGAAAGAAGTGCATGCCATCCATTTTCTCCAGCCTTTGTGTCTGAGGTGCCTCTGGTCCAAAGGTACAGAGTTATATAGGTAAGGGAGAGGGTAGACAGACCAGCATAGTGGCAAGGAGCCTAGTTTGGAGTTAGAAGACTGAAGTTTGAAGCCTGGCTCTGCCACTTGCTAATGTGTGGTTTAGGACAAGTTATTTCTCTGGGCCTCAGTTTCCTCCTCTGTCAAATGAAGGGGCTTGAACCAGAGGACCTCCATTGGTCCCTTTCAGTTTTAGATCCTAGCATCACACTTCTCTTAGCTCAAGCCCACATCCCATGAGACAAAGCTCCAAATCGGAAACCTGTTCATAACCATTTTAACACAAGAACCTCACAGTTCTTCCTCAACTCCATGCTTACTTTAAATTTCATGATCGCTTAAAGCTGTCCCCACTCTAAGATCTCAGGCTATGAAATGGTGCTCTCTGTTCTCTCCTTTCTCCTTTCTATGTCCCTTAACCTTCCCCTATTGTTTGGTTATCACCCTGAGATAATACTTCTAAGGTGTTTAGCTCAATAGTAAGTACTTAATAAATGTTTGCTCTTGTGTATAACTAATATTGTGCTTCTTACCTTCTCAATAGATAAGAAAGAGGCTGGAGGAACTGAGCTAGTTTGGAATTCGAAATTCTGATAAGTGAATGTAAGGGGGACAGGTAGGTGACTCAGTGGCTTGAGAGCCAGGTCCAGAGATGGGAAGTCCTGGGTTCAAATGTGACCTTCCACATTTCCTAGCTTTGTGACCCTGGGGAAACCACAACCTCCATTGCCTGCCCCCTACTGCTCTTCTGCCTTGTATTGAATCCTTAGTATTCATTCTAAGATGGAAGATAAGGGTTTGGGGAAAAAAATGAATGGAAGGATGGAGGGAAGGTAGGAAAAAGAAAGGAAGGGAGGGAGGAAGAACTAATTTTCTTTAAAAGAAAGATGAAGAAAATAAACAAATGAATAAATAAATAGATGCTTGTTCCCCATTCCCCTATCAGAGTATTGCCTTGCTGAATTTTGGGCACCATGGTTAGTCATATCAACGATATTTGTAAATATTACACATGTACAGTACATGTTGTATCCCCTAATCGAACATAAATTCTTTTAGGACAAAGACTACTTCATTTTTGTCTTTGTGTGTCCAGTACCTATCGTAGTGTCTGGCACAGAGCAGGAAGAAAAGTACTTAAAGCAGGAAGCAGGTACTTAATAACTGACTTTTGCTCCAGTCCACTTACTACCACCCAGGATTCCTGCTCCCCCTTGACCTTCTGATATTCTGGGCTTGCTTCCCCCCAACCCCAGGGGATCCCCATTCTTTGCTATCTCTGACCATTTTCCCAGGCCATCTAGTATTACTCAAGGAGGTCATCAGGTCCGTGCTGACCATGCCCACTGCAAATTCATGCTATTTAACCTCAGCTGGGCCCTGTGTGCTACTCAGCAATCCTAATTTATCACGTGTAGACATCCTATTAAATTCCCCAAGCAGCTGTTAGAAAGCTCTTCCACTGTCCTCGAGCCCCCAGCCCCACCTGCCCCCTTTACTCCCAACAGATGATCTCACCTCCTACTTACAAAGATTAAGGTCATCCAAGGTGACCTCCTTCAATTGCTCTCCTCTCCACCTCAAATCTTGCCATAGCTTCAATTGCCTCCTTTGAACTAAAAAAAAGGGGAAAAAAAAAGAGCCTTGTCTCCTTTTTCAGGCTGATACAATAATTCCTAGCAAGAGAGCTTAAAACTTGAGACTTCAGAGCCTGACTGGTGCCATACACTCCCATTTTATAGGAAATTAGGAAACTGAGTCCCCAAATGGCAAGTGACTCAACCAAGGTTATAAAGGCAGTAAGGGTCAGAGGCTGAATATGTATCTGGCTCTAGAACCAGGGCTCTTTCTACTGTAGCAGGCTGCCTCCAAGTACCTTCACCAACCCACTCACTTTACAGAGGAGCAAAATGAATTCTGAATGGTCTAATGACTTAACCAAAGTCACAGAGGGTAGGAAATAGCAAAGCCAGAATTTGAATCCAGGTCCTCTTTTCCAAATCCATCAGTTATTCCATTGGACCTCCATTTGGATTCATCCTGTCTCCTTTTCTCCTTCTCTTTTCTGCCAGCCTTTCTCACTCTCTGTTCTCTCCATTGTCTTCTTTAGTCTCTGTCCTTCAGTATATCTTTTCTCTACATAGTTCTTTTTATCTCCTTCTCTCCCTCCCTTTCTGTTTGTCTCTGTGTGTGTTTCTCTTTGTCTCCCTGTTCCCTTTCTGTCTCCTCTCTCTCTTTTTACTTTCTTCTCTCTCTGTTTCTGTCTCTCTCATCTCTGTGTATCTTTCTCTGTGTTTCTCTTCTCTCTGTTTCTTCTCTCTTTTCTCTGTGTGTGTATACGGGTATGTCTTTCCTCTCTCTGTCTCTGTCACTCAGTCTCCTTTCTCTGTCTCTGTCTGTCTTTCTCCCCTTTGGTGAGGTGACCGCCTGTCCTCTGAAAGGTTGATACTATAAGTATTCCTGATCCCCATCTTCAGATAACAAAACTGAGAATCAGAAAGTTTAAGTGATTTGCCCAAGGTTACCCAGTCAGTGTCAATGGTGGCCTCTGAACCCAGGTAGCAGCCACTTCAGTGAGGTCTCGAGGGAGTATGGCTATGTAGATGGGGAGAGAAAAGCCATTGATGGGGTAGATGCCAACCTTTTCTCTGCTGTGGGGCATAAATGCATTTTTCATTAATTAATACAATTTAATTGCTTCTGTTTTCAGGCAGTCTTCACAGTGTCACAAAACCAGACTTGTGTCTCCCAGAGATGCCTTTTGAAGGATGTCATGCTCCAGAGAGGGGCATTGGCTGATGGGAAAAACCTGCATATCTTTTGTGACCTGGTGCCAACAGATGCCAAGAACTGGCCACTTGTAGCCAGTCTCATTGATTTGTTTTTCTTCCTGGACAGAGTGCTCTGAGGTAAGTGCTTTCTATACCGCTGAGGTGTCCGTCCTCTGGTTTCGGGGAGGGAAGCTGACTCCCTGGAAGCCTGAAATACCTTGTTTAAGACTCACAGATGACCTGTCCTGGTTAGCCTTCTGATGCCATTTGGACAGCTCCAGAGCTCTTGGTGACTCACTAGGTCACACTGTTCTGGTTACAGAGTCCCAGTTAGGAGAAGGTCTCAGTAGCTGCCCTTCAAGCTGTGGCCAAACTTTCACTGAGTGGCAAATCAGCCTCCTAAGCTCACCAAGAGTCTTGCAACAAACACCTACCACCAATGATGCCTTCATTTGCCCCACCCCCACTAACTCTCAGTCCTGGCACACCTCAGTACTATTCTAGGGGTCAGCTACTCCTCAACCAGCTCCCATCTAAGTAAGCTCCATACCAGGGATGGGGGCTGGACCTTTGATTTCAATGGTTTAGGGGCATCCCAGAGAAGCAAACTCCTTCTACCAACCCAGGTACACACCCTCTTATCGTCTTTGGGAGTCGCCTGAAGCACTGAGCAGTTAAGGGACTTATGCAGGGTCAAACAGGCAATAACCAACATTTATATCTATTTGCAAAGCCATTTCCTCCTTTCCTCTTTTGGGCCTCAGAACAACCTCCAGCATAGGTGCTACAGGGATTGTTTTCTCCTCTTTACACAAGGAAACCGAATGAGTGATGTGCCCAAGATCAGGCTGCTGTCAGGCAGGATTTGCACCCAAGCCTTTTGACTCCATGGCCAACATTTCTTCTGAGATACTGAACTCCTGAGAAAAAAAAAAGATGGTATTCTTAGGTCAAAAAGGTTTGTCTCTTCAGTCCCCACTTTCATTTCCTTTTCTAACCTTGTCCCTAGTCCAAGTTCTGGCCTCAAGACAAGTCTCCTCTGGAGGCAGAATAGAATGATGAAAAGAGCACTAGGTTTGGTACTAAGGCCCCTGGGTTCAAATCCTACCTCTCTCCCTTTACTAGCTAGGTGATCTTAGCCAAGTCATTTCACATCCATAAGTCTTAGTTTCTTCATCTATAAAGTGAAGGAGTTGGCCTATGTGATTTCTGGCGGTCTACAGATTCTATGTTCCTAGACAGACTAGTAGTTAGGCATGTCTCAGAATTCTCAGGGCACTGAGATGGCAGAATGAAAGAGTTCTATCCTCTAGACATTCATCTCTTCTATCCACCCACCCATCGTCTCCCTGCTGGGCTTCTGTCCTCAGTGAGCTCCTTTCTTCCTCTCCTCCACGGTGACCCCTTGCTCCGACTTCACTTTTTATTAATGAAGGTGGCTCCACAGTGACTGGGAGGAGATAAATCAATGGAGGGGGCCGGGTTGCCTGCTGTCCTTCCTTGGCCCTACAGACCATTTATGGAGGATGAGAGACTCATCAATTGACTTTCCATTATGTTACTCCCAGTCTGGGACCAGGACCAAGTGCCAGGCAATGAGTTCTGCCTTCTCAATGAATCACAGCAAACAAAATGAATGAAAAAAGCCTTGATTTTAAGACAAGGAAACGGAGGCTCAGAGGGGTCCAATGACTAGCCCAAAGTCACACAGTTATTTAGTGGGCTGAGCTTAACAAAATTGTTTCTTTCAAGCAGATGCTGGATTTCTTGAGCTTCTCAATCAATCCCTTTGCCTGCAGGTGGTCACTCAGAGTCCCCAAATCTTTGATGCTTTGGGATATGTTCTGTTTAGGCCCTGTACGATGGCTGGAACAAATTGTACAGTGCTGCTCCAGCTGTTTTTGTTTTTAAGAGAACCAGAGGAAGATAGTCCCTGGAGGTCCGGGGCTGGTCAGTTTGACCAGGCTGAAAGCTAAGTCAGAAGAGAGCACCCACTGGCCTATGTTTGAAGGAGAACTTTTGCCTTCCAGGGGCCCTTGGATTGCAGTCCATCAGATATTCATAGATATAGAGGGAAAAAAGTGTTTACTTCAGAGATGAAAGTACATTGCTAAACTAACCACAGGGCCTTGTGTACAGAAACCACATGTCTCCGCAATGCCGGGGAGTGGCACAAACAACCGTGGGGAAAGGATTGCTTCTGCCACTGGACTCGAGAGACCAGACATCTTCTTCCTTCCAGCTGGCCCTCCCTTTGCTAGAGTGGCATCATGCCCCATGCTCCCAGGCGCTGTTAGCTTGGAATCAAGTCAAGTTATATCAGCCATCAACAAACATTTCTATGATCCCTACTATGTGCCACTAAAGATATAAGGAAAGGTAAAAACAGTCTCTGCCTCAGGGATCGCAGTCTCATAGGACCTTAAGAGTAGAGGAACATTAACTCTCAGGCCCCGGGACCTGGCACCTCTCTCCCATCCCCAGCTTCAGGCACTGGAGAGTCCAGTCAAACTGGCCTTTTGAAAGATGAATCTTTTCTTTTTACATCCCCAGATTCCTGATGTGTCCATCCCTCTCTCTCCCCCATACTCTATCTTCCAATTAGGGGCAGCTAGGTAGCATAATAACTAAAGTGGCTTCAAATGCTTCCTAGCTGTGTGACCCTGGGCAAGTCACTTTACCTCATTGGAAAAAAAGAGGGAAAATTATATCACCTACCTTGCAGACTTGTGAGGATCAAATAAGAGAATATTTATATAGCATGTTGTGAACTTTAAAGTGCTTTATACATTCTAGTTATTATCATTATTATTATTTGTCTCCTTTGCAAAAGCTGTCTGCCCAGGCCTGGAATGTTCACCCTCCTTATCTCTTTCTCTTAGAATCTCTAACTCTCCTTAAAGATCCATGTCGGGGCAATTGGGTAGCTCAGTGGATTGCGAGCCAGGCCTAGAGACGGGAGGTCCTGGGTTCAAATCTAACCTGGCACTTCCTAGCTGTGTGACCCTGGGCAAGTCACTTGATCCCCATGGCCTAGCCCTTATCACTCTTCTGCCTTGGAGCCAATACACAGTATTGATTCAAAGACAGAAGGCAAAGGTTAAAAAAAAAAAAAGATCAGTGTCAGCTCCAACATGAAGTCTTTCCTTATTCTTCGGGTTTCCTGGCATCTTCCCCAGCCTCAACTTCCAAAATTGCTTTGTGTGTATTTTGTATCCTCCTGCCTAAGCTCTTTGAGAGGAGAGATTGTTTCACTCCTTGTCTTTATATCGCTGATACAGTGTCTTAGAGGCATTTTGTTAAACCCTCACCTTCTGACTTACAATTGATACTAAGTATCCATTCCAACTTAGACGAGCAGTAAGCTGTCAGCAATTTGGGGTTAAGTGACTTGCCCAGGGTCACACAGTTATGAGCCAGTGCCACTTGCTGCCCCCCAATGGGTGATTCCTTGTACACGCTGTCTCCTTGGCAGAGAGAAGGCAGGGGCTGTCTCATTATCCCTTGGTATTTCCAGTGCCCAGGATAGTGCCTGCTCCATAGCTGCATGGCCAAAGAAAGAATGGCTGCTTGTGGAATTCAAGTGAAATGGGCTACGTTCAACTGAGGAGAGCTGTTCCAGGTGCAGAAAGTGAAGCAGGAATCTGGCAAGAGAGAAGGGCTGGGCTTTTCTACCAAAAATGGTCACTAGGAATGATTTGCTTTGGAATAAAAACAGGCAGGGGGAGTATTATCTGATGGGATGTCGGCATGTGGCAAAGGGCAGTCAAGCCAGGAGAAGAGGGTCCTGAACTAACCCCAGGGCTGGGGGGGGGGGGGGGGGAGGCTGGGAAAGGGGCAGTCTGGGAGTACGTGGTATCACACATCAGCAAATGAGAAGGGAGCCCGGCCCTCCCGTCATAGCCCCTGGATTTGCTTACCCTGGCTCCAACCCCACCTTGCCCCTTCCTAGGTACAGGTCTGTTCCAGGGAAGAACACTTGCCACTGATCGGAGGAGGACAGCTACAGGAACCTTGGGAACCTTGCAGATCATCCCGGCTCATTCCTGTCCAGACCCATCAGTCCACAGGCATTCATCAGATGGGCACTCTGTGCCAGGTTCTGTGCTGGATGCTAGGAATATACAGTCAAAAAGGAAACAGGTTCTGCCCCCAAGGAGTTTGGGGAAAATAGCATGTGTAGATGAGGCCTGGGACCCAGGTCAGGGAAATGACTTGCCCAAGGCATACAGGTATATATATATATATATATATATATATATATATATATATATATATATATATATATATATGTGTGTGTGTGTGTGTGTGTGTGTATACATGTGTGTTGTATATGTGTACACTAAAGCTAAGATTAGAATCACCCCCAGCCCCAGCTAGTCTGCCCCAAGACAATTGCTTCATCCACATTTTCTCCAGCCAGCACTAAACCTTTACACCCCAAAGATCTAAGAGGTGCTTCCAGACAGAGCTCCAAAAATCACAGACTTTTTTTTAAGGTAGAGGAGATATCGGGAACCATCTACTTCAGTGTCCTCGTGAAACGAAAGCAAGGGAATTGTGACCCAACAGAATGCATGTTGGTCCCAGAGGAAGAGGACCTGCTTTAAATCATGCCCTGTGAATGACTTTAGATAGGACACTTCCTCTCTTTGGGCTTCAGTCGCCCCATTTTTAAGATGAAGGGGCTGGATCCCTCGGCTTCGGAGGCCCTTCCTGCTCTAGATCCACAATTCTGGAATCTTCCTGGGCCTCGGTTTCCTTGAATAATAACGGTGGTCTCTGAGATCCCTTCCAAGTCAAAGTTCTGATCCCAGCCTGCTCTCTACCAAGCACCAACCGTCCACTGTGCCCAGTCAGAAAGGAGGGTCCCTAGCTGTCTACCGGGACAGACATGGCTAACAGTGTGGATGAGGCAACAGAGCCCAAGGTCCAGTGAGGGCTGCCCACAAAGAAGAGAGATCAGATCGTGGTAGACTGGGATGGCCGTGGAAGGTTCCTGGGGGAGGGTGGTAATGGCTGAGCCGGGAGGGTGGGGAGATCATGGAAAAGGAGGAAAGCAATGCAGATTGAGATGAGAGGGAAAGTCATCCCCTAGAAATGGTTCCACCCATGGGCTGCCAAGGCAGCTTGCGTTTGCTAAAGCCCCAGATACATTTTGCTTGGGGTGTTCTTACTTAGGGTCTCTAACTTTTAGGGAAATGTGATCCATATGTTTCTAAATCATTCTCACCGAATGCATCCCAGGGTGCTTTTGCACAAAGCTGTTTGATGTACACAGAGCCCCTGGAGTCTTTTTTTCCTAGAAGTGGGAAGTGAGGTGTGCCAAGACTAAATTGCCCAAAACCCAGTACCCCTGAGGTTCAAAGGCATTGAGAATGTGGAGGACTGCTCTTTCTCATGCAGGCGGAGATCAGTTCAGATTTTTCCCAGGAAGCCCTGGGGACTGGCTAGCCAGGTGAGAGGCCCACTACCCAAACACAAACTGGAAAAAGTAAAGCTGATCGGCCGAGACAGCTTTTTTCTCTTCTGGTTGGCCCCTCTCCTTAGGCCATCACGATTATGCCCCTGTTCCCCTTCCTTCTCCCCCCAAAGAAGCCCAGCAACTCAAAAAATGGAAGGGAGTTTTTACCAGAACAGAAATCCCATACAGGATCCCCAACAAAGACTCATTATGCCTCCACCAGAAATCCTTTAGTAGTAATTTACTAATGAGCATTTATTAAATACCTGCTGTGTGCTGGCCATTGTGCTAGGCCAGGGGATACAAAGACAAAAAACAAAGCAAACCCTGCCCTCAAGAAGCTTGTAGTCTAACAGGAGAAACAACACATACATATATAACTGAATATGAACTCTCTAGAGATAGGAAAGGGGGGGAAAGATTCCTTTTAGTGATTGAAAGTCCATTTCCTCTTGAAGCATTCCAGTCCATTTCTGGGATCGAGGACACTGAGCTGAGATCTGTTTCTCTGCAATGTCACCCTTTGTTCCTCCAGAATTCTACTACCCGCCCCCTTCCCCAGCTAAGTAGTACAAGCCTAACCCTTCTTACACAAGAGAATTCTATCTAGACTTCCAGGCAGTGACTACATTAGCATAGCCCTGAGAAACTGTCAGAAAATTTAAGAGGTAGTGGAGCAGCTAGGTGAGATAGTGGATAGAGATCCAGGCCCGGAGAAGACCTGGGTTCAAATTTGACCTCAGACACTTCCTAGCTGTGTGATCCTGGCCATTTGTCTAATCCTGGCCCTTCTGTCTAGAGTTCCTAAGACAGTTCTTCCTAAAACAGAGTTGTTCCCAAGACAGAGAATAAGGAATTTAAAAAAAAAAAAAGAGGGGGCAGCTGGGTAGCTCAGTGGATTGAGCGCCAGGCCTAGAGACAGGAGGTCCTAGGTTCAAATCTGGCTTCAGCCACTTCCCAGCTGTGTGACCCTGGGCAAGTCACTTGACCCCCATTGCTTAGCCCTTACCACTCTTCTGTCTTGGAGCCAATACACAGTATTGACTCCAAGACCGAAGGTAAGGGTTAAAAAAAAAAAAAGATTAAGAGATAGTAATTAGGCACTTAAAGACACAGCATGGTTTGGTGAAGTATTATACTTGGAATCAGGAAGATCTGTGTTCAAATCCTACCACAGTTTGCAAATCTGTCAAATGAGTGGTTTGGGCTGGGGCTGGATAACTTCTGGCCCTAATTCATGATCCTATCCCATGATCCTGTGGCTGCTCAGAGTTATTAACAACTCCTTCTACAATGAAGAAGTCATTAGGTCATATTCCTGACACCCCAGTTTGATGGAGTAGGCACATTAGGAAGCCAAGAAGCCAAGCCTTGGATATTTGGACAGAGGGTTGCTGAGAGCAGAGTGTGAATCAAGTTCCTGTGGTTTGTGGGATGATGCGGCGAGCAGGGCAAGTCAAAAGGTGGGAGAGAGAGTGTAACACGTTATGAGTGAGTGGGCTAATGTTCAGCTCAGAGGACCGACCAACCGCCCAACAGTGTGTCTGAGTGCAGATTCCTAGAGAAAGGAGGTTGTTCACTAAGACAAAACTTGATTTAGATGGTGTGGGAGTGTGAGAATGAAGGTGGCACTGGAAAGTGGGGATGTCCAGCCTGGGAGATTTTATGTCTTCTGGGGCTACTGTCCTTCCTATGGATTCCAGTTCTGAAGACTCCAAGGACAGGGTCCAGGCAGATGTGGGCTATCTGAATGGCTCAGTCCTGAACCCCAAGTAGTCTCATAGGATTCCAGAATGCTTGTTGGAAGGGACTTAATCAGCCCAGAGGCCTGATAGAGGATTCCCTATTATAACACACCTGACAAATAGTCGCTTGGCATCTGCGTGAAGACCTCCCAGGAGGAAGATCCCTTCCCCAGGCAGTCTCCACATATAGAAGGGAGGGGGGGAAACTTCTGGGAAAAGGGACTGCAGCTGAGCCCAGAACAAGAGCTTCATAGTGTGTATGGGTCCAAGAAGCAAGTTTCAATATCCCCAATCCCTTCATCCGATTCTGCTATAATGGTAGCCTAGGGTGGTAGAAAGAGCCCTAGCCTAGAGTAAAGAGAGATCTTTGATTGATTTCTATTTCTCATATCAACCATGGGACCCCAGGCAAGTCTATTAACTTCAATTAGTCTCAGTTTTCTCATTTTTTAAATGAGGACAATAATAGCCTTAATGTCCATTACAGAATGTTGTGAGAATCAAATGCAATCAAGTGCATGAAAAACTTTCAGTAAATTTTAAAGCAACATCTAAATGTCAGCTATTGTTAATGTATTATGGTGTCCAGTTTTCTTATCAACCTGGTTGCCCTATGGACTATTCTAGTCAGTCAAAGCTGTGGCCATATGTGTACAGAGCACAGTACTTCAGATGTGACCTGAGTAGGACAGAAAACAAGGGAACTGTCACATCCTTCTTTCTGGATATCATATGTCTATTGGTGAGATCACATGAACTTTGGGGGCTGGCATGTCATACTTTTGACTCACTTGAAATCCACAAATATCTCTATTTTTATATAGAAGTTATACGCAACATCCTTCATTCTGAACTTATACAATTGATTTTTTGAACCCAAGTAAAGGACTTTACATTTTTCCTTTTTCCTAATTTTTTAAAAATTATAAGTAGAATGGCAATATAGATAAAGAGTTGACATGAGAGCTGAGAGGCCCTGGTTTCTGCCACATCCTAGCTGTGTGACCCTGGACAAATCATGGCACTCCTCATTTCTCTAAGCAGCTCTCTAAAACTATAAATTGCAGATAAGGTGCTTACCTGCAATAATAGAGAGAATTTCCTCATGTAGGAGTTCTCTATACTAAAGAAATTATAGGGGCAGTTAGGTACCCATTGGATAGCGCATCAGGCCTGGAGTCAGGCAGACTCGGGTTCAAATTTGGTCTCAGATACTTCTCTAGTTGTAGGATCCTGAGCAAGTCATTTAATCCTATTCACCTAACCCTTTCTCGTCTGTTTTAGACTTGTTTCTAGGAAAGAAAGTAAGGGAAGGAAGGAAGGGAGGGAGGGAGGGAGGGAGGGAGGGAGGGAGGGAAGAAGGAAGGAAGGAAGGAAGGAAGGGAGAAAGGAAAAGAGGGAGGGAAAGAGGGAGAAAGGAAGGGAGAGAGAAGAAGGGAAGAAGGGAGGGAGGGAGAAATTATTAATTCCACTCCCTATCTCCTACTCCTTATTAAATTCAGGTCCTGAAACAAAATGACAACAAAACATTCATACCAAATTATACATTAATGGGAACCAGTTAAAATGCTATCCCCCGTGGGGGTTTCTGATTTTTAACAGAAGTCAAAGAAATAAACTAACAGAAAGAAGCACTAATAGCCCAATTAATTAGGTAGGGTTGGGAAACAGGAGGGACCCCCCAAAATCCATAAAGTTGACTGCATTCTTGAGTCATTCATTAATACTCAAAAGTCATCCCAGACTAAGCCCATTTCCTTATTTTAAAAAAAATTGTTTTGTTACAAATTTAATCACCATTAACAAAAGTATGCCATCAAATAAATATACAAAGAAAGAATAAAATCTTGCATAAAATGCTTAGCCTTTAAAAGTGCAGAAATAAATGAATTAGCAAACAAGCAAAGAAAAAGTTTTGGTTTTGTTTGAGTCCCCCTCCAGGTCTGTTATCTGGTTGTCTTGGTGTATTTAAAGGTCTAGTTCTAGTTTTATATAGGTCTCTCCATATTTCTTTGAATGATTCACGTTAACCATCTTTATATCAGCATAACATGTTATCATTAATATGTTATTCATCATTTATGGAAGTATTCTCTTGGAGCAGCTAGGTAGCACAGTGGATAGAGTTTCAGGCCTGAAGAGGGGAGGTCCTGGATTCAAATCTGCCTTTAGACACTTCCCAGTTCTGTGACCCTGGACAAATCACTTAATCCCATTGGTTTACCTCTTACTGCTTTTCTGTCTTGGAATTGATACTAAGACTACTAAGATACTAAGGTAAGGATTATTAAAAAGAAAGAAGGAATAAAAGAAGAAATATTTTCCAAGTTTTGGACATAGAGCTGTTCAAGGTTTTACCAAAATGAATTAAAAGGCTATGAAAAATTTCCCACAGACAAGTGCTCTTTTTCTTATTTCTTATTTTGGGAGGCTAGGGTCCTTGAAATGGAGTCATTAAGTTGAAATGGATCACATTTGTGACTCCGACTCTCTGTTGCCATACTGTACTCCAGAATGCTTGGACCAATCAATCGTCAGTGTTTCTAGTAGTGAACCATTATAGTGCCCATTTCTCCACAGCTTCACCCATATTGTATTGTATTCATTTTTGCTATTTTTGCCATCCAAATGGGTTTAAGGTGTTCTTGTTGAGTTTAAGGTAATGGAATTACCTTTAATAAGGCTACTGGGTTGTAAGTTTGGATAATTTAATTCAACGTTTACTAAGTGCTTCACAGTAGGTTTAGCACCCTATCTTAAGTAACATTAGCACTATACCAAGATGCAAAAGGCCATAGCTTCTGCCTTCAAGAAGTTTAAAATCCAGGAGGAGATAGAGACATGTACAAATCCCTATAATATGATTTGGGATTTGAAGAGTGGATTGTGGAGTTCAAACAGTAAGGAATGAGAGATTAGAGAAAGAAGGGATGGGAAAGGGAATAGGCATTTATGGAGCACCTACTATGTGCCAGACATTGTGCCAAGCATTTTTTACAAGTATCTCACTTGGGAGAAATAACTTCTTTCTTGGAGAATTTTGGAAGACAAGATGTATTGGTCTTGAAGGTAGAGAAGTCTTCAAACAAGTAGACGTGAGTTGGTCCAAGGCACAATTTAGCTTTTGTGAAGGCAGGAAAAGAGAATTTGAAAGACATAACATGTCAATATTTCAACTTGACATTGGACAAAATTCTTTCATGACCTTCTTGTTGACAAGATGGAGAGGTATGGACTGGATAATACTAAATCTAAATGGATTCTTGATTGGTTGAACCACCAATTCGTTGAGGATATTGAAGTATCAGTTAAGAGAATAATGTTAGGGCATTTAGATGGTTCAGTGGATAGAGAGCCAGATCTGGAGATCAGAAGGCCTAAATTCAAATCTGGCCTCAGACACTTCCCAGCTGTGTGACCCTGGGCAAGTCACTTACTCCCCATTGCCCAGCCCTTACTACTCTTCTGCCTTGGAACCAACACACAATATTGATTCTAAGATGGAAGGTAAGGGTTTAAAAATAAAAAATAAATTAAATTAAATAGAAAGTAAAGATTAAAGAAAAAAAAGAATAATGTCAACCTAGTAGTGTGTCTCTAGTAGAGTGCCAGAAAGCTCTGTCTTAGTCTTGTCTGATTAACAATTTTTTTCAGTAACTTTTAAAATGGCATATAGATGGTGTGCTTATCAAATATGTGAATATCATCAATCAGAGAGGGCTATATGATAGAATTAGGCCTCCAAAATATCTAATAATTTTGTATCTGTGCCTTATCTTTTTTTAACCCTTACCTTCTGTCTTAGAATTGACACTAAGTATCGCTTCCAAGGCAAAAGAGAGGCAAGGGCTAGGCAATTTGGGTTAAATGACTTGCCCAGGGTCACACAGCTAGGAAGTTTCTGAGGTCAAATTAGAACTCAGGACCACCTACCTCCAAGCCTGGTACTCTATCCATTGAATCACCTAGCTGTTCCTGTGCCATTTCTAATATGCTGAAATTAATAAATAATTTAATAATTAATAAATAAATTAAAAATAAATGTATTTGGGTTTAAAAAGTCAACAGCACATTCACATGTTGGGAGAGACCCAGCCATATAGCAGTTTGCATGGAGAAGAGCTAGGAGCTTATTTCCCTACAAGCTCCAAATGAGTCAGCAGAGTGATATGTCAGTTAAAAATGTTGATGTGAACTTAAGTTATGTTACTAAAAAGGCCCAACTTCCAGAATGAGGGAACTGATAGTCCCTGTGTTCTGTCCTGGGCAGACCGCAATGGTCAGACCACATTGAGATTAGTGACCAATTCTGGGCATCACATTTTTAGTAGGGATATTAACAGGCTGAATTATATCTACAAGGCAATGACCAGAAGGCTGTGAGGAATAAAAACTCTTCCCTGTGAAAATCAGTGGAAGAAAGTAAAGTATTTAAGACAAGAAAAGAACAGAAATTGGGCAGATTTGGGACAAAAATTAAATTCTAAAGCATTAGAAAGAGGCAGCTAGATAGCACAGAGGATAGAGTGCCAGGCATGAAGATGGGAAGTCCTGGGATGAAATCCAACTTTAGACACTTCCTAGCTGTGTGACCCTGGGCAAGTCACTTAATGTCCATTGCCTAGCCTTTACCGCTTTTCTGCCTTGGGACCAATAGTATCCCAAATAGTAAGTGTTTTTTTTTAAA
This sequence comes from Monodelphis domestica, assembly GCF_027887165.1. Taxonomy (NCBI): domain Eukaryota; kingdom Metazoa; phylum Chordata; class Mammalia; order Didelphimorphia; family Didelphidae; genus Monodelphis; species Monodelphis domestica. Next base: position 99,092,823 of record NC_077231.1, read on the forward strand.
TAAAGAATAAATGATTATAAATATAATCATGTAGAAGATAGATTAAACTTGTTCTGGTTGGTATCTAATGAGATGATATTTGGAAAAAACACTTAGCACCAATGCCTGGTATATAGTAGGGGCATTATAAATGCTCATTTCTTTTCTCTTTTCCCTTCCACCTTCCTCCCTTCCATGGGGAAAATGTTAGAGTTATAATTTGTGATTCAGGTCCAAATATTGAACCTTTTGAGCTTTTGAGGACTCTTCCAATTCCAAGAATCAAATTATGACCCTGATTCTTTGCATTATCAGGGAAGGCAGCGAGGGGTCAAGGGGCAGAGCCCTGGATTTGTAAGATGAAGACAGCTAGAACACATCAACTGTGTGATTTTAGGGCACTTGCCTTCACATCCCCCTCCAATAGATTCTTCAAAATGCGCCCATTGTGAGTGTGACAGCAGGGCATAGTGGAGAAGGCAATGGACTTGGGTTCAGAATTCCCTTGGTGGAATCTTGGTTCTGTCCAAGTGTGATCTGTATGCTCTGGAGATATCACTCAGCCTTTGGAGCCACCATTTCCTCATCTATCACATGAAGCCATTGGACTGGATAATCTTTAAGTTCCTTTCTAAAGCCCTATGAAGAAGTAACATGGTGTTTGTGAGATTGGCTGTCTGGTCCCTGTCTCACTTCACTCTGCATGTCACCCAAATCCTACCTGTCCTGGGAAAGGCTGGCTTCTCCAGGAAGGTTTCCCTGATCATCCTGGCTAGGGCTGGCTCTCTCCTCAGGTGCCTCCTGGTACTCAGATCAATCCTCCTATGTGACGATCCAATTCTACCATTTCCCTCAGGACTTTTTAGGCTGTCAGCCACTTGAGGGCAGGGATTGTTTTATGTCTTTCTGTGTATCCTCAGGGCTTAGCAGAGCAGGTGAGTTATATTGTAGGCACTTACTAAATGCCTGTTGATTTGATTGCAGTACTAGCTGGGAAGATCCTTGAGGGCAAGGGCTGTCTTATTTGTAACTGTTCCTGCTTCAGCGCTTAAACATGGAATGGAAGCTCTTCGAAGACAGAGACCGGTCGGTCCATTGTTGTCTTCATGCCCCAGGGTGTAATATCACAGGAGGTGCTTTTCAATGCTTCTTAGCTGACTGCTAAGAATTTTGAAGGATGCTTGTGGAAAGAATGAATGAACACAACTAGTCCTAGGCCTCTTAGAAAAGATACTCCCCCCCCCCATTTCTTCCTATTTGGGAGGAAGAAGGTGAACTGAAAAGAATCCGTGGTCACTTTCTCAGCCTGGATCTAACAAGAGACAGAAGTAAAACTAGACTCCCAGCCTGATTGTGTCCCTGATAGGGTTCCTGATTGGCTACAGGAGGGAGGGGGATTGAGGTTTGGGGTGGGGTGAGGGTTCTTGGGAAGAGGGAGTTTCCCATCACTCTTAGCCCAGAATGGTTAAGCAATTCAAAACTGCCCAAGGAAGAGACCTTGCTGGGGACACCAAAGGCCACAGGATTTCCAATCAAGAGACCTGCAGTCAAGTCCAATGAGACCAAATCATTTCCCCTCTCAGAGTTTCAATTTCTTCATCTTCAAGAGAGGATCATAAGAACACAGGGCCATAGATTTAGAACTAGAAGGGCCCTTGGAAGTCACCAGACCAACCCCCAAATACAGATGTTTGTGCTCACTGCCTCCCAAAGATGGTGTGAGGAAAGCCAGAAAGGTGAATTTCTTGACTAAATAATTTGTGATACCCAAATGTTGTAAAAGGGAATTCTTTATTCTCTTTGAGCTTACACTTGTGAAAGGGAATCCTCTATTCTTTGCCTACTTGGAGCTAACACTTTGGTTAACACTAACTTGGAAGTACCTCACTAGACTGTGAAGACAGGATTAACTCTCCTTTGTTTACCTTTTGATTGAATCAACATAAACTTGAATTAGGTGGAGGAGCTCACAGACCACTTATTGAGTTCACACCATACTAGGTGAGAAGCCAGCAAGGTACTTGGAATAACTCCACCCCTTTTTAAAACTCAATCACTCAGTAACTTGTAAGCACCTTTGAACCTCCCCGCCTCCCCAGTGCTAGACAATTTTGGAAACTGTGATTGGCCCCTGTGAAGAGGGGCAGAGACAAGGAGTCACCATAAAAGCAAGCCCTGAACTCAGTCTGGAGAGGTGGCCTTGGAGAAGACTGTCTGAAGAGATTGTCTTCTGGAGATCATCTTCTAACTGGGAGAGTCTTCCCCCTAGGGAGCTTGCTGGAGACTTCAGCTTGGATCCTGGGCTTGGAGCTCAGCTTCAACTTAGACTCTGACTCCTGGAGTATTTTGCTGGGTGAGTGAAAGGCTCACTCCTTTCCTAGTTTCCCAAGAGACTAGCTACCATCTTGGAGGAGGCTGTGTGGTTACTGCTATCCCCCTCACATTTCTCTTCCTTATTATTCTTTATTATTCCCTCTCTATTTGTAAATATATTTTCTGACTTAAGATATAATAAATATTGGCCACCACATAATTTCATAAAGTTACTGTCTAACCATTAAATTTAACCCTTACAATGTGAGGCAGTTGACTGTACTTGAAGAAATTAAGAATACAGAAAATAGAATATATGAACTACAACAGAGTGAATTAAGCAGAATGAGACTGTATGAGGAGTAAATCTCTATATCTATTCTATTTACTTAGTCATATACCTATGTGTATATATATATATAAGTATATGTGTGTGTATATATATGTCTACATATATATTCCTCTATTAGTCTGGATCTGATTAATTCACTCTGCATCACTAATATAAATCTTCCTATTCTTCTCTGCATTCATCATAAAGATACATAGACAGATAGATAGATGATAAATAGACAGACAGATAGAAATGATAGCTAGATAGGCGGATAGACAGACAGACAGATAGATAAAGGGACATAACAGGGACAAACAAAAAAATGAAACCATCCCTGCCCTAATGAAGGAACTTACTTTCAACCAAGGGAAACAACATATCTATCCAGATAGGAATATGGAGTTGGAAAGTTCCTTCCAGATCATTACTATCTTAGAGGTTCAGAGAAGGGTAATGCCTTACTCATCCACAAAGTATGTGACATAGTCAGGATTTAAATCTAGGCTCTCTGATGCCAAATCCAGCTAGTTACCTTTGGGGGACATTTCTCTAAACATGGCCCATGTCAATGTCCTCTCCAACCCCCTCATAGTCTATCCTCCCTAGGTTCTTCCCAGCTAATGAGAATCTACCCTCCTTTCTCCCTATGCTAGACTTACTTAAGAATCAGCTGAAGTTCCTGATCTTCAGAGAAAGCCTTCCCAGGTCACTTTAGCCCACACTGATCCCACCATTTTTCTGAACCCTCCAGCACTCTCAGTCTGAACCCAAAAGCCCTTGCCTTTGATCCTATTGTGTTTTTCCTTTAATTGTTTCGTGTTTCTTCATCTCAAACTAGATAACACACAGGTCAAACAGTCCAACCCCATCATTTTACAGATGAGGAGACTGACACTTAACTGATTTACCCAACTTCAAAGATGGAGTTAGTGGAAAAGCTGGGACTAAGCTTAACCCAGGATTCCTTCCTCTTACATCAATGTTCTTCCCACTAGTCTTCCTCTGTTTTGTTTCTCCCCAACAGGATTGTAAGTGGAAACCAGAGACTTCTTGGGTATAGCCCAGGCCCCTTGATAGGGTTCTCTTCTCAATTATACTCAGGTTCATGGTACTTTGGGGAGCTGCTGTCTAATTCAAAATCACAGTTTTGAGACTGCCCCCATTCACGTTTCTCTCTTCTTGACCATACCAAATGATACACAGATTCAAAGCAAACACATTTAATTAAAACAGAATGGCAAGATAATTGTAAGGAATTTGATTAAGCATTAAATGTTCTCAGGACCCATTCCTAAATGGCTGCCACACCCAAATGTTTCCTGGGACTGCTAGTCAACCTCGGAGAATCCTAGCTCCTTCTCCTACCTGGTGAGGAGAGGGACAGATCTTGGAACTCCCCAGAGAGTGTTGAGGATTAACCTTCACAACAGGCTCTATTATATGCTTATATTACACATAATATAACAAACATATTATTTGTGTCCTTGGTTCCTTCCCTTTCCTTCTCAGTGTAGTGGAGGCCTCTGGGGTGCTGCTGATTTCTCTGAGGAACCATAAGGGAAGGCCTCCTGCAAAGTTTCTCCCCACCTCCATCTTCTGTGCCAAGTGCCTTGACTTGGCTCTGTAACCAGCAATAGCACTATTAGCATTGTCTGGGCATGGCTGCCATTTCTTGGCATCTCTCCCTTCTCCCTGGCTCCTCCCACACCCCTCAGCCATAGCAACTGCTGGAGTTTCGCCTCAACCTGTAATACTCTCCTTCTTTTGAAAAATATACTTGAAACACATCTACACAATTCACTCAAATAATGTTGCCAATCTGGAGACCCCCATAGCCAGCCTTCAGAGCAGTGTTGTTTGAAGAGAATTTCCTGGGGCAGCTGGGTGGCTCAGTGGATTGACAGCCAGGCCTAGACACCCTGGGGTCAATTCTGGCCTCAGCCACTTCCTAGTTGTGTGACCCTGGGCAAGTCACTTAACCCCAATAACCTAGCCCTTATAGCTCTTCTGCCTTGGGACCAATACTGAGTGGAGCTGCTAAGATAAAAGACAAAGGTTAAAAAAAAAGTGTAGAACCAAGAGAACATTATATGCAACTGCAGATTTAATATTTGAAGGATAATTTGTGAATTCACCTCCAGAGAAGGAACTGAGAAACAGAAATACAAAAGACAATCTCTATATTTTGCCAGATGATGCCTTCTTTAGTATGGGCAGGGGAAGGACTGAATTAAAAAATGTTTTGACATATGATTATCACTTGTTTGTATGGATGTATGATTTGGGGTTTGGGTTTTTAAAGATTACTATAAAAATGAAATATATGGAAACAGGCTTTGAGTTATAATACATGTATATCCCATTCCCAGTGGAATTGCTTGTTAGCTCTGGGAGGGAGGAAGGAAGAGGGAGGGAGAGAACAAGAATCATAGAAAATATTTTAAAAATAAAATAAAAATGTTTTTAAATTAAAAAAGAGCAGAGGAACTCCTTAACAAGTTGACCCCAAGAAGATGAAGTTTTCAGTCATGGTCACTGGCAGAGACCACCTGCCAATCTGTAGAAGGGCTGGGATCTTGGTCTGTACCAGCAAGATCAAAGATGTCAGAACCAGGGAGTGAGTATCAGAGGTACAGGATCTTCAGAGGCCATCTGAGCCAAATGTACCTGAAGAAGAATCCAGCATTTTAGATAAGAAGCAATCTTTTGCATGAAGGCCTCTGGGGAGAGAGAAGCCTGGACTCAAGAAGACCGGAGTTTGAGTCTGGCCTCAGATACCTACTAACTTGTATGACCCTGGGCAAGTTACTTAGCCCATTTGCCTCAGTTTCCTCATCTATAAAATAGGAATCACAAAACACCTATATTTGAGGATTATTATGAGGATCAAACCAGATAATAATTGTAAAGCACTTAGTACAGTATCTGGCACATAATAGGTGCTATATAAATGTTAGCTATTACTGTGATAACGATGATGATGATGTGAGATAATAATTGTAAAGATCTTCTATATATATTTGTATATATACATAGATGTCAAATGTTGGCCTTCTCTAATGTTCTGCTGGAAGGGAGAGAAGAAGAGAGACATCTTATAATTCAAAATGTAACAAAAAAATTTTTTTATTGTAGTGCTTAGCACACAATACCAAGGACTTAGTAAGCATTCAACAATGTTGTTGTTATTATTATTACCACCCAAGAAAGCCTGTTCCACTTTTGAACAATTTGAGTTAAGGCTGTTTTTTTTTTCCTTTCTTTACATTAACCCTAAATTTCCCCCTATGCAACTTCCATTCATTGCCTTTCTTTCTGCTCTCTGGGACCCAGCAAATCAAACCTATTTCCTTTCCCAAATAACAACCCTTATTACATTTGAAAATGATGGTCACACTCCCTCTTAGGTCTTCTTGTCTCCAAAATGGAACCTTCTCAGTTCCTCCTGTGGTCCAGTTGTGTGCCCCTTTGACCACTGGTTATAGAAGCAAAATTGGAGTAGGATGGGAGAGGAAGAGAATTGGTGAACAAATTTATGAGAAAATTCATCAATGCACCATGACCTCCAATCCAGAGGAACTGTTCAGGAAATTTGGTAGCAGAGAAGGATGGTGGATTCATTTTTATCACATTTTCTTTCTCTCCTTTTCCTATCTCTATTTCTCTCTCTCAACTCTGTCTCCCCCTTTCCTCTTTCTCCCTCCTCCTCTCTCCCATCCTCTGTCTCTGTCTCTATTTCTCTCTGTCCCTGTCTCCTGTCTTCTGTCTCTTGCTCCTTCTGTCTTTGTCAGTCTGTCTCTCTTCTCTCTCTTCCCTTCTGTCTATACTCTTTTCTCTTCCTTCCTTCCTTCCTTTCTTCCTTCCTTTCTCCTCTCTCTCTTGCCACCTCTCTTCTCTTTCCTTTTTTCCTCCCCTCTCCTTTCTCTTCTCCTTCCCTCCTGATCTCTTCTCTTCTCTGTTTCCTTCTTTCTCCTCCTCTCCAACATCCACCCAAGAGCAGCTGGAGTCTGACAGAACTAGCTCTCCAGAGGCTCAGAAGGGAAGTGTGGTTTCCCTTCCCACCCAGGCATCCAGACACAAGGGAATCTGACTTGTCTTCTACTCCTCCCCCACTCCACCCCCCTGCTTATTTCTGTAACCATCATGTTGCCACCTCCTTAAGGGAGCCAGTAAAGACACGACTTCAAACTTGACTTCATTCCTTTACTTCTCTTTCCTTCTTTCCTAGATATACAATTTTTTTCATGCCCATCTCTGGCCTTACCAAGATCTTACCAAGCCTGTCAATGTCAGAGTCCAACCTGAGACCCAGTGATCCCTCCCCTACCCAGTAGTGCCTCCTCTGGGTCATACCCTTGAAGAGCACCATCTGAGGCAAGAGTACTGGCTAAGAAAGTGCCTTCTGCTCCACATCCAGCAGAACCAGCTGCCATATTCCCAGGATGGGCAGTTTCAGGAGCTGCCTACCCTCAAGTAGGTCTCCTGAGAAGACTACTGCACACCTATTTGTTTGCTTGGCCTTTGGGGATTTACAAAGCAATTTCCCCAGTAATCTTCAGAAGGGCTTGTTGTATACATGAGGACACTGAGGTTTGGAGGGGTCATGTGAGAACCTCTTTATCCTCAATCTAAATTGAGCCCTTTGTATCTGCTACATTATCAGGTAACAGGGAAGGACATGGTCGTTGCCTCCAAGCAGAGAGAACATCTTGGTGCTAGAAGAATAGCATGTATTGAATCAAGAAACAGGAATTGCCAGAGAAGGAATTGGTGGAATCTGCCTGCAGATCAAGGCATGGCATCTGTCGTCACTTTATTTCCTTCATGAGCTTTTGTTTGTACATGTGATATGTGTCTCTTGGGGAATATGGAAATATGTATGGCATGAAAGCTCTGGTGTGTGTAGCTATTGCCTTGGGGAGGAAGGAAGATGAGGGAGGAATGGAGGGAATCTGAATCACAAAAATGTCAGAGAACAATTGTCCAGAATTCCTTCTACATGCCACTGAAAAAAAAGAGAGAGAACTAGGAGCTGACTGAAAAGCATACCGTTCCTCGCTTTATTTCCTTCATGAATTTGCCTCTAGTATAATGACTTCTGTCTTCTTTCACATGACCAGCATGGAAATAGGTATTGAATGATAATATATACACAACCTATGTCATATTATCTGCCAACTTTAGGAAGGACGAAGAATGGGAGAGAGGGAAAGAACATGGATCACAAAATGTTAGAAAAGGATTATTAAAATTATATCTACATGTAATCTGGAAAGAATAAAAAAAGAAACAGGAGCAGGTAGTCCCAAAGCTCTTTCCAAAACTCCTTTCCATTAATCATCACAGGATACCCATCTCCATGCCTTTGTAGGGGTTTTCCCATGATCTTGACTCCCTCCCATCCTGGCATTCTATATTCTAGGTCCCCTCTTATCCAAGGGGTCTTAGATCCCTCCTGTCCTGCCATTCTCCTCATCTCTGTCTCTTAGAATCCTGGTTTCCTTTAAAAACTTAGCTCTAATTGGGGGCAGCTGGGTAGTTCAGTAGATTGAGATCCAGGTCTAGAGATGGGAGGTCCTGGGTTCAAATCAGGCCTCAGATACTTCCCAGCTGTGTGACCCTGGGCAAGTCACTTAACCCCCATTGCCTAGCCCTTACCACTCTTCTGCCTTGGAGCCAATATACAGTATTAATTCCAAGATGGAAGGAAAGAGTTTTTAAAAAAACAACAACTTAGCTCTAAGCTATTACTGGTTTATCCCACCTCCTTAGTCAGCCACTAGAATCTTCCCTAGCAAACCATCAAAATTGTTATTGTTTAGTCATCTCCAACTCTTTATGACCCCATTTGGGGTTTTCTTGGCAAAAATTCTGGAGTGGTTTGCCATTTCTCTCTTCAATTCATTTTACAGATGAGGAAACTGAGGCAAACTGGGTTGAGTGATTTGCCCAGGATCAGGTAGTTAGTAAGTGTGTGAGGACAGAATTGAATGTAAGAAGATGAGTCTTCCTGGTGCTCTATCCACTGTCCCACCTATCTGCCCATGAAAATTACCTTGCATTTATCTATATGTATTTTAATGAAAAGAATCAGGGTATGGCAGAGAAAGAACCAGCCTTCTAAATGAGGAAAGTTTGGACTCTGAACCAGACCAGATGTATGACCCTGGACAAGTCACCTAACCTCCTCCAGTTCTAAGCAGCTTTCTCCAGCTCTGAGAGCTAAGATACAGAGCTGTCTTGAATAAAGGAGTTTCTTCATCCAGGCATTGCCTGTACTAATGAACTCACAGGATGATTCTATCTCCTTAGATTTATTCACCTGATTCAACACTATTTCCTTCAAAAAGGAATCCCCTGAAGCCAAGGATTGGTCTCCTTGGAGTTCCCAAGGGCTCACATCTTGCCTGACCCCTCATAGGTACTAATAAACGCTTGCTAATGAATCTCATTTGGTCAATACCACAATCCTGTGAGCAAGATAGGGAAGTTTCCTATTATCCCCATTCAGTGGATGAGAAAGTGGATGAGGTCCAAAGATGATAAAGAAGTTGTTCAGCTAATTTCTGGGGTTGGGGGAGCATCAGCCCCCAGGCTGCCACTAAAGAGTATTTCAGGGACACTGGGTAGCTCAGTGGATTGAAAGCCAAGCCTAGAGACAAGAGGTGCTGAGTTCAAATCTAGCCTCAGACACTTCCCAGCTGTGTGACTCTGGGCAAAGTCACTTAACCCCCATTGCCCAGCCCTTACTGCTCTTCTGTCTTGGAACCAATACACAGTACTGATTCTAAGGAGGAAGGTGAGGATTTTTATAAATAAAAAGTCAGCTGAGGTGAGGAAGGGTCTAGGGCCCAGAAAACACCCCACAGACTGAGCATGGAGACAAAGCTGTCCTTCCAGGTCCTCACGCGTGCTGCCGGTGTCTCCATCTCCTCCCTTCCCCACTCTGACAGACCTTCAGCTATGTTGAATGTTGGGAAAGCAGCTTTAAAAAAGGGCTCTGTGGTAGGAACATATTCACAGAATCATAGGATGTCATGGCTGGAAAAACCTTTCGAGGGTAGAACGTCAGAGCAGGGAGGGCCCTTGGAACACGGAATGTCAGGATGGAAGAGATGGGAGAATATGGAATATCAGAGTTGGAGGAACCTTTCCAGTACAGAATGCCAGGCGGGCAGGGACCTGAGAACAGGATAACAGAACTAGGGGGACCTTAAAAAATGGAGTGGCAGGCTGGGAGGGGGCTTGGAACACAGAATTTCAGAGATGGAAGGAACTTGGAACAAAGAATGCAGACCTGGGAGGACCCTTGCATGTTACCTAGTCTAAGTTTCTTCTAGTCAAATGAAGTCAGCCTGACACAGGACGAGGCACAGATCTGATGTCCTTCCTGCTCCCAGTCCAATGTTTATTCCGTTAAGAGTAGAATTTCTCCGGGTGCCACGTCCCCATTTAAGGCTGAAGCACCAAGCCCCCCAGGAGAGCCAGCTAAGGAAGTGCCCCCTGTGGCACCCTTTCTAGAATCAGCCAATGCTCTACAGAAGGTGGCTCCATCTAGGTCTTTCCAGAGAAAGGAAGGGGCAACAGATGAGTTCCATTCTAGGCCCAGCTCCCAACCAGAACTCTTTGAATGACCTCAAAGAAGCCCCCTCTCCCTCTGGGACTTAGCTGCCTCTTCTATAATATGAAAGTGCTGGACTACATGGTTCCCTTCCTGCTCTGACATTCCATGATTCCTCACTAGGCCATCGGGGATTTTGTTTTGCTCTCCCTTCCCCCTCCCATTAATAACTTTCTTTTTAAAGGGCAAACAGGCCTCCTGGAGAAATGGTAATCAGAGCTGGGATCTCTGGCCCCCACGCTCCAGACCCCAGTTTCCCCTCAGACCTCTCCCAGCTCTGTGGTTTAGCAAACATTTCTCAGCATTGGAGAAGAGGCCTCCTCCCCTTCTTAGCGGTGGCAAGAAATACTTGGCATTCCTGAGTTAAGAGGGACTCAGGGCCATTCTTTTTGCTCAGCAGAAGGACAAGCCAAAGAGGAAACCCTCCCCCATTCCTCTGCAGCTTTCCTACCCTCCTCTCTCATTCCCAGGGTCCCAGCACCCATTGCCCCAGGGCTGCCTACCCATTCATCGGAGCCAATTCAGTTTTACTTAAGTCTGACAAAGGCACTTGGTAAATGACTAAGATGTCCTGGGTTCCAAGAGTGCTGCTCTGGGTGAGATAATGAAGACACATTAACCATGGAAAGAGCACTGGATTAGAAGTCGAAAGACCAAGGTTCAAATCCAACCTCTTAATGAACAAATTGTGTGGCCTTGGGCAAGTCACTTTAATTCTCTGCACCTCAGTCTCTTCATCTGCACAAATGAGGGGGTTTAAAGTCCCTTCCTGCTCTAGGTCTCTGATTCTAATAATAAACGGAGCTGGGGAGGAGGAGAAGGGAGGGTGGTGTTGGAAGCTGGTGGGAAAGACAGGCAGGGAGCTCAGAAAGGCCAGGACAGAAGGTCAAATGGGAAGTGGAAAAAACAGAGATTTAAAAAAAAAACACATTCTAAGAAAACTGAGGAGAGGAGCAAAGCTGAAGGAGTGGGCTGGGGGAAGGTGCCCTTGGAGGAAGAGACTTCAGCATGTGGGAAACAGAGTGGTCTAGCTTGGCAGGAGCATGGCGTATGGAAAGGGGAAGGAACGGCCCCATTTATACTTGGCTTTTATCCACCAATTTAAGTGTATTTGTCTCCCAGACAGAATGTAAGCTCCTCTAGGGCAGGGACTGTGAGTTTTCTATCTCTGTATTCTCAGAGCCTAGAACAGCACGGGGCACATAATCACTGATGTTCAGTCATGTCCAACTCTTTGGGATCCCACAGACCATATCATACCAACCCTGTCCAGGGAGTTTTCTTGGCAAAGATACTGGGGTGATTTGTCATTTCCTTCTCTGCTAGATTAAAGGAAATCGAGGTTAAGTGATTTACAGTTAGTAAAGTGTCTGAGACTGGATCTGAACTCAAGTCTTCCTGACTCCAGGCCCAGCACTTCATCCACTGCCTCCTGGAACATAATAGGCACCAATAAATACTTGATGGCTGATTGATTGATTGAAACCGGAAAGACAAAGCAATGTGGCCAGGCTTGGAGTTCCCAAAGAGACAGACAGGCCCTATCAAAGGGAAGTGTCTGTGATTGAAAGACCAGTCCTAGACATTCTGTGGCCCCGCACTCCTAGTCTGAAATTTTATTTTTGTCCAAACTTGGGATTTCATAGATGTAAGAAACTCTACGTAAAGTCATCGATGTGGACTGGCTCATTCTTGGCAATTTATGATCTACTTTTGGGCACTGGAAAGTAAAATATGTTCCTAGGGTCACAGAGCTAACCCAGAGGGAGGCTGGCCCTCTATTCATTACACCACTAAGGACTTGAGGGGGCTAAAACCATGATCTTCCCATTTCCCTATTGCTCAGCTCATTCCCTCTTCTGCTCCCACCTCCATTCTCTTCTCACCCCCAAAGCATTTCTTTCTTTCCCCATTTCCCTCTCTTCCCTGATCTTTCAAACTTCTCCCCCATTTCCCATTTCTTTCTCTCCCCCCACCAAATTCCTCACCCCCTTCTCTGCTTCTTTTTTCTTTTAACTTCTCTCCTCATTTCCCTCTTTTCCTTCCACTTCCCATCAATCACTAAACGTTTATTAAGCACCTACTAGGTGCCAGAGAGGCAGTGAGGTAGTACCTTGGATAGAACGCTGAGCCTGAGATCAGGAAATCTCATCTTGCTGAGCTCAAATCTGGCCTTAGTTTCCTTATCTATAAAATGAGCAACAGAAGGAAATGACAAACCACTCCAGTATCTTTGCCCAAGAAACACCAAATGGGGTCACAAAGAGTGACTAAAATGACTGAACAACAATAATAACATGTCCCAGGCACTTAACTATGCTGTTTCTTTTTTGGACTGGATTTAGGATATATTTCAATAGGGAAATTCTGGTGAGGAAAATCCCTCTGCCCATCCAGAGAGCATCTGCCTCCATATTTATCATCTTTGATAATTACCTAGGTATCTAAGAGATTAGATGATTTACTTAGCATTATCCATTCAATTTGGGTCAGAGGTCAGCTTTGACCTTGGTCTTTCTGCCTCTGAGGCCTTCTTTCTGTCCTCCACACTAAACTTTCTCTTAGGCACTAAGGACACCAAGTTAAAAATAGAAATCTCGACCCTCAAGGAGCCATCTTCCTACTGCCATCTCTTCTCCCATCTTCCCAGCCCAATGTTCTTTTTCCCATACCTCCATCCCCCCTCCCCCATTGCCTTCTTTTCCTCATCTCCCCAATCACTTTTCTCCCCCAGGCTCTTTCTCTCTCTTAAGTATCCTCTTCCCCTCCCCCTTTCCCTCTCTCAGGCCTCTGCCCTTCCTGTCTTCCAGAAGTTCTGAGCCCTCTTTCCACTCAGCCTCACAGTAAACACTTCGCTTCACCCCTCATCTCTGGTGCCCACAAAGTAACAGTAGGTTCTATGGAGCCATTGCAAACTGCCTTCATCACAGTCATATGAAAGAGGACTTTGACTCGTAGGTAGCAAAAAGCTGTAACCAATGACTAGAGACTGGTCATTTCTTAAAAGTATGAGAAATTTAGAAGAATCCAAGCCGTTCCCCAATTGGCGAATGGTCAAAGGATGAAAACAAGCAGTTTTCAGATGAAGACATCAAAGCTACCGATAATTGTATGAACTCTGGAGTCCAAGGACTTGGGCTCACATCCTGTCTGTCATCAAGTCACTTTCCCTCCCTGAGCCTCATTCTCCCCACCCAGATGAAGTCAGCTACTTCATATAGAGAGTACCCAAGTGTTAGTGGTATGCAAACGGGGTCTGGATGGAAGAAATGTTTGCATTGGCTAGGGGAGAGGGCTAGATGATCTCTAAAGCTGCTTCGATTCTATGACTTCCCAGAGTCCTCTGCTCTAAAACTGTGGATCTATTTAACCACATCCCTTTGAGATCACAGTTTTGTGGCAGCTGCAGCGTCCCAGGCATGTAGAGACACACCAGTGGTAGTGATTCAAGTTTCCTCTCTTGTATTCAGGGATTGCTCAACAGGTTATTAATGGGAAGTGAGGGATGTGTGGGATCATCCCCAGATGAGGCCGTGTTACCCCATAGGTATCTCAGACGAAACATGCCCCAAACAGGACTCTGCCCCACGTGTGTGTCCTCAACCTTCTTCTTTATTTCTGGCCCAATCCTACTAGTCACCTAGGTCTGAGACCCAAGACTCATTCTCCACTCCTCACCCTCCCTCAGCAACCCTAACCCCATCCCACAACATCTCCAGCATTCTTCTCTTCATACCATAACCACCCTCATTAATTTCCCTTATTACCTCCAGCCTGGACTATTACAACAGTTTCCCGACCAGTCAGTCTCCTTGCATCCAGCTTCTCACCTCGAATTCAGATTCCATCCACGTGCCAAAGTGACATTCCTAAAGCTGAGTCTGGCCACGTCACCCCCTGTTCCCGAAGGGTCCCTGGCTCTCTCGTGACTACCATAAAATACAAGCCCCTCTCCTTGGCACGAAGAGACCTTCACCACCTGGTTCCACCTACATTTTCAGCCTGATCAGACTCAGTTTACTCCAGCCCACCCTCCAGGGCTCTGTGTTCTAGCCAAATGGACATTCACAGCCCTCCAGCCCTCAGGTCATCCCCTCTGCCTAGAGCGCAGTTACCTTTTAGATTCTCTAGCTGTAAGGGTCAGTGCAAGCATGATCTCCTAAACCTCACAGGTCTCTTTCCATCTCTCTATTCCCTCTTCTCCTCCCCTCCAAAATGGCTTTGCATTTAATACGTATATGTGTATAATGTATAACAGTGCACATTAACATAGAGGGCCATGTGTGTGGTATACTACTTTTTTAACTTCTCTGTGGGCATGTTTCCTCCAAGCAGCATGGAAATGGCTTGAGGGCAGGGACTGGTTCATTTTTCTCTTTGTTTTCTCAAAATCTACCTAAAGCATTTGAGTTTCTGCCTGTACCCTATGCTGATACCCCACTCTTATTATGCTTATTGTGGTTGGTCAGTCATTTCAGTCATGTCTGGCTCTTTGTGACCCCATTTGGAGTTTTCTTCACAAAGATACTGGAGTGGTTTGCCATCTCCATCTGTAGTTCGTTTTTTTTTTTCAGATGAGGAAATTGAGGCAAACAGGGTTAAGTGATTTGCCAGGGTCTTACAGCCAGTGAGAGTCTGAGGCTGGATTTGAACTCAAGAGGAGAAGGTCCTGCCTCTAGGGCCAGGGCTCTATCTACTGGACCAGGATATTTCACTATTATTATTACTAGCACAATAAACTGAGAGGTGAGAGGTGCCATAACTTAGTAGTCGCAGAACTAGGAAGTCCTGAGTTCAAGTTCTCCTTGCACAGGTCACTCTGTGCCCCTGGCTAAGTCTTTAAAAGGCTCTTAAATTACAGACCGGATGCCCATCTGCACTGGGAATTCCTTTCACTGCTGAAAGCCTGGGTCTGAGATTTCAAAAATAAAATGAGTATCAAATACATTGGGCGATTATCCAGTTGTTGATGTTAGCTTTTGATTTTGAATTGGGCAGTTAGGTCCTGTCCTGGGCAGCTGACTGACAGGAAATAAGGGTCCACTGAGAGTGAGGTAAATTGGGAAAAGGGAGCAAGACCTGGAGTTGGGCTAGTCTGGAGTAGTTCTAAGGGACGCCCTGGGCAGCTGGGGGGTAGGATGAGAGCACACAGTCCGGAAGGAGAAGGTCTCTGGAATCCAAGATCAAAGATCACCGGAAGCCAGGGAAGGGCCTTGTTTCCAACGTCACTTTCAACCAAGAGTTAAGAAAAATGCACTGAGGAACCTCCCTGCCCTATTCAAGAAACCCTCCAAACAACTAGCCCACCCTCAGAGAGCAAGATCTGAGAATTCAACATTCTTAGAATGTTGACACGGGAAGGGGAGTGGTAATCTGCAATGTCGGAATCAGAGTCACTAACTTGTTATGTGACCTTAGGCAAGTCTCTTCCCCATCCTGGGTCTCAGACTCCTCATCCATAAAATGAGGGGACTGGATAAGATGGTCTTCAAGGGTGACCCCCTTTCTCAAGTCTGATCCTGCCCATATGACCCTGGGCAGGTCATTTAACTCCCTGGGCCTTAGTTCCTCATTTTTAAAATGGAGAAATTGAAGCCAAGAAATGGAGATTTCAGAGAATCAAAGGACTTGGGGCAAGAAGAGACTTTATAGATATTTAATTTTGCTTTATCATTTTATAGATGAGAAAACCAGGGTCTATAGAGATTAGTTAAATGACTTGCTCAAGGCCACGCAATCAGTAAGCATTTATCAAGGACCCTATTTGCATAGCCCTGGGGATCCAAAGACAAAGTGAGAGCCATCCCTGGCCTCAAGAAGCTTACATTCTCTAAACAAGAACATATGAAGGCACGTGGGTAGAGACCTCAGGGTGGCAAAGTGCCTGGGGAGGGAAGGCTGGCCCCAAGGTTCTGCCTGCTAGGCACACTCCCCACACCTCACTCACTCACTAGCTGCTCTACAACCTGCACAGCTGATGCTCCCTGGGAAAAAGGGAAAAGAAAATAAAAGACAACTGTAAGCTCTCTGAGAGTTGAATCCGGGTCTTATTCATTTCTCAGGGAGGCTCCTCCTTCGTCACTCCCCTAGAGCTAGAGTATTTTTTGAATGAGTGAGTGATGGAAGAGAAAGGAGTTGTTCAATTGGGAGGAATTGTGGGATATCAAATGGGAGAGGAAGGGAGAAGATAATTCAGTTCAACAAGCATCTATCGAGTACCTACTGTTTGCCCGGCACTGGAGGCACAAAGGCAAAAATGAAAAGTAGCCCCTGGCAGCAAGGACAGGAATGGGGGGGCAAAGAGAACAATGCATACAGTGATAAGCAAGTAGAAAACATCTACTGAATAAAGAAGTCATCCATGGGGAGAGCTGTAACACCTGGTGTGTGTGTGTGTGTGTGTGTGTGTGTGTGTGTGTGCGCGCGCGTGCGCGCGCAGTCTGGAAAGGTTTCCTTTGGCCTTGGAAGAAAAGTCAAGGTTCTATGGGGCAGAATGGAGGAGCATTCCTGGCAGGAAGAACAGAGCAAACAAAGGCTTAATGGAGTGGTGTATATGGAGAACCACAGAAAGGTCAGTGCTGGGAGGGCCTTCAGACACTGCCTAGCTGGGTGACCCTGGGCAAGTCACTTACCCCATTGCCTAGCCCTTACCACTCTTCTGACTTGGAAGAGATACTTAGGATGGAGTCTAAGACAGAAAATAAAGGCTTAAAAAAAGGACTGGGAGGAGTCTTACTCAGCAATCTTTGACATGGCACTTTCTATGTGGCAGAGCCTGTGTTAATCATTGGAGATTCAAAAGGAGGTGGGATGGGGAACCCCTACAGTCCCTGCCTTCAGTGAGCTCCCATCCTCATATGGGAGGCAATATCAGACTATGTCAAGTCAACAAGCATTTATTAAGCCCCTGCGGTATGCTAAACTCTGGAGATAACAAGGAAAGATAAAAACCAGTCCCTGCCCTGGAGGAGCTCATAGTCTAATGGGGGAAACAACATGCAAACGAGAAATGGGAGATTATCGCTAAGAAGGCAACTCTGAACATTCAAGATATATATAATATAAACGAGAGATACCCTCAGAGTGAATTGGGGACCAGTTTGGAATGTCAGAGGGGTAAATCTCATCTCCTCCAACCCAATGGTTTATGGATTTTTTCAAAGTAAAGCAGTGGCCTTCTGTTTTCACCATCAGGGGGTGGTCTCTGAAGCCAACTATTTGAAGTCTCCCAGGGGGTGATCTGGCACTAAGAGGGAGAGGTCCCTACAGCCTGGTGAGAATCCTCCCCAGGAATGTTCCTGCAGGAGAAGCAAATTCCCTTTTCAGGCCAAGGAGGCTGCCCCCAGGGATGACCACAAGCAAGGGAGTGAGCCAGTCACATTCCCAGTGAAGGGAAGGAAGCACAAAATGGACTTCAGGGATTCCTGTCTCCATCTCCACAAATGTGCCCAGGATCCCAGGGTGCCCCGGGGGGAGGGAGCCCATTCCAACCTCTACCCTTCAGCCCTTTCCCAGCCAGGTAACAAACAGGATCTATTGTTCCTTACCAGTGGGAGTCCTTTCCTTTGTTTTCTAAAAAAACTAATAACTAAACTAACAACTGGTATTTGCTAAATCCAAACAACTTCCAAGGCATACCACTAGGTCAGGGAGTCCCTACCCTCAGGGAGTTTTCAGTTCTACCTGTGAGAAGCCTGGTACAGGACGGAGTGACTGGTGAAAAGGGAGGTATCATAAAGTGGCATCACAACTCTGATATTACCAAGAGGTCAACTTTCCCTTTTGGTGGTTCAGTGGCTAGAACACTAAGCTTGGAATCAGGAAGATTCACCTTGATGAGTTCAAATCTAGCCTCAGACCCTTGCCAGATTATTGTTATTTGACACATTAGGATACTGTGATGGATTCATGACTTGGTCCATTTGTGTACTCCCTCTCTCTGTGACTTCTTCTCTCCTGTGATCCTCCCCCCCCCCCTTTAAAACCCTCACCTTCCATCTTAGAATCAATACTGTGTATTGGTTTCAAGACAGAAAAGTGGTAAGGGCTAGACAATGGGGGTCAAGTGACTTGCCCAGGGTCACACAACTGGGAAGTGTATGAGGTCAGATTTGAACCCAGGACCTCCCATCTCTAGACTTGGTTCTCAATCCTCTGAGCCACTCAGCTGCCTCCCTTCTGGGATACTTGTCCTTGTCTTCCCATCAATACATCATGGACATTAGAGTGAATACCCTCTGACTCCTTTAATATTTTCAGGTTAGTAGAATCTCTGAGGGCTGGCCATCATTCCCCACTCTTCCTTCATGATTAGTCCCACCTCCTTTGTGCCTCATGATGCCTTAAAAAAAAAAAAACAAATGCTTCCTTCCTGCAAACCTTCACCAGGGATGGCTGTAATCTATTTTATGACAACCACTCTGCTAGGCAATGGTAATTTTAAAACAATATCAGGTTCCTACTCTAAAGAAGCTTATACTCTCTATCAGGATGTGTTAAGCACAGATTCCTATTCATCTTTAGTTTTAGTCAACTGAAAAGAACTTCAATGACTCCCTGTGACCTTTAGAATAACATACAGAATCCTCATCTTAGCACTTAAAACTGTAAAGGTTAAATTTAGGGGTTGAGACTGAATGTAAATATTATTTTGGTCACCAAGGATTTAATTTCTTAAATCCTAAATGAAACACTCCAGTCAAAAATGGAATTTTATGGTGATTTAATTACAATAGGAGGAAGAAATTAAGAAAAAGAGAGAGGAGAGAGAGAGAGAGAGAGAGAGAGAGAGAGAGAGAGAGAGAGAGAGAGAGAGAGAGAGAGAGAGAGTTAACTCAACTGCTCCAGCTCAGGCTGAACCAGATGCAGAAGTTCAAAGTTTTTGGCCAAGGGCGGCCTTTCCCTGAGAACCAAGGGAAAGAGGAGTCAGTCACCCAAGTGACCGATTGAAGGAAAGCTGTCTGCTTTCTCCAAGCTCGAACTGGCATCTAGCCCTCTCCACAGGAAGTGACTAGAACTCCAGAGGCTGTTCTCTACCTCACTTTCTGCATCTCACATGTGCCAATGGTGGCTCAAGCTTGGCTTAGGTCAGTTGTTTCTGATTTGTCATTTGCTAGCACATGCGTGTAGTATGGGTATGGACATTCCTGGGTGCTACACCAAGCAAGATGGAGAAAATCTAAAAATCACAAAACCCTACTCAGAATGATTTCTATAAACCTTTCCAGTCTTATTTCATATTATTTCCTTTCATGCATTCCTCAACCCTTTAGAACATTCCACCTCTTACCTCCAATGGAGCCTTGGCTAATGTCCCTCTTCACTTCTCCCTCATAGAATCCCCACTTTCTTTCAAAGGCAGGCATCACTGGGGTGGTGCAATGGTTAGAGCATGAGGCATGGAGTCAAGAAGACCCGAGTTCAAATTCAGCCTGAGATACTTACTAGCTGTGTGACCCTGGCAAGTCATTTAACCCTAATGGGCTGGAGAAGGAAATGGCAAATCGTTTCAGTATCTTTGCCAAGAAAACCCCAAATGGGGTCACAAAGAGTTAGACGAGATTGAACAACAACAATCACTTTTTGCAAGGAGAGGATTTTTCTGATCTCTCCAGTTGCTGCTGCTTTCTGCTTCTTAAACAGACTTTACATACCTTTGATTTGGACTTTGATTTGTGCACAGGTAGAATATAAGCTCCTTGAGGGGAGGTGTTTTTTTTTAAATCCTTCTTTCACCAATGCCAAGCCTAGCTCCTGGCACCTAGTAGATGCTTAATAAATGCTGGCAAGATTTTATTGCGCTCCTCGCCCATTTATTTGTCTGTAACATGTCTGTAAAGTATATAATATATACTATCCAGCTATATCAAATAATCTAGGCAATCAGGGGGCAGCTGGGTAGCTCAGTAGATTGAGATCCAGGCCTAGAGATGGGAGGTCCTGGGTTCAAATTTGACCTCATACACTTCCCAGTTGTGTGACTCTGGGTAAGTCACTTAACCCCCATTGCCTAGCCCTTGCTGCTCTTCTGCTTTGGAACCAATACACAATATTGACTCCAAGACGGAAGGTGAGGGTTCAAAAAAATAATAATCTAGGCAATCAATATATACTTTTCATTTATCTGCAGGCATAGTAGATGCTTTCTAAATGCTTGTAGCCTGACTGACTTCATCATACATCAGAATTGTCAAATCAAATTGAATTCCAGAAATGGTGGCAGATCTGAAGGGGAAATGTTAAGGGGAAGGCAGATTTTAAATTGGATCTAGTCTATGGTTTTCTTCTCCTAAGCTCTGCCTGTCTGTTCGCCCAGTTTCACATTTCAGGAGACAGACACCCCCTCATTTCACAGGGGGGGAAACTGAGACAATGTCCTCTTTTTTCACATCTGAGCTGGGGGCGGCTTTGGAGGTTAAGCATTTGGAAATAGCTGGGGCAGATTTGTCATGGTATTCTATCTCAGGACAAATAGCTGAGCCTGTTGGGGGAGGGAGAGATTAGTACCTCAGAAATCATTGAGCCCAATCCTCTCCCTTGCCAGAGTTCACTGACTGGCTAGTTTCCTTCATCTGCACACACCTGAGTTCTGAGTGTAATTGTTGAATGAGAGAATGAGTGAGTGGATGAATAAATGAAGGTAGTAAATTTTTAAGAATCAGATTGTCAATGCAGAGTGAGAGGATCAGAACCAGGAGAACATTGTACACAGAGACTGATACACTGTGGTACAATCAAAGGTAATGGACTTCTCCATTAGTGTCTATGCAATGACCCTGAACAATCTGCAGGGATCTAGGAGAAAAAACACTATCCACAAGCAGAGGAAGAACTGTGGGAGTAGAAACACTGAAGAAAAACAACTGCTTGATTACATGGGTCGATGGGGATATGGTTGGGGATGTAGACTCTAAAGGAACATCCAAGTGTAAACAACAACAACAACATGGAAATAGGTTCTGATCAAGGACACATGTAATACCCAATGAAATTGCAAGTCGGCTGCAGGAAGGGTGGGTGGAGGGGAAGGAGGGAAATAAAGTGAGTAATGTAACCAAAAAAAAAAATCAGATTGTCAGAGCTGGAAGCAACCTTTGAACACAGAATGTCAGACCTGGGAGGAGCCTTAGATCTCAGAAGGTGCATGCTGGAAGGGGCCTTCAGAATAGAGAATTCAGATCTGGGAGGAACCTCAAAAACTTCCCTTTTTAAAAGCTTGTTTGACTTTTAAAGCCCTCTATAACCTTCATTAAGGATAGCATCTCCCGCCCAGCCCACTAGTTCTGCTTCTAGTCCTTCAAGGCCATCTTCCTCAGAGGCAGTTGATATGAAAAAGGGGCTTGCCATTTCAGGACCTTGAGCCCAAGAGCCTTGGGGAAAACAGTGCTTCCAGCCCAGTGCCCTCAGCTATCATCTTGGAAAACAACCTCTGTGGAGATGCAGCCTGGCAACAGCTTCTGAAGATCCAGAAGAGAAAACTCTTGCTGCCAAAGTCCTGGGCACTGTCCATTGTGGATGGTTCAGCATCAGAAACTGGTGGGGTTTTTTGCCAGAGGAAATGTCACGAAAGAAAGCGGCCTGAACATCTGCTTTGCCACTGTACTCCAAGGACCGTGGGACCTTTTCCAGCTGAAATCTTCCAAACAATCTTTCAAATAACTTCAGGGAAATGATTTGGCCAAGATCACACAGATAGGAAGCATCAGAGGTGGGGGCCTGAGCACAGACAGCTCCAGAGTCAGAGCTCTTCTTACTGGCCCACCCTGCCTTGATCTTCTGAATAACATTTACCAGACTCTGGTGAATAGCCTACTGGGTGGGTGAAGGGAGGGGGGGAAAGAGGGGGAGGAGAGGGAGGAGAGGGAGGGTGGAAGGGGAAGCAATTTAAGAAGGTAATTGGGTATGTGTTCAGTGGCCTGGAAATAACCTTTATTTATTGTACTGTTACCTGAGAGGTATAGGCAAAGCTGCCTGCAGCTTGCTCCATGGCCCAGCCTGCTGATTTGCCCTCCCAGTGGTGGTAGAGGGGCTTGACACACTATTTTGCCTAGATGCCCCCCTCCTCCCAGTTTAGCCTGGGAGGAAAAGAGATAGAGAAAAGGAAAGGAGTAGGCCACCCCTTTTGTCTCTGCTCATTTGATTCATAAAGCAGGCTATGGTTTGGCAGAACATGCCTCTCACTAGCCAACCAAGAGAGTCCACCTCCTGGCCTGGCTGTGGGACTATGGATTGGCTGGGCCTGGGCCTGAACCTGAGCCTGAGCCTGGGCTGGGTGCCCCATGGGCAGCTGGATTTTGGCCAGGAAGGGAGGTACCCACCCCCCAGCTACAGGCTGAACTCACTGTGCCCTCTTTATCCCCATGATATCATTACTTGGCATTGTACCACCTTGCCAAGCAAGCCCCAGGTGGGCCTGCCCTTCCCATCAGCCTGCCTTTAGGGAGCTGATGTGGGTGGGGGAGGGCAGGCTGAGGCTCTAAACTTCTCCCTGAACCCTATTCCCTCCTGCTCCAGGACGGGTTCACCCTGGGCCACACCTGGTCCCTGGAACAATCCTTATATAGTTTTCACTCTGTGGGGCATTTCCCTCAGAATCACAGAATGTCAGAGCAGGGAGGGACCTGAGAACAAGGAATGTTAGGGCTGGGAGGGACCTAAGCATAGGATGTCAGAGCTGAGAAGGACCTTTAGAGTATGGAATGTCAGAGCTGGGAGGGACCTTCCTTTACCATCACTCAGCCACCTGCCCTCCTTTGAGGTTCTGGAGTTACTACTAAGGCTGAGCACTCTCTCCTTCCTTCCCCAGTGAGCTCAGGCCTGACTCACTGTCTTTGCACTCCAACTCCTGCCTTCAGACTGGAGAGCTTCAGACCATTTCTTGATGTTCCCAGAAATACCCCAACTGCCCAACTGATTAATTTCCTCAGTTCCCAGGATCTGCTCCTCCAATCTACCTACCTAGAGAGCCAGCTACATACACAGATGATGGCCATATCCTTGGAGCTTGCCACGACCTACAAATGTTCCACTTCCCTATTAGTTAGCTCTGAAATGAATTCCTTCGTCTGCTCATAATCTTCTTTTATCATTTCTTCTTTGTCTGTGCCCTAGAGCCCTAACCCCATCATCCTCACCGTGACCAGCTGTCTCTCCGGTTCTTTCTCAGGCTCTCACTCCTGCACTAGCTCGACTCTTTCTCCTTCTCTAACTTGATCTCTCTCACTCTCTCTTTTCTAGAGCTATCCACATCTCATTTTTATTTTTAAAATATTTTTCCATGATCCATTTTCTTTCCCTTCCCTCTTTAGTACCCCCTCTCAGAGCAGACCAGCAATTCCACTGGGTTATATGAATGTTATCACTTGATACCCACTTTCATATTATTCATGTTTGCAACAGAGTGATCTTTTAAAGCCTAAACCCCAAATCAAATACCCATATAAACAAGTGGTAAGTCATATGTTTTCTAACTTGATCTCTTAGTAAACCAGTTCAATTTTATATTACTCTACTCCTACGTTTTGTCCACTGACTCTTGTCCTATGACTTGCCAAATTCCAATCCTGGATCATTCTTCACCTTTGCTCCTATTTACATGTGGAATTGGGCTGGAAAAGATCATGACACTGCTAACTGGTCCACTCTAAGGATTTGTTATCTAATCTCATCTGGGTCCTCACCCCAGCAAGGCAATTATTCTATTTCTCTCTTCTGGACTCAATATCCCACTCTCCATAAGGCTCTTTGAATAACTCCTGTCTCTCCTATAGCCCCAAAACATGTTCCACCCAACATCTCAGACATGTAGCTCCACTTAACACAGAAAAATGGAGGCCGTTCCCAGAGAGCTCCCTCTTTCTCCCTCCTCCTTGTCTCACACCCCTCACTTCTTTCCTCACTATCTTCTCCTTTATCTATCTTCTCCCATGAAGAGATGACCCTTCTTCTTGTCAAGGCAAACTTGGCAAAACCCTCTATGTTCATCAGTGATCCCATTCCATTCTGCCTTCTCCAGCAGATTTGCCCCCTCTATCATCTCTGCTGTCTCACTTATCCTAACTACTAGGTTCTTCCTTTCTGGATGTCTACAGACACACCAATGTCTCATCCATCCTTAAAAAACCCACAGTTGATTCTATCAGGCCTGCTAGCCATTATCTCTCTCTCTCTAGCTTCTTGGCTAACTTCCTTGAATAAGCTATCTCTGACTAGTGCCTCCACTTCATGTATCTTGCTATAAGCTTCCAACCCTCATCATTCAACTGAAACAACTCTCTCTAGAAAGACCAATGATCTCTCTCTCTCTCTTTGTGAGAGAGCATTCTGTCTTAGAATTGATGCTAAGTATTGGTTCCAAGGCAAAAGAGTGGTAAGGGCTGGACAATGAGGATTGAATCATCTACCCAGAGGTCACGCAGTGACACAGTGCTAATGTATGAGGTAAAATTTAAACCCAAGGCCTCCTTTCTCCAAGCCTAACCAATAATCTCTTAATTGCCAAATTTAATGGCCATCTCTCAGTCCTCACCCTCTGACCTCTCTGAAGCCTTTCTCCCTGATGTTCACTCTCTTCTGCTTCATGCCTTCTCTCTAAGTTTTGCTGATATTACTGTCCCTTGGTTCTCCTTCTACTTGTGAGATGCTCCCAGCCCCTTAGTTTCCTTGACTGGTTCTTTGTTCACGTCAAAGCCACTAACTCCAGTGTGTCCTCTAAAGCTCCTGCTGTTTTTCTTCTTTATCCTCTCTCATCCGCTCCCATGGATTGAATGATTATTTCTATGGTGATGACTAAATATCTATATATCCAGCCCTAGTCTCTCTCCTGAGGAACAGTTCAAATGCCTTCTGTATGGAAATGTCCCATAGGCATCTCCAGCTCAACATTCTGCCCCAAACAGATTGCATTATCTTTCCTTCCTCGAGCCATCCATACCTTTCTTTCTTCTTTCTTCTTTCTAAAAAGGGCACCATTACCCGCCTACCAGGATCAAAATCTCAGTGTCATCTGTGACTCCTCATTCACCTCACATATTCAGTCCACTGTTGACATCTCTCTTGTGTGTCTTCTTTGCTCTACCAACCCAGTTACCACCTTCTTTTAGGTCCTAAGGCCTAGGCTATTGCAATAGCCTTCAGGTTGGTCTTCCCCACCCCTCCACCTTATTCCAGTCCACTCGGTTGCCAAACTGATTTTGCCAGTCACCTTCCCCAATCAATAAACTCCAATGGTTCCCTATTACATCTAGAATCAAATATGTATATCAAAAATCCAAGCATTTGAGCTATTAAAACTATAAACTATACCAGGAATTTTAGGCCATCCTGTATAGTCACTTTTTTGCTTAAGCTCTTATGGATCTGGTGCCCTTCTACCTTTCCCATTATTTTTTTAAAGTCTTACCTTCTGTCTTAGAATTGATACTAAGTATTAGTTTCAAGGCAGAAGAGTGGCAAGGGCTAGGCAAAGGGAGTTCAGTGACTTGCTGAAGGTCATAGAGCTAAAATATGTCTAAGGTTACATTTGAACCCAGGGCTTCCTAACTCTAGAACTGGTGCTCTATCCACTGAGCCACTAGCTGCCCTCTTTTCTCATCTTCTTATACTTTCCACCCTCCCGATGGCTGATTTGTTGTGTGTGTCTCTCACACACACACACAAGACCCCATCTCCTGGCTCTGTGCCTTTCTACTCACTGTCCCCCATATCTGGAATGTTCTCTCCCCTCTCTTAGCTCCCCTGATTCCCTGGCTTCCTTCAAGGTCCATCTCAAATCTCCCCTTTTTCAGGGAGCCTCTCAGGCTCCCCTCTGCTGGTGTCCCCCTCTAAGGCGACCTTCCATTCACTCTGCTTGTTTCCTGTTTGGATCTGGCTGGTCTCATGTTTATTTCCCCATTTTAGAACATGAGCTCCTTGAGGACAGGGAGGGACTTCATCTTTTTTGTGTGTCTTTAGCACCTAGTGCAATGTCGGACACACAGTGAACCCTTAGTCGATGCTTGTTGACTAACTAGAGCATGGAATGTCACAGCCAGAAGGGTCCTCGGGACATAGCATGTTGGAATAGGTAATGGCAGAGTTGATCTGCCACTCACCAAATGTTTACTCTACCTGCTAGACATAGAGCTAAGTGCTGGGCATACAAAGAAAGGAAAATATAGACATAAAAGAGAATACAATAGAATATATCGACTAATTCTAATGAATATAGAATATAGTCAAGTTAAAATATGGAGCCCTTCATGAATCTATGTGTTCATGGACTTCTTTCTACTTGTCAAAGCTTTTTTTCCACTGAAACATAAAGAGAATCATTCTTTCCTAAAGTAACTGCCTCTCCCTGAGGACTAGAAGTATCCCTCCAATGCGAAGGATGCCCAGTTCCACCTCCCTTCTTTTTTCTTCCCTCCTCTCAATCTCTCCCACCTTCCACTAACCTCCCAAAGAAACCAGGAGCAAGGATAAGTAAGCCCTGTGGGAAACTGATTTCTACCAGGAATTGTTTTCTTCTCTGGGGCCTGGAAGAATGAGGAGAGACTGCTCAGCTTTCTGTCTCCTCCTCCTTAGAGATACTGGATATGGCCCTGAGCATGGACCCCTGGCTCTGATGGCCCATGGCACTGGTTAACAAGACTGCTTAGCACCAGGCAGGCCGTTCCCTTTTCCTGTGTATATAACTTGGTACCTGTCTTTTTCTTTGATTCCCTCCCTTCCTTGGTCCCACTTGGCTCAATCAGCCCTGAAGGGTCTCATGATGGGTTCACTATTTTACTCAGGGGAAGGCTCAGGCAAACAAGATGAGACGAGGAGTCAGAAAAAGCAGATTCTTTAAAAGCTTTGTCTCTAATAATTGTTCACATTTAAGTTCAAAGAAAATCATAGGTTCTGGAAAGGATCTTAGACATCATCTAGCCAAATATCCTCATTTTACAATTTAGGAAACTGAGGCCTTTAGAGACGAAGTGGCCTAGACTCCCAGACCTGGTAAATTGTCTGAGCTGGCATTTGAAGTCCAGTATTGCTCTGGATTTAGCACAACTGACCTCCTTTCTAGGCATCTTCTCATAAAGAAGTTGCTTGCCCAAAGTCACATACTCCAAACTGGGTTCAAATCCTGGAACTGCCATTTACTAATTGTGTGACCTTGAGCAAATTATTTCTACCTTCTAAGCACTCAGTTTTCTTATCAGTAAAATGAGGGACTTGGACTAAATAGCCTCTAAAGACTCTTCTAGCAGCTCGATAGCAAAATGGATAGAGAGCCCTGGGCCTGGAGTCAAAAAGAACTAAGTGCAAATCTGGCTTTAGACACTAGCTGTAGGACTCTAGGCAAGACACTTAGCCTGTTTGCCTCAGTTTTCTTATCTGTAAAATGAAGGACTTGGACTAAATGGCCTCTAAGGTCCCTTCTGACCCTAAATTTATGGTCTCAAGTCTATCGGTCCTTCCACTCTGCCTCTAGCAGTGCAAAGTGCAAGCACTGGCCCTGGGGTCAGAGGACCTGGATTCAAATTCTGTTTCTGATAAAAGTACAAATATTTTATTTATTAAATACTTGCAGTCTAAGTAAGTAAACATTCTAAAGAGAAACAACACAGATGGGAGGTTTCAATTGCAAGTCAGATGGAAAAGTCCCATGGCCCTGTGGGCACCACAGTAAAACAGATAGTGCAGACTCTTCTTTTTATTTATGTATTTTTAAACCCTTACCTTCCATCTTAAACTAATATAATATATTGGTTCCAAGGCAGAAGATTGGTAAGGGCTAGGAGATGGGGATTAAGTGACTTGCACCCTTGTGTTCACACAGCTAGAGTGCCTGAGGCCACATTTGAACCCAGCACCCTCCTGCCTCTAGGCCTGGCATCCAATCCAGTAAGCCTCCTCTTCAATGTCATTTTCACTGGTAAAATATAATTTTCTGTTGTTTGAACTGTCTGAGAGTACTATGGACTTCAGAGGCAAGAACTTTCCTTCCTGGTTTTTGGTAGTTGGGGCTGGACCGGCCGCAGAAGCAGTTGCAAGGCTGGGGAAGTGATGGGGCCACTGAGCTGGAAGCACTGCTGCTCCTCAGGCTGTTGGGTTCAAGGTTCTGGGATATCTCCATCAAGGCCTGAGGGAAATGGAGGTCACGGTGGTTGCTTTTTGATTGGCCTGGTACGTGCTGCCTCCTGTGTCTCCCTCAGGACACTGGCCGCCTTGGTGACTTTGGGACCTTAGCTCTTTCCTTATCTGTAAAATGACTCAGATCCTATGCTGATGTCATACCCCCTTTCTGGGCCTTATAAGGCAGCCTGATTAGACTAGGTAACTTCTGGGACAACTCCTAGCCTCCAGGTCTATGGGTGGCTAGGTGGTACAGTGGATGGAACATCTGGCTTGGAATCAGGAGGACTCCTCTTTATGAGTTCAAATCTGGCCTCAAGACACTAGCTATGTGACCTTGGATAAGTCATTTCACCCTGCTTGCCTGTTTCCTCATCTGTAAATTGAGCGGGAGAAAGAAATGACAAACCATTGCAGTATCTTCCACATAGGGTCCTGCAGTCAGAGTCTGATCCTATGATGCGGGCTAACCTGGTTAGACTAGCTGGCCTCTAGGGTGCCTTCCAGTTCTAAAGCTGTGATCTGATGACCCTGGTGAGGTGCCTGGCCTCCCCTCCCCGGCCTCAGTTTCCCTTCCCTTTAGATGAAGTGGTTGGACCCCAGAAAGAACATTCCCTGCCCTATGCACTTCCCCCAGACTTTGCTCTGGCATTCAGGGATCCTTCTCACCTTCCTCTCCTCCCTCCCCCACCCTCCAGCCGCCTCCCGCGGCCTGGGAGGCAGCGGGAGAAGGTAGCCCGAGGCTGAGCGCCACCTGGGTGCCCACCCACAGGTGTGCATGCTTGGGGCCATAGGCCAGTGCAGAATCACAGAGCGCCCTTGTGTGCCCGCGCTAGTAAGCGTATGTGCCAGTGTGCGCCCCAGGGCGCCTGGGGAATGTATGTGCTGAATTGGGCAATCGCCGGGTGGGCGGGCGTGGGAGGGGCCGAGGAATGTGGCGGGGTCTCGGGCGGCCGGAAGGGTGCCTCCTCCAAAGGGGCAGGTAGTGACAGCAGCCCCATTTATGGGCCTTTGTGTCAACTATGGCCTTATAAGGGCAGAAGAGCCCCGCCGGCTGGGCGGGGAGGGAGGAAGGAGAAGGGGGAGGAGGAGATGGAGGCGGGTCCCCGAGGGGCTGCCCTTCCTCCCCTGGCTACCCCCACGGCATCCACCCCCTCCCAACCCCCGCCGCCGCCGCCGCTACTGCTGCTGGGAAAACTTTTCCCTGCTCCCCGCCCCCCAACCGCGGAACTCAGCTTTGGCCCGGGAGGGAAGAGCTCCTGTTCCCACCCCAACCGCCCCTCCCCTCCCCTCCCCCATTGCTGCCCCTAGGAGCCTCGATCTGGGCCCCTGCCCTCCTCCCCTCCCCCCAGGTCCGGTCCCGAGCCTCTGGACCCATAAGGCAGGCAAGTAAGCATGTGGTGCAATGGCTAGCGCTGGCATGCAGGTGGGGATTTGGAGTGCCTAGCCGTCGGGGGGAATCCTGATTGCCACATTATGGGCTTAGAGGTTTTTAGATCTGGGAGGCACTTCTGGGCATCTAGACCATTCCCTGTGTTTAACAGACGAGGCCTACTGAGGGAACGGGACTTGCTTAAGGTCAGAAGCCAGGTTCCAACGAGGACATGAGATTCCAAGTTAAAGGGTCTTTCCACATTTTACAGAGTTGGAAATTGAGGCTCAGAGGCCCGGCTTTCTCTCTACATGGAGAGAAAGTGGCAAGAGCCAAGATCAGAATGGCTGGGCAATGCCTTGACCTCTTTGGGACCAGTTTCCCCCATAAAATGAGAGCCTAGAACCCGAGACCTGTAGGTCTAAAATCTTAGTATCCTCTCCATCCCAGCAAAGGCCCCCACTGACCCCGAGGCAGGAAGGGGCTCTGGCTCCTCCTCCTCCTCCTCCTCTTCCTTCCGCCACCTAGAGGGCATCTAAGCTTGCCATTCTCCATCTTCCCTCTCTTCCCACCTTTACTCTTAGTCTGACATTCCTTGGGTCTATGATCTCACCCTCATGGGAATTCCCCTCCTCTGGTGAGCTTGAACCCCATCCAGGCTTTCTCATCCTGTCTGGTTCTTGTTCATATGTTTCCACAATGTGTCTGGAGGCCTTCCTCCAGGTCATTCATATTTCTGGAGCCCCCGAAGCCCCTCTAACATGTGCCCATCTGTTCTCACTACCCCCCAGATGGCCATCCTCTGTCATTGGAATCTTTGGCAAAGCCATTCAAGTCAGAAGGTCACAGCTGAAAGAGACCTTAGGGGCCATCCCTGGTTCTGCATGGAGGGCTAGATTCGATTCCTTGTGACTCCCCAGACCAAAGGGTACCCCAATACTACTCTATCTTCCTGGTAGAATGGAAGCTCTTTGGGGAAAGGGACTTCCTCATTTTTATGTTTGTGTTCTCATAGTGTAGTGCTCCCATTCCTTTTCTTTTTCTTTCTTTGTTTTTTTTTTAACAAAAGAAAAGTTAAGGGAGCCCCAGAACTGCTACCCATTTTTGGATAGATAAGGAAACTGAGGGAGACCCAGAGAATGGTGCTGTTCAGTGGAGCTTTGGACTACTACTCAGGAAAGATCCACCTACAAATCCAAGTCCTGCTACTTACTGACTATATAACCTTGAACAAGTCACTTTCTCCCTCTTTGGGTTCCAGTTCCTTGTTGGTAAAATGAGGGAATTAGCCTAGTCCTTGCCAACTCCCAAAGTCTATGATTCTAAGTGACTGTCACATGAGGAACAAATCACAGAGATGGCATAAGAACCTAGGTATCTCTGATTGTTGGCCTCTCCCACATCATGGCAAAGTGAATAGAGTGCCAAGCCTAGAGTCTGAAAGACCTGAGTTCAACTATGACCTCACCTCAGACACTTACTAGCTGTGTGACCATGGGCAAGTCACTTAGCCCTGTTGCCTCTGTTTCCTTGAGTGTAAAATAAGCTGGAGAAATAAATGGCAAGCCCCTTCAGTATTTTTGCCAAGAAACCCAAATCTGGTTACAACACAACTGAAACAACTGAACAACCCTTACCATCACCTCATATTGTGACTGTGGATAAATAATTTAATCTTCTCAGCCTCAGTTTCTTCATATAAGAAATGAGGTGTTTACCATTCATAAGCAAAGGATAAACTATAGGAGTGGAAACACCGAGAAAAAGCAACTGCCTGAATACAGAGGTTGAGGGGACATGACAGAGGATAGACTTTAAATGAACACTCTAATGCAAATACTATCAACAAAGCAATGGGTTCAAATCAAGAAAACATCTAATGCCCAGTGGACTTACGCGTCGGCTATGGGGGGTGGGGGGGAGGAAAAGAAAATGATCTATGTCTTTAACGAATAATGCTTGGAAATGATCAAATAAAATATATTAAAAAAAAAAAAAGAAATGAGGTGTTTAGAATGGGCAAACAGCTTGATTCCGGGTGGGAGGGCAGGAGTTTGGATCCTGGCTATGCCTTTTTCTCCCTGAGTGACCTTGGATAGCTTAAGTGCCATCTCTTCTACAGGAGGCCTTTCTCAGCCCCCCAAGTACTGATAGTCGATTTACGCTGACATTACTGTATATATATTTGACTTATCTGCCTGCACATTTTTTCTTTCTAATGGTATCTGACATAGTAGATACTTAATAATTGCTTGCTGATTGACTGCATGACTGAGAGTTCACTGAAGGCAGTGTGAACTGGAGCAATGAAGAAAATCTTTCAGGAGAACTTAGAGCTTGAATGAACCCTACATTCTATAGGCAAATGACCGCAGATCTGTAGCAGCACCTAGAGCCAGAGCCAGTTGCAGTTTTCTTTATTCTTCCCTAAAGGGATGTCATTGGTGAGTGTATCCTTGCTCCCTCCCTGCCACTGGCCATTACATACAGAGAAGTGATCCCAAGCAGGGATGGGTCCCCCAATACAGACTCTCCTGGGCTCTAGATTGTCAGACTGTTAGAGGGAGAAGAGCTCAGGCTAGCTGGGACTGTGACAGGTCTTTCCTGTTTGGGGGTTTCTTTACAAAGAGGCAGCAGTGTGTGGAGAAGGATTGGAATAAAGATGATAAATCTACACTTGGAAGGGACCTTAGAGGCCATGTAGTATAATACTTTCATTTTACAAAGAAGGAAACTGAGGCACAGAGCTGTGAGGTAGCCTGCCCCAGGTCACACAAAAAAATAGTTTGCAGATCTGGAATTCCAACCAGAACCCACTGACTTCAAATCCAGCACTCTTTCCATTATACCATGCTAACTGCCTGTACCAAAGTCATTCTTTCCCCTACTCACAATGTAATTATGAACAAATCTCTCTGAGTCTCAGTCAAGTCAGTCAACAAACATTTATTAAGTACCTGCTTCTTAATTCTAGGTTCTGTGCCAAGCACTGAGCATACTAAGAAAGTTAAAAAAAAATGAGGCAGCAAGGTTGCTCAGTGGATAGAACACTGGTTCTGGAGTCAATAAGATTTATCTTCCTGAGTTCAAATGGGACCTCAAACACTTGCTGGGTTAAGTCGCTTAACCCTGTTGGCCTTAGTTCCTCATCTGTATAATGAGAAGGAAATGGCAAATCCCTCTAGCATTTCTGTCAAGAAAACCCCCCAAATGGGGTCCTGACTGACACAACTGAACAATAACAATTATCCTTCCTGCCTTCAAGGAGCTTACATTCTAATAGAGGAAACAAACTTAAATAATCTCTGAAGGAAGGCACTAGCAGTTGGGGGCATGGGAAAGAAAGGAACTAGGAAAAAGGAAAGAACCTACCTCTTCCTGAAGGTGGTTTTTTTTTTTTAGAAAAGATTTAATCAGTCAGTAACTTTTAATTTAATAACAACTGTTCCAATCTACTGGGAGGTTCAGACTTAAACCATAACAGAATGATAAAGCCGTTTTCAGGATGGATATATGGGCATTTCACCTCTGTTTCCCATTGTTCCTCCCCCCCTTTGATTATCTTCTGGCAAGCCAGGCCAGCATGTGAGCCCACCCTCTTGTGGGGGAGGATCAACTATTCCAGGAGTGCTAGAGTAGTGACCAGGGATTTCTCCCCTCCTGAAGGTGGATTTGAGCTGACTTGTACATCTTCAATCAGATCAAAGCCACTGTGAGAGAGCCTGGTTCATTCTGAGAGAGAGGGAGGGAGAGAGAGGCAGGCTCTTCCACCATGATGGAAGTATCTTTATTGTCTTTTTTTCTGAGCAGGCCACATTACTACTTGACTTGAGAGCCCTTATCTTCTATAGACATCTGAGTCAAGGTAGGGGAAGCAGTCAGCATATAGAATGCAGATTCAGCGCCACTCAAGCATAGTTCTGCTCTGCTGTAACATTCTTTACAGGTAAAACCTCAAGCCTCATCCTATTTTCAAACCCAAACCTCAAGTTGTTTGTAGTAAGAAGTCAGTAATGCTACAAGTTATAATGCTGTGGTGTTGAAGAACCAGCTCCTGAACCTCCTTTCTCCCCTCCCTGTCCCCCTCATCCATAGAAACCCTGCAGGCAAGTTATCACATCCTGACATATGCCAGGAGCCAGTAACGACCCCAGCCCCAGAAGTTCCTGTCAAGTGCCTGTTCACTCCACCAACCCCAGAAATTCCTGTTCACTCCCCCAACTACAGAAGTTCCTGTTCACTCCAGTGTATAAAAGACCTTTGAGCCCTGAAGTCAGGGCTTGAGCCATTTTGGAGTGCCGAGCCCAAGCTGCAGTTTGTTTAATAAACTCCCTCTTGTGTTTTACATTGTTGGTCATCGTTTCATCCTTGGGATCCATTCACCAAGCACTTCATATGAGGGCTCATCTGGGATCCCACAAAGGAAACGGAGTTTGACCAACAGAGGGAGGGGACCGCTGTTGCTGGGGCAACTTGAGACAACGGGATCTGGAACATGTCACATCTCGGTGGAAGATGGTAGGGTCCAGTGAATAGCCTCTGGAGGTGTTGAATGAGTGTGCAGAGAATATTGTCTGAGAGTGAGGGGGCAAGGTCTCCTGAGTCATTGACATATGGCTAAGTGGCTGACCACTGGTCACTGGCCCTGAGGGTTATACAGGGACAGCCTATTGCTAAGCCAAACTCATTTGAGAGAACCGTCCACCCATTTTTGAGTGTGGACTGGGAAAGTAAACAGTTCCTATTTCCCTTGAGGGGATAGGTTGGAAATCCTGGGAAGCATGTGAATGAAGACTGTGACACCCCTCTTGGCTACCTTCACCTAAGGACCCCCGACTCCCTCTCCCTTGGATCAGCCGTGGGAAGGACCTGTCAGATTCGACTCCCTTAAACAAGGTAGTCTGGCCAGTTGATTTTAGTCAGCTTCATTTGTGGGGTTAGAGTCCCCACTGCAGGGGTTAAAGGCCCTTGCCCGAGGTTCAAGTCCCTGGTTTGGGGTGGTTAGAGGCCTCCTGGTTGGAATTCAGGGTAGTTAGAGGCCCCCCAGTTGGAATTAGAAAACTCAGTGGACACACTGTGGAAGGGGGTGCAGCCCCAGGTGTATACCCCAATGGACCCCCAGGTGGAAACAAGCCGTGCCGCTGTACTCTTGCCTTTGTTAAACAGTCAGCTCCCCACATTCGTTGGAAGCTCCAAAAAGTCAAAGGACTGGGTGACCAGTCCCTCGGTGACCTCCTAAAAGTTGCTGAGCAAGTGTTTAATACTCACGAGACCCCAGATGAACAGGCAGAGAGAGCGTCTCCGGCAGGAAGACCAGGAATATAAGGCCAGACAGGATTGCAAAAACTAGAAAGACCTCACCAGAATCCTGGTGGCTGAGCTAACCCAGCACCCTGCAACTCATCCCCCTCCTTGGGGACCCTCTCAAAGCCATGGAGGACACCCCTGCTCCCGTTGCTTTCAATGTAATGAGGAGGGTCATTGGAAGAGGCAATGCCCCCAGTTGACTAAAGACTGCCCCTCCGATCGAGACCGTGGAAACAGGTCTGGAAGGAAAGACCCTCCAGGGTCTCCCCATTACCCCAGCTGCGACCAGCACCCAAAGGTCCTGTGGGCTCAAGAGACTGAGGGGCATGGGACTCTGAGCCCCTCCCAGAGTCCTGGGTAACCTTAAAGGTGGAGGGGAAACCAGTGAACTTCTTGGTAGACACTGGTGCCCAATTTTTAGTTCTTAAAAACCTGACCGGGTCTGTCTCTTCCAAGGCCAGCTGGGTGCGGGGTGCCACGGGCACTAAGTGCTACAATTGGACTACCAACTGTCGGGTATACCTTGGGCACCACCAAGTGACTCACTCCTTCCTTGTGATCCCCGATTGCCCAGCCCCACTGTTAGGGCGGGATCTCTTGCACAAGGCGGGCACCCACATTCACTTCACTGACTCTGGGGTGTCAGTCACAGATTCCCGTGGGTCCCCCCTCCACGTCTCTGTCCCTGTGTGATGAGTACTGCCTTCACTCTGACCCCGCTCCAGCAGAGGTCCCTGAGAAAGTCTGCCCCTGGATGGACCTCGTCCCAGGGTTTTGGGCAGAGTTGGCTGGTGTAGGATTGGCAGTACAGCAGCCTCCCATCATGGTCACTCTGAAACCGGGAGTAACTCTGGTTTGGGTCCATCAATACCCCATGCCTCTTAAAGCCAGGAGGGGGATAACCCCGCACATCAACAGGCTTAAAGTGGCAGGCATCCTCATCCCCTGCCAAAGCCCCTGGAACACTCCCCTCCTGCCCGTCCTCAAACCCGGCAGTCAGGACTTCTGCACAGTCCAGTTTCTGAGAGAGGTTGACCAGAGGATTGAGGACATTCATCCCACAGTCCCTAACCCGTACACCCTGCTCAGCTCACTGCGACCAGACTTCATCTGGTACACCACCCTGGACTTAAAGGACGCCTTCTTCACATTGCCCCTAGCCCCCATTAGCCAGCCCCTATTCACCTTTGATGGCACAATGACCAAATGTGGATGACAGGGAAACTGACCTGGACATGACTTCCCCAAGGGTTCAAGAATAGCCCCTCAATATTCAGCGAGGCTCTTGCCTTGGATCTTCGGGGGTTCCGTGTAGGACACCCCCACGTCACCCTCCTCCAATATGTTGATGACCTCCTACTAGCTGGCCCCACTGAGGCCGCTTGCAAGGAGGCCACTTTGGCCCTTTTAAGAACTCTAGAGCAGCTCAGTGCTAGGAAGACCGTCGTAGCGGAGAGGGAAGTCACATATCTGGGGTACAAACTTCTGGGGGGACAACAGTGGCTAACCCAGGCTATGTGGAAAATGGTCCTGGGAATCCCCATCCCAATGGGACCCTGACAAGTCAGGGAGTTTCTTGGGCCCTTTGGATACTGCCTCCTCTGCATTCCTGGGTTTGCTGAGCTGGCCCAGCCCCTGTATGAGGGCTCAAGGGAAAAGCCGGGGTGGACTTGGTCCCCCAATATGGACGCTGCCTTTCGGGCACTGAAAGATGCCATGCTAACTGCCCCTGCACTGGCTCTCCCCAACCCTGCGAAACCATTCTGATTTTATGTGGCTGAGAAGAAAGGGATAGCTAAGGAGGTTCTGACACAGAAGTTGGGTCCCTGGGATAGACCTGTCGCATACCTTTCCAAATGGCTGGACCCAGTAGCTCTGGGGGAGCCCTCTTGTCTGCGGATCCTGGCCGCAGTAGCACTCCTAGTACGGGACACTGACAAACTAACACTGGGGCAGGCCCTCCACGTGGCCACTTCTCACACAAGCGAGGGGGTCCTTAGCTTCCCAGCAGAGGGCTGTCCAACACTCACCTTGCCCACTACCAGAGTCTGGTACTCAATGCCTCCTGAATCTCATTCCAAGTGACTTCTGCCCTGAACCCCGCAACCCTGCTGCCTGACTCAGAACCAGGGAGGGCCCTCCATGACTGTCAAATCCTAGCCACTGCCACCTCTGCCCGTCCGGATCTCTCTGACATGCCTCTCCCGAATGCAGACCATGTGTGGTTTATGGATGGCAGCAGCTTCATCATAAATGGGCAACAAAAGGCTGGCGCTGCAGTGGTCAATGCTTCTGGTAACCTCATTTGGGCAGCTGCCCTTCCCGAAGGTACATCAGCTCAAAAGCAGAACTGATCGCTCTGCAGAAAGCCCTGAAGAGGCAGAAGGGAAACACCTGACCGTATATACCGACAGCAGGGTTGCTTTTGCCACCCTCCGTGTTCACGCACCCATCTACCGGGAAAGGGGGTTCTTGATGGCTGGGAGAAGGAGGTTAAACATTTGACTGAAATCCAGGGCCTTCTATCAGCCATACGTCTTCCAAAGAAGGTGTCAGTGGTTCACATTCCTGGACACCAGAAGGGGGCATCTTTGGAGGCTCGAGGGAACAGGGCAGCAGACCAAGCAGCACAAGAAGCA
Organism: Monodelphis domestica; assembly: GCF_027887165.1. NCBI lineage: Eukaryota > Metazoa > Chordata > Mammalia > Didelphimorphia > Didelphidae > Monodelphis > Monodelphis domestica. Next base: position 99,130,490 of record NC_077231.1, read on the forward strand.
GCGCTCAATGTCCACCTTTTAACCCTTCCCATGGTGATTCTGCCTCCCCCTGAAGGGGAACCTCAGTATTCTGAGACAGACGTCACAGGTATACAAAAGCAGCAGGGGATGAAGAACGGTCTCTGGTATAAAGACTCAGAGGGCAATACCCTTCTCCCTGAAACTCTGGGGCAGCTGCTGAGTACCCACCTGCACCACCTTACCCATCTTGGGGACAGAAAACTATCCCAACTCCTAGAAAAAGGACAATTGCGCTTCCTGAGGAGATGGAAATTCCTGGCCCACCTCATGGAGGTTTGTCGGGGCTGTCAGTTAATGCACTCGGCCAAACCTGGCAGTCACATTGGCCACCACCTATGGGGAGATTGCCCCTGTCAGTCCTGGGAAGTGGACTTCACTGAAGTAAAGCCTGGACAGTTCGGATTCAGGTATCTCCTGGTTTGTACTGACACCTTTTCAGGCTGGCCTGAAGTGTTCCCAACTAAAACTGAAACAGCTCAGACAGTGGCCAAAAAGCTCCTGGAAGAAGTCATACCCCGATTTGGATTCCCCACTTCCACTGGTTCGGATAATGGACCGCCATTCGTGAGTAAAATCATGCAGGCAGTCACTGCAGCCCTGGGAATAGAGTAGAAATTACATTGCAAGTATAATCCCCAGAGCTCCAGACAGGTAGAGAGAATGAAGAGGACAACCAAGGAGACCTTATCTAAATTGGCCCTCGAGACTGGCATAGATTGGGTGACCCTCCTTCCTTTACCCTTGTTCTGAACCCGGAACACCCTCAGCCTACATTCTATTTCCCCCATGAGATTCTTTTTAGTTCCCTCCCCCCCCATTCCTACCTAACCCTCCTGCCTCCCTAACACCTGGCATCCCGAGAGACCTTAGGTCTATGCTGTTGGAACTGGCAGCCTTTCATCAAGATATATGGCCCCGACTAAAGGAGCATTTTCAGGCACCATCACATACTCCCCACAACTTCCACCCTGGGGACTGGGTTTAGGTCCAAAGGCATAGGAAGGTGAACCTCCAGCTTCGCTGGAAAGGACCCTATGTTGTTCTCTTTGTAACCCCCTCTGCTCTTAAGGGAGACAGAATTGGACCTTGGATCCATCACTCACAGCCGTCCTGCTGCTCTGCCCTTGCAGTCCATCAGGAGGAGGTGGTAAGTAACCCAGCACCCGACTGACCAACTTAAGGTGCACATCACAAAGGACAGTGACAAATAATGTCGCTATGCACCCTATTCATCGTGTTGAGCCTGACCCAGACCAGCCTTTTTATCAACCCCACAGGGAATCATTCCAGAATCCCCACCAACCATGGACATGGACCTTCACTAGCTGGGACACCTCGACAACCCTCCAAACTGTCACGACATCAGGAGCCCCTACATTTACTGCCACCCCATTTTACCTCATTCAGACCCCTGGAACCTGTCCCACCACCAAGGGGGGACCTCGATGGCTTCCGACCTATGATGTTTTTTAATGCATGTCCCTCCTCCAACCAGGGGAAGACATATTCAATTCCCCTAACCAATAGTATTACTCTTACTGGGGCTGTAAAATTTTAACCACTGGAGAATGGTCTCCCACTATAAAGGACTCCTTCTTAAGCCTGCAGCGGGGACCCCCAGGGTGAAGAATGAGGGCAGGAGCACAACAATCCTGGGGGGGACAAGGGGAAGTGGACCTCTTGCACCTTCCTTAACCTGACAGTCTTACAACTCTTAGACCAACAATGGCCTAGGGGATACACTTGGGGAATAAGAGCTTATGTCGGTGGTTCAGATCTGGGGGGCCTGTTCCTTATAAAAAAGGAACCTACTGCCCCCACTTCCCCCTTAGGACTCAATAAGGTATTAAACCCCCCCAAAATCCCTCCCAACCCCAGTGATACCCTGACTCCTACTGAATCCCCTTATGATGATACAGTTGCATGAGGAAGATTCCTCATGTACAGCAGAAGTGGGGAATGAAGAACCAGCTCCTGAACCTCCTTTCTCCCCTCCCTGTCCCCCTCATCCATAGAAACCCTGCAGGCAAGTTATCACATCCTGACATATGCCAGGAACTGATAATGACCCCAGCCCCAGAAGTTCCTGTCAAGTTCCTGTTCACTCCTCCCATCCCCAGAAATTCCTGTTCACTCTTCCAACTACATTAGTTCCTGTTCACTCCAGTGTATAAAAGACCTTCGAGCCCTGGAGTGCCGAGCCCAAGCTGCAGTTTGTTTAATAAACTCCCTCTTGTATTTTACATTGTTGGTCATCATTTCATCCTTGGGATCGATTCACCGGGCACTTCAGTGTTTGACATTTGACCCCCACCCACAAGACTGAGAACCAACATTTCCAACTACTGCACCCCAGTGGTGTCTGACTCAACTAGAACTGGGCTTCTAGGTATCTAAAGATCTAGGAAAGCCTCATATTGATTTAGTAAACCACCTATTAACATTATTGTGTTTTTATTTAGTTAAAATTTTCCTATTTACATTTTAATTTGGTTTTGGTTACACTCAGTAACTGGTATTTTTTTTTAATCCTTACCTTCCATCTTAGAATCAATACTGTGTATTGGTTTCAAGGCAGAAGAGCAGCAAGGGCTAGGCAATGGTGGGGTTAAGTGACTTGCCCAGGGTTACAACACTAAGAAGTGTCTGATGTCATATTTGAACCCAGGACTTCCTGTCTCTGGGCCTGGCTCACTATCCACTGAGCCACCCAGCTGCCCCCAGTAAGTAATATTTGACATCTCTATTGAATGCCTATTTGGATTTTTTCAAGTAATTCTTGAATGTTGGAGTGACCCTAGTAATTCATAGAGTATAACCCTTAGTTTGGATATTTCTGACTTCCCTCTCCTGTATACTTTTTCTCTGCCTCTGTTTGTCATGAAATCTATAGTAGCCTCCTCTCCATTATGATTCATTATAATACATTCTATTCTACATAGCTGTAGTCTCTTATGACTATCAGCCTCCATTAAATGACAGAATTTTCCCCATCCATCCTTCTATTCTCATAGTACTGCTCCAAAAGGTCAAGATTTACTCAATTCCCAAACTACTGGGTTCCAGCAATGCAAATTAGAAACTCATAACAGTGCCAATCACAGTAGTCAGCAGATTTGGGAAATTATTAAACAACTGGCACTCTCCTAGACCTAGGTCAGAGCTAAGATTGTTACCATTAAAAGTGCTTGAAAAGAAAGAATTCTTATAATATGTTTTAAACAGTGAAGGAGGCAATCTTGTTTAGAAGTCAACCAAACTGAACCACAAAAAACACATTTTAAAATTTAGCATGGTATTTAAACTCCCAGAGGGAAAAGATAAAAGGAGGAGAAAGGTATCCTGGGCAGATCCCCCATTTTGGAATATCTTATTACCATAATTAGCCTATTTTTTAGTGGCTCTTAAGGTCAGTTCAATTTCCTTTTCTGTGACTTTAGATAAAAAATTTGGAACAATTGAGATAATAAAAGCTTTGCAAATCAAAAAGCACTATATAAATGATATATAAATTTACCTAAACATATATATTATATATTATAAAGTACTATATAAATCTAGATAGATTTATATATATAAAATATATCATCATATACTATAAATACAAGTGATTGTTATGAAAAGTTCTGAATTGCTGTTGTCAACACGGAATCTAGAAACTCCAAACTTGTAGCCTAGTAAGATCTGATGAACCCCAAGTTTTAGGACTAACTTGTAAGTTGGAGACCCCAAAGCTTGTACTTTGTAAAGACAATACCCATCAGGTGGGACCAAGCCCAAGCCAAGTGCTTTCTTAGCTCAGTAGGCAGCACATCAGTCTTAAGCTGAAGGTCCTGAGTTCAGTCCTGGAAAGGAGGGTGTGATACAGTGGGAAAGGTTCCTGGAGACCAGAAGAGTTACTTGGCTTGGGCTGGGTCCCACCTAATGGGGATTGTCTTTAACATTAAACTGCTAGTCTAAGATCCCCTTTGGGGTATATTCTCACAGGAATGGGGAACAAGTACAAGCTTTGAGGTCTCCAACTTACAAACTAGTCCTAAAACTTGGGGTTCATCAGATCTTACTAGGCTACAAGTTTGGGGTTTCTAGATTCCATGTTGATACTGTGATCCCCAAGTTAGGAAAAGCTGCTGTCACAAAAAGGAGAGGTTGGGCTCTTACAGTTGATCTTGCCTCTTGTTAACCTGTGACCTCTTTGTGGTTGGGGCGAAATTCAGGCCATTAGAAATATTTGGGTTATGAAACAGCAGATGGTAGTACAATATCTATAGTTAGCCAAATATCAGAAGGAGAAGCTGGGGAAACTTTTTAAGGGTCTTCCCTCAGCAGGAGCCCACTTCCTGTGTCTGTGGAACCAATGACTATTCTCAGTATTTCCCTCTTTTCCCCTATTTCGGTCCTCCCTTTGCCCCTCAGATAGGATGAAAAATATCATCACTTCTCCACCCTGTCAGGGCCAGCTTCTCAGAAGTTCTTCCTCTGGTTCTGACATAGCTATTTTGTGTCAAGCTGAAACTCCTCTCTTTCACTATGACTGATTGATTCGAGCAGGTTTACATGCCCTGTTCATATTTGGAATTGATTCCACAAAACAGGGTTTGTGTCTAGTTGAGTCACCAGAGCTCAGATGGGGTCGTTTGCATCCCAGCTATCCATGGGAAGACTAAGGTGAGGAGGGAGAGTATTCCAGCTAGGTCTGAAGGAGAGCTAGTGAATTTGGGAGATGGAGCCCTGGGTTTGAGACCAGTGGAGCTGGAGGGAGGTAAACAGTAAGCGGAGATTGGAAATACAGGAAGGTATAAAGAACTTTCAGTGACAGGATTTTCTATTTGATCCTGGAGGCAATAAAGAATCAGTGGAATTTAAGTCAGGGCTTTCCTAAGACCTATGTCCAAGGAAAGGCATTTTGGCAAGTGAGGGGAAGATGGATTGGGATGAGGAGAGACTTGAATGAGGGAGAAGACCCTCCAGGAGAGAAGTGAGAAGAGCCTGAACCCAAATATTGGCTGTGTGAGTGGAGTGGAGAGAAGGGGATACAGAGTCAAAAAGTTAACATGGATTTGGTAAACTCTGAGATGCTGGGAAGTGCTGGGAGATGAATCAGCAGTATAATATGGGAGAGAGGCTAGGAAGGTTGGGCAATAGGGTGGATTTGGGGTGACTGAGAATGAGTCGTCAAGGATAAGACTGAGATTTCACCCTTAGGTGACTGGGAGGATGGGGAAGCTAAGTGGCATAGTAGATGTAATGCCAGGCCTGAAATCAGGAAGACAGCTTCCTGAATTCAAATGCAACTTCTGGTACTTCCTTGCTAAGTGACCCTGGACAAATCATTTCACCTTATTCCCCTCAGCTTCAACATCTATAAAATGAGCTAGAAGAAGAAACAGCAAACTAGCTATATGACCTCAGGCAAATAATTTCCCCCGTTTACCTCAGTTTCCTCATCTGTAAAATGAGTTGGAGAAGGAAATGGCAAACCACTCCAGTGGTTATCTTTGCCAAGAAAACTCCAAACTGAGCCATCAAGACCCCAAGCAAGGATTAAGCAACAACAAAAGCCTGGGAGGATGCTGCTGTCCTGCAGCCAGTAGGTTGGAAGAGGGAAGGGTTTGGGAGGAGAGATGAACGAGTTGAGTTTGAGATGCCTAGAGGATATGTAGATAGAGCTGTCCAGAAGGCAGCTGGTGATAGGAGCCTGGAGCTCAGAGACTAGGGCTGGATTCCTGGAGGTAAGAAGCATTTGCATAGACACACCCTTTGAATGGGGGAGCTGATGAAATCACCTGGGGAGGGCTTGGAGAATGAGTAGGAGAGAGCAAACAATCCTCCCTCCCTGGAAGGGTTTTTCATGAAGGCTCACCTTTAGCTCTTTGAAGCTTACAAAGGCTCCCCACAATCCTGGGAGGGAGCTCCTCTAAGGAAGATGGGCACCACTTCATGGCGGATGACAATAATAAGAGCTGGCATTCATATAGCACTTGGAGATCTGCCACATGCTAGATATGGAAGATATAAAGCATAGGAAGAAATTGGGGCTGGGACAGAGCAAGCCTGTACACTAGTGAGTGTCAGAAGCAAGGTGCAAACATGGGCCTCCAAACTAAAGCTGGGGCTCCTTCCACTGTAAAGGTGAGCGGTTGCTCTTTGCAGAGAGGACTCTGCTTCCCTTGCCTGACCCCTCCTTTTCTTGCTCAATTGGGCCTCCGCCTGAGGGGCAGCCAGAGCTGAGGGTCATGGAGATGGTGTGTCCATTGATCCTCCAAGGTGTGCACTTATTCCACTCATCCCTAAGACCAGTCCCAAAGGGATTTGCCAGAACAGAACTTCCAAAGCTTGGGGGGGAGAGAGTTCCCTCCACCTAGGGATTTTCCTTGTTGTTTAATCTGTCATGATCCCATTTGGGGTTTTCTTGGTGAAATACTGGAGTGGTTTTCCATTTCCTTCTCCAGCTTATTTGACAGATGAGGAAACTGAGACCAACAGAGTGAAGAGACTTGCCCAGGGTCCTATAGCTAGGAAGTATCTGAGGCTGGATTTGAACCCAGGTCTTCTTGACTCTAGGATTTGTACTCTAACCACTTCATCCCCAGGAATCCACTGACTCCCAGGAAGGTGCCTTTTAGGATCAGTGGGTGGGAACAGAAGTGTCTCTGGAAGGGCAGGGAGAATTTGGACTACAGGGCAGCAGCGGCATGGGGTGGAGGGTAGAGAGAACAGAGCCAGAGTTCATCAAACTGTTAAGTGTGTTTGGGAGTCTTCTTTCTTCACCCTCACCCCAATTCCGCCCCAGTCCGGGTGTTTCCTGGTTCCTTCTCTTAGAAAAGAATGCTTCTCTCAGTTTACTACTGGGGAAAGAACTCTGGCTGGCGTCTTTTCCTGTTCTTTTCTGAACATGGAAATGCTGACAGTGGTTGGTGCTTGTCAAATTCAGAATAACAACATCTTTGAAAAGTGAAGAAAGTTCCAGATGTGAAATTAGGGGACCTGGATTTGAGTTCCAGCTTTTCTACATATCCGCTATGTGATTTTGAGCAAATCATTTCCCCTAAATGGAAATGATAAAGGGAGCAGCTGGGAAGCTCAGTGGTTTGAGACCCAATCCTAGAGATGGGAGGATCCTGGGTTCAAATGTGACCCTGGACAAGTCACTTGACTCCCACTGCCTAGCCCTTACTACTCCTCTGCCTTGGAACCAATACACAGAACTGACTCTCAGATGGAAGGTGAGGGTTTTTTGAAAAGGGGAATGTGCCTTGTTGCTGAGATGGATCCTCCTCATCTAGACCAAATGGTGACTCAGTCTGGGTAGGGAGCTCAGGGTCTTCTCTTCCTGAGTTGTGCGCCTCAGTGTGCTCTCCAGTAGCCTGGGGCACCAAGAGGTTAAAGGATTGGCCAAACTGGCCTCACTTTCTCCACTGCCTCCTTCCAATCTTCCTCACTCAGCCAGGTAGCCTCTCCATGCCAAATATGCTATGGGACTGAAGGAGATTTTCACTTAAACAGAGCCATTCAATAAACTTATTAAGGACTCCTGATAAGAGTGGCCCAGTGAATAGGGTGTGGGAACTGGAATCAGGATCTGAGTTCAAATGTCGCCCAGCTGTATGACTCTGGGCTTCACTTATCTTCCCTGTGCTTCAGTTATCTCATGTGTCAAATGGGAATAATAACCCCTACCAACTAGGGTTGTTGAGAGGCTAAAACATAAATAACATGCATAAATTATGTAGCAATCCTTTAAAACACGGTTAAACCAGCTGTTATTATTATCCACTGCTCAGCAAGGTGGCTCAGTGGCTAGAGTATTGGACTTAACTCAGGAAGACCTGAATTCAAATTCTGCTTCAGACACCTAGCTCTGTGACTTTGGGCATCATTTAACCTCTGCTTACCTCAGTTTTCTTGTCTGTAAAATGGGGATAGTAATAGCAGCACTTCACAAAGGTGATGTGAGGACAAAATAAGTTTATATATTATATATAATCCTTACCTTTTGTCTTAGAATTAACACTGTATATTGGTTCTGAAGCAGAAAAGTGCTATGGGCTAGGCAGTGTGGGTTAAGTGACTTGCCCCGGGTCACACAGCTAGAAAGGGTCTGAGAATGGATTTGAACCCAGGCCCACCTGTCTCTGGGCCTGGTTTTCTATCCATTGAGCCACCTAGCTTCCCCCAAGATAAAATAGTATTTGTAATGTGCTTTGCAAAGTTTAAGTGTCTATAGCAATCAGTTGGGAGACAGAGGCATTGTACCTTAGCAACTATTTGGAAAATGTGACATTGGTACTGACAATTCAGCTGCAGCAGGTCAACTGAGCTTAGCCCCAGTTATGGAGAATAACTAATATAATGGTTAACATGCCAATGTCAAGGCATATGTTAATTAAATTAATATAAGCACCAGCATGCAAATATCAAAATGTTAAGGGTTATATTGATAAGCAAATGATTAACATGTCGATATTTATGGTCACATAAAACAAATGTGGTAATATTAATACTGATCACATTTATGATGTAGTCCTATAAATGATAAGCGTTATTAATGTAATAATAAAATTGGACTCTACCAGGTGGAGCTCTGGTGGGCTGGCAGACGCCCCAAGCAAGCTCTTCACTTGCCCACTTCTTACCCAGTTCCTGGTTGCTTCTCAAAGTCGAGATTTTTTATGTGCTACTTTTCCCAGGAATGTTTTATGCCTCTCATCCCAGGTACAAAGCACAGCCAATACAAAGGAGGAGGCAGCAAAACACAGAGGAAGGAACCCTGGTTCTGGATTCACAGGGGCTGGATTCAAATCCTAGGTCTCAGGTCAGTCCTGGGTTCAAATCAAAGCTTCCGAAGCTTACCACCTGGAACACCTGCATAATGAATAATCCTTTGAGCTTTCTTTTATGCATTTATAATGGGGGTTGTTTTGGTTTTCTTAGAATGCCTTCCACGATCCCTTTTAGCTCCAGATTTTCAACCTAGAGCCTTGAGACAGGGTGCTGTGGAAGGATCCCCTCAAAGTGAGAGAAGTGGGAAGCAAACTTGATGGAAGAGGTGGCATTGGGGCAGGGCCTTGAAGGATGAATGGAGTTTCAAGAGGCTGAAGTACAGAGAGTATTACTGATTTACCCCAAGTTAGGGGGGCAAATAGTATAGTTTGGTCAGACAGCAGACATAAAGAGAGGGGAGTGGTCAAAACCACCTCATTTTCACTGGTGCCCTGACTAGGTGAAAAACACTTTTTGCTTGAATCAAACAATCAGAACTGAATGTAGGGGCAGTTAGGTGGCACAGTGGATAGAGCCCCTGGCCTGGAGTTGGGAAGACCTGGGTTCAAATCTGACCTCAGATACTTTCTAGCTGTTTGACTCTGGGCAAGTCACTTAACTATTTGCCTACCTTTTGCCCTAGACAGAAAGAAAGGGATTAAAAAAGTAACAAACAAAAAATCCAAGCTGAATATGAACAGGACCTGTATACCTCAAAGCCATCTGATAGAAACTGCCATGCCCCAAGCATAAGAAGAATATATAATATATAATCTCATAAAAGGAAGAGGCTGTCTCAGAATTGGCTGAGGCGGTGAGGAAGAGATTGTGTGTATTTCAGTCTAGAGGGTGAAGAAGCTGGAAACACAAGAAAAGTGGAGCTGGAAGAAAAGGGAGAAAGAAAAAGGGAGGAGAGTCTTTAACTCTACTCTGCCTTGGAATGAAGAACACCAGCTGAGAGAGTCAGATTCTCCTTTCCCTACTTCCTCTCTCAGACATGGTAATAGAGGTTGCTGGTCCATTACCCAGATATCTCTAGTAAACTGGATTTTGTCTCAACTGCCAAGAATATGGGCTTATCTAGAGAAAGATCTAAATCTAAGGTTAAGAAGAGAGCCTAACTCCTCCCTGGGTCTCAGGAATTTTCCTAACTTGGGGCTCAGAGTAATTGTAATTGAACTCAGAATTCGGTTTCCTAAAATTCTAGAGAAAGGAACCAAATGAACTTTAGGGGATATTATATTGCTTCCTGGCCTTAAAATGAGTCACTTATTTTAAAATGGTGTGTCAATTGGATCCTAGAATTAGTGGCTATCCAGGTAACCCCCTCCTATGACAGATGAGGAAATACGCCCAGCAGATAAAATGATTTGCTCAGGGTCACACAGCTAGTTAAGTATTATGGATACAGTTTGAACCCAAGTATTCCTGACCTCAAATCTAATGTTCTATCTATATTACTACCTCCCTTCCTGCAATGCTTTTACCCAAAAGAATGATGCCCTGAAACAGGAAATTTTTTTTTTCCTATTTTTAAAACCCTTATCTTTTGTATTAGGTTCAATACTATATATTGGTTCTAAGTCAGAAAAGCTGGGCAGCTCAGTGGATTGAGAGCCTTGAGGAGGTCCTTGGTTCAAATCTGGCCTCAAACACTTCCTGGATGTGTGACCCTGGGCAAGTCACTTCACCCCCATTGCCTACCCTGGAATTTGTGCCTTCTGCCTTAGAATCAGCATATGGTATTGATTCTAAGATGGAAGGTAAGGGTTAAAAAAAAAAAGAATGGTAAGGGCTAGGCAATGGGGGTGAAGTGACTTGCCTAGGGTCACATAGCCAGGAAGTATCTGAGGTAAGATTTGAACCCAGGACCTCCTATCTCTAGGTCTGGTGCTCAATCCACTCAGCCACTGAGCTGCCCCCCAGTTCATTTTTTAAAAAACCCTTACTTTCTGTCTTAAAATCAATAATGTGTATTGATTCCAAGGCACAAGAGTGGTTAAAGGTTAGGCAGTAGGTGTTAAGTGACTTCCCCCGGGATCTGTAGCTAGAAAGTATCTGAATCCAGATTTGAACCCAGGATCTCTCATCTCTGGGCCTGGTTCTCAATTCACTGCCTCCAAAACAGTAATTCTTAACCCAGGCTCCATTACTTTTCTTTTTCTTAATATCTTGATAAATCAGTTTCTTTTATAATCCTATATATTTTATTTTGTGCATTTGAGAAAGTTTCTAGAAGGGGTCCATAGGCTTTCACCAGACTGACTGGCTAAGGGGACCATGGTACAGAATAGGTTAAGAACCCTTGCTTTAAAGGAAGATTTTTCAGGCTCCCTAAGGAAAAAGAGAGAAGGGCCAAATCTCAAGGAGGCCACCAAGTCTTTCTTTTTCCTGTAAATTTCTCTGTGGGAGAAAATGCCACCCCACCAGGGAGGAAAGTCAGACAATGAGCCCTTTCCTCCTCCCTTCCTTAGACCCAGATTTCTACAGAGATTGGGGAAAGGGGATGGAGCTGAGAGGGAGAGAAGAGCTGATCTTTTACTGATTCTGGGAAAGGCAGCCCCAAGAGAGGGACCAACAGGTTAATGGGTCTTACAAGGGGTGTGTCTGATTGTGAGAGAGAATGTGTGCCAGGGAGTGTGCAGCTTGTGAAAATAAACAATCGCAGGCTTCTCAGGCTGTCCAGTGGGCTGAGCAAACAGAGGTCCCTCCCCAGTTCCATGCAGCCCAGCAGGGGAGGGAGAGTGTGGGTTCTGAGCTGGCTGCAGGACCCAAGGGCTCTGGAGGCTGGCTATCTCCAGACTCCCGAGGCCTGAGAGAAGGGTTAAGCTTCCAATCCTAGGATGTGGAGGAAAAAGGGAGGGCCACTGAGGATCACTGGATAGAGAATGTGAGAGCTGAGAGGGACCTTGGAAGCAGGCGTGTGAGAGCTGGCCTGGGAGGGGCCTTGGAACAGGCTACCACAGAGGTGGGAAGGGGCTTAAGGAGAGCTAAATCCTCTGGTCTACCTGCCTCCCCATACTGGGGAGGAAAGGCTGCTAAGGGAATGGCTTTCTCTAGGGCACACACATAGAGGCAGATCCCGGATTAGAGGCTCCTAACTTCTAAATCCCAGTTCTCTGCTTGCACCACTTCCTCTCACTGGCTCTGTCCCTCCCTTCCCCTTTCAGGAAAGGCTGGGAGGTAGGTCTGGCTTTTTCTCCTGATGGCTGAGTTGAGGGAGGCCTCAGTGTGGTGGGTAGAGAAGTGTTGAACAAACACGGGGCCTTCTGCTTGCCAGGCCACTGAACGTGCCACTCAGAAGGCTAACTGCTGTCACTTTAAGAGGGCCTTGTGGCCTGGCCAGCTCCAGTGACCCTGCCTCCCTTTCCCAGAGCCTTCAGCCAGTGAGCCAGCCAGAACTGCTTGTACAGAGAGATAACCACTGGGACTCGGAGGGGCCTAGGGAACCCATTTGACTGAGGAACAAGGGTCACCCCTCCTGGGAGAGGCCTGGTCAGTCCCCAACCACCCCCACTCTCTTCCAAAGGCAAAAAGGTTAACCAAACATCTGGAAAGTATTTCCCTAGAGCATCTGGAGGAAAGGCAACTCCCTGCTTGGCAAAGGCAGTGCTGAGCTGGGAACGGAAGGCTGCCTTCTTCCTTCTTGTCTCCCCTCTGCTGCTGCTTTGCTGGGGTCCTTAGGCAAATTTCTTGCCCTCTTAGGGGACTTCAAAAATATGCTTAATGAATTGTCTGCTTCACTGTCTTAGGAATAGGTGGAGAGAAGGGGTCTGCCCAGTGCTCTGAGGGTAAGATTAATGCTTTGGGTGAGAGGGCAACTCAGATGGATGTTGGGGAAGCAACCAAAATGTGGGGCTTGGAGCCCTAAGAACTCATGGAATGTCAGAGTAGGAAAGGGCCTTAGAACAGGAAATATCTGCTGGGAGTGGCTTTATTTATTTTTAATTTACTTAATTAATTAATTAGGAATACTTTCCATGATTCCCCCCTTCCCTCCCCTCTCTCTGAGCCAAGGAGCAATTCCACTGGGTTTTACATGTATCATTGTTCAAAACCTATTTCCATCTTATTAATATTTGCAATAGAGTGAGCATTTAGAGTCAAAACCCCCAATCATAGCCCGATCGAATCACATGATCAATCATATATTTTTCTTCTGCCTTTCTACTCTGGGAGTGGCTTTAAAACAGGAAAAAGTCATAACTGGGAGTGGCCCTAGAACAAGGGACAACAGGCTGGGAGGGCCTCAGCATGTGGAAGATCAGAGTTGGGAAGCACCTTGGAGATGCTCCATAGTCCAACCTCCTCATTTTTTTCCCCATATTTTATTTTTTTTAATTATATTTTATTTGATCATTTCCAAGCATTATTCGTTAAAGACATAGATCATTTTCTTTTCCTCCCCTCCACCCCCCATAGCTGACGCGCAAATCCACTGGGCATTACATGTTTTCTTGATTTGAACTCATTGCCATGTTGATAATATTTGCATTAGAGTGTTCCTTTAGAGTCTCTTCTCTGTCATGTCCCCTCAACCGCTGTATTCAGGCAGTTGCTTTTCCTCGGTGTTTCCACTCCCATAGTTTATCCTTTGCTTATGAATAGTGTTTTTTTCTCCTGGATCCCTGCAAGTTGTTCAGGGACATTACACCGCCACTAATGGAGAAGTCCATTACGTTCGATTATACCACAGTGTATTAGTCTCTGTGTACAATGTTCTCCTGGTTCTGCTCTTCTCGCTCTGCATCACTTCCTGGAGGTCGTTCCAGTCTCCATGGAATTCCTCCACTTTATTATTCCTTTTAGCACAATAGTATTCCATCACCAACATATACCACAGTTTGTTCAGCCATTCCCCAATTGAAGGGCATCCCCTCGTTTTCCAGTTTTTGGCCACCACAAAGAGCGCAGCTATGAATATTCTTGTACAAGTCTTTTCCCTTATTATCTCTTTGGGGTACAGACCCAGCAGTGCTATGGCTGGATCAAAGGGTAGATATTCTTTTGTCGCCCTTTGGCCATAGTTCCAAATTGCCCTCCAGAATGGTCCAACCTCCTCATTTTACAGAGGAGGAAACTGAGACTCAGAGAAATCCACTTGCTGGAAACTACATCATTAAGCTAATCACTAAGACAGTTTGAACTACAGCCCAACCTCTCAAGCTTCTGTCTAGAACTATTTGAACTATGCCAAGTTATCTGCCCCAACTTCTGGGGGGACCTTGAGCTTTGGGACTGACTAGAAAGGGTTAGAAGGCAGATAGATGAAGGGCTGACCTAGGGCCCACAACAGAAGAGATTCCTGGAACTGCTTTTTTTTCCCCTCCCATCCTCCTACAAAAACAAACTGGGATATTGCTGATGGGGGAGACAGTAGTAACTTCTCCAGTTTCTGGACAGACGGGATGAAGAGCAGAGATCACTGAAGGCTACTTCTACTTCCATTCTGGGCTGGGGAGGTGAGGTTCAGAAGGTCCCTAAGAGCAGATGCTTTGGCTCCTGGAAAGCATTCAGGGCTCCTGAGTCCTCCTCCCAGCTTCTCAAGAGCTAGATACAGGTTTTTAGCTACCAGAACTTAGGACAGCCCCTGCGTTGAGCCCAGCCTCCTTATGGGTAGCTGCAGGTAGGGTAGGAAGTTGGTTGACCTAGAGAAAGACTAAATCTAGGCTCTCAGTCACAGCTCCCAATGATCTGCCATGCTTATCTGAGCTGAGTATTTTGAATGGAACTGAGGGGGTATAATAACCAGGATAACTGGTTCCTCCCACCCCCCACCCCCTTTTTTTCCCTTAAACTCTTACCTTCTGTCTTAGAGTGGATACTAAGTATTGGTTCCAAGGAGAGGTAAGGGCTAGGTAAATGGAGTTATTTGACTTGTCTAGTCATATCTAGTCTGAGGTCATATTTAAACCCAGGTCTGGCACCACCTCGATGCCCCTCTCTGGCTCCCTTTTCAAAAGCACTGTTCCTTTTCTCTCTCCTGCCTGAGGCCTTTCCTGGTCTCTTCTTCCACCCCCAAATTACTTTGTATTTGCCCTTTTCTCATTGCCAGCACATAGGAGGTTCTCATGAAGTGCCTGCTGCCTTGTCTGGTTGTTGAGTAGGGTCCTTGTCTGGGAGTCAGGCCTCCAGAGTCCACTTCCAGACCCCCTTTCTAATTTGCCCACTTTGCCACATGGCTTTGCAGGAAGCCAGGCCTTTTTGATGTCTCTCATCAGTCTCCACTGGGAAAAGAGGGGAGCCTTCTCTATCCCCTCTTTTATCCTTGTGAAGAACTTGGGACTATTTTTTTTTAACTTAAAATTTAAAAATTATAAATTGAACCACTATCAACAGAAAAAAAGAGTCACTTAGAAATACAAAACCAGAGGTAAAATCTTATCCCAAACCCTCATTTTTCACTGAGACAGAAATAAAGGAATTAATTAATGGATAACAAAGGAGCAAAGAAAATGCTTTTGTTTTGTGTCCCTGCCAGGTTCGCCTTTACCACCCTTGGCCCTGTTTTCCTTCCTTTTTTTTTTGCTCTAACTATAGTTAGCAAGGACAAAGTCCTGGTTTCACATGGTATACCCTCTTATGGATCTTCCATATTTCCTTGTGTGTTTTGCCATTACCATTTTTTATGGCACCATAACATTCCATTCCATGAATAGACCATAATCTAGCCAGCAGTCCTCTAGACATGTAGGTTATTTCCATTTTTTTTTGCCAGTACAAATAGAGAAGTGATGAATTTGTTTTTTGTACAGCTAAGTTCCCTCCAAGCCCACTTTTTTCTTTTTATATTAATGTTTTGATATAGTTAAGATTATTTTCTAGATCATAATTCTAGAGACCTTAGAAATCATCTGGTCCCTCCATCCCCTACCTCCTTTTTACATAGGAGGATATTGATACAATGACTAGATCAAAAGAAATGATTCATTCTTTGTAACATTGCATGTTGCCATATTGTTTTCTAAAACAGAAAAGAGGCCCTGAAATGGTACAAAATAATGGATTTTGAGAGAGAGAGAGAGAGAGAACCTTACTTCAAACCACTCTGCCACTTTCTACCTATATAACTTGGGACAAGTCATTTCACCCCCATTTGTAGAGTTGGGCTAAATGATCTTTAAGGTCCCTATACACACTAAATTTATAATCTAACACTTGCACCAGATTGCAAACCCACTAAAAATGTATGTGTGCCTATTTTCCCACAGCCCAGTCAAGGTTAGATTTTTTTCAGTTATTGCCACTACATTCTAGTGGTTATGAGGTAGTATACAGATTCATATTTGAGTCATGAGTCTAATTTGCTTCCCTAAATTGGAATGTCTAGGTCATCTTCCTGTTTGTTAGGTTTTTTTTTTAAGCTTGCTTACTGACTTGCTAGATGAACTGAACTGATTAACTGTGGTTAATGAATGAAAAAAGTATCTACTATGTCAGACTTTGTGCCTTAAAAGTATAAAAAAGTATATATATGTGTGTATATATATATATATATACACATATATATTTATATATAAAAAAGTAAACAAGCAAGACAGGCCCTGCCCTCAAGAGGCTTCAGTTTAAATCGAGGAAGACAACCCATTTAGGAGAGCTGCAAGTGACAAGGGAGTTATTAGGGAGTACAGACAGGTACTTCCACAGCAGCATGATTTGGGGCTGGTTTGGAAGTGCCAGCACTGCATAGTGAGCTGGAACTGAGTGAGACAAGGTGAAAAATTGCCCTTCAGAGCCCACAGCATTAGGGGTGAGAGTTTGAGTTCTAATGGGAGGAGGAGAAGACCAGAGCACAGGTGACATGGCATGGCAATGATTGGGAAGTATGACATGGCAGAAAGTCACCCAGAGACATAGATGATGGCTATTCAACTATTCACCTTCTTTCTCCACTAAGAGAAAGCCATTCTTGGGAGTGGATAGGGCAGCACTTGTCTTGCCATAACAACAGTAGTAGTAGTAGTCCTGGTAGTGGTTCCAGGAGTAGTAGCAGCAGCAACAGCAGAGGTAGAAGTAGCAGCAGCAGCAGCAGTAGTAGTAGTGATCATACTTAGATAGTACCCCAGTTTACAAAGCTCTTGACACGAATTATATTGCTCCTAATCTTCTTTCTCCATGAAGCATTATAGGAAGGAAGAAGATATAAAGATCTTGGAGAACTCTGCTGCCATCATGTCAACCTTGCTGATTGATCAGCCCCCTAGTATGCCAGTTGAAAGAGAAAAAGAAGAAAACAAAGGTATACTTGGTGTCTTTGGAGATGGGAAAAATCTTGATGAAAGGCATTGGAGAAATTCAGGAGTATGTGGATGTCTGTGATTATGCTTTTGGCTTATCCCCAATGATTGGAGGACCCATTTTGTCTTCTGAGAGACCAGGCCATGCCTTCATTGAACAATGGAATCTGGGTCTAGTTGGCATCACCATGCATTCAATTTCTCAGTGGCTCTGGTTGGCTGGAACAATGCTATTGCTCTGATCTGTGGGAATATTTGCCTATGGAAGGGGGCACCCGACAACTTCTCTCATTAGCATAGCTGTCATCAAGATGGTAGGCAAAGTTTTGGAAGACAATAATCTACCTGGTACAACCTGTTCCATGATACATGGAGGGGCAGACATTGGCATGGCAATGGCCAAAGATGAGTGAGCAGATCTGTTGTCCTTTACAGGAAGTATCCAAGTGGGGAAATGGGTGGCAGTCACAGTACAGGAAAGGTTTGAGAGAAGTTTGTTAGAGCTTGGTGGGAACAATGCTATTATTGCTTTCAGAGATTCAGACTTTAATCTAGTTATTCTTCCATCTCTGTTTGTAGTTGTGGGGACAGAAAGGCAGTGATTACCACTGCTAGGTGACTGCTTTTGCATGAAAGCATCCATAATGAAGTTGTGGGTAAACTTCTAAAGGTATATGCACAAATTCACATTGGAAATCTATGGAACCTGAATATTCTCTATGTACCTCTCTGCACCAAACAGGCAGTAAACATTCCTCCAAGGAATAGAAGAAGCCAAAAAGCAAGGTGGTTTAGAGGTCTATGATGGAAAGACTGTAGTGGCCAGGGAAATTGGGTAGAACCAACGATCATGACCAATCGTGGCCATGACACCCATTGTGCATAAAGAGAGATTTGCTTATCCCTTATGTCTTAAAATTCAAGAATGAAAAATAGTTCTATATATGGAATAATGAAGTAAAACAAAATCTTTCAAGTAGTATCTTCACAAAGGATCTGAGCAGTCTTTTGATGGCTTGGACCCAAAGGATAAGACTGTGGCACTGTAGATGTCAATATTCCAATGAGCAGCGAAGAGTTTAGAGGTGCTTTCGGAGAGGAAAAGCATTCTGGTGATGGCAGAGAATCAGTCAGACATGCATGGAAACACTATATGAGACTATCCACCTGTACCATCAGCTGCAGTAAGGATCTTCCTTTAGCTCAAGGAATCAAGTTTCAGTGTTTTAGGTTGATATGACTGACCCCTGCAATTGGGGGCATTTTAAAACGGGCAGTAATGACTATTCTCTTTTACTTCCTTGAGTTTTGAATAAATTGTGGGTCCTTTTTTGGGTCAAAGGTTGCAAGAAGAGTATTTATTTAGTGAACTACATGACATTTATTTAGTGAAAGATGGATTGAATCACTTCTCATCTCCATTTTCTTTTTTAAGGCAGTTCTTGAAATTAGTTCATCCATTTGCTTAAGAAAAGTAGTAATTGACCATCCAATCTTTTCTTTTTTTTAGAGTCAATAGTGTATTGTGTATTGGTTCTAAGGCAGAAGAGTGATAAGGGCTAGGCAGTGGGAGTTAAGTACCTTTCCTAGAGTCACATAGCTAGGAAGTGACTGAGGCTGAATTTGAACTCAGGCCCTCCCATCTCCCAATCCACTCTTTAAATGGACAAGAAGGGTTAATAAATTTGAACGCTGCCTGCTGGAGCATGGAAAATATTTACTGCAAGATGAACCTAGCTTTATATAAAACTGGTTTTAAAAACTGCCTAATCCTATGCATATTCCTATCATTTCAAGGGAAAACATGCCTTAGGTTTAATTGGAAAAACTTACTAATAAGTCAATTGATGGTGAAAGAACTGTATTCATCACTGGTATGCTAGAGTAGCTTTTTTTTTTTTAACTTTTCCCTTCTGTTTTAAAATTGATACTTAGTATTGGTTCCAAGGCAGAAGAATGGTAAGGACTAGACAATGGCAGTTAAGTGACTTGCCCAGGGTCACTCAGCTAAGAAGTATGTGAGGCCAGATTTCAACCCAGGTCCTCCCAACTCCAGGCCTTGGGCTCTATTCACTGAGCCAACTGGCTGCTTCCCCCCCCCCCCCCCCATCCCCATATCATTCAATCTATACACCCCCAAGAGTTAGATAGGGCAACTATTATGAACATTTTACAAATGAAGAACTCAAGAGTGAAAAAAGTGAATAGACTCCTTCATGATCAGATGATCAAATCCACAAATTGGGGTCTTTGGGAGTGGCATAAAGAATGAGCAGGGAATCCCTTTCCCTTTCAGTGGTAGTGAGTGACCTGTGGGTGTGGAATAGTGTAGACATCTGAGTTGTTATGTTGATTGGGATTGTTGGACTGTTTTTTCCTCCTCTTCTTTTTAGTTTATTTTATAAGGGCCAAATAGAAGATGAGAAAGGATATATCTGGAAATGAAGGTGATTAAAAAAAAAATAGTAGTACATTTTTTAACAACTTAAATTCAGGAAGACTTGGGTTGGAAATCTATCACAAGGGCAGCTAGGTGGCTCAATGGATAGAGAACCAGGTCTAAAGATGAGAGGTCCTGGGTTCAAATTTGACCCCAGATATGTCCTAGCTGTGTGACCCTGGGCAAGTCACTTGACCCCCATTGCCTAGCCCTTACCACTCTTCTGCTATTGGTTCCAAGACAGAAGGTAAGGGCTTAAAAAAGAAAAAAAAGATCCTGTCTTTAAAGAGCTGGATTAGATAAGACCCCTATTAAGTGTATAACTTTTCAGTTGTTCGATCTCTAGTTGGGGTAGGGTTCTTTCTTCATCTGTAAAATGTGAACTATTATTATTAGGAATAACATTACTATGACCAGTCCCTCTTATTCTTGTTGCTCCATCTGAGGCCACTGAACTCAGATCCCCTCTTTCCCTTTCCTCAGGGCTGGTCCTCTCATCTTTTCTCCTCTCCTCCATGACCTTCCTTCTCCCATGGAAGGCTTGAATGCTTTTTATCTTTCAATACAACTAAGATCCTTCCTTTTATTCTTTGTTTTTCTCTTTAAATTAATTAAAACCTAATTTATTATAGATTTGGCAAACATCAACTCATAAATCTTTCCACATATAAAGAAGAGGGGGGGGGTCAAGGATTTATGTAAAGCCATCATTCTTCTTCTCTTTCCTCTCATCCCAAAATATGTCCTGTGACACAGGTCTCTTTGCTGTTCCTTCCCTAAGACTTGACATCTCCTCACGCTCTACCTTGTGCCCCCTGCCTGGAATACTCTTCCTCCTCATTCCTGCTTCCTGGCTTCTCTGACTTCCTTCGAGTCCAAGCTAAAAATCTACAAGGAGTCTTTCCTGACCCCCTTTAATTTTAGTTGGTTCTGTCCAGCTTATCCTGTCTATAGCTTGCTTCTAGGTGGTTGTTTGCATGTTGTCTTCTCCATTAGAATGGGAGCTCCTTGAAGGCAAGCAATGTCTTTTGCCTTTCTTTGGCATCCCCAGTCTCTAACACAGGGCCTGGCAGGATGAGGTAGATACTTCATCCATGCTTGCTGACTGACTGACTGACTGATAGCACCAACATTGCCCTTCTTGTCTGCATCCCCAAATGAACTTTCTTCTGCTCTTTTCTTTGTACTTTTAAAATGTTTCATTTGTGTATTTCTTATTCTTTCTTGGGCATCTCTATCACTATGTCCTCCTCCCTTCTCATAACTCCCCAAAGCCCTTCCTTGTAATTAATTAAGAAAAGGAAATCTACACTGTTGGCCTTGTCTGAGAATGTGGCTCATCCCGCCCTCCTAGCCTTCCACCTTTCTGCCAAGAGGAAGGAAGTCCATTTTGTCACCTGAACTTGCAACCAATCACTGCATTGGTCAAGGTTCTGAAATCTTTTCTTCTTCGTTTCTCCACAGTGAGTGATGCCTTAGGGCTGGGGGAGGGCTTGCTTTCCTACTTCTTCCAGGATTTGTGTGGGTTCTCTGAGCCTATCATCCCTCCATGTGGTAGAAGAGGTTTCAATGAGCTCCCAAGACCCCACAATGCATTGCCTAGTGGCCAGCTTCTAGGGAGGAGCTTCTCTGCCCTGATTCAGGTAGATTCATAATGAACGACAGTCCTGGCCCATTCCCAGAGCCCCTTCAGCTTGATAGTAAGGCCATCCTGAGGAGCCTCCAAGAACCCCATCACCAAGGGACATCCCATGTCACTGTGAGGCATCAGAGGAATATGGCCATTGAGGGCTAAGGATTACATTTCAGTCTAATTAAGAATTGGATAATGAGCAAAGCAGACCTTTCCGTCCCCTTCCAGCCTCCAAATCCCTAGGTGGGACTTAGATCCATGAAGGTTCACCCTGTCTTACCCAGACACAATCCCACCATGACACTAGCTGTTTTCATGACACGAATAACCTTCAGCCCTCTAGCAATTCTCTTTCTGACTCAACTCTGAGAATAGCAGTCAAGCCAACAGCACTATTCTTGGAAAGGACATGTCAGTCAATTGCCCTGTGACTCCTTTTGTCATCTGCTCTGATTTCATTTTCTAAAATCCTAGTCTCCCCCAGCCACTACTCTACTTCCCCACACTACTGTCAGAACTGTAAGCTTCTTGAAGGCAGAGACTGTCTGGCTTGTTGTATTTTTATCCTCACCATTTAGCACAGGGCCTGGCCTGTGAAAAATGGTTTTTCATTCATTTCTTCATAGAAGCTTCTATGATTGCTATGGAATGAGTCAAATTTGCATTCCTTAAAATGGAGGGCCCTGAGTAAAAGCACCAGTCACCCTCCTCATTTCATCTCTGACTAAACACACATCATGCTTCCAGAATTATCCTCATCAGATCCCTGAGGAACAGCAGCAGCAGCAGCATGCTGACAAGCAGTACAATGATAGAGCTAGCCTGAGTCTTATGGGGCAGCAGGGTGGCTTCAGTGGATAGGGCACCAGGCCTCAGGACAGGAGATCCTGGATTCAAACCTGGCCTCAGACACTTCCTAGATGTGTGACCCTAGGCAAGATACTTAGCCCAATTGCCTAGTTCTTGCTCTTCTGTCTTAGAGATGTTACTAGAACAGAAGGTAAAGGGTTTTTTTTTAAAGGTTCATGATCTATTTTTGACATATATTAGCTGTGTGACCCTGGGCAGGTCACCCAACCTTTTCAGTGCCCCAACCCCAGGCAATTCTCTATGACTAGCTCTGTTGATCTGCATTTGGGAAGGGAGTTTCCACACTAAATGTTCGACACACTCATGAAATCAAAAGTCTGGAACAGAAATAGATCGACTCCACCATCTTGGAGCATAGAATGGGCAACTCAAACCCAACTCCAAGTTATCTTCAAGAAGCATAGGAAAGAAGGGGCCCTTCAATAGCTGTGTTGCCTTGACACGCTATGTTCCTGGGGAGGAGGTTGTGTGTGGTTGAAAGAGTATGATTTCTGGTCCAGGCTATAGCATTTCTGCTCCTCAGAGGGTCCCCACCCTGGGGAGATACCGACAGGTCTCAAGTTCAGCTTTCTTCCATACTCCTGAAAGAATGCCTCACTGACACCTGGCTGCTTTCTGAGCCACAATTTCCTGAGCGGAGAGACAGCAAGGCACTGCAGAAGCCTTCTGTGCCTGAGAAGCTGGACTTAAGATTGTTTGTATTTATTATAAACTTAGTAACCATCTGTAACAAATATCCAAACACACAGATGAGAATAAAACAAGTTATTGTATATTGAAACCCTCAACTTCCCTAACTTGTTTACAGTTTTTAAAATGTGTATATTCAGAGAATGTAGAGCCAGGAGAACAAGATATACAATGCCTCTGATGATGGAAATGGAAACAAGCCTATGAGCCTGCTGGCCTCAGATTTATTGCATTCTAGAGGGCAGATAATGAAATAGAAGGAATTCCCTCTGTTCAGTAGAGATGTGGGGGATCTCCAGGGCCAAATGGAGTCAGGGAGTCTGGATATACATCCTGATTCTGCCACTTACTACTCTGGGGTTTCATATCATAGGCAGATAGGTGGAGGAATAAATGGGGAGCTGGGCTTTGACTCAGGAAGATCTGAGTTCAGATTCTTCCTTAGCCACTAAATTAGTAGTTCTGGGCAAAGACCTTAACCTCTCTCAACCTCAATTTTCTCATCTGTGAAATGTGGATAATTGCACCTACTCCCCAGGGTTGTTGTGAAAATCAAATGAGATAACCTATGTAACCTTAAAGTGCTATATAAATACTATTATAATTACAACGATATTTAAATGATACATATTATTGCTATCTAGAAAACAAGGGCATTGGACTAGATGCCCCTTCAAGTTCCTTCCAGATCTGAATCCCTTATTATCTTTATTCATTCTTTATATTAACTTCCTTAAAAATGACACCAATTCATGAAGCAGCTAAGTGGCTCATTTGATGGAGAGCCAGGCCTAGAAATGGGAGGCCCCGGGTTCAAATCTGACCTTGGACACCTCTTAGCTATGTGATCCTGAGCAAGTCATTTAACTTCCATTGCCCAGCCCTTACTGTTCTTTTGTCTTGGAACTGATATTTAATATTGATTCTAAGATGGAAGGTAAGGTTTAAGAAAAAAAAGAGATGAAAATGGGAGGGTAGTGGCTAAAATGTTGAGTATTTGGGAAGGAGTAGGTTGGAAGTAAATTATGGAGGGGCTTAAATTCCAAGATAAGGAGTTTCTACTCTGATTTGTTGAACGAGGGGCCATGGAAGGCCTTTAATAGGGGAGTAGTCTGGTTGTAGTGGAATGTTAGGAAGATTCTTTGGGGAGTGAGATGAATGATAGTTGGGAAGGGAAGCAGACCAGAGTTGGGAAGAGGTAATGAAGGCCTGAAGGTCAGATTACATGGCCAGAGATTCGCTGCTGGATAGGAGAGACACCACAGAAGGACCCTTAAGAGGTGTTGATGGTGGAGATCGAAGGGACTAGAGTCGATGGTCTGTGAGGGTCCACACATTTCTAGATCTAGGATACACCTATGATTCAGAGTTGACACATCAGGAGGAAGGTACTTTTCACCAAAAGAAGAGAATTTTAGTGGGAGATGCTGTACTGAAAACGGAATTCTAGACTGAGTGAGTTTGAAGTGAGGCACTTCAGACTGCATGGCAGGCTGTCATTAAAGACCTGGTAGAATGAGTGAATGATTTGCTTGGGTGACTCCTAGCCTGGGGATCCGATAGTGAAGATAACCAAAAGTGGACTGGTCAGGCCAGTCCAAGACAGACTGGTGAATTCCAACAGGAATTCTCCTATGGTGAGATCATTTCCAACTGCTCCCAAGGAGCAGCACAGAGGCCACTGGCTCCCTAGAACTAGGCTAGGCTCCAGAACCAGGGACTGAAGGCTGGGAGAAGTTATGCCTTCTGGTAATTGGAACTAGGATTTGGACAACCATAAGT
The DNA here is from genome assembly GCF_027887165.1 of Monodelphis domestica. Classification (NCBI taxonomy): domain Eukaryota; kingdom Metazoa; phylum Chordata; class Mammalia; order Didelphimorphia; family Didelphidae; genus Monodelphis; species Monodelphis domestica. Next base: position 99,154,926 of record NC_077231.1, read on the forward strand.
ATACAGGGTCACCTCCCTTGCCTCAATCAAGGAACCTGGTATTTCCTCATTAGGGAGAGGTTTAGGAGAGGAGAAAAACTTGACTCTGTGAATGGGGCCCACTAACCCATCATTATACTCTTGGTGCCAAGGATCTAACATAGTAGGTGCTTCTTAAATGCTTGCTGATCAATTATTTAATTAATAGAAGGCCCAGGAGACTGGAAGGAGATGAATACATTAAAATGCCCACCCAAATAAAAGAAGAAAACAGCTCCCACACCTCATTCCTTGGATGCAGGCTTGGGCCCCTAATGCTCCTCCTTTCTCCTCTACCTTCTTTCCCCTGTTTTTGATCAGTCAAGGCCAGCCGCACCTCTGGCTGGAGAGCTCAATGCTCTGCTCTATTTCATCAATGCATAAGGCACAGTGACCTCCTCCTCCTCCCTACAGATCATGACACTATGACTAGTTGTGGGCCCCCTGGCTTCCATGGTAGCTAGGATGATGATGCTTCTGAAGCAGGAGTGTTGGATAGGACAGGGGGACCAAACTAACACTGACTGAGGGGTTTCCTGTGTGACTGGAGAGATCACAGCCATTTTTCAGAGTTTGGGGTTCCAGTAAACAAAAAGGAACCAGCCAAAACATTGCCTGGAATCCCTGCTGGTCCAGCAGCATCCGGTCATACCAGCAACACCAGCAGATGGACCAAAACAATATTCTTTGGGTCAGATCCAGCCCAATCTATTCACATTAGGAGCTTCCTGTTGCTTGATGATCATGGAGGACTTTGAAGGTTCATTGGAAAGCTACGGAGCAAACATTGGGCTACAGGCTTCCTCTTTAGCAGAATAGATTGCTGGGGAGTCCCCCCTTCAGCAGGAAGAGGAAGACAGGAGAGAGATGGAGAAAGCAAGAGATAATAGAAAATGAAAGAGATAAGGGGAGAGAGACAGACACACACTGAGTGAGGCAGAGACAGAGAGACACATAGAGATAGAGAGATATGCAGGATGGATACACTTAGATCATTAACAACAGGTCCTCTGCCACCTTCAGAGACAAGGGAAAGAGTCTCTTAATAACTAAGATTCACATTTCTTTGGTGCTTTAAGATTTACAAAGTACTTTCCTCACAGTATCCCTGAGAAGGAGGTAGTGCAAGGATGATTATATCCATTTTACAAAGGAAGAAACTAAGAGTAGGAGAGGTTTCATATTTGAACAGCTGAATCAAACTTGGGTCTCTGTATTCCCATGTCTGAGCTCATCCTATCTGACCACACTGTCCTTTTAAGAAAGCTCTTCCCTTCCAGTAAGAGGGCATACTTTTGGCTAAACCCTGACAAGAGAAGGAAGACAGAGCATAAGTCCTGAATTTAGGAATCACTCTGAGACTCTCAGGAAGGGACTCTGTCTTAGTGTCCCTGCAAGTGCATGTTTCCAGCTTCCTTTAAGACTACACTCAAGTTACTTTGGATCCACAGCCTTTCCTGACTCCCTGAGCTATCTCTGTCCAAGCACTCCTACTCTATATGATGGAGATGTTCCCATTAGTCCCCATCAAGGATCCCAAGATGGAGGATATTCCTTGAGTATTTTGTCCTTTCACCAAACATTCCCCAACCTTCCTGCTTGGTTGAACAGTCTATTTCCTTTTATTTTATTTTATTTTTTTAAAAACCTCACCTTCCGTCTTAGAATCAATACTATGTATTGGTTCCAAAGCATGGACTAAGCCATGAGGGTTAAGTGACTTGCTCAGAGTCACAAAGCTAAGAAGTGTCTGAAGCTAGATTTGAACCCAAGACTTCCTCATCTCTAGGCTTGGCTCTTAATTCACTGAGCCACTTAGCTGCTCCCCAAACAGTCCTCTTCTGAATGAGATTTGGAATTCAATGTACCAAAATAGGCTCAGTTCCTTATGTGATCTTGGACCAGTCATTCTCCATCTCTGGGCGTTTCCTTTTCTAGCAAATGAGAAGGTTGGACTAATTGACCTTCGAGGTCCTTTCCTGTTTTAAATCCTATGTTGTCTTCCCCTGTGGCCACAGACATCCTCACATTCAGAGACTAAAACTCAGTAACTTTTGGAAATGGTTTGATGGTGGCTGGTCATTCAAAGCCTGAGGTCCTGCCAGAGTAAACAGATCTTAGATTTAGAACTGGAAGGAATCTGGTCCACCCCCTCCATCAAAACAACCTCATTAGCTTCTTTTCATCAGAACAATTTTAAAGCCAAATAACTTCCTTTTGTCCCCACAGAAGCAGGGGCTAAACAGAGAAAACAAATGTCTCTTCTAAGCTGTCCTCCCATCTGGATTCTAAAATGAGCCATAAAGGGACAGCTGGTTTCTACAATATCTTTAGGCATCATTCAGTCTAAGCCTCTCCTTCATATACAAAGAGTAAAGGCCAAAATGAAAACACGCCAGGACAGGGGCAGCTTTCAGGTGACTCAGCTCTAAATAGCTTGTCCTTTAGATGCAGTCCTTACTGACCAGCATCTGTGAACCTACTGTGCCCAAGCATTGATCTGTGACTCTGGGATTGATGTGGCAATCATTAACTGCCTTTGACCTAAAGTTTGCAATCTAGATCTAAGGGAGGCTGCTTTTTCTTGGTAGTTGTCTAATTGATAAGACACTATTTATTCCTTTACTCTGGTTCAATGTGTGCCCAAAGGGAGGTTACTTACTTACCAGAGGCAGTAAAGTGTGGAGGAAAGAGCACTCCATATGGGGTATGGGTAGGGCAGGAGACCTGGGTTTGAATGCTAGGGATGCAGTTTACTAGCTGTGTGGCCCTAGGCTAGTCTCTTGGAGCCTCAGTTTCCTCATCTGTAATGAAGGACTAACCCTTGCGCTATCTAAATTGTAGGATGTCTCTGAGTTAAGTTTCAGAGAAAAAAGGAGTTGTTTTATAATAAATTTTGTTTGCTGCTGTTGCCAAAGGGTCCCACTCCCTGAGTCAGGCTCAGACTATACAGATTGTACTTCTGGGGTACTGACCCCAACTCTCTTCTCCTTTTCCTATCTTGGGTCGGCACAGCATCCCAATAAACTGAACAGACCATCATAATCCAGTGTGGTTCTGGTAGCCAATGCATAGGTGAGGTGGACAAAATAGGATAATCTGAATAGAACCCTGGAGTTCTCTATTCCATGAGAAATTTAATAGCCAGAAACTCTCCCTTTTGCATCTTTTATTATACAGGTGGTAGTTTGGACCATGGGAGTCAGTTGTCAGCAGCACTCTCTGTTCTACGTTCTCTGCCCTCTTTTTTTTCCTCCCTTGTTTTTTAAAAAACCCTTACCTTTTGTCTTAGAATCAATACTGTAAATTGGTTCCAAGGCAGAAGAGTGATAAGGGCTAGGCAACTGAGGTTAAGTGACTTGTCCAGGGTCATAGTCAGGAATGGTCTGAGGTCAAATTTGAACCCAGAATCCCCCATCTCTGGGCCTGCCTGGCTCTCAATCTACTGAGCTATCTAACTGCCCTTCTCTTCTCTTATTTCTCAGGCCTACTTTAGCAACTCTAACCTCACCTATGGTTCTAAAGGTCAAAAGGTTTCCTGACCACATTCCAGTCCATTCCCTCCTGAATCTCTTCTCTTTTTTCCAATTTTTTTTTTCAATCAGCAAAAATCTGCCTTCTCTCTACTCCCTAACCCAATCGGAGAAAGAAGGAAAAACAAAATCCCTGTAAACAAACATGAATAGTCTAGCAAAATGAAGTCTGCCCTATGTCCAAATAAAATGTCTCAGACTGCAACCTCAGTCCCTCTCCTCTGTTATGTGGACATGGGGAGCGGGTTTCATGAGCAGACCTCTGGAACTGAGGTTGGTTATTGTACTGGTCAGAGAACCCAAGTCTGTTCAAAGTTGTTGTTACAAGGTTGTCATCATTGTATATACTGCTCTCCTGCTTCTGCTCACTTCACTCCCCATTACTTCATCAAAGGTTCTCAGGTTTCTTTGAAACTAGCCTGTTGTCATTTCCTGCCACACAACAGTATTCCATCATAATCCTATATGATAACCTGTTTGGTAATTTCCCAGTTTGGGGGCACCCTGTTTTTAATTCTTTGCCAGTGAAGAGGGCTGCTATTAATGTTTGCACATCATTTGTTTTGCTTGGGACTAACCTTCCCTTTATCTCCCCTCTTTATTCTCCTTCTCTCTGTTGAGTAAAATGTATTTCTGAACCCCACTGTGAATATTCTTCCCTCCTCTGACCAGTTCAGATGAGAATGAGGTTCAGGTGTCTCCTACAGCTGACACTCCTTTCTTTTTGAATGAGATAATTTCCTCTATTCTTTCCTCAGTGGAGTCCTCCTCTTTTCCATTTTCACTGAGATAGCTAGGCAGCACCATGGATGGAAAGCTGAGCCTGGAGTCTGGAAGGTCCAAATTCAAATTCTGCCTCAAAAACTTATTAACTTTGTCCCTGGGCAAATCACTTCACTTGGGTCTCAGTTTCCTCACAACTCTGAAATGAGGACTAAGAGCCCTTCCTATGGGGTTGTTGTGAGGACTGAATGGTATTTGTAAAGTACTTAGCACAATGTCTGACCCTGGGAGGTCCAGGGTTCAAATCTGACCTCAGACACTTCCCAGCTGTGTGACCCTGGGCAAGTCACTTGACCCCCATTGCCTAGCCCTTACCACTCTTCTGCCTTGGAACCAATACACAGTATTGATTCCAAGATGGAAGGTGTGGGTTTAAAAAAAAAAAGATCAAGACAACAAACACTCTCAAACTTTATAGCTAGTCTTCCATTTCCACAAGCGTGTGAAAGTTCTGAGGGGGATACTATGTTAAATGTATCCTTTTTCAATACTATGATTATTCAACCATGTTTTTTGTTTCTCTTGAGTGCGGGGCTTCTTTTCCACCTCATTCCATCATGCTACCTGTTTTATGCTGTTTTGCTAGTTCTGCTTGCAAACTGATATTCTTTCACTTCTGGAATATCACATTCAAAGCTCACTGCTCCTTCACAGTGGTGTTTGCTAAAACTAATCCTGACTGTGGGTTCTCAGAACTCTCAATTCTGTCTAGCTGCTTTGCAGTATTTTTCTTTGCCCTGGAAATTCTGGATTTTGGCTATAATGTTTCTCGTTCTTTTATGAAGCGACTAGTGGATTCTGTTTTACTCTATTCTTAACAGATCTGGGCAGTTTTCTTTCATGAATGGTTTCTAGGCTTTTTTTTTTTAATCATAACTTTTACACAGCCTAATGACATTTGAATAATCTCTTGATGGTTTCCAAGTTGGTGTTTTTGTCACGAGATATCTTGTTTTCTTCTATTTTTCCCCCTCAGATTTTGGACTAATATTTCTTGTTACTTTATGCAGACATTAGCTATTTGGTACATTCTAATTTTTGAGGAATTTGTTGCTTGGGCAAGGTTTTGCACCTTTTATGCCAAGCTATTAATTCCTTTTCCAACTCTTTCTTCCATAATTCTTCCCTGCCTTCCCCTACTACTCTCATTTCACATATAAAAACTTTTAAAAACTCATTTAATTCTTATATTCAAAGAATTCTAGTTGAACTTAAGCCCAAGTGATTTCTGAGGCTTTGTTCATAGACATTTTGGTGTCATTCTCTTCTTACTTTGTTTCTTGAGCACCTCCAGTCACCAAAATAAAAGTTTTTTATGTTGATTTTTTTGGGTATGCTCATTCTTTTAGCCTACTTCCCGACTTTACCTCTGGAATGAGAGTCTGAATGGGACCTTCTGCTTTCTTGGAATCCTAAATGTTCCACTTCAGGATCTTGGGAACAGCTGTTTTTTTAGATGTACAAGCTTTCAGTGATCTCAAAGTAGTTTGACTTCTGCCCTCTTATCTGAGCAATACAAGTTCCTGATCTGGGTTTAGGTCTGACCTATGGGCCTGGCCCATGTGGAGTTTCAGTTGCCTACTGTTGGACTCAGCAACCTGGAGAGCTCTGCTGGTTCAGAGGGACAGAACTATGGGCTCCTTTTTGAACTGGAATCCCTTGTGCCCTTTACTCTATAGACTTCAGACTAGATGCTAGAGCTGAAACCCAGCCCCTCCTTCATTATCTGTACAATACAGTTCCTGCTTGCTTCTCTACTTGCCAAACTTTCCACACTGTAGTTCTTCTCTAGCAGGTCCCATGACTGCCTTGGAACCTTAGAGCTAAGGTTTTGCAAGCAATTTAGGCCAGTCCCATTCCATGGTGTCTCTAACTTAGGCATATATAAGATATGGGTGCACAATTTAGTTGCATTTGTGGCACTACAGATAAAAGAAGTTTATAGGATTACAGATCAGGGAAGACCTTAGAGATTGAGGTCAATCCCCTCACTTTGCAGATGAGGAAACTGAGGCAGGCAGAGGTTAAGTGACCTACAGGTAGCATCTAAGCCAGGATTCAAACTCTAAGTCCAATACCTTACCTACTATGAACCACTGGAGACCCCACCATAGGCAACTAAAATGAAAACCACATGTAAATCAACCAAGGATTAACATTACCTAGGCTGACGGTGGTGAATCTATGACATATGTGCCAGAGGGGACACTCAGAGCCATTGCCCCAGCACAGTTTCCCAGAGTTCCTTACTAGAAAATCAGAGGGAGGAAGGGCCAGGCTGCTCCCTCTCCCTTTCCACATACATCTGAGGGCATTTCTCACATCACCCACCCCTCTAAAAGGTTCACTATCACCAAGATAGGCAATGTGGTGGTATGGGAAGCACTGTGCATTATAGGAATATCACTCACTACTCTGAAGACCTTGGGCAAGCCTATTCTTGGTCTAAGTCAGTGATATTCTGAAATGAAATGGTGTCTCATTTGCTTTGTAAATAAGCACTCATGAATTTCCATTAGTTATCAGAAGCTAGAAGCATAAGAGGGGAATGGAACCACAAGCCAATAAATACCAGAGCAGCCCAGGGTCCCAGAACTGGGAGAGAAGTCTCTAAACTTAACCTTGGGGGAAGCCTTTTTGAGAGCAAAAGCAAGGACTTTCAGAGCCAGAGATGTAAGGACATAAATAAGGGACCTGAAAAAGCCCATTCCTCCTGGAAGAACTAGGTTGGGTTCCTAGTGAATCTCACTGGAAGGGTGGATGGGGCTCATTTGAGAACTTCCCAAGGTGGGGTGGGGAGAAGGGATGGCAATCAACAAACTGAGAGGCCATCATCAGACAGTCCAGTTTTAATGCAAAGACTGGGGGTAGGGAAGGCAGCAAGAAGAGGTGGGTGTGTGCACTTGTTTGTAAACGCAGTAAGGAGCCAACCTGATAAGGAAATGAGACCAGAGTCCAGTCCTAGAGAATTAAAGTGATGGTCTCTAGAAGGATGGAAGGTATCTCTGCTGCTTAGCCCTGGGGTTTTATTTGATTTGTCCACAGTTAAACCTCCTGCTCATAAAACTGGAGGACTCCCATGCTAAGGTGAGGCAGGGCTTCAGGGCTCTTCCATTTAAAGAGCTTTCCAGAATTCCTCCCTTCCTCCCCAGGGCCAGTTCCTGCTCTCATACCCTTGAGGTCGTAAAGAAGAGGAGCAGGAGGAGGAGGAGGAGGGAAGTCTTTTGTAGATGGGGACTGTTACTGCTAGGGAATTTCAGGGTGCACCATGGGGTCTGTTCTTCAGAGCAGGAGGTAGAAGTGACTGGTAAAGTTCTCTTTATTACAGACCTACAAAAAATGAGAGAACCACATATATATGTCTATATATTACTTGTTCTCTCTTTTCTTTTACAAAACAGCATCAGAGGAGAAAATGTGGCAAGTAGGTCAGGCACAGGGTCACAGAACCTTTGTGGTAAAGCAAAGGGACTGGACGACAAGGACAAAGCTTTCACAGTCAAAACTGGGTGAGCCCACAGGTCTCTCTCCAAACTTCTCACAGTTGGGGCTTAGATTAGGCTGGGCTTGAAGGTGATGATGGGAGGAGAGGGGGGAGGGATCAAGCATGTGAAGAAGAAAACCACTCTAGCCCCCCTTACCCCCAGCAGCAGCTCCACTTCCCTAAGTACCAGTCCTCTGCAGTCAAGATAACTGGGAAATGCTTCGGGCTCCCAAGTTTGGAGATGAAGAACCTTTCCCCAGAAAGACACAGGCTGGGCCAATGCGGGCTAGATGAGGGGTGAGGAAGTGTGGAAAATACTAGAGTTCTTCTAGGAGGAGGGCCCGAGGGGAAATAAAGGCAGGTCTAGCTCAGCAGCCAATTAGCTTCTTGAGGAAAGCCTCCAGCTGGTCTTCATCCTTGATGCCCACAAACTTGTCCACCACGTCCCCATTCTTGATGGCTAGCACAGTTGGCACAGCAGAAACCTGGAAGGGGGAGGAGCAAGGGGGATAAGGGAGATGACATTATTTCTAAGCCAGAGAATGTCTGCCTATTCCTATTCTGGGGGACAGAGTTCTATGGGGCATTGAATCTGGAGTCCTCTTAAGACAGAGATGTTCATGGCCACCACCTTGAAAGTTGGAGCAAAGTAAGGTCCCTTCCTTTAAAGTACCACTGTGAAGCAGTAGTCATCAAAACAATCTGGTACTGGCTAAGACATAGAAGGGTGGATCAATGGAATAGAATAGGGGTATTTGACCTCAGCAATCTAGCATTTGATAAACCCAAAGATCCCAGCTTTTGGGATAAGAATTTACTACTTGACAAAAAGCACTAGGAAAATTTTGGAAAACAGTATGGCAAAAGTTAGCTTTAGATTAATATCTCACACCCTGTACCAAGATAAAGTCAAAATGGGTATATGATTTAAACATAAAGAGTGATATTATAAGTAAATTAGGGGAACATAGAATAGTTTTCCTGTCAGATCTATGGAGAAGGGAAGAATTCATGACCAAACAAGAGACAGAGAATGTTACAAGATGTAAAATGAATAATTTTTACTATATTAAATTAAGAAGGTTTTGTACAAACAAAACCATTGCAACCAAGCTTAGAAGGGAAACAACGAAATGGGAAAATTTTTTTCTAATAATTTTTTCTGATAAAGATCTCATTTCTCAAATATATAGAAAACTAAATCAAACTGATAAGAATCCAAGTCATTCCCCAATTGACAAATGGTCAAAGGATACGAATAAGCAGTTTTCAGATGAAGAAATCAAAAAATCATATGAAATCCCTCTTGATTAGAGAAATCCAGATTAAAACAACTCTTGAGGTACCACTTCAGACCTAGCAGATTGGCCAATATGACATTAAAGGAAAATGATGAATGTTAGAGGGGATGTGGCAAAATTGGGACACATGCATTTCTGGTGGAGTTGTGAATCGATCTGATAATTCTGGAGGGCAATTTGGAATTATGCATGAAGGACCATAAAAGAACAGATCTTTTACACAGCTAGGTCTGTATGCCAAAAAGATAAAAAATAATGGGAAAGAACCTATTTGTACAAAAATATTTATAGCTGCTCCTTTTGTGGTGGCAAAGAATTGGAAACTAAAGGAATGTCCCTCAACTGGAGAATGGCTGAACAAATTGTGGTATATGATGGTGATGGAATACTTTTGTGCTATAAGAATGATGAACAGGATAATTTCACAAAGAGCTGGAAAAACCTATGAACTGATACACAGTGAAATAAGCAAAACAAGGAGAATGTTATACACAGTATATCACTTTCAAAAATGAATACTATGGAAATACATTTTGCATGATAATGCCCCAGAATGAACTGTTTGTCAGCTCTGAAGGAGGGAAGGGAGAAGGGAGATAATATGGATCATACCATTTTGGAAAACTTATGTGGAAATTTATTAAAATAAAAAAATAAAAAAGGGCCACTGGGGTAAGAACATCCCAGAATTTTAGGGTTCCCCCAATGGAAAAATACTTTCCATTCAAGCTCCCAGTATTTACCCTTCCTCCAGAAAAACCACTTACTGACTCATCACCCAGTGGTTTGGCTGGAGGCATAGAAAAGATTAAAATAGCCACAGGAGGAGGGGAATAAAAAGAGAGAATGTAGACAGGGGGCTGAAGGACCCTGGTACAGTGATTGACTGAGTTTTCTTGTTGTTTTAGAGGCAGAAAGAAAAAGGCAATATGATGTGGGGTCAGATTTACAGCATGTTCAGCTCATCATTGTGAACCAAAATAGACACCAATATTTGAAGTTGACTGAGGAATCTGTGTAAAAGTCTTCCCCACTTCTGAATGATATAAAAAGGAAGGTTCAGCTATGCTACTTTGGAATGAGGAAAGGCAATATAAAGATTATTTGGAAAAAGAGGCCGAGATTGCATTGGCAAGTTTTTTGTTTGTTTGTTTGTAACCCTTATCTTCCACCTTGGAATCAATACTGTGTATTGGTTCCAAGGCAGCAGAGTGCTAAGGGCTAGGCAATGGGGGTCAAGTGACTTGACCAGCTAGGAAGTGTCTGAGGCCACATTTGAACCTAGGACCTCCCGTCTCTAGGCCTGACTCTCAATCCACTGAGCTCCCCAGCTCCCCCCTGGCAAGGTTTTAATGAAGATGATCCCCCTTATAACATACAGTAGCCTCTGTGGTATTGTGATCCCAAGCACTCCATCAAAAGGATGGAACCTGGGTCTGCAGTCTGGCTTGGCCACTAGCTACATGATTCTGTGCAAGTCCTTGCATTTTCCTGAGGCTCAGCTGACTCATCTGTAAAATGAGGATAATTTTAATCACTCGCTTACCACATAAGTGGTTATGAAGATCCAGTGAAATAATGCCTATAAAGCTCGTTGTTAACAGTGAAGTGCTATATATTCACAAGTTATTATTATTCACAGTCATAAACTAGTCATAAGAGACAAACACTGCCTTCTGAGAGCCTGTATGTTGATAGCACCAAAAGGACAACATAAACACCAATTCCACCCCCCCCCCCCTCATCCCATTGTATGTGGTGGTTCAAAGTAAGCCACTTAGTTTGGTCTTTTTTACAGAAACTTCTCAGAAGTTCTATATTCAATGGAACACTGACCTTCAAAATCAGTTGCCAGACCAATGTGCCCCTTGGGCAATCAGGCTGGCAAAGAAGCCCATGGACTCTAGTTTGCAGTCCTATTCTTAGCCGCATAAGATAAAGTACAAAGGAAAGCAATGATTATGAACTCTATCAAAATCTTTTAAAAACAGGTCATGACCATCTATGAGCTGCTTAAGGACAGGGACTTGTGGATTTTATTTTAATTTTTTTAAACCTCACTTTCTATCTCGGAATCAATATGGTGTATTGGTTCTAAGGCATTAGAGTGGTAAGGGCTAGTCAGTGGGAGTTAAATGACTTGCCCAGGGCCACATAGCTAGGAAGTATCTGAGATTAGATTTGAACCCAAGACTTCTCTGTCTTTAAGCCTGGATCTCAATCCACTGAGCCACCCAGTTGTCTCCTGGACTTTATCTTTGTATACTCAAGTGCCTCTCATATGTTGGGCATTTTAACATTTGCTGAATGAATGAAAAACAGTTAACTGTGGAGAGGCTCTGTGATCATTTCATTAAGGCTGTCATAACTCCTGAACTCCTCCATGGCAGCTGAAATCAAAATCAGTCTCATTTCAATCACCTCTCTTTTGTGAGCCAATCCCGCAACTATCCAGTTAGATTCCCACTTTCCCTACCAAACCTGGCTCTGTATCTCTCTGGCAACTCTCTAAATCTCTACCCCAAAGGAAGAGAGCAGAACCCACTCAGGGGATTCCAAAGAATGCATTCCATGCTTCAAAGGCATGTTCCTTTCAGAGGGGCCTTAGAAATTATCTTGGTCAGCCAGAGGAGTCCCCAAACTGTACTGAGCAATGGTAACTGCTGGGATAAAGGAAGAGACTCATTTCTATGCCTACATCCTGGCACATGTATTCAACATCATCCCAATATCACTATGATTTCTCCAGTTTCATCAAAAACCACAGTACAGGTGATGTTTAGGGAGCAATGCTTTCAGACTATTCTTGCTCACTAAAGGCCACCAAAGCCCCAAGATATGTCTGTGAGGTCCCTGAAAGGCAGACTATGGCCTGACTGCTGGGGTACAAAGACTTCCTGAGAAGTGATTCCTCCTCCATGGCTAATCCCACTCCTCTCACATGAACTGAAAGCAGCTAAGACTGGCCAAGCCTCACCCAAGGGAGGAGCAATGAGGGAGCACAAAGGACACTGGAGACCTCTGCAACAAGAAGGCTAAGACTGGCATTGGCAAGCCTTGGCTGTCTGGTGGCCCTCTTCGCCCCCGCCACTTTGCTGTTTCCATTCTAGGTTTCTTGTAACTCTCCCAGGCACATGATTGAGTGGGTGGGCACTGGGAGTGCCAAGAGGGCCACACATGCCCCACCCCTCTTTCCTGTACAACCAATGACCAAAAAAGGCTGCAGATGCTGGCCAAGGGAGGTGTGGGGATGTGTGCCCTAGGCTGGGTGTTCAATGGGCCCAGCCTCGCTCAGCTGCTCTTTGGTGCCCTCTAGCGGCAGTCGGAGACAGCCAACCCCCTTGTCAAGGGGATTACTGCTCAGGGATAGGATGGAAGAGAGCCTCTTTCAATTAGATTATTCAGTGACTTACATGCAAACTCAGGAGGATTCCAGCCACCTTCAGGTTATCCAGAGGATGGCTGCCCGATCTGGATAGGGCAGGATGAGGAGATAGGACAAGGATGCCAGTGCTGGCCCTACCACTGGTGCCATCTATGACCCCCTTTGCCTCTTTCTGGGGCTTTGAGCGAGTAGGTACTAAGATTGTGTGGATCACCTGGAGACTCCTTAGTACCATCTCCCTCCTTGTACATCTAGGGAAACTGAGGCCTCATTTATCCAAGGCCCCAGAGCTAGTAACTAACAGAGGTGGGATTCAAATTGTGGTCCTCCAGGCTCCTGGAGAATTCTTTCTACCTCTGGTACTTTAAGTTCTAAGGGCCTTCCTGCTCTAAGATCATGTGATGTGAATCCAGAGCTTGAGTAGGCCATTTCCATGCTCATTGGGGCCTAAAGGAAAAACCAACTAAATACAAATCAAACATTTTGCCCTGCCACTTGGGTGGGAAAGCTATGGACAGAACACCACATGGGGAGGATCTGCAGGTCCCCTTCCAACCGATAAGGGTTTGATCAACTGCAGAAGAGAGGAGGCTGCAAGATTTGGAGGGAGAAGACAGGAGTTGGATCTCACACCTTCTGTTGGCTTATGGAGACCCTGGCCCAGTTAATAATCTGCCCGAGACTTGGTTTTCTTATCCAAACAATCAGGACCATTTTAGACTGCCTAGTCAGAGCTGATGTCCACCACATGATGATGTATTTGCACTATAAACTACAAAAGGATGACACTTCAGTCATGATTCCTATCCATTTAGCCCTTACTGAGGCTCTCCTTCCTCTAGGTTCACAGGGATAGATTGAGCCCTCCAGCCAGACCACCAGGAATCCAGGGTGTAGAGCTCCGTTTTCAGTCCTGGCCCCCTAAACCTCCTGCCCTTGAACAGACCCAAGTTCAGAGAGGAAAAAGCAAAAAGAATCACAAATGCATAGAGGGGTGGCCCTGGCAGTCTAAGATCAAGCTGGAATCCTTGCTGAGCAAAGAGTGGGACCTGGTATACCAAGAAATCTCCCTTCATCAGATGAAGTCAACACCAACAGTTCTTGGGAAACTATGGCAATGAGAAAAGGCTGAGCTAGGGTTCTAGTTCCCTAAAATCACTTCCATTCACTCCCCCCCTTCCCCCAATCCTCACTTTCTGTCCTAGTGACAATTCTAGGATAGAAGGGCTAGACAAACAGGGTTAAGTAACTTGCTCAGGATAATCCAGCTAAGAAGTATCTGAGGTCATATTTGAACCCAGGTCCTCACAACTTTAGGCCCGACTCTCTATCCACTGGGAAGGGAAGACCTGGTAACTGGGAACACCTCTCTGAGGTCTTATTTATTTATTTATTTATTTAAAGTTTATTTATCTAATTTATAATACCCCCACCCCCATGAATCATGTTCTTTCCCTCCCCTCCTCCCACAGCCAATGTGCAATTCCACTGGGTTTTACATGTGTCCTTGATCCAGACCTATTTCCATGTTGCTGATGTTTGCACTAGGGTGATCATTTAGAGTCTATCCCCAATCATATCCCCCTTGACCCATATATTCAAGCAGTTGTTTTTCTTCTGTGTTTCTGCTCCCACAGTTCTTCCTCTGAATGTAGATAGTGTTCTTTCTCGTAAGTCTTTGGGGTCTTTTTAAAAGGCCTTTCAGAAGGCAGCAAGTTAACTCAATGGATAGAGCCAGGCACGGAGACAGGAAGACTTAGGTTCAAATCTGGCCTCAGATACTTTTTAGTTGGGTGACCCTGGGCAAGTCTCTTAACCTCTATTGCCTAACCCCTACTGCTCTTCTGCCTTGGAACACAGTATTGAGCCCAAGATGGAAGGTAGGGGGTTTTAAGAAGGAAAAAAAGGCCTTTCAAAGAGAAGCTCCAGCTACATGACAACAGCCTGCCTAGGATTTCCCCAGGGAGAACACTGTGACCTGCAGGCTTAGGGTCTGCTGTGGGCAAGGGGCAAAGGAGCCCCCTTCAATACCTGCAAATCAGGATCATGAGAGCTCACATTCCACAGGAGATGGAGGGATCAGAGAAAAAGAGGCATCATGGTTTAATGGAAAGAGTAATGGCTTCTGAGGAGTGAGGGAAACCTGGCACTGAAGCTTTGTCCTTTGTCTACCTGAGGTCTCAAGTTTCTTCTTCTGTAAAATGGGGCTAACCCACCCTTGTGCTATTGCCATCCCAAGACTGTAAAAACAGATCTGTTTGTGACTCTTTAGAGGCTTGGTGAGAGTAAGCTTCAGCTATATTTGTCTTCACCAGGGAGGAGAACCTGTATCTCCAATAGCAATACAAAGTTTGGAAAAAGCTGTGACAATAGTGGCAAACAGGGCAAGTTGGCCTAGTGAGGAGAGGGTTAGGAAGGCCTGTCTCAATTGACTGGCTGGGGGGCCAAGGCAGCCTCAGATACTTAGACAAGCTGCTGACACACTGCATTGGATGGGACTATGTACCCTGAGGAGGGCTCCCTAATCTGATAGCACAAGTCCTGAATACACACAAAAAGGGGATCTACGATGAGAAAACAGGTCTGGGCTCTGGAGCAACCCTTCAAAGCTTCTCTAAGCAGCTAATCTATGTCAAGCAAGAGGAAGGATTTGAATAGCTCAAGAGTATTAAAGGCAAGGAGAAGATTGGGGAAAGATCAAGAACCTAATTCCACCCTCTATCCCCTGCTCTCTCTGCCCCAATTTGAACTGGCCAACAGCCACAAAAAAGTCTTGGTGGGTTGGGAAAGGTGATTTCACCAACTCCAAAACCCAAGTAGGTGGGCAAAGGGCAAAAGGCAGGACAATAGAATAAAGAAAAATTTTTGCATTACCCACAGAAAACCTGAGAAAGGAACTGGTTCTGGAAGTAAAAAACACTTGAGGGATGTGGGCTTTGTATAGTCAGGACAGCCTGGAGCCTGGGGGGCATGCTGAGACACAAGGCAAAGAATGTACACACATTCCAAAGCTCTGAGGGGGTCTCTCTCTCTCCCCTACTACTCCCAGGGGAATCTGCTGAGGATTGTGAAATCTGACATTGGGCAGCTGGCCAGGGGTACATCAATTGTGGGGGAAGGGGAGTAGGCTCTGGCCACAGACAACAAATGAATGTTTCTGAGGTGGGAGGCTTTCCCTGAGGATATGGGGATAGGAGGTATGCAGGAGAGTTTGAAGAAATCCATTTAAATCCCAGAAGTTGTAGAACTCTGTTTAACATGCCAATCATGCACCTGGAATCAGACTGGTTCAGTGTGGCTTCAGAGGGCAAAAGTAGGCACAATAGGCACAGTTAGGAGAGGCAAATCATAGTTCTATTGAAAGAAATCTCTTGACTGGAGCTAAACTAAAGGCTAAGAGGTTTCTGTGGATCAGAGTGAGTTCCCCTTCATAAGAGTATGAAGAAGCTGGGGTGATCAACCATCAGAGATGATGCAATGGGTTGAGTCAGTTTTGAAGTCAGGAAGACCTTGGGCAAGCCACTTATCCTCTAAATTCCACTGCTCTCTAAAACTGTCAGTCTCAGAGAAGGGGCCAGCCTTTATGGGGAGGGGATATTTCACTCAATCACAGGCCTAGTTTCTATCCTGAGTCCTTTCAATGCCAAACTTATCTGATTTTATAAAGCTTTGAGTTTACAAAGAAAAGTGTAGCTCCCCCAGGACTCTGGCTTCCAACCCCAGACCAGAGGGGATTGGTGAACTCTCTGCTAGAATAGGTACATTCTAACCCTTCCAAGGAATCCTTGAAACATCTCAGAAGGCAAAGATCCTAGGAGCAGGACACATCGCAGCATCCCAGATTGAGGGCTTTTGGAGAGCCCAAGGGCCATTTCATCTACTTTCCTCATTCTTCTAAAAGGTCTGGAAAAGGCTGGCACAGGTTAAGAGTCCTGCTACCAGTGAGTGCCAGGAGGTGGCCTTGATGCCTAAAACAAGAACATCTGGAATATCAAAGACTCCACCTAGTGTTTCTGTGCATGAAGCCCTCTGCCCACAGCAGGGATGTGTGGGGAAAAGGATGAAGATATTGACTACCCAACCCTATGAAGTACTTCAGGGAAGCAGGAGGGTCCCAGGGTCCCAGGGCTCTGTATGTCTGGATTCTAGGGCCACTGCCAACATTCCTGTTCCATACCTCATACTCAATGGCGAGGTCTGTGTTGTCATCAATGTCCACCTTGGCCATCAGCACCTTCCCCTCCTGCTTTGCCACCATTTTCTCTAACCGGGGGCCCAAGATCTTGCAGGGGCCACACCACCTCAAGAAGGGGAGGAAAGGAAGCATCTCTGTCAGACAGGGCTTGTCTCATTCCTCTGCTCCCTGTTGCTACAAGGGAGGGTTCTGCAGGGAGCAGGGACAGGCAAGCTCATTAAGATATAATATGGATGAATAATGAAAAATTATTCATAAAACTTTTTTAAAAGAGGCATCGAAAATGAGATAAGAAAAATTAACAGTTCAAATCTCAGCTTCAAAGAATTCTCAGTGCATCTCCATTTAAATACATCTTTGTCATAAAAGAATGCTTGTCTTCTTGGGAAGCTCCATCAAAGCTGTGAGTCCTGGTTGAGTATTACCAGGAAAGGTACCTGGGCTGAATGTCAAGGGAACAACACAGCCTCTGAGCACTGATAGTGAATGGCAGGGCTCATAAAGAGGTGGCTTCCCCTTCCTGTTTACCTCAAATTATTTTTGAGAGCCTGGCTTCTGTCAGTGATCCAAGGCAGCACAGGACGCATAAAAAGGAAGAGATGATGTTGTCTTTAGTGGGCAGCCAGGTAGCACAGTGGAGAGAGTACCAGGCCTAGAGTCAGGAAGACCCATTTTCCTGAGTTCAAATCCAACCTCAGCCATGTACTAGCTGTGTAACTCTGGGCAAGTCATTTAACACTGTTTTCCTCAGTTTCCTCATCTGGAAAATAAACTAGAGAAGGAAATGGCAAACCACTTCAGTATCTCTGCCAAGAAAACCCCAAAAGGGACTCCCAAGAGTTAGTTAGCACAACAAAAGCTGTTGTCCTTGAACTTTAAACTTCTCATCCCTGGAAAGTGTCTCCAGGCAGCAGAGGAGGAGGGCTTGGGGGCAAAGTCCTATTATCCAATGCAAGTCTCTGCTTTAGAGGGATTGTTTATCTACAGCTCCAGGTGGAACCCCAGCCAATATATTTGTGCAAACCCCTGCCCAGATCACTAGGAAGTTATCAAATCCCTCTTATTCAAATAACCCTCCCCAACCAACACAGGAAATATGATTTCCTTTAACAAACGAGGAAAATGAGGCAAGAGGACAAATGGCTTGCTCAAGGCCACAGAGCCAGAGAACAAAACAAAATGAGAACAACCCAAGTGTTTATCAGAGATGAAGAACTCTCTTTCTAAATTGAATGTGCCTCTCACACCTAGCCTTACAAAGAGGGGTTTAATGAATTAATGAATTCTCTCTAGTTGACTGTAGTCAGGCCAATTAACATGGGCCCCAAAGCCCAGAAAGAAATCAATCAGGTGTGGGTGCTTTAACTTAAAAAATCAAAAACAAACATGTGACCAACATCTTGCCATGGGCATTTCCATTTATGGTCAAACCACTGGGAAGGCTTAATAAATTTTTATAGGTCTTCTCCAGTTTTGGAGAGGGACAACTAAAAAGTATGAAGGGCTT
Source organism: Monodelphis domestica (assembly GCF_027887165.1). NCBI lineage: Eukaryota > Metazoa > Chordata > Mammalia > Didelphimorphia > Didelphidae > Monodelphis > Monodelphis domestica. Next base: position 99,173,132 of record NC_077231.1, read on the forward strand.
ACAGGTAAGGTCATTAAAATGGTCAGAAATCCAGGAGAGGCCAAATACTGCCCTCTAATGGTACATTAGATACCTCCCCCTTTTTTAAAACCATATTCATTCACAGTATAATTTTTAATAATACTCCATAGGTGGGGGCCCTGGAAACATAAGAAAATTCATTGGAAAATGAATATAGCTCTTGTAAGAACTCTTTCTGGGCCTCTGTCCATTTTATGTTTTTATTTGAAGTATTGGAAGTGGGTGTTTTAATTTCAATGTCTTCTGAATTTGAACCCTGATCTGTATTTCTAAAGTAGCTATTTATGGTTAGGTTCTTTCTATTTCATTTATTCATTTTTAAAATTTTTAGCAGCTTATTTGTTAACGTAAGAAAAAAGTGATCTAGGACTTTAAAAAATCCCTACCCTCTGCCTATGCCCAATACTCACTGTGCATGGAAATCCACAACGACTGGTGTCTGGCTGTTGACAACTCTGTCCTGAAAGTCAGGCCCATCCTGGACATTAAATGTAACCTTACAGACCCTGCTGGTAAAAAATGTCCGGGCCAAACTGGGTACAATAGCTGGTCTGCCAGGGTTGCCCTGGGCTAGAACCTCAGGAGAAAGAGGTGCCCAATGACACTGAGGGAACTTCCTGGAGAAGAGAGAGGCCACAAATCTCCTGAGGACCATACGCTGAGCCATCTACAAGGGAAAAAAAAGAGAGGACGAGGACATGTGAAGATGGTCAACAAAGGCAAAAACAAGGCTTCTAAGACCAATAAAGTTAACAAGGAGGAATTCCTCTGGATTTCAAGAAAGAGGATGACCGAAGAGGAAAAAGGGGATATGGGACCAGAGAGAAAGGAATTAAAGGAAGAACAGTAGAAAGAAGGAAAAATGAGTCTCTCAGTAGAGCTGATGGATAATGGGAAGAGTGAAATCAGAAGGCAAAGGAACAGATAGAAGATAGAGGTCTCACATCTAAAATATATAGAGAACTATCAAATATATAAGAATTTGAGCCATTCTCCAATTGGGAAATGTTTGAAAGATATGAAAAGGCTGTTTTTGGATGAAGAAATAAAAGTTTTATGTAACTACATGAAAAAATGGTCTAAATCATTATTGATTTAGAGAAATGCAAATCAAAACAAATCTGAGATATCTCAACAGATCAGATTGGCTAAAATGATAAATGTCAGGGATGTGGAAAATGGGAGCACTGATACTCTGTTGGTGGAATTGTGAACTGATACAACCATTCTGGAGAGTAATTTGGAAGGAATTATGCTCAAAGAGTTATACAACTGTGTATACCTTTTAAAAAATGTATTTTTTTTTCCAGTTATACGTAGAAACAATTTTTGACAATTGTTTTTTGACATTCTAAGATTCAGGTTTTCTTCCTACTTCCCTGATGTGGTAAATAGTCTAATACAGGTTATACCAATGCTTTTATAAAATAGATATTTTTACATTGCTCATACATATAATAAAAACTCATGAAGGAAATAAGTGGAAGATGGCATGCTTTGATCTGCCCTCAGATGCAACAGTTCCTTCTTTGGCTGTGGATAGCATTTTTCATTGTGTATGCTTTTTGATCCAGGAATACTACTATTAGGTTTATTTCCTAAGGTGTCCAAGGATAATAGAAAAGAAACTGTATGTTCTAAAATATTTATAGCAGATTTCTTTGTGGTGACAACCAGAAATTGAGGGGATGCCTATCAAATGAGGAATGGCTAAACAAGTTGTGGTGTTGTAATGGAATACTACTGTGCTGAGGGAATATTGAACAGGTTAATTTTGGAAAAACATGAAAAGATTTGCATGAAATAATGAAGAGTGAAATGAGCAGAACTAAGAGAACATAAAATAAAGCACCAAAAATATTACTTGAATAATGACATGTGTATGTCCACCTCCAGAGAAAGAACTGATAAACAGAAATCAGTAAGACATAGTTAAAAATAATTTTTTAAAGACAGTTTTATATATGCATATATCTTTTTGTCAAATGAGGAGAAAGGAGTGAAGGAGGGTGGGCTAAGTGGGTTTTAAATGTAACAAATAAATACATTAAAAAAAGACAAAAGACAAAAGAAAACAAGGTGTGAGGAGGCATGAAGAATCAGGAGGGAGGTGTTGTCTGGCTCAACTGTGATATGAGGAAAAGATTTCTAAGGTCTCTTCCAGCTCTAAAGTTTATCTGGCATGAGAAGGACATCTCAACTCCTCAAATTCGGAGATTCAGTTTAGGTGGCTACTATGTGTCAGCTCCACTCCCCAGAGTAAAAAAAGAGCCAGCAGCTTCCTTTGGGGGATTTAATCCAGTAGGATGACGCCAGAGTAAATAGAAAAAAGGCAGATACTCTATTTGGACAAAAAAAGAAATCCAAACAGAGCTCTAGGACAATGTGAGGAGACCCTGGAATGCCAGGACTGGAAGGGGCCTGAAGAGGTCATGTGGTCTAGCCTCCTTTTTTTGCAGCCAAAGAAACTAAAGGCCAGATGGGGAAATATTCTGACCAAGGTTGGATAATCAGTTATGAACAAGTATTTATTAAGCATTTCCTGTGAGCTAGACCCTACTAAGAAATAAGGGTAGGCTCCAGGAATTGATGCAGAATGAGAACACTGTACACAGAGACTGATACACTGTGGCATAATCAAATGTAATGGACTTCTCTACTAGCAGCAATGCAATGATCCAGGACAATTTTGAGGGACTTAGGGGAAAGATGCTATCCACATCCAGAGGAAGAATTGTGGGAACAGAAATGCAGAAGAAAAACAACTGCAGGATCACATGGGCTGATGGGGATATGATTGGGGATGTAGACTCTAAACATCATGCTAGTGCAAATATCAATAATATGGAAATGTTTTGATCAATGAGACACATAAAACCCAGTGGAATTGCTCATTGGCTCTGGGAGGGAGGGAAGGAAAGAACATGAAACATGTAGTCATGGAAAAATATTTTAAATTAATTAATTAAATAAATACATTTTTTAAAAAAGGAATAAGGGTAGGAAGAACCATAGGGAATTTACATTCTAAAAAGGGATACAAGTAACAGAAGAACACACAGAGAACATGTAAAGTTTATAAACACATACGTATATAAAGAAATTAAATTTGAAGTAGCTTGGGAAGGAGGGCTCTTGTAGCTGGTGGAAGCAAGAAAGTCTTCATGCCTGACAGTGAGCTCATGAGATGGAGAGTGGAGAAGGAAGGGTATTCCAGGCAGATCTATGTAAAGGGATGGAGGGACGAGATGGTTGTGACATGCAGAGAGGCTAGGAAATAGGGGGTTAAGTGACTTGCCCAGTGTCACCCAACTAGGAAGTGTCTGAGACTGAATTTGAACCCCAGACCTTCTGTCTCTGGGCCTGATTCTCAATCCACTGAACCACCCAGCTGTCCCCTTCCCAGGTACAATTTGAAAGCTAAAGGGTTTATGTTTTATCTCAAGAGGAAATAAGAAATCACTAAAGTGGCTGAGTAGAGGAGTCACAGTCAGATTTATGCCTAAGACAAATGACTTTGGTAGCAGCATTTAGAAGTAAAGCCTCAAGGAAGAGAGATAGTTCAGAGGCTGTTGCAATAATATTGGCCAGAGGTGAAGGTGGTCTGTCTCTTAAGATAGTAGCTATGTGAGAGGGGAGAAGGGGTCCAATGGGAGGGAGGTTTTGGAGGTTAAAATGGAGAGATCTGGCATGCAGTCATCCAGGTTGTATAGGAGATTCAAATCCAGATCTTCTGATTCCAACACAATGGTACTTTCCCCTACACCTGACCATTTAGTAAGAGAGCTGAAGAATCTGGCATAAGGAAAAGAGAACTTGAGGGAAACAAAGGACAGAATGCTGGCTCTTCCTCCAGGGACAAATTAATTATGGAAATTGGGGGCAGAATGCTGAGGGTTAGATTCCATCAGATTATCTCTTAGGTCCCTCACCTCTGCATCTACAAAGACAACCGTACATAGCAGGTGTTCATTTTCATAACTATTTCAATTTAGCTGGTTTCCTTTGTAATCCTATGTAATTAAAAAAAAAAATCCTTACCTTCTGTCTTAGAATCCATACTGTGTGCTGAGCAGTAAGGACTAGGCAATGAAGGATTAAGGTCACACAACTGGGAAATGTATGTGGCCGAATTTGAACCTAGGACCTCTATCTCCCAGGTCTGGTCGGTATCCACTGAGCCACCTAGCTGTCCCTCAATCCTATGTATTTAAAACAACACAATTTTGAAAAGAGGTATATAGGCTGACTGACTACCTGAAGAGTACAGCACAAAAAAGAGTTAAGAACCCCTGTTGAGAATCAAATGAGATAACAAGTAAAGGTCTTGTCAAGTACTATATAAATGCAAATTATTATTACAGGATTTTAAATTAGAAGACATTTTAGACTCCAACTCTTTCATTTTACAGACGTGGAGATTGAAGTCCAAAGAGACATGACCTAGCCAAGAGGACATCGGGAATCATTTACGAATTATCTACTACATGAAAAGCTCCATACTAGGCACTGGGGATACAAACCGCAAAGATGAGACAGTCTCTACCCTCAAGGAGCTTACATTTTGCCAGGGAGGGAGAGACATGGTCAAGAGGCAGGAAATTTGAAGAGGGAGAGAACCCTGTGGTGATGGAGGCTAGGAAAGACTTCTCTTAAGAAGAGGGCATCTGACCTGGGAACCGAAGGAAGCCAAGGATTCTAAAAGGCAGAGGTGAGGAAGGGAGGTGAGAGACTAGCAGTTTGGCTGCAATCGTAGGGCATGAAAAAGGGGGATGTGCCTCTAAGTTTAGAAGCTCCTAGAGGGCAGGGGCTGTTTTGTAAATAATAAATGTTCCTGGATTGATCAATAGATCTCCCGCCCTCATCCCCAGCTCACAGCAGAGCGCGCGGCACGTGGAGGAGGCAGAATCAATGCTTGTTGCTAACTGGGGAATGCAAGTATGGACTAGACCAGGCAGAGCCTTGAATGCCGAGCTTAGGAATTTGCCTTTAAACCTAGAGAAGTGGGAAGCCGCGGCAGACACGTGAGCGGGAGAGTGACCAACCGGAGGGATCAGAAGTGGGGGGTGGGGAGGGGGCCCGCCAGGGCGGACAGACCCGAGAGGAAGCTGGACGCCGCCCTCTGCCCCCACCCCCCCAAGGATTCCCCACGCGCCTCCTACCTCCTGCGGCGCGAGCGCGGCCACGAGACCGAACGAGCGAGCAGCAAGCGGCTAGCAGCGAGCGGAGAGCAGAGGCACCTAGGCCGCCCTGCCCTCTTCTCTCCCGCAGCCTCCGCCCCCTCCTACCCGGCACGGCTTGGCCCTGCCCGCCCGTCAAGGGCACGGCTTGCGTCACTTCCGCTTCAGAGGCTGAATCACGTAATTTCCGGCAGCCGCCCGTGAGCTTTGCTTTCATCTTTCCCCGGAGACGGAAGAGGACGGGAGGAGAGAGGAGGGGAAGGGCGGGGAAAGGGCGACGTGAGCGGAGCGGGAGGGGTCCGTCGATACATGCGCACGCTCCAGGAAGTCGTGCTCACCGTTAGGGCCGGAAGTGGGCGGAGCAAGCGGCCGCGGGTACGTTAACGCCCACTGGTTCCTCCCTGTTTCCCCCCGGAGCTCATTCTGGGTGACCTGTTGCGTACTTGCCTCAGTCTCCCCAGTTGTAACATTAAGGGGTAGAGCTGGGAGAGAGTCCCGGGCCTCAGGGCTCCGTCCCCCGGAGCAGGCTGGACAATCTTGGGGAGTTGAGCCTCCCAAGCCTCAGTTTCCCCATCTGCAAAATGGGAGGGTTGGCTTCTTGCAGCCCAGAAACTTTTCCGGCGGTGCCTTAAGAATCCCGGGAGAGGGGGCAGCTGGGTAGCTCAATGGATTGAGAGCCAGGCCTAGAGATGGGAGGTCCTAGGTTCAAATCTAGCCTCAGACACTTCCCAGCTGTATGACGTAACCCCCATTGCCTAGTCCTTGCCACTCTTCTGCCTTACAATACACAGCATTGAATCCAAGATTGAAGGTCCGGGTTTAAAAAGGAAAAAAAAAAGAATCCTTAGAGAACCTGCAGTTCCTAAAGGGGAGTCAGCCCCTGTCAATTAATATCCTTGGAAATGACAAACTAGTATCTTTACCAAGAAAACCTCAAGATTGAGCAATAACAGAATCTCCTCTCTGAGCCTCTGCCCAGGCTGTCTCCCCTCTCAGGAATGCTCTTTGCCTCTTAGAATCCCATGCCTCCTTTTGGCTCAGATCCCACCTTCTGCAGGTGGACTTTCTTGATATTTTCAGATGGCCAGTGCAGACTTTTCATCCTGCGGGCTGTGACCTTATTTTTATTTATTTTTTGGTATATATTTTAAATACAATTAATTACAATTCTAGGCATTTTATCCTTTTGGAACTATTATTTTAACATCAAATTGTTAAAAGGGTCCCTGATATAAGAAAGGAGGAAGAGAACAAACAAGTGCCCACTATGTGCGGGACACTTAATGAATATCAACTTGTGTGATCCTCACAACTTTGAAGTAGGGGCTACCATGATCTTGTACAGTTGAAGAAATTGAGACAAATTAAATTGCTTGCTCAAGGTCTCACTGCTACTAATTGTCTAAGGCCAGATTTGAATTCAGATACCTAACACACCATCCACTGAGCACCTAGCTGCTTCATAAAACTTCACCAAAAAAATAGATTACTTAACCCCTGTGCTAGTGCCTAAAGCTAACTTGTATCTACTTCATATGTTTAGTGCCTTGTATCATTTTTATATTATTTGATCACTATATTTCTTATCCATACTTGTCCGTTTCCCCTGTTACTCTAGCTCTTGAATGGTAGAGATACTTTTATCTTTGTATTTCCAGGTCTGGTCCTCATTGTTTAATAAATGCTTGATGTAAAGGACTATTTGAGCCTTAGGTTCATATCCTCTCTGTTATTTCATAATAGCTGATGAAAAAAATTCCATACCATGTGATTTATTTGTAAGGCATATATTTGCAGAAGAAATCAATTCCAGGGCCCCTCAGTAGTCATAAAGACCCTGAATACAGATCTTGCACTGATTTTTATACATTAAAAAAAATAAATCTTATTTATTATAAGATACAAAACAGGATATAGGATTGGATAATCTGATTTCTTATTGGAAGAAAGATTAGGGATGTTCTGTGTTCGGAGAGAGAGTGAAATTCCTTACAACCAGGTGATATTTGGGAAAACAAGAAAATGGAGGTCATTCATAAAATGGAGTCTGTGTTCATAAGATCAGAGCCAGTTTGGCTCTCACATTACCTTTGTATTCTTCATCTGTAAAGTGGAGATAAAAGATACTAGTAGTACCTACCTCACAAGGTGGTAGTGAGGACCAAGTATGATAAGGAAAGATGAGGGTGGAGTTTTCTCTGACTCTTAAAACCGGTATCTGTTCTAGCATTTGAAGGGTTGTCACTGTCACAAAGGAAGTGGTTCCTATGTCCCTTAGCATTATAGATTTAGTGTTAGAGGAGAGTTTCTAGATCTTCCTAGGATCTCAGATTTATAGTTGGTAGTGACATGAGAGGTCATCTAGTGTAACTCCTTCATTTTACAAATCTGGTATCTGAGGTTCACATTGGGAAAGTGATTTACCCCAGGTCAAACTGCTGTTTAAACAGCAGCAGAGTTTGCATTTAAACACAGGCCCTCTGACTACCCAAATCTAGTGTTTTCAAATATTTGAAGGGCTGAGTGAAAAGGATTAGAATTTCTACTTGATGCTTATGTGTATACATGTCATTTCCCCAGATAAGACTATAAGCTCCTTGAAGGCAGAAACTGTAGAGCAGACAGTTTAATGTTTGTCTTTTTACTTCATACTACTTATTAATTGAATGACCTCCAAGGGTAGGTCTAGGAGTAATGGGAGTGGGGGAGGTAAAACAGAAGGAGAAAGACTAGTTTTGGATATGCAAATTGAGTCCCTAAGCCCTTTGGTATGGGACTCTGAGGAGAGTCTAGAATGAGGTCCAGAATTACATTTAGATGAAAGAAAATGCTTCCTAACATGTAGAGTTGTCCAGAAGTAGAATAGGCTGCCTTGGGATATAATGAGTTCTCTTATAAGTAAGAGCAAAAAGCTGGATGAGTATAAATTAAAGATATCCTTTAGAGCAGATAGGTAGCTCAGTGGTTTGAAAGGCCAGAGATGGGAGGTCTTGCGTTCAAATTTGACCTCAGAGATTTCTTAGCTACTCAACCCTGGGCTAGTCACTTAGCTTCCATTGTCTAACCCTCACCACTCTTTTGCCTTGAAACCAATATACAGCAGTGATTCTAAGACAGAAGTTGTTTTTTTAAATATTAAATTTAATTTTATTAAAATTTTTTTTCCATGGTGACATGATTCATATTGTAAGACAGAAGGTTTAAAAAAAGCTGAATGACCACTTTTAGGTTGTAATGGGGAGTTCCTGTTCAAAGTTAAATTAAATCACCCAAAGCTTCTGTGACCTGCTATGTAAATAGGAGCTTTTGTTATTATTTTTAATCTTAGGCAAGTCCCTTTGCCCCTTTCTGAATGAAGGCTTTGGACTGAGAAGCAGTAGAAGGAACCTATGGAGTCTTGGATACTTGGGTTCACCTCTCCCCTCTACCATTCACTATCTCTGTGCCATTTGCAGACCTCTGGTTGAGTAAAAGTTGTAAAATATAAAGAAGAAGCAATGCCTTCAGATCCTTTGACTTCCTTATTCTGATTTTTGACCATCTCACATTATTCTTTGTTCTCAGATAGGGCCATTTTTGGTTAGCTCTGCTACTCCCAACTCTGCCACTCCCAAGATAATTGCTCAACTCCTTTGAAATCCCAGCAGCAATGCTGCAGCTGCCTAAAAATCCTCTGGATGGGGTGAGGGGAATGCTTGGAACAAATCCACATTCACCAGGCAGCTAGTGCTCCATGCCAAGTGCTCAGCACAATGAGCTTCCTTGTCAAAGGCAGGAAGAAGATGGGGGGTGGATGCTGGTGAGTGAGGAATATACTCTATCCCTTCTGCAGTCCTGGTTTCCCCAACTGACCTCCCATTTCTGCATTTGATTCCTCTTTGTGCCAAAGTCAACCTATGCTTTACGGTGGTCATCAAGGGGCCAGCAACTCCAGGGAAGCACCAGCCCAGGACTGCTTCTGATGAACATATCCTGCAGTGCAGCTGTGGCTGCAAAGAGCTGACGCTGTCTAATAGGGGTGCTCAAGTCCCACCTGCTTTCAATTCTGCTCTTTTGTTTTCATCAAAGTTCTCTTCAGGAACTGCACATTCGTCTTATTCAGCATTTGTGAAGAATTTTGCAGAGCTAAATTACATTTCATCCTTAGAATGTCAAAGTTGTGCCAGGCTTGGTATCCTCATTTTACAGTTAAGGGAATGGAGAGAGAGGGATACGTGTCAAGACAAGAACACAAAGTAGCCACGCCATTGAGACTTCTGGTCCAATATTGATCCACTGATGTTTAGCTTCCATATTTAGGATTAGTTTAAGAATTTAGTAAAAGGGGGCAGCTTAGTGGTACAGTAGATAGAGAGCCAGGCCTAGAGTTGGGAGAATCTGGGTTCAAATCTTGTCTCAAACACTTCTTACCTGGGTGACTGAGCAAGTCACTTAACCCCATTTGCCTAGCTCTTCTATTTTGGAGTTGTTACTAAGATGGAAAGTAAGGGTTTAAAACACATTTTTTTTTCCTTTAAAGAATTAGGAGGTTGGCCTGCCTGGCTTTTAGATTTAATATTCTTATCTCTATCCTCAATCTGTTTTACTGTCCTGGGACAAACCTGGCTAGCCATGCACCTAGAACCATCCCTGTGGGGAACAATTCACAAGCTTTAATTGGGTGTTCTGTTCCCAGTATATTGGAGTGACAATGAGGCTGTACGCACGAATTTTTATTACAAGAAGGTGCCAAGATTGGTTAAGGGAGACATGCATATGTCTCTTGAAAAAGCCTCAAATGCAAGATACTCAATGTCTGGAACCACTCTCAGTTTCTTTACCTGGAAAGTGATGATGTTGGTTAGAGGATCTGTCAGAGGCAGATGGTCTATCTTTTCCAGCTCTAAATCCCATTCATGCCAAAGTAGTTAAGCTCCCATTCTATGCAGGGCATTGTGCTAGCTATTGGGAAGCAATTCCCCCAAATGGGCACACTCACTGACTGGGTCCCTAAGAGACTAATGACTACCACCACCCTCTGGATTCTAGGGCTGGTCTTAAGGGGCTGGGGTTTCTAATGCTATTATTCATGAGCCCTGATCAGTGAGTTCTCTACTGTTTATCAGCCATATTAAATTAGTTTTTATAAAGGAAATTTTTACTCAGTTGGTATGTAAGGATAGCTATTACAAAAACATCTTCCAACCAGGGGCAGACTCTCTCCTTAAGCAGTTCAAATTTAGCACATTGAACAAATAATTACACAGCTCTTAATCCTTAGAAGTCCTTCTCTCCCTCCCTGCAAATTTCATAAATTTCCATTTATGTATTTCTCTTTGGCTGGCTTCAATGTATCTTTCTGTACTTGGTATAGATCCTATTAAACATTGCTGCTTGAAAGACCCTGCTACAGATGAGAACTCCAGATCTTACTATCTTTAGAAGTTCACAAGGTCAATGAGTGGGAAGGGGAGAAAAACTTGATCCTCCACCTTGTACCAAAACATTTCCCTTTTATTAGTCCTTCACTGCTGTTTCAGTCCATTACTTGACTGACCTGCTGCCAGAATGCATCATTCCAAATCAACTTTCTGTGTTAAACATGGACTTTGGTCAAAATGGATATTTGATTTAGATACTAAGGGTGATATAATAAATAAATTGGGGGAAAATAGAATCGTTTACCTGGCAGATCTATGGAGAAGGGAAGAATTTATGACCAAACAAGAGATAAAGGACCTTATAAGATATAAAATGAATAATTTTGACTATATTAAGTTAAAAAGGTTTGGTACAAACAAAACCAAAACAACCAGGATTGGAAGGGAAACAACAAACCAGAAAAAAAATTTATAATAAATTTCTCTGATAAAGATGTCATTTCTCAAATATATAGAGAATTAAGTCAAATTTATAAGAATACAAGCCATTCCCCAGTTGACAAATGGTCAAAGGACATGAACAAGAAGTTTTCAGATGAAGAAATCAAAGCTACCAATAATCATGAAAGAATGTTCTAAATAACTTATTTTCATTTTAAAATTTTGTTTTTACTGTCATGCAAAACACACTTCCATATTGGTCTTTGTTGTAAGAGCACACTCATACATAACCAAATCTCCAAATAAAACCATAAATACACTGATGTGAAAGACTACTACAACAGTTTTTTTCTCTGGAGGTGAATAGCATTCCCTGTCATAAGTGCCTCAGAATTGTTCCAGATCATTGCATTGCTGAGAGTAGCTAAGTTTTCACAGATAATCATCGTCCAATATTGCTGTTATTGTGTACAATGTTTCCCCAGTTCTGCTTGTTTCACTGCATCAGTTCATGTAGATCTTTGCAGCTTTTTCTGAAATCACCCTGCTTCTCATTTCTTATAGCACAATGGTATTCCATCCCCAACATGTACCCCAATTTGTTCATCCATTCCCCAATTAAGGGACATCTTATTTTCCAATTTTTTGTCATCAGAAAAAGTGATGCTATCTGAACTGAGGAGAATTGGATATGAGTAAAATAGAATCAACTAAACATTAGTTAAAGGGTAATAATGAATGGTACCTGGGGTATTGGGGTGGCAAGGAGCATTGATTTGGAGCCAGAGTTTTTAGATTAAATCCAGGCAGCAATTTACTGCTTACATGACTTTGGGGACATCACCTAACCCCAGGGGACTTGTTTCCATTTTTCAAATCGAAAAATGAAGGGATTACACTTTTGATGACCTCTAAGGTCCTTTCCAGTTTTAAATCATTGAGCATATGAGTATATGTGCCTGTATTTGTGGGTCTTTGTATTCCAATCGCATCATAATAGCCTTAACAAATAATAACGATAAAACAATGGGGCTTTGGTTTGGAAGATATGGGGAACACACCACTTGGTTATGTTTATAAGACTTTTGTAGTATGCTGGCTCAAAAATGCCCTGCAGCAGATTTTTTTGGCAAGAAGCAATCTCTAGTTGGTTTGATCCAGTCTATTAAAATAGGGAAAGAAGATCTCTTTGCTTTATTCTTGGCTCTATTATAATTCCTAATACCCTTATTCCTTCATCTGTAAATGAGAAGGGATTACATTTTACTATTTCTCCCCTTGGGAATCCCCAGAGGCAGCTAGACAGATGTGAAAGGAAAGATAAGGGCAAAGCCACATTTTATGTTGGGAACTTGTGCATTTCCTGATTTTTAGAGGGGCATCTAGGTGTCCAAGTGGATAGAGCACTTGACCTGGAATCAGGAAATTCAAATCTGTCCTGAGACATTAGCAGCCTGACCCGGAGCAAGTCCCTTAATCTTGTTTATCTCAGTTTCCTCATCTGAATAAAAAATGGCTCTCTAGACCCTTTCTTCCATTAGCCGTGTTATCTTTGGGATAGTTCCACCTCCTCTTAGAGTAAAGGTTGTGGAGTTTCCTCTCCCAGTAATTCCCTATTTGAGAGCCCAAGTCTAGTTCCTATCCTACAAGCCTTGAACAAGATGACCTCTAAGGTCCCTTCCAGTTTGAAATACTTGGAACATGAGCTCCCAATTGTGATCCAATCCTGCTTAAATGATGCCAATAGCAGTTGCTCCTGCTTCGTAATAATTGACTGCCCCTGGGATACCTTTCTTCCTTAGGGAAATGAACAAGGGTTAAAGGGAGGAAGAGAGAGAGATGCAACAAGGTCAACTATGCTGGTTGGGAGCTTGTTAGGTTCCTTTTTTGGAGGGATTTTTAGAACCTAATCTCCATGAAAAAGAACAGTTTCCTGAAAAATTTAAATAACTTATGAATAGAAAAAGGGGATTATTTTGCCAATACTAAAATTTCTTATCAGTGCGTATAGTTGCTACACTCCTTCAGTTATAAGCTATATGTGAGCAAAATACCAAGATAACAAGCAACATTTGCCAAAACTGGTCTAGCATCCTGTCCTGCCATCTCTGGAGGGCAGTCCCATGGCTGGTTTAATGTTTTCTAACTCTCTTCTTGGGTTGGTTAGGCATAGGACCCTGGGGCCATAGGTGAGATGCCTTTCTCTATAAACTGAAATTTCTGTACTGCCATTGTCTGGAATGTTCACTAAGTTACAGGGATCTGTAAACTTGAGTTCTAAATGCAGTTTTTCTGTTGAGTAGGATATACCTTGACAAAGTCATTTCCCTTGTCTTGGGTTTTTAATCTGTAAAGTGATTGGATAATATTTTGCCTTACCTATCTCATAGGGTTGTTAGGAAGATCACATTTATTTAATTTTGTTCGACAAGTTTGTATTGTACATAGCAGGAACTTAAATGTTTATTGAATAGAAGGGAATCCATATTATATGCAAGGCTCAGAGACAGATGTATATGTGTATTATGGAGGATAGGGGGAAGGGAATACATTACAAATGGGAGGAAGGAGTACTTCCATTATTCGTGAAGCTTATCTATGAAAGTATATAGGATATATACAGATCACTCTATCACAAAGCATAATATGACCATGTAATAAGAGATGTATAAAGTACAATGAGGGTTTGGAGAAAGGAAAGTTTGATCAGTGACTGCTCTATAGAGGAGGTGGCATTTGAAGCTTGGCCTCAGTGAGTAGGTAGGAATTGGATGGGTGCAGCTGTGGAATTGGAGAGGGCCTCTCAGGTAGAAGTACCAGAGTGATCAAAGACATGGAAGTGAGAAATCATGGGGTATATGATCTTTGAAATAGCAAATTTGGCAGGAGTCAGTGAAGGGGAATAGACAGTATGTAACGTGAGAAAGGTAGGTTGAAGCCAAATAGTGGAAAGTCTTGAATGCCAAGATAAAAAAGGGTAATGTTCGTGGAAAAGGTATTTATTGTTTGTTGAAAAGAATGAAGATTTGACTTCAAATGCTCACTCTATTGCAAATATTAATAATATGGAAATAGATTTTGAACAATGATACATGTATATAACCCAGTGGAAATGCTCATCAGCTCCAGGATGGGGGAGGGAAGAGGGGACGGAAAGAACATGAATCATGTAAAATCATGGAAAAATATTCTAAATACATAAATAAATTAAAAAATAAAAGAATGAAGAATTCTGTAAAGATAAGGTATCACTTGGTTAGTCCATCTGAACTTCACCCTAACTACATATATGTGGGAACTATACTGAGATAGCCCACAAGGAAGAATCATTAGGCTCTGATTTGCCTGGAAAGTCTCCCATCTATATAATAACTTCTATTTAAAATGTGAGAGAAAACTTTTGCATCAAGAATAATCTTTTAAAAAAATGCTAATCTTCCATCTTAGAAATAATACTAAATATTGGTTCCATGGCAGAAGAGTGGCAAAAGGTATTAAGTGATTTGCCCAGGGTCATATATCTACAAAGTATCTGAGGTCCGATTTAAATTCAGGACCTCCCAACTCTAGGCCTGGCTGTCAATCCACTGAGCTACCTTGCTGCCCCTATCAAGAATAACCTCCTGCAAATGTGTTAGACTTTGCTACTAACAGCAATACAATGATCCAGAACAATTCCAAGGGACTTATGAAATAGAATGCTACCCACTTCCAGAGAAAGAACTGTGGGAGTAGGAATGCTGATGGAAGCGATGATTTTTCAATTGTTTATTTGGGTATATAATTTGAAGTTTTGGTTTTATCAGACTATTTATTTACAAAAATGAATAATATAGAAATGTTTTACATGATAATTCATGTATAACTCAGATTGAACTGCTTGCCAGTTCTGGGAGGAGGGATGGAAGAAGGGAGGGAGACAATTTATATTATGTAACATCAGAAAACTCATGTGGAAATTTATTATTAAAATAAACTTTTAAAAGAATACTCTTTCTGCAGATAGAATACACATTCAGGAACAGTTCTAAGAAATGTCGTGCCCCCCCCCCCCCCATTGACTGTCATAACCCAAATGATTTTGAAATTAAGAAAACATTCATTCACTCAATGACTAAATAAATGCATATTGAAATGAGACAAGTATAGGAAGTAGATGGAGTCATATGAGTCCAATTTCCTGTCATGTAATTGTATATTGTTGTAGAGATATAGAAAAAGTAACATTTTTTTGCTTTAGAAGGTGGTATGTGTATGTTTGTATAGGCACAGCTGGGTAGAGAGGGTATACACACATACATGCACACATGTATACATGTGTATGTGTAGATATATACATATGTATATATCTACCTAGCCCCTGTAGTTTACATGGAACATAAAGTGTGTTTAAGGGAGGGAAAGAGGTTGAAAGCAGCAAATTCCACACCATTGCTTCACTCTGCTTTGTAGTTGAGCTAAGTAGATTCCTGGAGAATGATTTGATTGGACTGAGAGGAAAAGCAAACTTGTGGTGATCGGAACAGCTGAGGAATCAGCTGGGTACTTGGTGCTGGGTCTACATTACAAATCAGTTAGACCCTGAAGCTAGGAGATACTAAGGTGCCAGACTTGGTGTGGGAGGATAAACTGCATCCAGATTAAAGCCAGCAGAAGGAAAGAGCATTAGCAGCAACAGCAGAGAACCCGAAAGTGACAGTGCAGTTCAGAGAACAGAGCAGCAGGGGTCGCCAGCTCATCAAGCTGTGAAGTTTATGACTTCTCTAGAGACCAGCAGCTCTGCAGTAAAGGTTTAAAAAAGTAAAGAAGCAGTAAAGAACGTGGGTTGCCCTAGCCACACGAATTCTCTGGTCATGTGTATTCTCTATATGTTTGCATCTTACTCTGTAGACCCTGTATGTGATCCCTCCATGATTGGTGATGTGGGAGAGAATAGCCCTTTGGGTATGAGGGAAATCTTTGGTTCACTTATCATACATTGTTAAATCCAATGTCTTGTTTTGAACTAATGTGTCTTCAGGTTGACTGGCAAAAATGAAACACATTGGTGGGGGCTCACAAGCTAAGAGCTTGAATAGATGTTGTCTACACTTACACTATGCCTTGAACTTGGAGTAGTGTTTATGTATGAAGGGACTCTTTTCAATACCTTTATTAGTTTTGTTTAAAATTCAGCCAAAATTTACTGAAGTCAGTTATATGCAAGAACTTTGGTTGGAGTCTGTTGGGGATACAAAAATGAATAAAATAATTGCAGCCCGATACAAATTCACATCCTAATAAAGAGGAAATATGAATGTATACAAGTATCATTGCCTATTTAGAAATTACAAAGAGACCCATTCAGGTTTAACATTAAGAAAACTTTGTAACAAGAGCTGCCTGAAAGTGGAATGGGCTACCTCTGGAGGCAGTGGGCTCCCTCTCCTCTCTCTTCTTTAAGGGGAAGTTGGACAAACACTTTTTGGTTATGCTCTGGTGGACATACATCCGTTGATGTATGGGTTGGACCAGATGGCCACTAGGATCTATTCCAAATTCTGAAATCCAGTCAGGTAGCCACAATACTGTATGAGTAAGTGATCAGAGGCTTAGGTTTCCTACCTGGATTGGTTAAAATGCAGCAAGTATTCTGAGCAGGGAGAAGTCTCTTCCAATTAGGGAGGGCAGGAAGGGCTTCTGGGTGGGATTTGACTCATCTTGAAGGATGGATAGGATTTTAATAGGTGAAAATGGCAGGAATGAGAATGCATGATCATTTGATTATTATATTAGGCAATAAATGCCGAAGTCAATGTAGCAAGAAATAGAATGTGGGAAAGTATCTGATCATTTCCATTCTATCTACATCTCAGTCTCACACACAAAGGCTTTTACCACCTCTGTCTTACCTCCCACAAATTACCCAGTTATTGAAATGGAAAGCCTCTTATTCCTGGGAGTGTGGCAAAGTGTCTTCTTTGTGTTTAGAAAACATTATTTAAAAATATAGGTTTTGGTTGTTGTTCATTCAAAATGAATGGGTGCATTTTGCTCATTCAGCTGAGAAACCAGTGTTGGTTGAATAAAGACATTTCATAATCGTGGCATGAATTATGCCAAGACCTAGGTGAAATGCAGTGATTAAAAAGCCCATTTGGGTGTTGCCACATGCTCTGAGAAGGCTGCCTCAGAATAGAGAATGATGGGTAGGTAAGAGGTGCTGGGGGCCAGATCTCCATTTTACAAATTAGGATAGATAGGGAATCTTCTCAGGGCAATCCAACCTCCCTCTTGAAGCCATAGAAATGTTAAAAAAATGCCATTTGTTGTTTGATGACTCCCACCTTATTTAATAGCTAATGTAACATTTCACATGATTTCTCCTTATACTCTAAACTACTTACTGCCCTTCAGAACTTCCAATGCTATCCTTCCTCTGGGCCTTGCTTGTGTCACACCTTCTAAAGGGAATCATCCCATTAGAGGTGTACTGAGCCAGATCTAATTGGCCTGTGAGAACTGAATGTTAAATTTTCAGTGTGGGAGGCAGATAGCTCACTGGATTGAAAGTCAAGCCTAGAGATGGCCTTGGGGTCAGATGTGGCCTCATACACTAACTAGCTGTGTGACCTTGGACAAATCACTTACCTTCCATTGTCTAGCCTTTACTGCTCTTCTGCCTTGGAATACTCAATATTGATTCTAAGGCAGAAAGGAAGGGCTTAAATTTTTTCTTTTAATGTGATTATTTGTACCCTGGAAATTAACAAATGCTATGAATAGGAACTTGATTGTTTTATTGATTGTTTAGATTTGAGAGGAATGGAAAAATGTTAATAATGTAGATTAAATTTAAAAGTATGGCTACTAGAGGCAGCTAGGTGGATAGAGTGTCAAGCCTGGAGTTGGGAGAACCTGGGTTCAAATCTGGCCTCAGACCCTTCCTAAATGTGTGATCCTGGCTTAGCATTTGCTATTAAGTCAGAAACTAAGACTTAAAAAATAAAACCAAACTATATGTACTTAAAAAAAAAATAGAGTTGGCTATTAAACAGTTACCAGCACATCACTTTCCCATCCCTTCTCCCTGTTTCTGCCTGCTGAAATTCTACATATCTTTCAAGGTTCTAGTAAGCTATCAATACCTCCATGAAGTTTTCCCAGAATTCCCCAACTAGTAATGATCTTACCCTCACCTGATTTCTGAGCACCTTGTGTTTGTGCCTCTTCTAATCTTTTCATATTTAAAGTTTCATCACATCTGATGCATGCAGAGGTATTATATTTTATTTACACACACATCTTGTTCCTACTCAATTGTTAACTCTAAGTGCTTCTTTGAAGTCAGGGACCATATCTTGTTTATCTCTTTCTCTTCCATTACCTAGAACATAATGGGTACTTAGTGAACATTCAATTAAGCTACATTTCATAGCTCTTACTGTGAATCCAAGATATGGCCACTTTCTGAAGCTCTGGCCTTTTTTTCCAAGTTGGAAAAATGGAATCCAAAGTGCAAGTACCTGAGGGCTCTCCTAGCCCTGCAGTGAGGAGGTAGGTCTTTTCCAGATTGATCACCAGAAGCAGTTTTGTTCATTTTGGTTAAGTGTGGGCTCAATGTGATAAGCAATCCAGTAGATGATATCTCCAGATGAATGAGGAAGCAGATACAACTGTCCACCTTCACTCTGGAGCTGCCTCTAGAAAGGGTAGGGGGGTGGGAGAGGCATCAGTGATTTTACATTGAGAAGGGAGAGGAGCAAGACTAGTAGTAAATGCTCTGTGTGGCTCTTTCCCTTCTGTGCCTGTGGACATCTGTTGCACATTATTTTTGTTTCTGGCTAAATGGATTGGTGCTGTGATTTACTTGGATTAAATACTTGGACTGAAGTGTCTCATATATTTCCCCATCAACTTCACGATGCAGCAAATTTAGTTTCAGTCTGGGATGCCAGATTGAATTAAATGCTTTTTTTAAAGCTTGAAATCTGACAAAAATCTTTCCCTCGTCAGCTCTTTTAGCCTATTTTTTAATGAGCATCTGCAGAGTAATGGTGTGGTCTGTGCTTTATTTTCTAGAAAGGAATCCAATTTGGCTTTTGGGGATGATGTCATAATTGGTCAGTTAATATATTATGCTTTAAATGAGGATAATGCTGAATGATGGCTGATAAGCCTGCAAACTCAGGAGCAGCTTAGCTTTGTGTGTGCCTCTTGTGATATAGGACCTGTCTCAGTGGATGGAGCTGGTGAATTCTTTTCTCTGGTCACCTTTCATCTCATCCATGCTGTGTTTTGGTCTTTTCTTTGACTTTTCAGAACCATACTCTTTTCTGGGTTGGAGGATCTAAGGCTCTTTCATTTATTGTCACTTTGGGCTTACAGAAAGGGTTGGAGGATCTAAGGCTCTTTCATTTATTGTCACTTTGGGCTTACAGAAAGTCAGAGGATGACACAATAGTTGGTGGTATTGAACGATCAGTTCTTTGTCCCTTTGAAGGTCTTGAAGGTGTTGTTGAAATAACTAGATTTTTCCAAATGAAATTTCATTTTCATTAAAAAAAAAAACAACCTTACCTTCCATCTTCAAATCCATACCATGTATTGGTTCTAAGGCAGAAGAGCAATAAGGATTAGGGAATGAGGGTTATGTGTCTTGCCCCGGGGTTACACAGCTAGGAAGTATCTGAGGCCAGATTTGAACCCAGGACCTCTAGTCTCTTGGCCTAGAAATTTCATTTTCTAGAAGCAGAGTCCACATGGGGTGGGTTTCAGACATGTACAGCTAGGAAGACTTGTTTCCTGTGACTTTATTCATGGGAAGGCTTTAGGGACAGGTTTTGTTTGCAGAATTGTGCTGCCAGCATTCATATTGATATATAGGGAAGATGCTGCTATGCCAGTTTTCTCCTCTTCATAATCTTATGGCATGAATGTAGGCTCAGTGTTTCACTGTGGCTCTCCTTTCCTGCCTACTCCATATGCACACTCTGTTCCAAGCATACTTTCTATTTACAGACCTAATTACTTCTCTCTCCAGATGGACCAATCACTTTTTATGAGCTCCCTAGAAAAGACACCAGGGGATACTCAATATAATTTGATTCTCATGACTGTTTTGACTTAAAAAAAAAACACCTAGGGAATTGGTGGAACTTGGTCCAGTTGAAAACAGAGAACCTGGAAAGAAGTATCTATGGTACCAAATGGACCAATGAAAATTTGTAAGAAAAAACCAAGGAGACCAATGACTGAGATCAGAGAGGTCACCGTACAAAATGGTATATACAGTCTTGAAGTTAGTTACATCTTTTTTAAAAATCCTCATCTTCCATCTTAGAATCAATACTGTGTATTGGTTCCAAGGCAAAAGAGCAATAAGGGCTAGGCAATGGGGATTGTGATTTACTTGCCCAGGGTCACCTAGTTAGGAAGTGTCTGAGGCTAGATTTGAACACAGGCCTGGCTCTCAATCCACCAAGCCACCTAGCTGCCTCAAATTACACTTATTTTTGAAAATTTATGTGGTGGTGATGATACCACTGTGTGAAATCTTAAAACGAGTGATAAGCCAGACCCTCCCCAGCTTACTGCTCTGCTATGTATCATGCAGGGGCTCAAGAAGCTCAATGAAGTTATTTCTGTTCTGGGGCTCAAAGATCCCTGTAGACGTTAACTATAGCTGCCATGAAAGTAAGATAGTTGCTCCTTGGAAGGAAAACTTGACAAATCTGGCCAGTATACTGCAAAGCAGAGATGTCACCTTGCTGACAAAAGGTCTGTATAGTCAAAGCTCTGTTTTTTCCAGCAGCAATGTATGGCTGAGTATGGACCATAGGGAAAGCTGAGCACCACAGAATCGATGCTTTCCAATTGTGCTGCTGGAGAAGACTTTTGAAGGTCCCTTGAACAGCAAGGAGATCAGTCAGTCAATACTTGAAATGAATTTAGGCTATTCATTGGAAAGTCAAATACTAAAGCTGAAACTTAATATTTTGGTCACATAATGCAAAGACAGGACTCATTGGAAAAGACCCTGATGCTAAGAAAGATTGATAATAAAAGAAGGGGACAGTAAAGGAAATAGATAGAGAAGGTCATGGAAATAATGAACAAGGAACAGATTTTGAGAGATAGTGGCAGATAGAAGGATATAAGGTGGGGGCAGTTGGGTAGCTCAGTGGATTGAGAGTCAGACCTAGAGAAAGGAGGTCCTAGGTTCAAATGTGGCCTCCGACACTTCCCAGCTATGTGACCTGGGGCAAGTCACTTAACCCCCATTGCCTAGCCCTTACCACTCATTCTGCCTTGGAACCAATGCAAAGTATTGATTCCAAGATTGAAGGTAAGGGTTAAAAAAAATAAAAATAAAAAGGATAGAAGGTGTGCTATGGTCTATGGGAGCACAGAAGTTGGACACTATTGAACAACAACACAGCAATCAAAATGTTAAAAAAAAGACAGCCAATCACTGAAGGCAATGGAATCATGGTTTTATTAAAAGTGAATCTATCTGGTAGGTATGCTGACTGAATTAGCAGATGAAGAAAAACAGCAGATGCCATACTTAGACAACAGTAAATCAATGGTGACATCATCTTGGACTTTTATTGACCAAGTTTTCAAGCTGCCTTTGATAAGGGTATATCCAGAGTACAAATGGGTAAGAGCTTTGGGTACAGAAGGATTCAGTGTAAAGCTCAGCCTTATTATATGCATGCAGAGGAATTAGAAAAGCCATGTAGTTAGTAAACTTGTATCTTGCTTTAATTTAGAATCTCACAGGACAGCATCAGTTCTGTTCCCTGGCAATAGGGAGACATCCCTACAAAGTGAAGTTCCTGAAACAAACTGAAAAGCAGAGGGTACAACTGAACCTATCCATGGGCTTAGGGCCATTTCTAACTTCTGCTGCCGATGACTCTTCCCTGACTGATGGAGCTTTGAGGGTTTTGCTGTGTCCAATCTAATGCTGATAGGCTTCCATCTACAGTGTGCTAAGGAATCAACAGGGAGGGCATAGAGATGTGGGTGGGAACCAAAAAACAAGAAATATAGGCATATAGGCATTTGGACTAAAGAAGTTGCTACCCCTTGCTGGTGTACAATGAAGAAGCAGGAACAAAACTAAATGTCATCTACGTAATCCTGAGGGAGGAAAAAGTGACTGTTCACATGTTGCAATGGCCAAAAGAAATGCCCTCTCTTTTATCAAAAGACCTGTAAAAGCCCTGGGGTCAGCTTTCCACTCCAACTGGAGTACTCCTTAGTGCTTCCTGATTGCTTTGTTGTGAGCTAGATAAAATAGACATTATTTCTTCCTTTATGAAAGGGTTTGATTGGCTTGGTACAAAAGAGGAACCTGAGGTTTGTGAGTCAGAAGACTTGGGTGCAGATCCTGGCCATGGTACATGAATTTGGGGAAGTCACTTGACCCTTTGGGCCTCAGGTTTCCTATCTCTGGAATGGGGATGTTGATACTTGCACTTCCAGCCTTTGTAGACTGTAAAGCAATACAGAAACGATATATAGGGGAGGGAACCTATGCACAGACTCATTGAGGAGGAGGTTTCGCCAAGACAATGGGAAGCAAACTGCAAGATGGACAAGGAGAAATGGATCAAGTTCAGTGAAGAGGGAAGTCAAGTTTTCCAGCTTGTCAGAGAACATTCTGGGCCTGACTACACAGGGTTGCACCAGGCTCTTTGTGAACAATTATGGAGAAGGGATGAAAGAGCTAATTATATGTCATTTTGCTGAGGGCAGACAAAATGATCACAGTCTATCCATCTGGGAGAGGGTGGGCTGGGGACACTGAACAGGACACCAACAGGGCAGAGATGGGATCATAGACAGAAAAGGAAGAGAAATACTCTGGTGTGAGTTTAGGTAAGGTTTACCAAAAAGGAGTTTCATACTGGGCACAGATGATTCTGAAGTGGGTGCAAAGGCTCAGGAGGGGGAGAGATGCTTTTGGGAAGAGTGCATTTGACATATGAAATGGAAACTCAGAGAAGGTCTCTGGAGAGAACAAGCCCACCTCCCCCAAAGCAGCAGCACAGAGTTCAGTCAAAAGTGTCATGATTGGGCCAGTTTGTGGCTTAGTGATTGTGATTGGAGATGGGCATGCGTTGGACAACCGCTCAGACCCCACAGAGGCCCAAATAGGGATGTGCCAAGTATCCAGAGAGGGTAGAGGGGGCACCACAGCCTGCATTTCTGCCTCTTCTTGTCCTCCAAATTGTTTTTTGTCCTGTTGCTTATGATTGAGGAAGGTCTTTGGCAATTGCAGCCTGTGGAAGGGGCTGGGTCCCCCAGGCTTGGAAAGACAAAGGATAGATCCAGCTTGGGTTCTGGGTAAGGCCACCCCTCCCTAGTCTCATGGATCAAAGTTCTTCCTTAATGCTGGTAGCATGCTGGGATGGGTGATTTGGAATCCTGGGGACTCCTGGCTTCTGGTCAGCTGGCTGCTCATCCATGGTGTAGTCCTCCATGAGACCACTTTCAATCCCATGGCGCCTCAGTCTCTCATTTCCCATGAGCCCCTGCATTTTCATGT
This sequence comes from Monodelphis domestica, assembly GCF_027887165.1. Classification (NCBI taxonomy): domain Eukaryota; kingdom Metazoa; phylum Chordata; class Mammalia; order Didelphimorphia; family Didelphidae; genus Monodelphis; species Monodelphis domestica. Next base: position 99,196,675 of record NC_077231.1, read on the forward strand.
ACCCATGTTGGCAGAAGGGGGGCAGCTTCTGGCGTGTTAGAGCAAACAGGAAGCAAGACTCTGTCCAAAAATAAGAGTGAGAAAGGATTTCCATTGGTTAATGTCTTATGAGCTGGTGAAAGCGTAACACCGTAGCAGGAACCAAGAGAAACATAGGTAAGAGTAATACTGGTATTTCACTACACAGGAAAGTGAGACTGGAGTCAGCCCACTAATGGCCTGATTAGATCACCAGGCTTTTTGGCCACTATGCCTAAAAAATAAGTGTCTAACATAACTTCCTGAGGGGGGAAAAATCCCACAAGCTAAAATTCACTCTAGACAGAGTTGAGCTTCTAGAGCATGGGGCTCAGGCTGAGTCCTTTGCCCATCCCAGAACAGGACAGAAGAGCCTGGCAAGTAACAATGATCCCTTGGCTTTGCCAAGCTTGGCTGAGATCAGGAGGGGGGCTTATCCCAGGCTGAGTTCAAGTGGCAGCTGGGGTGGGGCATAGCCCTCAGGCTCTGTTGGGGGAAAGGTGGAGCAGGCAAGGATGAAGGAAGCTGAGGGTGTAGGGGAGGAGGAGAAGGAGCAAGATGGCAAGCTTCCATGTCAGAACAATCCGTGCTGCTGAGGATGCCCCACTTGGCCTCCCTTGTCCTGGACTCCCCTGGTTACCTGCATAGAAGGCTCGAAGGTCAGTGTACAGGCAGTTCTCCAAGAAACGCCTCAGGGGGAGGATGTGGGACAGGGGGGCAGTCCATTCCGTGAGGAAGTCCTCCACAATATGGTGGATGGCCACTGGGCGTGGCAGAGTCCAGCCTGGGGTCGGGAACATCACCTCTATGTCTGGTGGGAGAAATGGAGCCTGTTATGGGCTGAGTCTGGGAGCCTTCTCTTGAGTCTGAGTGGTGTGATGAGGGGCCTCCCCTCCCTCTGCTGAGAGGCAGTACAGGAGGCCTGGCCAGGGCTCACCTTCCTGCTGCACCGCTGGTGTTGTTAATGGGCCAGGCCCCTGAGTTTATTGCTTTCCTGACAGACAAGAAAGCCTTGGTCTCGCCTCTTCATATCTTCTCCTAACCAGTACCTACTACTGTACTCCCAGAAGCCCAGAATAGTGGGGGATCTTGGAGACCTTGGTTAATACTTGAACAGTGAGGCAGCCTCATGGAGTGGACCAAGGGATAAGCTTGCAATCAGGAAGACTTGGGTGTAAACACTGCCTCAGCTGCTTCCTGGCTGTGTGACTCTGGGCAAGATGCAGCACCTCCTCTATGCCTCAGTTTGCTCATCTGTAAAATGGGGATGATGATACTAAAGACTAATAGCGCCTGCTCTATAGGGCTATTAGAGGAGGGGGGGGGGATTCCATGGAATAATGTGTGGAAATTTCTCTGCAATTTTTCAAGCACCCCACAGGGGTCAGATATGACCCTGTAAGCTTCCTGTCTGGAATCCCTGAAAGGTGTTCTTCCTACCTCTGCTTGGACACGTTGGGGAGCTTATGGATGTGCAAGCACCCCCAACTCAGGCCTCCTCTTCTTTTAGAAAATGTTAAGAAATGATATTCTGTTGGTGTCCTGGTTTAAGGTTCTTGGTCTTGTTTCTCAGCAAACTCTTGTAAGAGACCATCTCTCTGTGGTTGTCAGGACAGCAGTGGCTTAATCACTGCCCCTCAGGAGTCCCTGCTGCCTGGAGTGGGGGTGGGCCAAGGCCCAACTCACCTGTGGGGAGGCACTGATAGTAGTAGATGACTGGGTGCAGGAAGTTGGACTGCCAGGCATCTTCTACCTCCCCCACAGCCCGGTCATAATAGAAGACATCCTTGTCAGGTCCTGAGAAGTTCTTGCCATACTCCATGGTGACCACAAAGAGCCCATGCTGGGCTTCCCGCCCACTAAGGGTCTCCAGCTCTGCCAGCATCCTGATGGGGTACTCCTCCAGGTACTCGAAGCCTGTGGCCTTCCTAGGGAATGGCAAGGCAGGTGAGGCCTCTGGGACAGGGCAGTGGGGTGTCCAGAGGGCTACAGAGAGGCACAGACCTTATGCTTTCTGTCATTATTGAAGTAAACCCCAAGTTGCACAAGGTAGATGGACTGGAAAAATCACCTCTGTAATTTAAAGTTGCATAACTAATGGCATTACGTCTATGGAAAACTGAGGGTTAGGGCCCTGTGAGTATAAGGCTATAGTCTTAGTGTATTTCTGCACAAGCCATGCAATAGAATTAATAGCTGGATTAAAACTTGTACTCGCCTGGGAGAGGGGATGCTGGTGGAGCAGGATGGGCCATGGTAGGAAGCCAAAAATAAACTTCACCTTAATGCCTAGGAGTGGCCTTCTCCAGCTTTGGCTCCTCTGAGGCTTGATCAATACTTGATCAGGAAGCCACCTCCGGGTTGTACTATGACAGTGCTATTGGGTTGTCCCATGGTGCTAAATGTGGGGCGCTGTGATCACCACTGTTATTGTTACAGAATGAAGGGAAGGTTTTTTTTTTATCATTCATTTTTGTGAGTAATCTTATAAAACCCCGAAACATAAACCCAAGTAAACAAGTGATAAGTCACCTGCTTTCAATTGCATTCTGACTCCAACAGTTCTTTCTCAGGAGCTGGATAGAGAGTATTCTTTGTCATAAATCAGATTATTTTTCACTTGTTTATTTGGGTTTATGTTTTGGGGTTTTGATTTTATAAGATTACTCACTTATAAAAAATGAACAATATGGAAATATTTTTACGTGACTATACACACACACACACACACACACACTCACACTCACACACTCACACACATATATATATAACTCAGATCAAATTGCCTGACAGTGCTGGGAGGGGGAAGGGAGGGAGATAAATTTAATCATATAACTTGGGAAAACTTGTAATAAATAAATAAATAAGAATTGTCCTGGATCTTTGTATTGCTGAAAGTAGCTGTCTATCACATTTGATCATTCCACAATATGGCTGTTACTATGAACAATGTTCTCCTGGTTCTGCTTGTTTTACTCTGCATCAGTTCACATAGGTCTTTCCAGCTTGTTCTAAAATCATTCTGTTCATCATTCCTTATAGCACAGTAGTATTCCATCATCAGCACATGCCATGATTTGTTTAGCCATTCTTCAATTGAGGGACATCCCTTCAATTTCCAATGCTTTGCCACCACAAAAGGAGAAGCTATAAATATTTTTGTACAACTAGGTCCTTCCCCTCTCCCCCTTTTTAAAAATCTCTTTGAGTACAGTCTTAGTAGTAGTATTACTGGATTAAAGGATATACATTGTTTCATAGTCTTTTGGGCACAGTTCCAAATTGCCCCCCCCAGAATGGTTGGATCAGTTTATAACTCCACCAGCAATGAATTAGTGTCTCAATTTTGCCGCATCCCCTCCAACATTTATTATTATTTTCCTTTACTGACATATTGACCAATCTGACAGGTGTGAGGTGGTACCTCAGAGTTGTTTTAATTTGGATTTCTCTAATCTAGAGGTATTTAGAACATTTTTATATGATTATTGATAGCTTTGATTCCTTCATCTGCTTATTCATCTTTTGACCATTTGTCAATTGGGAAATCACTTGGACTATTTCTCTATATATTTGAGAAATGAGGCCTTTATCAGAGAAATTTGTTATAAAATTTTTCTCTCAGTTTGTTGTTTCCCTTCTAATCTTGGTTGCATTGGTTAAGTTTGTACAAACTCTTTAATTTAATATAATAAAATTACTCACTTTACATCTTGCAATATTTTCTATCTCTTGCTTGGTCATAAATTTCTTCCCTTCACCATAGACCTGACAGGCAAACTATTCCATGTTATCCTAATTTACTTTTTTTTTTTAAACCCTTACCTTCCACCTTAGAATCAATATTGTGTATTGGTTCCAAGGCAGAAGAGTGGTCAGGGCTAGGCAGTGGGGGTTAAGTGACTTGCCCAGGGTCACACAGTTAGGAAATGTCTGAGGCCAGATTTGAACCTAGGACCTCCCATCTCTAGGCCTGGCTCTCAATCCACTGAGCTACCCAGCTTCCCCCTCCTAATTTACTTATAATATTACCCTTTGTTTCTAAATCACTTGTCCATTTTGACCTTATCTTGGTGTAGGCTGTGAGATATTGATTGAAATCTAATTTTTACTGTACCATTTTCCAATTTTCCCAACGGTTTTTGTGCAATAGTGAGTTCTTATCCCTAAAACTGGGATCTTTGGATTTATCAAACACTAGATTGCTCAGGTCATTTATTCTTAATCTATTCTATTGATCCATCATCCTATTTCTTGCTAGTACCAGATTGAAAGGAAGTTTTGAAATATCATGACAGTTTTCTTGAGAGAAAGGGACGTGGGTGATTGCAAAGGCAAGACGAGAAACAGAGGGCTCTGGTGGATTTGGGTAAGGATGTGCACTAAATAGGGACTTACTCCTTTAGAAGGATGACATCAGCCAGTACACCAAACATCTGGTACAAGCCTGAGGCTTCATTCACTCTGCGAATAATGGCATTGGTGAGCTGTGTGATGGGATGCACAGTAGAGGGCCAGGGGATGCCATGATGTCGATATTCTAAGAGTCGGTGAACTACTCGGGCTAAAAAAGAGACAGAAGGAAACACTGTCAATCTGGGGTGGGCAGGAACCAGCTCTCCCCTGCTTGAGAGAGCCCTTTGACCTGTGGTCACTCAATCCCCATCTCCTAATCTGCCTTCACTGCTTTCCTGTCCTTCAGGACCAGCCCAAATCTATCCTCTGTGGTATCTTGTAGGAAAATAGGTATGAGGAGGGAGGGGCCTTAGAGATCTTCTAGGATCAAACCCTCATTTCAGAGATGGGGAAATAGCATAGAGAGATTTATGCAACTTTCCCAAAGTTGTACGGGGTAGGAAGTAGCCAAGAGTTGGAATTGAACACAGCCTCTCTGGCTCCAAGTTACCTTCTCCCATGTCTGGGCTGAGCTGCCATGTCTATCCCCAACTCTCACCTCTGTCCTTTGTACCTGGAGAATGTGGGTGGGTATTTGCTTATTCACTTTGTGTTTTGTCATCTTCCCATCTACATTAATAAGGTCCTTGTGAAAAGAATAATGGGATCCCAGATTTTAGAGATGAAATGGTACCTTGAGACTCCTGGGTCTAACTCTTCATTTTACAAATGAGGAAACTGAGGTTCAGAGTGGGGAAGTGATATAGCCAGTAGAGTATCTAAGGGATGGATGTGAACCCAAGTCTTCCTGACTTCAAGTTCAGTGCCCTCTTTGATGCTATGCTGCTGCCTTCTCCATTGGGTATCTATCTCATTTGGCACTGGGATGGGCATATGGCAGCCAGCCAATAAACAATGACTGAATTAGATCAATCAGATTACATTTAAACACACACACACACACAGACACACACACACAGACACAGACACACACACACACACACACACACACACACACACACACACACACTCTGGTCCTGGGAATCACCCTCTTTTTATGCCAGGCAAAAACAGGAGAATGTGCTGATTTATTTGAATGTCTGTGCACTTCCTGGGAGAAGAGGAAGGAGACTCACATTTATAGAACATTTTGCAGTTTCTAAAGTGCTTTCTTGTGAGAAGGTTGAGATGGGGGAAGGGGTGAATTTTTTGACATTTCTATGAAAAGGCTGCTCTGTTTGCTTGCACATGCATGTGGGTGGCATCTGATTGCTGGCTACCCAGCTGCTTCAATTGTTCCTTTGTGGGTGCTGTATTTTTATCTTCTACTATATATTTGATCAGCCATCAAGTCCTGTTGATTCTTCCTTTGTAGTGTTTTGTTTTTGCATCTCATTTTATTTTCTATTCTTACCAGCACCTTAGCTACATCCTTATCACTTGTATTTTTGATCCTAAGGGCCTTCTAAATGGTCTCTGTCTCTGGCCTTTTCCATCTCTAACCCATTATGCACATTGCAACCAGATTAATCTTTCTTTTTTCATTTAAATTCTCATCTTAGTGTCAATTCTAAGAGAGAAAGCAGCAAGGGTTGGGCTAGGGTTAAGTGACTTGCCCAGGGTCACACAGCTAGGAAGTGTCTGAGGCTAGATTTGAACCCAGGTCCTCTTAACTCCAGGCCTGGTGCTCTATCCATTGTGCTGCCTAGTTGCCTCCTAGATTAATTTTTCTTTCTTTTTTATATATCATGTTTATGCCATGAAAGATGACAGAGATTGCTAATCCTTAGAGCAGCACTCAGGATCTAAAGAGATCCTGACAGGTTAGAATGAAGCACCAGAGGGGCAACTAGTTAGCTCAGTGTTTAGAGAGCCAGACCTGAAAATGGGAGGTGCTGAGTTCAAATCCTCAGATACTTCTTAGCTGTGTGATCTTGGGCAAATCATGAAAACAATGACTCTAACAAGATGTAATTTTGTAGCAAGATGATAAATAAAGACTAATAAAGATAAATAATTATAATAATTAATAAAGATTAAGCTTTCTTAAAGAAAACAATTTTTCATCAATCATCTCTGTATCTAAAGGTCAAACATTTTCACTCTGGCATTCAAGGCTTAGCTGATGTTAATCAACTTTGCCAACCTGGTCTCCCACTAGTCTTCTACAGGAACCCCTCACTTGAGCTAGACTAACCCACCATCATGTATCTCTTGAACACACAATGGGAATGTCTACCTCTATATCCTTCTTTGCCTTTGTCTCACCTGAAATACCCTCTTCCCCAATCCTGTGGTAAGAAGTCTACTCATATTGAAGGTTCTGCCCCTCTCCCTCATGACAAGTCTGGTCCCTTAAGTCTTGCTCTTTTCCCTCAAATAACCTCTTCTCTTTCCTGGGGCCTATGCTGTCCAGGATGAGGATGCTCTGTCCAGTGCTTCAGATTACAGCCCATGCAGGAATTCTCAGCCTGTGAATTGTCTTTATTGTCTCAAATTCTTCATGGGAGATCTGCCAATGTGCTGAGATTCCATTCTTCTGCTATCTCTGGCTCTTCTTCCATGAATAGTTCTTTTTTGGTCATATGTAGCTATAATGATCTCAATGTCAATGATGCTGGGCTTTGAGCACTTATTGTATTGTTTCATATATTGGTCTTATGCCGTTGTTAATTATCTACCTTCCAACTAAATTGTAGACCCATATTTCTTAGTTTCCTCCTTAGCACAGAAAATGCTTTAGGCAATCTCAGCCCTGGTAGGAATCTAGATAGCAAGAGCTCTTCCAGCATCCCCAGTAAGTTGTTGTCCAGCCTCCATGTCAATACCTCTGGCTGCAGAGAACTGTATAGTTTCTAGAGGCATCTCAGGCCATTTCTGGATAGCTGTTCTTATTAGGAAGTCTTTCCTAATATCAAAATGAGTTCTGCCCCTCTGCCACCTTCACCCATTGCTCCTACTTTTCTCCTGGGGGCCAGGCAGGCCAAGTTTAGTGTCTCTTTCACACAGCCCTGTGATTATTAAAACGGCTAATATGTCTTTTCTAAGTCTTCTCCAGGGTGAAACTTTCCCAGTTCCTTTGAACTATTTTTGTTTGGCATGTTCTCTGGTTCCCTTGACACCCCAGTCACCTTTCTCTGGACACATTCTGGTCAATAATCTTCTTAAAAAACAGTTCCTAGGACTGAATACAGCACTCCAGATGTGTTCTGAATGTGTCAGAGGATGGTCAGACCATCACCTCTTTTGAATGGGCAGAAGCTCTATTAAAAAAATAGAGACAGGCAGGGTGGCATATTGGGTAGAGGATCAGCCTTAGAGTCAAAAGAACCCAGATTCAAATCTTGCCTCAGATATATACTAGTTGAGTAACCACAGATAGGTAAGTCACTTAACCTTTCAGTGACACAGGAAACGCTCTACGTGGTATATTATAGAGTTGTGGATTGGCAGCCATCAGGGAAGTTTCCCATGACTTTGAATCCCTGGTTTGAGTTTTTTTTCATGACAATCGTCTTCATTCATTCATTCATTCATTCATTCATTCATTCATTCATTCATTCATTCATTTATTTATTTATTTATCTATTCATCTATCTATCTATCTATCTATTTATTTATTTATTGGCGTACCTTCCTTTTTATTTTATTTTATTTTTAATTTTAATTTTACTTAGTCAATTTAGAACATTATTCTTTGGTTACAAGAATCATATTCTTTCTCTCCCTCCCCTACCCCCACCCTTCCTGTAGCCAACCTGCAATTCCATTGGGTATCACATGTATCCTTGATCAGAACCTATTTCCATGTTGTTGGTGTTTGCATTAGGATGTTCCTTTAGTGTCTATATTCCCAATCATATCCCAGCAGTGTAAACCTCAAAATTTCTTAGACTTATAAATGTTGGAAATTTCACCATTGGGAAATTTCATACTTGGAAAATTTCTTACTGATAGTCTATTGGAATGTGAACCCCATTGGCATGGGAGGTTCCTTCTCCTCCCTTCTTAAGATTACTTTAGGACAGAAACCTTTTGCTGAACAATGGAAAGGGCTTTGACCTATGCTTAAGCATAGAACAGGAAGTCCTTTGAGTCATGATTGATTTTAGAATTGATACAATAGAGATACTTGGAATGACAGAACCAGGTCTTGGAAAATACAATTTCCACCCTACTCAGTCCTAACAGGATTTAGGAAGGGCTGCAGCATAGATCAAGATTTAATTATTTGAGAATATGACCTTCAACAGACATGTGCAAAGCCACAGATCTCTGGGCGGTCCTGGGTTAAGGTAGAGCCACCATTGGCACAGGGAAGACATGGACAGTGATTGGTAGATGTGAGAACTGAGGGGAGGGAACTTGGATGGTTTGCTTAAAGATAGCGGGGGTCTGAGTACTGGAAGGTGGTTGGAGAGTTTTGGCTCTGAATGGTTGTGCTGGCTCTGAAGGAAGCTGCTCTGAAGGAAGTGGGAGGTGGAGGCCCCTGAGACTGTTTCTCCATTTTGGTCACGTGAGTAATAGGGACTGATCTCCTTTCTTTGCCTCAGCTATCTAAGGGCTTGGGCCTTTTGGCCCAGCCTAACAGAAGGGGTATTTAAGCCCTATTCCCTTCTCTCCCCTTTCTCTCTCTCTCTCTCCCTCTCTCTCTCTATCTCTAATACCTTTCTTCATCCTGTTTGTAATTAAACTCCATAAAAGGTTGACGGCTGACTTGAGTTTTCATTTAGGAATTACATAGCTGAATTCCTTGGCGACCTTAAATTAATATATATCAGTCTTTTAAAGTGATTTCCTTGTCACAGCAGTTGTTTTTCTTCTGTGTTTCTACTCCCAGTTTTTCCTCTGAATGTGGATAGTGAATTATCTAGCAGTCTCCTCAACATAAAAATAGCCTTCTTGTTATCTTTAGCATTCAGTGACAGCCCCAGATTATTTTGAACTTTAATTCTTGTGACAATTTTTTAGGATCATGCTACTATTCAGTTCCCTGCTTGTATCTTCTGTTCAGGTCTTTTGTAAAATCTAAGTTGTTCAATCAACTCCCTATCTCTTTCAGACATGTTGCTCCTTCTCGGTCCCATGCCCACTGAATAGTTTGATTTTGTGCCATTAGAATTTTATTTTATTTTTAAGTGCTTCCTAATCTTCTGAGTCCTAATGCCCCTGCAGATATAGGGTCCTGGGAGGATCCAACCTTTCCTTTTTCTTGAATCCTTAAAATCTGTTCTCCACAAATCCAACATATGCATTTAATCATGCCTGGCTATCTCCTCATTATCCATCATACATTATAAGATGGAGTGACCACTTCCTTTCAAGGTTCCCAGCATTTCTATTTTGGCAACCAATTCTTTCTTATTAGTTAGAATAAGTTCCAACATAGTAGTTCTCAAATCAAGATGTTATCATTAAGGTTGAGTCAAGAATCTTATCTTCTGCTTTCCTTGTCTCCTTGGAGAATACTTCAACAGCTGACTGGATAGTTTCTATCTCCTATTACCAGAATATTATACCTTTGGATCAGGTTTCTGACCTGTTTCCCAAACTCATCATCCATGAATTAATTCTGGTCAGACAATCTATACTATCCTCCCACACTCACATTTCTTTTATTCCTTCTTCCTCCATTGACCTTTACCTATGAGCTCTTCATTCATGCTTTTCATGTCTGGGACAGAGATCTCTTTGTTCTTAATAGGCTGTATAATGCAACCCTACCCATCTGCTCCTTTAATCTCATCTGTTCCTTTTGAATTCATTTTCTGTTTCTAAAACCATATGGCTTGTAAACTGGAAAGACCTCCAGGAATTGATGCAGAGTGAAAGGAGCAGAACCAGGAGAACCTTATACCCAGAGACTAATACACTGTGGTACAATTTAATGTAATGGACTTCTTTACTAGCAGCAATGCAATGAAAATTCTGAGGAACTTATGAGAAAGATGCTCTCCACATCCAGAGAAAGAACTGTGGGAGTAGAAATCATATACCCATCGAACCACGTGGTGGTTCGATGATTGGGGATTTTGACTTTAAATGATAATTCTATTGCAAATATTAATAATATGGAAATAGATTTTGAACAACGATATATGTATAACCCAGTAGAATTGCTTGTCAGCTCAGGGATGGGAGAGGGAAGGGGGGGAGAATCATGAATCATGTAACCGTGGAAAAAATTCTAAATAAATAAATACAAATAATCAAACAAACAAACAAATAAATAAACATTAAAAAAAATAAAACCACACTGCTCTCATGAGTCATATCCCAACAATTCTTAGGGATGAACTCGTTTCCCTCCTTTCATTAAGGTTGTCTTTTTTATTGCCCATCATCTTATTCTTTTGTAATCTGACATAGGAAGCCATGAATTTTTTTCTTCTTTCTTTCTGCCCACCTTCTTAGATGTAGTTTTCAGACAATTCTGAGTATCTCCAATGATCATCTTCATCTTTTGTTCTGTCTTGTCTCTGTGTATCTGGCTTGGGGATTGGCCATATATGGGTAGTTTCTTTCCTCCTCTGTTTTTGGTCTAACTTCCTTTTATTAAAAAATCCTTACCTTCTATCTTAGAATCAATACTTTGTATTGGTTCTAAGGCTGAAGAATAGCAAGAGCTAGGCAACTGGAGTTAAGTGACTTGTCCAGGGTCACACTGTTAAGAAGTATCTAAGCTAGATCTGAATCCAGGACCTCCCATCTCTAGCCTACCTCTCTATTCACTGAGCCACCTAGCTGCCCCTAGGTCTAACTTCCTTTTTATGAGATCCACACATCTCCAGGAAAATTTGTTTTTATGAGGCCTCATTAAATATACTTCATTCCTCTTTAAGAACCTATCATTCTTATGCCTTAAACTGAGGACGAGAAATCTAAATATAGTTTAGATCCCATCTCCTAATAACTTGTTGATTTCCTAAATCTGTCTCTTTTAAAGTAGTAATGGGCACCTTTTTTTTTAGAAAGGCCATTGACAAACTGGAGAACATTAAAGAGGGTGGCCAGAATGGCCTCAAAATAATGCCACTTGAGGATGAAGCAAATGAGGGCAGGATTATTACTGTGAGAAGCCCTTTTTGGCAAGATGTAGCTAACTTTAATTATCAGAAAGACTAGTAGGTAAAGAGGGATTAGCCTTGTTCTGCCAGGCCTTAAGAGGGCAGACTAGAAGCAAAGGGAGGAAGGTCTGATGTTAGGAGAAGCTGCCCAGCAATTTGAGGTGTCCCAAAATGGAATGGACTGCCTTGGGAGGTAGTATAGTGAAGAAAAGGGAGAACCCAGGAGACAGACAAGCAAGAAAGGCAAATATAAATTTGTACACTTCTTAAAAATGTCAGATTCCAGAGAGTCTTCTTCAGCACAAAGCCAATTCTATAAGGATAGGCAGACAATGGCTGTAGGATTTACATACATATAAGCATTTCCTATACCAGGTGCCCCAACCAAGGTGTCTTGCAATGACATCATCCACATATTATACAGAGAGTTTGTGAAATCCCACTATAATGCTATGGCCCATTTAAAATATTTTCTCTGTTGCAACATACCCATATAATGTGATTTTACAGAATGTCATTGTTTTCCAAAACCTACTAACGGAGTTAGGTGGTGTATACCCTTACAGCTCCATATATGTGTGTGAGTGGGCGCAGGGGGCACAGTTAGGAGAGATGCTGAAAAACACTCATCAGACAACTTCCCTGACAACATGCATATGGATATAAAATATATAGTCTGGAAATCAATGAAAAAAAGAATGAACCTTCCTTGCCAAATTGGAAGAATAATGCAATGTAAAAACTACCATTAAGGCAACGTTGGGCTCCAGATTTAAATACAGAGATGTCAGGATTTAAGCTCTTATGGTTTTTATGGCAAAATTAACTGGCCCCTGCCATGTAATAAACTACCCATTCAGCAGGCAAATGGGGGCTGCTCAGATTTGAGGCTTGTGTTGGCCGCCATCACTAATGAGAACCATAATTTTCCCCTTCCCTTGTTGGTATGCTCCTGTTCAGTCTTCCATTGAGGTGGCTTTCTGTATTTGACTTCCAGGGGGTATTTCAAATAGTTGAAAAGAACACCACCACCACAAGAAAGGAGTCCAACAGCCATTCCACAGAACACATAGTTCTTCAGTGTGGCAATTATGACTCCATTATACCATGATGGGTATTTTTAAGCCTGTGTAAAGAGGAACTGAAGACTAGATCCTCTCTTAGGTTTCTTTGCTAATTTGATAACTCACCCAGGGACATTAGCCCTTCTCTGGGGCTCCCAGGCTTTACTCACAAAATGAGGGGCTCCAAACCCAAACAAATGGCAGACTGATAAAATATCCCTTTACTACAGCCTTGTCTAGACATGAATTCAGGGAATGGGGAACAGGAGCCAGGGAAAAGAAGGGAGTGGCTAGAGGTTCCTCCAGAAGAAAAGGATGCGGTGAGGAGAAAGGGGAGAGGACTTTTTTTTTCCTTAACATTTGTAGGTTTTTAAGAAGTAAGGTGAGGGGCAGTTGGGTGGTTCAGTGGATTGAGATCTTGGCCTGGAGACTGAAGGTCCTGGGTTTGAATTTGACCTTAGACAGTTCTTAGTTGTATGACCTTGGGCAAGTCACTTAACCCCCATTGCCCAGCCCTTACTGTTCTTCTGCCTTGGACCCAATACATATTATTGATTCTAAGGCAGAAGGTAAGAGTTAAAAAAAATTGGAAACCCCAACTCTTACTATGAGTCAGCAGTGTGATGTTGGCCTGTATTAAGTCGGCCACAGCTTCTAGGCTTAAGAGAGCCTCTCTGGCCTTTACCCTGAGCAGACCACATGTGGAATACTATATTCTTCTCTGGGGTCTATGACTTAGGAAGGGTCCAGAGGAGAGCAACCCAGAGAGGGATGGACCTTGAGACCATATCCTCTGAGTATTAGTTGAAAAAAGTAGGTATTTTTAGCTTGGAGAAGGCACAGAGGAGACAAGTAAGTAATCATCATGTAGAGAGATGAGATTTGAATTGGGGATTCTAGCAAGCAGATCAGGAATTAGTGAGGGAAAACTCAGAGGTCAAGTAGGGCTTGAGGTCAGGAAGAGCTTCTAGGCAATCCCTGCTGTCACAGAGTAGAGCAGGCTATCTCAGGAGGTAGGTGAAATCCTCCATGTTGGTCACCTTCTAGCAAAGGCTAGATGTTCCCTTAAAAAGTGGGTTCTAATGGGGGATTCCTTTTAGGGATGGACTAGATAAGTTGGCTGCTCAGATACTGTATAACCAGGAGATCCAGATTCTCTACTTGAGAACAGTGGAAAACCTGAAAAATCAGCTGGCCATGATGTCTTGCAAAGAAAGATCCAGAATGTACTTATTCATCAGCTCCTCTGACTTCCCTCCCTCTTCCATGATCATCTGAACCATAAAAATATCTTTCTTAATCTCATGAAGATAAATTATGGATATTAATAGGAGAGATCATCAGTTTGTTGATTTTGAACCAGAAGGAATCAGAGTCCATCCTGCACAACCCCATTTTACAGATGAAGAAACTGAGGGTTGGTGACTAGTACAGTCTAGTACTAGAAGAGCTAATAAATGTCAGAGGCAGGAATGGAAACCCAACTTTTCTGACTCCAAGGCCAAGATGCTCTCCCTCCTAAAAAAGGGGGCACATGGAATTGAGCTCAGGCCATTCTTTTGTTCCTAGGTTAAAAATTGAGCTAATTGTTATAATGAACTGTGGCTGAATAAATCTCTGGCTAGAAAGAGAGAGGGAGAAGAAAGAGGTGATTCCAGATAAGACCCTAAGAACCCCCAGGGGAGTTATAGGGAAGATCAGGGAAGGATTTGGCTCTGTTTCTATCCAGCAGGGGAGTAATGGAAAGGATGGAGGATAAGTCACAAAGATCTGCCCACTCTACCATCAACCAATCAATCACCACATGACTCTGTGAACTCTGGGGAAAGAGGACAGCCACTTCATAACCCAAACTTGTCACATTAGCACTACTGACATCATCTGATGGTTTTCTAGTGCTCACCTGTGTATCGGAATCCATGGATGAAACCTCCAGCAGATTTCCGGTAGTCCACAGAGTGGCTGGCGGTGCCCAGAACAAAGAGTCCACGGGTGGCTTTGGACTCGTAACTGGCTTTAATCCATGGGTACTTTTTTTTCTTCCCTTTCTTTGGGGCCAGTCCTAGAGCTCTGTATGGAGAAAGGATGGGAAGTTTAGTTCGGCTTGGAAAGATCAAGTTTCTCCCAAACCAGGAGGGTAGCCAAGAAAGCCAAAGCTAGGAATGAATTAATTGGGCCTGAGCTGCCCCATATGCAAAATGGACAGTGGCATCCTTTGTAACTTCTAAAGTTATGCCTTTGGTTTGTGGTGAGTGAAGAGAATGTCTTAACCAAAACTCTTCCTAGAGGATAAAGATGACTCTCATGGGCATTTGCCTTCCTACCTGGAGCTACAAGCTATATAGAGGTCTGGGTCCACTGGAGAACTATCCCACCCATCCCTAGTGGGCCCCTGGTTTGGACTCACTTGCTGAAGATAGAGAAGTCAAATTTGTAGCCCAGGCAGCGGATGACACGATCGTAGGGCACCCGCATGGCAAAGTTGTCTATCTCATCCTCGGGGAGGGAGATGGCCTCGGCAGTAACATTCTTAATGGGTTCATCCATAAGGACTGGGAGGGTGATGTGCATTCTTCCCTTACTGTCCTTCACAATGGCCAGATTCTTCAAGTCGGTCTCCAGCAGGCCATCCAATGACTTCAGTTGGTAAGTGTCCAGGAGGCCATTGTTGACTGCTCTAAAGTCCAGAGAGAACCCAGAGAGAGGTACCCTTATCTCAGTCCTAGCTCATAGCAGAGGGGAGAGAACCAGGTCCTTCTCTGATGAATTCTTACTAGGAGCTTGTCCTAGGGCACCCCATGGAGGTCTGAGAACCCATCCAAGCTTTCTCCTCCTGGGTCCTTCAAGATGTTGATAGCCTGTGATTTCACTGGGGTTGGGGATCCTCTCTACTAACTGATCACAACTCTTCTCTGACTTGGGAGCTTTTTGAGAGCTGGGGATAAGAAATTCACCCTCTGAAGCCAGTAGAGGGTCTCCAACCTTTTATAGGCTGGTCCTCATTTTGGACATGCCATGTCCAGACTTGGGCTAAACTGATCATTGCTTTCGAAGATCCAGGGCCACACCCAAGCCATGATGAAGCCTCAGAGAGAACATTAAGCTGAAATCCCTGAATACATATGTTTTAACTCTTACCTTCCTTTTGGAATCAATCTTGTGTATTAGTTCAAAGGCAGGAAGCTATAAGGGTAGGCAATGGGGGTGTGTGGTTAAATGATTTGCCCAGGGTCACATAGCTTGGAAGTATCTGAGGTCAAATTTGAATCCAGGACTTCCTGGCTTTCAATACATTGAGCCACCTAGTTGCCCACTTCCCCAAATCTTTTTAATCAGTGGACATTATCCTTCTGGACTCATGGGTGCATTTGTACCCATAGTACAGAATCCAAAGAAAACTTTTCTCCTGCCCCATGGTATTACATAGCTGCCTATCCTCTGTATGTATATGAGACAGTGAGAAAATGAGAGAGAGGGTAAGAAAGGGAGGGAGAGAGAGACAGAGCAAGACAGAGAGAGAGAAAGAAGGAGAGAGAGACAGAGAGAGAGAGAAGGAATGCTAGTTTTTTATTTTTTAAACTCTTACCTTCTGTCTTGGAATCAATACTGTGTATTGGTTCCAAGGCAGAAGAGTGGTAAGGGCTAGGCAATGGGAGTTATGTGATTTGCCCAGGGTCACACAGTTAGGGAGTGTCTGAGGCCAAATTTGAACCCAGGACCTCCTGTCTCTAGGCCTGGCTCTCAATCTACCGAGCCACTCAGCTGCCCTCAGAATGCTAGTTCTTTATGAAATCCTTGCATCCTTTCTTTTGGCATTCTTTAACCCACCAGGTACCCTTACCTCAGGTCTCCAACATAGTGGGTGGCCCAGGAGAGGCGGATTCGGGAACGACCCAACATATGGATGAAGTTGGTATAACCAAGGATGTTTTCAGCTGTCTCAAAAGCTGAGTTTCCACGGCCCAGGATCAGTACATTTTGGCCCACAAAGTCCTCTGGGTTGACAGACACTGACTCATACCCCTCCACAAATTCTGATCCAGGAAAGTTGATTTCATTGGGAATGGACACACCTGTAGCCACAAAGAGCACACTGCAGGGAAAGAGTGAAGGATACCTCCATTAGTCCCAAGTATATAAAGAACTGAGAATACTTTACCAAATTAGTCTCTCATCTATACAATTTGGTGACATGTCTGCCTCAGTCAATCACCAACTAACCTTTATTAAATGCCCACTATATTCAGGCACTCTTTCGGGGGCTGGGGATACAAGTACAACAGAACAATCCTAAATCTAAGGAGCCTGCTCTGTCTTCAATGGAGGAGGCAGAAAATACCAATGTAAATACAGAATCAATCTCAGATCTGGAGAGGGGACAAGAGATGATCAAGGCTAACTTCCTCATTTTAAAGGTGAGAAAGTTGAGGCCCAGGCAGGTTAAATCACAAAGCAAATAAGTAACAGACTCAGGATTTTTTGGGTCCCTGGCCCAGGGTTCAAACAAAGCTACATGCTGGGCTTTTATTAGGACAGGAGCTTTCCCCTGCACTCTTGCAGTCATGCCTGAAAGAAATCCCTACACTCTAACTAGCATGCCTGAGAAGTGGTCATCCTGTATCTGCTAGAGAATCTCCTACAAGGAAAGGGGAGCCTGCTGGCTCTGAAGGCAGGCTGTTTTATTCCTATACAACACTGCTTGTTAGGAAGCTCCATAATTACCATTACTTAAAAACAAAAACAAACCCTTACCTTTGGTCTTAGAATCAATACTATGTATTGGTTCCAAGGCAGGAAAGCAGTAAGTGTTAGGCAATGGGGGTTAAGTTACTTGCCCAGAATCACACAGCTAGGAAGTTTCTGAGGGTAGATTTGAACTCAGGACTTCCCATCTCCAGGCCTGGCTGAACCAACTAGCTGCCCCCAATTTCCATTATTCTTATCAGTCTCCACAGGGGTGACTCATTCAGGAGGGAAGGGATTTTATTTATTTGGGATGCTCCCCCCGACTCTACCCAGAACACAAGTTGAATCTGATTGTCTGGGTCACTTTGTGCTTTTCTTGAGGTGGGCCTTCCTGCCCATAGTCCTCCCAATTCTCTGATTTTTTATCCCATGGCTTCTGCCACTGAGTCCTGGGCCTCCACAGACACCCCTCTCCCTCTAGTACCCCTTCTATTCATCTGTGGCAGATCTCCAACAATGCCACTTCAAGGCTGAATTTCAACACTAATAATAGCAATGGGAGCTTCTTCCCACCTTGTGTGTCTCATGCATGCCATGGAATGCCTGACTCCCTTCTCCTGCTTAGCAGAAGGCTGGGTCTTCTTCAGAAAGATGGGCTCTGGTTCCTTGGGTGGACAGGACACTGTGCTCCATGCCCAAGGCCTGGCCATAGTAGAAGGCAGGGCCTTTTTCAGAATGGCATGCTCTGGTTCCTTGGGTAGACAGGGCACTGTGCTCCATGCCCAAGGCCATAGTTACCTGCACTGGTAGCCTCGGCCCTTCTGGTCAGTGAGGATGAAGAAGTGACCATTCCAGGCGTGCTGGTTCTTGCTGAGTGTAACATGGACGATGGCTGTGTTGTATTGTACCTGCAGGCTCAATCTGTCTGCAAAGTCACCCAGGTAGCGCACCATGTCATTGGCGTGGGGGAAGTAAGCTTTGGAGTAATGGCGGAAGAGCAGGCGCTTGTCATGGCTCAGCAGGGAGTTCCAGTCATGTCGAAGGTTGAACTCGCTATTGACCTTGCCTGTGTACCTCTTGTTGATGCTGATGAGCTTTCGGTGGCGGGGATATCGGGTGAAGAAGGAGCCCGGTGCCCCTGCCTTTTCAAATACCACATAGTTCCTCCCAGCCTGCCCCAGGAAATAGGCCATCTGCAGGCCCGAGGGCCCTGCACCCAGGATGCAGTAATCCCAGTGAGGGAAGAAGGAGGCATTGGGGAAGGGGCTCAGAGTCAAGACCAAGTGCAAGGCCAAAGTTAGAAGCAGCCCTGGGGCCCCCTTCAGCAGAGCCATGGCAGTGAAGGGTATAGGCTAGGGAGAGGAGAGTAATGCCCCACAGCCACTCTGCCCTGTCCTGGGGGCAGGTCAGTGGTCACTTCAGGGGACCAGTTGCCCCATCACTGCCTCCTGGTTGCCATGGCAACTGCTAGGGATGCTGTTCCCTGGGCTGAGGAAGCCCTCCACACTTCTTCCACTCAGGCTCAGGGTAGGGCTCTGGGATGTACCTGGAAAGGGTGGGGGTAGTCACTCCTCCCCCAGTCCTGGTAGGGGGTAGGATGGGGGGGAAGGGAAGGGTAGGGTGGGACGTGGCCCTGCCCACTGCTGTGAAGGAGCGTGGCCTCCCCAGGCCCCGCCTGGTCACGTGCCCCGCATAAGTCCAGCCTGCTCCGAAGTCCCGCCCGCCTGCGCCCTAGCTCTCGCCTTCCCAGGTCCCAGAGCGAGCGCGAGGAGCTGCTGCTGGCGGGGCCGCGGCGAACTCAATGAAAGCGAGGCTGGCAGGGGCGGGGGCGGAGCAGCGCCAGCTCCGCCCCCAGAGGTAGGGGGGCGGGTTAGGGGTGGGCGTCACGTGACGGCGCGAGGCACGCCGGGACTGTGCTGCAACTGCGTACACGTGCCGCCCGACTCCCGAGTCACGTGTCAGGGGACCCGCCAAGATTTAAAGGGACAGAACAACTGAGAATTCCCTTCCAGTCCAACCTTACCCTATTTCTCCAAGTTGCACCCAGGGAGGCACATTTTCACAGGATACCAGGAAAGATGCCGGAGAAGGGGCGAGCCGCTTTGACAGATAGTGAGATCCCCATCACTGGGGGGCTTTAAGAAGCTCCCTGGTCTGTGATAGGAGTTTCACTGGGAACGGTGGTGGTGGGGAAAACACTGGCTTTGGAGACTGAGGTTCTGGGTTCAAATACAGCAGCTGAAGGTAGCCTAACACAATGGATAATGCCTTGGATCTATGTTCAAATTCTACCTCAGAGGCACTCCCGTGCCATCCTGGGCCCAGCACTGAGGGTCTCAGATCTCCGACCTGCTCCCTGCCCAGGTGGGTCATCAGAGCCAGGAGTCCTGGGTTCCAGGATCTGCCCCCATTCTCTATGCCTTGGATTCCCCATCTAAAGACTGGGGCTAAGACCTACCTTCCTCCCCCTCTCCAGGGTGATGGGGTGATTGCATTGTTCTCAAGAACAAGGCTGGGAAAAGCCTGGGCAGGGGTAACCTCTGGCTAGATGTAACAAAGCAGGGGGTGTTGGGAGGGAAGAGCAGTTGGGCCTGTGAGTCATAGGGAGCCAAGTCGGGTTTTTTTTTGGGGGGGGGAAGGAAGACGTCCAAGCTCTGGTTGATGAAAGGTCTCCCCAGAAGAGCTGAAAGAGCCCCCTGGTCTCAGGTTCAAAAGCTGGCTGGATTGAGCAGAATAAATGGAAGCTATTGACTAGTTTGGACACACACAATGGGTGCTTTGGACTATTTTATAATACACTTGGGTTTCCTTGTCTCCTGATATAGCTTGAGGTATTAGTTACCCCTGGATGAGCCAGAGATGGAGAATGAAGGTGGGAACCAGCAAAGAGGCTCCCATGGATGAAGACCTTCTGGGTGCCATTGCTTGGTCTGGCTGATAAGCAGAAGATGGCTTTGTTCATGCTCCTGCTCCCTCTCAGATTGCCCTCTATCACCAGATCTGGCCTGGCTGGGCTTGCCACATAGACAAAAGCCTTTGCTAGCTTGGCCTTCAGGAGCCCAGGGGACTTGAGGCCCTTCTGCTTTTTGGGGTCCAAGTTTGGCTAACAGGGAACCCTATCACTCAGACCGGAGTGTAGGGAATGGCCTTGAATGGTCCTCAGATAAGTGCAGCAGGGCCTGGAGTCCAAGCGCCAGATGCCCAGGACTTTTCAGAACTCGCCACTCACCTCCCCAGACATAGACTAAGGAGGGATGGCTACCTTCCCATTGCAATGAGGTGGCAGTGAAGAAGACTGGTTAAGAGCAGTCAGGGCAGAGCCCTTGGTATCTTAGAACGGAAAGGACCAGTCCTAAGCAGATGTAGGTAGGCATCCAAGGCCACCAAGCAGCTACAAAGTCTAGGTTCTTTGGCCTCTTCTTAAGGATAGTGTTGGAAAACACCCAAATTTGTAGCAGGGTCTAGCCCCAAGAATGGGAAGCTCAAAACTCAGATCGATTCACAAGTATGAAAGAATTTTATTTGAAGAGGTTTCTAAGAGAATATGATAGCCCCAGGTGTGGATCAGGGTTTGTTTGGCTTGTCTCCCATTCCAGGAAAACCACCTTTTCTCAGAATAGCCTAACCCTGGGCCTGTAAGGCCCAAATCCTGGAAAATGGGACTGAAGAGGGTCCAAATTCAGGTAGAGGTGTGGTTTTGATTTGTTTGGGGGATCCCTGTGGTCTGCCAGAGCCCTTTGTGTGCATGTACCATGTTTCCCCTGCATTGTTCTACCTGCCCTCATTTGTCAGTGTAGGAGAGGTCTTACTACCCTTCTGGAATGCCTTCATCAAAGATGGGAACATAGGAGGCTACAGTACAGTTGACCACTAGAAGTGATCAATAATGGCTAACAGTTCAGAACTAAGTTAAATACAGAACAATATAAACAATAATACAGAACGGCACAAAACTGGAGCATGGAACCATTCGGAGGGATTAATAATATGGAACAGTTAATACAGATTCTGCAATTGATGCTGGACTAGTGCCAACTGATGAGAAATACAAGATGAGGGTCCTGCTTCCATCACTATCCATTGCCTACATCCATCAATGGCATAAGGTGAAGAACAGAGGAGTGGGCCTGATCCCCACACCCACCCAAGTTGGTCCTGGGTGCCATGTTCAGAAGAGGTTAAAGATGCTCTGGGGAGGGAGGACCAGCCAGACATCAGCTGGCTGGAGTTAACACAAGATATTTAGTTTGGAGACTTACTTGGAAAGTAAGGAGAGGGATTGTTGGAACTGTTTCACGGGATACCTGAGGGTAGAATTTGATCAGAAGAAAACCTAATGGTTCCCAAAGGGCCTGGGCACTGCCCTCCAGGTCTTGGGAATGGGGGCTGGGTAAATTCCACCCAATCTGGGCTTCCTTTCCTAGAGCCTCCCTCTTCTGAGCAGTGCCTACTCTCATAGTTAGTTGGGAGCTAAATATTCTGTATGCCTAAGGCTTGGTCTGAGATGGGGAGGGGGTGTGAGTGCACTGTGTGTGGCTATACATTTCTTCAGTCCTTGTAGCCCCTCTATTTCCCTTATTTGCATTCAAAGACCCTCTACAAGAGCAGTGCTCTCTCTAGCCCTTTAGGAACTGTGCCAATCAACTAGAATAAGAGACTCATCAGGCTCCTCCTTTATTTCTTTTTTTAAACTCCAGTTTGGGTGACCAAGGCCAGTCCCCAAGGAAACCCCTGGGCCCTCCCAGACACAAGGGCATGATGATGGCAGCAGTGTGCTTATTCTCAACTGGCCTGCTCAGGCCTCTTCCTCTGAAAGAGAGGGACAGGGAGGTAAGTGCATGGCAAAGGGTAGCCCCTTTCCCTACTGTCTCCAAGGACTTCGAAACATTGGACATTCTCTAGCTTCTGATGGGGCCATCATCTTACTTTTTGGTCCCTCAATAGGTGGTCAGTGAATAACAGTGTTACCACACCTGTGGGAGGCACAGGGCCCTGCTGCTAGTCAGTGTCTAGTGTAGGATTTGAACCCAGGGCCTGCTAGTTGTTGGCCCAAAGCTTTATCTGTGTCAGGTATTCTCAAAAGAAGATTTTGGTGGGGCCCACCCAAAAGCATAATAGACACCTTTTTAGGTGGCTTGCTCCAGGGGTCTTTTGGCTCTAATGTCTTCTTTAAGGGGGCCCAGAGTTGGAAGTCCAGGTCTGTCACTGATTAGCCCTGAGACTGTAAGCAACTCTCTTTGGCAATATAATGGAGATTGTGACTTCGGACACCCACTATGGAGGTTCTTATGCTAGAGATGTGAGCCACAGTCTATCCTGCCATGTTACATAAGCCTCTCCCAAGAGGAGCTCCCTCCCAACCTCCACAGAGCCAGCAGGGGGAATCATGTGGATGAAGCCCACATTCTAGTCTCATCCCCACCAAGGTCCGAGGGGGCTTGGAGAGCCTGGTATGTGTACTTTGACTCACCTTCTTCTTCCTCTTCCTCCTCCTCATTGTCCTCATCCTCATCAGAGCTGAAGGTGCCATCTGGCAGGCTGTACACACGGATCACCTGCTTATTGGGGTCCTTGAGGATCAAGTACTTGCCCTCATCCAGTTTCATGCAGATGTCAATGACACAGCGCAAGATGCCCCAGGCATTCTCCACACTCAGGTTGATCTGGCTGGCAAACTCATTGGGCTTGAACTGCTGGGTGCCCAGGATAACATGCCGAGCGGAGTCTTTGACATGGTAGCGGGACACGTACCTGTGAGCAGATGTGGGAGATTGGTGGAGGTGGAGGTGGGGGAAGGATGAGGCCAAGCGCCGACTCAGTGAGATGTCCAGTGTAGCCTTCACTGAGATCCCCAAGGGGATAGCAGAGGGAGCCTGCACACCCTCCAACCTTGCTGTAGGCATCCTTACCCAAGCTTGAGGTACTCTGACCCAGCCAGCAATGCACAGCAGGTCCAGCGGGCCAGCTTGTAGCTGTTATTCTTCAGCTCCGTGGCGATGACTGCCCCTCGCTGAGAGTCCAGCTTCTGGCGCCAGTCCACACCATTGCAGTGCTGCCAGGGGAAAGGACCACCAGCGGGCACTTAGTATCCTGAGGCATAGCCCAGCCCCTATTCTATACACCTGCCACACGCTGAGATGGCTTGGTTGGATAGACCAAAGAAGGCACAGGGTCACCCAAATGGTGCAGGAACCACAAAGGAATCATAGATAGGGAGGGCAAGGAGTATTTTGGGGGCATTAAGGGGCTCCAGTCAAGGAGAAGGAAGGTGTCAGGTGCACTCAGAGGTCCAAGGCTAGATCAGGTTTCCCTCCCCCTGAGGGGTGGCAGGTTACACTGGAGAAGGCTCAGAATATCAGAGTAAGAAGACTGGATATGATCCTATGGGCAACAGGCACCCACTCCAGACTTCTAAGCATTGGAATGACCCAAGCAGATAATTGGAGAGTTGGGTCTTAATCTTGAGATTTATCTATGAAGAGGACAAGTCTTGGTCCCTTCAATCACTGACCTGAAGCCCAGGATACACACACACACACTCACACACACTCAATCTGCAGTGATGGAGGGAGATGAGGCAGATGAAGTGCAGTTGAGGAAATGGAAAGGAGGGATGGACACTTTGAAGATTGGTCATTTTGAGAGGAGGGAAGGATAGAATTAGGAAAAATAATAGTAAATGATGACAATTGGGTAGGGGTGGGGAAGAGTCAAGAAGAGGAGGGAAACGAGGATATTTAAGCAGTCCCTCAGTCCAAGGCAAGTATTCAGATACCACCTGAGGATAGAGAATGACAATGGAGGAAAAGCTCCATTGGATGAGGTGGCAAAAAAAGGTCACTGAGGAAGACTGTGAAAATGGAGAGTTCACTTTGGGTCAGAGCAGAATTAAGCCAAGGGGAGGGCAGCAGGCCCAGCCCAAAGGAACAGCAGCTCAATCAGATGGGCTCCAGTTTTGCCCTGTCCCTCACTACCCAAATGGGTTGGAGAGATCATTTCACTGTAATCAAGGAGTTTGATGGAAGAGGCCCCTTCCAGCTCTACCTGGATTGCTTAGGGGATGGGGTTAGCTTCTAATTTGTGAGTTCACTGGCAGAGAAACTTCCTTTTAGGGAGGAAACTCCTTTTGTCCATGTCAAGTCACAACTTAATAGTCACATTCTCCCCTACCATTCCTGTTCCCTATAGACAGGTAGAAGGAAAGGAAGTCTTCATCATAGCATTCACAGGCTACGTACAGGCCAGGTATCATCCCCATCCTTCCGAAAACACTGGATCTCATTATCTGGGGGACCTCTTGTCCTGGCCTTATTGGGTTAGTTTTGATCACCTTTGCTGTCCTTTCTCCCATTGTGGCCTGGGTTCATGTCTCATCATTCAACCCAGACCACTTTCTCCAAAGTAGCCAAACCAGGTGGCTTTCTTTCAATCCTCATCCTGTTGGGCTTCCTGGCAGTCCTGGACATTGCTGCTCTTTTATTTACTCAAGTTTTTATGAGCCTTCCTTGCTGGATTTGGCTGGATCACTCCTAGACATCTGGTCAGGAATCTTACCCACTAAATGAGGACATCCTCAAGGCTGTCTGGGACCCTCTCCTCTTTCCTTCTTACTTGGGGATTTCATCAAGACTTGATGGGTTTAAAGATCATTTTTAGACATTTCCAGTTCTATTTGTCTAGCCCTAGCCTCTTGGTAGGAATTTTCAAACTAGACATCCTGTAGGTACTCTGAACTTGACATCTCCAAAACAGAACTCATTCTTTCCTCTCAAAACAAAACCAAAACCAAAAAACAAAACAGCTGGCCAGCTGATGAAGTAGCAGATAGAGCACCTGACCTAAAGTCTACTAGTCCTGAGTTCAAATCAGGCCCCAGACTCAAGTTGTGTGACCATAGGCAAGTTGCTTAACCTCTTTCTCAAATCTCCCCTGGATTATTTCGGAGAATTTTCCAATTGCTCTGAACTGCTCTCTCTAGCTTTGTAAGCCCCATGACACTCACTTGCCCTTCAGATCCTCCACAACCAAACATACTCACTAGTCTACCTGTTCTCCCTCTCAGAATCCCTGGCTTCCCATAAGATAATTGGGGGTGGGGGTGCTGAGAGTGCTCACCCTGGAATCCCACTCATTCAGTGTCTTAATGTTGATAAAGGACACTTCTCCATTGGCCCCTGTCATCACTCCATCGTGCTCACAGCGGACAATGAGGTCAATATCTTCTCCAAGCTTCCACCTTCGGTACCTGGGACGACCAAGAAAGAAGACTCAGCAGCCCACTCACAGCCTTGGGCCTCCAGCCCATAGATAGCACTGATGGACCATGATGTTTGCCCCAAAGAAAGGACTTACCGGTACGCCACTGAGGCAATTTCGTTCTTGTCCATGTCATCTTCCACAAAGGGATTTGGGTTGGGAAACTTATATCTTTCCTTTCCCTGCATAGAATAGGGAGGAAGTGATAAATGAGTCTGAAGCTGATAGTACAAAGAACAACATTCCTGTGGGCACACACCCCAATGCCCAGCTTCTAATGATGTCAATTTACAGAAACCCCCAGCCCAATTTACAGAAACTCACCATCCTCAGGCACTGCTGGGAGAAGTTGTGATTAATGTAGGTGGCTTCCATGGCGAGATTCCGAGGCGAGTTGAAGGAGTTGCCTTCGTCCTGAGGGGGCTCGTTAGCAGTCTCACTCACCGTCAGGAGGTCTATGAGTTAACAGGAAGGTGAGAATGATGGAGGGCTAGGCAAGTAGAGGGGCATCCATTATGCTATCCAGAACAGCAGTTCTCAGCAACTATGGGGCAGTATTTCAGACCCTTTTCTACCTGCTCTAGAAGACATCGAGATCACAGCAAGTAACAAGGGCACAGGAAGGCAGACAGTGGGCCTGAATTAACCACAGGAAGCCTTTCACACCAGCATCCATTAGTAAAACTCACCAAAGTCCGAGCTGTCCCTTTTGTCAAAAAAGAGTTTGGACCCAACCCTCTGGACAACAATGTCCCAGGAATAGACCGAGCGAGTGCAGCTCATCAATGTGGCCAAAATGGCATCCGTAGCAAACACATTGCCCTGGGTTTTTGCCAGCTGCCAAGAAAGCAGGAAAAGATCAGTCACACACATGGGCAAAAGCAATCTAGTCCCATAACTGGCACTTAAGCATCAGCTAAAGCTATTTGCTGTGGTGTCCAGTAAGATACAAAATCAGCCAGAGCAAGCAGTGGATCCCCAGTCACATAGGTCTTGACCTATTGCTTTAGCACTGATTAGGTGGGGAAGAGTATCCATGGAGCAAACTATCTTGACTCCAATGTGAGCCATGGGGCTTTACTTTTATTTATTAAATGGTTACCTTCTGTCTTGGAATTTATACTAAGAGGGGGCAGCTTGGTAGCTCAGTGGATTGAGAGCCAAGCCTAGAGACAGGAGGGTCCTAGGTTCAAATCTGGCCTCAGATACTTCCCAGCTGTGTGACCCTTAGCAAGTCACTTAACCCCCACAGCCTAGTCCTTACTACTCTTCTGCCTCGGAATCAATACCCAGTATTGATTCCAAGATGGAAGGTAAAGGTTTGGAAAAAAAAAATTTATATTGAGAATCAGTTTCAAGGCAGAATGGGTAAGGGCTAGGTAATTGGAGTAAAGTGACTTGTCCAGGGTCATATAGCTAGGAAATCTCTGAGGCAAGATTTGAACCTAGGATTTCCTATCCTCAGGACTGGCACTTTATTCATTAAGCCAACTAGCTGCCCCTGAGGTCTTACTTTTAAATCCTGGTTTCCATCCCTTCTTTGTGTCTAAGAGTCAGAGCTGGTCTGTGTCTTAGAGACTCTTTAGTCCAATATGGAATTTCTCAGGCCTGTGCACCCTCCTTTTGTCTGGGGTGTTTAAAGGCTGGCAGGGCAGAAGCAAATGAGAGTACCTTTCGGATGACAGGGTCATCTGTGGTGGTGACAGTATGGAAAATGCGCTTGATGCTCCTCAGAGGCTTCTCATTCCTTGTGGTGATGCGGTCAAAGGCTTTGTCATAGTATTCCAAGGCTCCACAGCACTCACTGCAGGGGATAGAGTGGGTAAGAGACAGGCAGGAAGGAGGAAGGTGAACCCACTCTCTCCCTTAGTGGCCTGGGCCCTGGGAGCTCCTCAGCACAGAGGATGAAGGCTGCTTACATGTCCTGTGGTTCTGACACCTCCAAGTAACGCATTTTCATCAACTGAGGGAAATCCATTTCTTCTTTCACTTCCCAGTCACTGCGGACTTCAACTGAAGAATCCCGTGGCTTCTGTGGAGGCAGGAAATAGGGAAGAAAGAGGAGCATGCACACATCAAGGCTGGAAGGTCACCTCCTGAGGTTTAGTGGGTACCTTGGGAGTTGGGGACATACTGGGATGGTGTGGGGATAACAGGCCACATTCTGAGCTCAATGATGGCTCCTACCTGAGATTTCTGATCCCACTTCTGCCTCACTCCAAACTGCTTCTGGAACTTCTTCTGCAGACGTATGCGGTCTCTGAAAAGCAGAGAGAAATGGAACTTTAACAGGAGGCTAGCCATGAACAGATGACCACCCTTCTCTGGTAAAGCTCTGAGATGTCTCATTCTCCTGCATCTTTGTCAATGGAGCAATCAACAGAGAACTGAAGTCACAGCCACTGTGGGAAGTATGAGGGTGTGGTAGCATCCCTGCGGGATTGCCCATGGCTTGGCCCTTATTACTTTAGGATGACTGTAGAGAAGCAAACCCTGGAATTACTGAAGGAGCAATAAAAGAAAGGCAAGGCCAGGCCAGGGGTAGCAGGCAGCTTCCTATCATAAGGAGCCCTTCCTCACCTCTCTTTCTGCTTGGCACTCTTGGGCAAAGTCTGTAGGTTGAATTGGAGCATGTTTCTCCGGTCCTTGTCCCTCCGAAGATTCCGCTGAGGACCAAGGAAGAGAGGATGTTCATGGCATTAGACAGGGTCTAAGAGGGGACAATACCATAGGGCTGCTAGAAACAAGGCCAGTCTGGGGATGCAGGTGGGAAAAACTTGAAATTGGGAGGCATTGCTGTTCCCACTCCCACTTTCGGTGAAGCAAGTTTACTGTGTCTTATTGGAGTCTTTCTTTGCTGCTTGAAAAGAGCTGATGTTGCATGACTAGACCATCTGGTCAATAAAAACCACCAAGAGTAATTAATCGGGCTAATAAGAACAAATGAAACCCAACTCTAAGAAAAGGCATCAGCACGGAGCAGATTTGGCTGACAAACACTTTTGGGAGTTTTCAAGGTTTCCCCCATGGCATTTGACCCAATTCAAGACCATTCTTTTGGAATATGCATCCAGACTGTGTTTCCAATGATTGTTTTATCAGTCCCCGTTAATGAGTCAGGTTATATACAGAAACGGAGCAAAGGATGGTTGAGAATATTAAAATGTTTCTATTTTAAAACCACTAAAATTTAACCCTGGTTTTACTCCAGGGGCAGGTCCACCTCTGCCTGTCCATGGATATCTTCTATAGGAAATGTGAATAAACTCCATCACGCCAGGCTGGGTTACAGCTTCTTCTATCTGACAGTGCATTGCACCCTTGTTTGACTAATCTGTACAGGGTATCCTTGCTCCCTACTGTTTTTGGTTTTGGACCAAAGCTGTGATTTCAGGTGTTAAGGAGCTTCTTTTGCCAAAGCAAGTAGGTACCATCTGCTAACCTAAGAGTTGTTCAGGGCCCTCAAAGAATAAGGAACTAGTCATGAAGCATGTCCAGTACTAGGGAATCAAGACTGCAGAATAAAATCCTTTCAAGTACCATCTGTCAGGGGTCTGAGACTGCCTGGAATGATAAGCAATGGCCCATGAGCCAGTCCAAGTCCCAAGGAAAGACCCAAACATCTTTAAGCTGGTATCTTTGACATTGCTTGGACACAACATTAAGATGGTCCAGCCCTACCTGGGCAAACCTCATCCTATTCCTCTGGTAGGCAGTCTTCTGGGTTCGGGCCGTGTCCACAAGCTGGAAGCTGGTCTCATCCTCCTCATGGAAATAAGCATACTGACTTCCACCACCAAATTGGGAGGAATACTTATCTGAAGAGACAATACACCAAACCAGTGATTTAGAGCTTAGAAGGGCCTTTGGGACTCCCCAGTTTAATCCTTTTATTTTTGCTGAGGAAGAGATGGGCCTGGGCCACAGGGCAGGATGAATCCTTTCCATATGACATTTTCCTTAGTCCCAACTTCATAAAGTCAATGTAGCAACACTTACTGGTATACCTCTTATCCTGGTAGGTGGCCCCTGTCCAGTCTGCAACCTAATCAGGGTGACAAAAAAAGAAAACCCAGGGTCAATGGGCCAAGTGTCTGTTGTCTCAGAAATCCCCAGCCAGCACCAGACACCAAAGCTGCAACCCACGGAGCTTGGGGAAGTTATCTTGTCTGTCATAGACTCTCCAAGGGTCATGGCCCTTCTCAGCAGGCATCTCACAGGAATACTGCATTGTGCTTCTGAGACAATGGAAACTCCAGCACTGAGGGCTTGAAAGACAGGAATCTTTGCTGACCCACAATTACCTTTCCCAGCCGATCTCCCTTACTGAAGGGCTGATAGGGCATGTCCCGAAACTGCTCAGGGACAGCACAAGGGCCCCAGCCAGAGGGGTTATCCTGGATCACTGGAGTCACGAATTTGGCCATCTTCTGACACCTTAAAAAAACAAGGAAGGTCACAGCCAGGAGGAGTTGCCCAAGCACTAGGGCAGCCATTAAAAGAAGCATCAGGGCATACAACCCTGCCCAACTTTAGGGTAGCTGAATTAGAGTTTGGAGATTGGAGGTCTAAGACTCATCAGTGCCCCCTGCCTGGACTCCTGGCTCCTTCAAAAAAGTTCAATGTGGCCCTGAGGGGCAATGGCTATCTTTGGGTCTTCCAAGGATTTTCCTCTGGGCAGTATGAACTTGGGGTGGGCATGGGGTCACTTTATACATAAATCTAGCTAAGCCTGTAGAGCTGTCACACTCTGACCCCAGTCATTTATTTCTTTACCCTTTACCTTCCATCTTAAAATCAATATTGTATGAATTGTATGTATATGTAACATTGTACAGATATTGGCTCCAAGGCAGTAAAGGTTGTGCAATGGATATTAAGTGACTTGCCCAGGGTCACACAGCTAGGAAGTATCTGAGGCCACATTTGTATCCAGGATCTCCAATCTCTAGGCCTGTCTTTTTTTAATCCCGCTGAATGTTGAATGGAATAGACCTCGATAATTCCGGGCAGGCAATACTAGGATTCCCGTGGGTGAGTGTGGATACGCCCTGGTCCGGCTCCCTCCCGATTTAGTCTTTAGTCCCTGCTGGGACTCAGGAACATAAGGAAGACGACTTGACTGAGAGCTCTCAGACCTTGGGGGAGGGGTGGCCCTGGCGGGGGTCCCTGCCTGTTTCTGAGCTTCAGTCTCTCCCGCTATAAATGGGGCCAGTGGCTGATGATCTGGCCCGTCATAAGGAGGCAAACCAAGCCCTTTCCCGGCCCCACTTTACAGGAGGGTAAACCGAGACCGGAGACGGCCCGGGCAGCCGGGGGCCAGGTCCGGCGGGGTGCCCAGGCGCCGGGCCCCGCACGCGCCATGGAGCTTCCACGGGTTCCCTGGCTCCGGGGCCGGCGCCGCTCACCTGCTCCAGCCTCAGCCAGTCCCGATGGAGACGGATGGTTCCGGGCGCAGTCCCAGCGCCCGATTTCACTCTCTGCCGGCCGAGCAGGAAAGGGCCTGGGCTGCGTGCGCAGAACCCGGTGCCGTAAAGCGGCGCGGCGCGGCACGGCCAGCCCTGTCGTAAGGCAGAGAGAAAGCGCGCAGTCCGTCTCTCTTAGGCAGGAGAGGTGGAGGGTGGGGCGGGGCCGCAGCGCCGTAAAAGGAAGCGAAGCCCGGAAATGCGTCCCGGCCTTAGACGGAGAAAAAAAAGTGCTGAACCGAAGCGTGGCCATGGTACGGAATCGTCACTTCCGGCTAGGCGACGGGACTACGTTTACGTCAGGAACGAATCGTGGCGGGGATGATGACTCCTCCCCTTCCCCTTGTATCCCATAATGCCCACGGTAAGGTTCGGCGCTCTGGCTTGCTCCTCTGAATTTCTTAGTTCCTCGCGCAATGCGCGGTTCCTTTCTCCTGCCCCTGTATATCCCACAATACTCCGCGGCATCTGCTCCTCAATTCCCCCCTCCCTTCTCTCTGCTTCTGGTCATCTGAAGCCCCGGGGACTCTTTATCGTGGTTACTCTGCCACTATGGTAGACATTAAGATCATTAGAACCATAGCAGGCCTTTATATGGCCACTGAAAGTTTGTAAAGCACTGGACACTGTCAGTTCTGGGGCTGGGAAATCTTGGGTTCAAATTCTGATGCAGGCACTTACTAGCAATGTGATTCTGGGCGTGTCATGTCATCTCTACCTGCTCCCGGTTCCTCTTCTGTAAAATGGGGATAACAGCTCCTCCCTTCCAGTGTTGTTATGAGAAGCCAAAAGAGATGATATTTTTTCAAGCGCTTTGCAAATATATTAAAGTGCTGCAGAAATGTTATTATTGTGGTCATTGACATTGCAAGGCTTAATAAGCACTTTGCTGAAACAGCAACATCCTTGATGATCATAATTATCCCAATTTTACAAATTAAGAAAGAAGCTTCAGACAGGTTAAGTGATTTGCCCCTAAGCAATGAGGTGAGATTTGAACCCAGGTCTCTCCTGCCTAGTTCATACTTTTCTAGAGAGACCTATTTACAGCTGCCTCTGGAGGCACATCCATATCGTATCATTCTTTTCCCTGCCCAACCTCCCACTCCATATAGACATTTGCCACCCCATTTCCCCCCAAATGAATTCCCATCAGGAAATCTCAAAACCAATTTGGCCCATAAGGGCTGTTCAAACTTCATCTTTGAGAGGCAGGGTAGCATAGGGTAGAGGTTCTTCAACTTGATGGGATCAAGACCCCTTTCTACCATTAGAAATGAATGAAGAAGTTTTTGTTTGTAAGGGTCATCTCTATTGATACCATATTAGAAATAAAGTCTTTGTAATTACCAGAAGTTTATACTTGGTGGATCTACTGACCCTTTGAGATCTGTATCAAGGAAGCTCATCCCCTCCCCTTCCTGAGTAACTTTACCTGTCTATCAAACATTCCTGACATACCATAGTTGCACAAGTCAATAAAAGTTAAGGATCAATAAAAGTTAAGGTTTGGGGCAGATCGGGGGAGACCTGGGAGAAGACCAAGGGGAGAACCATGGGAGGAGAGAGAGTACAGGAGGTAAAGGGGGAATGAGGAAGAGACTGGCAGGCTAGGCTCCATGTGGTCAGGTTACTTAGGGATGATTGTCTACCCTTCCTAATAAACTTTATAAAATATATATCTCTGGGTAGAAAGAAATATTTTTTTTAATTATTACAGATCTCTTATCTCATTCCTTATTAGTGGGGTGGAATGAAACTGGATTGGGCAGTCAAGACCTAGGCTGAGTTCAAGCTCTGACATTTACTTGCTTTGTGACCTTGAACAAAAGCAATCTGAGACTCAAGTTTCCTCACCTTTAAAATGGGGGTGAAAATAATACCTTTAGTACTTACCACCCAGGGTGATTGGGAGGGTGTGTGAGATAACACATTCAGAGTTTTCTGACCTGGAGTCATAAGAAATATTAGTTGTTGACACTCATGACCTTCTTGGGGTGTTCTTGGCAGAAATACTGGAATGGTCTGCCATTTCTTTCTCCATTTGATGGAGGAGGAAACGAGGCAAACAGGGTGAAGTGATTTGCCCAGGGTCACATAGTTAGTGTCTGAGGCTGGATTTGAACTTAGAGGCCCAGCATTTTCTCTATTGTACCACCTACTTGCTCCCAAGTATTAGTTACCGCCATTATATTTTTTGAAAAGTAAGAGTTGGAATTCTAGGGTCTTCCCTCTGGGAGAAATGGGATTCCATGTGGAAATGAA
The DNA here is from genome assembly GCF_027887165.1 of Monodelphis domestica. Lineage (NCBI taxonomy): Eukaryota > Metazoa > Chordata > Mammalia > Didelphimorphia > Didelphidae > Monodelphis > Monodelphis domestica. Next base: position 99,229,891 of record NC_077231.1, read on the forward strand.
TGCAAGCCAAAAGCTGGATGTAGAGTCTGGATTTGAATCCTGTGTCTGACACTTACTAGTTGTGTGACCCTGGATAAATCCTAGGTTCTCTAGGCCTCAGTTTTCTTTTTTGTAAAGTTCCTCCCAGCTCTGAAGCTATTTCCTATGAGTTATGGGATCATAACAATTCCAGTTAGAGATCATGTAAATCAACCCATTAATAAGCCTTTGTTAAGTCCCTACTCTATTCTAGGCCTTGTGCCAGGGTCTGGTGATTCAAATACAATGAATGAAACCATTTGTGCCTTGAAGGACTTTCCATTTCACTTGAGAAGTGGGCACAGAATAGCTACTGGTGGTTTAATACGAAGCATGTGGGGAGGAAGGGGGCTAACAACTGGGAAAGAAGAAAAATTTGATGTGGAATGTGGTGTTGGAACTATAGCTTAAAGAAAGGGATGGGATGGGGGGATAACTAGATGGTTCAGTGGATAGAAAGCCAGGCTCAGAGACCAGAGATTGTAGGTTCAAATCTAGCCTCAGACACTTCCTAGCTGTGTGACCCTGGGCAAGTCACTTAACCCTCATTGCCTAGCCCTTACCACTCTTCTGCTTTGGAACTGATACCCAGTATTGATTCTAAGACAGAAGGCAAAGGTTTTAAAAAATAAAAGGAAGAGGGAGATTCAGTGGTATATAGATGATGAGGGAAAGCATTGCAGGAAAAGAGAGATGGTCAGTGTCAAGGTACAAGTAGGAGATGAATGATGTGTGTTGAACAGAGGGATAGGGTTGGGGTGGGGTCTGACTAGTCTGTAGAATGTAAAAAGGGGGAGAGATGGACAAGGAGCCTGGAGGGATGGGCTGAAGCTAAACAGAGGAGATGATCATTGATTCTAGACCCAGGTGGGAGCTCCTGGGGCTGATGTATTAAGGGAATAATTTAGCTGTAGTGGCCAAGGGCAAACGATCTCTTTGGCAGCAGTGTTGAGGAGTAAGGAGAGACTGGAAGCCTGGGGCCCAATAAAGAGGCTGTACAATAACCCAGGCTAGAGGTGAGGAGAGCCTCAGCTAAGTGGGTTGCTGGGTGAGTGTGGAGAAGGGGTTGACTGGAGAGATTGTGGTGGTAAAAGCCCTTCATTTTTCAGACAAGGAAACTGAGGCCAGACTAGCCCACAGTGAAAAAGCACAACATCAGACTGGGTGATCAGTTCCATGTCTCCTTAAGGTGGTTGTGCCAGCAGTCCATGAGGGTGCCATATGATTTAGTTTTACCTATTCTTTAAGTAGGTCAGTGCCCAGGTTCCATAGGTAGCTGGAATTTGGTAGAAGGTTGGGGACTGGAGGCTCTGTTTTGATCCAGGAAAAGATTGGATTTTGTTGATTGCTCATGGCGGTTTTGGGGATTTGGAGGGGGGAAGGACTGTCCCTTCCACAGAGCAGCCTCCTAGGTGTCAGGCTCCCCCATCCCTCCACCCTTCAAGCCCTCTGTTCTCTGGGATAAACAATCCCAGTTCTTTTTGCCTCTCCTCATACGGCATGATTTAGAAGCAATTCTTCATCTTGGTTGCCCTTCCTAAAATTTAGGATCTGCCTATAATTGACCACACATTGTAGACAGAGTCTGCTCAGGGCACACACAGAACAGCAGGTCTTAGATGCTGCTTCCTTGAATGAAGTGACACTTATACTATTAGCTTTAATGTGACACAGACTCATGGACAGGTATGGATTGGGCCAAGCTCATTAGAGAAGGATGTCAAGCAGCATCTCAGGGGAGAGCTAAGACTACCCAGGCCTCAGGAAGACAAGAGGTCCCAGAGCCAGGCACAGCCATGTGCTGAGGGCAAGCCCTGCACTCAGAGAGATAGACAGGGTCAAGGAAGAGTTAAACAGGAGGCAGCTGCCAGGCCTTTGTCAGTGTGGATGGCTTCAACTTTGGTGTCTTCTGATTTATTTCAGCCTTTCCCCAAATTCCCCAGTAGAACTTTTAAGTCTAAGAAAGTCTGGACAGAATTAAGAGAAGGATTTGCTGACAGTGCTCAATGATGTTAGAAGAATAGGAGGGAAGGAACCTTCTGGACTTGTTGTGAAGCTTTTCCTAACCTCCCAGGAGGCATTTCTCTGGCCACATACCCTCTTCTCCCTTCTTTACCTAATTTCCCCTGCTAAGTAGGGCCTTATTTCTTCACATCAGTCCTTTAACCCCAAGGAGGAAGGTGAGTAATGTGGCATTCTAGGCACTTTACCAAGGCCAGTGGGATGTGAGTATGTTTGGAAGAGGGGTATTTTTTCAATGCTTTTGAGATGCCAAACAGGACCCATATAACATGGATCTGAGACTTTACAATAGTGAACTTTGGAACTTTGGATTTTATTTAGCCTCATTTACAGAGTCCCAGCCACTTAATAAGGTGAGGGAGCAGAGAAGAGATTTTGGGGTCCATTTTATAGCTGAGGCTCAGAGGGTATAGTTGATAGGGAGCTCTTTTGATCTCCCTTCCTGTTACAGGGAACCATAGTTCCTAGGATGGTCATCCAGCCCCTCATCTCATATTATAGGGAAGGAGACTGAGGCTCCAGGGTTGTGAAAGAGCTGGGTCTAGAAGTAAAAACTTCTGGGGACCTGGTTTCATTCTCCTTCTCTCATGCTCTTCCCTACTCACAGTGACTTAATATGGGCCCAGGGATTTCTTGCTGGAAGGGACCAGCAAGGAAGTTTTCTAATCTTGTTAATTTGTAAACAGTCCATAATTACACAGATGAGGAAACTGAGGTCCAGGGAGAGGCAATGATTTATACAGAGTCATACAGGCAGAACGTGAAGAGGCTGGATTCCAACCTAATGCTTAGCATGGTACCCAGCACATGCTTAGTAATTGATTGAGTGACTGAATGAATCTTGGCACCTCTGACAGTAGACCCTGGACTTGTGCTGAATTTTCTTTGGGATGCTCAAAGAGCTTGGATGTTGTAGGGAAATATGGAGAAGGAACGTGGAAAGGAAGACATTGCATCATTCTGCTGCAATTGGAGGATGGGGAGGGGGCCAAGTAGGGAGGGGAAGGGAAGCCTTTGACTCACCACTCTTCCCCTGCCTCCCAGGCTCTTGTCACCCCAGCAGGTTTTAAAATAGAAAACCTGGGAGGATTCAGGACTTTAAGAGTCTCAGGATGAAAGGCATGCCATCCATTCAGAGTCTCCAGGATTCATAATCATTTTTTTTATTTCAATTGAATGTAGACTCAGTCATCACAGGACCAGTTCTCAGAATAGAGAGGTAGGCACCTGTTGAATGAGCCAGTCCACTTCCTGCCACACTTGGGCTTGTCTCCAAGTGCTGAGCCATCATCCACTTTCTGCTGGAGCCTGAGATAAATCGAGATTCATGGCCCTGGCTACAAGAGGCAAAACAGATTTCCATTCTCCATCCTTTCCTGCTGTCCTTAGCACCAAATCACTTTGCCAGGTTGGAACAATCATGTTTGTTTCTCTCAGATGAATACTCTCTAGACCCTTTCCCTCAGATTTCTCATAGATAGGCAGGTGGGGTGCTAGCTGGATTTTGGGGCTAAATTCTAGCTTAGCCACATTTTCCCTGGGTGACCTTGCCTTTTTTCATCTGTAAAACGAGAGAGTTAGAGGCAGTCAAGTATCTCAGAGGTCCTTTCTAGCTAGGATAGAAGCTGATTGATAAATAGAAATCATTTTATGCCTAGTACAGTGCCTGGTACACGGGTGGGGGGAGCTTAGTGAATGCTTGCTGATTGTCTGATTGACCCATTTCTTACTAAAGTTTATTGTACTCCTGGTTGATCTCTCCAAAGGAATTGCTGTAATTGACTTATATGTATTTTTTTCTTGAGCCTTCTTAATTCAAGTCTGTATCATGTCATACAAATCTTCCCCTTCATTGTTTCTGAATTTTTCACATTTCTCATCATGGCACAGGAATATTCTATTCCATCCCTCTGGCACAGTTTTTTTCAGCCCTTTCCTATTCAGTGTGCATCTTCTTTGTTTCTAGTTCTAAAAAAGGGGAATAGACACTGTTCTGAGCACTGAGGTTACAAAAAGAAAAAAGAAATATAGTCATGAGATGTTTGAGTTGGAAGTTTCCTTTGTGCCTTGGGCTAAGCACTGTGGCAGGCACTAGGGATGTAAAGGTGAAAATAAAACTATCCTTGCCCTCTAGGGGCTTACATTCTACAGAGAAGGAAGTTGAAACCCTAAGAAGTAATGTAACTTAGTGAAAGTCACCCAGCAAGTTGGTGTCACAGAGTAGACTGGACTCCTAATTTTCCGATGCTTCATTTGGCATTCTTTCTGAAATACCATCCCTGAGTACACCAGGTTGGTATTCAAGACAAAATCTTCCCTTCATCTTGCACACAATGGAGGTAAAAAGAGACCCTTTAGGGGAGTATTTGAGTTTCAATTGATGTTGCTCTGTGTAGACAAGAATAAGACAGAAGGGAAGGTGTGTGACCTTGCATTGGGGCCCACCTATGATAACAGCTCACATCTTGGTAGTGAGGGATTTAAGTTTTACAAATTGATTGCCTCTCAAGAACAATTATTATTAAGAAATATCACCTCCATTACGAGGAAACTGAGGCTCACAGAGGTTGTAACATGTTTATAATCACACAGCTATTAAGTGTCAGAGCAGAGATTTGAACCTGAGTTCAGGGCTGCCAGGCTCAGGATCTTTTCCTCATGGAATCTTGCAAGGCTCTGGGGCCTTGGGGCTGTTCTTCACTGACAGATATTGGGACCATCTGCTTAGCTCTGACCTTGGAGATATCATCTTTTGCTAATGGGGAAAGGGAATTGTGTCTTGCCTAAAGAAGGCATTTGAGGATGTTCCTGCCTTTTCCTTCTCTGCCCAATGAGGTGCCTGAGGGTAGGGGTAGCTGATCAGTGCCACTTGCCCTGCTGCTCAGCCAGATCCAGAATTGGAACCACGGGCTTTCAGATTCAGAAAGAATCCTGGAGGTAATTTATTGGCCCCTGGATCTGCACAGGGATCCCCTCCGAAGCATTCTGAGAAGCAGGTCTCCAGACTTGTTTATAGTCAGGTGTTCTCCAGTTTGTGGGAGGGGGGGGTTCCCAAGTTTAGAATGGATGCTAGAGATCAGAACAAGTAGTCAATTTGGGATATAAGACAGATGAATCTCCTTGGGGACCGGGAGACTGTAGGAGGAAGGCAGGGATAAGAGGAGCTGTTCCTTCAGCACCTTTCTTCTACTCTTTCTTTGCACTCAGTATTTGCACTAGGCACAAAATCTCTAAAAACTGGATGATTGATAATGACCCCTAGAAAGCCAGAGTGCGGATTATTGGAGGCAAATCCTCCAATATAGGATATAGATTGTTAGAGCCAGGGAAGACCTTAGGACATGGAGTGGCAGCCTGAGAGGAACCCTACCATATTGAATGTCAGAGCTGGGAGGCACCTTAGAATACAGAATATTGGAACTAAAAGAGACTTAGGACATTAAATGTCAGAATATTCACCAAGAAACATTGGCATAGGCTATGTCAGAAATGGGAGATGTTTTAGAATGTGGAATGTCAGACCTGTAAAGGGGCCTTAGAACAAAGAATTTACTTTTTCTTTCTTTTTTTTAAACTCTTATCTTCTGTTTTAGATTCAATACTGTATATTGGTTCCAGAAGAGTGGTAAGGGCTAGGCAATGGGGTTAGGTGACTTGCCCAGGGTCACACAGCTGGGAAGTGTCTGAGGCCAGACTTGAACCTAGGACTTCTGGTCTCTAGGTCTGGCTCCCTGACCTACCCAGCTGTCCCCTACTTAGTATCAATTCTAAGACAGAAAGTAAGGGGTTTTAAAAAAAGAGAAAAAGTAATTTGGGGGCAGCTGGGTAGTAAGAGTGATAATGTCTAGACAAAGGGGGTTAAGTGACTTATCCAGGGCCACACAGCAAGGAAGTATCTGAGGCTAGATTTGAACCCAGGACCTCTTGCCTCTAGGCTTGACTTTCTTCCACTGAGCCACCTAGTTGCTTTGATGTTACAATTTCTTAACAGAGGAAGGAAATATATTTTAATATCAGTCATGTAGATCCAGTACTAGTAACTGTATTTCACTAGATTCCTTCTCAAAGGTCCAACTCAAACATGGTCTTCTATTTAGACTAAGTTTTTCCTGATCCCCCCAAGTGCCAGTAAGTGCCTCCCTCCCATGCCATCTTGAATTTAACTGCTTTATCTCTACCATTTATTTTCATTTATTTGATATTTATGCAGTATGAATAATACATGTGTGTGTTGTTTCCCTCATTAGGACAGCTGCTCCATGGGATGGTTTCATTCTTTGCCTTTCTCTAGTGTCTCTCTGACTTCCTTCAGATCTCAGCTAAAATTCCACCTTCTGCAAGAAGCTTTTGCTGATTATCCTGAATTACAGCAGCTTTGATCAGTTCTGTCTGTGGCTTCTTTGTACAGAGCTGTTTGCAGGCTGTCTCCATCATTACTAGATTGTAAACTCTTTGAGGGCAGGGACTGTCTTACTTTTTTCTTTGCTTCTCCAGGGCTTGGTATAGTAAATGTGTATTGCCTGACTGTTGTTGTATCTCCAGCTCAACAGCAAGCACATGGTCATTGCCTAATAAATACAGTTGACTGACTGACTGACTGATATTGTGTTAATTATTACTGTCTGTTCTCCTACTCTAAAGAGGATAGCTCTTGTAGATCCTCTCTATGGTGCCCGCCAGTATGATTAGGGTAGAGAACCAGAGGGCATTTGAGATTTCAAGTCTGCTAGAATCCCCAAAATTGCTCTGCTCCATCCTCTCCTTTTACAGGTGTGCATATTCAGACCCAGGGAAATGGGGTTCCTTGCTTTTGTTTTTGCATCCCCAGTGCTTTGAACACTGTCTGGTCCAGAGCAGGCACTAAGTAAATACCTGCTGGTTGGTTGCATGTGGTCAGGATTCACATCTGGTTCCTTTGATTCCATATTGCTAGTCCAGGGCCCTTCAGAGGTATCAGTGGGTCTGAGAGGTCAGATTTATTTTCACAAAGGGTTTTTCTTTCTAATGGTCATTATCATTAGCTATTACTCACATAAACCAAAGCTCTTCAGGGCCCTCAGCAAGTAAAAAAAATACCTTCTATCTTAGAATCAATACCATGTATGGACGGATAATACATGTATAACCCAGTACAATTGCTTGTCAACTCCAGGAGGGGGGAGGGACAAGGGGAGGCAAAGAACATGGAACTTTGGAAAAATATTTAAAAATAATAAAAAAAGAATCAATACCATGTATGGTTCCAAGGCAGATGAGCAGTAGGTGCTAAGCAATGGTCATTAAGTGACTTGTCCAAGGTCACACAGCTATAAAGTATCTGAGATTGGAATCTTCAACAATCAAAAAATTTTTTTTATAGTGACTTGGCAAGTCACCCAGGGTCACACAGCTGGGAAGTGTCTGAGGCCAGATTTGAACCTAGGACTTCTGGTCTCTAGGCCTGGCTCTCAATCCACTGAGCTACCCAGCTGCCCCCTCAACAATTTTTTGAAGATAGACGGATCAGAAAATCACAAAGTTGGAGGACCCCTGATCTGGTCCAATGGATTTATTTTACAAATGAGGCCAGTGAAGCCCCTATGGTCGGTTTGTTTTTTTCCAGGTCACATAGGTTGCTGAGTTGGGGTACCACATTCATGTTCTCAGACTCTGAGTCCAGAGCTATTTTCGCTACACTGTGCTACCTTCTTTGAGCGCAGAGAGAACGCATTATATGTAGGGGCATTGAATGCCGTAAATTTTCTATTTCTTCTCTCGAAGTGGGATGCTTCTACTACACCCTGCTTTGGGGAAGCTGGACCCTCTCAATCTGACTCTCCTGCTCAGCGCTGCCCGACCACCACAGGGTGGCGCTGTTTCCTAAGTCATGAGTGGACAGCGACTTTGGCCTGGGACCTCAAGACTCCCCCTCCCTCCTCTGCTGAAATGTGCCGCAGGTTGGGGGCTGGACTGCGGCAGCTCCCCCTGGCTGCACAGGCCTCTCAGTTCGCCGGAGCTGGCTGGAGTCTGCAGGAGTCATGGCAAGGGCCAGGACCCGTAGTCTGGCTGGATCACGACACCTGCAGCTTTCCCCCCAAGGATGAGTCTCCAGGGACCCCCTCCCACCTCCTCCCAGAGCTCCACAGCACAGCGGGACCCACGTGCTGCAGGCACTACTTCATTGACATTCAAGGCTTTCCGCAATCCGGTGCTCGCTTGCCTTTCTAGACCAGTTTCTCTCACATCCCTCCTATTATACACAACTCTCTCTCTCTCTCTCTCTCTCTCTCTCTCTCTCTCTCTCTCTCTCTCTCTCTCTCTCTCTCTCTCTCTCTCTCTCTCTCTCTCTCTCTCTCTCTCTCTCTCTCTTCTCTCTCTCTCTCTCTCTCTCTCTTCTCTCTCTCTCTTCTCTTTTCTCTCTCTCTCTCTCTCCTCTTCTCTCTCTCTGACTCTCTCTCCCTCTCCCTCTCCTTCCCTCCCTCTCTCTCTTTCTCTCTCTCTCCCCCTCTCTCTCTGACTCTCTCTCTGACTCTCTCTCTCTGACTCTCTCTCTCTCTCTCTTCTCTTCTCTCTCTCTCTCTTCTCTTTTCTCTCTCTCTCTCTCCTCTTCTCTCTCTCTCTCTCTCTCTCTCTCTCTCTCTCTCTCTCTCTCTCTCTCTCTCTCTCTCTCCCCCTCCCCCTTTCCTTTCCCTTCCCCCCTCCCTTCCATCCCAAGATTCCTTTCCTGGAATGCCCTTCTCTCCTATTCTCGGTTCAATCCCTTTTCATCTTTTAGAACGAATGCCACCACCTCCAGGAAGCCTCCTCTGATTCCTCAAGTTTCTAGCGCTGTCTGGCTCTTAAAACCCAGCGTCTTAGTTATTACTCACAGGATTCTAGAGCTGGAGCTGGGAGGGGTCTCAGAGGTCATCTCATTTGATCCCCTCCACTGTTCATAGCCTCGGATCTAGGCTCTAGACCTGGATGGGCCCTGGGAGGTCCTCTAAACCAATGCTTCCATTTTAGAGTTGGGGAAACAGAGTTCTAGAAAAATGAAGTGATTTGCCCAAATCACACAGGTTCTAGGTGGTTAAGACAGGATCCAAACTCAGATGGCTGGACCCCAAATTTGGCATTTTTCCACTTCCCCACATCTTTGTTGGTCTCTTTTCCCCACTTCTATTTCTAATCTCCGCAAGGTAGGAATTGTGTCTTCTCTAAACCCTGGATTTCTCTCAATGCCTATACCTAGGGGTAGCTAGGTAGCACAGTAAATAGAGCACCAGTCCTGGAGTTGGCCTTAGACACTTCCTAGCTGTGTGACCCTGGGCAAGTCACTTAATCCTGATTACCCAGTCCTTGCCTCTCCTGTCTTAGAATTGATACTAAAGCAGAAGATAAGAGGTTAAACAAACAAGCAAAAAAGAGACATCGAATGAAAGGACAGTGGAACAAGAGTAAGAGGACTTGGGTTCAAATCCTGATTCTTGGACAAAATTATTTTTCTGGACCTCAGTATTCTCATCCTTACAACAAAAGAGTTTGATTAAATAACCACCATGATCCCTTCCAGGAATCAGTTTGGGTCCTCTGAATCTCATATCATTCATGAGGAAACTAGAGCCTTTTCAGACAAAGAGTGAGCCTATAAAATCAGACAATTGGTAAGTAATGGGACCAGAATTTGCCCAGATTATGTATACAATTTTTTTGTAATCTTGAAGTGAAATACATTATGAAAGTCCTAGGGGTTTTCAATCTGGTTGGGAAGGCAAAGCATCTTTGAAAAACATACCAAATGGCAAAAGATAGTATATAATTAACAGCTGGACCAAGGTGAAGAGGATCTGGGTTCAAATCCCATCATGTATTGACCATGTGACCCTGGGGAAGTCACTTTCCTTCTCAGTGTCCTAGGCAACCCTCTCAGACCATAGAGTTGCAGAAGAGGCTGCATTGTAAAGCTCTCTGCAGCATTAGAGAAAGTGTCTCTTTTGGGAGTTCCCAGATCAATAAAATCACAAGTTCAAAACAAGAACAACAATAACAACAATACTGATTGTTTCTGATCATGGAGGTTGAAGGAATGAAGGACAGGAAACTGCATCATCAGACCTCTGAAATCATGATTGATCATTGGGTATTGATCAGAGTTCTCAACTCTTTCAAAGTCATCTTTAGGGTGTTAGTGCATAAGTTGTTTTCCCAGTCTTGTTCACTTCCTTCTGCATCAGTTCATATAAGTCTTCCCAAGTTTCTTTGAAACCATTCCATTTATCATTTATTATAGCTCAACAGTATCCAATAACATTTCTATACCATGATTTCTCAGTGAATGGACACATCCTTAGTTTTCAGGTCTTTGCCACTGCAAAAAAGAATTGCCACATGCATTTTGGTACAAATAGGTCCATTTCCTTTTTCTTTGATCTCTTTGGAAGATAGACCCACTAGTGGTATTTCTGGATTGAACAGAGATGAGTAACTTTTGGTGTGTGTCTCCAAGTTGCTTTCCAGAATGGCTAGACCAGTTCACAGGTCCACCAACAGTCTACTAATGTGCCCTTTTCCCTACAGCTCCTCCATTTATCATTTTTTTTGTCATTTTGGACAGTTGGTCAAAGTCTTCCTAATCTCTCATATCCATTTATAACAAAAAGAATGACAGCTTATCCCCTCCTCCACATAAATATGTATATTTCACATTCAGTTATATATATACAGGTTGTTTCTCTTATTAGAATGTAAGCTAGAGGTCAGGAGCTTTTGTTTTTGTTTTAAAAACCCTTTCTTTTTTAGAATCAATACTGGGTGTTGGTTCTGAGGCATAAGAGGGATAAGGGCTAGGGAGTGGGGGTTAAATGACTTGCCCAGGGTCATAAATCTAGAAATGTCTGAGGTCAGATTTGAACCCAAAACTTCTTGTTGCTAGACCTGGCTCTCTATCCAGTGAGCCACCTAGCTGCCTCCAAAGGACTTTTGTTTTTATCTTTGTATCCTCTACACATAGCATGATGCCTGACACCTAACAGATGCATAATAAATGGCTATTAATTGATGCAACTTTTATTTTTTAAATTTGGAAAATTTTATTTAATGAATAAATTTAGAATATTTTTCCATGGTTACAAGATTCTAGTTCTTTCCCTCCTTCCCTTTACCCCCCAATAGCCAACACGCAATCCCACTGGGTTTTACATTGATCAAGACCTATTTCTATATTATTGATATTTGTACTAGGGTCATTGTTTAGAGTCTACATCCCCAATCATATCTCCATTGGCCCATGTGATCGAGCAGTTGTTTTTCTTCTGTGTTTCTTCCCCTACAGTCTTCCTCTGGATGTGGAGAGCATCTTTCTCATAAGTCCCTCAGAATTGTCCTGGATCACTGCATTGCTGCTAGTAGAGAAGTCCATTACATTTGATTGTTCCACAGTGTAAATTGATGCAACTTTTAAAGGCCCATCACACTCTATCTTCAGAGAGATGTCTTTAAAACTTGGGTTTAAGCCAAATCTCTGAAAGATCCTGGTTGTGTGATCCTGGATTAGTCATTTAACCCCTATTGCCTCAGAAAAAGATCATAAGTTATAAATGAATTGCCCATCTTTTGGGAGGAGCAAATGGCTTTCTTCCACCAATGAAATCACAGATCTAGACCAAAATAGCTCATATTTATGTTTTACTTCAAAGTTTACAAAGCTCCTTCCTTAGACTAATTTCCTGAAGCAGGCAATGCATTCAGGCTGACAAATTTATAGATGAGACTTGGGTTGCTGAAGGGAATAACCAATAGTGACTCAGCAAACAAATGGAAGAGCTTCCGTGTCAATCAGTTGGTCAGCAAGAATAGGGGTTTAACCAACCCTTGGCTCTATTGTTTTGCCTAAAATCTTGTTTTAGCAAGAGCAAGATATGCCTGGATTAGAAATAAGTTTTCTGGCCTTAAGTGGCACAGTACAATTGATCTTTCCAAAGTTATATCCTATTGCTAATAACATAACTGGTTTTTCCTCTCAGATTTGGCTTTGAGTGCCTGTTAAATGGCCCTGATTACCAGTTTTAGACATAAAACTCACTAAATGCGTCTATTTCCCCTTTCTGTAGCTAGGGGAAGGGAGCAATGAGGGAAGGGTAGACCTGGTTATATCATGAAGATATGTTGGCCTCTGTGGCCAGATTAAGGCTATACCGGGCTGATATTTCTGGGCTGTAGAATCCAACAATTCTGGGTTCTGTAAATGTGCTTCATTTCACCTTCTTTTCCTTAGGTGCTAGTAAAATCTTTTGAAAACCTGGCCCTCTGTTGGAAGTTGAGAAAGGAAAAGAAGGGTATCCATAGGGAGATCAGGTATTACCCCAATAATTTTGGCAGGGCAGTTGATCTGTGGGATAGGATGAGGGCAACAGCTGCTGCCTGTCAGTAGTGTTAAGGAGACCACTAGTTTTATTCTGCTATGAGAAGCTTCCTGGAGGAAATATCTATAAAAGCAGAAAGAGTGTGAAGCTCAGGGATGATCCATTGTCCCAGGAAAGAGAGCTGGAGAGAAAGGTAAGAGTTCTTTGTGACTGGGCAGTGGGTTTTGGGTATTTATACTCCTAGGTGACTTTTCCTATTTGTGTCTGCAATGTTCCACTATATTCATGGGCCACAAAAAAGGGAAAGAATCTCTGCTCTAGATAATAATGACCATGTGGTCCAAGGTCAGTGGTAGTTGTGCCTTTGACCATGTCTGCTAAGATCTTCCTTCTTTTTTTTTTGAGCAAACTGGCATCAGAGATCATGGGTCCCTGGCAATTAGAGATTGTGGGACCATAATGCCAGGCACAGGCTATTAGAAAAGGTAGAGATGGCTAAAGGAAGTCCTAGTCTCCGGGTAACTTTGGGGATAATGGCAAGGGAAAATTGAGTTAGAGTAGAAAAGGGGGAAAAAGCATTAGTGGGGTTTACATAGGCTTTAGACCTCATTTCATTTCTGCTCTGGGTCCTCTAGCCCAGTTAGAAAATGAAGAAAAAGGCTGAGGCCAAATATGAGAGAAAATACTAGAAGAAAGATAGGAGGGGGAATAGATCCTGAGCTATTTGAGTGGAGGGTGGAGACAGACTGAGAAGGATAACACAAGGAGAAAGGGGAGAAGCAACTTCCCAACCCCCAGGATGAGTCTGAGTATAGTTCATACTAGAAAAATGAGAGCATTAATTGAATAAAGTTCAGCATTTTCACCTCAGCCTCCCCATGTGACATGTTCCTTCCTCCTTCCCCCATTAAATCTGTGGCTGGTTAGCTCAATCGTTAGCCTCGTGCCCCTGAGGCTCTGGGCTTGATCTGGCATGGACAATTAACAGCAGGAATGTACTCTTGACTATCTGACCTGGATGATGAGACTGAGATAGAAACGCTCAGGGAAATTGGAGAAGCTACAAAATTAGGACATGGAACTGATTTAGAGAGAGGAAACAGAGTTGGGGGTAAGTGGATGCTTTTGGTGGTGAGGCAGTGTGTGTGATATGCTGCATTCTTCAGGCAATGGGCAGTATGAGATCTGGTCTTTTTCAACATTTCTAGCAAATGACCAGGAGACTGTGAGTAGCCAACATTATTTCCTGGTTTGCATAAAACACAGAAATCATTCAAAGGAGTGAAAAGCCAGTGGGGACAGATTATAAGAAGTGACAATGCATTGGTTAAATGGGCAGGTGAATTTTAACATAGACAAGGAGAAGGAAATGCATTTGGAGTCACCCTTTCCTCCCTTTCCTCATCATAGAATCATAGATTTAGATCTGGGGAAACACTGAAGGTCAATAGTCAATAAGACCTTCATTTTATGGATGAAGAAATGGAGGCTGTGACTTGGCCAAGGTCACAGAAGTGATAAGCCATCAGAGGCAAGATTTGAATCCAAGTTCTCTGACTCTAGGACAAATTTTCACTCCATCATGCCACACCTTATCCAGGCCAATGCTATCTACAGAAAATGAAGGGTTCTTATTCGTTAGTCAACATCTAGGAAGTCACCTTAGCCTGCATTCATTTGTTCAATCAACAAAAATGTATGTGTTTACTTGTGCAAAGGATTGAGTAAATTAATAAGCTAGTCCCTATGCTAGGTCCCAGGGACATAAAGATGAAATAGTCCCTGCCCTCAAGGAGCTTACATTCTATGGTGGGACAGGGAGGAACAATATGTACAAAGATAAATTAAAAATATATAAAGGTATTTAAAAAACCTCTCTGAACTAGATGCTACTTTGTTGTTCAGTCAATTAGTCATGTCCAACTCTTCCTGATCTTATTTGTGGCTTTTGTGACAAAGATATTAGAGTGGTTTGCCATTTCCTTCTGCAACTCCTTTTACAGATAAACTGAGGCAAACAAGGTTAAGTGACTTGTCCAGGATTACATAGCTATTAATTATCTGAGGCTGCATTTGAACTCGTGAAGATGGGTCTTTCTGATTCCAAGCCTAGTGCTTTATCCACTGAGCCTTCTAGCTGCCCACACTAGGTGCCAGGAGATGTGCAAAATAAGGTGCAGTCCCTGCCTTCACAGAGCTTACAGTCTTAGTAGGAGGATAACACCAACAGACATAATTAATACCCATTATTACATTACAAATGTACCAGAGAGAATTTATAGTGCTCTATGAGTTCTGAAGGAAAAGGACTACAGTGATAGGAGAACGGGGAATGCTTTCTCAAGGAGGTGGATATTATTTTGGGCTTTAAAGAATAGGTAGAATTTCTTTTAAAATCATTTATTAATATCTTAAAATATTATCTTCATTTCCAAATATACTCTCCCCTTCCCTTCTCAGAGTAACATCCCTTGTGATAAATAATAAAAAAGAAGAAAAAAAGACCAACAAAGTATCAATTATATCTGACAGTATCTGTAACATTCCACTTAGAATGGGTAAAAATTCAGCGAGTGAAAGTGGGATGAAGAGACATTTCAAGAATAGGGAACAGTATAAGCAAATGTGCCAAGGCAGCAAAGCTTGGGATATAATCAATCACCTCAGAGGATTTAGGGGCTAAAACACCACAAAGATCTACTATTCCCAACCCTTTCTTTTACAGATGAAGAAACTGAAGTTGGAGTAGGCAAGTGACTTGTTCCAAGTTTCCATTAGTAAGTAGTAGAGAAAGAATTGGAAGTTAAGCCCTTTGACTCTTAACTCAGTGGTCAGTATTTCCTTTGCACCATGCTGACTCCCCTGTTTGGGACAGGGAGCTGTGCATTCTGGTTGAGGCATAGAGCAAACAGAATAGTGAGACTTAAGGTTAGAAAGAGAATGAATGGAGTCAGCTGGGTGGCTCAGTGGATTGAGAGCCAGTCCTAGTGATGGGAAGTCCTGTGTTCAAATGTGGCCTCAGACACTTCCCAGATGTGTGACCCTGGGCAAGTCACAATCCCCATCGCCTAGCCCTTTACCGCTCTTCTTCCTTGGAACCCAGTATTAACTCTAAGATGGAAAGTGAGGGTTAACAAAAAAAAAGATAGTGAATGTCTTTGAGCCTCATTCAGAAGGCACTTCAAGATCATAGATATAAAGGAAGGGAGCTTAGAGTTATTCAGTTAATAATAATTTACTAAGTTCCTCTGTGTGCCTGGCACTAGGCTAGAGGCTGTGGATTCAAAAGAGGCAAGACAGTCCTTGCCCTCAAGGAGTTTATAATCTAAGGGCCATCTCATTCAACACCTTTCTTTTGCGATTGAAGAAATTGTGGAACATAAAGGATGAATAAATTAGCCCAAGGTCACACAAGGAGGAAGGCGGTATCTAGAAAGAATGTAGATTCTAGAATCAGAGGGTTGAATTCCTAACTTTGCCCCTTCCTGGGTCATAGTCCTTTCCCCCCTCTGAGCCTAGTTCCCTTATCTGTAAAATGAGGGGATGAAGGTGGACTGGATGCCCCTTAGATCTACATCTATAAGGTAAGGAACAGAGCTGGCATTTGAATCCAGGTCTTCAGATCTCAAATCTAGTGTTTTTCTGGCAGCTAGGTGGTATGGTATAGAGTTTGGGACTAGAACCAGGAAGACCTGAGTTCAAATCTAGATCCAGACACTTTCTAACTGGGTGGCAAGTAATTTAACCTTGATTTCCTAGACTGTAAAATTGAGATAATAATAGTACCTACTTTCCAGGGTTGTTGTGAGGAGATGACATTTGTAAAATGCTTATTGGAGTACCTGGCACATAGTAAATTATATTGAATTATTATCCATAATTATCTATCCCTAAATTATTAATTAATAATAATAATTATCCTAATGGGATGGACTCAACAAAATGGATGTCCCAGGATGTCCTGACTAGTGGAGAAATAATTCAAAAGTGCCCCAGGGTTAATTCATGGGACCGTTTGAGGAGTATGCAGTTGTCAGTTCTTCTCTCTTTCCCAAATAAAAGCCATTTTCTAGGTCTAAGAGGCAAATGTTAAACTAGGCTGGCTTGGGCTGTGGGGACAAAGATGTAGCACTTCAAGAGTCAGAGGTTTTGAACTATAAGACTTCTTAGGAGTTGTCAAGTTACAGAATCACAGACTTGATTTGGAAGGGACTGTGGTATTTATCTGCTCCAACCCATGCCCAAAAGGTATCCTAACTAGGGGCTACTCAGCAAGGGGGTATCTAATCTCTGCTTGAAGACCTCCAATGAAGGAGAATCTGCCTTCTCCTCAGGCTTTGGGTTAGCCCTGAGAGCTAAAAAGTTTCTTCTAAACATCAAACCTAAATTGCCCTCTTTGTAGTTTCTATCCACTGCTTTGGTTTTGACCTTTGGGATCAAACAGAATAAGCCTAATTCCTCATCCACACATCAGCCCTTCAGTACTTTGAATGAATGAATGAAATGTATTTATTGGCAGCTTCCTAAGTGCCAAACATTGTGCCAAGTGCTGAGGATACAAAGATAAAAGCAAGAAGTCCAACTCATTTCATTGGCCCTTGGTCTGCTGAGGGAGGCTAGTTTTGGGCACTTGGGGCCCTCCTTTGGCTCTAGGCCTACTCCTGGGGGAAGGGAGCAAGAGCCTGGAGACTTATTCTTGGCTTTGATATTAATCTTGGCCTTGGCCTTTTGGCCACAACCATTCAACTAACAAGTCTCTAAGGAAATAACCAACCTGGGCTCTTCCTGATCCAAGTTCAGTGCTGTCTACTACTATGCACCCTTCTTCTTGAGCAGGGAGTGGAGACTGTGGGAATTGATGGGAGTCTGGGCTGAGCATTCCAAGAGGAGCATGCAGGCTTATTTTGTACATATTTAGAGAGGAAAGAAAATCATTGACTAGGGAGAAAGAATGAGCCTGGAGCAGGCCGGAGGAGAAGGGATCAGAGAAAGCCTTGAACAAATGACCAAGACTCACAGGGAGTTGGCAGAGGAATCTTAATGAGAGTTTCTTAGTATTGATCGGTGGGAGATATAGCCAGCAAGAGAAAGGCAGACAGAGGGAGCTGCTCTGCTCTTAATACCCAAGGACACACTATAATTTATCATTGTCAGCCCAGAGGTGAGCCAACTTACCCTTAACCCCTTCCCTCCTTGCCAGCCTCAGGCTGAAGGGTCCTTAGCTTTAAAGACACACTCTCCTCCAATTCCATCTCCCTTCTGTGGGAGGTCAGAGAGTCATAGATATTCCTGATGGAAAGTTCCCAATAGCCTAACCCTAGGCCTTTATTTATTTATTTTTTAAAGACCCTTACCTTCCATCTTAGAATCAGTAGTTCCAGAGTGGAAGAGCAGTAAGGATTAGGTAATTAGGATTAAGTATTTACTCAGGATCACACAGCTAGGAGTTTGAATCCAGGACTTCCTGTGTCTAGGCCTGGCTTTCTATGTACTGAGTCACCTAGCTTCCCCCTATGCCTTTATTTTTTGAAATGAGGAAACAGGTTAAGAGTCTAGCCTGAGTTCGAACAGAAAGTAAACAGCTGACTTGAAACTCAAACTTGTCTTTCCTGACTCCAAATTTGGAACATTTTCCATTCTACCCTACTGCCTCAGTTCATCTTCCTTGCTCTTCTTTCGTTAGCCCACAGCATGAACATTCCCTTCAGGGAGAATGTCATTCTTCTTGTCTCTTCACCATTTGATGTCTGCCTAGAATGATCTCCTGCTTCTTGGTCTATCCAAGATTTCTCCATCTTTTAAGGCCCAGCTTAAGTCTCATGTCCAGGAAAAAGCCTTTTTTGACCATTCTGACTTGGAAATATTCTCTTTTTGCCCTACCCCAGGGATCTTTCACCTTTTCTGGGCCTTACAGGTCCTTTGGGCATTCTGATAGAGTCTATGTACCTTTTCTCAGAGACATCAAATAAGATACACAGGATTACTCAGTAAACAAAGTTCATTAGAATGAAATGGAGTTGTCAATATATTAAAAAATAAAGTTAAAGACCTCTTACTATAACACTTACATTTTTTCTGCTCTTATCTTTTGCTTTTACATCATCTACATTTCCTATTGTTTCTCTCTACCAATTCTCAGAGAACCATCCCTTATAATATAGATTTTAAAAAGAAAAAAAAAAACCCAGCTCAACAAAATTAACCATAATATTGGAAAAATTCAACAGTCTATATAGCATTCCACACTCATAGCTTCTCATCTTTAACAAAGAAGACTGAAGGGAAGGAGATTGGGGAAATTTTTTCTCATAGATCTTCTTTTGGAGCCAAACTTGGTCTTTTTAATCTTACAACATTTAATTTTGTTATGTGGTAATAATCATTTTATATATTGTTTTTCTGACTCTACTTACTTAGCTTTGCATCAGTTCACATAGTCTTTTCATATGTCTGTGTTTTTCACATTTATTTCTTATAGAACATTAATATCCATTAAATTAATTAACTAGATAACTAACAAATTAACAACTAATCAAATTAATTTAATAATGAATAATTAGTAATGAATAATGATTAATTAGATTAAATTCCATTACTTAGAACATTACATTTATGGGTATTGACTTTGTAGTCAGTATTTTCCTACCCCCCAGAAGTGTTGCTATTGAGTAGCTGAGATTTTCTGCTTATCATTGACTTCTTTGGGGTAAGTGACTAGTGCAGTGAGTTCTCTGGGTTAAAGGGTATGAATATTTTCATCATTGTCTTCTGCAGAGAGATGTTAATTAAACCCTTGGGAGCCCTCAGTCACCTGATGAGAGAATGCAGAATAACAACTTTTTAACTTAACTAGTAATTGCTTGATAAATTTTTGTTGAATTGGATCAATTTTTTTGGGGGCAGAGCTGTTGCTATCCCTAAATTCTGTGATGTAGACATCCAAAGGGTGTGTTGGGGTGTGTAGCATTGCAATTAAGGCTTCCTCTGAATTCCTCCAAGCTGTTGTCACTGAAGCTGCTGTGGTTTCTAAGATGGGGTTTTGCCCAGGATATTTTTCTATTCATAGAGCACAGTAATGTTGAAAGCCTACTTATCCTTTGCCTGTTATTGCTACTAATACATCATTTTGATGATGACAATATGATTAAAGGCAGAGCAGTGGAAAGACCACAGGATATTGAGCTGGAGAACTGAAGTTCAAATCCTGTTTCTTCCACCTGCTACTTGTTTGGGGAAAGTAATTTCATTTTTCTTGGCTGTATTTGTGCAGTGTTGAGGTAGGACTAGAGATGACCTTTAAGGTTCCCTCCAATCTTAAATTGAGAATCCCATGGTTTCAGGGAGTCCAGTAAGGAATTGAATACAGAGAAGGTCTGTACTTTCAATGGCTCTTTTGGGACATATCAAAATCTTCTCAGGTTAGCCATTGTCCTGAGATTTTTATAGAGGGACTATCTTTTGTATATAAGATAAAAACGGAATCACAGAACATTATATCACAAAAAAGACTGTGGCATTCATTTAGTGCCAATCCTTCATTTAGTTTGTCAAATTAAAAAAAAACTCTGAATTAAACAAGTATGACATAAAATGAGCCCAAGGTGGCACAGTTGCTAAGTACTTGAGGTATGATCTGAATTCAGGTCTTTGATACTGGCAATTTGGTTTTTCTCTCTCCCCTCTCCCAATCCTTTTTGGAGAAATCAGATTAGTTAATTTTTTTTTAAATTAGGCAATTAGGTGGTATAGTAGGTCTAATTTTGGACTTAGAAGTGAGTTGATCTAAGTTCAAATGATGCCTGAGGCAATTGCTAGCTGTGTGATCCTGGATGAGTCATTTTTTGTCTGCCTTAGTTTCTTCATGTGTAAAATGATGATAACTCCTTTCTAGGGTTGTTGTAAGGATTAGATAATATAACAAGTGTTATAAATAAATAAATGCTTGCTATTATGATTATTATTTCAATACTTTGAACTCTGGTGTTTAGTTGGGATTTTGTTTATTGTTTTTAGTTGCATATTCAATTGAACTGTTATTTCTTTTTTGATAATGAAAGTATTTGGGATATATATGTTCTCCTCAGTTTTACTTTGGCTGTATCCTCCCAGTTTTGGTGTGCCTTTTTTGGGGGGTCATTTTCTTTGAATTTGAAGTTTCTATTGTATCTCTGATTAATTCTTTACATCACCACTTCTTTAGGTAGGATTAAATTATTTAACCTCTAATTAATAAAAAAAAATAAATCTTTACCTTCCATCTCAGAATCAATACTATGAAAAAAAAAATTCAATACTATGTATTGATTCTAAGTCAAAAGCATAGCCCAAAGAAGGGCTAGGCAATGGCAAGGTAATAAATGACTTGCCCAGGGTCATACAGCTAGGAAATATCTGAGGCCAGATTTGAACCCAGGAACTCTAGTCTCCAGGTGAGGCTCTCTTTCCACTGAGCCATCTAGCTGCCCCCTCCCTAATTAATTTTTAATGTTAAAGACCTTTATTGAATGTAATTTTTTATTGCTTCATGGTCAAGAAAAGAAGATCTTCAATATTTCTATTTTCTGTAATTAATAAGGTTTTTATGCCTCTCTACAAAGTTGGTTTTTTTCTTTTTGTAAATATATCATTCTCATTCAATAAGCACCAGGGATTTGTCATATCTAACCTCTAAAATTCTAATCAGGTTCATCTTTCAATGTTAAAGTTTGTTTGCTGATGACTAATCACTCTTTGAATCCACTCTCTCTCTCTTTTGTTTCTTTGCCCATTTCCTTCCTGTTTCCCTGTTGAATTGCACATATTTCTATACCCAACTTCTTTTTTTGAGTGTTTTAATATTTGTGTTCTACTTTCCTTTAATAAATTCATATGAAAGAAAGGTTCAAGTGACACCTTTCTCACATGTTTATATAGTTTTATTTTTGTGTACTTAGATTATATTAGACTATTAACTTCTACTTTTCCTCCTAATGTATCTACTTTTTCCCTTTCCCCCTTTTCTTAAGATAATCAAAACTTCTATGAACTTTGTTTTATTTAAAGTCCTTTGGATGACTTTAAGATTTTGAAGGAATATTTGTTCCTTCTCTCCCACTGGAATGTAAACATTTCATCCCTGTATAATCCCTTCTAATTGTTCAAATTTGTATGTTACTCTTGATGGCTACATTTGAATTTCAAAGCATCTACACAGTTCTGGCCTTTTCATCAGGAATGCTTGAGAGTCCTCCATTTCACTGCCTCCTCCTCCCCATTCCCAACCCCTAGAATTACACTTAGTTATTCCATATATGTTATTTTTTCATTATAAGTCTTTATATTTTGCTTTTGGGAATATGGTATTCCAAGATCTCCTTCCCCTTAGGATGTTAGTTGTCAAGTTAGTTGGTTATGACTTTTTGGAATTTAAATTCTTTCTTTACAGCCATGTGCAACATTCTTTCTTTGATTCAGAAGCCCTGGATTTTGACTCTAACATTTATGGAAATGTTCATTGTGGAATTTCTTTCAGGGAGTTACTAGTGGATTCTTTCTGGTTTTACTTTGCCCTATTCTTTGGGCAGTTTTAACTCATGATGTAAAATATGCGCTCTAGGTTTTTTTTTGTTGGGGAGTTGTGTTTTTTAGTCACTCCAATGACTTTCACATTTTATCTCTTTAATCTGTTTTCTAGGTCAAACTTTTTTTGATCATAGCTATGTTACATATTTTCCTATATTTTTCAGTTTTTTGATTTTTGTTCCAGTATTTATTGTCTCATGGAATTGTTGGTATGTTTGGTTCATTTTAATTATCTGGGTGTCTGTTACTTGGGTAAGTTTTGGCGCCTCCTATATGAAACAATTTTTCTTGCCAAATATTTCCTCTAAGTATCTCATGTTGTTAACAATATTATTTTAGAACTCTTGCTTTATTTCTTTTAGGAATTCTATTGACTTTTTGGCCAACCTGTGTTTTTTGTTTTGTTTTGTTTTGTTTTTTGAGGTTGTGGAGTTTAGGGATTGTCTGGTTATCCTCAGGTCCATGAAATTTCTTTATTGTTGATGTCTTTTGTTTCTTCATTCCCCAGCCTTATCCTACTGTCTGAATTGGGATTTGGGGTCAGGACCAGACTTTGTTCTCTTCTGGAACAAATGGTGGGATCTTGCTCCTGCTTCCTTAATTATTGAGCACAATGTTATTAAAGGACTTTAAGGGTGGTTCAGGCCTTTTTAGTTCCCTGGTAAGCCTAATCACTGACCTTTGCATCTGAGCAATACAGGTTCTCAGCCCTCGTGGTAGGCCTCAGAAAGAGCTGTAGGCTTTTCCCTTGTTGGAGCGCTAGTAGACAGTCACTGGCTCTGACCCCTGTCAACACGCTGGAAAGCTTAGCCAGAGAAACACAGCAGCAGGCTCATTCACCAGTCTCATTAAAAAGCTGTAGGGTGAGGGCAGCTGGGTAGCTTAGGAGACTGAGAGTTAGACCTGGAGATGGAAACTGTTGGGTTCAAATGTGGCCTCAGACACTGCCTAGCTGTGTGACCCTGGGCAAGTCATTTAATTCCCATTGCCTAGCTCTTACTACTCTTTTGCCTTGGAACCAATCTACAGTATTGATTCTAAGAGAAAGCAAGGGTTAAAAAAAAAAAAAAGTTGTGGAGCCTAGCTCTCTCCTGACATTGGAAGGTTATTTTTGTTGTCAACCTGGGTTGAGAGAAATCACCCACTGCAATTTTTTCTTTGGATTTCCCAATAATCACATACTCTGGAGCTCTTCTTTGAACTTGTTGGCATAGTTATAAGAATCCTATACGAAAATATAGGATTTCTCTTTTTTTTTTCTCGCCCTCCCATCTTCATTGGCTACCCCAAACCCTTCCTTTTAAAAAGGTAAAAACTAAGGTCCATGGAAGGGAAGGTACTTTTCCCAGGTCACAGAGCTAAGTAGTAGAGTCACAACTTGACCCATTTCTCATGCCCAGTGCCCAGTACCTTTGAAGTACAAAATACTTCCTTCCACACAATACAAATATGGGAGCCTTTGAACAAAAACGAGTTGGTTTCTGGACAGTCTGGATAGCCTAATCACATGCCACAGCCAGATCCCTTATTGCCCTAGCTTCTCTTAAAAAAGAGACATTTGAGCATCTCGTGGGACTTTTGAAAGCATAATTCTCATTAGACTCCTTTTCTTTATATCTAGCTCAGCCTTGCTAACGAGCTCCCGCCTGTCAGCCCCTGGCATGAAAGAAATCAGGCTACATTGAAAACCTGGGAGTCAGCAAGTAAAAAAAAATATTAAAAATTGATTATCCAACTCAGAGTTGCTTTATTTTGTTTCATCTGAGACATGATATATCTACCTATATATTAGCATTTTGTCTTGGACAAAGAGCTGGTTGGGAGTCAAAAGACTTGAATTTCAGTTATGGCTTGCCTAATTATTCACTGCGTGATAGTGGAAAACGTCATGCCCCTTTTCTAGACCTTAATTTCCTCCTTTGTAAAGCAAAGCAGCCAGATTAGATAGTCTCCAAAGTCCCACCCAGTTCTGGGTCTCATGAGCCTATAAATATATCTTCTGATTACAAATCCTGTCTGTCACTAGACCTACCTGAAACCTTTCCAGTTTAGTAGGACTTGAAAGAGTTCATGCCTATTTGTCAATGCCTTCAAGTACCTAGAGTTGGGGGCAGCTGGGTAACTCAGTGGATGGAGAGCCAGGTCCAGAGATGGGAGGTCCTGGGTTCAAAAGTGGCCTTAGACACTTCCTAGCTGTGTGACCCTGGGCAAGTCACTTAACCCCCATTGCCTAGTCCTTACTGCTCTTCTGCCTTGGAATCAATACTTAGTATAGATTCTAAGACAGAAAGTAAGAGTTTAAAAAAAAAAAGAACCTAGGGTCAGTTCTGTGCCATGTTGAAGCATGGAAGGACATTTGTGAAGGATATAGGGGAAGAGACATGGTAAATAGCTGGGAAGAGTAGATAGGGAGCTGCTGTTGAAGTTATAGAGACTTGGGTTCAGGTCCTACCTTTTTCATACACTAGCTATGGAACCACAATTGAGTCACTAAAATTCTCAATGCCCCAGGCAACTCTCTAAAATTCTGAATTACAAACCAAGGGCAGAGAATTGGAAGAGAATGTATCATTCTGGGACTCCCAATACAGAAGAAATAATGAGAATGATTAAAAACAAAATTACATGCATGTATGTATTGCCTGGTGCTGGAACACATTTCCCAGAAGTCCATGAAATTAGTTTGGCTCCTAGTTTTCTGTGCAGAAGAAGCTTTCATATAGCTCCATGGACTTTACTTTTCCTCTCATCTCCTTCCTTCTCTCCTTTCCCTTCTCCCTTCCTTTCCTTTCTTCTCTTCCTCTCCCATCCCCTATCTTTCCCTCTTCTCTCCTTTCCTCTCTTCTCCTGTTCCTTTCTTTACTTTTTCTCAGACCTAACCTGGCCTTAACTTTCTCTATTCTCTCTTCTTATCTCATCATCTCTTTCTTCTCTCTTTGCCTGTCTCCCTCTTTAACTCTGTCTGTTTATATATCTGTCTCTCTCTCTCATTACTCACTCCTCTCTCCTCCTTTCTCCTCTTAACATTGATCTCATATGGATACTAATGTACCATGTGGGCTGTCCCTTGATTTCACCATATATCATTTTTTTTATCTGACCACACATTTTACTCCAACCTGCCATATGCTATCTAAAGAGTCCCTGTTTCATTAAAACCCTTACTTTCTGTCTTAATATCTATTTTTTTTTCCAGTTAAGCTCTAACCTTCCATCTTAGAATCAATACTAAGTATAAGTTCTAAGGCAGAAGAATAGTAAAGGCCAGACAATTGAGGTTAAGTGACTTGCTCAGGATCACATAGTATAAGGTATCTGAGACTAGATTAGAACCCAGGTTCTCCTGACTCAGACCTAGTGCTCTATCCACTAAGACACCTAGCCATCCCTTCTATTGTTAACAAATTGCCAAACATATCAGAATGTAGTTCTTTGAGAATAGAGATTGCTTCATTCTTTTTCTTTCATTCTTGACAGTGCTTAGCAATTTGCCTAACACATTGTGGGAACTTAATAAATTCTTTAAGGTAACTGTGGGGTTGTCCCTGATTAATTACTTTGCCCATATTTTATAGTGAATTTTCTATATAGCAGTTGTTTTCCTACAATTGAATGCAAACTCCTTGAGAGCAGAGATTTCTCATTTTTTTCTTTGTATCATCAGTGCTTAGCACAGTGTCTGGCATGTAGTAGGCATTCGATAGATAGATATAGCATTTATTACGCACTAACTATATTTTGGTTACAGTGCCAAGTGCTGAGGATAGAAACACAAGGAAGCAAAGCAGTCCTTGTTCTTGAGGAGTTTCTAGGCCAATAGGGGAAGAGAATTTAAAAAAGGAGAACTGGGAAAGGGGATGGAAAGGTTATGGTCAGTGGAGGCTTGAATGCGGATGACCACAAAGTAGATCTAAGCAAGGTAAGGCAAAGCCTATCCACCAAAGTCCAGGGTAGTTCTAGGGGCAGAATCCAGTTTTTCCAGTGGGGGAAGGCGGAGATAGATATAATGGTCTGAGAACAGAAGAACATAGTGGCATTAATCGATGCTTACCAATTAATTGATTGATGTTAGACTTGTGCTCTCTTCCCCTAAGTGACTTTATATGTATTTTGAATTGAATTCTCTATGTATTTACTGTTTCCTTTAATAGAATGTAAGCTAAGGATGGTGTCTACTTCATTTTTCTCTAGGTATCTCCGGTGACTAATAACAATAATAGCATTTAGTCTTTTAAGCTTGCAAAACACTTTAAAATGTCTCATTTGATTCTTAAAACAATCTTGAGAAGTAAGTGCTATTATTAGTCTGAGAGAGGTCAAGTGACTTCACCTGTATCACTCAGCTGGTAATATCAGAAGCAAGATTTGAACTTAGATCTTCCTGATTCCAAGTCTAGAAATTTGTCTACTGGGCTACCTAGCTGTTGTTTATGCCCATTGAATTGAGTTGAAGTGAAAAATTTAGTCTCTGATGTTCTATGATTCCCAGCATACTTATGTACATGTTCTAGTCTTGTATTGTACACAGTGTTAAGCAGCTAGGTGGCACACTGGATAGTTTGAGGGGTGGGCCAGGGGCCAAGAAGACCTGAGTTCAAAACCTGCCTTGGATCCTTACAGCTGGCTGATTCTGGGCAAGTTATTTACTGTTTCAGCCTCAGTTTCCTTATCTGTAAAACGGAGATAATACTACCACCTGTCTTCCAGGATTGTGAGGACTGAGTGCATTGCTAATTTGCCAGGTGCTTTGCTAATTGTAAGCCGCCATATAAAATGTTAGCTATGATGATGATGATGATGATGATGTCTAGAAACAGATACAAAGGGACAGCCCTAGGGCCAGAGGGACATTCATACCTTGGGGAATGAGTTACCTCCATGGAAATTGGACATTAGAAGGTCCTAGAATTAAGGACTAGGTGGGATCTTGGACACCATTCTCCTAATTTTACAGATGAGGAAACCAGAGAAGGTAAGCAACTTGCCTTGAGACTTTATAGAGCACCTACCCCCTCCTCCCTTTTACAGAAGACTAAAAAGGCTTGAAGAGGAAGGCATCCTTCCAAGTCTATGTCTATTTGTGGACATATATGTAAATTGGAGGAAGGCTGGGAAGTGTTCTGTGGGTCTCTGGAGGATTTGCAGGCTGGCCTGAAGATGCTTCTCTCCCAAGTCTGCGCATCATAGGAGGGAGTGGCTGGCTTGGCAAGGCACCAGATCTCTAAGGCGGCTGTTTGGAAGACGATCCAAATGGATGCTCCTTGTTAGTTAGGTCTAGACGCCTGCCGAGACAGCTGCCTCTCCCCACTGATGCTTCTAGTATTTCCATTCTCTGGCAAGGTCACTGAGACTAAGAGATGGACTTTCTCTTTCCTTACACTCTTGACGTGTGTGTGTGTGTGTGTGTGTGTGTGTGTGTGTGTGTGTGTGTGTGTGTGTGTGTGAATGAATTTGTGAACAGCTCTGTTATCTACTCCTTTGAAGGCAGGGCCAGTTAGATGGCAAAGTGGCTAGAGAGCTATGAGTTTGAATTCTGTCTTTGATGTTTGCTAGCTGGGTAGCCCTGGGCAAGACATTTTTCTTCTGTCTGTTTCTCCTCTGCAAAATGAGGATAATAACCGCACCTACCTTGCAAGGTTGCTGTGAGGATCAAATGAGATAATATTTGTAATGTCACATACACACATATTAAACCCTTATGTTCAGTTTTAGTATCAGGCAATGGCTAGGCATCTGGAGTTGTGACTTGCTGGAGGTCCCACAGCTAGGCAGTATCTGAGGCTGAATTTGAACCTCAACCTGTCTCCAGGCCTTGTGTTCTTTCCACTGTTCTACCCAGCTGCCCATATGTGTGTGTATACACACACATACACACACACAAACACATATGTTATTTTTTTTAAACAAGAAGGCAGCTTTGGATAGTGGAAAGAAGACTGGTTTGGGAATTAGGATATCTCATTGGTCAAATCATTGTTCCTCTTTGAGCCTCAGTTTCCTCACCTGTAAGAGTGGGGTGTTTGAGCTAGATGGTATTTTTTCTTTCTGG
Organism: Monodelphis domestica; assembly: GCF_027887165.1. Taxonomy (NCBI): domain Eukaryota; kingdom Metazoa; phylum Chordata; class Mammalia; order Didelphimorphia; family Didelphidae; genus Monodelphis; species Monodelphis domestica. The sequence goes on from NC_077231.1 coordinate 99,257,860, forward strand.
TCTTTTTGATCTCTGACATTTTACAGTCTCATGTTCAAAGGCTGAATGGTCTCTGAGCCTTGTAGCCCTGGTCCTAAAGGCAGGGAGAGCATTGCTGCAGGTCATTGGGAAACCTGGAGAAGGGTTGATAACAACCTGGACCTTTACATGGAGGTGAGTTTGGTGCTCAGTTAGATCTTAGTTTGCTATTCAGGGATGCAAGGAGTAATTCAGCTAGAGCTAGGATCTCAATTTTCCTTGCACCAAGATTTCTATTGTGTTTTTTTTTTTCCTGCCTAGAGGTCAGCTCTGTTAGGAATCTGGTCATTGTCTTCAGGGGTGGCTACCTCTTGTCTTAAGAATGAACTTGACTGGGGATAGCTAGGTGGCTCAGTGGTTAGAAAGCCAGGTCCAGAGATGGGAGTTCCTGGGTTCAAAGTTGGCCTCAGGTACTTCCTAGCTGTGTGACCCTGGGCAAGTCACTTAACCCCAACCACTCTTCTGCCTTAGAACTAATACACAGTATTGATTCTAAGACAGTGGGTAAAGACTGAAAAAAATAGAATGAACTTGACCCTCTCTCAGTCACAGATTCTTCCCCTTTCCTGGCTCTGTTCCTTAAAGGGAAGCATAAGTATTGAGCCAATCTGAAGGTTGGAGTTAAAGTTGTGGTAAAAAATGAAGCCATAATCACTGGTCTCAAGGACCTCGAAGTAGGATCACTTCTTATTTCGGATTATTTCATATTTGAATTTCAAATTAAAGGTCTATTATGGGGGCAGCTAGGTGGTTCATTGGATAGAGAGCCAGGTCATGGATTCTGGAGGTCCTAGACTCAAATCTGGCTGGAGTTACTTCCTAGCTGCATGACCCTGGGCAAGTCACCTAACCCCATTTGCTTTATCCTTGCCCTTCTTTCTTATAGTTGTTACTAAGACAGAAAGTAAGGTTGTTTTTTTTTTAAACTTCTTTTACAGGAGAGATAGCCAATGGCATAATGCAAAGGCTCTCAAACTTCTTGTCTTCAGGAACTATTTACACTATTAAAAATCAGTGAGCTCCATAGAGCTTTTGGGGTTATATCTGTTGATATTTACCATGTTAGAAATTAAGACTGATAAAATTTTAAAATATTTATTAATTCAATTAAAAAATAACAACCATAAAGCCATTACATGTTAACATAAATAACATTTTTATGAAAAATAACTATATTTTCCAAAGCAAAAAATTTAGTGAGAAGAGTGGCATTGTTTTACATATTTTTGCAAGTCTCTTTTATGTCTGACTTAAGAGCAGACAGCTAAGATTCTCATATCTGCTTCTGTATTCAATTTGTTGTGATATGTTGTTTGGTTGAAGTGTATGAAGAAAACTTTGGCTTCACACAGATATGTGACTGGGGAGAAAGGAATATTTTAATAGGCAAATAACATCTTAGTGTTTTATGAAAATAGTTTTGGCATCACAGACCTCCTGCAAGGGTTGTGGGGACTCCTGGGAGTTCGAGGATCAAACTTTAAAGACCACTGGCATAGTGAATAGGGAACTAGCCTCTGACCCATACTGTCTCTGGGACCCTGGGTAAGCTACTTGATCACTTCTCAGTGCTCCAAATGATCCTTTAAGATTAGAAGTGATGGAGGGATGCCAATCTTCAATGGCAGAGGGAATCTCTTCATTGAATGAAATCTCAAATCAAATCAAGACCTAAAAAGAAAAAAAATACACTGATCTCTGAAGGATTCAGAGATACAGTGACTAGCTAACACGAGGCAAGTAGGGCATTGCCCTACAGTGCTAACATTTATGGAGCTGGGTGTTCTTTCTAAGGCAAGCTCCATTCCTGTACCTGTAATCCTCTACTGGTCTATATCCTCATATAATATAACTGTTCCCAGACTGTCATGCTCTTGGGGCCTGTTGTGGTACCCCTCTTCTGTGGGCAATGTTTCCCCCTGACTCCTTAGAGGGTAAGGGGATGAATTCTCCCAGCTCAATTACTGTCCTCTGTACTATCCTCTCTGATTAAATGCTCTCACTCAACTGCTTTTATCTCCCATGGAAACAAATTTCTCCTTTTAACTCTGCAAAGCCAAAAGGAAAACTTCCCTTGCCTTCAAGGTGCTTTCACTCCTTAAACTTGAGAGGCAATATGGTGGAACGAATAAGGTCCTGGACTTGGAATCAGGAGAAACTGAATTCAAGTCTAGCCTCAGGTACTAGTTATGTGACCTTGGCAAATCAATGCTACTTGGCCTCTGTGTTCTGTTTTCTCATCTGCAAAAAGGGAAGAGGTTGAACACAATGCTCTCTAGGGTCCCTTCTAGATCCAAAATGGAATGGATGATACTATGAACCTGGGCTTGGTCCTTCCTAATTCCTGAGAAGGCTTAGATCTTTTTTAGCAGGTCACTCTGAGCTAAAATGAGTATTTTAGTGTAATCAGACCAGATCTACAACCTTATCCAGGGATTGGGTTATTTCCCTGGTATAATCTCTTCTTCCCTTTTACCCAAATTCTATGACCTGTGTGGCAAAAAAAAAAAATTAAAGTGAATTAAAATTCTTTTATTGTGAGCCGGGGTGGCGGAGGGTGGAGGGTAGTTTATAGCCCCATCTGCCCCAAGAGAACCTTGGTAATACCTTTTAGCATTATAAAATTCAAACCTGTGGATCAAAGAACTTACTATTTTTGCTACTGTCCCCATTCATGTATTGTCTTGGGAGCCCCACTCATGTCCTGTGGCACAGTGTTCTGATCACATCTGGAATTCCAATTACATTTGGAATGGTATGCTCAGTTCTGGTCACCATGTTTGGGTGGGTTGCAAGAAAGATGATGTGGCTTGCCAAAAAATCTGGTGGGCTCTTAGGTTGTATTAACAGGAGCACTGTATACCAGGATGAGAGAGGAGGAAAGCTGTTCAATCGGGGAACGGACTGCTTTGGGACTGAATGAGTAAGTGCTTTGCCAGTCTTAAAATGCTCTGTGAACATGCACTATTATTACCTTTAATTGAGTAAGTTCCCTCTCCTTGGTGGTCTCTAAGCCAGGCTAGATAATTCTCCATTAGGGCTGATATAAAGGGGATCCATGTGTTAGGTAGAGGGGGTACTAGATAACCCCTGAAGTCCCTTCCAATTTGGAGATTCTAAGCCTGTGGGTAATTGTCCTGGGGTCCTTGGCTCTGGTCAGGCTGGAGTTGAATTCAGTTCTGGGCCCCATGTTTTTGGAGTGAAAGTGTCAGACTGGATCATGGTCAGAGGAGGGTGGCCAAGATGATGAAGGTTATGGGAACTGTGTCATGGGAAGACTAAGGCAGGGTGAGGGACTAGGTGGTGTCTCTCTTTAAGTATTTGAAGGGCCTCATCTATTTTGTATGTTCTTTGTAGGTATGTCACTATGGAGGTGTTTTGTGCCTCCTCCCCCCAATCAGACTATAAACTCCTTGAGGGCAGAGACTATTTTTGCTTTCCCTCTATAATCCCAATGCTTAGTGCAGAGTCTAGCAGTGAGTACATGTTGAATCAATGTTTAATGATTGACTGGAGTGAGAGGAGACTTGTAAGAGAATAAAGAGGAGCAATGGGTTGTAACTGAAAATTAATTTTGTCTCCATATGAGGAGAAACTTCCTAATACAGAGAATTGATAAAAAAAAAAAAAGTACAATAGCCTTCTCTGTGAGTGAAGTATCCAAGGGGAAGCGGAGTAGCTGCCTGTTAGAGATGCTATCCAAGGGGCTTTCTATGAATGGTGTTGGTTGGGATGAGATGATCTCTCACTTCCCACCCAATTCTGTAATTCTATGATCATCCCAGGATATCTGGAGGTCAAGAGACTGCATTCATTGGAAAAGAGGTTGAATAAATCCACTTACTTGAGGACCAAGCTATAAAAAAAAATCTTTATTTCATGTACCAGGATTTTTTTTTTTAGTTTTCGGCTTTTTAAAATTTTTTTTCTTTTAACAGTCTGAAAAAAAACCCCACAAAGTAAAGAAAAATGGAGGTTGGTTTCTTGAACTGGTCTGAGCTGGAATACGAGCCATAACCCTCTCCAGTCCCAGTCCTTTCTCCTCCCCCCAGCCCTTTTACCCCCTCTCTTTTGCACATGAATGGCTCTCTTACACTCTCTGGCTCCCTTGGCTTTGCAAACTCCTAGCCCTCTGTGGGCCTCAGGTTCTTTAAAGGACCCTTAGTGGTCCAGCCCTGATTGCTCTCCATCAGTGTCAGAGCATGGTATGCCATTTTAAACTCTTCATTATTTGTCCATTGGTTGGCCGCTTGGGTGTTTTTTTGTTTTTGGCCTTTCTTTTTTTAGTCTTAGATTCTTTAAGGTCTGGAGTCTGGGAGGAGTGGGAGAAAAGATGATTGAGATTCAGAAGGCATTCCATAGGTCCTGCCCAGACTGAGCAAAAGCAGTAAGATGCTCATTGACAGCCCTTCTTTCTCTGTGTTTGCTAGGGCCATGTTGCTCACTTGAATGCACACAGCAGGCTGCCCAGTGTATTGCTGTGTTGGGACTGGGGGTCAGAGGGGTGGAGAGGGAGATTCAGTCTTATGTTCCATGCTGAATTTTAGTCCCTCCCCACCAGCCACTGGCTCCTTCCTTTTGTACTGGAGAGAGTAGCTAGGAACTAAAGGTTTTAGGCCCTTCCAGTGGCTGTCTTAGACACCTCAGGGATCATAACTGGGCAACCAGAAAAGACTGCAGCTTGGGTATGTGTCTAGAAAGGGACAAGGCCAGTTTTGACTTCTGTGGAAGAGTCAATGACTCAACTCACTGGATAAGCCTGCTCTCATACAATGGTATGCTCACTGTGAAGATTTCAGGTTGTGGGAGCACTGATGAAGTTCTGTCCAGTGGGAGAATGTCACTCCATTCCCCTTTGGGAAAGGGGAGAGGACATTTCTAGCCCCTAGACATGGACTGAGTGGGAGCCTGACCTTCATCCACTCTCCATCAGCCAGACTGCCAACAGTTCTGGCCTCCATATTTGGGACAGTTCCCTAGGCTCATAACCAGAGGGAGGTTTCCTTAACAGAAGCTCCAGAGATAGCCAGAGAATATGGATGACATTCTCTCTCCTGCCCATCAGGGCCTCTTTCCTATTCTCTAACTTGGTCATGGCACTGAAAGAGGGAAAATGGAATTAAAAGTGTTCAAAGGGACCCCTGGCACATCTTATCTCTTTGCCAAAGCAGCAGCACAAACATGCCAAGGCAGAGGTTGCTCACAGAGTGTGCAATCTGACTTTGACATGGATGGGGGTCAGGGAGGGGGGGAGCACAGTGAGGAGGTTTATGGGATCTGTGTGTGTGTGTGTGTGTGTGTGTGTGTGTGTGTGTGTGTGTGAAGTTTGGTGTGTCTGGGTGGGTGGGAGTCCCTTGACTTAGGGGGAGTCAACCATTGGGAGTATTGTTGGCCAAGTGTCTACCCATGGTGGCAGCTGGGGGTGTTAGGGTATTGTGAATGAGAATCCTAGGACATCTAATCTGGAAGGGCCTTTAAAGCTCATCCAGTCCCAACCTGCCCCCATCCCATGTGACAGATGGGGGAAACTGAGGCCAGGAGAGATTAAATCACTTGTCCAAGGTCTCACAGCAAGTTTGTGGCAGAACTAGAGGCCAGAATTCAGGTCTCCTGGCTTCCAGACCAGAGGCTCTTTTCATGTATGGGAGTATCTGTGAAGATATGAGTAAGGAGGTATGGTGGTACATGAGTACATGTGTATGTGTGTATGTGTGTTATGGCTTCTATGAGTGTGATTCAGTATTGATTGAACATGGGCACATGAGGCTGGATTATAGAGGGAGAGAAGAGGAGAAATTTGTACATGGTGGGGAGGGAGAATCTAGATGGATGACTGAATCCAAGTGGGCATGAGTCAGTGTTTCTGTGTGTGAGTCTCCTTGGGATGGGTAGTCTTTGTTCTCAGTTATACTCCCTCAGTAGTAAGGAAGAGATGTTTTGTTTTTTTTTCTCATGGAAAGAGCCATTTCCCCTTTCTCCACAAGTCAGCCTTGCTCCTGGTCTTTTGGTGATTTTTCTTGTTCTTAAATTTTTTTTAATTATTTAATTTAAATGGATTTCTTTTCTGTTTTTCTCTTTATATGTTTCCCCGCTAACATTTAAATTTCCCTTCTTACCCCCCTTTTTTCATAGTTTAAAGCTGCAAAACAGTTTAAAATAAAAATATGATCTGATTTCTCTTGCAAGGAAATCCACATATTATATTTACATGTATGCAGTTTGTAGTATTTTTGGAGTTTTTTTTAAAAAAGCCACTTTTTCCTTTTTCTTTCTTCCTTCCTATCTATGTATCTTTCTTTCTTTTTAAGAAATTTTTTCTAATAGTGTCACTTTGATCAATTACTTCCCTGGAATTTCCTCTCCTCTAACCCTTGGCCCAGGAGAAACAATGGACCCCATGGTTCAATGGCTACTCTTTACTAAGGAATTGAAGAGTAGTTGGAAGCCCTGGGCCAAGTGGACCATTTGACTCCTGGGACTGGGGTGGGAGGGATGGTGAGTCTAACTGAGTCACTTTCCCTCTCCTTCCCTACGGGAATGGGAGAGAGTGACTTTGTTTTCCAAGTCCCCAAGAACAGTGGCCTTCTTTCAAATTAGGTCCTGTTGGATCTGCCCAATGCAAGTACACTACCCTATTCCCCATTCACCACTACTGACCCTGAGCACAGGAGTATTTGGAAAGTAACTTCCCATAAATTTCCAGGATTTCTGGGAATCCTGGAAAGTCATGGGCAGCCTTCCCCTCTTTCCCTATCACTATGGGACTGAAGGATCACAGTGGATCATCACTAAACACTGGGAGCTTAGAGAGGGGGCAGTGGCTGTTGTGAAACTCACCGTTTTCCCCTACCTCCCATGCTTTAGGAGAAACAAAGAAATCTTGACTCCCCCAAAGATTTATAATTTCAAAGGCTAGTACTGGGTCAGAGAAGGCATGGGAATTCCTCACTTGGGGACCCAGAGACTCCAGGGCTTGGTGGTCACTTCTAATCACCCCCAGCCCTCTCATTGCCCTGAGGACTCGGGGTTCTGCTCCCCTCTAATCCCCTAAAGGGAAGTCAGAGCCCACTTTGGGTTAAAAGTGAACAGAAAAGAAATCTCATCAAATTAAAAAAATAAATCCTGAAAAATTCCCGAGAGCCTCCCTCCTTGTCCTTGCCTTTGTTTATTTTTTTTAATTTCTCTTGGTTCCCTTGTTTTTTTATTTGTTTTTATTAAATGTTAAAATAATGGTACATGGGAAATCATGCATTTTCTTTAAATTTATTTTCTATTTTTTCTCTTTTTTAATCTCTCTTGCTTTTAAAGTGTTTTTTCCTCTTTTTTCCCACATTTTCCTGTTGTTTCTCTTCTTTTTGTTTTTGTATTTTTTTTGTTGTTGACTTATTTTTTTTCTTTTTTTCTTTTTTTTCCTTTTTTGCTTTTGGAAGGTTTCCCCTTGGTTGGTTTTGTTCCCCCCCAAACCCCCCACCCCTCTTTTTCCACCCCCACTGACCCTAGCCTGGCCCGGCCTATTCCCCTGGCCTCCTTCCTCTGGCCCCTACTTGGAGCTCTGGGCCTTGGCTTCATACAGGGGTGGTACGGCGGTTGGCTGTGTTGGTGTGGATAGAGTCCTTGTTCTCTTTCTGGATACAGTTGTGAACTTGGAGGAAGCTATTATCCCTGTCGGAGTTGTACGTGGCGGTGGGGGTGGTGGCAGCCTTCAGGGGGTCCCTAGTTAGGGTGTACATCGAGATCTCTGTGGAAGGCAGGGTATTGAACCCTTTGATGCCCACGGGAGAAGCATCCCTGGAGTGGGAAGGCTCAGTGGAGCGGGAGCTTGAGCGACTTCGTCTCTGGTAGCGGTAGCGGTAGCTGGGGATTCGGGTGATGGCGGAGGACTGGAGGTAGTCCGTGGCACGGGCACTGGCTCGAAGCTGTTTGTGCCGGTCAATAAACATGTGGACAGCCAACACTCCCACCATCTCAGCAATGATGAAGGACAGGGCCCCGAAGTAAAAGGACCAGCCATAAGAGTAGCTATTTTTCTTGGAGTCACTCTTGGAAGGGTCTCCAGCGTTGGCTGATATGTACACAATGATGCCAATTATATTACTCAGACCTATGGGGAAAGTAATGGGGAGGAAAGAGGGAGGAAGAAGAAGGCTCATTAGTTTCCAAGGAGTGATGAACAGCAACTGGTGCATACTGGAAGCATTAGAAGGATTTGTTGAAAGACCCTCATTTTACAGAGAAGGAAACTGAGACTTAAGAGATTAAGCAATGTTTCTAAGGTAAGAAAGGTAGTGTAGATTCTATAACTAAAGCCAGAACAGACTTCAAAAGGCATCTAGACCTACCTTCTGTATTTTGTAGAAGTTGAGACCCTAAGACCAAAGAAAGGGGGAATGGCTTACCACTATCACAGCACCATAGTCTTTGAGGTACAACAAGTCTCCAAGGGTAACTAGTCCAATCCCCTAATTTTACAAGGAAGAAAATGAATCCAAAGATTTGTCCAAGGTTACCCAGGGAATCACTCTCCCTCTTCACTTCCAGTCTCTGGGGATTCTTAGGGCCCTTCAGATCATAGCCAGGTGCCAGTTCTTCCATGAAGCTTTTATTTAAGAACTACCTACTATGGGCCAGGCCTTGTGCTAAGGGATGGAAAGACTTCTGTCCTGTCATGGAGTAAAAGTTGTATACATAATAGATAATGAACAAACATGGGAAGAGGCACCATGATGCAGAGGAAAAAGTATTGAATGTGGAGTCCAGAAGACCTATATTTAAATTCTGTCTCAGATACTAGCTATGTGACCTTGAAGAAGTCTCTTTACCATTGTCAGATTCTTTGCTTCTAAAATGAGGGAATTGTATTTGAAGGTCATTTCCAGCTCTAAGTTTATGAACCTATGACTAGACAGATAATCTTTTAAAGTCCTTTTAATTTCTGACATCCCCTGTTCTCAGGTCCCTTCTAGTTCTGACCTTTTCTGTTCTAAGGCTTCTCTCAGCTCTACATCTTTTGAACCTGTGGTTGACTTTATTAATTCAGTTAGTTGAACTCTCCTCAGGTGGCAATTGGGTATAAATGAAAAGTGGAAATAAACATGGGCTTGTAGGCCCTTTTCTTTAAAATAATTTCTTTTTTTAAATTTTATCATGGACCTAGTCAAAACAAATAGCAATGTTTCAATGTGCAAAGAACAAAAAACTTGTGCTCCACACTGAACCATTGCTTTTTACATGTAGATTACATTGAAAAAAAATGGCCCCATTTGTATCTTTTCCTGAAGATCCTTTTGTTTTCCTATATATTTTTCAATGTTTTATTGATGCCCTTCCTTCCTTCCTTCCTTCCTCCCTTCCTTCCTTCCTTCCTTCCTTCCTTCCTTCCTTCCTTCCTTCCTTCCTTCCTTCCTCCCTCCCTCCCTTCCTTCCTTCCTTCCTTCCTTCCTTCCTTCCTTCCTTCCTTCCTTCCTTCCTTCCTTCCTTCCTTCCTTCCTTCCTTCCTTCCTTCCTTCCTTCCTTCCTTCCTTCCTCTGGATGTCTAGTGGTTGACACACACAGTCAACCAACCAACTTGGTGAAAGCCATTCAACACATTGAAATGAGATGTACCTCTTTGTCTCCCCTTCCTCCTCCCCCACCAAATTCTGTCACTACTTCCTACTCTCAGAAACCTTGTTCTTCATTGGATAAAGAAAACGGAGAGCCAGGTGTTTCCAGTTATGGGATGACATCCCCCCCCCCATCATTGTTCCCAAGGTCCCATTCTTCCTTTCTCCCTCATTGCCTTGGTCATCTCTGTATACTTACTCCTTCTCCCCAAATTCAGACCCCTCTGGCCACAGAACTTCTTGCCCAGCCATCATCCCTTTACCTGCAGACACGAAGAAGATGCCAGCACTCAGGATGATGTTATGACGGGTTTTGTAGAACTCGCTGGCTGCGATGCAGAGACCCCCCATGAAAAGCAGAATCACACTCAGGATGGGGAAGATACTGGAGGCTCTCACAGCCCCTGTGAGAAAGAGGGGGGTGGGAGGAGAGAGAGAACAGCAAGTTGGTAGGAGACTCCTAGAACATGGAAATAGGGGGAGAAAACAGGGAGCCGAGGAGAGTAAGGGGTAACAGTGAGAGAGAGAGGAGAAAAGAAGCAAAAGAAAGCAAAAGAAAAAGAAGCAAAGAGAACCAAAAATATTGGGAAGAGAAGAAATCAGAAGATGGGAGGAGGAAAGGCTAAGAAGTGAGATAAGAGAGGGAAATAGTGATGAGGAGAATAGAGCAACAGCAGCAGCTCCCAGGGGAGGGAGAGGACAGAGTGTTGCTGACAGACTCCACCTCTGCCCACATTGACATGATAGAAGGCATCCTTATTGTGCAGAGAAAAAACCAGGAGGTTCTACGTGGAGTAGGTTGGGGTAGGGATGGGGAAAACCAGGGGAGGCTGGATAGAGAGATCTGTTGCAGCAACATTTTCCTCCACAATTTTTCAAATTGATAAAGGCTGGTCCTTAGCTCCTCCAGTCAAGGCTTATAATTAGATCTTTTCCAATGATGCCGGCCATTCATTTATTCATTTCTTCTAGAGGGGATAATACTCTGAAGGCAGTAAAGATGTTTGAAAACATTTTGATAGCTGTAATTCAATAGAACTGGTTTCCCTTATAATCCTATAGCTTTTATTTTATTCATTAAAAAATCATGATTCTGGAATGGAGCCCACAAACTTTCCAAGGAGGACTCCATCTAATACAAAATATTTAGAGCTTTAGCTTTATTAATGAATTAATATGGGTAACTTATGAGTAAATATTTAATATTTATTCATGAGCATCTGGGTGGTATAGAAGATAGATGGTTGGATTCAGAGTCAGGAACATCTGAATTTGAATCCTGCCTCAATCACTAATTAGCTGTGTGACCTTTGTACAAGTCATTTAAACTCTCCAGACCTCAGTTTACTCATCTATAAAAAAATGAAAATAATGGCACCTATCTCTCAAGGTTTTTGTGAGGATCAAATGAAATAGATCCTATTTGTAACGTATTTTACAAACCTTGCTATTACTTATTTTTTTAACCTGTACTTTTCTTCTTGGAATCAATACTGTATATTGGGTCCAAGGCAGAATTGTGGTAAGGGCTAGGCCAGTGATGGCAAAACTTTTAGAGACTGAGTTCACAAACTGCAACCCTCATGTGGCATGTGAGCTCGCTCTCTTCTTACCGCAGATAGGGGAGGGAGAAGGGCTCCCATTGGGCTACTAGGCAGAGGGGCCAGTGAAGTGAAGAAAAAAAAGTTTCAGGTGTGGTGGAGAAGGGAAAGGGAGCAGCCCCCTCCAGCTTGCCTGCCTTAGGTTTACCAACATGGGGCTAGGCAATGGGGGTTAAGTGATTTGCCTAGGGTCACACATCTAGGACTTGCTATTATTTATTGATAATAGATTTGATTGAAAACGTCTTGATTGAAAATTTTCTGGTGAATCCCCCTGTCTTTCCCAGAAAGCCATTTCTTATAATAAATAATTTAAAAAGGGAGATGGGGTAGAATTTCACAGAAACTAACATACTGATGAGGTCTGAATTTTTTGTGGTGCTCCATACCAACAGCTCCCCATATTTGCCAAGAATTGCACGGAATTACCTTGTCATATTTCTTCTTTGGGGCTATTTAATTCCCAATAATTTTGAGTCATTTAATTTTCATTGATTTGTTGGCAAGCATTCATTGATCACCTGCTGGGTTTGATTCCCTCTGTTGTTCAATACCAGTGTGACCTTGGACAAACTTCTCTATTGCTAGGCTTCCCTTCCTTAATTAGTAAAACAAAAAAGTTAGTCTGTTTAAGTTCTAAGACTCCTCCCTGCTCTAGAGCTGATCTGATGCTCCTACCATATTCAAGGCTCAGTTCTGGGTTTTGTGAGGTGATCCAGGGATACCCATATCTGTACACAACTTTGAGGTTTACAAAGTGTTCTTCCTGAAACCAGGCTCTGAGGTACATTGTATAAGCATTATTATAACCCATTTGACCGAGGGGAAGTAGTTGTAAGAGGTAGGATTTGAATCCAGGTCTTCTGATTACTGTACCACACTGCCTTTCCAGTCAGCATCATTTCATTCTTCTACAGAAGAGAAGAATAGCAGCAACATCCACTGTTAAGTCCTTTCTTGCTCATGCCCAGTGCTCTGGTCACAGGTCCCATTAGGGAGACTATTCTTTTATAGTAAGTAATTTCTTTGGCTAGACAATACTTCTTTCTGGTCCCCCCCTTCCTCTCCACTAGAGCAACTTTAATTCACAGCATCACCAGCAGGCCCTGCAGGAAAACTTCTGATCTCCAACCATTCAGAAAAGGGAAATGACATTATAAAGAGGAGACAGGATAACTTTCCAAGGATCAAGAAGCAGCTTTTCTGATGAACAGAGTAGGGGAATGAACCCAGGCTTCCTTCCCAGGAGGCTGGGCTCCTTTCTCTCCACACATGCAAGAGGGAGGGTCTTAGAATGATCTATATCATCACCTCTTCCCAGGAGGGACAGCTGGGCTAATTCCAGGAGGCTGGGGTCAGACTAAGAGCCCCTGGGTTTGGATCTTGGCTCAGTGACTCACTCTCTGATCGACTGTGAGCAAGTCACCATCCCTCTCTGGGAAGGTGGACTGTGTTCTCTAAGGACTTTTTTAGTTCTTGAATCCAAGGATCCTGAGGTTCAGCTGAATTCTGTAAACACAGCTGATGTAGCCAGAATGGTATAAACAAAATGGGGCTCACCAGGAAGGCAGACCAGGAAGTGAAACTGAAGACAGTGAAGGAAGAGCCAAGGGGAAAAGAGATGTACAAAGAGAGGGTGATGGGGAGACAGAAAGAGAGAGAAGAGAGGGAAGAAAGGAAAGAGAAGAGAGGAGAGAGACAGAAATTCAGAGGACAGAAGGAGAGTGAGAGATATAAACAGATAGAGACAAAAAGAGATAAACAACAGGCAGAGACAGAGAGGGGGACAGAGAGAGAATGGGAGACAGAGACAGTCAGCAAAAAGTAAATATTTAAGAGATACAGCAGTGATAGATTGGAGGTTTTTGATACAATGTAAAGTATAGAGACCAATTGAAGAATAAGAACAGAGGTTTATTTCAGGACAGTTCGGCAAAAGGATAGGTCAAGGGCCAGCTTGGTGACTCAGTGAATTGAGAGCCAGGCCTAGAGATGAGAGGTCCTGGGTTCAAATCTGCCTTCAGACACTTCCTAGCTGGGTGTCCCTGGGCAAGTCCCTTAACCCCCATTGCCTAGCCCTAACCACTCTTCTGCCTTGGAGCCAATACCTAGTATTGATTCCAAGATGGAAGGTAAAGATAAAAAGGGGGGGCATTATATCATTTCCATCAGGGAGATTTTTCTTGCCCAGGAAGAAAAATGAGAGATCCTGGGATCATAGGTACAAAGCTGAAAGAAGCCTCTAAAACCCTTTAGTTCAATCTGGCCAAAGAAACTCAAGGAAGAAAAGACTTGCTCAAAGATACCCAGGTAATACAGGGCAGAATCAGGATTTGAACCCAGATCCTATAACTCCAGAGCTAGATCTCCATGTTCCCAAGCTGCCTGCCAAAGACTAGGCCCTGAGTCTAGGAAATACAGGTCTTCGAGAAGGATGACCTTGAAACATCTCATCCCATGTCATCACTCTCTCCTCATCCATGACATTCTTCCCCCTCTTCTGCTCTACCCATGCAGTGTTCAGGCTGTCTCCTCCTGTGGTTTGTTCAGTTCCTGTACTGGCATTTTCATGCAAACTCTCCTGATTCATCCACAATCTTCCTAGCTGCTAGGACCTGCTTCCAGAAAATTATGGGGCATTGGTTTTGCAAATATTCCTTATGGGCTTATAAATGTTCTAATATGTATCTAATAAATTTAAATATTATATAAATGTAGGCTTTGTAAATGTCACTTGTGGACTCAGATAGTTCTAAAGCTATCTCCTTTGCTAGAATGTAGGCACCTGGAGGGCAGGGTCTGTTCACCTTTGTCTCTACCTCTCCAGTGCCTAGAACAGAGTAGTTGCTTGTCAATTGATTGCTCAAATCTCTCTATCTCTATGGTACAGTGATCTCCTTGCAGCCATCTTCAAATGGTGGGCTATGAAAAGTATTATTAAACTCATTTTCTTTGAGAAAAGTGAGGTTTGGAAAGGGGAGGGAACTTGTCCTAAGGTCATACAGATGAACAAAAAACCCCTCACCTTCTGTCTTAGAACTAATACTGTGTATTAGTCCAGGGTAGAAGAGTGGTAAAGGCTGGGCACTGGGGGTTAAGTGACTTGCCCAGGATCACACAACTAGGAAGTGTCTAAAGTCACATTTGAACCCAGGTCCTCCTGAAAGTTCTTTCTATAATGTCTTTTTGGAGGAATCAAAGCTGGTCTGAGAGCTAAGAGGTTAAAAAACAAAATCCTATGACAGAGGGTAGGTTATGGCTTTTTGTTGTCTTCTAGACTCTGCTTCCAAGGCATAGAGTACAGTTTCAGAATGGGTTATAGGAAACATACAATTCCTACACACAGGCCTGGGATCGACAGACAAGGTGGGCAGTTGATGAGGCGGCATTTGGACTCAACATGGTGGGTTTTTCCATGTATCTTATAAAGGCTCATATTCTTAATGGTAGGAATTTCAGCTCTCCAGTGACCTGGAGGGATGATGGGATGATAAGTCAAGTCCCAGACCTGTGAGGCAGGGAAGGCTTAAAGCCTAAAGCAGACAGAGAGTAAGTAACACACAAGGGAAGCAACTTCCAGACCTGGCCTCGGGCTCACAAGGGCATCATTCCAGGTCCGGGTCGGCTTAGCAAATATCCAATAAGGAGTTACTGTGTGCCTTCGGTGTGTGAAGTCTTGTCCTAAACCCTGTGGAAGCCCCTGCTCACCAGGAGCTTACAAATGGCTCCAAAAGAGACTGGAGAAGAGCTGCAAAGGAAATGCTGTGGGAGGCCTCAGGAGGAAGGAATGTCATCTGGGGGAATCAGAGAGGACATCCTGGAGGAGGTGAGAAGACAGATTTGTTTGCTTTGCTTACCCTGGGCTAGCCTGGCTTCTCAAGCTCAACACTGCCCTGGACTTAGGCTCTAGAAAGGCTGTCTCAGCCTCGATTCTGCTGAGTCATCCCTGGTCCCCAGGCTGTTCAGAATGGATAATGGGTAGAGAGTCACAGGGTACGCCACTGAGGCCAGATACCACCTTAGGCTGCTCTGCCCCTGTCCAAGGGTCAGGTGTGACTTAGTCAGCTAGACACCATCATCTAAGTCAACAAATCATTGTGGTAAGTAAAATCCAGGCCCAAGGCTGATTCCTCCTCCCCAGTTGTCTTTCTAAGAATAGTGATCATTTAGAGAGAAAAGGGATGGGCTACAAAGGGGTGTGCATGTGTGTGACAGAGTCACAGAGAGACAGAGATGGATTGAGATGGAAAGAGGGAGCTACTCAGAAAAACACATTCATTAAAGGACAACAGAAAAGACAAAAAAGGAGACAGACAGATGAGAGGGAAGATGTGGAGAGAGCACCAGAAAAGAGTGAGGAGACAGACAGAGAAGCGGGGAGAGAGAGAGATGGACAGGCAGACAGACAGAGACAGAGACACAGAGACAGAAGAGAGGGAGGGAAAGGGGGGAAGAAAGAGCGACAGAGACAGAAAAAGAGGGAAGGAGGGAAAGGAGCTAAAGGAGGGGAAAGAGAGGGGGGTGGGGAAGACCCTCAGAGAGACAGAAATTATCCCCACCTCCTCTATGAGATAACACATGCAGAGTTAAGTCACTGATGGGGTGATCTTCCTTTGTGAGGGTTCCCTGGCTGGCAGGAGAAACATTCCCACAGAAAGCTTATGATGTGGCTTTGCTACTTGAGCCAACTTTCTGGCTTTTGCCCTGACACACTTGCCAATTTGATCCTTACTATCTGTATGATCATCATTTAAACAAATTCTCTAGGTCTCAGTTTCTTCATCTGTTAGATGAAGGGACATAGATTAGATCATTCCTAAGCTGTCTTTCAGCCCTAGGAGGGCTGTGATTTTTGGATTCCTTTCATCTTTCCTATTCTGAGTCTATTCCACACTCCCTCCTTCATTTGAAGAGGAAAAGAATACTAACCATTGGCAGAAAGTGGCAGATGGTTCAGGAAGGAGAGAAGTATTTATTAAGCCCCAAACACTACAGACATTGTCTCATTTGTTCCTCACCACAACTTATGAAAGTAGGTGCTGTTATTACTCCCATTTTAGAGATGAAGAAACTGAGTCAGAGAGAGCTTATGTGATTTGCCCAGGATCCCACAGCTAGTAAATGTCTGAGGCTGGATTTGAACTCAGGGCTTCCTAACCCTAGGCACTATTCCATTTAGCCTTGAAGGCCATTAATGATTTTAAGAAGAGGAGAGGAGAGAGGGTCTAAAAATGTTTGAAAGAGTGAATGATGGGAAGGAAGCACTGGAATTTGAGGCTGTGTCTTTTGTCTAATCAACATCTAAGCAGTCTCTCCAGATTGAGGAAGTTCACAGAGGCAGCCTCTGATTTTCCAGCTAACAATGGCATAAACCATTCCATTACTAAAAGCAACAAGGACTTCGTCTGAAGAATTAGTAAAAGGAATTTCAAAGTAGATTGGTTGAGCATTGGAGGCAGAGGAGTTAGGTTCCAATCCTACCTTTGCTACCTCCTCTTTGCGAGACCCTGGGCAGATCATCTAAACTCTCTGGATCTCAGTTTTCTTATGTATAGAAATGAAGAGGCTGGACTGGAAGATCTCTAAGGTACCTTTCTATTCTAAATCTGTGAACTTATGGCTTTTCCAAGAGCTCTGGGCCAGTTGGATTCATTGGCATGGTCTTTTATCCTTGTCTAGTGACTTGGTGACCTCTGAAAAAACAGACCATTTCCCTAACCGTAATTCCTTCATAACAAATCAGTTCCGACTTGACTAAAAGTTCTGGAGAAAACTGACCAGCTTGGGGCAGCTAGGTGCCTCAGTGGATAGAAAGTCAGGCCTTGAGAAAAGAAGTCCTGGGTTCAAATCTGACCTCAGATACTTCCTAGCTGTGTGACTCTGGGAAAGTCACTTCACCCTTATTGCTCTTCAGCCTTGGGACTGATATTGAGCATTGATTCTAAGATGGAAGTAAAGGTTTTGAAAAAAAAATGGTCCAGCTTGATTCAGGGGGAACCTCTCTGGGAAGGTTATTGGAATTAGTCCAGGGGCCTGTGAAATGACCTGTGTTTTGACTCACAGAATCTTGAAGTTAATAGAGGACTTGAGGGGGCCATCTAAACAGTATGTGGACAGGAATTCCCTTTACAAACACCCTGACCAATAGTCACCTAAGCTCCATTTGACCTAAAGTGCAAGGGAACTCATTGCCATTAACTCATTAATACAACATGGCATGATGGAAAGAGGTCTAGATGGGGGTCTGCAGATCCCAATTTGAATTTTATCTCTGCTGCTTACTATGTGTGACCACTGTTTTCCTATTTGGAAAAATGAAGGGGCTGGATGAGATGATCTTTAAGTTCCCTTCTAGTTTTAGATTCTGATACTCTGGCCTCCCAAGGTAGCCCTTTCCATATCCATGAAGCTCTAATTATCATTAGAAAGTTTTTGCAGATATCTACCCTGAATATGTCTCCTAGATACTCTGGGGTGGAGCAGAACAAGGCTAATCCTTCTTCCAAGAATTTGAGAATTTAAGAATTCAAAAGAGAGCTCTGCTCTCTTCTAAAGGGTAAATATTCTAGTCTCCCTCCACCCCACTCCCAAGGACTGGGTTCCAATCTTTTTGCAGTTTGGTTCGTTTTCTCTGGATTAGCCAAAGAGGGTCAGCATTATTGTTATTGGTGGTGTTTAGTCGTTTTTCAGTCATGTCTGACTCTTCTTCATCCCATTTGGTTTTTTCTCTGCCAAGATACTAGAATGGTTTGATATTTTCTCCTCCAGCTCATTTTATAGATGAGGAAATTGAAGAAAGGGTTAGGTGACTTGTTCAAGGTCTCACAGCTAGTAAGTGTGTCTGAGACTGGATTCGAACTCATGAAGATGAGTCTTCCTAATTCTAGCTCTGGTACTCTGTGCACTGTGCCACCTACAGGCTGTCAGAGCCTTTTCTAAAATAAGATGCTTAGAATGGGATGCACCACTATGGATATGGTCTGAGAGGGCAGCGTGCAGAAGGATGATCACTGCACTTGGGCAATTGTACTTTCATTGGGGCAGCTTACGAGCAAAGGAAAGTTTTTGTTGTTAATTTTAGTTTCTGGGTTACACTGTTGATTCATATTGATTTTGTAATTGTCTAAATCCATCAGCCCATTCCCCCACAAGCCTCTGTCTACTCAAACTTCCTGCCATTATGTACTTAAGAACCTCCCCCCACCAAACCCCCCACCCCCTTACCTTCTCTTAGAATTAATACTAAGTGTCAGTTCCAAGGCAGAAGAGTGATAAGGGCTAGACAATTGGGGTTAAGTGACTTGTCCAGAGTCACACA
This sequence comes from Monodelphis domestica, assembly GCF_027887165.1. Classification (NCBI taxonomy): domain Eukaryota; kingdom Metazoa; phylum Chordata; class Mammalia; order Didelphimorphia; family Didelphidae; genus Monodelphis; species Monodelphis domestica. The sequence continues at coordinate 99,276,399 of NC_077231.1, forward strand.
GCTAGGAAGTGTCTGAGATTATATTTGAACCTAACACCTCCTCTTTCCAGGCCTGGCTCTATCCACTGAGTCATCGCTGTCTCTTATCTTATGCTTGTATATTTTTTTATTGTGCTATTTTTTAAACACAAATGTAAGATTTTACATTTCTCCTTTATGCATTTACCATAAGAGAGAAGAGTAACAATGACAATAAATAATAATAATAACAATCACCATTAGTAGTATTCATAAGAACTAAACTATTGATACATGATACAAAGAAGTATCAATGGATGGATTTATTTATAGAAATAGAAGGGAATATGGTGCTAAATCAAGACTACTAGCACTTAGAGATTGGATCTTCTTTTTTTAAACCCATAATTCTATCTTAGAAATAATACTGAATATTGGTTCCAAGGCAGAAGAGCAGTAAGGGCAAGACAATTGGGTTAAGTGACTTGGCAAGGGTCAGGCAGCTAGAAAGAAAGAAAATCTGAGGCCATATTTGAGCCCTCCTGTCTCTAAGCCTGCTCTCTATCCACTGAACTATCTAGCTTCTCCAGAGACAGGTTATTTATAAGGAGCTTGGACTTATTGGTCAGTGAAAATAAAGTAGTAGATATTGTGTAACACATTAATTCAAGGTGTAAAAATTCAGCACCTACTGAATACATGGTAAAACATGGTCCGGCAATTAGAATTCTACCTGCCAGGCTCAGATTTTTTAAATCTTTTTTTTATTTGGTCAATTTCAAACATTATTCCTTGGTTACAATAATCATATTTTCCCCTCCCCTCCCTCATCCTTCCGGTAGCTAACACACAATTCCATTGGTTATTACATGTGTCCTTGATCAAAACCTATTTCCATATTGTTGATGTTTGCACTAGGATGTTCATTTAGAGTCTACATCCCCATCGAACCATGTAATCAAGCAGTTGTTTTTCTTCTGTGTTTCTACTCCCACAGTTCTTCATTTGGATGTGGATAGTGTTCTTTCTCATAGATCCCGCTGGGTTATTCAGGATCACTGCATTGCAAGTAATGGAGAAGTCCATTACATTCGATTGTGCCACAGTGTATCAGTCTCTGTGTACAATGTTCTTCTGGTTCTGCTACTCTCACTCTGCATCAATTCCTGGAGGTCGTTCCAGTTCACATGGAATTCCTCCAGTTCATTATTCCTTTGAACATAATAGTATTCCATCACCAATATATACCACAATTTCTTCAACCATTCCCCAATCGAAGGACATCCCCTCAGTTTCCAATTTTTTCAGGCTCATTTTTAAAAACAAAAGCAAAAAAACAAAAAACAAAAACCACCTAACAGATGAAAAGTCCACATATTACAAGCACAGACCACAAAATATCCTTGAAAATTAAACAAATAAACTCTCCAGAAACTGGACCATCCTCATGGATGGACCTGCTACCCATAATCACCTGCATAAAACATTTATTGATACTAATTGAAGAACAGCATTTTCAGTGGCGGTCACTCTAATAAATGCAACCTCTAAGGATTGTGAATAAGAGGATTTCAACATAAACTTTACACAGAGAGAGCTCACAGAGGATTGTAAAACCATGGGAGACTAGGATGGGGTCTTTGTCCTGTTTGCCACCAAGGATGCTTATAGAAAGTCAAAGGAGATGAAATCATGTCCCAATATTTTTATTCAATTACAAGGAGCAGCAATTTTCTCCATCTGTGCAAATAGTTTGTAGAACATGAAATATAAAAGAACAATGGCTGAAAGACTGACACTCCATTTCCCAACTCCAGGTACTTATACTGACTGTCCACTCATGCCTGGAATGCTTTCCCTGTTGACCTCTGCCTCTTGGCTTCTCACAAGTCTCAGCATCTGCAAGAAGTCTTCCCTGGTGCCCCTGATGCTAGAGTCTTCCCTCTGAGATCACCTCCAACTTATCCCATATGCATCTTGTTTGTTTACAATGGTTTGTGTATGTTTTCCCCATGATACTAGAAGTTGCTTGAGTGCAGGAACTTTACCTTTCTTTATATTTCCAGCATTTTGCACAGCACCTGACACATAGTAAGAGCTTCTTTTATAATAGCTAGCATTCATAGTGTATTTTAAAGTTTGCAAAGCAGTGTATTTCATTTGATTCTTACAACAATGCTGGGACATAGATGCTGTTATTATTCCTATTTTACAGATGGGATAGGGAGGTGACAAATATTTATTAAACTCCTGCTGAGTGCCAGGAACTGTGCCAAATGCTTTATAAATACTGTCTTATTTGACACTCATAAGACCCTGTGGGATGGGTACTATTATTTCTCTCCATTTTGCAGATATGAAAACTAAGGTAGACAGAGGTTAAGTAATTTGTCTAGGGACAATCAGGTAGTAAGTGTCTGAGGTCATATTTAAACTCAGGTCTTCCTGATTCCAGACCCAGTGCTCTATGCATGGGGGTAACCCCAGTTGAGGAAGCAGGCTCAGAAAGGTTGAGTCACTTGAGAGGGGACTGCACAGCTCATAAAGGTCAGAGGTGACAATCATAGATTTGGTGCAAGAAGGGACCTTTGGGGTCATTGAGTCCAATCCCTTCATTTTACAAAAGAGGAACCTGAGGTCTAAAGAGGGCCACATAGCTAAGGATAATATAAAATTGAGGTGAGATTGGAGCCAGGACTCTAGATTCAGTATTCCCTCCCCCAGGCTGCCTTTCTCTCTATTCACTGGGTTCCAATATATTCTGCATTATTTCCCCAGATGCAGGAGGAACAGCCTGAACAGATTGTCCAATCCTGGCCAAACCTACCTTGACTCCAGCACCCAGGTAGGGAACATATCATCTGGGCTGCTGTTGGGATGTGCTGTGTTCTTCCCTATCCTTGGGGATTCACCCCGAGATACTACTTCACACAGAACGTTTTCAAGGTTAATAGATCCAAAAAAATGACCTACTTTTAATCCATTTTTGTAAATTTTTAGTCTGTCGTTCCTGATGTGTGGTTATTTCCAACTTCAGGATTAACGTTCCGCTCGTTTCTTTAAAAAACCCAGCCTTGCCAAGGCCCTGATGCTCAGAGGCAGCCTCTGAGAAGGAACAGATGGAACGTCTCAAATGCCCCTCCCCCTCCGCTCTGCTCAGCCAAAGTGCCCCATCTTGGAAGATTCAGATCCAGGCTGCCCCCCTCTGCCACTCTGGCCCCAGGTTGGGCTGCATCCCTCTTGGAGGTCCTGAGAACAAGCTGACTGCTGTTATGGACTGGTCCATGGTCCTGGGCCAGACCACACCATCAGCACCTTTGCTCACTGAGAGAAAGGGCTTTGACTTCCAATATGTCACATGAAGGCCCTAGCATAGTGCTACAACTTTGGAGACTTACTGACCCTGAGGAGGGAGCTGGAGGGGAGGGGGAACCTTAGAATGAGAAATATAAGGGCTAAGAGGGGGCTTAGAACAGAGGATGCCAGAGAGGAAGAGTGCTTAGAACAGGGGATGCCAGACAGGGTGAGTGCTTAGAATAGGGGATATGGAGCTGGGGGGGGGGCTTTAGAACAGGGGATACCAGAGCTGTGGGGCCTTTAGAACAGGGGATGCCAGAGAGGGTGGGTACTTAGAACAGGGGATACCAGAGCTGGGGGGCCTTTAGAACAGGGGATGCCAGAGAGGGTGGGTACTTAGAACAGGGGATGCCAGAGCTGGGGGGCCTTTAGAACAGGGGATGCCAGAGAGGGTGGGTACTTAGAACAGGGGATACCAGAGCTGGGGGGCCTTTAGAACAGGGGATGCCAGAGAGGGTGGGCACTTAGAACAGGGGATACCAGAGCTGGGGGGCCTTTAGAATAGGGGATGCCAGAGAGGGTGGGTACTTAAAACAGGGGATACCAGAGCTGGGGGGCCTTTAGAACAGGGGATGCCAGAGAGGGTGGGTACTTAGAACAGGGGATACCAGAGCTGGGGGGCCCTTAGAACAGGGGATTTCAGAGAGGGAAGGTACTTAGAACAGAGGATGGTAGAGTAGGAAGGAGTTTAGAACAGACACCAGAGTGGGAGGAAGCTTAAACATAGGATATCAGAGCTGGGGAGCCCTTAGAACGGGGAATAGTAAAGCTGGGAAGAGGAGGACCTTAGAATAGGGAAGGCCAGAGTAGGTGGGGTCTTAGAAAAGGGGATATCAGAGATGGCGAGGCCTTAGAATAATGGATGTCAGAACTGAGAGGACCTTAGCATAGGAGATGTCAGAGCTGGGGGATCCTTAGATCAGGGAATGTCAGAGTTGGGGAATCCTTAGAACAGGGGAGGCCAGAGCTGGGGGGTTGGGGCTTAGACTGAGAATATCAGAACACAGAATTACAGAATTGGAAGGCCCATGAAAATATGGAACACTAGGACTGGAAGAAAACTAAGAGGTCAACTTATTCTCCAACCTCAGATCCCAGACAGGAGCCCAAGGTCCCTATTAAGATGCTGTTTCTGGTAGCATCCAGTGAATGATAGAAGCCACTAGGTGGTGCCATAGAGTCCGGAGTGCTGGCCGGGAGTCAATGGACCTGATTTCTAATCTCTCCTTAGATGCTTACCAGCTGGATGACCCTGAGCGAGTCAGTTAACTCTTGTCTGCCTCTGTTTCCTCATCTGTAGAACAGGACCAATAATACTACCTATCCCCCATCATTCTTGTGAAGTTGGAATGAGATCCATTCGTAAAGTGCTTCTGCAGACCTTAGAGTGCTCTCTAAATGCCACTATTTTATTAAAATGATCAGATAGTGAGTCCTAGTACAGTCACCCACAGACGTCAAACTGCATTTTATATTCTCACCACAATCCTTTTGTGAAAGTGGGGAAGCTGAAGCTGGCACGTTGGCAAACAGCCAACAAATGGTCAGTGGGAGGTTGCCAGGACGGGCCTGTAGGGACCTGATCCTTAACCACTTTTGTTGCTTCCTCGGACTAACACTTTAGCAGTCTAGCTGCAGTGCTGGTTATGAGCCAAATGAGGACGATAGAGTCAGAATGTCGGAGCTGGAAGGGCTCTTAGAGGATGCTGAAACCAATGCACTTGTTTTACATATGAGGAAACTGAGGCCGGTGGGGAGATGGGTCAGGCTCATAGTCATGCAGGGAGCTAGTGGCATTGCTAGGACTTTAAACCTGGCCCCCAACATGCTAAGTCCTTTCCTCTTTTCCTGACCTTATGCTGCCTCTCTGTCCTTCACTTGTTAACAGTTAAGGGGAGCTAGCACCCCCTGGGCACTGCCTGAGGGCTTGGGCACAGTCTCAGAAAAGCCAAATGTAACAAGAAGCTTCTTGGAGGAAAAAAAGAAAAACAACCCCCCCCCCCCCCAAACCCACCTAGGGACACAGGATGTCTGGAAGTCCCAAGAAAAGCCCGTTGGAGGAGTTTACCACAGAAGAGGCTGAACATCTGCAAGGCCTCCTGTTTCATTTCTCAAATCCCCAGAGCTGCTGGAAGGACCTCATGCCTCCTGGGAAGCAGAGATGCCAGGATGGATCTGTCTTGCTGGTTTGATTGGAGAGGCCATCCCTTAAAGAGACAGCAACGATCCATATCATAAAACACCCCCTAAAATTTTAATATGATTGATCTGAGTATAACACAAGTCAATTTAGCTGGGGTGAGGAAAGGCAAGGCCCCACTGGACACGGAGCCTCCCAGCTGCCCTGAAAGGGATCTGAGGGAGGCTGGGGCCAGATGGCCTTCTGTGAGGAAGGAACCTTCCCTGAAGGCACTGTCCTTGAAGTCTCTGGGTGGGAGGGATTGGGAAAAGGACAGTGGAAAGGAGAAACATGGTATCCTGGAGAGAGGCCTGGACTAGGGGTCACAGAACTCAGCTTCACATCCTCCCTCTGCCATTGGGTTTTAAGATGAGGGTTTAGGCCACATAGGCCCTGAAATCCTCAGGATACCAGGAATATCTGGATCAGAGACAGAGTTTGTGGGGTTGAATTCTGGCTTTGCTGCTTCTTAGTTTTGGACCTTAATTCCACCATGAAAAAAAAACACACCCAACCCATACCTTCTGTCTTAGAATTGATACTAATTATTGGTTCCAAGGCAGAAGAGAGGTAAGGACTAGGCAATGAGGGTCAAGTGACTTGCTCAGGGTCACACAGCTAGGAAGTATCTGAGGTCCGAATTAAACCCAGGACTTTCTCTGGGCCTGACTTTCTATCCACTGAGCCATCTAGCTACCCCCAGTTTCAACCATCTCTAAAATGGGATTTGTTGTTGTCATTTCATCATTTCAGTTGGGTCCAACTCTTAATGAACCAATTTCGGGTTTTCTTGGCAAAGATACTGGAGTGGTTTGCCATTTCCATCTCCAGGTCATTTTATAGATGGGGAAACTAAGGCAAACAGGGTTAAATGACTTTCCTAGGATCACACAGCTAGTAAGTACCAGAGGCCAGATTTGAATTCAGGTCTAGCACTCTATCTACTACACCATCTAGCTGTCCCAACTGTGAGTTAGGGAATGAAGTTTTCCTCCTATTTAACAAAGGTTTGGCCCACAGGCCAAAGTTCCAGCAGGAAATAATGATTCCTCCTTAAGAAGACACTCTATCTCCGTTGCCATGCCCTTTTGCTGGCTGTGCCTTGTACCTGGAATTCTTTTCTTCTCTCTATTAGATTCTTAGCTTCCCTGACTTCTTCCAAGTCTTAGCTAAAGTCACATTTTCTCCAAGAAACCTTTCCTGGTATTCCTTAATGCTATTGCCTTCCCTCTGTGACTATTTCCAATTTTTCCTGAGTCTTGTTTGTGGGCTGCTAGGTGGCACAGTGGATAGAATACTGGGTTTAGAATCAGGAAGACTCATCTTCCTAAGGTCATATCTAGCCTCAGACACTTACTAACTGTGTGACCCTGGGAAACTCACTTAACCTTGTTTTCCTCAGTTTCCTCATCTGTCAAATGAGCTGGAGAAGGAAATGGCAAACCACTCCAGTATCTCGCCAAGAAAACCCCAAATAGAGTCATGAAGAGTCCAACACAACTGAACAACAACAACAAAATGTCTTATTTGGACATAGTTGTTTTTGTGTTGTCCCTGCCATTAGACTAGGAGCTTCTTGAGAACAGGGGGTGTGTTTTGCCTTTCTTGGTATCTCTAGCAGTTAGCACAGTGTCTGGTACATAGTAGGTGCTTAATAAATGTTTATTGATTGATTGGCCAGAGAAAGGACTTTTGATCTAGGGAGTTACAGGGTGGATGAGTTTATAAATGCTTGTTGACTTGACTTAATCTAACAAACAGGGAGCTGTTATTTGAGCGGTACAAAGTAAATTAAATTACATTACATTATCTTAATATTACTGTCACATGGCTGGACTGCTAGCACTTCTCCTGGAGCTGGGAATACATTATGGTCTCTCATTAAAGGACATATATGGCAGAGCTACTCCTAATTGGTCACTTGGTCCCTAGGCCTGGGTTACATTGGAGATGACTCAGGCAGGAGGAGCTGCCCACTCAGTAGGCTAGGAGAGAACAAATAGCTCAACTTCTCTTACTTTGGGACCTCTCCTAGCCTTTCCTTTTGAATCCCAGTGGGGGTAGGGCAGAGAGTGGTAATGGTGGCCCACAACTTGGGCTGATGGCAGTGAGAACAGTGCCTGCCCCCGTGAACAGGGATCCCAAATGGTTTCTTCTACATGTATGTTTCTTCCCTGGGCATAGGTCCACAAACAGCAATCAGTGATTCTGAGAAATGGATATTGTTAGCCCTAGTGGTGCTGTAAATGCAAGTATTTCTGAGTTCCTGAATTAATTCTGGTCACTCTGCAGGAAACTATACTGCTTCTTAGAGGGCAAGGTGACTGCCAACCAGATCATCCTGAACTTAAAGGACTAAAGAACCATCCCTGAATGGCCCTCAGATCTGGGACTTTTGAATTGTTCAGACAATGGAGGTCTTAGGTGAATGTCTGCTCAGCAGTCCTACACAGAGCCTTTACCTTTGGGAAAGATTATATTGATGGGGATATATTATAGTCGTATGTTTTAATTAGGTATCTGTTAATGAATGCCCTTTTTTTTCTTTTTCTGCTTTAAGCATTTCTTTTGTGGCCAAGAAAATGACAAAGTTTCAGGTATTTAGTGCCTTTTTTAGAAAGTTCCTCATAAATCCTTTTATGGGGAGGTCTTAGAAGCATTGTTTAGAGCAGGGGGTCAGAAAACTATGGCCCTTAGGCCAAATCCAGCCCACTAGAATCTTAGATTTACAAAAGCAAGAGATAGCCTAGATGTGGCCACAGGGCTGTAGTTTTCTGACCCTCATGGTTGGAAAATTTCCTTGGAGGCCTACTTTAGGGAAGGGGCCTAGTCAGAGAGATGAGAAAAGGCTGACTCTCCTCTTTTGGTATTCACAGGGTGATTTTTAGGCCCCATGTGAGTACCAAACAGGGGGCCCTCATGGGAAAGGGCCTTCTGAGGTCATATCTTGTGACCTTGTCCATATTTGTCCTATTTCTTTTGGAGCCAGCTTGTTTGCCCTAGATTTGGGTGAGTTCAGAATTCCATTTGGAAAGACTCCAATATTTTGCAATTGATACACTGAAGAAATGGGGGACTTTATGTGTCATAGTTTCCCACTGGAAATATTTCAGTAGGACCTCCATCTGAATTTCCCTGCACATTGTCAGGGATCCAGTAAAGAAATGTATGGGCCACATGGGAAGAATTTTCACCATGGATTGTTTGATTTCTCTTGTGAAGAGAAAGGAATGAGTTCTAGTTTTGTTAGGAAGAGCCTCTCGTGTTCTGGGACTTGTATTTGGACCTATAATTTATTTCACCTCTAAGAGGAAAAACCATTTTGGACTATTTCTTTTTGTTGTTGTTGTTGCTAGGGTTGTTTGTATAAATTTTAATTTTGTTTCTTCCTAATAGTTTTGGGTTGGGACAGGCACTTAAAAGCAACAGGAAGGAGGTAATCTATGAGAACTTAGTAAAATGTTTACTTATTATATTTGTTTAATTTTGTGCTTAGGAATGAGTATAATAAACCCTATCAGGTATGGTAAGTCTTGGCCCTCATGAAAGTGTTAATTTGGGAATTGTCTAAAAACAATGCTTCTTGGCCTGTTGGAACTCTCTGTACGGCATTCATGAATCTTTTAAGAATTATACTACATGTGGAACAACCTCCAGGAATTGAGGCAGAGTGAAAGGAGCAGATTCAGGAGAACCTTATACAGAGACTGATACACTGTGGCACAATCGAACATAATGGACTTCTCTACTAGCAGCAATGCAATGACCCAGAACAATTCTGAGGGACTTATGAGAAAGATGCTATCCATAACTAGAGGAAGAACTGTGGGAGCAGAAACCCAGAAGAAAAACAACTGCTTGATCACATGGTTCAATGGAGATATGATTGGGGATGTAGACTCTAAATGATCATGCTAGTGCAATTATCAATAATATGGAAATAGGTCTTGATCAATGACACATGTAAAACCCAGTGGGATTGCTTGTTGGCTATGGGAGGGGGGTGAAAGAAGGGGAGGGAAAGAACATGAATCAAGTAACCATAGAAAATTTCTCTTAATTAATCAACTAAATACAATTTAAAAGCAGAAAAAAAGAATTATGGCCTTGTGTGTCACTCTTTAGTGCAAAGCACTGTGGGAAACACAGAAGAGTAGGGCCTCCCCATCCAGAGTCCCGAATATGGGAAATGTGTCCCTAATGCCTCAGATGATCTGATGGAGATATTGTCTTATGTAATGAGAAGAAATGAAGTTGGACATTCTCAATGATCCTCAGTGTATTATAGTAGAGTGCTATTTTTTTTTGAGTCACAAGACCTGGGCTCAAATTCTGACTACCATTAACTTTCCTATGTGAACTTGAAAAGGTCACAGCCTTATTTCCAATGTTAATGTCTTTAATATATTTTTTCTTTAATATATCTTTTCTTCTATTTTTCATTTCCTTTCATTTTATCCTTTGGAAATAAGATATTGAAGATAGGGACCATCTCCTTTACCTTTGTGTACATACCCAGAACCCAACACAATGCTTGCTTGACCCACAGGAGGTGATGAATATTTGTTGGATTGAATTAGGTCTTAGTTTTCTTTTCCAAAATGAAGAGGAATGAATGAAATGTCTCTCTAGTTTTCAGTCTATGTTTTTTTTAAACCCTCACCTTTCTTTTTTAATATTAGTTCTTTTTTTTTTAAACCCTTAACTTCTGTTTTAGAATCAATATTGTATACTGGTTCTAAGGCAGAAGAGTGGTAAGAGCTCAGCAATGAGGGTTACGTGACTTGCCAAGGCTCACAAAGCTAGGAAGGGTCTGAGATAAGTTTTGACCTCCTCACTCCAGGCCTGGTACCTATTCTAATGTGATATGTGGCTGTGTCTCAGTCTCTTATTTATTAATATTAACTATACATTAATCTTTTTCACATACTCTATGGTCCAAACATCAACTTTCTGGCTGTTTCTTATAGCAGGGATGTAATTTCCTATTTCTATGCTGATGCACTGGTCATTCCTCATGCCCAGAGTGTACTCCCTCTTCATCTCTGTCTCTCAGAATTCTTCATTTCTTTCAGGACTCCGATCAAGCACCATGTTCTACATGAAGCCTTTGCTTATCATCTTAGCGCCTAGTGCCCTCTCCAACCAATACACCTCATATCTATTCTGTGTATCCACTGTCTGGATATGTTGTCTTTCCAATTCAATGGAATCTCTTTGTGGGCAGGACCTGTTTTACTTTTGTCTTTATGTCCCCAGAACACCATTCCTGGCACATAATAAGAATTTAATGGATGCTTATTAATTGATTTATCAATTGCTAATTGATGGTCCAGGTCATTAATTATAACAATTTGATTTTAGTTTGATAGTTTTTCCCCTAAAAAAACCTCATTTCTTTTTTTTTAATGTCATTTTTCTTTCATTTCCCTTTTTTCAACTGTTAAGCATTTATTTTTTCTACCCCAATGCAAAACAAAACAAAACAAAAAAAAACAAAGAAAAAACCAACCCCTTCCCTTTCTTTTCAGTGGAATTATTATAGATAGATAGAGAGAAAGACAGATAGATAAATATTTGGATAGATGGATAAATATGAGTGGTAGATGGATGGAGGTAAATAGGTAGATAGGTAGATGGATAGATAGATAAATAAATGGATAGATAGATACATACATAGATACACTGATAGAGATAGAGAGATAGATAGGTGCTGTGGCCTACTGACTGTGGCACTTTATTGCTTAATAAGCACATCTTGATAACTTGATTATTATATAAGCATTTTCTTCACAATCATTTGCTGAGTCAGTCAGTACAAGGGTTAGAATCCCCATTTCTCAGGCTCAGAGAGTTTGAGTGACTTGTCCAAGGTCACACAGGGAGGGTGCTAGTACCCACGCCACCCCTACGAGGGAGAGGAAGAATCACAGTACTTACGGAGGAAATACTCTGCTGTGTCGGCTTCATAATCTGCATCCTCAGGGAAGTGATCGATTTGCTTACACAGACCTTTAAAATTCCCTGAAAAACAAGGAGGAGAGAACAAATGAGTCCACCAGAGCACCAACGACCACAGCTCCCACTTGGTTCTTTCTGCCTTTGTTGCCTCTCAACAACTCTGGCTGAATCACCCAACGCCCCTCCTCCCCTCAAAGAACAATCCCCTAACCTTTCACCTGGCCCATGAGGGCATTGGGCAACCCAGACCTGTGGCACTGGGGAGAGACATTTGCTTCAAATCTGAGTGTTCTGTGCTTAGAATATCCTCCCAAGGTTTTCTGTGGCTTAACTAGCAGGAAGAGTTTTTATTCTGGTCTGAGGGCTGGCACTGAAGAGACAATTAAGCACTGGTCATCTCACTGTCACTGTTCTGACTAGCAAGGGAGGCAGGGCAGCTGCTCGGTGGAACAGGGAAGCAGCTACTAGTAGTCTTGAGGTGAGGTGAGGTTAGGTGGGGGGCCGGGGAGGAATACCCTTTCTCCCACTCTGAGACTCTCTGCAGGCCACGGATGAAAGGACCCTGGGCAGGGGGCTTGTAAACTGTCCTCTACATGGTGGTGGCAGCAGAGCTGATTATGCTGGCAGGAGGGAGAGCAAGAGAACCAGGTGAAAGCTCTTCCTGGAAGATCAGTGCAGCTGTCTGATGTTTCCGAATACTATTCCCTTGTTGCCTCGTGTTTTTCTGTGTTGTATGTGTCCCTGGGCAAGTGCTGTGTATTGGACTGTGCTATAAAATGCCTGAAGTCTGGTTGCCATCATCTAAGGTTCTGGATGATGGTGACTCTATCACAAAGTCTTAATTTTTTTAAATTAAAAAATTTTTCAGTTCTAGATTCTCTCTTTTCTCTATATCCTTTCCAACTCCTTAAGAAGGTAAGAAAAATCTGGCCTCGGACACTTCCTTGCTTCTTAACTCTGATTGCCTAACTTTTACTACTCTTCTGCCTTGGAACTGGGACTTAGTATTAATTCTAAGACAGAAGGGAAGAGTCAGGGAAAAAAAGGCAAGAAGAGAGAGATAGAGTCAGGCAGAACATATTTCTAATTAGCCATATTCTGAAGAAAAAAAAAAGCAAGAGAAAGAGAGAAAAAATATGCTTCAATCTGCACTCATCAGTTTGGAGGGATCACAGTCTTTATCTCCTTCTTTTGGGTGTGTTGGCTAGAGGTCATGGAACCCAAGGGATCAGAAGACCCTAATCCGATTTGATTAGTGGGATATCAAGGTAATTCCAATCCTCTATTTCTGAGTTACCATACAGATATTCATGAAGGATTAAAAAAAGAGGAACCAACAAAACATATTAACATGGAAATTATACCAAATGTTTATTCAACAGGCAACAAAATTTTAATGCCATATCCTGCCTGGCCCAGACGAAAGGCATTCTGAAATAACTGCATTACTGTGGTATAACTGAATCCTGCTGTAATGTCATTGGGTTGATTGCCTTATATGCAAATTAGATAATTTGATGAACTATGGAACTGACTGCCCCCTGCAAAAGGTTGCTTCACCTAAAGTTGTGCCTTGTAGGACTAATTTAGGAGTGTTAAGTAGGGCATGCTATATCACATCCTACTGTGCGCAAAGTAATGAGTTAAATTTTAAGGGAGCCCAAAATCTGATAGAGATAAAAAAGGCACACAAATAATTTGGAAAATGTATATAAATATAAATATTTAGAGTTTACATATAAATGCATATAGAATAGAAATATTTATATGCTAATATATGTTATATATAATTATATATAATACATAATAAATTATGTGCATTATATGTAATGTATAATGAATTGGGCTGGACTGAACTATATGTTATATATTATACACACACACACATACAAACACACCCATTTTTATGAAAGTCATGAAAGGCATCATGGTGAGGTGGATAGAGAGTTAGCCTCGAGTCACAGAGTCCTGGGTTTGAATCTTGCCTGATACACAGGGAATCAGAGAGGTGGTGGCATTGGATCTGGGACCTGAATTGATTTGGGTAGGACTCCAACAGGTCTAGGCATGAGCACATGAGCAAAAAGAAGGTCTAAAGTCAGGAAAGTTATAGGATGCATTCATGAAATAGAGAGTGGCCAATATGGGGGCAGCTAGGTGGTACAGTGGCTAAAGTGCTAGTCCTGGAGTTGGGGGGACCTGGGTTTAAATCTGACCTCACACACTTTCAAGCTGAGCAAATCACTTAACTTTCTTTGTCTAGTCCTCCTCCATCTGTCTTACAGTTATCATTAAGACTGAAAGTAAGGGTTTAAAAAAAAGTGAGTGGACAAATTTGACAAATCTGATAGAATATGTAAAGAGGAATAGATAAATCTGCAAATGTACATTAGATCCAGATTGTGAAGGACTTTGGAAATCAGGCATTTGGATTTTACTTCATCCAAATAGACAGTGATCCATAGTTCTGGAGCAGTGTGGCTGGATAGGATTGGGGAAAGACTGAAGGCAGGAAGAGATAGTTTAGTAGGGTATTGCAAGAGCACAAAAAAAATTAATGACAGCAAAACAATATCTATTACACATTTAATAATGATGAAAAGATCATGAGATTGTAATGATCAATGTTCTCAGAGCAGGTGAAGAAGTGCTCCTCGCTCCTCTCCTTGGAAAAGTGAGGGACAATGGGAGCGGTCTGTTGACTGTGCTGTTAGGTGCACTGTTTCCTTGTTATATAAAAAAAACTTATAGAGTGGGCATATTCAGAAACATGGGCAGCTAGATAGGGTGTCTGGAAGACTCTTCTTGGGTTTGTATCTGGCTTTAGATACTTCTTAGCTATGTGACCCTAGGCAAATCACTTTATTATATTTGCCTCAGTTTCCCATCTGCAAAATGAACTGGAGAAGGCAATGGCAAACTAGTCTTTGCCAAGAAAACCCTCAATGTAGTCATGAAGAGTCAGAAACAACTGAAAAAAAAAACTGAACGACAATGATATTCAGAAATATATCCACCCCAAATAGACTAAAATGCAACAACAACAACAACAAAAAAAAAACCAAACAAAAAAAACCCTGCAGTAAAAAACAAAAAAGAAAAAAAAAAGGGAGGGACAACTAGGTGGTACAGTAAATAGAGAGCCAGGCCTGGTGACAGGAGGTCGTGGGCTCAAATCTGGCCTCAGATACTGCCTAGTTATATAACCTTGGGCAAGTCACTTAACCTATTTGCCTTGCCCTTGCCCTTCTATTGTAGAGTTGTTACTAAATCAGAAAGTAAGGGTTAAAAAAAATTCAAGAGGGATCAATAGAACTTTGATTTTTTTTTTTAAAGTGGGCTTCTTGCCTGACTTAGTTCAGTGTATGTGAGACAGGGAAGGAGATCGATAGGAAACATTCTACCCAAGAGAATCAACAGGCCTTAGTAACTGTTTGGGTGGGAGATGAAAGAGAGAGGACAATCAGAAAGACTGTAAGGATCTGACCCCTGGTCACTGGGAGGATGGAGAAACACCTAATTCCTTGAGGGAAGATTTTTGTCTTGGACTCCGTAGTGCCAAGCACAGGACCTGGCACATATTGACTGCTTAATCACTCATTTGCTAGGCATTTATCAAGCCTAGGACACTTTGGCTGTCCCTCCTGCCTGGGATGCTGTCTCTCTTTCCCTCTCTCTCCTTTAGGACTCGGCTCAGGTTGCCCCTTCTACAAGAGGCCTTTCAGGCTTTCCCCTCTGAGATTACCTGCAGCCTATTCCGTCTGTATTCTAGTTGTTTGCAAGTTCACTCCCATTAGGTCCAGAGCTCCTCTAGGGCAGGGACAGAGCCTGGTTTTGCTTTCCTTTCTATCTCCATAGCTTAGTCCAGGGCCTGACTTCACGAAAGTGTTTGTAAATCTTGTTGGCTGGCTCCCTGCTGGCCAGATACGAAGGACCCCCCCCCCCCATTTAAATAAGACTTGGATTTAGGGAGGTTATATTTGGAGCTGAAGGGAACCTCAGAAATATAGAGTACAACTCTTCCATTTTATAGATGAGGAAACCTATCTGGAGACATTAAGAGACTTGTCCAGGATCACACAGCTAGTAAAATGTTTCAGGCAGGATCTGAGCCTGGGCCTCCCTGAGTCCAAATTTGGGACTCTACTCACCCAAGGTAGTGCCCCAAGACAACTGGTGCTAAATATTCTCACTAACTTGTTGCTAAACTCAACTGTACTCACTTGCAGAAAGAGTATAAAGGATGACGTTCTGCAGGGGCAGGGGGGTGCTAAAAACTGGAAACAAATTAATTTCCCTTGATTGGTGAATGGTTGTGACACATGAAAATGATGGAACCTTTCTGTGTGGAAAGGAATGACCAATAGGAATAATTCAGAGCAATATAGGAAGACTTAAATAATTTGATGAAGACTGAATGAAGCAGAAGCAGAAAAGCAATGTATTCAGTGATTACAAGGATGTTAATGGAAAGTGTAATAAGATGGATCCAGTGCTGTGTCATTATAATGACCAAGGCTGGCCTTGGAAAAGAGTTGAAAAAATGTACTTCCTTTTATTGGTGAGGTTGGGGGCTATGGATTTGGAATATTGCCTATGCTGGACTGAACTACAAGACTCTTCTAGCTTCATATTTATTATCCTGTGACCTTCATCTCCTTGGGCCTCAGCTTCTTCATGTGTAAAATAAAGGGATTGGAATACATGAGTCCCTGAGGTCCCTTTCACCTTTCTATTATATCACCATCACCATAATTATTGTCATCACCATTATCTTCATCACTACCAACATCATCACCATTCTCTTTATTCCTCACAGTATTATTCAACTCTGTGAGCTTATTAATTATAAATATTATTCAACTCTCCCCTTCCTTTGTTTGATCTTATTCCCTTCACTCTCCCCCAAGATATTATGCTTTAAATCATTCTTTCTGGCTCACTCACCTTCCATCTCTCTTCACCACTGACTCCTATTTACCTAAAAAATGTTCAAGTCTGCTCAGTCATAGAAGAAGCATTTTTCCTTAGCCCTTTCAACACTCTTCAGCTACTGTCTCCATCTCTTTCCTCCTTTTCTCTGCTCAACTCCTTGAAAGAATTGCCCTTTCCTTTTTTGTTTTTTTTTGTTTGTTTTTTGTTTTCTCTCAATTCCTCCATCTGGCTTCCACCCCCTATTTCCCTATAAAAACTGCTCTCCCTGGGATCCCTAATGAGATCCTCATCTCTAAATCCTAAATCTGTCCTCAAGACTCATTCTCCTTGACCTCTTGGTCATTTTAGACACTGTTGACTGCTTCCTGAATACCTTGCTCACTTTCTAGCTTTCATTATTACTTGACATTTCATTTCCATATATGCTATACTCCTGGTTCTTCCTACTTCTACCATGTTTTTGTTCCTTTTACTCACTCTTGGACTTCTTGGTCTTTGATTGTTGAATATTGTCTCTTCCTTCTCTCTGTCTGTTGGATTCATATCCATCCTTCCAGTTCAATTAATTTAACTCAATTCCTAGGATCATTGGTTCATAGATTAAAAAGTAGAGGGGATTTCTGAGGTCATCTAGTCCAATCCCTTTACTTTACAGATGATGAAACTGAGGCCCAGAGTGGTTGTGACTTATCCAAGGTCAAACTGCTAAGTGGCAGAACTAAGATTTGATCTTTTGTCCTCATTTCAAATCCAGTTCCTTCCCCCCACTGTAGCATGGTATTTCCTTTAAATACCTATTTTTAAAAAACCTGTTTAATCAATGATCTTTTCTTTATTCTGCGTTGCTTCTTATGAGTCACAGGTTGCTCAATAGATAGTACTAGGCCTGAAGTCAGGAAGATCCAAGTTCAAGTTTAAATGTTTACTAGCTCTGTGACTCTCAGCAAGTTATTTGACCTGTTTACCTCACTTTTCTCATTTGTAAAATAGGTACAATAATATCACCTACCTCCCAGGGTTGTTGTGATAATTAAGTAAGATGCTTTTTGTAAAATGTTGAGCAGAGTGCCTAGCACAAAGTAGGAACTATATAAATATTATTGTTATTTTTATTATTTATGGAATCATTAGTTCTTAATTCACTTTTATTTTTGTATTCTCAACTCCTAGCTGAGGGCCTGGTATATAGGCACATATAATTACTTAATAAATGCTTGATTGATGGTGGGGGGGGTAAAGAATGATTCAATTTTGTCAGTAAAAAGGTCCTTCTAGGTCAAGGATTCTTAACTTGGGGTCCATTAATTTGTTGTGTAAAAAATTATCTTGATAGCTGTATTTCACTAGTGTGAGTTTCTTATATAAACCTGGAGGGGAAGCTAGGTGGCACAGTGGATAGAGTGCCAGGTCTGGAGTTAGGAGAAACTGGGTTCAAATACTTGTTAACTGTGTGACCCCGGTCACTTAATCCTGATTGCCTAGCCCTTATTGATGCTCTTCTGTCTTTGAATTGATACTAAGACAAAAGATAAGGGTTTAAAAAACCCCATAAATTTATGGCTTCTGTTTCATACATTGAAAAACATGATTCTGAGAGGGGTCTTTAGGCTTTATCAGTTTGACGGCCAGAGGGAGCCAGGACACAATGTGAAGAACTCCTGTCCTAGGTCAATTCACAGTTTTATAGCACTTTAAAGGTTTACATAATGTACTTTCTTCCTAACAACTTTTGAGATAGATAAGTTCTCCCTCTCCTTCTCCCTCCCCCTCTCCCTCCCCTTCCCCCTTTCTCTCTTTCTCTCCGTCTCTGTCTCTCTGTCTCTCAATCTCTCTCTGAACCTGTCTCTGTCTCTCCCAATCTCTCTCTCTCTGAGTTTGTCTCCCTTTCTCTCTGAGTCTCAGTCTCTCTCCGTCTCTCTTTCTGTTTCTTTTCAGTCTCTCTCTGAATCTGTCTCTCTCTCTCTCTCTCTCTCTCTCTCTCTCTCTCTCTCTCTCTCTCTCTCTGGTCCTCTTTCTCTCAGTCTCTCTCTCTTTCTCTCTGTCCCCGTCTTTCTGCCTCTCTCTGAATCTCTTTCTCTCTGAATTTCAGTCTCTTTCAATCTACCAGTCTCTGTCTGTCTGTCTGTCTGTCTCTGTCTCTCTCTCTCCCATTTTACAAATGTAGAAATTAAAGCCCAGTAAGTTTAGGCAATTTGTCCAGGATCACACATAACTGTTAGGAATTGGGCCTCAAATGCAGGGTTTTTGTTACTAAAGACCAGTGCCCAGTCCATGGCACTGAACTCTTATCTAGCCTGGCTCCCACCAGATACCACATGAACCATTCTTCCTGCTGACATGGAGCTTGCCTCAGGAATTGAGAACAATTTAGAAAATCTTCCAGTGACCACCCTGGCAGCTGGAGCCTCTAACCAAATATGTATTAGAATGACTTCAGAATTACGGGCCCAGGAGAGAATGACAGTGAAAAAGTGGTCTTAACCAGCCAGCCATTTCTCTAAGAGACAGCTTGGCCTCTCTCATTGGCACTGATTCTAGGGAAGAGGTGGTCAGACCTTCTTAGGGGCTCACCGGAATGGCTTCCTGGCTTGCTTGGTTAGGGTAGGCCAATAGATATAAGCTGGTCTCTAAGTCAACCAACCCATCTGCCAATAAGCTTAATGAAAACAAAATCCCCAAGGTCCTTTACTCAGACCCTCCTTCTCCCAGCATCCTCCTAGAACTGGGCACAGACCAAGCTGATGTGGAAAGCCTGAAGACGGCTTTTTTGGCAAGCCCTTTGTTGCTGCTGCCAGGGACAAACCATTTCAAGATGGGAAATTTTAGCTTGCAGGTATTAAGTAGCTTAAAGGGAGGTTTCATCAGCTTTGTAAAAACCACGTTAATATCCCACAACACCAACTGCTGCCTCCTTTCTTTGTGGTACAATGAGCTGCTCATGGAAACCTGATCATTAGCAGTGGGCCAGACGTTGGTTTATTTCTTCCATATTCATGAAAAGCTGAAAGAGCTGCTAAATGAGCTCCCAGGGAGGACGTATGTGTAACACAGACTGAGGCCAGGCTAGGAGGCAATCAAGTAATTTTTAAGTGGGGGCAAATGAAAGGGTTCCTTTGGTTGGCTTGCTCTCTATTCAGATGCTTTCCACCCCAGAGCTGTTCGGTAGGGCATGCTGGAGCATTTTATATGATGACTGGTGCATAGTGGGTGTTTAATATAGGATGGTTGATTGATTGAGTGATTGATTGATTAATGAAAGTACTGACTTTGGGGTAGGTTGAGGACTTGAGTCTGTAGTGTGACTGACTCTTGTTGGGGTTTAGGTATTTTTACTGGTATTTGATTCTTCCTGACCCTTTTGGGGTTTTCCTGGCAAAGATGTTGCAGTAGTTTGCCATTTCCTTTTCCAGCTCAGTTTTATAGATGAAGAAACTGAGGCAAACAGGGTGAAGTGACTTGCCTGAGGCCACCCAGCTAGAAAGTAGCTGAGGCCAGATTTCAACTCAGGAATGTGAATGTTCCTGACTCCAGGTCGGATAAAGCATTGTGCCATCTAGATGCCCTAAGACTGGGCTCCAAGCTACTCAACTACTTATAGGCTACTGAAGTCCTCTCAGAGGAAGAGCCACTGGTGTTATTTTGCTTGTTATTTTAAAACAATTCCTATATCTACATAGACCTTTAACATTTATAACCCATTTTCTTGATAACAGTACTCTTACCTATCATTGCAAGTACCATTATCCATACAATATAACATACACAATTGTTAAGTACCTACTATGTGACAGGCACTGACTGAGCTAAGGGCTGGGGATATAAATAAGAAAGACGATTCTTGCCCTCAAGGAATTTTCAATCTATTCAAGGAAGATAATATACAATATACAAAAGGAAGATGAAAAGGAGAGGATGGTGTGTCAGACTTCCAAATGCCACCCATTTTACAGACCTAAAGAGAGGTTTGGAGAAGCCAAGTGACTTGTGAAGGGTCATGTTGTTAAGATGTATCAGAGTCTGAATTTGAACCCTAGTCCTTTCTGCCTTTAGGTCAGAGCCCTGCTACACCACCATTAGATTGGATGAATTGTTAACCCTGTGATGTACAGGAGACTCTTGTGTCCTTTAATGCTCTGGACTCTAATCATTCTTCAAGGACAAATTCAAGTACTACATCCTCCAGGAAGCCTTTGGGATTATTGCAGCCATCACCCTTCTGATCTATTCCTTCTCTGATTGTTCTGTTCATATTGGAACAGATATTGTATCTTGTCCTTCTCCAGCATCTCCCCCTTCCCAGATTCCTCTTCCCTCACATCCAGTGCCTAGCTGTTCAATCGATCTTATCGATTGATGGAAATGCCACCCTCTGTGATAGAAGTCAACAAGACTCTACACACTGTGACTGGGATTAGTTGTCTGCAGGGAACCTTTCTAGAAGAAACTCAGCCAATTTGTTTGGAGAAGGTTTACTAATGAGATAAAGGGATCTTGAAATCATTAGGACACAGCCAATGTGGAATATCATCAATTAAACAGAACTTGCTACTTTGGGATCTGGAACATGTTTTGAACATGGTTGGCATTGGTCAAGCTTGCTAACATGTTCTTTTTGTCTTCTCATTCCCCCCCCCCCCCAAAAAAAAACCTCTTTAATGGTTTGTCATTGCATACCTGGGAAAATCCTAACTCATTGACCTTCTGAAATAAAAGCCTCACCCCTTCTTCTGTCCCCCAAGCTCCCAGGCTCTGATTCTTAGTTGACTCTGCTCTTTCCCTCTTGCCACACATCCAATTACTTTCCAAGTCCTGTCAATTAGATAAAGTCCAGGCTCTTCCTTTTTCCAGTCTTTTCTTCCTGAATGCACAGGTCTGATAGTGGCACTCCTTATGGTTCCCTACTGCTTGTAGAATAAGGCTTCAATTCTTAACCTACTATTCAAAGCCTTTCACAATCTGGTTCTGGTTTTATTTTGCATCACTTCCTCCAGATAGATTGGTTAAATTCATCTAGTTCTTTCCCCCTTCTGAGTATTACATGCATGTTACTGACATTCATTCTCCAATGCACACCTGGGTGAGCCGAAATTCCTTTGCTGCTTCAAGGCTCAGTTTAGGTGTCTCTTCATACAGTTTCCTCTCATCCTCCAAGTTAGAAGTCATTCTTCCTTCCTTCAATTGCACTTTGTTTCCTTTGGGTCTCAGATAAAAACCTCATTTGCAAGAAGTCTTTTTTGGTCTCTGTCAAGGCTGGTGTCTTCCCCTTGTGATCACCTCTGTTTTTCCCCCATCTAGATGTTGTCTCTCTCCTGTTAGATTGTGAGCTCCTCGAGGGCAGGAACTATATTTTGCCTTTCCTTCATTTAGCACAGTGCTTGCTCCATAGTAAGCCCTTAATAAGAGCTTATTGGATAAGGCAGCTAGGGAACAGAGTGGATAGAGTTCCAGGCTTGGAGTTGGAAGGACCTGGGTTCAAATTTTATCTCAGACACTTCCTGGCTTTGTGACCCTGGGGAAGTCACTTAATTCTGATTGCCCAGCCCTTATTGCTCTTCTCTTAGAACTGATACTAAGACCAAAGGTATTGTTTTGTTTTTTTTAAGTTTATTGATTTGATTTTCTCAGCCCAATCTGTCTGATCTTTCTCCCATGCTTAAGCATATTCCAACTTCATCATAGATTCATAGATTTAGAGCTGGAAAGGACAAATCCCTTCTAGTCCTACCACTTTATTTTATAGATAATGAAACTGATATGCAGTTGTTAATAATAATATTTAGCATGTAGTTAGTGTTTTAAGGTTTGCAAAGCTATATATAGTATATAATTTCACTTGTTATACATTACATATATAAAATCTCATATACATATATAATCTCCCCCCCCCCCCACATACACACACATCTCATTTGATTCTCATAACAACCCTGTGAGGTTAGTGCAATTATTATACTTCTTTAGAGGTAAGAAAACTGAGGCCCAGAGAGATGAAATGACTTGTCCAGATGACTCTGGCACTAAGCAGAAAAGCTAAGATTAGAAGCAAGTCTTCCAGATTCAGACCCACTTGCTCTTTCTACTAACCCATGCTATCTTTCCTTGAGGTTCTAGGAAGCCAGATTTTGGCTCTATAGGGGGAAGAACCATAACTGTCCAGCAATGGGATGGTCATTCATAAGAAGAGGGAGCTCCTTATCACCAGCTCTGTTCTGGCAGAGAAGAAGAGATTATTGTCAATTCTAGGAAAAGTGAGTGAGAATGTATTAGTGTTGCTTCAGCTTGGAAAAAATATTCATGGATTTTATTTTTTGCTAAAATAATATGAGAAAGAGTCTCTGGAGTTATCAACCCATTTGCCTACTTTCTCCTTCCTATCTAATCTTTATGAGACTTATCTATGTAGCATCAGGGCCATTCTTGATGAAGGCACAAGAAGGGGATAAGCAGACTTTCATAAAGGACATTCCATAGCCATGGACCCATTGGTAGATAGTTAACTACCAGATCTCTAAAAATGCACCTGTGATACTTTTTAGTTTAAATTTTAGTTAAAAAAAATTGAAAAACCTTACCTTCTGTCTTAGAATTGATACTAGACATAGGTTCCAAGGCAGAAGAGTGATACGGGCTAGGCAACTGGAGTCAAATGACTTGCCCAGGGCTATATAGCCTGGAATTGTCTAAGGTCACATTTGAACTCAAGACCTTTTATGTCTAGGCCTGGCTGTCTATCCACTGAGCCACCAAGCTGATTCTGTTTTATCTGTATCATTAACATTTCCTCCATCACTTTTTTTAAAATTTTTAAACATTATTTTATTTGGTCATTTTCATACATTATTCACTGGAAACAAAGATCATTTTCTTTTCCTCCCCTCCTCCATCACTTTCTTAAGCCTTGATAATCAACAAAACAATAAATCAAGCTATAACATATCATTTGTCATTTTTCAAGGTATAAATGCTTATACTCTTCAGTTTGATAATTTGCTCTCCAGAAGTGGTTTGAGGCAAAAGAGATGTAAAAAGCTACTTTTAGCCAGCAGTGTTCACAGTTAGACTGTTTTCCTTGAAATTTATTGTTGAGTAGGGTGTTATGACAATTCAGGGTCATGAAATAAATATTTAAATAAATGGATTATATCCAAGGTGATATCTGAAGGTAATTAACTCCCAGGGAGGGAGGGAGGGAGGAAGGGAGGGAGGGAGGGAGAGAGAGAGAGAGAGAGAGAGAAAGAGAGAGAAAGAGAGATATCTTTCATGAATCAGGATTTAGGATCATAGTTCCCTAGTATAGGACCCCCAGAAACCTCTTGTTTTTCAGAAGCAAAGAATGGTGGAGGGATTTGCTCCAAAGCTCACAGCTAAATATGTGAGGTATGACTAGAATCCAGATCCTCCTGACTTCAAGTTCAGCCATTATGCCAGGTTGTCTCTCAATTAAGGGATAGCTTTCTTCAATTTGGGGAGAGCTGAATCTGACTATAGAAGCCAGTGGAAAAGGTGAGACGGTGTAAAGGAGAGGGGATGATTTCTTCGGAAAATACCTCCATAGAAGGCTAGGTAGTTGGGATGAAGAACAGAGAAAAGGGAACCTGGTCTTGTTGAGGATTAGGGGATCTAATCTTCTTTGTCCAGAGAGAAAGAGGAGACAGTGGGGGATGTTGCTGAGAAATTCTGAGGGACAGCTGGGAGCAGCTGAGGGAGGGCGGGCCAGATGGCTTTTGGTCTGTTCGGAAGACTAAGTCATCTGCTGCTGGGGCTGGGGGTAGGGGTGTGGCTGAGGAAGACAGGAAGAAAGGAGCAAAATCTAACAAGGGGAACAGGACAGACATACAAGGAAGATAGGAATGAGACAGGGACAAATGAGAAAACCAGGCAATGTGCTCTAGAGAAATTGGAGGCAAGTAAAACCCTTTAGTTGGGAAATTGAGCTTATCTTGATGATGCTTATCTTCCCTCTTTACTGGCTTATTCCTTACTCCTACAAATATACCCATGTCTATTGCATTTTGGAAAAAACCCTCACTTGATCCTTCCATGCTTATCTCAACACCCTCTATTTCTTCTGCACATTGTAGACAAACTCTTCCATGAAACCTTGAACGATAGGTACTTCCACTTTCTCTGTCTTTACTCCCTTCTTAACCCCTTGCAATCTGGCTTCCAACCTCATCATTCTCTGAAACTGCTCTCTCAAAAACCACTAATGATCTCTCAGTGGTTGAATTCAATGACTTTTTCTCAATTCCCATTCTCTTTGGCTTCTCTTCAGCCTTTTCCATTGTTGAACACCCACTCTCCTTTGATACTTTCTTTTCTCTAGGTTTTCATAGTATTCTTCTCTCCTAGTTCTCCTTCTACCTATCTGACCTCTCCTCTGTCTGCTTTCTTGGATTGTCATCCAGATCACACCCTCTAATCACAGGAACTCTAAGGGTTTTGTCTTGGCTCTTTCCTCTTTCCCCTCAATACTGCTACTTCAGTTGGTGATTTCAGCTCCCATGGATTTAATAACCATCTCTATGCTGATGATTCTCAAATCTACCCATCACATCCCAGCCTCTCTGCTGACCTTCAACCTCCCAGCTCCAACTGTCTTTCAGACATCTCAAACCAGATTTGACCAGTAGACATCTTGAACTCAATATATCTAAAATGGAATTTATTATCTTTCCCCCTAAGCCCTCCCTCCACTCCTACCCTCCTTATTACTCTGGAGGACAACACAATTATCCCATCCCTTGGGCTCACAACATAGGAGTCATCCTGGACTCCTTGTTCTCTCTCACCTTCTCATATCCAATATGTCAAGGTCTGTGGATTTCATCTTTGCAATATCTCTCAAATTGCCTTCTATCCTCTGGCACTGGCACCATCCTTGTGCAGGCCTTCATCACCTCACAACTAAACTATTGCCCTAGCTACTCTGTGTGTGTGTGTGTGTGTGTGAGTGTGTGTGTGAGTGAGTGTGTGTGTGAGTGAGTGTGTGTGAGTGTGTGAGTGTGTGTGTGTGAGTGTGTGTGAGTGAGTGTGTGTGAGTGTGTGTGAGTGTGTGTGAGTGTGTGTGTGAGTGTGAGTGTGTGAGTGTGTGTGAGTGTGTGTGTGAGTGTGTGTGAGTGTGTGAGTGTGTGTGAGTGTGTGTGTGTGAGTGTGTGTGTGTATGTGTGTGTGTGTGTGTGTGTGTGTGTGTGTGTGTGTGTGTAGTGTCTGCCTGCCTCAGATATCTCTCTACTCTAATCCATCTCCTATTTAATCACCAAAGTGATTTTCCTAAAGCAAAGGTCTGACCATGTCCCCCCTCCCCACTCTAGTACTCAATAAACTCCAGTGGCTCACTGTGGCCTCCAGGATCAAATACAAAATCCTCTATTAGATGTTCAAAGCACTTCCACTAGATGACCTAGCCCTCCACTATATTTCTAGTCTTCTTATACCTTACTCCCAACCATTTACTCTTTGACCCAATCACCTTTGCCTTCTTGCTGTTTCTTCACTAAGACACTCTCTTGACTTTGATAATTTTCTCTGCCTGGAATGTTATGCCTCCTCATCTTCCCCACCTGCCTTCTCTTGTTCAGTCATTTCAGTTATGTCTGACTCTTTGTGACCCCATTTGCAGTTTTCTTGACAAAGATCCTGGAGTGGTTTGCATTCTTTCTCCAACTAATTTTATAAATGAGGGAATAGAGGTCCACAGGGTTAAGTGACTTGTCCAGATTCACACAGCTAAGAAATGTTTGAAGCCAGATTTGAACTCAGGAAGGTGAGTCTTCCTGATTCTAGACATGGTACTCTATCCACTGCACCATCTCAATGCCTGGTTACCTTCTCAGACTTCCTTTAAGTACAACTAAAATCCCAAATTCTGCAAGAAGGTTTTCCAAATCCTTCTCAATTCTAGTGTCTTCCCTCTCAATTATTTTCTGTTTGTCCCTTCTAAAGTTTGTTTGCAAATGTTTATTTGCTTGTTGTCTTCCTCATTTGTCTTAAACTCCTTGAGGGACAGGGTCTGTTTTTTGTCTTCTTTTTATCCCTAAGTGCTTAGCACTGTGCTTGGCACATAGTAGTTTTATTGACTTATTGGTGAAGCACCAATGGGGTTGATTAGGAAATTTACCCCTTAGTATGTAAGCACCTTCATTTTTGTCTTTGCATTCCTAGCATCTAGCACACAGTAGGTACTTAATAAATGTTTGTTGATTTATTGACTGCTCCAGGAAACAGAATTCTAAACTACCTGAGCTTAGCTCCCTCTCCTAACTATCAAAAGTTCTACCACCATGTTAGTGATGATCTATTCTGTAATAGAATAGAATGTTGGAGCTCATATCTCTGCCATCTCAAGAGAGAAACTTATATCTAGAACATGGAATAGTAAGAAAATGGACCCTTTGGGCAAGTCATAGAACCTTTCTCGGGTCCTCTCTCAAGCACTGGTTCAGTGAAAAGAGCATGGGATTTGGAGTCCCAGGACCTAGGTTCAAATTCCAGCTTCATGATATATGACCTCTATGTTCTTGGAGGAGTCATTTGTTCCTTTGGGACTTAAGTTTTCACATCTTTAAAATGATGGAGCTGGGATAAATAGCCTGTGGGGTTAATTGAGATAACTGAAAGCATTTTGCAATCTTAAAGTGATATATAAATATTAACTATTAATAATAATGACAATAATTATGATTTTCATCCTTTCCTGGACTATGTTACTGAGAAATTGTTGATAGTTATGGGTGGATGGGCTAGTATTTCCCTACTGGGAGTTTACCTCTATGGGAAAGCCAAGGACACACCTTTCCTTTCCCCTCTTAAATAGAAAACTTCTCTGTTGGCAAGGAATGCCTGTTCTACTTGGGGTGGGTGAACTGGCTATATCCCAAGGCACCTGAAGTTACTCTCTTACTTCTCCCCCTAATGTTTCCTTCTTTTTTCTTTCTTTCCTTCTTTCTCTCCAAATCCCTGAATCAAAGAATCTCTGAATGGAGACTATCAAATCCAACCTCTCATTTTACAGATGAGGAAACTAATGCCTGGGTGGGGGGTGGCAATCATAGGATCACAGCAATAGAATGGGAAGGGAACTCAAAAGGCATCTGGTCCAACCCACTCCAGTCCAGAATCCATTTTTCTTCATTTCCCACAAGGGTCATCTAGCCTCTGAAAATGGCCTGGGATAATGAATTATCTCCTGAGAGTGATGCTCATTTCTGTCTTTCTTTTCTCCTTTCCTCTGAATCCCAGAATCTCAGTGTTAGAAGAAAATCTCAAGGTCAATGTTGCTTAACCTATTTCTGAGCAAGGGTTTATTCTATAATATCCCCAAGAAATGATTATAGGGTCATAGAGCTCTAAAGGACCTTGGAAGCCATCTAGTGTAATCCTTTCATTTTATAGATGAGAAAACTAAGGCACAAGAGAGGATGTGACTTTTCCAAGGTTGTAAAAGGGTCAGTTAGTTAGTCAACTAGTATTTTTAAGTCTCATCTATGTGGCAGGTGCTGAGCTAAGGGCTCAGGAAACAGACCCAAAGAAATGAATAAATGCCCAGAATCATATTGCTTATGTGTCAAGTGATATTTGAACCCAGAGCTTCCTGACTCAAAGTCTGGCACTTTACTCACTATCCTTGCTGCCTTTGTCTGAGTTCCTTGTGCCCTGTCCCCCAAAGTGATAGGGAACTTTCCTTTTTTCCTCTGCTCTTCCTCATTCCTTATCTCCTTTTCTTCTCTTTCCCCTCCCTCCTCTGTTTTTTATTTAATCATAGAATCTCAGAGCTGGGAGCAGGGAGGGCATGACAGTCCCCTTCAATCTCTTCCAAAGTCCTGCATCTCTTTAGATGAATGAATGATGAGAGCTGATGACAGTAGTATAAACAGCATAGCGGGTAATGAATGGAATCATTGGCTTTGCCAGTCGCAGGTCTTTAGCCATCAACAGGGAGCGCTGAATGCTGAAGCC
This sequence comes from Monodelphis domestica, assembly GCF_027887165.1. Classification (NCBI taxonomy): domain Eukaryota; kingdom Metazoa; phylum Chordata; class Mammalia; order Didelphimorphia; family Didelphidae; genus Monodelphis; species Monodelphis domestica. The sequence continues at coordinate 99,304,747 of NC_077231.1, forward strand.
CATGTTTTCCCAGCTAGACAATCAGCCCTGGCTGGTATTCCAGTGCTGCAGTGGCTGCATTTTTACTGTGGATAAAAGCAGCATTACTTTATCCTAGAAATCACAGGGATAGGAGAAAAAAAAAAGTGGGCTAGCCTTTCAAACTCTCCAGCTTCCTTCCTTCCTTCCTTCCTTCCTTCCTTCCTTCCTTCCTTCCTTCCTTCCTTCCTTCCTTCCTTCCTTCCTTCCTTCCTTCCTTCCTTCCTTCCTTCCTTCCTTCCTTCCTTCCTTCCTTCCTTCCTTCCTTCCTTCCTTCCTTCCTTCCTTCCTTCCCTCCTTCCTTCGTTCGTTCCTTCCTTCCTTCCCTCCTTCCTTCCTTCCTTCCTTCCTTCCTTCCTTCCTTCCCTCCTTCCTTCGTTCGTTCCTTCCTTCCTTCCCTCCTTCCTTCCTTCCTTCCTTCCTTCCTTCCTTCCTTCCTTCCTTCCTTCCTTCCTTCCTTCCTTCCTTCCTTCCTTCCTTCCTTCCTTCCTTCCTTCCTTCCTTCCTTCCTTCCTTCCTTCCTTCCTTCCTTCCCTCCTTCCTTCCCTCCTTCCCTCCTTCCCTCCTTCCCTCCTTCCTTCCCTCCTTCCCTCCTTCCCTCCTTCCCTCCTTCCCTCCTTCCTTCCTTCCTTCCTTCCTTCTTTCCTTCCTTCCTTCCTTCTTTCCTTCCTTCCTTCCTTCTTTCCTTCCTTCCTTCCTTCTTTCCTTCCTTCCTTCCTTCCTTCCTTCCTTCCTTCCTTCCTTCCTTCCTTCCTTCCTTCCTTCCTTCCTTCCTTCCTTCCTTCCTTCCTTCCTTCCTTCCTTCCTTCCTTCCTTCCTTCCTTCCTTCCTTCCTTCCTTCCTTCCTTCCTTCCCTCCTTCAGAAAGTAAGAGCTGTATTTCAAGCCTATGTCCATTCTCATCTTTTTTTCATTTGGCAAGTTATTTCCTCTCTCTGGGTTTCAATTTGCCCTTCTGCAAATTGAAGGGGCTGATCTAGTTGATGTCTAAGGATCTTCCAAGTGTAGAAGTTCTCTGTTTTGATGTCTGTTCCAGGTCTGCTACACTATGTTTTAAGGTCCCTTCCAGATTGGCACTGCATGTTCTAATCTCTCTCTCAGCTCCAGTATTCTCTGTGCTAAATTCCCTCTGAGCTCTGCCATTCCATGTTCTGAGATCTTTCTCAGCTCTGATATTTTCCATTCTAAGGACCCTCCCAGCCCATACATTCTCTGTTCCAAGATCTTTCTCAGGTTTCATTCTAAGTGTGCCTTTCTCCTTAGAGTATGTTCACCTATGTAATGAAGAAGAAGGACTAGATGATTTCTAAGCTCCCTTCTACCTCTGAAGTTAGATCCCATGATAAAGTGGCTCTTGTAATACCCTCAAAATGATTTTTGTACAAATTGAAAATATTACTGCTTAGTACTCTGCAGGAATAAGATCTATAACAAGAATGTATAATAATATATAAAAGTATCAGAGAGTCATTGGAAGAGTACTTTGAGAGGTCTAAGGGGGAAAGCTGGCATATTTTGAACCCCTTGCTTTATGTTTTAGAATTGATACTAAGTATTGGTTCCAAAGCAGGAGAATGGTAAGGGCTAGGTTAGGTGAGATTAAATGACTTCGCCCAGAGTCCCACAGTTTAGGATTCAGCAAAAGCTTAAGAATCAGCAAAAGTTTTCTGTAGGTTGGGTTTGACTTGGGCTTTTAAGTCAGGGTAGTAATTCAATAGACAAGAGTTGGGGAAAGACATGCTGGGTATAGGGAAAGAGATGAGTAAAGGCATGAAGGTGGGAAAATTCAAACCAAATTGAGTAAATAACAAATAATTCAGTTGGTTGCAGGGTAAAATGCCTAGAGCAGTGATAGCAGAGGGGAGAGACTGGGTTTGGATCAACATCTTACACCCTACACCAAGATAAATTCAGAATGAGTGAATGACTTGAATATAAAGTAGGAAACTATAAGTAAATTAGGTGAACCCAGAATGGTATACTTGTCAGATCTTTGGGAAAGGGAAGATTTTAAGACCAAGCAAGAGTTATAAAAAAAACCCCAAAATTTCAAATAAATAATTTTGATCACATTAAATTAAAAAATTTTGTACAAACAAAACCAATGCAACCAAAATAAGAAGGGAAACAACAAATTGGGGGAAAAAATCTTCAAAACAGAAACCTCTGACAAAAGTCTAATTATTCAAATTTATAAAGAGCTAAATCAATTGTACAAAAAAATCAAGCCATTCCCCAATTGATAAATGGTCAAGGGACATGAATAGGCAATTTTCAGATAAAGAAATCAAAACTATTAATAAGCACATGAAAAATGTTTTAAATTTCTTATAATCAGAGAAATGCAAATCAAAACAACTCCGAGGTACCACCTCAAACCCAGCAGATTGGCTAACATGACAGCAAAGGAAAGTAATGAATGTTGGAGGGGATGTGGCAAAGTTGGGACATTAATGCATTACTGGTGGAGTTGTGAATTGATACAGCCATTCTGGAGGGCAATTTGGAACTATGCCCAAAGAGTGCTAAAAGTCTGTCTGCCCTTTGATCCAGCCCAAAGCACTGCTGAGTTTATACCCCAAAGAGATAATAAGGAAAAAGACTTGTACAAGAATATTCATAACTGTGCTCTTTGTGGTGGCAAAAAATTGGGAAATGAGGGGATGCCTTCAATTGGGGAATTGTGGTATCTGTTGGTGATGGAATACTATTGTGCTCAAAGGAATAATAAACTGGAGGAATTCCATGTGAACTGGAACGACCTCCAGGAATTGATGCAGAATGAAAGGAGCAGAACCAGGAGAACATTATACACAGAGACTGATACACTGTGATACAATTAAATGTAATGGACTTCTCTACTAGCAGCAATGCAATGATCCAGGACAATTCTGAGGGATTTATGATAAAGAACACTACATCCAAAGGAAGAACTGTGGGAACAGAAACACAGGAGAAAAACAACTTCTTGATCACATGAGTTGATGGGGATATGATTGGGGATGTAGACTCTAAATGATCATCCTAGTGCAAACATCAACAACATGGAAATAGGTTCTGATCAAGGACACATGTAAAACCCAGTAGAATTTCATGTAGGCTATGGGAGGGAGTGGGGGAAAGGAAGGGAAAGAACATGATTCTTGTAATCAAGGAAAAATATTCTAAATTAAATAAAATTTTCTAAAAAAATAGAGGGGCCAGTGATGTGAGAAATGTCCTCAGGTGAGGGGGAGGGGAATAGTCCAGCCCCATATCCCTCTGACTTTCTAGTAACAAACTCTGGTGAACTCTGTTCTGGGGCAATTGCACATGTGCCCACAGAGAGGGATCTGAGTGCCCCCTCTGGCATGCATACCATAGATTCGCCACCACAGGCCTAGAGTATATTAACATATGGCAAAATTGGAAAGGTATGGCAGTGCCAGATCATGGAGAGCCTTGAATGCCAGACAAAACAATCTGAACTCTATTCAGTAGGTCATAGGGAGTTATTGAAGATGGTTGAGAAGAATGAAATGACAAGATTTTTATGCAGTCAGTGTGATCACAGGTATGAAGGAACAGCATTGATGAAATCCAAGTTTTCCAGAGAGCAGTGGTTGGTTTTAGGATTTTTCTCATAGTTTGGTTGATAAAATTTCTCCAGACACTAAAATGTAACCTTGGCTTTTTTTTTTATCTTAAAAAGACTGACCTCCACTTTCTTCCCCAAGAAGAATCCTGTTACCATATGGCAATGTCTCAGCTGGAATAGAAGCTAGGTGAAACCCTGAGGAATTTGGCCAAGTGCACCTAATGGGCATCCTTCCTTAATGTGACTGTCTACTCTGTCATATCACAGGCATCAAAGGCTGTCCATACCATATGCCAGGCACTCTTCTTACCCCCCACATAAGACAAGTGAATTCTGTTGTCTCTCTGCAAAGACATCCATGACAGCATATGTCCCCACCCCCTCCTAATTCCTCCTCCCCTTGGTAGCTGCAAAGGAAGTGCTTGACACAAAGACAAGATGGGATCAGAACTGAGACAAAGGGGAAGATTGGCAACTCAGAAGGGAAAAGAGTAATCAGACCAAGAGAAATCCATCACTGAAATGTGAACAGTTCTGGATCCATTCACTAAATCTGATGACACAAAAGCAACCTTTTCCACTTCTGGTTTTGGAAAGAAGAGTATGCACCAAACAACAAATACTTGGTAGAAGCATTTGCTATATCTTGAAAAGTGCACTGATATGAAGATAGAGGTGTAAATTCACATGATCAATGACCTCACAGAATTTATAATCTTTGGGGGTGAGGGGAGGAGGGTTCAGACTGATATACCAAGAAACAAGACACAAATTAGAAGGATTGCAGAGACCCGAAGTCCTCTAAGATCCTTTGAGAAGGGAGAGAACACTAGCAATGGGGGTGGGGTGGAGGTAGTGGTTGTTTGGTGTATGTGTGATGGTTATTAAGGAAGGCTCCATGAAAGAAATACTATCTGAGTTAGGCCTTGAAGGAAAAGAGGATTTCATTGTTTTGAAAATTCTTTCTCCACCAAAAAACCCCCAACAAAAACCCTTACCTTCCATCTTAGAATCAGTATTATATATTGGTACTAAATCAGAAGAGTGGTAAGGGCTAGGCAATGTGGGGTAAGTGACTTACCCAGGGTCACACAGCTAGGAAGTGTCTGAGACCAGATATTAACCCAGGACCTCCTATCTCCAGGCCTGGCTTTCTATCCACTGAGCCACTTAGCTATCTCCTCTCTGAGTTTTTTTTTTTTAAGAAAGGGATAGAGGAAAGGAGAGAGAAAGATGGGAAAGAAGGGAGGAAGGGAGGAAAAGATGAAACAAGGAAGGGAAGAAAGAAGAGTAGGAGAAAGAAAAGAAGGAAGGAAGGAAAGGAGCTAGATGACAGTAGGAAAAACAAAGATCCTTGTAAAACAGAGGATGGAACAACCAATTGAAGATAATTTGATGCCATATCTTTGGAAGAATCTTCCCATTCTGTCTGTATGGAGAATGTGGACTAGAAGATGTGCTACTTGGCTTGAAGTCTTCTGTGAGCATTTAGAACAGCAAGTCTGCTGGGAGGCACCTCGGCTCTGAATTGAGAGGTAAGTCAGATCATGTGTCTCATGCTCCACAGCCCCAGTAGTAAAAAGTAACCTATTTAAACAAGTCCCTTTGGAGCAAAATCTTACTCCAAACTTGATGCCTTTTTCCTTTGACTATAGTTCCTACCTCCATGTCCTGGCTCATGTTTATCCTAACTTGGAATATTGTCTCCTATTCTCTCAGCTTGGCTCAATCCTACTCCATCCTTCAAAGCCCTAATTCAAATTCTAACTAAATTGTACATCATGAGATGAAAGAAGCCTGAGAGATCAAGTCCAACCTTCTCATTTTAAAAACAAGGAAAAAGAAGTTCAGAGAACCATTACAGTGACTGCCCCAAGTCCCTAGAGCTAGTTTCTCCTTGAAGCTGGAAAAGGGCCTTAGAACACCTAAAGTAAGAGCTGGTTGGGATCTCTAAACAGAATATCAGAGCTAAGAGGGAGTTTAGAGAATAGGTTGTCTGAGCTGGCAAGTATGTGAGAGATTATGTCCTATAATGTCTCATTTTATAGTCAAGGCAACTGAATATCAGATGGGTAAGTGACTTGTCCAAAGTCACACAGCAAGTTCATAGCCAAGTAGAACTACAATAAATATAAACATAAACACTAAAATGGCTAAAGAAAAATAAAAACAAAGGACAGATCTTCCCTTTCAAATGTGTTTCATCTTGAAGTTCTCAATGAAGAATCTGTAGGATTCTGAGAAAGGGAGAGTATTAGCTATGCTGGAGGCCAGGTAAGGTGATGATTTGGGTTTGGGGCTGTGAGATGCCTGAAATGGAACTTCATACAGTGGCTTACTGGTAAATATTTCCTAACTGGCTTTCAAGGAAAAGAAAAAGAATGCGAGCAGGACATACTTTTAAGTTTAACATGTATTATTAAAATTTTCTTCATCATTTTCTTTTCTTTCCTTTCCCCCCCCTCCAAACCCTTACATTTTGTCTTAGTAACAACTCTAAGACAGAAGGGCATGGGCTAGGCAACTGGGGCTAAGTGACTTGCCCAGAGTCACACATTTAGGAAGTTGCTGAGGCCAGATTTGACCATCATTTTCTTAAGTCTAGACAATTATAAAAATAATAAATTAAGCACTGATTTGTAATATTTGCTGATTCCAAGGGGTAAATGCTCATATAAAAAATTAACAATCAGTTCTCCAGTTGGTATGAACTAGCTTCAGCACCATCTTGACTAGATAGATGGTTTAGAGAAACAGAATGGGTGCTAGAGAGGAATAGCTAATTAAAGCTTTTTTAAAAAAGTGATACAGAATATACATATATATGTATATATATTATAGTATATTCAAGCCAGACTTAAGAATTATCCAACAACTGAGAGCCAAGCCCAGAGACGGGAGGTCCTTTGTTAAAATCTGAACTCAGACACTTCCTAGCAAGTTCCTTAATCCCCCATTACCTAATCCTTACTGTTCTTCTGCCTTCAAACCAATACACAGTATGGATTTTAAGATGGAAAGCAAGGATTTTTAAAAAAAGGAGAAGAGAGGATGACTTTCCAGACATTTTACATGTAAAATCTGCCAAAAGGTTTAGTTTGGTTCATTTTACTGGAAGGTCTTATGCCTCCTCCCAAGTCTTCCTGTCACAGGTTAAGAAGAGAGGGCTCACTAAACTAGGAAAGAATTGGGGATCAGTAGAACCACAAAAGAAAAAGCGGCAGTGGACACTTTCTCACACATGATACTTTGAGATTTCCCATCTCTGTGCCTCTGCACTGTCTGTTTCTGCCTGGACTACCCTCCCTGCCCACCTTATTAAAATCCTCTGTTTCCTTCTAAACTCAGTTCAAGTAACACTTTTTACATAAGACTTTTTCTATCCATGCACTTTTTAAAAGTTATACATGTATCATTGTTCAAAACCTATTTCCATGTTATTCATATTTGCAGTAGAGTGATCTTTTAACACCAAAACCTTAATCACATCCCTATTGCATATCTGCTCCCAATTCCTTCCAGCACAATAGTATTCTATCACCAATGTATACCACAATTTGTTCAGCCAATCTCCAATTGAAGGGCATCCCCTCATTTTCTAATTTTTTGCCACTACAAAGAGCTTGTCTATGAATATTTTTGTATGAGTCTTTTTCCTTATTATCTCTTTGGGGTACAAAGCTAGCAGTGGCATGACTGGATCAAAGGGTAGGCATTTATTTAAAGCCCTTTGTGCATAGTTCCAAATTGCCCTCCAGAATGGTTGGACCAATTCACAACTCCACCAGCAGTGTATTAGTATCCCAATTTTGCCGCATCCCCTCCAATATTTATGGCTTTCCTTTGCTGTCATATTGGACAATCTGATTGGTGTGAGGTGGTACCTCAGAGTTGTTTTGATTTGCATTTCTCTAATTAGGAGTATCCATGCACTTTCTATCTTTTTCTTTCCTTCCTTCCTTGCTTCCTCCCTTGCTTCCTTCCTCCCTTGCTTCCTCCCTTGCTTCCTTCCTTGCTTCCTTGCTTCCTTGCTTCCTTGCTTCCTTCCTCCCTTGCTTCCTTCCTCCCTTGTTTTCTTGTTTTCTTGCTTCCTTGCTTCCTTGCTTCCTTGCTTCCTTGCTTCCTTGCTTCCTTGCTTCCTTGCTTCCTTGCTTCCTTCCTTCCTTCCTTCCTTCCTTCCTTCCTTCCTTCCTTCCTTCCTTCCTTCCTTCCTCCCTCCCTCCCTCCCTCCCTCCCTCCCTCCCTCCCTCCCTTCCTTCCTTCCTTCCTTCCTTCCTTCCTTCCTTCCTTCCTTCCTTCCTTCCTTCCTTCCTTCCTTCCTTCCTTCCTTCCTTCCTTCCTTCCTTCCTTCCTTCCTTCCTTCCTTCCTTCCTTCCTTCCTTCCTTCCTTCCTCTCTCTCCCCCATATATAATTACAGAATAATTTGTAGGGAAAGGCATTAGAAGGAGATGCACAAGGAAGGTCTTGATAGAGAATTGGCCTTGAGACAAGGAAGATCTGAGTTCAAATTTTGATACTGATACATACAGGCTATGTGATCCTGAAAGGGCAGTTATTCTCTCAGTGATCTAGGCAATTCCCTAAGACTGTTAGTTTAAGAGAAGGGGCCAGCCTATACTGATAAAGGGGATTTATTCATCTGGGAGTTCCCTTTAATCAGTGAACTCATAGGTCTAATTTCAATTCCTTTCCTTATTTATGGATCTGTAATTTCTCTTCCCCTAATATAAATCAAGTTCTTTCTCTTTTGTCTTTGTATTTTGCATTCTGGCATACATTAGGTGCTTATTATATGCCTGTTGACTGAGTGAGTGAGTCGAAGGCCTGAGGCCTGGGACTGCCTCATTTTTGTATTTATATCCCCAGTATCTAACACAGTTTGTGCTTCATCAGTGCTGGTGATAGAGTTAGCACCATAACCCTCAGACAAAAGGGAAGCTTCCTTCCTCACTTAATCATAGCATCTCTAGGAGTTAGAGAAAGAAGGGATTGTTGAGCCCATATAGTCCTTTTTGCTCTGTAAGAATTAAATTAATATTTCTACCCAGATATATATTTTATAAAGTTTATTAGAAAGGGTAGACAATCATAGTTTTAAATCTCACCATTCATTTAAGTAACCTGACCATGAGTTGCCTAACCTGCCAGTCTCTCCCTCTTTCCCCCTTACCTGCCTGCTCTATTCCCACATTCATTCAAAAGCCAAAAGCCCTGAAAGGACCTGCCCCTTCACTTTTATTGACATACAGCACATTCACAGATGCAAACCTGGTGTAACTGTGTTATGTGAGGAATGTTGACGGACAGGTCAGGCTACTCAGGAGGGGGAGGGAATGAACTTCCTTCTCACAGCTCTTACTGATGAGGAAACTGAGTCCTGGAGTGATATAGTGAGTTGCTTTGGAGAAAGGTTCAAGAAATTGGGAATCAATGTCCAAAGCCCATTTAAATTTAATTTGACTAACTTCAACAAACACTTATTAAGGATGAGTGTCTGGGTAGGCATGTACCTAAATACTGTGAAAGAAGAGAGAGGATAATGGAGAAAGAACAGACCCAGGCAAAGTGCTAGGAGAAATCTGAAGAGGGAAAGGTCACTTTAAACTAGGAGTCACCAAAGGGCTTCCTAGATTAGGCATCATTTGAGTTAGGCAATGAAGAAAGGGAAAGAAACTTAAATAGACAGAGGTGGAGCTGAGGCATTATTTGATCCATGAAGACTTATGTGTAAGCAAAGACACAACCATAGGAAGGGATAGTGTTGTTTGGCTGGAATGTAGGCAATGGGAAAAACAGTGAGAGATGAGACTGGAAAGATATATGGAAGCCAGAGAGTGGAGAGCCTTGAATGCCAGGATCAGAAGCTTATGCTTTATTTCATAGAAGATTTTGGTTAGTAAAATGATGTGATCAGAGAAGTGGAAGTAGAAGATTCCTAGGAAAATGGTGTGAAGAATTGTAGGGTCATAGAGTTAGAGCTGGAAAGGACCTTCATGGCCATAGAGTCAAATCCTGGGGACTTGGTCTATAACATCTGGATATGGGAGTGCATTATGTGGCTGTTGAGGAAAGTCTAGCAAGTTTAATTAGCCCATGTGTGACCCAAACCTATGATCTTGGCCTTCCTAGCCCCAGTGGAAGATTAAGAGATGAGGTAGTAGCTAGATGGGATAGAAGAATCATGGGATTAAAATTCAAAACTGGAAGGATCTTCTGAGTTTATTGTGTTTCACTCTTCCATTTCACAGATGAGGAAACTGAGGCCAAGGAAGTTAAATTACGTCCTCAAGTTCTCATAGGGAAGAGGCATTGCTAGAATGAGAACCAAAGCCTTCTGATTCCAAAGATAGAACTTTTTCCATTATGGAGATGGGATTGGGAATCAGAGCTACATGAAAACTTTAAAACTAACTCCTTCCTAGATTGTATAACCTATACTCATTTACTCATCTGCTAGATATCTGGAATAAAATCACTTAACCTCTCTGGGCTCAAAGTTGTCATCTGGAAAGTGATGGATTTTGATGGAGCTTTAACTCCAATATGTGATCAAACAGTTAAAAAAGATGGCTTCTCTGTATAGCCCACCTGAGATTTTTAGTCCATTCTCTTACCCCACAGATACCTTACGCTCAAGAATAGTTTAATCTATTAGATACCAGCCTTTTCATCGACTTGATCCAAGTTGGTCAATGACTTGCTGTAGGCTGATAACTTCCCTTTGTGTGAACAAAGATGATTAAATTGTTTTTTTAGATGGCTTTTGTACAACTGCTAAAAATAATCCATATTTTTGAATAGCTAACACCATTGTTATCAATAAAAACTCTTGAGGCTTGCTTGTATGTTTCCTGATCATGTGAGCCATTATTGATAAGAAATACTCCTCCGACTTGGCTTTCTTAAGGTTTCTTCTCCCTCTCTATCCTTCTATTCTACTTATTGACATGACATTGACCCATTATGAAGATAGGTCAATTCTTCTGATCCTTTAATGTTTCCCAGAAGTGAGGCTTTTCTCCTCAGGCTTCCTGTAATTTTTATTCAGAATTCCAGAGGAATTAGGAATACCTTTTAGACATCAAAACCTCTGTTAACATGGGACTGCGTCTGTGGAGTCTTTGATGGAGGATGATATTAGGGAATAAGATCATGTTGACTCAATGCAAAATTGGGAATAGGCTGGTTTTCTGGTCCTCTTCACACTTTTTGTGTCCTTCCTCCCAACTACCAAGGCTTTCTCCTTATCAGACCTGGGTAGATGTCTCAGGGGGGAAGATCTAACACACTGGCTCATGCTAATGTGTTAATAGCTGATAAGAATAAATGTTATCTTAAAATACTTAGGGGTTTTAGAAGACTGAGAGCTCAATATAAGTCAATAATGTGAGATGGCAGCCAAAAAGACGAATAGGATCTTGGGTTGCTTGAAAAGAAGCTTAATGTGTAGCACTAGGGAATGGCAGTTCCTCTAGACTGGGGCAGTGGTAGTCCCACTGCCTTGTCTTCAGACTCCTTGGAAGACTGTGTTTAATTTGCGATGCCATATTTTAGGAAGGATATTGACAAGCTGTAGCGTATCCAAAGGAAGAAGACTAGGATGGTGAGGGGATGAGAAATTAGGTCAAATAAAGATGGATTAGAGGAAATTGGAATAGCTAGCCAAGAGAAGAATAGACTTAGGTGGACATAGTGTCTTCAGGTATTGGGAAAGTTGTCAGATGGACTTGCTCTACTTGACCAGGGGAGGGGGGACATGCAAAACTAGGAACAAGGGATAGAAATACAGAGCTGCAGATGTATGCTTAACATAAAGAAAAATGCCTAAATCACAGCTTTTCTTCTTTTGTGGTAGCACAGAAGCTGGAAACAAAGGTATCCTTTTATTGGGGAATGGCTAAGCCACTTGGAGTATATGAATGTAATGGAATATTATTGTGCTGCTGTAAGAAATGGCAAAATGGACCATTTCAGAGGAAATTGGGAAGATCTCTATGATTTGATGCTGAGAGAAAAAAGCAGAAGTAGGAGAACAGTTTATATCATGATAATGTTATAGAGAACTGTTTAGAGCTCTGATCAATGCTTTGACAAAACATGAATTCCAAAAGAATGAAGATGAAACATATTACTTTCTGACAGAGAAATGATAAACTAAAAATTCAGTTAAGAGACACATACTTTCAAATATGGCTAATGTAAGAATTTGTTTTGCTGGATTATACAGCTATAGATTGAGGGATTTCTTTCCCTTTTTAAAACAATTGCTCAAAGAGGGAGGTAGAGGAAGAGACAGATTAATAAAGATTAACATAAATTAATTGATAAAGTTAATAGAATTTAATTAAATATAAAATTTGAAAAATAAAAACATTAAACTTAAAAAAAAAACTGTTCTAAAGTAGAATGAGTAGTACTGGAAAATAGTGAGTTCTCCCTCAGTCAGTCAATAACTGTTAAGTGTCTACTGGGTTTCAGGTTTTCTCAGGAAGCTCCTAGTCTAATGGTTTCCAAGCAGAGTGTTACTTCTTGGGGAAGTTGCACAGGTGGGTCTTAGGTATAGGCTGGAGTAGATGACCCCCAAACTACCTACCTCCCAGCTCTGAACTTTTTTATTTTGGGGGCTGGCTATTTCTCCCTAGAGTCACTAAGGCAATGACTTAACCCAAGGAATGACTCCTTAATGACAACAAGGCAGAAGATGATAATACAGCGCTTCTGCTTACAAGCATTTCCTTTCAAAAATCCTCTCAGCTCTAACAATCTCTTTTCTAAGGTTTCTCAGATCAGACGGTCTCTGTTCCAAGGTCCCCTCTGATCTTTAGCATTCCATGTCAAAAAGGTCCCTTCTAGTTCTGATGTTTTCTCTTCTGAGATCCCTCTTGGTTCTGATGTTCTCTAGTCGAAAGTCTCTCCTGGTTCTGATATTTATGATCTAAATATATTACAATTGTTTCCAGGGTCCTCTAAGCACTGACGTATACTCTTTTAAAAAGTAAATTGAAGGGGGCAGCTGGGTAGCTCAGTGGATTGAGAGCCAGGCCTAGAGATGGGAGGTCCTAGGTTCAAATATGGCCTCAGACACTTCCCAGCTGTGTGACCCTGGGCAAGTCACTTGACCCCCATTGCCTAGCCCTTACCACTCTTCTGCATTGGAACCAATACACAGTATTGACTCTAAGACGGAAGGTAAGGGTTAAAAAAAAGTAAATTGAAAAGGAAAAGATCTAATAAATACCCATTCTATGTAAAATAGTGTACTTTATTGTTTGGATTATAGAACATCTTCAGTATTATTTAGAAAATGTTTTGTCATTCCTTCTTGTACCAGGATACGATGACAAAAAATGATCGTTTTCAAACATAACATGGTTTTTTCTTTCTCTTTCTTAAGTACATTTGGGTCCAACTAGATAATACAGTAAATATAGAGCATTGGGTCTGGAGTCAGGAAGAGCTGAGTTCAAGTTCAGCCTCAGATGCTTATGTCTTAGTGAATCTAGGCAAATTATTTGGCCTCTGTTTGTCTCAGTGTTATCAATTGTAAAATGGGTTATTATTAGCACCTACTTCCCAGGGGTGTTGTGAGATCAAGTGAGATGTTTGCAAAGCACTTATCACAATGCCTGGCATGTAGCAAGAACTATCTTAATGTTGGTTATTTGTATTATTCAAATACTTAGAACAGTGCCTGGCATATAGTAGACATTATATAACTATTAACTCTTTGCTGTTATTCATAGGATCATAGAATTAGACTTGAAAGGACCTTATTAGCCATCAAATCCAACTTCTTCATTTTGTAGTTGAAGAAACTGAGTTTCAGGAGGTTAAGTGAATTTCCCCAATTTACAGAAGTGGGACTTGAAATCAATTCCTCTGTCTCCAAATCCAATACTCTTTTCATTATATTTCATTGGGAGTTAGGAAGCCTGTGTCATATTCCTGGTTCTGCCACTGACTTTCTGTGTGACCTTGGGCAAGTCACCCGACTTTTTGGAGATTCAGTTCCCTCAGTTGTAAAAGGAGGGGAGCTAGACTAGCTAATCCTCAATTCTTTCCGGTTCAAAATTTCAATGATTCAAAAATATTTTCCATCTAGGTCAGATGCAGATTTGTCTGAGCATAGAAAGTTACTTAAATAGATCTGCCAAGTACTGTTGAAAGAATAAAGGCAGCAGTGGTTTGATCATGGAGGAAATGACCACTTGAGGTACTTTGGTCACTGATCACCTGCAGATCTAAGCTGCCTAGTGTCCTCGATGGTTTCCATGAAAACAGGACATTAGAGATAATGGTGTTAAAAGGAACAGTTAGTTCCATAAAGGATGGTGTTTTGACTGCTACATCAGAAGTAAATAGCCTGATACTCAGGGAGAGGATGCTGCTGCTGGGCTCTGAGGGACACACCCCTCTCTAGCATCCTTCCTTGCTATGTAATATTTGGTGCAGTTTTCTCTCCCCAGTGGATTGTCAACTCCCCAAGGGCAGTGACTGGGTAGCTCCTTCACTAACCAAATGGCTGAAGGTTTTGAAGTTTGCAAGCCCTTTGCATCAGTTATCTCAGCCTTACAGCTTAGTGAAGTGGGTATGATTGTAGAGATGAAGAGACCAAGGCTTATGGAGATTAAAGAGATGTTCCTATAGCTGCAGAACTACTAAGTGTAAGAGGTGGGAATTCAATCTTGGGCTTCCCCACCCTAAGGGAGGCACCAGATCCTCCCTTTCTTTCTCTTGCCTCTCCTCTCTAAGAGGGTAACTCAGTGGTTTAGTGGGTAGAGCACTGAGCCTGGAGTCAAGATGAATTGAGTTCAAATTGGGCCTCAGACATTTATTAGCTGTGTGACTCTGGGCAAGTCACTTAACCTTTGTTTGCCTTAATAACCTGGAAAAGAAAATGGCAAACCACTTTGGTATCTTTGCTGAGAAAACCCCATAGACGGTATGGTCCATAGGGTCACAGAGAGTTGGATGTGGCTGAATGGCTGAATGGCAGAATGGCAACAACAAAATCCTCTCCAGAGTTTGCACACAATGAGAACTTTATAAATCATTTGTAGAACTTTATTTTTGTAGAAATGTTTGTTATTGTTATAAAAATATTGTGGAAATTTATATGTAAGAGAACATTGCTTTGTCCCACTTGGTCTTAGAGGGACAGTGGCAGAGAAGCAGCTTTATACTTTTTGTAAGGGAAAACTTCCTAAACGTAGGAAGGAGAGAATTCCCCATGAACTGGAGGCCTCCTATCATAGGTTGGAATGTTACTTTTGGGGTTTGTTGTGGAGAGGTTTCTTTTCAGCTGTGGGTTGTATTAGGTGAACCCAGAGATGCCTTCCAAATATGAGATTCTGTGACTGAGCTGTGCCCCTAGAGTGCTGAGTTTTAATCCTGGGTCTGTTAGGGACTTGCTTTGTTTCTGGACCAAATTGCTTAATCTTTCTGTTCTAACTTTCCTTCCTTCTTAAAAAAATTATATTATTGACCTACTTCACTGGGAAGACTGTCCTATAAGTAGAAAAGTTTCCAGTCTGGTGTTCCCCCCCCTAAATTATTATCCTTGAGGAGGACCTGACCCTTATCACTCTTTCTCCATTTTCCTTTTTGAAATTGGATGATAACATGAAATGGAAAATACTACATTTTCCATTTGTTGGTTTTTTTTTTCAATTTCAATGGAAAACATCTTACTTGAATTGATTGCAAGATGTTGAGACTCTCCAGGGACCATAAAGAGACCTCCCTAGAGCCTCTCATCATCTTCCAGTTTGTGCTGACTGCTCCTACCAAGTTTTTCTTTGTATTATTAGAGCTTCTTCAAGATGGAATTTGGTTCAAAAGATGGCTTTGAAAGATGCCCTGTGCCTGGGGTGAAATTTGCCAAATGAAGACAGAAGGAAGCCATTCCCCCCAAGTTTAATTGATGTTCCCACCTCTCTAGATGACAGGACAAAAAGGAAAAAAGTTTCAAAATCTAGATCCCAGAAATGCCTCAGTTCTGTGACAGCTGCTCTCAGCTCTTACAGATACCAGCAATGGGAATGGGGTATGACGATTCTTTCAGAAGCACAGAATTCCTTTTTCTTTTGGCCTCTCCTCTTTTTCTCTCTTTTTGTAAAAGGTTTTATTGTTGCTTTTGGTTTTTACATCATAACTATTCCTAGATCAATAAACTCCTACCAGATCTCATGAACTCTTTCTTATGGTAAAGAAAAACACAATTAAGCAAAACCAACCTTGTGTACCCCAAAAGGTAATATTCTACATCCAGGGTCCCCCACTTTTCCAATTAAAAAAAGGGAAATTAATTTCTTCAAACTCCTTCCTAGAGTTAAGATTAGTTATAATTACATAGCAGGGAGTTCCTTTTTATTGTTCTTTTCATTTGCATCATTTTAATCATTGTGCACACACACATTTTTTTTCTGGGTACTCTTTTGATGTATATTAATTTATAGGATCATGATTCTGGAGTTGGAAGTCACTTTAGAATATGTTCTAATGGGGCAGGGCAGCTGGGTTGCTCAGTGAATTGAGAGCTAGGTTCAGAGATGGGAGGTCCTGGGTTCAAATGTGGTCTAAGACACATCCTAGCTGTGTGACCCTGGGCAAATCACTTACTCCCATTGCCTCACCCTTATTGCTCTTCTGCCTTGGAACCAATACACAGTATTGATTCCATTATGGAAGGTCAAGATTAAAAAAAAAAGAATACGGTCTGATGGAAGCAGTTAGGTAGCTCAGTGGCTACAGAGCCAGGAGGTCCTGGGTTCAAATCTAACCTCAGACATTTCCTAGCTATGTGACTCTGGGCAGGTCACTTAATCCCTATTGCCTAGCCCTTATTATTATGCCTTGGAACCAGTACATTGATTCGGAGATGGAAGTTAAGAGTTAAAAAAAAAAAGATAATATGGTATATTGCACAGGGCTGTAAACTTAGAGTCAGGAACTCTTGAGTTCAAATTCAGCCTCAGATACTTACTAGCTGGGTGGAACTGACCTCTTTGGGCCTTAGTTTGCTCTTTTATAAAATGAAGAACTTATATTCAATAAATTCTAAGATTCCTTCCGTAATTTATATCTCTTAAACTTCTGATAGGGCACAGCCCCTTCTTTTTATAGATGAAGAAACTGGGGCTGAGAGAGACTAAATGAATTGACAGAAGTAATGTTGGTAGTGATAGAGGAGGGATCTGACCTCAGGTCCTTGGGCTCTGAATACTGCCAATCTTTATCACTCTGTCAGTATCATTCTGAGCCTGATAATTACTTTCATTAATCACTTTTTATAGAACAGTTTATCCATTGTGTCCATGTATTGGGCAGCTATATGGCACAGTGAATAGAGTGCTAAATTAGGAAGATCTGAGTTCAAATCTGACCTCAGACACTTACTAGCTGTGTGATCCTAGGCAAGTCACTTAACTCTATTGACCCCAGTTTCCCCATCTGTAAAATAAGCTGGAGAAGAAAATGGCAAGTCATTCCAGTATCTTTGCCAAGAAAATTCCAAATAGGGTCACAAAGTGTCAGATATGACTGAGAAAACTGAATAGTTCCTACCATTCTCCAATCATATGACCCACTGGACTTCCCATCCTTTGCTACTACACAAAAAGTACTACTATGAACATTTTGACATACAAGGGGTCCTTCTGAGGCTGCTCAGTGATGTTGTGGATAGAGGGATATATTTGGCATTTGGAAGACTGGAGTTCAAATCCTGCATCTAGCTGTATAATCCCAGGAAAGTCACTTAATCTCACTCAACTTCAGTTTCCTCATCTGTAGAATGTATATTATAATAATGGCATAATATAGAATTATAATAATGCATATCATATTAGAATAATATATACTATACTTATAATAATATGTGTTGCAATAATACCCAAAGTTGTTGTGAGAATTGCCTGAGACAGCATGTGTAAAGCATTACATACATTCTAGCTGTTATTATTATTTTCATCATCATCATCATTATTGTTTCTGTCTTGGGGCTATTTGCCCAGCAGTGGGATTTTTTTTTTGTTGGAACTGCCTATTTTATCCATGAAAATCTGCCAAATCTTAGTTAGGTGAGCCTTTGCGGACATTTGGTCCAAGCCTCAACTGGAATCCCCTCTTTAGCATCCTTCACAAATAAAGATCTCTAGCAGGTTGTGGGGAGCTCAGTACCTCCTGAGGCAGCTTGTACCACTATGGGATCACTCCAGGAATGATTTTAGGAATGATTCCATTATCAAGTCTCAATCTGCTTTTCTGTCACTTTTATTTATTGTCCCTACTCCATCTCTCTTCAACATCACAACTCAATTTAATTCAACAAATACTTCCATGCCTACTCATGTGCTAGGTGCTGGAAATATCTAAGAACAATAGTTCCCATTTCTATAATGCTTTAAGATAGTCAAAGCACTTTACAAATAGTACTTCATTTGATCACCATAACCTTCTGGGAGATTGATGCTATTATTTGCCCTTTATACAGCTGGGGAGACTTAGACTTGGGGAAGGTAAGTGACTTACCTAGGATCACATAGTTACTAAGAGTTTGAGACTGGATTTGAACTCAGGACTTTTTGACTCCATGTCCCATGTTTGATTCACTTCAACATCTAGTTACTAAAGACAAAAATTAAATGGTCTCTGCTTTGTTTATATTCTTTGGGGGGGAGCTAATATGCAACCAGATAAGTCAATACATTTGTATATATAACAAATATTCTTCCACATCCTGAGGGCTAGGGGTGTGATGCCTCAGCAATCTGGAAAATCCTCATAAAAAATTTTAGCCCTCCCTTTGTACCAAAGAAGAAGTCTGGATTTGTTCTTTTATGCAGTGTTTATAGTAACTTAATGTAAAATTTGGGTTAAGTATTTGGTCATAGGCTATATGTAGGCCAATGTTAGCATTTCCAGCCTGTGTGTCATCTTCTGGCTTTTATGTTCTTTTTATAAACTTAAAAAAATTTTAAACTTATTTTGATATAAAAAAGAAATTTGTATATTTATTGTATTAAAAGATAAAATCTGTTGCTCTTATACAATGCTATATATATATATATATATTATGTTTTCCTGGGTTCTTAAACTTTTTATTTGTTGTTTGCTGGCCTTTGTGTGTTGCCTGCAGGTTCCATAAAACTCTCCCAAAATCCCCATTTAATTTAATTTCTTTTCTTT
This sequence comes from Monodelphis domestica, assembly GCF_027887165.1. Taxonomy (NCBI): domain Eukaryota; kingdom Metazoa; phylum Chordata; class Mammalia; order Didelphimorphia; family Didelphidae; genus Monodelphis; species Monodelphis domestica. The sequence continues at coordinate 99,323,531 of NC_077231.1, forward strand.
TGTTTCCTTTTTATATTTAAAGAAATCTACAACTGTTACCTTTCATCTAATAATCAATATTAAGTATTGGTTCTCAGGCAGAAGAGTGGTAAGGGTGAGGCAATGGGGGTTAAGTGAATTGCCCAGGATCACCCAGCTAGGAAGTATCTGAGGCCAGATTTGAACCCAGGCCTTCCTGTCTCCAAGCCTCTATCCATTGGGCCACTTTGGGTGAGTAGAGGATGAGTGCGCCTTAGAGTGGTTTGGTTAGAAAAAGAGCACCAAGAGGAAGCCAACTCTTTCTTCTACTTGGTAGCTCTCCAGATGTTGGAGGAAAGCTTTCATATCCCTCCTGCCTCTACTTCCCACTCCACCAATTAGTGTTCTCTACCTAATAGTCTCCAATTCTTTAAATTCTTCAAATACCCAGCACTTAGTAGGCTCTATATGTAGACACACAGTACCTGGCACACAGTAAGTGCTACATAAATGTTCCTTTCCTTCCTTTCCCCTTATACAGGTTGGTCTTCTTCCCCAGGTATTCTCAGGTTGTACTTCCTAAGATATGGCAATGGGAAGAAGAATTCACTTTTCTACATTGCTTTAAGGTTTACCAATTACTTTCTTTCACGTAGCACTAGAAAGTCTTATTGCCCCATTTTTTGGTGAGGAAACAGAGTCCAGAGGAATGACATGATTTACCAATGAGCACAAATCCAGTAAGCAGCTGAGGAAGAATAATAGGAGGGGTATGCTGGTTAATTTTTTTAAACCCTTACCTTCTGTCCTAGATTTGATATTAAGTATTGATTCCGAGGCAGAAGAACAATAAGGGCTAGGCAATGGGGAATGACTTGCCTAATATCACACAGCTAGGAAGTGTCTGAGGCTAGATTTGAACCCAGGACCTCCCATCTCTGGGTCTGGCTTTCAATCCACTGAGCCACTTAGCTGCCCCCTGAAAATATCTTGGTTACTGTATTTCAATATAATTGATTTCTTTTGTAGTTTTATATATTTTTCCTATCCAGCGAGTCATCTCACTGCCCCAGAAGGGCATATTATTTAAGTTTAATCTGCAATATTAACATTTTCTCCATTACTTATAGTCTAGGTAACCAATAAAACCATAACTCAAGTCCTGATTTGGAGGTCCCAAAGTATACATGTTCACACTGAAAATTTAACACTCAGCTCTCACAAGATGAGTTCAGCTGGCTCTGGGACAGCCCTGGATACCAGGATCATAGTTCCAGAACTGGAAGGGTTCTCAGTCACAGTCTATTTCAGGCCCTTTGTTTGGCAGATGAGGAAACAAAGTCTACTGGAAGTCAAATGACTTGCTCAAGATGATCTATGTAGAAACCATCCGAGACAGGATTTGAATCTGCATCCTAGGAATAGAGCCAGGTACTCTTCTGGTATACCTTAATGCTAGTCTCCAGTCCAGCAGAGCTACTTTTTGAGCACAAGCTTCAAGCTGTGGCCTGAAGGGAAGGAGAGGACAAAGGCAAGGGGGAGGAAGGAATGAAGAGGAGGGCAAGGAAGGGAGAAGAGGGAGAAGGGGAGAGGAGTGGGTAACACACACTCTCTCTTTTCTCCTTTTGGACCCTCTGGCTCTGTATGAAACCTCCTCCTGGAGCTCAGCCCTCTTCAATCAGCCAGGACATAAAGCGTCAAGCTGCTGCCCCTTGCCTGACTGACCTTAATGAAATCGCTCAGCGTTCATGCATCGCTCTGGGTAATGGGAAAGTTGCTCTCTGTGGGAAGCTCAGAATTTCTATCTCATTTTTATTTAGGCCTATTCTTTCATAGCTCTAACTGGTTGTTTGGCCCAGGAAATTCTGTCCAGAAATAAAACAGAAGGGACAGGTAGGAGAAAATGACCTGCAATTTGGGTGCCTGAGATATGTGGAAGGTAATAGATTTCTACCCTTTAGCAGGCGCTCCTGCTAGCCAGCTGGTGAGAACTCCCAGCAAAGTTCTCCCACTGGAGAATGTGGGAACTCCCAATGTCCTGGCTGGGCCACACTAATGAGCCTCTGGCACCTTGAGCTGGGTTTTCCAGGAGTAATGGAAGGTGAAGAAAGGGCAAAAGGAAAACCAAGAATCCCCAATTCTCAGAGGAGAACACTGAGGCCAAAGGGGACCTATTTCAGGGCATATCTTCAATGAATGATAGCTAGAGGAAAGTCATGGGCTTTCTAGGTGCTTTGTAAAATGGATCTGTGACACTGAACAACTCCAGAGGGATCTTGGTTTCTAAAAAAAAATCCCCATTCTGAAAAATAAGTAGCAAATGTTCAGAAAAATAGATGGTTGACAACAGCTTTAGTTCCCAGGAGACAAAGGAAATAAAGAGAAAGCCTGCACTGGTTTGGGTGTCAGAGGACACAGGTTCACATCCTGCCTCTGTCATTTGCTAACTGCATATCTTTGAGCAAATCCCTTACCCTCTCTCTGTACATTTAAGCTTTCTTGCCTATACATTGAGGGATTGAACTAGATGATCTATAAAAGTCCCTAGCAACTTCAAATTAGGACCCTCTAGACCTAAGCTCTTCTGGGCCTCAGTTTCCCCATCTATAAAATGACAAGTTGGACTGGAAGACCTAGAAAGTCCCTTATTGTTTTAATTCTATGCTCCTAGAACTCCAGGTCACTGTTTCTGGCCCTCTACTCCATCATCTGTAAAATGAGAACCTCTGAGTCCCTTCCAATTTTAAGCCTATGGCTATGATCCCATCTAGCAAAAATAAAAATGAAAGGTACAGGGGATGCTAAAGGGAGTGAGAAGGAAAATATCAAGAGTATATGGGGGCTGCTAGGTGTCTTAATGGGTAGAGAACCAGGCCTGGAGTTGTGAGGTCCTGGGTTCAGATCTGGCCTCAGACACTTCCCAGCTGTGTGATCTTGATCAAGTCACTTGACCCCCATTGCCTAGCCCTTATCACGCTTCTGCTTTGTAACCAATATACAGTATTGATTCTAAGACAGAAGGCAAGGGTTTAAATAAAAAAAAAATACATGAGAACTTCAAACTCAGAATCTGATTGATTCAGGTAGATACTCCAACTCAGAATTTTGACTTTGGAGAACATCTAGAAGTCAGTTAAATACACTATATACTGGAAATATAAAGGAAAATAATTCATTTATAGGCTTCATGATTAGAATCATGAGCATAGAGCTGGAAGGCATCATAGAAGCCCTTCAGTCCAATACTTTAATTTTACAGGTGGGAGACCTGAGCCCTCAGGAAAGTGAGATTTTGTGGTTTAGTTGTGTCTAACTCTTCATGAACCCATTTAGGGTTTTCTTAGCAAAGATACTGGAGTAATTGGCCAATTCCTTCTCCAGCTCATTTGACAGATGAGGAAACTGAGACAGACAAGGTTACCTGACTTGCCCAGGGTTACACAGCTAGGAAGCGTCTGAGGCTAGATTTGAACTCAGGAAGAGGAGTTTTTCTGAGATTAAAAACCTCAAACTACACTCCACTTCCTCCTATTTTCTCTACACTCCTTTCTCTTCTATAGCCCAATCAATGACTTTCTATATACTAGGTTCCTCCCTCCTGCTTGTATCAATCTATTTTCTTATGGTCCTCCTCAGCATCATGGTAACTTTCCTAACCAAAGTATTTTTCCCTGGACACCATTTCCCTAAGTGTTTCGTCTGTTCATTAGAATGCCTCTTTGAGGGCAAGGAACAGCTCCATTTTTGTGTTCCTAGCACTTGAATTCTTGGTGAATAGTAAATGCTTAAAAATGTATTTCCATTCATAGTTAGTGGCTGAGGCAGAATTTGAATCCTGGTTTTCTGACTCTAAAACCAGTGATCTTTCTACCATACCAAGATGTGAGCACAAATGCAGTTAAATTTATAAAATCCAGGCAGGGGAGAGGTTTCTCTCCACCCCTGAGTGGAGCAGCTGAAGTTATAGGATTCTAGGATTTTGAGCTGGAAGGGACCTTAGTCAGCTAATCCAAGTTCTTCATTTGGAGATAAGGAAAAGCATGAGTTGAAGCTGGGAGCCTGGAAGTTTCTGATAGTCTATTTAGGGGCATCAGATAGTGGGAAGTCCATGGAGACTTACATAATAAATACCCACATTTCTATTGCATCTTAAGGTTTACAGAGTAATGCTTTATATACATTAACTCATATGAACTACAAAGTAACCCCATGAGGTAGTATTGTAATCCCATTTTGCAGAGGTGGAAGCTGATTCTCATAGAACTGAATGATTTGCCTATCTATGCTAGGTGTCTAGAAAGTGTCAGAAGTAGAATTTGAACCAAAGTCTTCCTGACTCCAAGTCCTGAATGCTATACTTGTGATCTAATTGATATGGGCATTCTCTGGGGCAAAGTTTCCTCGTCTGTCAAAAAATAAAAATAAAAAAGGCAAAAAGGATTAACTGGTCTTCAAGGTCCCCTTCAGCTCTAGATCAAGCATCTGACTCACATGAACTTGGACAAGTCATTTCTGCTCCTCGTTGCCTCAGTTTACTTTTATGTAAATTGAGGGGTTTGGACTAGATGTCTGTTTCTGACTCTAGACTTATGATCCTGAGATCCCACCTTCCTATGAGAACTTGAAAAAGTCACATTCCCTCTTTGCACCTCAGTTTGCTTATCTGTAATATTAGAAGATTGACTATATGATTAAAAAAAACCTCTTTTATCTTCCATCTTAGAACCAATATTAAGCATTGATTCCAAGAAAGAAGAATAATAAGGACTAGGCATTGGGGATTAAGTGACTTGCTGGGGGTCACATAGCTAGAAAGTATCTGAAGCCAGATTTGAACCTAGGACCTTCTATCTCCAAGGATTCTTTGTCCACTGAGTCACCTAGCTGCACTAACTATATGGCTTTTGAAGCTCCTTCTAGTTCCAGATCCAGGGCAAGTGGCAGCCCAGTCACACTGAATCCTTTAAAATCCCCCTATGTGTACCTACCAATGCCCAGGAAGCCTTCTTCTTCATCTTTCATTACGTTTGTCTCCAGCACAGCATTTATCTCTCTGTCTCTCTGCCTTTCCCTCCTCTCCCCTCCCTCCCTCATCCCTTGCTCCATCTATGGGCCTGGACCATCTCCTGTTCTGATCATACATCACTATTGAGATAATCATAATCAAGGATGCGTGCCTAAGAAAACAACGTTAAAAACAAAAGAGTAAAACAAAAAATGGGGAAGGTGGGGGCAGACAGAGGGAAGCCTGGAAGAAAAGCTTATTGAATACTGGCATTTTGGAGGAAGAGAAGCTCAGGATCATTTAGACTCCACAGCATCCAGCCAGAAGCAAGGAGATGGACAAGATGATCCCTTGGGGTTCCCTTACACTCTGCCTGGTCTTAGATCCTGGGGTTCACACACTGGCTTTGCCAACCCTCTCCATGGGAACAGCTCCAAATCTGACTCCCCGTGCTGAAGGGCCTGGGTGATATTGGCCCTGACACAGCCCTTGATGTTCTAGCCTTCCTAAAAAGCCATAATGAGACATGGGTTTAGACAGCTCTTTAGACATGTCTGTTCTAGAAGCAGTTTGACCTATGGTGAGAATGTCAAAAGAAACAAAAACATTCTGACATTTTAAGAGCCTTAATTTACTCTGGATAAAAGCCACCGAATCTGAATATGTCAAGTGTAAAAAGTAAAGCCTTTAGATGTAGGATATGCATCTAATGTGGGGAGAACACTGCCAAGCTGGCTGCCTCAATAAAGCAATTCTTCCCTCACATACTTGGGAGAAATATTGGCATCTGAGGAAGCTGGTGTAGGATTCCACAGTAAAAGTGCTGGATTTGTAGTCAGAAAATTGGGGCTCAGCTATATGCTGTGTGACCTTGGGCAAGTCTCACTTTATCTCTCTGTGCCTTGGTTTCCTTCATTTTATTTTATTTTTTAAATTTATTTTAAATATTTTCCCTGTTTACATGATTCATTTTCTTTCCGTCCTCTCTTCCCTCCCCGCTTCCGGAGCCGACAAACAATTCCACTGGTTTCCCTTCATTTTAAAATGATGGATTGGGCTAAATCATCTCAAAGCTCATTTTTAGTTTTAAATGCATGATATATGATCCTATGACTCAGGACCTTATACTACAGCCGAAGATCTTAGAAGGATTTAGAGTTGGAGAACCCAAATTCTGATTCTGCCAATTATGACCTTGAGGATGTTGCCTTCTCTTTCTGGGTCTTTCCCTTCTTTTTGAAATCCTTACCTTCTGTCCCAGTGTCAACTCTAGGTCAGAAGGACAAGGGCAAGGTAAATAAGGTTAAGTGACTTGCCCAGGGTCACACAGCTAAAAAGTGTCTGAGGTCAAATTTGAACCCAGGACTTCCTATCTCCAGCCTGACTCTATCCACTAAACCACCTCTCTGCTCCTCGGATCTTTTTTCAGAAGTTTCTTCTGTAAAATGGAGATTAGAGTTAACAATATTTTAATAACTATTTGTGAACCTTTGAAGCCAGATTTAGAGTTCTAGGTTCTAAGGGTTTTTGTGGCCCTGGCCAAGTTACTAAATATTCTGCCTCTCAGTTTCCTTACTTGCCCAGTAGGAATGGTAATACTTTCACTTCCTACTTTGCAGGGTGGTTGTGTGGACAGTGCTTTGTAAATTGAAGCCTGGTGCAAGATGTGAGCTCCCTGGATTATCATGAAGAAATAGCCATAGTTTTGAATCATAGGATTTGGAGAACTCACTAGTCCTGATTCTTCATTTTGCAGATGGGGTGCTCTAGCAAGGGGGAAGTGACTAAATACCTTTGCTGTAGTTGTTCAATTGTTACAATTGTATCTGACTCTTTGTGAACCCATTTAGGGTTTTTTTGGTAAACCACTGGAGTGGTTTGCCATTTCTTGCTCCAGCTCATTTTATGGGTGAAGAAACTGAGTCAAACAGGTTTAAGTGACTTGCCCAGGGTCACAGATCCAGTATGTATCTGAGGGCAGATTTGAACTCAGGGATTCCTGACTCTAGGCTCTGTACTCTATTGTACCACCCAGCTGTCCAACTAAATAAGTAGCTAGTATTTATATCACTTCAAGAATTCCAAAGCATGTTACACACATGATCTCATACTGGACTTGTCTAAATGGCATCTCAAGATGATGAGGTCATAGGCTGAGAGCTGTAAAGGAATTTAGGGACCATCTTGGCCAACGGTCTCATTTTACAAATGAGATCCAGGAAATTTAAATGACTTTCCCAAGGTCTTCCAGGCAGTAAGCATTAGAGGGAAGACTTGAATGATATTCCTCTAACTGGAAACCAATGCTTTCCCCCTGCACCCTGCTACCTCTCGAACTACACCATGCTGACTAGGATCTCCAGACTGATTTCTGGCCTCAAGATCTCCTTGTCTATCCTTTCCTTCCCTTTGATCTTCTTTAGGCTCTATAATAATTCTGCAAGACATTCTGCTCTGTTTTCCAAGCCTTGCCTTGCTGGGGAAAGGGAAACGGATGGGCAATGCATGCTGGCAATTAGAGATTCAGTCACAGGACCTGAGGGAAAGAGCCCTCCTGGAGAAAGATGCCAGACTGGCATCTGAGAGAGCAGGAAGGATGCCCTGCTGAGCTAAGCCAGAGTTCATGGGGTCACCAAATCTGTAGGATCAGTGGGAGGTAGGAACAAGGAGTGCTTAATTCTCTGAAGTAAGCATGGAGTCAGGGAGAATACAGTCCAAAGTGAGGTGGGAAGCATCAGTGAGCAAGATGGAGTCAATGGGGGCCCAAGGAATCAATAGCTTTGAGCCCCAGGAGGTTCTGCAACAGGTAGGTGTCAAACAGATCAAAGGATAGGAGCTAGAACAGAGAGTTTCTCCCCATTTGTTACCCTCGGAAACAGGCCCTGGCAGGCTTAAGTCAGGGTCCTAGGATCATGGATCAGAAGGGGGAAGGCACCTCGGGAGTCATTAGATAAAAAATTCTCATTTTATAGATGAGGAAACACAAGAGAGAAGAAGAGACTTGCCCAGTGCCACATAGCTAGTAACTAAAGCAGGATTTAACCTAGATTTTCTTTTTTTTGTGTGTTTTCTCTTATTTTTTATTGATGTTCTGACAAAACAGATACTTTCCAACAAACACTCCAACAACTCCTTCTCCTTCCCCAACCCTACATCTTAAAGGCATCATAGAGTTATTCTTGCGATGGTATGTCTTTTTCCATTTTTGCAACTTTCTGATTATTAGCAGAAAGGAAGAGTATGCTCTAACTTTCATAGATTGATACCATTAGTTTCTGTTGTTGAGTCAGTCAGTCACCTCACCCTATTTGAAGCCAGTGAAAAGACCCAAAATAAAAATCACATTAGGACCCTGGGGTTTCTAGTGTCTACCAGCTTAATACTAGGTGTTAGAAGGGTACATGGTCTGTTCAGGGAGGATTAGCACCTGTGGTGTGTGGACTTGCCCTGACCTTTTCAGGGCTTCATCCACTTGTCAGGTTTATTTGTTACTCAACTCTTACCTATGGCTCCAAGAAGCTGTATCATGGATAGCAGCCACATCCCAGTGAAATCATCATGGCACACAAGCTAAACCAGGTTGAGAGACAGGTCTCAAACTCATAGGTGATTTAGGGGGATTTCTACCCCAAGCATTTGAAGACTTCCCCATTGGAATGGTGGATGAGAACAATCTATTCCAGTAGCCATGAAGGCAATGGAAGCAGGCCCTGTGGAATGCTTAGATCAGACATCAAAGGGGTCAAAATCATCTATTGCATCCCAAGCCAATTTTCTTGACTTGTCTTATAACTGTACTTCAATGACTCTGGAAGAGAGTGAGGCTGATGACTTTGTGCAACTGTGCCTCATTTAAATCCAGTTCATTTAACTGGAGGAATTCCATGAGAACTGGAACAGTCTCCAGGAATTGATGCAAAGCGAAAGGAGCAGAACCAGGAGAACACCATACACAGAGATAACCTAGATTTTCTAGACTCTTAAGCCTAGAGTTTTTCCCAATAGATCATGATATAGTCTTTTAAAAAAATAAGTTCTAGAGATGGGATGTCCTAGGTTCCAATCTGGCCTCAGACACTTCCCAGCTGTGGGACCCTGGGCAAGTCACTTGACCCCCATGGCCTAGCCCTTACCACTCTTCTGCCTTGGAGCCAATACACAGTATTGACTCCAAGATGGAAGGTAAGGGTTTAAAAAAAAGTTTTACATTCCATCTGAGAATCAATACTATATATTGGTTCTAAGGCAGAAGAGCAATAAGTGCTAGGCAATGGGGATTAAGTGACTTGCCCAGGGTCACATAGTTGGGAAGTGTCTGAGGCCAGATTTGAACCAGACCTGCCATCTCTAGGCCTGATTCTCAATCTTCTGAGCCATCCAGCAGCTCCTTAATGATATTGTCTTGAAAATGACCTTGCCCTGCCAAGCCTAAGCCTTGAATTACTCCCATCATCTACTCATTTTTTTCATCTGCTGCTAAAGAAGTTAGCAAATATCATGAAATGATTTTTTCTGTGCTAGTTGGGTTCACTACAAAGTTATGTTACATAACCTCTATGGGGCCCTCAATGCAGCAAGGCAATCCTATTATACTTTCCTAATCAATTCATGGGCAGCTAGATAGTGTAGTGAATAGAGCACTCAGTTTGGAGTCAAGAAGATTCATCTTCCTGAGTCAAATCTGGCCTCAGACATTTACTAAGCTGTATGAGCCTGGGCAAGTCACTTACTCCTGTTGCCTCAGTTTCTTCATCTATAAAATGAGCTGGAGAAGGAAATGGCCAACCACTCTAGTATCTTTGCCAAGAAAACCCCAAATGAGGTCACAGAATCAGACATGAGAAAACAACTGAACAACAATAAATTAATTCATACTATCCCACTCACCATGGTGGCTTTTTCAAAACTTCCATCCCACCTCAGATGTCTTACTGTTCCTCATCCCTCCACCTTCTCTTTTGAGAACCTCACCTCATAGTTCAATGAAAAGAACTGAGGCCATTCCCCAAGAGCTCCTCTTTCTCTCCTCCTCCTTCCTGCCTCACATCAATCAGATGCTTTTTACCACTATTTCTGCCTTTCCCTGTTTCACACATTGAGGTGGTCCTTTCCCAGGCTCACTTTTTTCATGCATAAATGATCCCTTTATTCTATCTTTTCCAACAGATTGTCCTTACTCTTATCCACACTCTTTCATTTGTCATCAATCTCTCCTCAGCTATTGGCTGCTTCCATGCTGTTTACAAATATGACCATGTCTCTTCTATCTTCATAATATCTTCATTTGATTTGACCATCCCCAATGGCTATCGCCCTATATTTCTTTTTCCTTTTGTAGCCTTTAGAAGGCTGTCCACATTTGGTGCCTCAGCTTCCTTTCCTCCCACTTTCTTCTTAATTCTCTATAGTCTAGTTTTAGACCTCATCATTCAAATAAAATCTCTTTCTAAAGTTACTTATAATTTCTTAATTGTTAAATCTAATGGCCTGTTTCTTGATCCTCATCTTTCTTGACTTTGCTGCAGCCTCTGATACTGTTAATCACTCTTTCCTCCTGGATAATCTCTCCTTTCTTGCTTTCTCATGATTCTTTCCTGTCTGACTGCTCTTTTGCTGAATCTTCTTCCAGATTATACCCACAACCCTGGAGTATCTCTTCTCTCCTTTATATCATCTCACTCAGTGATCTCATCCATTCTCATGGATTCAATTATTATTTCTATGTCAATGGTCCTCAGAGCTCTTTATCCAGTCCTTATCTGTCTCTGAACCTCCAGTCCTACATTTCCAATGGTCCATCTTGAAGTGGATGTCCCATAGACATCTGAAATCATTCTGTCTAAAACTTCACACATTTTCTTTCCTTGTAAGCCCTCCCCTCTTCCTAACTTCTCTAGAAATATTGAGGACATCACTATTCTCCAAATAGTTCTTGTTCAGTTGTGTTCAACTCTTCTAAGACTCCATTTGGGGTTTTCTTGGCAAAGATACTGGAGAGAAAACTGAGGCCCAGGGAGGGATAGTGATGGCCTATGATCACACAAGATAATAAGGGTCAGAGTCAAGGATTTGAACCCATGGCCTTTTAGGCTTCAAACCCAGTGGTCTTTACTGCCATACCATACTGCCTTCAAGGTTCAGAGATTGCCTTAAGCCAAGTTCCCCGTGTATGTTACAACTCTTTCCTTAATATCAAGTAATTCTATTTGTCTTTGAATAAATAATATGTTGTTGTCATTTCTCCCTGTCTTCCCAGTAGTCATCGTACTCTGCTAGTTATATTTGTCTTATGGTATTGTCTAAATTGCTTTTGGTTTTCTTGGAACTGCTAACTGGCGACAGAGAGAGGCAGCCCAGGAGTGTGCTGAGTGGTAGGAGGAATGCAGCCAGGGATTAAATATTTACCCTGGACTATCTGAAGGGTAGATGAGCCATGCTTGGATGACTACTAGACAACTATAACTCCCTGGTGCTAAATTGAACTGCGCCTTCCAGATCAGAGCATCATAAACTTAGAGATGGAAGGGACTGCAAGACCATTGTGGTCAATCCCCTCATTTTAAAGCTGAGGAAACTGAGGCTGAGGGAGGTTAATGGAGGGTTATAATAGTAAGTATGAAAGGAAGGGTTGAGACTGGCTCCAATTCCAGGGCCTTATCCACTCTTCTGCCTTCCAAGGACCAAATAGAGTAAGAAAAGAGTAAGTTGTTAGCAAGTAAAGTTTCAACACACGTGATGAACATGGCTAAGAAATATGACGTAGTCCAAAGAGCACTAGATTTGGGTGTCAGAGGACCTGGGTTCAAATTTTGGCTCTGTTCTTACTAGCTGTGTGATTTTCAAGAAGTCTTATCCTCAGCTCTTCCCTCCCTGTTTCTCTCATATCCTGTGAGTTTCTGAGTCCTCTGGTTTCTACTACTTTTATAACATGTTTTGTATATGTCCCCTTCTGTTTTCTGACATTGCCACCACTCTGGTGCAGATCTTCATCACCTTATGCCTGGATTATTGAATAACTTTATGAGTTATGCCCTTGCTGCAAACTCTCTCCACTTAAATTGGTCCTCTACCCAGCTGTTAAAGTGATCTTCTAAATGTATGAATTTGACCATATCATCTTTTTTAAAACACTGATCTTTTGTCTTAGAATTAATATGTAGTGTTGGTTCCAAAGCAGGAGAGCAATCAGGGCTAGGTAATTGGGGTCAAGTGATTTGCCCAGGGTCACACAGCTAGGAGGTCAAATTTGAATCCAGGATCTCTTGTCTCCAGGTCTGGCTTTTTATCTATTGAGCCACCCAGATGCTCCTCATATTATCTTTCTTAATTTTATAAGCTTTCAATTGCCTCCAGAATCAAATAGAAAATCCTCTGACTTTGAAAGTCCTCCATCCCTGGCTCCTTTCTACTTTCCCAGTCCTTTTACTCTTTGACAACCCCCTATTCCCCCACTGTCCTTTGTGGTGTAGTAACACTGACCTCCCTACATTCCATTTCTTGGTATTTTCTTTGGTTGTTCCTCATGTTTAGAAATCTCTCCCTCCTCATCTCTTCTTCCTGACATCCCTGATTTCCTTCAAGTTCTGTAAAAAGGTTTCCCAGTTTCCCTTACTGCTAGTTTTTCCCCCCTGAGACTCAGTCCAATTTATGCTGTATATATTGTTTGTACACACTTGTCTTAGTCATTAGACTGCAAGCTCCTTGAGGACATGGATCATCTTTTGCCTCTTTGTACTAAGGGCTTACACACAGAGCCTGGCACATAGTAGGTATGTAAAGTCTCACTGACTGCCTAGCCTCAATTTTTGTGTACCTCAGTTTCCTCATCTTTAAAAAGAAAGGACTTTATCTGGGGATCTTTGTCTTTTTGTCATTCCCTTTCAGTTGGTGAATCCTCTCTTCTCAGAATCATGTATTTCTTAAAAAAATAAAAATGGAAAGAAATGCTAAATTAAGTTAGAAGTTAATGAAAATAAAGATGTCAATTTTTTTTCTCATCCAAGTCCATAGATCTTTCTAATCTATCTTAGGTTAGGAAAACTTGGACTAGATGAACATTATATTCCCTTCCAGCTCTAAATCTTTGAATGTATGGGAAGCAAAAAGAGCCCTATTGCGTTAGAGTCAGAAGGCTTGTGTTCAAATCCCACTTCTGATGCTTACTTTCTGTGTGATCTTGGGCAAATCACTTAACTCATTGAATAGCCCCCAGTTTCCTCTTCTGTAAAATGACAGGATTGGACCCAAAGTCTTTTGAGATCTCTCCTCTGCTCCTTTCCTAGGACATTATGTTCATATTGGGGTACTTTTATTATTGAGGTATTATTTATTATTGTTATTGAACCCTAGACTTGAGGTGAGGCAATGAGCATCAGAAAGATACTTCAAGTACGAGATAGTCAGCAAAGCTTAGGGTTGGATATGATCTCAGGGAATTCCCATAGTGATGGTAACCAACTAAGATTGTGTTCCCAGCTCACTTTGCAATTCAGAGACAGAGAAGACCTATGGACCCTCCCCAGAAATTCCCATTCATCTTGCATATAGAAGACTCTTTTTATGTATTTTGATTTCTTTCGGAAGAATCCACAGGTTGCCACTCAAACACCCAATGACAAAGGGTTCAAAATTCTAGATCACTTAACCCTTTACAAAGTGCTTTGCTCACAGCAATACTGGCAGACAGGCAGAAAGGCAGACAGATAGATGTTATTGTCCCCATTTTATAGATGATGGAACTAAGGCTTGGATGACGTGTTGGAGTGAGACAATAATCTCAATTCGCTTCTCTATTTCACAATATCTTGCCTTTCTGGGAGGAAGGAAGGTGTGGGGACCTCACACTATGAGAGAGGTAGAAGCTGCTTTGAGCCCTTAACCTAGTCTCAATCCATCATTTCTAAATGTTTATGTCAGATATCATCTGGCAGTCTCAGAGCTGTGGGACTAGTCTCCAAAATCACCAGCATCAGTGAAATGTGGACAGGCTCTTTTTATGAAATAGAGTGGCAAGAACATTGGATTTGGAGAAAGAGGATCTGTGTTCAAATTCAAGTCAATTCAGTTTTGAGAAACTCAAAATGCTTCAATGTATAGATACGTGACCTTTCAGAGTGTAAGTATTCCCTTGAAGATGCAATTCTAGATGCGTTCATGCCTGTCAGGTGTGAATCCTAGAAATCCACCACAGGGACTCCACCCAGTGTGCTGGCAGTCTTCCTTGAGTCCTCCAGACATTGTGTGAACCCAATGTTTAATAAATATGTATTAAGCATCTATAATTTGTCAGGCACTGGCTTAGATAATGGGGATAGAAAAGAAGAAAAAGAGCATGTGCTCTGAAGGAGCTTTCATCCTGTGTGGCCCCAACCTTCCAATTTCATCTTTTGGGGCTTTATTTTTCTACTCTGCAAGAAGAGTTAGTTACCTCTAAAGGCCAGCCTGAAATCTGTGATCGTTTGGCTTAGATTCAGGTCCCGATGGCTGCTGGATTACTGTGTGATCATAGACAAGCTGCTTCACTATCCAAAATTATTTGCCTCCTTGGAATCAGGAAGATCAGAGTTCAGATCTGCCCTTCAAATCCCTGTGGCCCTGAACAAGTCACTCAATATCCATCTGCTTTAGTTTCCTCAACCATAAAATGGGGCTCATAATGCATGAGGATCAAATGAGATAATATCTGTAAAGTAATTAGTTCAGTCTCTGGTATACACGAGATTCTTAAAAAATGGTTTTTGTTTTTTTCTCCTCCCTCTGTAAATTAAGGGAATTGGAAGAGATGATCTCTAATCTCCTTTTCAGCTGTAAGGCTATCTGGATCCTGTGCTCCCTTTTACTGGTGTCCTCAAGCTAGAATAGAAGACAGCTGACACCCCTCCCCCTTCCATTTCTGGCCAATGTTTCCTTCCCCTTTATAGACTCACATTCTATACTGATAGAATCAATGCTTTTGTGTGCAGTTGGGTCTCTGCCTGTCCGGGAACAACTCTATTTACTTCTATTCTTGATGGTGGACAATTGAAATCATTACCCAGGTAATTTGAGGAAAATTCCTGCCATTTAAGATACAAACAGGGGATTTGGCAATGGAAGAGGAAGTTGAATTAGCTAGGTTTTGTTATTATCATTATTATTATTTTGTCTCCACAGTTCAAATCATTGGCTGTCTCACCATGTCACTTAGCTAATAGTTTTCCTAGGGAAGTGTAGTGAGAAGAGCCTCATTTTCTTAATCTTATAAAAAGGGAGGGGAGGGATTGGCTGAGAGTGATGCTGAGGTCTCTTCCAGTTCTAAATTGATGAGCCTATGAGGCTTCACCTTAGAGAATCCAATGACATCTTTACCAGTGGGTAGAGCTGGAAGGGCCTGCAGAGGCCATTTAGTCCAACCTTTTTCATTTCAAAGGTGAGCTGGGAGAAAGGAAGTGAATTATCTAAGGTCATACAAATATTAGGTGTCAAATCCAAAATTTGAACCCAGGTCCTTTAAGGCAGCCAGGTGGCTCAGTGAATAGAGGGCCTGACGTGGGGATAGGAAGACTTATCTTCCTGAGTTCAAATTTGACCTCAGATACTAAGTCATTTAACTGTTTGCCTCAGTTTCCTCCTCTGTAAAATGAGCTGCAGAAGACTGGCAAACCGCTCTAGTATCTCTGCCAAGAAAACCCCAAATAGGGTTGTGAAGAGTCGAACACCACTGAAAATGACTAACCGCCAACCAAAAAAGGGGAGAACCATACCTATCTCTGAGGGCTGTTGTGAGGGTCAAATGAGGTAATGTTTGTAAGGCACTTATCACACTGCCTGGCACATAGTAGATGCCTGATAAATGCTCATTCCTTTTCCCTTCTCCTTTTGACTCTAAATCCAATAGTATTCTCACTATGGCACGTGGCTTCCTCTGGAAGTTGGGGGGAAGGTTAGTAATTCTCACACTGTCACTCGCAGAGGGCTGTTAGGAGCACAGCACTTTGCAAACATTCCAGTGTTACAGAAATGAGGGCCGCTGCTATGATCTTGAGCTCCGCTTCTGGCCGCGCTAGCTGTTGGGCGGAATCATTTCAGCCAACAGCTTCTCCAGGGAGAGAGCTGCTGTTAGCCAGTTTTCCTGGCATTCTGCATCCCATCCTCAGCTAGCTAAGTAATCTACTCTATGGTAATTAATAACCCTATTATGGTAGCTCACTCTCATTTGCATTGTGGCATCAGGTGTTTTTTCATTTGTATTTATTTGGTCTCCCCAGCTAGATTACAAGCCCTCCAAGGGCATGCCTGCTGCCTTCCATATCCCTCTCTCCCCGAATGCCCTCAGACAGAGAATGGCAGCCAGTGAAGGCTCGCCCTTGTCATGCGGTTGGGCACTCAAGCTTACATGTACTCTCCTTTTTAAAAACACTTACCTTCTGTCCTAGAATCAATACTAACAATCAGCTCCAAGGCAGAAGAGCATTAAAGGGCTAGACAATTGGCATCAAGTGACTTGCCTAGAATCATACAGCTTGGAAATGTCTGAGGCCACATTTGAACCCAGGACCTCCTATCTCCAAGCCTGGCTATCTTCTGAACCACCTGGCTGCCCCTTCCACTCCATTTCTAAATAGGAGAGGTCCTTGACTTGTGATTTCCCTGCTAGAGGGAACTTGTGAATGAGAAAATTGCCTCTACTAATATAGTTCAGCATCTTCTCTGCAATCTAGATAGTAGTCTGGGCACTGAAAGTGAAAGGACTTGCCCACAGTCAAAGTCCATTGCATTTCAGAGGGGATTTGAACCCAGGACCTCCTATTTTGGAGGCCAGCTTTCTGTTAGCTACATCACCATGCTTGTTATGATCATATTCTCTTCTAGACAATAACTAATTTGCCTGAGGGCAGGGACAAAACCTTGTTGAGTTCTGTACCCCCCTATGCAGATAGTTTCTAGCCCAGGATCTTGCATGTAGGGACTCAAGAATGTTTGAAACAATTCTTCATCCTCTTCAGAGATCTTCAAACAAAGACTGAACAATTGCTTGGCATGCATGATGTAAAGGAGATTCTCAACGAGGTACTGAATTAAAGTCTGTAGCATCTTGAAGGTAGATAGCAATGACAAACACAAACACACAGGGCAGCAGCTCTGTTTTCTGTGCATCCTAAATTCATATTTCCGTGAAATTGGATCTAATTGGACAGTATACCTTCCTCTTGGTGGCCCACAGATATTAAGGGCTATTTCTTTTTATAAAGAGATAGACAAAAGGGGCTAGGTCCTCTTAATAATTCATCAAATCTGACCTCCAACACTTACTAACTGTATGACCCTGGGCAAGTCACTTAACCCCCATTGCCTTGCCCCAGAACCAACACTTAGTGTTGATTCTAAGATGGAAGGTCAGGGTTAAAAAACAAACACACACCAGTCTGGAGTGAGTTGCACAGGGTTGGATAGAACTTTGGAGTCAGGGCATCGATATTCATCAATCCCTTTAGCTGTTTCTCCTACTTCCTTCTTTTGTGGGCAAGTTCCTGACCCGATAAGCCTGCATTGAGCATTGGCTGATGTGTACAGAATGAATAGAATAGAAATGATGAGGGTCCTGAAGGATTAGTCACAAATACAAGGGAGTGAACCACATGTCCCAAACTAAACTCATCACATTCTCCCCTGCCTTCCCCCACCTCAGTCTCTCAACCTCCCAGGCTCAGAACCTGGGCGTCCTCTCTGATTCTTTCCTCTCTCTCCCCTCCCCATCCCCAGGCGCCAGCAGCAGCAGCAGCAGCAGCTGGGACTCATCAAGCTGGGCATTGAGGCATGGCCATTGCCACTCTTGGCTGCTCAAAGGGGTGACCTGGGCAGCCAGGCACGAGATGAGAGAGGCATAGAGACTGAGGCCATTGAATTCCATAACTCTGCCCTTTGGTCGAATTCTGTAGACCTTCCTGTTACTGTTCTGTGAAATCCAGACCCCTTATCCCTCTTCTCAGTCAGGTGCCACAACATGAATGGACTTTGCTAGTCAAACGGGAGAGTCCCTTTTGCTGTCAATATCCCTAAAGACACCAGTTTACCAAAGCCCAAGACCTGGGGCAGGGGAGATAACAGAGACCAACTAGTTTACCTTCCCCATTTTATAGATGAGGAAACAGAGATCCAGAGAATGGGAAGAGAGTTGCCTCAAAGGCACACAGAGAATAATTGGAAAGAATTGAATGTTGGTCCTCTTATTTTTGTCCCCTGCATCATACTGCTGTAGATGAGTCATGCCTTCACTTTCATAGACTAGTGATCATCATTTAGAGCTGGAAGTGACCCCAGCAGTCAAAGAACTCATCTAGTTTTTACAGATGGGGAAACTGAGGTCCAGAGAAATGAAGTATTTTGACTCAAGAATCACAAAAACTAATATTTAAAGAGCAATATTTAAACCCAGATCTTAGGATCTATGGCACCATGCTGCTATCCCTTCTAATCTCATCCCTTCGTTTAAAAAATTATTTTATATTTTCTATATTGTTCATTTTTTAAAAAAGTAATCTTATAAAACTAAAACCTCAAAACATATACTCGAATAAATAAGTGAAAAATTACATGCTTTCATCTGCATTCTGACTCCAACAGTTCTTTCCCTTGGATGTGGATAGATAGCATCATTTTTCATAAGTCCCTCAGAATTGTCCTGGATCATTGTATTGCTGAAATAACTAAGTCTATAATAGTTGATCATTCCACAATATTGCTGTTACTGTGTACAATGTTCTGGTTCTGTTTATTTCACTCTATATCAGTTCATATAGGTCTTCCCAGCTCTTTTGGAAATCATCCTGTTCATCTTTTCTTAGAGCACAATAATATTTCATCACCATCATGTACCGAAATTTGTTCAGCCTTTCTCCAACTGATGGATATCGCTTCAGTTTCCAATTCTATGCTACCCCAAAGAGAGCAGCTATAAATATTTTTGTACAAGCAGGTCTTGTCCCCTCTTTTTGATTTCTTTGGGATACAGACCCAGTAGCGGTATTACTGGCTCTTTCCTTCATTTTGATAAATTACTGGACCCCAACTGTAAGGTTGGAAGTACATCTAAGGTCATAGAATCCAACTGTCTCGTTTTAGGGAGCAAGAAACTGAGGCCCAAGGACTTAGGATCAAAGCATTAGGGCCAGCCTCAGAAGCTTCGTTCAACATTCTGATTGTAGTGGGGGATGTCAGGGTGCGGTGGAGGCAAAGTGCCACAGCTCAGCAAGGTTGAATAGCAGAAGGTCATACAACTAGTAAATGGCAGAAATAGGAATGGCAAGCTCAATAAACTTTTACTAAACTGAATTAAACAGTGACAGGTCAACTTCATGGCTTCCTCTCTGAAGGGTCTTTCATCTTTTTTTTTTTTTTGTGATCTAGTCTGCTGAGACTCAAGGATCCCTTCTTAGAATAGTGTTTATAAATGCATAAAATGAGACACAAATTACAAAGGAAACCAATTCTCCTGAGATATAGTTTAAAAAAAGTCAACAAGTTCATCAACCCCAGTTTAGGAACTCCTGCTATCAGGATTACCTTTCATTCATACTTTAAAATAGTGGACACAACTTTCTTGACTCAGTAATTCAAGTTTAGCATTCAGTAACTACTCCAATCATTCCCCCCCACTTCCTTCCTTCCTTCCTTCCTCCCTCCCTCCCCCCTCCCTTCCTTCCTTCCTTCCTTCCTTCCTTCCTTCCTTCCTTCCTTCCTTCCTTCCTTCCTTCCTTCTTCCTTCCTTCCTTCCTTCCTTCCTTCCTTCCTTCCTTCCTTCCTTCCTTCTTTTCTTTCTTTCTTTCTTTCTTTCTTTCTTTCTTTCTTTCTTTCTTTCTTTCTTTCTTTCTTTCTTTCTTTCTTTCTTTCTTTCTCTTTCTTTCTTTCTTTCTTTCTTTCTTTCTTTCTTTCTTTCTTTCTTTCTTTCTTTCTTTCTTTCTTTCTTTCTTTCCATCCTCTCATCTCCTCCTTTCCTTTCCTCTGCTTTCCCTTTCTTCCATTGCTGAGGCAGCCCAGATATAGTTTACATCTAAACCCAGCCTAAAATTACCAATTTATTCTCAAAAATATACCCTTAGATGAGACATTACAAGGGACAGTTGGTTCTATGAGACAATATTTAAAATGAGAGAGGTGCTCCTGGCCAGCTATACTTTGGAGCTGTTAAGACCTTACAGATCACATAATCTAACTCTGCATTTTATGGATCAGGAAATTAAATTCCAGAGAAGGGATAGGATTCCTCATTAAGGTCACAAATCTAACTAGTCAATGGCAGGACTAGAATTTTGACCCATAACCTCTGACTCCAAATCTCAGGACTCTTTCTAATACTTTACTTATCCATGAGATGATTTAGGGCATTCAGGCTGCAATGTTCATTCAAGGGCATTATTGAGCATGCACAAAAAGTAGGTGGGCTTGGGGCTGGGAATACTTCCTGCCTTGAAGGGAGTCTATATTCTGGAGGAGAAGGAGGGAGGACACAGCACAGTCACATATATGTCTAAATAAAATACACACAAAATAAATACAAAGTTTTGGGAGGGCACTGCTACTAGCCCCTGGGGTGTGTGTGAAAAGAGGTCTCATGGAGATAGTGATAGGAAGCTGAATGTGGAAGCAAGTGAGGCATTCTAGGCACTGAGGGTTGGACTGGGCAGGGAGCAAAAAGTCTTATATATGGTGGAAAGGCAGGCTCAGGTGAGCTGGATGATGCTGAGAACTGTGGGCTGACTGAGAGCATCACAGCAGGGTTTTTGGATTCATGGTGGAGTTAAGTTCTAATGTATTAACACCATTCTGGCAGAAACTACACTGGCAAAGGCAGCATGGTGTGGATGGAGCAGCCTCAGATCTGTCTTGAGCCTGATGGTGCATCTGACTTGTAAGGAGTGTTAATGGGAGACAGGAGGACACTCAAACCCTCACTCCAGGACCCCATTGCTGATAATTGTTCACAGACATGACCCTAAACCCAGCCCAGTCAGTGATAGAGGAGGCATCCAGAATAGACCTTTACTAGGCATGTGGGTATTTGTGGGCATGAATGAGCTACTTAATTCTGGTGCCATCCTCTGTGATCTGTAAGTATTAACAACCCCATCTTCAAGCTTCTAGGATTGGGAGGGGCCTTAGAACAGGGAATGTCAGAGCTGGAAGGGACATTAGAATATAGACTAGCCAGGAGAGACTCAAGATAATCAAGAGATTATCTAGTTCAATCCCTTAAATTTGCTTAGAAGGAAACTGAGACCCAGAGAGGAATCAACTACAATATAAAACACAAAATTAGGCTCATCAGAAATGTACAAAGTGTTAGAAGTCTAAAGGGGAGAAAGGTCATTATCCATAGAGGGATCAGGGAAGTCTTCCTGAAGGGTTTGGCATTTGAACTGACCTTTAAAATTTGGGGAGGAATTCTACAGGGAGGGATGGGAATTGTGGGAAGAAAGGCATTTCAGTCATAAGGAACAGTATGAACAAAAGCATGAGGGTGGGGGAAGAAAGCGGGGGCATGTATTGGAGAGGGCATGTGGGCTGTTAGTTCCAAACATCATATGGAAGCCTGCAGCTCTGGCCTTTGTAACTGCCAGGAGACACTAGAGATCACTAACCTCTGCCACACAAGATCATTTTAGAGTTTGGGAAACTGAAATCCAAGAGGGGCCAATTTTGGGGAATCATGTGGCTCCAGTCTTTGTGATTCCACTACTCTTTAGGTTTTGAGCAATGGAAAGAGCCCTGCCCAGGGGACCTGGGTTGGATTCTCCCCTCTGATATTTCCTACTTGTATAACCTTCTTTGAGCAAGTTATCCTGATGTTTTTGGGCCCAAATTTCTATAAAATGAAGGGGGCTGGCCTCTGAGGTCCTGTCCAATTCTAACTGGTCAGTCTTGGGATATTCCCAGCCTACAAAACAATTTATGAGAGAGCTAGTGCAGATGTTAGGCACAGTCCTAGGGAGTAAAGACAAATCTAGGAGTCTTTGAAAGCATTACATTATTTATTTATTTAGAACCCTTACTTTTGATCATAGGTATTGGTTCTAAGACAGAAGAACAGTAAGGGCTAGGCAATGGAGGTTAAGTGACTTGCCCAGGTTCACAAAAGTATTACTTAATCAACGTATTGGTTTAAACTCTGGGTCCCCCAAATAAAATTCTAGGATGGTCCCCAATTAATAATTCTCAATATCAGAGAATCTCAGAAATGCAGGGGATTTGAGAGGTCCCTATCTCCAATCTGTACCAGAGCAAAGGTCTCTTCTAGTGTATATCTGATAAGTGGTCCATTTGATCTACAGTAAGGGTAGGGAGTTAGTGCCGCTCCACTTGGAAACAGATTGAGGAAGTTTTTCTTGAGGTCACAGCTAAATTTTCTGGTCAGTAGCTTCTATCTTTGGCTTATAGTTCTGACCTGAAGTCCAATTCCTTTTCTATGTGACAGTCATTCAAATGTTTAAGGCTGGTATTTGATTCTGCCCCTCTTCCCCAAGTCTCCTCTTCTTTTTAAGCTAAATGTCCTTAGTTCTGATTCTCATATGGTATGGAATCAGGTCCTTTGCCATTCCTAACTACCTTCCTTTGGCTGCTGTCTAGTTTTTTTGTCGTAACTAAAATGTGACCCCTTCAGAACTATCCACAGTCCTCCAGAAGTGGTCTGACCCCAGTGTAGACTACAGTGGTACAATCATCTCTTCTCTTTCTAATTGCAAAATGGACAGCTCTGTAAAAGCCCCTTAATGGAATTATTCACTGTGTCAGGGCTATGTGGGCAAGGTTTCATGGTTTAATTCTTAGGGCCCCCAAGAGAGAATCTAGAAGGGCCCTGGTCAGTGATGCCCAGCTGCCACATTCTCCAATGTGGTCTCAAGGGTGTGTGAAGCAAGATCACAGCCACAGGCGTCCTGCTTAGCAATGGCCGTTGCCATGGAGAGCAGTTTGAGCTGGCCAGCTGCATCCAATTTAGAAAGAACCAGGGGATGGGGCGGGTCACACACCGCTAGGCACAAAGACATGCCTGTACTCATAGAAAGATGAGTGAAGCAAGTGGAGAAAGCCATTTGTTATAATCTTGACCCTATTTGTTTAACTCGTTCATAAAAGCCTGATGCCTGACCTTGAAGCAAGTCTTGGTATTCACTACCTCAGTCAATCATTCAATTAATCAAGGAGATTTATTGGGATGGGTATGTGGTTTAGTGACCAGAGAGGGCTAGGCCTAGAAACAGGAGTTCCTGACATAAAATCTGGTCTCAAATACTTTTTAGCTGTGTGACCCTGGGCCAGTCACTTAGCCCTAATTATCTAGCCGTTACCACTTCTCTGCCTTGGAACCCATACTTGGTATTGATTCTAAGACAGAAGGTAAGGTTTTTTTTTTTTTTTTAAGAAGCATTTATCAAGTATTTACTGTGTGCTAGGCCTTGTGCTAAGTCCTGGGAAGAAAAAGAAATGTCTTTGTCCTCAAGGTGCTTACATTCTAAGGGAGGAGACACTATGTACATGAACACAGAAGCACGTTATCTTTCCTCCTCAGATCCTCTTCCCTTCCAAACTTCCCTCTTACTGCTGAGGGTACCACCATGCTCCCAGTTACCCAGGCTCAAAACCCCAGTATCATCCTAGACTCCTCACCTTCTTTCACCCCCCATATCCAATCTGTTGCCAAAGCCTGTTGATTTTAGCTTCAAGTCATCTTTGTTTTGTATCCTCCTCTCCTCCTTCACTATTGCTGCCCTGGTTCAGCCCCCCCATTATCGCACGCTTGGAATATTGCTGTAGCCTGCTGCTTGGTCTCTGCCTCAGGTCCCTCCCCACACTCCCATCTATCCTTCAATCATATAACCATTCACCTTCTATTCAATAAAACTCCAGGGGCTCCCTATAGCCTCCAGGATCAAACAGAAAATCCTCTGTTTGGTGTTCAGAACTCTCCCTAGTCTGGCCCCCTCCTACATTTCTGGTCTTCTCACTCATTATGCTTCCCCCTGTTTTGAGTGATCCATTGCCTCTGGCCTCCTTGCTGCTTCTTCTAAAAGACCCTCATCTCTTAGCTTGGGGTGTTTTCACCGACTGTCCCATGCCTAGAATGGCTCTTCCTTCAACATTTCCACCTACACCTTCCCTGGCTTCTTTTGCATTCCACCTAAATCTCCCCTTCTGTAGAAAGCCTCTGTCTCTGTCTGTCACTCTCTCAGAATCCATACTGTGTTAGGCAATGGAGGCAAAGTGACTGATTTAGGGTCACATTTCTAGGTAGCTTCTAAGGCCACATTTGAACCCAGGTCCTCTTGTCTCCAGGCCTGGCTCTCTATCCACTGAGTTACCCAGCTGCCCCCCCCCCCAGTCTCTCTTAATTCTAGTCTAGCACCTTTCTTCCCTTGACTATTTCCAATTTATCCTTTCTATAGCTTATTTGCACATAGTTGTTTATGTGTTAGAATGTGAGCACCTTAAGAGCAGACTGTGCTTTTATCTTTCTTTGCATCCCCAGAACTTAGCACAGTGGCTGGCACATAGTAGGAACTTAATAAATGTTTATTGATGGATGTTTCTGGTTCCTAACTGTGTACGTACTTCCTAGGCAATAGCCCGGTCCTGCTTCCTGACCATATAACACTACCCCAAGGAAACCAGCTCAGTATCAGCCCATCATGGGACAGGGTTTGTGTGTGTCCTGGTCCCACTCCAGCTGAGGTTGAAAAAACTAGAGATATTTGGGGAGAGCCTAGAAGAAGGGATGACTGTAAACAGAGAAAGAGAGAGGGTGATAGGGGCAGGGGAGATAGAGAGAGACAGAGACAGAGATAGACAGAGGCAGAAAGATAAAGAGATGGAGACAGGGAGATAGAGAGAAACAGAGAGACAGAGTGTGTGTGTGTGTGTGTGTGTGTGTGTGTGTGTGTGTGTGTGTGTGTATAGCAATTCACCCTTCCCTTCCCACTTAAGAAGCCAGCTTAGAGAGCCAGCTGTCAAGTCTTCCTCTACCCTGAGCCAATAGCCTAAAAAGGGCATCTATCAACCACGGCTAAAGGTGAGTGATCTGACCTCAACTCTTGCTTTGTAGTTTGAAGGGCAAGTTATTATCAAGAAATGTGAGGGGAGTTCTTGAAGGGTTACCTTCAAGAATAAGGGGCCTCTGTGTCTTTGGCAGAGAGGTAACTGCGTGCTGTATTATGACAAGCTTTGGACTGAGAGTAAGAGGACCTGGATTCAAAATTGTCTCTTACTTTTTAGCATCATGACCTGGGTTGTGTTAAACCTCCTTGGTGCTCAGTACTTCATCTGTAAAATTAAAGAGGTTAGACACAATGAAATCTCCTTCCTAGCTCTAGAAATCAGTACATGCCAATGAAGTACACAGACCCCCCCCCCCCCCCCCCCCCTCTCTCTCTCTCTCTCTCTCTCTCTCTCTCTCTCTCTCTCCTGTCTTAGAGTCAATACTGTGTATTGGTTCCAAGGTAAAAGAGCAGTGAGGGCCAGACCATGGGAAGGGATACAGACTTATTTCTAACCACTGGACTACATTACCCAGTTTCAGTCTAACAATCCAAACAGGATTCTGGTGCCCTGTGTAATGACTATCCCTTATACTGACCAGATTCAAGATTGCCTAGCACACATGGCCCAATCACTTTCAGCCTTAGGGCTCCTTTGCAGACACCCAAGTGCCAATATTTGGACAGGAAATCTGGGTCATTTACAGTTTATGTCTGAAAAATGAAATGTTACTTCATTGGTTTCTTCTTGAGAGTTATCTAAAAATGATGAGTATTGCCCAGGAGGTGTCCAACTCCCAGAATCTAGTAATAATCTCAATCCTGGAAGATTTCCTGAATTGGGGCTGGGGAGGGAGTAGGAGGGGAGTGAAGAGGGAAGGACGGGACAACTGCTGCTCATTTGGAATTGCTGTGTGTCTAAGCCCTGCTGAGACAGACAGAGAGTGAGAGAGAGGGCACATGAGATGCCCAGAGGGTTGTAGAGAAGAGCCTGGATCCTTTCCAAATGTGGAGGCAAAACCGAGTCCAACTGTGGAGGGTGTTAAAGTGTTGAGAAGGATGCAGACAGAGGGAAGGGAGGGGGCAGTCAGGGAAGGGAGGGAAAGGAGAGCCAGGAGGGCTTTTCCTAACTCCTGCCTGAGATCTGGAGAAAGTCTGGTATTCTTTGGCCCTGAAGGCATACGTTGCTGCTGACTTCCATCTTTGGAATGGTGCAGCCTCTGATTACCTAATCATCTCTCACCAAGGACCAGGTTTAGAGATATTCCTTATGTGGAGACTGAGAACTAACTCTGTTTCAGGGGAATCTGGCTGGGGAAGGCCCATCAGCCACACAGCCGGGAGGGTGTTGGGCCAGACCATAGGGAGGCTTCTGCAAATGATTATTATCACTCTTGATTTTATAATGGCATCCTTTCTGGAGATAAAGGGTCAAAGCTGGTTAGTCCTAGTCAGGCAACTAGTCAGTCAATAAATATTTATTAAGCATTTACTATGTACCAGGCACTGTGCTAAGCAGTTGGTGTATGAAGAAAAGGAAAAAAAAAACATAACCCTTGCCTTCAAGCAGCTGTCAGTCCAATGGGGAAGACGACATGCAAATAGCTTTGGATAAACAAGTTCCTGTGGGATAAATTTCAGATATCATCCCAGGGAAGGCACTAGCATGAAGGGGAAAGAAGAAAGCCTTCTTGTGGAAGGGGAGATGTTAGCTGGGACTTTAGGGAAGCCAGGGAAGTCCCAGGTAGAGATGAGGATAGAGAGCTTTCCAGGCATGGGAGGCAGCCAGAGCCAGTGGCCAGAGGGATACAGGAGAGGAGTCACCTAGGAGGGTGGAGTGGATATTGGACTCTAACAACTCTGGATTTAACTCTGACCTCTGACAATTATTGGTTGTAGGACAGTGAGTTGTGTGACTAGGAACCTACCCTTTAAAAATAATTTTTGTTTTCCCAGTATATTTAAAAATTGATAAATGTCTGAGTATAAAATAATCATAGTTACTCATTATATTTAGCTAGATGACATCTCTTTAAGACACAGATTTCATATTGAGTAGAACTGAATGTGGCAGAATATCCAGCACCCCCCTCCCCCCTCCCCCCGCACTGGAATTATGGGAAATTGGGAGAGACAGGTAGACGTTTAAAGGAGGATAGAAGTTGTTAACAGTGGTATGTGACTTAGGCCTTCTGAGCCTCAATGTCCCCATCTATAAAATGGTGATAATATGTTTGACCATAGGCAGGCCATTTCATTCCATTTCAGCCTGAATTTCCTTATCTGTAAAACAAGGATAATAATGTGTGACCATAAGCTTTATCCCAAAATGGAAAATATAAGACCTGACTTCTGTAGGAATATTGTATGGGCTTAAGTGAGATGATGTATATAGAGCACTTGGAAAAGCTACAAGCCTTATAGAAATATCAGTTCTCTCTCTGTCTCTCTGTCTCTCTCTCTGTCTCTCTGTCTCTGTCTCTGTCTCTGTCTCTGTCTCTCTTAAAAATACAAAACAAAACAAAGCAAAAAAACCAAAACAAAACAACTTAACTTCCTTCTGTCTTAGAATCAATACTGTGATTTGAGCTAGGAAATGAGGATTAAGGGACTTGCCCAGGATCACACAGCTAGGACGTGTCTGAGGCCAGATTGCATCAATTTTCTCTTTAAAATCCCCACAAAGAAACAATTAACCCTTCTCCCATTACCTAGTCTGCTAAGTGTGGCCAGAGCAGCCTTTCACTGTTATTTTTATACTCTGAGGTATCTTACTTGTTGAATTTACTACAAGCACTAAGGCCAAGAGTGCTTGTACTAAAACCAAAGGAAATGTTTCTTTTTTTTTTATGATCAGATGTAGGCAACAGAAGGGATGGTGATGCAGCTGGCCAGCCTGTACTGATGAGGCTCTTAGAACTTAGCGAGGTTGGCTCACAGGGAGGGAAAGACACCTAGTCCATTATTGGACCATTCTGGATGTCTTTCCAGGCAGGAAGGATCTGCCTGGGCCATCTCCAGGATATAGCCTTAGAGGAAGAGCAGACAGTAAACAGTCCTATTTGTGTTAGCTTGGGCTGAGGGAGGATGAGTGTGAGTCACAGGTGTCCCTAAGCTTCCGGTTCAGACCAGTGCCTTGCTAGATTTCTCAGAAGGTTGCTGCATTGCGGGGACAAGTACTTGGATGGCTGCTCCAAGGCATGGCAGGAAGGAGCTGGTTAAATGCCACTCTTGTCCCTGACTCACTCCTCGAGCATCACCATACTCCAGCAATTCAATTCAGGGCAGTTCAATAAGTGTCTGTCAAGTGCCTATGGCAGTGCCAGGCACTGGGGATAGGAACAGAGCCCTGTAACCTCAAGGAGCTTCCATTCTGTTGGAGAGTGGGGGAAGAGATATGCCTGCATACATATGAGTAAAGGCTAAATAATTCAATGTGATTTCAAGAGGGAGAGAATGGTAATTACTGGTGGAAATCTGGAAAGGCCTAAGTAGGAGGTATCACCTAAGCTGTGCTTTGAAGGCAACTAGGGAGTCCTAAAAGGCAGAGAGCCACAAGGCCTCATTTAGCATTCTGTGGTCCTATGACTAGAGGGAGGCTTATATTCTAGAGAGGCAAGAGGGGACCTCAGAGTCCACCTAATCCAAGGAATCATTTTATAACTGAGGAAATGAGTTGTGAGGAGATAGCTTCCCAAGGGGGATAGGTGTCTACTGTGTGGTTGTGACTGTTTAATCATTTCAGTGGTGTCTGAGTCTTTGTGATTCCATTTGGGGTTTTCTTGGTGAAGATACTAGAGTGGTTTGCTATTTCATTCTTCAGCTCATTTTACAGAGAAGGCAACTGAGGCAAATAGGGTTAAGTGACTTGCCCAGGTTACACAGCTAGTAAGATTCTGAACTCAGGAAGATGAATCTGGGTGACTCTAGGCCTGGGGCTCTAACCACTTGACCCCTGTCCTATCTGCCAATCTGCTATATATTGGTTCAATTTTAAGATGACTTTTGGTACTATGAAAGGAGGTGGGTAAATCTCAATGATGATTAGTCAACCGAGGGACACTTACACCGTGGGTTAAATAAATCCAGCTTTAGGGAGATGTGCCCCACAGAAGAACCATGAAAAAACATGTGCTGGGCACACAGTAGGTGCTTACCAAATAAATGCTTATTGACTGGCTGATAGTGTTCCACTCTCTGTCCTCATCCTGTGACCCTTGGATAGCATACTCCAAAGGCAGCTGCCATCTACTTCTCCATCACAGATGCTCAGCTCACTGCCTGGAGCCTCACACACTCTCCTAAAGCATTGAGTACTGTTTGCTATGAGGTGGTTAAACAAGGCTGCTGCTGCCACCCCAGAGGTGAGTCAGAGGCTGGTGTTATTCCCAGCATTTCACTGTCCCTTAACTCCCTCAAAGGGCCATGGGTGGCCTAATTAATGACTGTTTGCAAAGCACTTAGAAATCCTCAAGTGGAAGGCCCTGTAGACATGCCAACTGCTGTGTTATTGTTACATATGTATGGAGTTTATTTCCAAAGGCTCCTTCTTTGACAGGGGAATACTTTTTGTGTGACAGGATGGCAGAAAGCTTTGTGATTTGGCATTTACAAGCTGCTTGAATTCCACCACAGCCTTATGTTCCAGTTGAATGGGGAAACTGATACCCAGCAACCTACCTTTTCTTTGCTTCTTCTCTCTGACCCAAAAAAGGATGCCACTTACTCAGGCTAAATGAACATTAGAACATATCTGTTGGTTCTCTTATATGAAAAGAGAAGCTGTAAATATTTGAATCAATGATGGGCAAAAACCAAAATACAGATTTCTGCTTAGAATTTCCAGCACAGATTCTATTTTTTTATAAGGGATCCTTCCCATATGGTTCACTTGAAGTTCTACCAACCTCAGGTAAAATGTCTGAGGCAGCATGGGATAGGAAAGAGGCTGGTGCCAGAGAAATTAGGAAGCATGGGGCAGTAGAAAGGGGGATGTAGAGGGTCTTGGATTCCTCATCTGCCACATGAGAAGATTGTGATCAATACCTACTTAAGCCAATTCCAGATAATAATAATGTTCCCATTTTATGAATGAGTTTGAGTGATTTGCCTAAGGCCACATAGCTAATAAGTATCCGAAGTTGGATTTAAACTCAGATCTTCCTGAATCCAAGACTGGATCACTCTACTATGCCCCTTAGCTAGTTCTGATCTAAAATTAGGATAAAAACCGAGTCCAAACCCATGCTTTTCAGCTTGCTATGTGACCTTAGAGAAATCACAGAATGCTTGAGATGGAAGGTGCTTTGGTGGCCATCTAGTAAAAGGATTCCTTATATACAGACACAACTGACTAGTGGTCATCTAGCTAGCCTTCATTCCTGTGAGGGGGCACTCACTGGAGAAGTTACTTAATATAACTACCTAAGGATGCTCATTTTATTTTTGGTTGCTCTAATTACTAGAAAGTTTTTCCTTACATCCTGATTAAATGTGCCTATTGGTAACTTCCACCCATTGCTCAGAGTTCTGCCCTTTGGAACCAAGTGGGATCTGTTTTAGTCTTCTTCCATAAGATGGATAAAGAACAGCTACCCTGAGCCTTTGCTGCTTCAGGTTAAAAAGCTTAAGGTCTCTTTGCTGATCCTCCTAGGGCATGAATGCATTGTATTGGTTACCCTCCTCTGGAGAGTCACTACATTATTACCAATGCCCTTTCTAAATTGTGGTTTAGAAACCAAATACAATGCTTGAGATAGAGTCTTACCTGGGCTCAGAACTACAGGATCATCACCACGTTATTCCTGGATGCCCAGATTCTCTTACTGTAACCCAAGATCACATTTAGCTTTCTTTTTGGCTGGCATATCATAGACTGCTATCTCATCAGTCCATCAGTGAATGAAGCTTGAAGTCTACTCTTTCCTTCCAGATCTTTTTCAGATCAAGTGTTCTCTAGTCACATAACTCATATCTTGGATGTGTGAAGTGGTTCTTCTCTACCATAATCACACTATTGACTTGAATTAATCACTCAAGCTCTGTGGGCCTTAGTTTCTTCTTCTACCAAATGGGATTATTAATGTTTACACTTCCTGATCCACAGTGTTTTATCAAAGAACCATCTTGTCAAGTCTTAAAGCCTTAAGTGGGGGGGTAGGAAAGCAAGGTGGCTCAGGAGATTAAGAACCAGTTCAAATGTGACCTCAAATGCTTCCTAGCTCTGTGACCCTGGGCAAGTCACTTAATTTCAATTGCCTAGCCCTTACTATTCTTCTGCCTTGGAATCAATACACAAGACAGAAGGTAAGAGTTTAAAAAACCCCATAAGTAATATCAAGTAATCAACGAACATTTAGGAAGCACCTGCTATTTGCCAGACACTATGCTAGACATTGGCGATACAAAGGCAAAAACGAAACAAAGTAGAGAAACATGAGCTTGCTATTATTATGCTTGAAGCAATATCTAAAGGAGGTAAAGACAGGAGGGTTACAACTTAGGAAACCAAAGTACCAAACTAATTCTTTTGTTTCGTTTGCCCCAAATAAAACAAAGCAGACATTAAAATGGTTGATCAGGTTTGAAGGGGGGAAAGAGAAGACAGACAAAACTGGCATGAAATAGCCCTCTCTTTCAACAGTGCCCTCAGCCTATCAACATCCATGGTTTGCTATCCTATAAATCTTCTTTCACACCCTGTCCTGTTTCTTTTCTGTTTTCTCTTTCATTTATAAGTCCTTGCCTTTTTCTTTTCTTTTCTTTTCTTTTCTTTTCTTCCTTTTCTTTCTCTTTCTTTTGTTTCAAATGTGAATGGAATGGAAAGTTGCTCAGTGGATGGAGCATCAGACCTGGAGTCCAGTGGGCTTGGGTTCAATTCTGACCTTAGATACTTCCTAGCTGTGTGACTAGGCAAATCATTTAACCCCAATTGCCTAGCCTTTATCCTTCTGTCTTAGTGTTAATACTAGAACAGACAGAAAGGATTTGAAAATGTGAATGGAAAGAGGTCCTGTTCTGTATGGACTTCAGGGTTTGGCCAGTGCCCCTAGGAAGAGAAATAGTCTAGTCCTAACTGCTGAGGTGCTTCTGGTCCTTTTCTTAGATGCAAGATGCTAAGCCTGTACTGATCCTTTTAGTTCTCTAGTTCAAGAAACTGACACTAATTCTGAGCTTTCTGAGAAATAGCCTTTGGCTTGGTTCTCTCTGTTGCAGGTAATGTATTCTCACTTACATCACCAATATATGTGCACATGTTTAAACTTCTGAATTCGATTAGAAACTCCTGGAGGCAGAGGCTGGCATTTTTCATCCTTGTAGCCCCAGCACTGAGCATGGTGCCATTACACTGAGCTACTGAATAAATGTTTGTTCATAGGATGTCAGAGCTGGAAGGGCTGTCCAAAGCCTTCTTATAAGATCAGACTCTACTCCAGATTCCTCTCCCTTGTCCCAGAAACCTCTTCCTGTTGGAAGATCACTGCAGCCCAGCAGTTCACTCCTTGAAAGTGTCCTTTGCTCAGTGACTTCTGCCTCTAATTGGATGGATCCTCCCTGACCCTCCATTCAAGGAGCATGCTGAGGCCAACCAAGCCCTCATTCCTCACTAGGTTACATGGACTAAGAAGACTTCTTTACCATGTCCCCACACCAAATAACTATATTCATTAAAAAAAAAAAAACTTTTACCATCCCTCTCTATCAATTCTAGGACAGATGAATGGCAAGGGCTAGGCAATGGGGGTTAAGTGACTTGCCTAGTCACACAGCTAGGAAGTATCTATGGCCAGAATGGAACCCAAGCCCACTGGACTCCAGGTCTGATGCTCCGTCTGCTGAGCCACTTTCCATTCCATTCACATTTGAAACAAAAGAAAGAGAAAGAAAAGGAAGAAAAAAGAAGGAAAGGCAAGGGCTCCTGATTCCAGGCTTGGCACTCAATCCACGGTTCTACCCAGCTTTCCCCAAGTAATTGCATTCTATAACAACATCACCCCTTCCTTTTATGTGTTATCTGCCCTCTTATTAGAATGTAAGCTCTCTGAGGACAGGGACTGTCTCATTTAATGTTGTATGCCTAGAGCCTAGGAGCATACTGTTTAACACAGAGTGAGAGCTTCATAAATGTTTGTTACAATATTGATTTACTTATTTAGGGGTCACATAAGAAATGTCTGGTCTAAAAAGCCCTCCAGGCTTTAACTCCTGCATATTCTATATGCCATAAAACTTTGCCTCCATACCCAACATATGATTTTTAGTCTTTGCTTGAAAATCTGTAATAAGGGGAAGCTAAATGATTCAGTGGCTAAGAAAGCCAGGCCTGGAGATAGGAGATCCTGGGTTCAAATGTGGCCTCAGACACTTCCTAGTTGTGAAACCGTGGGCAAATCATTTTAAAGTTTTTAAAAATTATTTTTTATTTATTTTATAATATTTCCCCATGGTTATGTGATTCATGTCCTTTCCTTCCTCTCTTCCCTTCCCCCTTCCAGAGTTGGAAAGCAATTCTGGGCAAATCATTTAACCCTAATTGTCTAGCTCTTATCACTCTTCTGCCTTGGAACCAATATTCAGTATTGATTCTGAGATAGAAAGTAAGAGTTAATTTTTTTTTAAAGGGAAAATCTATAATAAGGGGGAACCCATTTCTTCCTGAGACAAGACATCAGGTTTTTGGACCGCTCCAATTGTTATGAAGATTCACTTATATCGAGTTGAAATCAGCATTTCTGCCACTTCCCCTCATTGATCCCCTTTGGGGCTCTGAAGAAGAATTTTAATCTCTCTTCCATTTGACAGGCCCTCATATACTTGAAGATGGCTATCATTCTTCTCCTCCATTCCCCCAAGGCTTATCTTCTCTTAAAGTGAGTAAATATAGAAATAAAATCCCCCTAACTTCTGTCTTAGAATCAATACCATGTATTGGTTCCAAGGCAAGAGGGCAGTAAGAACTAGGCAATGGGGGCTAAGTGACTTGCTCAGGGTCACACAGCTAGGAAGAGTCTGAGGTCAGATTTTAAACCAGGCCCTACATCTCTAGGCTTGACTCTCAATCCCCCAAGCCCCCTTGCTGCCCCCAAAATATAGAAATTTAAATGGCCCAAAGCTTCTTGTTTGTCCCTGAAGCTGTGCCCCATGAGTGCCCCTTCCCCCTCTCCACCTCCACTCAGATTCCTTGATCAATTAACAAGCACTCATCTATGATGAGAGGCAGTTGGAAACAATGATGAAGATAGTAATAATAACATTTACAAAGCACTTTTCCATTGGCAGAGCATTTTACATGTTATATCATTGAAGCCTTTACAACAACCCTGTGAGGTAGGTGCAATTATTATCTCTCTTTTTTACATGAGTAAATTAAGATGGAGAGATGTTAGTCTGGTGTCACTTAGCTAATAACTGTCTGAGACAGGATTCCAAGTCAGATCTTTTTGGCTCCAGGTACAACATTCTATCCATGTAGACCTTGGGGGTGGAGAATATCTGGGTTCAAGTCTGATCTATGACACTGAGTGACTTCTCCTGATCTAGGCACAGCCTGCACAGGTGTCAGTCTGCTTGTGGAGGAATTTCCTTATCTGGGAGTTCTCTATAGCAATGAAATCACATATCCATTTCCTATTCTAAAAGCAATAGATACTCTATTCTCAAGGTATTTACACTTAACTAGAGCCAAGAGCTCTGCTCTCTCAAATGAAGGGCTGAAGCATACCTGGATTACAAACTTTGATGAGGTCCACATTCAGAAACCAAATTCCCTCTCAAAGCTGGGGTAGATTAGCTAAGAAGTCATCTGTTGCCACTGCTAGCTTGTTCCTCTTGTCCTGTTCTTGTCCTCATTCCTAGAAATCCAGCTTCATAGATGTTTATTCACAGAGCATCAGAGATGGAGGGGCAATGAAGCTGTCTAGATTAGCCTGTATACCTGACCCATGCCCCACGCTCCTGTACACTCATGGCTTAGGACTCCTTGTTCTCCAGCGCTATTTTAGCCTAGTGCTACCACTGTCTCATCCATTCTGCTGTCTTCTGGAATCCCCACCTTCATAGAGTCAGTATGGGATGGTGGAATGAGTACTGGATTTAGACACCTGGATTCCAGTCTTGGCCCCGAACCTTACTAAATGTTTGATTGTGGTCAAGTATCTAAGCTTTTTGGAGCTCCAGTTTTCTCACCTGAAAAAATGGTAATAACAAGGCTTTTACTGTCTTCTTCAAAGGGCTGTTGATATTATAGAAAAGTGAGCTCTTAGGATTGCCATCAAACTCTTTTATAACCTTGAATATTTCAGCCCTACAGTATAGGACAAAGAATGTCAACTGGAGTCAGAGGACCTGAGTCTAGCTCCTACCTCTAGCATTTACTACTTGGATGACTTTGTGCAAATCATTTGACTTTCCTAAGCCTCAGTTTCCTCATCAGTAAAATGAAGAGGTTGACCTAGAAGGCCTCTGAGGACCATGCCAGCTATGGTCCTATATGACAGATCTGGGATCCTATAAGCCTTTCTAATTTTGAACTCTCCTCTCAAGGTTTCTCCTCCCTAACAGTTCTTTCCACTCATGGCCTCCTGCTCTTTGATTCACCATGCCATCAGGATGGGTTAGAGTACCCCTTGCTCCCTACTGCCAATACTAACCTATTCCTCAACCACCACCTCCCAATGACTTCTCTTTTTTGAGATCTGTACAGCCCAAAGGTAGCATCTTCTCCCCATTCTTGCTGCTGTTACCATCTGAACTTGGGGCCATTTCCTTCGATTTGTTCAGAGACTTTGGTCCCTAGCTCTATTTATTCCCTGACCATCATCTTGGAAGACTGAATATTTATGTTGAAAACCTGCCTGACAAGGTGACTACATAGTTTTTCAGAATCAGAAGCCAACAACTGTCTCATCATTAAGGTGGGGAGATGTTAATCTGCTGTCGCTTAGCTAGTAAGTGTCCAAGGCGATGTTATACTTAAAAATAAATAATATTTCCTGCTACCCAAAGGTATATATTTTATAAATTTTATTATGAAGGGTAGACAATCATTCCTAAGTAACCTGGCTGCATGGAGCCTAGCCTGCCAGTTCCTTTCTCATTTCCCCTCACCTCCTGCACTGTCTCTTCTCCTCATGTTTCTCCCATGGTCTTCTCATCCATCTCTACCATCTCTGCCCCCAACCTTAACTTTTCTTGATGTACAGAACATAGGCTGATGCAACTGTGGCATGTCAGGAATGTTTGATAGACAGATAAAGTTACTCAGGAATGGGGAGGGGATGAGCTTCCTTGACACAGCAGGTACATGACAGAGCCAGGAGATAGAAGTTTGAGTCCTCCTGAGGGCAGCTGGGTAGCTCAGTGAATTGAGAGCCAGGCCTAGAGATGGGAGGTCCTAGGTTCAAATTTGACCTCAGACACTTCCCAGCTGTGTGACTCTGGGCAAGTCACTTGTCCCCCATTGCCTAGTCCTTACCACTCTTCTGCCTTGGAACCAATACCCAATATTGATTTCAAGATGGAAGGTAAGGGTTTAAAAAAAAAAAGAATTCTGAGTCCTCCCTCAGGGTCTGATTAGCTGTGTGAGCTTGCATAAATGACTTAACCTCTCTGAGACTCAGTTTTCTCATCTGCAAAATGTGGAAAATAATAGCATGCCCATTACTGGATTGTTGTGAAGATCAAATGAGATAACTCATTCAATGACATACAGATAAAATGCTTTCATAATAAATAGATAAAATATTTATAGATATATTTATAAAACCTTTAAAATATCAATGTGTTTATAAAATTTATAATATATTATGTATATACACATGCATATACATACACATATATAACTGCAAATCTTAAAGTGCTATAGAAATGTTAAGGATAGGGCTAGACTTATGACTTCATTGGTATATGATGTTCCCACTGAGAAACTTGTTCTATTAACACAAATTAGCACATTTTACTGCCATTTATTGAGTTCGAGAATTTCTTTGGAGCCCTGAGAGACTTGCTCAGGATCACATATCCAGGATGTATAAGAGGCAAGACTTGAACTCAGACCTTCCTGGTTTTCAGTCCAGCTCTCTGTAAACATGAATATTCAATTTAGATATTATTATTATTGTTAGAGATGGCATGATATAGCAGATAGAGAGCTGGCCTTGAAATCAGGAACTCTTGGGTTCCAGTCTCTGGTACTTACTGTATGACCCTAGGGGAGTAACTTAACCTCTCAGTGACTTGACAACTCTTTTTAAAATTCTTCCCCATCTGTCTTAGAATTCATACTGTGCATGGGTAGAAGAAGGATAAAGACTAGACCATGGGGGTTAAGTGACTTACCCAGGGTCACACGGCTAGGAAGTGTCTGAATCCATATTGGAACCCAGAACCTCTCACCTCTAGGCCTACCTCTCAATCTTTTGAACTACCTGGCAGCTTCTTGGTTAACTCTTTATAGCTATAAGTTCCAGAGAAGGTTCCAACCTACATAAGTAAGAGTTTCTTATCTGGAAGTCAGAAGATTGTCTGGTTCGGATAGAGGATAGAGAATGAGGTAGAAAACTGAGAAAGGGATGGTAAGATGGGAAGGTGCCAGGTTTTATAGGGCCTTGAATGCTGGATCAAGGTCTTTGGAAAGGAGGGGGAATATAATGATAGTTATACTTAGGGAAGGTTATTCTAGCAGCAGTGTGTCCTTGTATGCCATTCTCTGGTGGTTTAGGACAGGAAAGGGGTGTGTGGCATTGGATTAGATCTTGGATAGTATGGTCAAGATCACGAATTTGAGTGTGTATGGGCCAGTTAAATTTTCTCTGCTTCCTTCAGTGGCTCAAGGCACCTAGACACCCATCCATTGAATGAATGCTGCTGTTCTCGAGAAATAGGGCAAGGGAAAGTGGAATGATTAGCTCACCCATGTTTGTCATGCCAACCCACTGTGAGGGCCGGCCTTCTTGCAGAGAATCAGTGAGATATCTCCCCATCAACACATCAGTCATAGAGCAAAATATCCCAAGCTGTGGGTGACGATAGCATGTAAGACCCTCATTTAATTGAGCTTAAGGAGCCACTAATGAAAGGGTCCAAGAATCTCTTTTCATACATAGTAGCTAATTACTTTTACATATTGCCTCATGTGGAATCCATTTATTAAAGCACTTATTTCAAGATTCAGAATTGTCTCCACACCAGATTCCACAATGGACAGCAATACAAACTGTGACCCCTGCTAGAAAAGAAGCAGCCCTCAGCCACCTCAGCCACAAGGACAGTGAATCGAGTCACCTTCTTTCACTCTAACACGGTGCCTGGACAGCTGTCATGCCCCTTTCCCCTTCCCCGCTGTATTCGAATCCATCTCCTAAAGCACCACTTCTACCCTTTTGTTGACTTTACCCTTTAGAGCATTCTTTGAATATCTCTAATTCATTTGTTGTCTAATACTGTATATTAACTATTTTCCTGGGCTTGTGTCCTTGGAATGACTTCCCTCTTCCTCCCAGCCGGTTGAGTTCATATCCATCCTTTGAAACGTAATCTAGAGATCTCCTTTTCTAGGCAACCTTCCTTGACTACTCTTCTCCCCACCAAAAGCAGTGACCTTGCCCTTTGAGCCTGCTTGTTGGCACTCCTCCACTGCCTTTAATTCCTAATATTATTCATTAGTTATCTGTATGTCCAAACCTTTTCATAGATCGTGAGGTCCAGAAAGTTTCCTTTGGAGGATTAGCACAGATGGGTTGCACTTAAATCGATTTTGGTGTTTGTTGTATGTTATTACACTTATAGGAGAAAAGGGGAGAGTCAGAGACAGAAACAGAGGCAGAGAGAGCCTAGGTTCCAGGCCTGCCTTTGATTCATCTTGACTGTTTGACCCTGGGCAAGTCCTTAACCTTTCAGTGTCCCTGAAAGCTCTCCAAGACTAACCTTTGCAGATTCTTATATTCATTGGCGGGGGGTGGGGGGTGGAGGGTGTTTTCAGAGCATTAATTTAGGAGCTGGTAAGACCTTATAGATAACTAATCCCACTTTACATTTTATAGATGAGGGAACAAAATTCCAGAGAAGGGATCGGATTCCTCGCTAAGGTCACAAACCTAACTAGTCAATGGCAAGACTAGAATTTTGACCCATAACCTCTGACTCCAAATCTCAGGACTCTTTCTAATACTTTACTTATCCATGAGATGATTTAGGGCATTCAGGGCTGCAATGTTCATTCAAGGGGCATTTATTGAGCATGCACAAAAAGTAGGTGGGCTTGGGGCTGGGAATACTTCCTGCCTTGAAGGGAGCTTATATTCTGGAGGAGAAGGAGGGAGGACATAGCACAGTCACATATATGTCTAAATAAAATACACACAAAATAAATTCATGCTTCTAGCCCCTGGGGGTGCGGTTTGAAAAGAGGCCTCATGGAGATGGTGATAGGAAGCTGAATGTGGAAGCAAGTGAGGCATTCTAGGTGCTGAGGACTGGGCAGGGTAGGGAGCAAAAGGACTTATATATAGTGGAAAGGCAGGCTTAGGCAACCGTTCCCCATCTTCTAAATTTTCTCAAATTATTCCTATATGTATCTGTTTACATGTGGAATACTCTCAGTAGAGTATAAATTCCCTGAAGCTGGGGATTTTCAACCTTGCATCCCCTCTCTTAGTGTAATACCTGGTCTATAGAGTGTTTATTAAAATACTAGTTGCATTGGGTTATTACATTGTTAAAAAGCAAGGAAGCCCCCATCTGATATCCTTCAACCAGGTGGTAGCTATAACCTCAAAAAAAAAAAAGAATTAAATAGCAATCAAACTCAATTCTTTAAAAAGAAATTTCATAAAACCCAGAAGACCTCTTACAATTTGTGAGAAATGGAGCAAATCTCCTTCCCTTAATATCAAATGTAAAGACCTCATCTCTGAGAAGGGCCAATTTTTTTTTGAAGGGTATGAGGAGGCGGCCCTAATGTGCTAGTTACCAGCGTGGATCAAGTCTCTCTTTTCTGTTCCTTTTTCTACTCTCCTCAGTGTTGAGCTCAAGAGACATTGGCTATATAATAGTGATTACCTGGCCTATTCTCAGTTGTTTTTGTGGGTAGATTATTGTTTTTAAAGAGGCATTGTGAGGGACAGCTAGGTAACACCCTGGATAGAGCACCAGACCTGGAGACAGGAGTTTTTGAGTTCAAATCTGGCCTCAGATACATCCTAGCTGTGTGACTCTGGACAAGTCACTTAACCCCATTATCTAGCTCTTACTACTCTTCTGCCTTGGAACTTATACTTGATATCCATTCTAAGATAGAAGGTAAGGTTATTTTTGTTTTGTTTAAAGAGGCATTGTGGTATAGACATATTATAGATGTGTCTAGACTTGAAAGGAACCTCAGATGCCATCTTGTTCAATCTTCTCATTTTTTATTTTTTTATTTTATTTTTAAATTTCCCCCTATGGTTACATGTCTCCCTCCCTTCTTCCCTCCCCACCCCCTCAAGTTGACAAGCAATTCCACTGGATTATACATATATATTATAACTCAAAACCTATTTCCATATTAACTATCTTTTAAACAAAAACCCCAAATCACACACCCATACAAACAAGTGATAATCATGTTTTCTTCTGGATTTCGACTCTCTTTTCATTTTTAGATGAGGAAACTGAGACCTGAGGGTTGTTGTTGTTATTGAGTCATAGCTTCCACCTGGTTATAGGATGATAAAACTGCTATCAGATGGGGGCTTCCCTCCACTTTTCCAGTACTGATCTGTAAAATGGGTACAGCTATACATATCGATGTCTCTTACCTCACCAGGTTCTTGTGAGGATGAAAGAAGAGAATGTAAGTCAAAATCCCTTGCAAATCTAAAACTCCATGCAAATTTCAGCTACTATATATCTCCATAAAGCA
Source organism: Monodelphis domestica (assembly GCF_027887165.1). Lineage (NCBI taxonomy): Eukaryota > Metazoa > Chordata > Mammalia > Didelphimorphia > Didelphidae > Monodelphis > Monodelphis domestica. Next base: position 99,364,398 of record NC_077231.1, read on the forward strand.
GATTATCCCCTTGTCTGATTATCCCTGACAAGTCTGGATTGCAGATTCCTATTGAGAGCTGTCATTCACCTTGCTTGGCTAAGTCCTCTGTTGACATAAAGCAGGATTTTTATTTACTCTAGCCTAGCAGGAACTAGTATAGAAAGACTTTTAAGCCAACATAAAGACTTTTCAAACCCTAGGGAAGGTGTGACTCAGCAAGTTTATAGAAAGACCCTAGCTTAAAAAAAAATTTTTTTTTTAATACAAGCATAGAATCAGAGCTGGAAGGAACTAGAAAGATCATTTATCCCAACTCTTGCATTTTTCTTACAAAATGAGATTTATTCAAAGCCTTTTATTTAGAGTCACTTCCTGACACACCTGGTACACTACTTTCCCAATCTAGCCCTGATTATAACTAGAAAACAGGAAAAATAAAACCAATAAGCACGGTGACAGAGTCTCATAGTGTATGGATGTATGATACATCCAGATTTGAACACAAGCATCAAAATCGCTTTCAAATTCACATTAGGAAGATTTTTTGGTTGGCTGCCATGTTGGACTTTCAGGTCCACTGCTCTCCTCCATTACAGGGATAATCAAGAATTAACTCTATTTGAATAGAGATGCAAACTCATTGTTTTCATTATCACTGAACAAATGATAGGTTTAGCTATGTAGGTCCTATAATGCAATTGATAAACATTTATTAAGCACCTGCTCTGTGCAAAGAAACTGGGCTCTCAGAAACTAGGGGATGCAACAGGATAACAAAGCCCTGCCCTCATATCACTTAAAGTTTAGTAGGAAAATAATGACTCCCATTTTAAGGTTTACAAAGCATCTTTATCAAAGACATCATGTAAGACCTTTTTGAGGAGTAAAAACAATGATTGTTTTACCTCTCCTTTACAGATGAGGTCTTTGGGGCTCAGAAAAAACCTCACTGAGATGCTAAATAATGTGCCCAGAGTTCCACAGCTAAGTGAAGGGACAGCATATACACTTGGATATTTTAACCTCAGATCCCATGTACTTTTGACTGCCAAATGTGCCCTTTAGGACAATAAAAATAGAGGTTCAGTAAGGATGTCAGTAGTCATTTAGTCTAACCCCAACCCAAAGTACCGGTCCTGTCTAAAACAAGCAGCCATGGAGGCTGGAAGGAAGACTTTCAATGAAAGGTAGGTCACTTGCTCCTAAAGCAGGTCATTCCACTTTTAGACTGGTCCCATTATTAAGAAGTTCTTCCTCACACTGATCTAAAATCAGCTTCCTTCTGAATCCTGACATTTCTGCCTGTTTATCTTAGAATGGGTTCTTTCCCTCTATTTCTATATATGCCAGTGGGACCATGGGATCATACTTAGAGTTAGAAGGGACCTTAGGGGACACTGAGTCCAAACTTCTCATTTTACAGATAAGGAAACAAGCTGAGAGAGCTTATGTGACTTGTCTAAGTTCACAGAGCTAATGAATGTTTAAAGCAGGATTCAAACCCAGTTCTTCCTGACTCCCAGCCCAGGTCCTCTATGCTCACCACCATGTTTGCTTCTCTAAGGTCTTTTTCTATTTCCTTTTCCTGTTAGATGGTTCTAGTTTTTCTATCTTTTCTAACCACAAACATAAGGGGGGAAAGTATTAGTGTATTCATATGTGGAGCTAGATTGGTATTTCCAATGATAATTTCTATGTTGATGCCCAGATCTACCCATCCCAACCCTAGACTGTTTCCTGACATCCAGTCTGATGCTATAAACTGCTTTTTTGGTACATCCAATGATACGTCTCATTTGCATTCATTTAACATCCAACACATCCAAAACATAACTCATTATGTGTTTCACCAAACTCACCCATCTCCAATACATCTATATTATTGTCAAACACACCACCATTTTCCAGACACCTAGGAATCTAAATTCTTCATTCTCATTCACCCATCTCATTCAAGTCACTGCCAAAGCTTATCATTTCTTCCTCCCCGTCTCTCCCTTTTTTAAAAAACTGTTACCTTCCACTGTAGAATCAATACTATGTATTGGTTCCAAGGTAGAAGAGTTGTAAGGGCTAGGCAGTGGAGGTTAAGTGATTTGTCTACGGTCCCACAGCTAGGAAGTGTCTGAGGCTAGATTTGAACCTAGGACTTCCCATCTCTAGGCCTGACTCTCAATCCACTGAGCTACCCAGTTGCCCCCTCACAACATCTCCTCTGTACTCACACCTTAATTTTGGTCCTATTGCCTCTCGAATGGACTATTACAATAAGGTTCTAATTAGACAACCACTTTCCAATCCATCCTCCACATAGCTGCAAGATGATAATCTTGAGAGACATCAGCCAAAATAGTAAAGTAGGTAGAAGCACTACAATATAGCCCCCCAACCCCAATAAGTACTTCAACAATAATTTATGGAGAACTCCAGGCCAGTTAGGGACCAGGAAATTGAAGGAGAAACTATAGTGGAATATATTTCCAGTATAAGATCACATATTTGGGTTATAAGCAAGTGCCCAGGCAGTAACTGTGGAACAAAGATGAGGTAAGAGCATGATTCCACATCTAGAACTCCAACCTAAACCAGTAAGGGATACCCAGAGTAGATCATAGTCTCAGCCCCAGGCACAAGCTAAAAGCAAAGGTTTTTCCAGAGTGTCCAGGAGCATGGATTCAACTTCCAGAGCTCTGATCTAGGGCAGGAGCATGAATATGCTGAGAGCTGATTTTGGACTCGGCCTTTGCCTGTGCCCTACCCAGGCAAACAGCGGAGGGGCCTTTTACATGGACTCTACCCAGAAGATTGGCTTTCTCATTACCCACACAAACTAGAGTCATAAACTCAGCCCTCAGAATGGCCAGAAATGCCAGTTGCTTAGAGCAGGTCACAGGAAGAATGTGTAAACAAAAAAAAAATTTAAAGCTATTTTGAGGCCAAGGATGATCAATATGTTAATCTGGAAGAGGATAACTCAGAAACATGAGATGAAGTCCCAAATCAAAATACAACTTCGATACAAGATCAATTAGAATTCCTTCAAGAAATGAATGAGGTTAAGTTAACAAATTAGTTTAAAGATAGTATTATAAATGAAATGAGAGTGATAGAGGAAAGAGGAAAGATAGACTTGGAGAAAAAATTAATAGCTTGGGCCAAGAGACTCAAAACCCTACATAAATAACAGATTCCCTGGAAGTTAGAATGGACCAAAAAGAAGTTAATGACCATGAGAGAATAAGAAATACTAAAAGTAAAAAAACTGAAAAAATGGGAGAAAATGTAAGACATTATATATCAAAACAAGTAACCTGGAAAACAGATCAAGGAGATATTAATTTAAAATTATTGAACGCCTTTAAATCAGTGAACAAAAAGAGAGCCTTGATGCATTTTTTAAACCTTTTGTCTTAGAATTAATATAAAGAATTGGTTCCAAAGCAGAAGAGCTTTAAGGACTAGACAATTGGGATTAAATTTCTTGCCCAGGGTCACATAACTAATGAGTGTATGAGGTCAGATTTAAACTCAGGACCTTCCATCTCTTGGCCTGACTCTCAATCTACTGAGCCACCTAGCTGCTCCTGAGCCTTGATGTATTGCAAGAAGTTATGAAAGAAAACTGTTTGGTTTTTAAAACTAGAAGACAAAATGAAAAATCAAAAGAATCCACTGGTCACCTCCTGAAAGTAACCCCCAAATGAAAACTCCCAGAAACATCATAGTCACAGTCTTGAGCTTTCCAAGCCAAAGATAGAAAAAACATTATCAACAGCCAGGAATAAAGAGCTCAACTACTGAGGAACTATGATCATGATTACACAAGATTTAGTAGCCACCACCATAAAGAATTGAAGAGCAAAGTATATGTTATTCCCAAACCAGGACTTGTATTTTTCTCAAATTCTTATCTCTACAAAAATTCTCTATTTCTATTGAGAGTACCATCATCTTTCCAATTACCCAAGTTTGCAACTTCCATGTCATCCTCAATTCCTCACTTTTACACCCAGTTTCCAAATAGTTGCCAAATTTTGTCATTTCTATGCCCACATTTCTGAAATCACTCCTCTTCTCTTGTTCACAAAATTACTCTCCTAATTCAGACCTTCATCATATTTTCCTGGACTATTCCAGTAGCCTTCTATTTGGTTATCCTACTTATTGTCTTTCTCCATTCCAATAAATCCTTTACATTGCTACAAAAGGGATTTTCCTGAAGTGCAGATATGATCATGTCATCTCCCTACTCAATGAACTCTAGTAGCTCCCGGATCAAAGGGAAACCCTAATTCTGTTGGATATTTCAAGCTTTTCACAGTTCAGTCTCTTCCTGCTTTTCCAGTCTTTCCACAAATAATTCCTAATTTTCCTCTCCCCAATTTATGGTCCAACCCTACTAGCCTATTTCCTCTCACCTGACACTCCATCTCTTGTCTCTGTGCATTGGTTCTCCTTTATGGTTTCCTTCAAGGGCCAACTCAAGCACTATCTTTTACATGAAGCCTTTTCTGATCCCCTTCTCCCCCAATGACTAGTACCCTTCCTTCCTAAAATTCCTTGAATTAATTATATATGTGTAGATACAGCTAGAATAGATTTGTATGTTTATATATGAGCATGTTCTCTCCCCATTAGAATGTAAGCTAAAGAACAAGAGTCATTTCACTTTTGTCTTTGCATCCCCAGCCCTTAGCACAGTACCCAGAATATAGTAGATACATAATAGATGAAGGGGAATAAGCATTGATAGTATCTTATTTGATCCTTAAAATAACCCAGGGAAATAGGTACTATTATGATTCCCATTTTATAGTTGAGGAAATTGAGGCAAACAGAGGTTAAATGAATTGCAGAAGGCTACACAGCTGGTAAGTATACAAGACCAGATTTGAATTCAGGTCTAGAACCCAGTGCTCTATCCACTGTGATTGATAGTAAAAAATTTGGTATTAGAGAGCAAACTTGCATTGCTGAGCCCCCCCTCTGCACTTATAAGATCAGTGATAAAAAAAAAAAAACTGAAAGGGACCATTGGGACCATTAAGTTGTGTTTTTTTTAACATATGAGAAAACTAGGCAGAAAGGGGTTAAATGACTTGCACAGGGTCACTTAGCTAGGAAATGTTTGAAGCAATATTTGAACTCAGGTTTCTTCATTCTAAGCCTGGTATGCTATACACTATACCACCTTGAATGCATTTTATGTCTGCATAAAGTCCATCACTAAAAGCAGGAAGGAAGAAGGTGGTAGCCTTTGCTTGGGAGAGCTTACTATCCTGACCTCCCTGCTCCCCCAGGTCAAATTCAGACAAAGAAACAACACAGCCACCAGCTGGCATTTGCTTCCGTTGGCCCTCTTCATTCGGGAGATGCAGAATAATCTATTGCAAGCATTCTGTACCTTTCCATCTAAGGATGACCTGCCAGAGCTTGAGCTCAGTTGGCATAGCCTTTGAGAACTCTGTGTCACTCCCACGTCACAGAGAGACATTGGAGGGTGATGCTAGTTGAAGGCTCTGTAGCACTCTTAAACTTCAACTACTTTGGACTATCACCAATGTGACATCCTAAAGCCAGATGACAATTTGTCCATTGCCTTTCATACCATATATCCTAGAACTCCCATAAATTCTCCATAGCAGCTTTGCCCAACATGTTGGAAGTCTTCCTCTGGCTCACCTGACACTATTAAGGATGGGATTCAACCTCTCCAGCTATATGTTGACTCATCTGTCAGTAGACAAAGATCTCACATTTAGAGCACCCATAATCAAGATGGCAGCGCTAGGTGTTGCACTGGAGAGAGTGCTGGGTCTGGAGATAGGAAGACATGAGTTTAAATCTGACCTCAGATACTTACTAGCTATGTGGCCCTGGGCAAGTCGCTTAATTTGCCCAAGTTTCCTCATCTACAAAATAAGCTGAAGAAGGAAATGGAAAACCATTCTAGCATCTTTGCCAAGAAAATCCCAAATGGGGTCACAAAGACAAAGACATGACTGAATAATATAGTACAACAACAATTAAGGTAATGTTAAGGGATGGTCTAAAATCAGTGTGATTATGAGCATCCTCTGCCTTCTTTTTCACCCAGCTACTATCATCACTGGAAGTGGAAGTTGGCCACATAGGATGATGCATCATTTTGTAGATACTGTTTTCTTTTCCTGAGGGATTGCCACAACCAGACTTCTTTACCAAATAGACAATCTATTAGTGATGAACCACTCAGTGTTTAGGTAGGTTGGTCCTCAGAAAGATTTGTTCTATTGCTATGGCTAGATTTGAACCCTTTCCAGCTTGGTCAAATTCCCCAAAGCTTATGCTCTTCTGGTATAGCAGGATGTAGAATCAGAGAAAGATTGCTGTAGAGTTGTGTGTTGTGACTGAGTGGGTTGGAAACTCTTGGATTTAAATCTCAGGGAGAAGGGTCTGTGGCACTGTGTATTAGTGAACTGAGTATGCTGTTAAAGCCTGCTATGATTCTGATGTTTTGAGATCTAGAATCACCTACCTCCAAATTTCTGAAGACTAAGAGCTAACTGGCTGGGCTTCTGGCAGAGGCAGACATACTTGGTAAAAGCAACGATGACTGGTATATTGCCTCAAATGTTTGACACAATATTATTTGTAGGGCATTGTCTGGAAGGTCCCCATATGTTTACAGACACAATGATAATAGCTGACATTTAAACAGTGCTATAAAGTTTACAGAGTACTTTACAAACATTGGCTTGTCTGAATCTCACAATATCCCCAGGAGGCCGGGACTGCAGGAATCATTACCTGCTGCTCTAGCTGCTAATTCCAAATCTCTTTCCTCATGTGAGAATTCTTCAAATGATACGCCAGCTAGTGTGTCTCCCTATATCAGTCGACAAGCATTTATTGAGCACCTACTATATACTAGACACAAAATAAAGTCTGGGAATACAAAATAAATACAATCCATACTCTCAAGGAGCTCTGTGTGTGTGTGTGTGTGTGTCTTTAAATGTAAGTTTTTTAATAATAAAAATTATTCAAAGATTTGCACTATGATTTAACTTATTTTGGTCAATGTACTGTTTTGGTTTGGGTTTTGGTTTTGTCCAAGGGAGTCAAGAGAATGGATTACAGGAAGAGAAAAATGGAAATGGGCAGAAAAGTGACAGATAAGTTCCAGTGTAGACAAAGGTAAGATTACCTATCCTAGGAGGAAAAAGCCATTCACTTTTGACCAATAAAACAATAACAAGAAGTTTTGTATAGCATTAACCAATTGATTTTTATATAACACTGTAAGGTTTTATCCTCATGACAGTCCCAGAAGATAGGTGTTATGATCACTCCCATTTTACATATGAGGAAACTGAGGCTTGGGGAGGTTAAGTGACTTGCCCAGAGTCATAAAGCTAGTAAGTATCTAGAATTCCACTCCCCTATGTAGGGTTGGCTTCTACAAGTAATAAACATTAGAGGTATGATCTGAACTCAGATCCTTCCTCTGAGACTCCTTTCTTCTCTTTGTCCATTTATCTCTGCCTTTTTATGTTACTTTGAGGCCATACCTAAATATGTATATATAATATTAGTGCTCTGTAGGATCTGCTCTCCTGGTGACCATCTAGGAATTTAGAGTAATGGGGATATAATTCAAGTTTGTAAAATTATGGAAAATAAAGACTGAACATTGTTAGATACGGCCAGGGATGTAAGACAAGTTGGGAAAGAAACAGATGTGACCCAATTTGGTGAATTAGAAAGAATAAAGAGACTGGTATCATGGGAACTGGATTCTAATCTTGATGCTTGTCACTCACTACCTGGGTAACTGAGCATGTCACTTAACTTACCCCATGTATAGGGACCAAGTCCCCACCTATAAAATGGGGGCATTTGACAAGATGGTCTCTGAGGTCTCTTCTATGACCATGACCTATTATCCCAGCTCTAAGAAAGTGAATCGTCCTCCCTGGTGGGCTTTATTTCCCTCCTCTGTAAAATGAAGGGTTAGAAGTTCCTAATCTTTTTGTTTGATTTATGGTTATGGACCCCTACTCAGAATGATACTTTTGAAAAATATTCATAATGAAAGAAAATGCTAAATTTAGATTAGAGGTTAATTGAAATAAATACAATGTTTTACTCATCCAAGTTCATGGACCCCCTCCTCCAAGTTTATCTATGGACTCCTTGAGGATCTATGAGCCCGAAGTTAATAATCTCTGGATTAAATGATCTCTAAGAGGAAGGAGCAGCAAGGTGACTCAGTGAATTAAGAACCAGGCCAATATATAGGGGATCCTGGGTTCAAATCTGAACAAAATCACTTTTCCTACCCACTCCTTACCCCCCATCCCTACCTAGTCCTTACTGCTCATCTGACTTGTTTCTAATTCATAGTATTGATTCTAAGAGGGAAGGTAAGGGTTTATTTTTAAAAAAATAAAAACTCTTAAGGCCCCTTCCAGCTTTCCATTTGCTGTCCTGTTATCCTGAAGGGAGAGAGAAGAAGCTCAGCTAGGACCCTGGCTGCCATAGCCAAGAGTGGCTGTATTGGTTTGTGGTCTCCCTCGATGGTGTGTACCTTCCCAGATGGTCACCAGAAGAACAGGTCCTGTATATTCCCCCTCCTCTCCCCCTCCCAGACGGCTCATGTATTTATGACCAAGTTGTCAAGCTGTTCCACGGCCAGAAAGGCAGCCCACCACTAGGGATTTGGGCTGTGATGATTTCATGTCTCAGATTGAGCAGCAGCTTTGTTCCTGGTACTATCTTCAGAGGCCCCAGCCTTTGCTGTGGGGCATGATTGGTCGGGCTTTGGAGCCTGACAAACAGATATGTTAGCCAAATCCCAGAATGCTAAAGCTCAGACTTGAAAGACATAAATTTGGAATAAACAGAAAATGCTCTTCTGCACACAAGGAAACAGTAAACTTGTGCAGCCTATTAACCCAAGAGGTGACAGAGATGGAAACAAACCTCAGATTTTTTTTAAGGTTGAAAGAAATTCTAGATGATCACCATATAATGAATTATTAAAGGAAACTAGAATGTTTGGGGGGTTAATTTGAACAATAGCTGATATTTGTACATGTATCTTACATATAATATGTACACCTATGCACACACACATGCATACATAACAACAACAATAACAGCTGGCTTTATATAGTACTCACTATGTGCCAGGCCCAGTGCTAAATGCTTTATGGCTATCTTGTTAGAGTCTCACAACAATCCTGAGAGGCAGGTGCTATTATTATCCCTGTTCTATAGATGAAGAAACTGAGGCAAACAGGATTAAGTGACTTGCTCAGTATCACATAGATGATTAAGTATTTGAGGTCAGATTTGAACTCAGGTCTTCTTGACTTTAAACCCAGCACTTTGATGGAAGCCCATGAAGTATTTAAATGACCATTATTCAAAGTTAGAATTACATACAATTTGGAAATTGGTTTGTAGGTGGCTCAGTGGATAGAGTCAGGTCTGGAGATGGGAGGTCCTGGGTTCAAATGTGGCCTCAGACACATCCTAGCTGTGAGAACCTAGGAAAATTATTCATTGCCCATTGCCTAGCCCTTACTGCACTTCTGTCATGGAATAGATGCCTAGTATTGATTCTAAAACAGAAAGTAAGGGTTAAAAAAAAGAAGAAGAAATTGGTTCCAAACCAATGGAACTATGAAGAGTGAATCTGAATAATGAGATCATTTGGGGACATTTTTTTGTAGTAATAGGGATCTAGATGTATTGCTTTATGGTCTTTAAAACCCATAATATGCCTCCCTTCTTTCTTCCCTCCCCTACCTCTTCCCTCTCCCTTTCTGTCTCTCACTGTTGCTCTGTCTCTATTTCTGTTTCTGTCTTTCCCTTTACCTTCTGTGGTAGCATTAATTCTAAAAAGTGGCAAGGGCTAGATAATTGGGGTTAAGTAACTTGCTCAGGGTCATACAGCTAGGAAGTATCCAAGGCCAGATTTGAACTCAGGTTTTCCTGACTACTGGTGCTCTATCCACTGCTATCTACCTGCCTCTCCTTATTTCATTTTTAGACCTTAAGACCACAGATTTAGAGCTGGAAAGAGCTCCAAAACCATCTAGTCTAACACTTTTATTTTGTAGATGAGAAAACAGAATTCCACAAATGTTAAGTGACTTTAAGTGTCTACTGAGATAGATGCCATCAGAAGGTGGATTTGAACTGAAGTCTTCTGATCCCAGGGTCAATGAATGTTATTTTCTTTGCACCATGCTTCCTGCCCTATAGTACCCAAGGTAGGCACTCTAAGTAGTATTCTTATAGAGAAGTTAAATGAATACCCAGAGTATGTCACACAGCTGCCAAGTAAGTGCCAAAGATGGGATTTTAGCCTTGGACCCTCTCAATGCCAGATCCAATTCTCTTTCTTAACCCTTTGAAGTTATTCCAGAAGAGACATGAATAACCATGTTTTACCACAGTTAGCCATAGGATACTTGACTGTTCACAAGCACTCTGGTTAGTTGGGACAATTCTTGTGCTATTTTCCCATGGAGTCTAGCTGCATTATTGTGGAATGAGGATAGAAGTGGAGAAAAGAATACTGGTGAAGAAGAACAAGATAAAATTTAAGGAAACATGGCAGATTGGTGGAGAGGAAAAGGCTTTGGGTTTGGTGTCTAAGGACCTGGGCTCATCCTACATCTCTGACACTTACCTGTGTGACCTTGGAATGGTCACATTGGGGCCTCAGCTTCCTCTTTTGTAAACTTGAGAGTTGGATTAACTTGGGGACCATGAACTTTAAAAATATTTTTTAAACCTTTACCTTCCATCTTAGAATCAAAACTGTGTATTGGTTCCAAGGCAGAAGAGTGGTAAGGGCTAGGCAATGGGGGTCAAGTGACTTGTCCAGGTTCACACAGCTAGGAAGTATCTCAGGCTAGATTTGAAACCAAGACCTTCTATCTCTGGGCCTGACTTTCAACCTACTGAACCATCTAGCTAGCTGCGAACCCCCCCCCTCAATATTTTGGTTACTATATTTCACTATAATTGATTTCTTTTGTAATCTTACATATTTTTCTATATAATTAAAAAATGATTCTGAGAATGGACCCATAGGCTACCAGAAGAGTCTAGGACACAAAGATGAAGAATTCCTGGTCCAGATATGGCAGAACCTTACGGGCCTCTTTAAAAAAAAAAAGATGAAATCAAGGTTCAGGCAAGTTCAATAACTTTCACAAGGTCATAATGGTAGTAAATGAGAGAATTAAGATTTGAACCCAGGATCTTCAGTTCTTTCCCCACCCCACCCCCACACTGTACCCCATTTATAACTCTAGTTTCTTTTAGATCTCTCCAAGTCCTGGTGTCTGAAGAGAGCAGCTGGGTTAGAAGCCAGACAAGTAACAGAAATCAAGAGAATACAGCCCCAGGAGTGTAGGAAGTCTAAAATAATGACAAAAGTACATACTGTCCCAAATCAGAAGACTGCAGAAGTGAAAGAACTCAACAAAGTAGTTGATCTAAGATCCAGGAACACAAGCCCACAGGAGTTCTTCAGGAAAGGGAGAACGTGGGGCCAGCCAGTCATGAGAATTGGTGCCGGCACCACTCTCGAGAAGAGGATGGGAGCCTGAGAAAACTTGTTCTCCCATCTTCAAATATCTTTCCTCTCTTCCTCCACTGGCCAGATCCAGTGTCAAGTGAGCTGAGGTGGGAGGGACACAGGTGATGATGGTCCCTTTAAGCATCTGGCTGAGGACCAGTGTAGGAGGGACAGAGACTGTCAGCATGCTCTGGCTAGGGCTTTCCCTGAAGTTTCAGTCACAAAAATGGAAGGGGAATGTGCACTGTGGGCTTCTTGTTAGGGGCTTGTTAGGCTAACATCCAGACTGGGTCATATCAGGACCAGGCCTCCAGGAGAGATTTGTTCTTGTACTAGCCTGGGGGGCACAGTCTGTACTGCAGTAGTCTGAAACACCCAGACCAATTTCGACAGAGGATGGCCACATTGACCTGGGGCTTGGCCAGAGATTCCAGATCTCCAGAAAAAGAACTTGCTGTCCAAGCCTGAACACTCACTCTCTATAGCTTTACTATTTTATCTCTTGGCTTCCAGTTGCATGAATAATGGTACTCATCTCTGATTCTCCTCTTCTTCTCTCTTTCTCCTTTTTCTCTTTCTCTATCTTTGATCTGTCTTTCCTTTATTGATAAATAGATCTTCCTCATGTACAGATCTGATCCAGATATTCCTGTAATCAAAACCTCTCAAAGGCTCCCTATTACCCAACACATAAAATCCTCAGCCTATCATTCAATGCTCACCAGAATCTGGCACTGTTCTTTGATTCCATCCTTATCCCACAGATATTCACTTTTTCAATCAGTCAATCAGCAAGTATTTACATATACCAGAGAGGGAACATAAATACAGATTGTCTTAACTCTGAAGTTGGTTCTCTATCCATTATGCCACCCTGCCTCTATGGTTTATACTGGTCCCTACAAAATATGAATAGACCTGGAGGAAGACCTTCAAGGGCAATGATAGATCCTTTTTTGAGGACTTCCAGAATCATAGATTTGGGACTTAAAAGAATTTTAGAACCTTGCTTGCTATTCCTCAAAGCATTTTATTTCCTATCCCCACATCTTTGCCCAGGCTATCCTTTATATCTAGAATGCACTTCTTCATCTCTGTCTTTTTAAAAAAAACCTTACTTTCTGTCTTAGAATCAATACTGAGTATCAGTTTCAAGGCAGAAGAGTAGTAAAGGCTAAACAATGGGAGATAAATGACTTGCCCAGGATTACACAGCTAGGAAGTGTCTGAGGTCATATTTGAACCCAGGACCTCCCATTTCTAGGCCTGGCTTTCAATCCACTGAGCCACCTTGCTATCTCTAAACCTGCCTTTTTAGCATCCCAACCATCCTTTGAGTTTTAGTTCAAAGGTCATTTCCTAAATGATGACTTTTCTGATATTCCCAGATCCTGGTGCCTCCCCCCAACTCCTGAAATTATTTCATATTTGTTTTGTAAACATTTGTATCCTGTTTAGAGGTGACATAACCTGGTGGAGAGATAATTAACCTCAAAGTTAAAGAAGACCCAAAATCTGACCCTTATTGGCAAGTGATCCTGGGGGAATTATTAAACCTCTCTGGGCCCCAGAGTAGAAATTATAGAGAAGTGTCATCTTGCATTGGTAGAGAGAACTTCCTCAACTGGGAATTTCCTATAGCATCAAAATTGCAGGTCTTATTTCTCTCCTTATATACATACATGTTGTTTTCCCTGATCAGATACAAGCTTCTCCAGGGCAATGCTTATTTTGGCCAAATCGTTGTTTCTCCAATGTCTAGCCTAGTTCCTGGTCCATAGTAGGGCCTTTATAAATGCTTGCTGATGGAAAGAATGATGGGCACATGGATCTTGGTGAGCCCCTGCTGGGACCATCCTTATAGGCTATGGATTTGCTTATCTATTGCCTGGAAAATCCAGCTTATTGAGGCAGCCTCCCCATAGAATGACCTATATTTCAGAAGGGACTGCCTTTGGGCTCACACAGGTGCAGCCTCCTGCTAATGACCAAAATGAGTCATGTTCAACCTTTGCTTTTCTCTTTACACTCTCTATGGCCGATTCCACCCCCCTCCACCCCCAAGCCTGGGAAACATCTCACTCTTCTTGTCTTAGAAACCCAGAAAGTTGCTACACGTTTCTCCTGGAATCCAGGCTGGTGTGAGTCAAGCTGAATGGAGAGTGTGAGTTCTAACACAAAGATATCATTATTAGATCCTCTCTGATTGTGGTGGCAGGAGAATGGGAGTTTTACTCATTACTGGACCTTTTCAGCATCGATTGAATAAATTCAATGAACATTTGTTAAGTTCCTGCTTTATGCAAGAGCCCAATTTTGCTTCTTGCTACTGTGTAGTTGGAGGTGAGTTATCTAACCTCCTTAAGCCTTGCCTTGGTTTCCTCATTTGTAAGAGGATGAGGATGGCCTCTAAGTTCCCTTCCAAGGGTAGTTCTATAACCTCGTGGTCATTTAGCACTGGGAAAGATCTCAGAGGTCATCTAACTTCTTTTTTTTTTTAAACGAGGAGATTCCATTTCAAAAACATGCATTAAGTTCTCATTTTCATGCTTGCCTTTGCAGTAGGTGCTGGGGTTGTAAAGCTAAGAATAAAATTGATCCTATCCTCATGGAGCTTACTTTCTATTTAGGAGATATTCCAAATACTTGAAATGTTATTAGCATTCCATAGTGCTTTATGCCTACATATGCCTATTTATATGATTGGTCATACAAATATTATCCTAGTTTTACAAGCAAGTAAACTGAGGCAATGTTGTATAGTATATAGAGAATTGACTTGTATTCAAGTCTCCCCTTTGACATGCTGGTGGTGGGACTCTGGGCAAGTCATCTTCCCTTCAATCCCCATTCCTGGAAATTCTCTTGAGAGGCCACATGACATAGTGGATTTGGAAAGGAATTTGGAATTAGGAAATCCTAAATTCTTAGGCAGTTAGGAGTCAAGATGAATAGAATGCTAGATTTTGAGTCAGGGTGGTCCAAGTCCAAATGCAATCTCAGATAGTTACTATCTAGATAAGTCACTTAATCTGTTTTCCTCAGTTTTTTCATCTGTAAAATGGAGGTCACAAAAGTACCTATATCCCAGGGTTGTGAGGATAAAATGAGATAATAACTGTAAGGTAATACGTAAACGTTAAAGTGATATAGAAATGCTAGTTATTATTAAATCAAATTTCACCTCTAATATTTCCTAGCTATGTGACTCTGAGCAATTCACTTGAATTATCTCTGCCTCAGTTTCTTCATCAGTAAAATTGTAATTGACTCAAACAAACGCCTCTGATATTGACCACTATTTTAATAAGGTGCCCACCACCTGTAAACTGGGGCTACATGGAGATAAATTTCAGTGCAATTTTGAATCTGTGATGTTTTCAACTAAGAACAGACAAGTCAAAGAGCAGGTACAGAAGGTTCCTAACTGGTAGAAGAGAGCTCTCTATGGCAATGAAATCACAGGTCCAATCCTTTGAGCTGAGATTGAGAGAGGAGAGGGGACTTGTCCAAGATCACATTGCTGGCAACTTAGAAGAAACCTGACTTGAACACAGGTCTCTGGGTCCAGTGTGGTTGGTAATCATAATAATGAATGGCAGTGAATATGGAGTCAGGAAGATCTGGGTTTAGATACAAGGGATTCCTTTTATATGTCTCCTAGTAGGAGTCAGAAGAAGGTGGGGATGGGAAAGAAAGAGGTTGGGAAATAAATAAAGAAAAAGAACATAAGCGAATCTGCTCCCATGGGAACAGAGCCTGCATTTCTGTAGCTTTCCAAAGTCTTCTGCTCTTAACATCACATCCTACTCCCCCCTCCAACCCATTCCTCTCCCTACATGCATATGTACTCCTCTAGGTCATGACTACTGGCTTCTGTCTCTTTCTTTAGATGAGACTGGAGCATACAGCCATATGTTCAATTTCTGAAAACATCAGCCACCTAATGCCATGCATATCCCTGGCCAGGGACTATCAGCCCTCTGCCCTGGACTTGGGTGAACCTTCTGTCCCTTCTCATTCCCAAGTCTATCATTTGAATAAAGGGCTGGTACTGACCCACTGAACAAGGAGTCATTTATCAACAGCATCCTTGGGTCCTCCTGGCTCTAAATTTGAGAAGCCCAAAACCTGGACTGTGAACTCTTTGGGCAAAGCTCCTGCATGGTAACCCAGAGAGAGCTGAGGAGAAGAAAAAGGAGGAAGAAGAGGAGGAAGGAAAAGAGAAGGAAGAGGAGGAAGATGAGAAAGAGAAAAGGAAGAAAATGAGATAGAGAAGGAGACAGAGAAGGTGACAAAAGAAGAGGAGAAGGAGGAAGAGAAGGAAGAGGAAGAGGATGAAGAAGAGGAGAAAGGAATCAAGAGATTTGAGATAAAGCTCAGGCATCACTTTTTTGCCAGAAGCTTCCTCTGATCCCCTCCTAGCTCGGACTCTACCTGTTAGGGCCCTTCCTCCAAAGTTATACAATTACTTTGTATTGAACCACTTTGTACTTACTTATGTATTTATTCACTTTTCTTACATACTGTATACATCTTGTCTCTATTAAAATATACGCTCCTTGAGGGAAAGATTGTTTTATTCCTTGTCTTTGTAATAATAATAGATGTTAGTGGTTTCCAGGTGACCGAGAATGACAATTGTCTTTGTGCATTATCATCTATTGATGTAGATAATAGTTAATAATTTAGATAGTATTCAAGTTTTTCAATGGCCTTTACATCTTATCTAATTTGGTCCTCACAACAAATCTCTGAGATAGGGACTATTGTTATTCCCATTTTACAGAGGAGGAAAGTAAGGCAAGGCTATTTCTGTGTTTTGCCCAGTCAAGTGTTTAAGGCAAGATTTGAATGCAGGTCTTCTTGGTTGCAAGTCCACAACTCTATCTATTTTGACACTTAGCTGCCAGCTCTCTGAATCTCTAGTGCTTAGCATAATACCTGAAACATAGTAGGCTCTTAAATGTTCATTGATTGATTGATCCAGCAGGCACTGGCCCCAGCTTTGCCATGAACTTGCTGTTTCCTCCTCTTTAGAATGGGGGGATTGCCCTGAATAATCTTTTAGTTGTTTTCTACAGCTCTCCTATCATATAGGATCCTATGCTATGGACATAGATGGATTATCATCCCAATGATCTTCAATTTCCATGGAAATGTGAATTTTCATCACCTGCCCCTATAGGGCTACTGTGGGGAAAGCTCTTTGGAAGGGTAAAGGCCTGAGAGAGAAGGTGAATTACAATGATCATTACTGGCCTCATTGTGTGGACCAAAGGAAGATGCCCTGACTGATCTTCTCTTCTATCTGTATATTAATAAACTAGTCAATAAGCATTTATTAAGTGGGTGCCTAGCCCTGGAGATACAAAGAAAGGCAAACCCCAATCCTTGTCCTCAAGGAGCTTCCATTCATCGAATCCCACATTTGTTGCTCAAACAGAAATCAGAAAGCTGAGGATAAGAGGGCACAGACTGAGAGTGGGGA
Source organism: Monodelphis domestica (assembly GCF_027887165.1). Lineage (NCBI taxonomy): Eukaryota > Metazoa > Chordata > Mammalia > Didelphimorphia > Didelphidae > Monodelphis > Monodelphis domestica. The sequence goes on from NC_077231.1 coordinate 99,381,455, forward strand.
GAGACTTTAGTGGTAGACCAGCCCAATTTCTTCATTTTACATATGGGGAAACTGAGACCAAAGGAGATCAAATGATTTGTGCAAGATCTCCCAGGCCATAAGCATCAGAGGTAGAATCTGAACTAAAGAGTTTCTGATATCAGAACCATTGCAGATGTCTTCATTCTTCTCTGATATTTAAGAGAGGACACACTGAAGCTGCCCTTCAACATCACAAGATCCTTCTGAATGGGAACCCAAATGCATTTGTATGTCTGAGTTATATGGCCAGTATGATTCTTCTCCTCCAACTCTAATCCCTATGGACCATGCCCTTCCCTCACTACCTACCAAATTTCTATCAGTTGGAAGGCCTCTCTTCAGTTCTTACCTGCTCTGCCCTCCCTTTCCATTGAGCTCCTCCAGGAGCTTTATCTCATTTGCAAGCTTCTTGTTAGTCTTCAAGTCAATAAGCACTTATTAAGCACTTCCTGATGACACAAAGGCAAAAAATAGTTTCTGCTCTCAAAGACCTTCTCCTCTCATAATCTTATTCTCTTGTACTCAGGAAGCTTGGCTCCCTTTCCCCAAAACCATTACATTCCTGGCCATTTTCTCTTCCCCATACAATACTAGGTACATCTTTGTCTCTATTTTCTCTGTCTTTCTCTGTCTCTATCTCTGTCTCTCTGTCTCTCTCTCTCCCTCCCTCCCTTCTCACCTCCGGTCTTAGTATCAATTTCAAGACAGAAGAGCAGCAAGAGAGGGGTTAAGAGATTTGCTCAGGGTTATATAGCTAGGAAGTGTCAGATAGATTTGAATTCAGGTTCTCCCACTCACTCCTATCACTTCCAAGTCCCTTATCACTCTCATTCAGAAACTTTCTTTCCTTTGAAGGTCTCTCCACCTATCATACCTCATATCCACCTTACCCCATGCCTAGACTCCAGCAATGGTCTGCTAATTGGCCTTTCTGTCACAAGTCTCCTTCCACTCAGATCCATTCATCAATCAACTGTCAAACTGATTTTCCTAAATCCTGAATCTGAGCAGATCATCTCCCCTTGTTCAATTAACTTCAATTATTCCCTATTCCCTACAGCATCAAATAAAAGATCTTCTGTTTGGAGTTCAAAAACCTTGGCCCCCTGTCAACTGTTCTAATCTTTTTACATTTTATTCACCTCCCTTTATTCTGTGATCCTGTGACATGGGCCTCTTTGTTGTTCCTTGCCAAGAAACTCAGATCTTTTTGACTCTGGACCTTTCCATTGTCTGTCCCCCTGCTCTCCTTACTAAAATCTACCTTCTGGTTTCCTTTAACTCTCACCTAAAGTCTCACCTTTTACAAGAAGTTTCATTCAATCTCCCTTACAGCCAATGCTTTCCCTCCGTTGATTAACTCCAAAATATCTGGTATATAACTTATTTGCATCTAGTTGTTTGAATGGTGTCTTTTGCTTTAGACTATGAGCTCCTTGAGGATAGGCACTGCGTTTTTGCTTTTCTTGTTACCCTACTCCCCCATCACACACTTAGTACAGTGTCTGGCCCACAGCAAACTCTAAGTAAATGCTTGTTGATTAATTGATGATCCTGGTGCTCTCATTGCAATACTCTTTTGGATTCCAGGTCATTCTTCCTCTTTCTTTGAGAAGTTCAGTCTTGGCTCACAGCCTTTCTACCAAACCAGCCCCTTACCCTCATTCTTGGGCTTATCCCTCTGAACACCCTGGCTTCCCACCTCCAACCTCTTCATCTCTCATTTTCCATCACCTTCCGGCCTCTTCCACCATTTCTCCATCTCAGTCAGACAGAAGTCATTCCCTTGACTTCACTATCACTCAGTTCTTCTGCCTTCATGATCCAGGACTCTGAAAATTCCTCTCTTTGCCCCTAGCTTTGCATCTTTCCATCTCTGCCTCTTCCTTCTTCTACAGCTCATCTGTCTTTTCCATGATTTATAGCTCTTTTTCCCTTTCCTTTTCTCCCATTCCCTTATTCCTTCTCTGATTTCACTTCCCTCCCATTGCCACTTCTACTCTATGGTGTCCTAGATGAAATATCCTCTGCTCTCAGCATTCTTAGAACTTAGTTTTAGAACTGATGGACCTCAGAGGTCATCTCATCTAACCCCTCAAATTTATAATTAATGAAATGAAATGAAATAATTTGGCCAAGGCCATGCCACTAAGAAGTGGCAGGGTCAAATTCAGTCCCTCTCCCCCCATTCCTTCTCTTTGCAGTATTCTGCCCTATTCTTGACTCCTTAACTCCTGTGTCTTATCATCTCTCAGACCTTAAAAAATCTCAATTCTGAGTGACCTAAATCCTTTTCGTGGCACAATGGGAAAAGCCTTGGTACTAGAGTCCAAACACCTGCATTCAAATCTCACCTCTGACACCACCTCTGGAATCTCTGGCGACTCACCAAATGTCTATGGACTTCAGTTTCCTTTTATGTAAAGGGATATTGTACTAGCTGAAGTTTCCTTCTAGATTTAAAACCATGGCCTACTATTTCCATTCTTCCGAAGTCCCTCTACCAGGCCAACTAGGACCTCTACAAATTTCCAGTTTTACCACTATGTCTTCACAGATGCCTAGAATACAGTTTTATCTTTCTTTGGCTTCCTTTATGACTCAAATCAGGTGATATTTCCTTTGAAGAAAATCTCTCTTCTTAAATGATGATATATTTACTTTTTGTCATTAATCATCAATCAATCAACAAGCATTAAAAATTTTTTTTAAACCCTTACTTTTCATCTTAGAATCAATAGGCAAAAGAGCAGAAACAGCTAGGCAATGGAGGCTAAGTGACTTGTCCAGAGTCAGGCAATTAGGAAATATCTGAGGTGAGATTTGAACCCAGGTTCTCCCAAATCTAGGACTGTCTCTCTATTCACTGAGCCACCTAGCTGCCCCTTCAACAAATATTTTTAAAGAATCTATTTTATACTCACCACTGTGCTAGGCATCATTCTCCCAATAGAATGTAAACTCTGTGCTGGCAGGGACTATTTTATTTATAGCTTTATGTGTTCAGCACCTAGGACTGTGCCTGACATATAAAAGACAATAAATGCTTGTAGATTCTAATTGACTTGAGCATCAATGGCAATGATTATGTATACATGAATACAACTAGGGTGATGCTGAGTACAGACTGATGTGATTTGCAAAACTATACCACAAGCTAACATTTATGCAGTGATTTCAGCTTTATGAAAAGCAGATTACACATTTTATTTCATTTAAATCTCTGGGTTCAAATCTGGCCTCAGACACTCCCTGGGTAAGTCACTAAACCCAGATGCCTAGTCATTGCTACTTTTCTGTTTTCGGATTGATACTAAAACATAAAGTAAGGATTAAAAAAAAAACAAAACCTCATGACAACCCTACAACATAGGTACAGTATTATTATCCTGTTTTATAGATGAGACTTAAATAGATGCTCAAGTGGCTGAGCCAGCTTTTGAACTTATCTCTCTGAATTCTAAGGTCATACTAGAGCAGTGATGATGAACTTTTTAGAGACCTTTTGCCATGCCCCACCCCCATAGACCTTGCCCCTCAAGATCATGTGCTATACTCCCTCCCCACTGAGTGCAGGATCCCCCCACCTTACCCCACACAAGGGAATGTGAAAAAATGTCATCAGGAATGGAGGAGAGGGGGAGAGGAACAGCTCCACCCAAGTCTCTCTTCTGCCTTTCTAGTAATGATCTCTGGGGGGAAAGGGAGAGGGGCCGGTCAGTGCAGCATGTGCCTTAGGTTCACCATCATGGTACTACAAGGTTCCTTATTTTCTGAGCTACTTAAGTGCCCCATGAAACTGGAAGCCCAGACTGAAATTTCCAGGTGAGGCTTGAGGGATCATTACAATTGCTCCTGCCATTTGGGGGTACAACCTCCCGGCCCGCGAGAGGTTGCAAGGAGAGAAGACAGAAACAGGGTAGAAGTTTTAGATCACGCGAAGGGCGTGAACGAGCCGACTTTAGAGATATAAATAATCGAGCCAGTAAACAATTATCATTTTTGGGGAGCCACAGCCTGCTCCGACCACTGGGCGTTACTATCCAGGCTATCCCACCCAATGGTCTCAATTTAACACTGCACTGGTCAGAGGATAATGCTAGCTCAGTAGGAAAGGAGATCAGAAACTAAAGGAGGTAGATAAAGCTAGGTATTAGCATTAGAAGAAAGAGAGAAGAAGGAAGGCAGGCCGGGCCTAAAGACCAGGCCTTAGGGAGAAAGATAGAGAGGAGAGAGAAAGGGGAGAAGATGCTCCTTTGCAAACCTGTGGGTGTCCTCCAAGTGGGCGGGCTGGCTGTGGCTCGCTCATTTTTATTGTCTTTGATATACAAATGAGCTCAATACATATTGAACAGTTACATGATACCTCAATACATATGGATGAGTTACCTGGGGTATTGCCATTGGATAATGCAACTTATGACAAGGTGAAGGTGGGGTTATTATCCCGGGGAGAGTGAGACTAAGGAAAGCAAGGTTTTGCGCCTAAACTTCAGCCACGCTGGCAATAGAGCTCATTGCCATGCGCAGGATGGCCATGTGCTCACTCACAATCCTTGTCTCTCCATAATACTTATGGGCTGGACTGCTACAGGGGGCTTAGAAATAGTTAAAATCTCAGGAGGGTTCTTCTTTCCCTGATATTGGAGGGGCAGAGAGATGTCTTCTCCTCTGGGAATTGCTATTTCCACTGTCATCACCATCATAGAAATTCTTCAGACTCTTCTGAAGAGATTAAGATGAAAAGGATTTGCTGCAGGCTAAAGATAACAATGATTAAATGAAAAAGGGTGGGATAAATCAAACACAGGAGTAGGTTGCTAAGTGCTCAGTTTATTGGAAATCTGAAGTTAACCTTTTAGTGGTCTTTCTTGCACATATCAGCTTTCTGGACCCCTCAGCCTCCCATCCTGCACTAGTGGACACATTGCATAGGTTGGGTAGCTCAGCCTTATTCTCAGAGACTAGGGTTAGACTAACTACATAAAAGCCAATTACTGAGATGCCAGTTTCTCTGGATTCCTTAAAGGCATTATTTATCTGGAACACCAATCAAACTCTCAGAAAAGGGTAAATGGATCTCAGTGACCCACACTTTTGTTGATTATAGAATTTCTTCCTAGAAATAAGTTAATTTTTAAAATTATTAATTAACATGTTAATATATTAATGCAACTATCAGGAGCAACAAGGTGGCTCAGTGGAAAGAGGACCAGGCTGAGAGGACTTGGTTTCAAATCTAGCTTAGATACTTCCTACCTGGATGACCCTGGACAAGTCACTTAACTCTATTTGCCTAGCCCTTGCCTTTCTGTCTTTGAGTTGCCATTAAGAAAGAAAATAAGGACTTAAAATACAACTATCATTAATGATAGGGGTTATCTGCCTCCTTTTTTCCTTGGGAACTACATCTCTTAGAAGCCTGTGGAGAGCTCTGCCATTTTTGACATTCCTAGTATGAAAGAAGGATGGGAATCTCACAGTGACAGGTAGTCTTAGGTCTAGGTGGCAAAGATGGGAAGACAGGATAGAGGAAATGGGGCCTGGGATCTGACCCTGCCATCCCATTTGCTTAGTTGTCGTAGGCTGGGTTGCTCTCTTTATAGTACTCCATGGTTTCTGGTCTGGCACTGTGATAAGTACTCTTAGTTTGTTGTTCTGAATAGAGAAGTATAATGTACCCAATCTTACTATATATAAACTAACCTAGCACCCTGACTTGAATGACAATATATATTACACCCTCTGGACTGTGGAAGAAGATGATCTCTCAGTGGTTAAATACAAGGGAAGCTCATTTGTTTCCTGGGAGATCAGTAGAGTAACTTTGGCAATTGGATAGTCAGGATGCACTGTTCAACTTGTTTATTTTATGTTTAGGTTTAAGTAAATGTCTTTGGTTTTTACTAGGATGTTACATGATTTATTCTGGTTTGGTTGTGGGAAATCCCATGGAAATGTGGACTGATGAACTTGAGATAGTCAATGATTCCCTTGAGTACTGCAACCTTAGGAATAAACAACAGGAATCAATATTAGGGGGTCCAAGAGGATATGCTAGTTTATATAATCTCAAAGTTGGAAGTTATGGCAGCCAGGTCATTGGATAGAACACTAGACCTGGAGTAAGGAAAACTTCAGTTCAAATTCAGCCTCAGACACTTACTAGCTGTGTGGCCTTGGGCAAGTCACTTAATCTTTGTCTATAAATAGAAATAATATCATCTATTATCTCTAAGGGTTGTTGTGAGGATAATTGCTGTAAGGTAATATTTGTGAAACATTTAGCACAGTACCTGGCACATAGTAGGTATTTAACAAATGATTTTTTCTTCTTTCTACCTCTTTATTATGAGGTTCAAAGGAATTAATGAATGTAAATTATCTTGTAAGCTATAAAGAGCTGTATAATTGTGAGCTACCATCATTAACATTACAATAGTATAAAGCAGTCCAATCTTGGTCCAAAGAAGGAATCCCTGCCACAGCATTCCTGACAAGTGATCATTAAACCTTTGCTTGTATAGCACTGTGACAGGGAGCTCACTACATTGCTGAGGCAAAAGAAAAAAAATATGGTACGATGGATAATTGAGATTTAGGATTGGGTTTAGAATGTAAAGCGTGGACATTTATTTGCTGTGTGACCCTAGGCAAGTCACTTAACTTCTGTTTGTCTCAGTTTCCTGATGAAGGAAATGGAGACAACAAAAACATTTACCTATCAGGGTTGCTGGAAAGATCAAAAGAATTATGGTACATTAAGTGCTTTTGTAGATCTTGATATTATAATTCATATTCTCATGAGGTCCTAAATCACAGAATTTTATATTCCAGAAGGAAGGGTTTTTGTGTATGTGTGTGGAGTTAGAGGGACTATATTGTTGTTATTCAGCTGTGTCTAACTCTTCGTGACCCCATTTAGGGTTTTTCTGTCAGAGATCCTGGAGCAATTTGCCATTTCCTTCTCTGGGTCATTTTATAGTTGTGGAAAGTGAGGCAAAAAAGGTTAAGTGATTTGCTCAGGATCACACAGCTAGTAAGTGACTGAAACCAGATTTGAACACAGATCTTCCTGACTCCAGGACTCTCACTCTATTCACTGTGCCACCTAGCTTGCCAACTTCATGAAATTTCTGCTTTGTCATCCAGTATGCACATGGTCAAGGTCCTTCCCCCAATGCCCAAGCACACGGAAGTCAGAATCCTCAGGACACTTATTTCTGCAGCCACCCTAAAATTTCCAAATCTGAGTAGAAACCTATAATATTAATAAATGACAGAGCTGAGCAGAGAAAAAAAACAAAACTTTTCCTTTTGACATGAGGAGGATCACAGGGATTGGCGAGATCTTTAATCTTTATTAATGTGTCTTCAGGGGGTCTCTCCTGCTAGCTGTGGGAAGCCTGAACATCCAAAGGCAGGATGGGCTCTCAGGGCTTAGCTTCCCTGGGGCTCCTCAGATTCCTGTCTGATCCTGTTTGCAGTCTAGCAGGACCACGTCACGGGGCCTGCTGTTTCCCGGACAAGTACTCTTTGGTGGTGACACAGCTTCCATTGGTGGGGGCTGGAAGGAGAGGGAAATCCAGGACATGGGCCTCCGTCACATGATCCTGTGGCTAACCAAGAGTATCTGGGGGTGGCCAGTGATGGGGTGCTGGTAGACATGAAGACCTGATTACAGTGACTGGCACAAAGAATAATGGAGAGGGGCCCACCTAAGACAACGACGATGATAAGAGGGGCAATGAAGAGAACTCTGTTCTTTCAGAATCCAGGTCCATGTCACCCCTAAAAGGCTCACAGAATGCTTTAAATGCCTATAGGACAGTGAGGTGCCTAAGTGGGTAGAGCACTGGGTTTGAGATCAGGAATATTCATCTTTATGAGTCCAAATTCCTAGCTGTGTGCCCCTGGGTAAATCACTTAATCCTGTTTGACTCAGTTTTCCTCATCTATAAAAGGAACTGGACAAGGAAGCTAATCACTCTAGCATCTTTGCCAAGAAAACCCCAAATGAAGTCTTTAAGAGTCTGACACAATTGAACAAAAATTGCAAACCTATATAACTTAATGCTCATGACAACCCTATGAAGTAGGTATGATTACTACTACTATCTCCATTTTGGAGAAAGTTGAAATTGTCAGACAGTTAGTAAATGTCAGTCAGGATTCAAACTCAGAACTCTCCAAATTCTTCCATCCAGCTTCTTTTCATTATATACATCATCACCTTTATAGAAATCACATAAAAAAGATGGGGCCCTGGGAGTTATTAAGCTCCTATCACCCTTACAACTTTCTTGTTCTTCTTCTGGGGAATGGAAAAGGGATAGGAATGAACATTTGTATTGCACCCTACTGTATGCCAAGCATGTGCTAAGCACTTTGAAAATTTGCTTCATTTGATCTTCACAACAACCTTGTGAGGGAGAGATGCTATTGTTATTCTCATTTTACTGTTGAGCAGAGGGTAAATGACTTACCCAGGGTGACCTGACTAGTAAGTGTATCAGATTAGATTTGAACTCAGATCTTCCTGACTCCAGGCCCAGCACCCTATCCTCTATGCCATCAGCTGCCTCTCAGGTGCATAAGCCCTTTAACTAGCTCTTTTCCATCCTATTTCGTTCCAGTCAATAAATAAGCAAGTGTGTGTTGTAAACTAGCCTACTATGGGTCAGGCACCATGCTAAGTCACCAAGGCAATAATTTCTTTAAGCTCTTTCTGTGTGCTATGGGAATACAAATACAAGGCAAAAGAAAGACAAAATCGAAATGGACCCTGCCCTGAACAGGAATTTTGTGATAGATAGAGCCCCTGGGGTACAGACAGAGGCAGAGATGTGGAAGGCCTGACATTTAACAGAAGAACACCCTGGACTTTTCATCAGTAGATCTAGGGGTGGCTCTGGGCTCTGCCTTTTTTTTAACCAACTGTCCAACCTTGAGCAAACCACTTAACCCCTCTGAATTTTGGGGAAAACTCTAGTTTTATACAGAGAAATCAGTGAAGGAATCAGAGCTCATTTTCCTGATGGGGAAAATGAGGCCCAGAGAGATGACAAGATTTGCCTGTCATGTTGATTGTCCAAGTTTACACAGGGGAGGAGCAGAGGCAGGACTAGAACCCAGGTTCTGTGACTTCATTTCTGCTGTTCTTTTGGCAAAACCACATTCATCTTTGTCTTCCTGGAGCTAAACTTAGCAAGCACGCTGCATACCAAAGGTACTCAATAAATGCTTTTAGATTGAATCCCACAGACTCGGTAAAGTGGAAGTACTATAGTAGTCCTAGTCCCTCCCCCCCCCCCCCCCACTCGCCTGGCCGAGTCTCTGGGAGGGGTGTGCTTTGGAGCCATCGCCTGTTAGATTCCACACTGTGCTGAAAATAAGAGCGTGGGGACAGAAATTAGCTTGAATCCGAGATGGAATAAGACATCGCTTAATCCATCCATACCGGGGACAATGTCATGTAATAAAGGCAGTCCTCACAAACAAAGTCCCCGGGGGAAAGAGCACGCGCACTCAGTGGAAATTTAAAAATAAACCGAGCTCGGCTAGGCGAAGGAAGCCGGGTGGAGCTCCCGGGACTTTGCCCTGGGGTTCCGGATTTAGAGGCGCTAAGTATTGACCACACTTCCAAGTCCTTCCGCGATTTCGGAAGCTCGGGGGTTAGTGAGGACAATTAGTTAAAACCGGGAGCCACGGGCTAGCCAGCTGGGAGTACTTGCCCGCTCCCTTTAAAGGTCCTTGACCACGAGCATGGTTTGAATTTGGTCTCGGCGTTCTCGGCGCCCAGTAGGAAGCAGGCACCTAGGAGGTGCTGTCCGAGGCGAGCTCCTTAAGCGAACGCTCGGTTTTTGCCTTTCTTGGTGCGGCCAGGCTTAGCGCAGTTCCCCCTCGGCTTGTGGATTGATTCTTCCCCCATCCTTCGGCTCTCCCTCCCGGTTCCCTCTCTCCAATTATGACCTCTTTTCGGGCCGCCTGCCCTGGGGCTTAACAGTTCTTAGTTACAGCTTTGCCCAGGGCTAGGGCTAGGCTCCTGGACCGCAGAGGGAGGCTCTGGGAAAAGTCTGGGAGAAGGCGGGGACCCAAGAGCGAGCCCAATCAATCCGCCAACCTACAGGCGTGTATTAACCGAGACCGGGGTGCCAGGCACTGGGCTGGGTGCTGGAGATTCAAATAGCAAGAAGGAACTAACCGGGAGTTGACATTCGAATGGGGAAGGCAGTATGTAGAAATCTGTATCTGTATGGATCAAAAAGAAAATAAATAGATCTAGTCATAGAATACTGTACAGTAGTTTGCCCGAGAGAGCATGAGCACTTGGGGCAGATCAAGAGAGACTTCAAACTGAGGACCTTGCTTGAACTGCATCTTAAAGGAAGACAGGAACTCTAGGAGGAGGGAAAGCACTCCAGCCTGCGGAAGGCTCCAATATGAATGCTGGAGGAAGCGAGAGAGGACCAATCCGAACGGATCACAGAGGGCAGTGGGGGCTAGGTGCTCCGCGGATGTAGACTCCATTGACAGTCTCAGTCCTCATGGAGCTGCGATTCCATGAGAGCAGAGGAACTCAGGCTGCATACAGGACAACTTCCTGTGGGCCAGCTACAGTGTCTACAGGGTGGCACCTCCTTAACAAGGGCAGTTTGGAAAAGGGTTTGAAGGTGGATGTAAAAAATAGGCATGCTTTTTCCTAATGGAGCTTTTCCTCTGAGGACATTAGAACCCAGCATCACCCACCTCAAAGTCAGTGCCCATTCTTTAATACTGTACTTGGCACACTTTCCTTCAACTGGGTTCTTTTTTTTTTAACCCTTATTATGCATTGGTTCCAAGGCAGAAGAGCAGTAAGGGCTTGGCAATTGGGGGTGGGTGGGTGACTTGCCCAGGGTCACCCAGCTAGGAAGTGTTTGAGGTCATATTTGAACCTAGGACCTCCCATCTTTAGGCCTGACTCTCAATCCACTGAGCTACTCAGCTGCAATCCCCTCCCCAACTGGGTTCCCATTGACAATCGAACCAAATTCAAACTCTACTGCCTGTTTTGAAAGCCCCCACACTTGCTATTCAGCCCGATGTCCCTCTACTTCCAGGTCTGGGCTTAGATTCTGAATCTGAAGGTTCTGTTTGGTCTCCAGCCCTGACTTGGGCCATTTTCTATCCGTGTGACCCTGAGGAAGTAATTTTCTTTTTCATATCATTGGCTGCTTGATCTTGGTAATGGGTAGAATTCTAGTTGCCCTCCCTCCCTTATGGGGTAGTAGGGAGGAAAATGTTTTGTAAGCTCTGAAGCATTACTGACAACGAAGCCACCATTATTTACCAACCTGAGGCATAATAAACAACAACCAAAAAAGACTCCGCTCAGCAGTGAAGGACCCCAAGTGCCCTGTTATTATTATAAGCTAAGCAAACGGGGGAGCCAATGGATGGATAATAAGTCTTTGAGGGACTTGGGAAGGTCATTTAGTCTATCTCCCCCTCTAAAAGCTGAGTAAGATGGATACTTGTCTAACTTTGTTTAAAAAGCCTCTGAGGGATGGAGTATTCTTTTACAGTTGCTCTGGAAGGGGCAGGTATAAAGCAAAAACTGAAATTTCTCCTTGGAGAAAACTATGGAACTATGTATTATTATATCTATGGATCTTGGTTTCCTCCTCTGTGCAATGCAGAGATTTGGTCTAAATGTTCTGTGTGATACATTTTAAGTTCTCTTAACGTACCTATATAACCCTGATCCAGAAACTTAGCTTTCTGGGTCTCAGAATTCAGATGATTTCAAGAGGCTTTCCCAGCTTGGTTATCCTTTTTTCTAAGGTATCTTGTGCTTCCAATTTTCCATGTTTTAATATCTCTCACCAGCTCAGATAGGTTCTTTTCTAAGAGCCCTTTTATCTCAGGTAGTTTTGGTTCTTTTTTCCTTCAGTTTTTCATTTTCATTTTCTTTCTTTTTCATTCTTTAACCTAAGCTCCCAAGTATGACATCTCCTGTTCTAATGACTCTCTCAGTCCTGACATCCCCTGTTCTAAAGTCCCTCCCAGCCTACATAATGTTCTATATTCTACATATCTACATTCTAAGTTATCCTTATTTGCATGTATAGCTTCTTTGGGCCTCAGTTTCCTCTTTTGTACAAAGAGAGAATTAGATCATCCTGATATTCATGACCTCCTTCTATCAATCCATAATCCTGAATCCCATTTTTAGTTTAGAGAGCCTGTTTTTCTTGGGTCTACATAATCTGGACAGTTTTCTACTTCCACAGATTTCCTGAAATACCAGGATCAGAATAGTCAAAGTGGGAAAGGGTCCCAGAGGCATCTGGTCCACCTGGTATTTTTATTTTATTTTTTACAGAAGAAAGGAGCAACTTGCCCAAGGTCACACAGCTCATTAGTAGGGATCTGAACCAAATAGTGTTCCTTTTACTTTGCCCTCTTTTGGGGACCTTCCTGTTCTCTGCTCAAGAATGTTTAATGGTTTTTTTATTGCCTCTTGAGCCAAGATGCCTGTGCTTGGTTTTTCAACATCCCATACGAAGTACTCCCTTTGATCTCCCTCTCCTCTACAGTGTAGTTAGGAAGGTTTCATCATTTCCTTTCCCTTCTTGCTTATTCCTTGCTCATATAACCCTGAAATTCCATGCCCTTTTCTCTCTCCCCTGTGGACCTTAATCAAAGTCCCCCAAAACTTTCTCAAACTCCTTGGACACTCACTGGGTGACCCTAGACAAGTTATTTCCCTTCTGTGCCTCATTATACTCATATTTTTTAAACTAAGAATGAATCTCCAAGAGCTTGGGGCTTTATGTTTCTCAAGGGCTCAGGTTTTGTCCCCATAATAACTCCTGGAACAGAGATCTGTCTCATGCTTCTTTTGTAGCCTGCCTAGCCTAATTTTAGGGAAGGCCTCTGGGCTTTACTTTCCTCAACTGTAAAATAGAGGACTTTGACCACATGGTTTTGAAGCTCTCATCCACCCTAAAGTTTGGTCCTAGGTTGCTATGATTTGTGAGTACAGAGTTCAAGCATCTCAATTGAAACTTGATAACTCTATTGTGATTATTTAGAAGCAGGGAAGAAAGAAAAACAGACTTGAAAATCTGGAGAGACTTGGGTTTGAATCCTGACAAGACAACTATTTTGACTACAGTGGAAAAAATCTTGGTTTTGGAGTCAGAGCACCTATATCCTATCTCTGAGGCTACCTCTGTGATGTTGGGCAGATTGACTTAATTCTCTGGGTGGGCTTCAGTTTCTTTAGCTTATAACATGAAGAGGGTGAGGCTAGATGGCTTTTGAGGTCCCTTCCACCTTAGAATTGATGAAGTTCTGGACCTCCCTGAGCCTCAGTTTCCCAAACTATAAAAAGAGGGGGTTGAACTAGAGCCCTAGAATTCCTTCTTGTTCTGGATTTACTATTGTATGAACTTCTGAGAGACTCAGCTTCCTCCTCTGAAAGTTAGGAAAGTGGGATCATGACCTCGGAGGTCTCCTACTTCTAGAATCCTCTGATACTATGACCTTCATGAAATGCAACAGTAAGGTAAATTCTATTTAAATGAACATTAATTTCACATGATCATAGATCCAGAAGGTCATTAGACTATGTATTGTCCAACCCCCTCATTTTACAGGGGAGGAAACAAAGAGCCCTAAAGTGACTCAACCAGGGCCATATGGGGATAGGCAGCAGAACTGGAATGCAAACCCTAGTCTCCTGATTCAAAATCCAGTGCTGTTCTGGCCAAATTGAATCAGGAAAAAAAAAATACTATGCATTTTCCATCAATTGACCCCCAAATCTTTGACTTTCTAGTGCAGGCTCAATGAGCATTTAATAAGTATATGTCATATGAAAGCAGAGAGGGAACAAACACTTATTAAAGGCTTACTATGTGCCAGGCACTGTGCCAAGTAGTTTACAAATATCTTATTGGAACCTCATGTCCATCCTGGGAAAAAGGGATGATTATGATTCCAAAACTGGGATTTAAAAAAAAAATGGACCTGTGATTTCATTGGAAGAGAGAATAGGAAAAGTCCTTAAAGGCCATAGAGTCTAACCTCCTTCATTTGACAGTGGAGATTTGAAGTCCAGGTTGGTTCAATGGCTTGCCAAAGGTTTATACACAGGGAACTCTAAGACTCAGTGATGGGATTTGAAACCTGGTCCTCTGATTCCACTGCAGTATGGTATAATTGAGAGTCACTTGAACCCAGATCCTGTTTTAGGATCATACACTTGGGAGCTGGAAGAGACTTTAAAGGCCATTAACTCTAATCCTCTCATTTTATAGATAAAGAAAATAAACCACAAAAAGTCTTAGGGTTATTGACTTGCCCCAGGTCATACAACTAGGAAGAAATCTAGGTAGGATTTGAACTCTTAGGCAACAGTGCTGGACCTGGAGTCAGGAAGACCTGAATTCAAATCTAAACTTCAGATACTTATTAGCTTTGTCATCCTGGACAAGTCATTTAACTCTGTTTGCCTTATTTTCCTCATCTATAAAATGAGCTGAAGAAAGTGACAAATCACTCTAGTATCTCTGCCAAAAAAAATCCCAAATGGGGTCACAAAAATTGAACATAACTGAAAAAAAATGACTGAACAACAACAAAAGGATTTGAACTCATATTTTCATGATTCCAGATTTTTTTGTCCTTTTAACTATGGAAAAAACAGTTTGGAAAATTAGGAATTTTAAAGTTTCTAATGTATATTATGATCTAATTCATTTTCACAGCATCCCTTGGAGACAGTTCACATGCCAGGCTGCCTCTCTGGGGATAAATACAAAGGGCCCTGGGGATGAAAAGACAAACCCCACCAAACCCAACATTCTACTGGCGTTAGAAATGGGTGGGGGAGATACAACCTAAGCACAGATTAGTCTAGAGATGATCATTTGAGGAGGGAGAGAACACTGACTTCCAGGGGGAAAGGCCTCCTGTCAAAAGAACCAGCAATTCAAAAGGAATCCAGTCGAAACAATCCATATATTTTCTTAAGGTCTGTAAATTGACATCTGCTTAATCCAGGCTTGTAACTGACAGGCTCTCATGGCCTTCCCCCTGCAGCTCCATAACTGGCCCCCTGAAGGGCTCCGCTGTAGCAGGCAGGCAAGCATTCATGCCAATTCACCAGCATTTTTGCCGATGACTCATGAAAATTCCCCTTTTGACTATTTGCTCTTCCTTGTCTAGAGCGCTGAGTCATCGATGTTTTTTAAAATAATAGAAACACATTTTAAGGTTTGCTAAGCCCTTTCCTCATAATAGCCCTGTGGGGGAGCTAGGGTAAGGATTTTCAGCCCCATTTTACAGATGAAAAAAATGCTCATTCAAATACAGATTTTCCTCACTCTGTGTCCAGAACTTTCTGCCCTACGCCATGTTACCTTTTAACAGAGTTCAAATATACCTGTATTTCAAATTTCACCATGGGAAAAAGCCCGGTAATGTCACTTGCAGGCAGCATAGGAGCCTAAGTTCTTTGCAAAGAGATAGGCTTTGCCCGTCTTTGCAAAGTTCTGTCTTGCCTTAAATGACTCAACTGTTTATTTCCTTTGATTCCAACACCCTACTGCTAGGCACATATCTCTTTGGGAAGTCAAAGACAGGAAGAAAGGCTCCCTACATATCAAAATAGTCAGAGCAACTTTTTTTTTTTTTGGTGGTAGTATGATCTTGGACAAATCACTTACCCAATTTGGAGGCCTTAATCCCCCAATTTGTTAAGTGAGGAGGTGGGCCTGGGATGATCTCTAAAGTTCCTTTCAATTCTAAATCTTTGTGGAAAGAAGATGACATCATGGCTGTCTTCATGTGCTTACTTCCTCTGATCTCTATACTAGTTATGGACAGCATGACAAATCCAAAAGGGTTTGGGGAATCTGTGAAATCATAGAGTATGAAGGGGCCTTAGAGACTGCAATATAATTCTTTCATATTACAGATGAAGAAATCAAAGAAATTGCCGTGGAGGCAAGTGACTTGCCTAAGATCCTATACCCAGCTCTTCTTGACTCCAAGTGCAGAGTCATTATGCCACACTAGATGGAAAGAAGACAACACATTAAAGGTGGTCTGGAAATGATTGAGAGGAAAATAAGCCCAGCCACAGACCTCTCCAAATTCCAACAGTACTGAAACTATGGGTAAAGCTTTTAGGGGGCAGACTGACCACCTCTGAAAGTGGCCATGATGCCTCTTGGAGAACAGCACCATTGATCTGATATGATCCCTTAAATGCGCTTGGGCTCAATAGGGTGGGAATTGCTTCTCCACAAAGATTCTGTTCCCATGGAAGGCACTAGTGGCAAGCCCCCTGGAGCATCTCTGATAACAGATGGTGCAGCAGATGAGACTCGAGAACTTCAAAGGGAAAACTGGGCCATGTGTTCAAGGAAAGAGAGGAAATCAAAGACAACCACCCTTGGACCATACAGGCTGCTGCTCAAACAGCCCCCAAAAAGTGAAGCTAAATCCACTCAAAAAGAGTTTGACTATGTACCATAGCCTGATTTTTTATCTGTGTTTTTCTATCTTTACACTTTTCAGATTGCTGGCATCCCTTACCTTCTCTCTAGCCCATGAGCATTAATATGGCAACTTCTGCAGTGCTGGACTTGAATATAGGAAAGCTGGTTTCAACTCCTGCTGCTGATACTAGCTGTATGATCCAGGGCAAGTCATTTAATTACTATTAGGCTCAGTTTCCTCATTTGTAAAATGAAGGTATGAGACTCAATGGCCCCTTGATCCATATGATTTGTGATCTCAGGCTCTCTAGCTATTGTATATACCCTTTGGCTGTGATAACTGAAGTGTGAAGGTGGCTTTTTGTTGCCATTGACATCTCTGTCACTTGCTAGAGAGCTTCTCTCTGCTATTGCCCATTGCCAGTAGGAGGACCTTTTTCAAGTTGCTCCTACTAACAGAGCCTGAACCCCATCTTGTCAGCCCTAATACTTTCCTGGAGATACTGTAATACTGTGAAGGTATAGCACACCACAATCTTCAAAGGATCCCAGTGACTCAGAGAGTATGTACATGGAGAGATACATGGTAGGTGCAAATGAACCGCAATACATCATCAAGGTTGGCTTGGGTTCAAGAACTAGAGACAAATACACAATCCAGAAGTTATATTGATCAGAAAGAGATGGGCAGGTGATAGACCAGGAATGAGAGATAACAAAAGGCTGCCTGAGGGTTTCCTTGGCATCTGCAAAATGGTGGTACAGTGTAGCATTGGACTTGGAGTCAAGAAGACCCAAGTTTAAATCCAGCCTCAGATCTTTGCAAGTCATTTCAATTCTGTTTGCTTCGGTTTCCTCAACTGTAAAATGGAGATAATAGCACCTACCTCCTAGAGCTAATGTAAGACTCAAATGAATAATATTTGCAAAATGCTTATCATAGTGTTGGGCATATACCAGGTACTATATAAATGCTATTATTATATTATATCATCATTATTATTATTAGGGGAAGACTCTGTTAGGTCCTCTAAGGAGGAAAAATGAGAAGGTATGGACAAGATTTGAACAGGATGAGGTGAGGTTGGGTTGGGATCTCTACCAGTGGAGGAGGTCCCCACATTGACAAATTCTTGAATTTATAAAAGCATTACAGTATAGTTCATGAGAGCCAAGCTAATCCATTTCTAAGACCAAGTGAGAAGAATTCCCTCTAACAACTGTATTTTTGAATATTGATTTTTCTCCCTTGCAAAATGCTGCCAGTATTTCAAAAGCAGTGATCAATTTTCTCTGTATGACATTCTGCTGACTTATGATGCAGCCCTGTTTTTTCAAGAGAGGTGTCTAGGTAACTAAAAGGTTAAATTTTCAAGGCTAACCTACAAGCACAACCCAGCTGACTGAGCTGCATCAAAGCCTTGAAAAGATCAGCATGAAAGTCCCTGTCCCTGTGTCTTCTTTCCCTTTTATCCTGGGGTCAGGTTCTTATCTTCTGCCTGCTCTTGTCAGTGCCTAGCTATATGACCATGGGCAGGCTATGGTCCTCAGTTTCTTTATCTGCAAAATGAAGTCAATGATTCTTTTTGTTTTTGAAACCCTTACCTTCCATCTTCGAATCAATACTGTATATTGCTTCTAAGACAGAAAAGTGGTAAGGGCTAGGCAATGGAGATTAAGTGAATTGCAACTGTTACACAAGAAGTGTCTGTGTTCAAATTTGAACCCAGGACCTTTCATCTGCAGACCTGGTTCTTAATCCATTGAGCCACCTACCTGCACCCCTACCCTCTTCTGTGTATTTTTGAAGTGTTTCTTTTCTTGGGAATCATATGAGGCAGTATTTGAACTCAAGTCTTTCCAACTCCAAGTCTAGTACCTCATCCACTGTCCATCTGACATCTTTTGATTTCTTGGGTGGACACTCTTTTTTGGGCTACTCATGGTAAAGAGAGGGAAGGAGGACAAAGAATGTAGGATATAAACTTTCTGTGGGCAAGGATTGTTTGTGGGCAAGCCCTTTGGGTTGTACATGAGTATACCCAAATTGTACATGGCTTTGAGTTATGGAACACTACAGTCTCCAAAGAATTAAAAATGGCTACCACCCAAAGGGCAATGGAGAGATTCATGGTGGGAGTGAGCATAATGCCATCATGCATTATAAACCAAAAACTAGGAAGAAATGCGGTAGTGTGTACCATCCAAGAAAGATATGAAGCCAAAGAAGATGAGCTGGTTCCCTAGAGAGGGTGAAGTATTACCAATGATTTGAACTCAGTCAGAGTATTCCTTTGATGCCTATATGATGCCAGAAGAAAAGAAAGTTCCTAGAATTTTAGGGGGACCACCTGTGTTGCAAATTTATGTGAGGAAGTAGACTAGAGTCACATGGGATGGGTGGGGATGAATGGGTTGTCAGGAAACAGTGTCCATGTAGGAAGGTGACACTCAGTAATATTACCCTTTCCAAGTCACAGTTCTCCCAACCTTTTGATGCTGCTGTGGAAATTGCCTGCCTTACTATGTAAACTACTCTTTACTTAAAAAAACAAAAACAAAAAAAAACAACCCTTACCTTGCATATTGGTTCCGAGGCAGAAGAGCAGTAAGGGCTAGGCAATGGGGGTGAAGTGACTTGCCCAGGGTCACACAGCTGGGAAGTATCTGAGGTCAGATTTGAACCTAGGACCTCCCGTCTCTAGGCCTGGCTCTCAATCCATTGAGATACCCAGCTACCCCCTTATGGGGAACTTCTAAAGAGATAACTCCCTTCACCAATGGAGATCAGTACCTTCTTTACAACTTTGTCAGCTTGGTGAGTTGCCTGCAGCCATAGGCATTAAGTGACTTGCCCAAGATCATACAAACATTGTATCAGAAATGGGTCATTCACTCCCACCACTACAGTATGAAGCCTTGAAATAGAGATCTTTATAGGTATATCAACACTTAAACATTTTTCACCTATATCTAAAATCACACACACATGCTCCACACATCTCTGTCTCTGCTTAGTTTCATCCACATATATGTCAAAAGAGGGGAAAGGAATAAGCATTTAAACAGTGCTTTCTATGTGCCAGGCACTGTGCTAAGGACTTTACAAATGTCTCATTTGATCCTCACAACAGTCCTGGGGAGAAAGTACTCTTATTATTCCTATTTTGTAATCGAGGAAATTGAAATGAACAAAGATTAAGTGACTTGCCCAGGGACACACAGCTTTTAAGTGTATGAGGTTGGATTTGAACTCTGGTGTTCTTGACTCCAGGACTGACACTCTAAGTGCCACTTAGCTGCCTCAGGATTACTGCTAGAGTAGATTATAGATTTGGAAATAGAAGGGGGGTCAATTAATTCGACACAACTCAATTTGTAAATAAGGAACCCATCAAGACAGGTGAAGTGACTTGCCCAAGGTCTGTGTTACAGGCTAGGTTGAGATCTAGGTTAATATCTATGCCTATAATATGTATAGGTCTAGATTTGGAATATTTGTGCTCTTCACCACACACACATGGAGTTAACAGCCGTTTTTAGACACATAGAAATATGTAGCTCCTACATTTGGCCTCCTATGACTATTCTTGAGAATTTAGACTCAGTCTGCCTTTGGATAAATGTTAGCTCAATTTCTCTGCTTGCCCTGGATAATGTCAGAGGCCTCATTTCACTGAGCTTTCTGATGTAGGACTTTTTCCCTCTTCTTTTCTCTTTGAACATGGAGTGGGGTATGTGTGTGTGTGTGTGTGTGTGTGTGTGTGTGTGTGTGTGTGTGTGTGTGTGTGTGTGTGTGTGTGTTTAAAATGTTTCATCAGCACCAAATACTTCTGAGATGGCAGTGAGAATAATACTTCAATGTCCTCTTTACCCTCTTTGGTTCTAACATCTCACCACATCAAACAGCTTTTGCTTTAGAGAAGAAATAATAATGAATGACTTAAAATAACCCTGCTGGAGAAAATGAAGGTTTGATTTGAATTGCAGAGGGAATGACTCCTTTTTGGATCTTTCTTCATTTCCTGGAGAAGGCTATCAACCTCTGCTGAATCCTTCAATGTTCAAAGCAGCCAAGAATTTAGAATAACGAAAGTGAAATTATTTATCAACTGTAGACGCGTCAGACAGACACCTCTCATTATCCTACTCTGGCACCTCAAAAATAATCACCTTGAGTATCATAATCTCCAACTTTCCTGTTTCTTCTGTCCTCTCCATCATTTCACAGACCTCAGGCGATGCAATCACCTTTCTGTTATGATTATTGTATGGAAATGCATCAGCCTTCCAGGAAGACCAACAGCAGACCCAAATACTGCAAAGATGCCCACTTCAATTGTTTCCCTTACCAGCAGTCTTGTGAATTTGATCATCCATGGACGTTTATTGGACATCTATGACATGTCAGACACCATGCTAGGTATTGGGGAGACTGTTACAAAAAGAAGGAGGTAGCATATTAGAGGAAAAAGAGCACTTGCTCAGGTCAAGGGACTTGAATTCAAATCCTGTCCCTGACATAACCTGTGCAAATGACAACCTCCCTGGGCATCAGTCTCCTCACTTGTAAAATGAAAAAATGAGTGTTCTAGATGGCCTCTAAATTTTCTTCCAGTTCTCTAGATCTGTTATACACACAAATGAAATAACCTCTGCCTTTGAGGAGCTTACAATGTAGTGGGTAAGGCATCACATATGTATTTGTGCTATTTCAGTTCTGTCTTTGTCTCCCTAGATCCTAAGAGAGTTCTTGGCACACAGCAAGTACTTAATTTCTCACTGATAGTCTGATTTACAAATCTGCACATATCTGTAGATTTATAGATATGTGATTTATAAAAATAACTGTGCTCTTTTTGTGGAAGAAGGCACTTATAGCTAGGAGGAGGGGACCAGGAAAGACTTTGTGAAGAAGGTGCTACTTGAACTGAGCTTTGAAGAAAACTGGGAATTCTAAGAGAATAAGTTATAAGGAAGGAATGCATTATAGGCATGACGTATAGACTATAGAAAGCAAGAGAAACATGTTGTGTGGCAGAAAGATGGAGAAATCCAACCTGGCCCAGCTAATTCAATCCAGTCCAGTATGATTCAACCCAACCTAATCCAAACCAATCCAAAGAGCATGAAGTGCCTACTATTTGCAAGGAACTATGCTAGGGACCCAGGATACAAAGGCAAAGGCAAAAACAAGCAAACAAATAAGCTAAAAAAACCCTTGTCCCTATCTTCAAAGAATTGATGAGCCATCTGGGCAGATAAAATATGTAAACAAAAAAAATTAATTAATAGTTTGGGGAGGGAGGCAGCAATAACTAGAAGAGGAACAGTTCCTCAGAATATTAACTCAGGACAGCTAGGTGGTTCAGTGGATAGAGCATTAGGCCTAGAGATTGGAAGCCCTAAAGTCAAATCTAGTCTCAGGTAATTCCTACTTGTGTGACCCCGGGCAAATCACTTATCCCCAGTTGCCTAGCCCTTACTGCTTTTCTGCCTTGGAAGAGATCCTTAATATTGATTCTAATCTGAAGGTAAGAGGTTTTTGTGTGTGTGTGTGTTTGTTTGTTTTTTAAAGAATATAAACTCCTTGAGGGCAGGCACTAAATTTTTCCTTCTTTACTCTCTCCCCCCACAGCACAGAGGCTGGCACATAATAAGGGCTTAAAAGTGTTTTGCTAATTAAAATGAATTGAATTTCCAGAGAATTCTCAAACAGTCAAAACACAGATATGAGGAGGGCATGGCAAAGGCAGCCTTATCTGTAATGACCCAACATAATTCTACATGACCCAAAAGAAGAGTTTAGATGACCCGATTCAGTAGTTACTAAAATCCAAATGAACTCATGATTAATCCCTACTTATTCAAGTAATGCAAAATACTATATATTGACCCTATGGCACAATTTAACTATAACAAAGTTATGTAGATCTAATAATTTTTTCAGTATCATACCAAATAGGGAAAGGAATCATATACCATTTAGCTTAAGGAACAGGGATAGTCAACAGACTGGCTAATAAGAATTCAGTCCATGAATCAAAGAACATTTTAGATACTATTCCAAGTGGAAAAAAAAAACATTTTTTTGGGTGGGATTACAGAAAATCAAGAAAGATTTGTTCATCACTATTGAAAAGAACTAACTCATATTTTCATTAGGAGGTAGATTTTGAGGCTTTCAGTCACCAGGTTGGCTAGCTATCAATCTCAGGTGATATAAAAGTAGACCACCTGATGTTTGATTTGTCAAAAGATGGTACCCCACAGAATGGATTGACATAGGCAGGTGTTCATGGAAGATGCCATTAGGCTACAGAGCTATTGAACTGTCACCTCTCCAAATGCTAGCTTAGCATGACTTTCAAATTGCTCAAGGACAGAAAATAAGTTCATTCTGCCAAATCATTCAGTCAACAAGGATTCATTAAACACCTACTATGTGCTCTTCCCTGTTGAGGGTGCTGGAGATATGAAAAAAAATTAGATCTGTTCTCTTCAAGGAGACAACATTAGTCCATCAATCGATAAGCACCTAGGCACTGGAGATACAAAGACAAAAGAAAGGAGCTTACATTCTCTGGAAGGGGGGATAGGAAGAGAGGGTATTTGCATATATAATTACATGCAGAATAAATAAAACTAATCAATAGATCAACAAATATTTAACTAGTGCTTACTATGTGCCAGGCATTGTGCTAGTTGGGGACACAATACAAGTGTACCTTTACATGGATAAGTACATGCAACATTTGTGAATATAAGGTAATTTATTAATTACTAGTATTAGAAGTAGGCAAATTGACTGGAGAGCTAATAGCTATTGATGCTAACCTATTAAAATACAGCATGAGAATCCAACAAGTCAATGAGTATCCCAAGAGAACCAATAGGATCCAATCATGAAAATTTTACTCCACATGTTGACTTGTTTTGATCCCCTTTGACCCTTCCTTTCTGTTCTTAGGGAATTGATTTCACCTCCCTTTCGACTCCCCTCCTTCCTTACACATTCACATTTGACCCAAATTCCCCTCCTCTCCCAAGGCTCGACCCAATTCCCTTGCCTTCTCCCCCACAGTTCTGACCCAATTCTCTCATCCTTTCCACAAAGGCTTGACCCAATTTGCCTTCATCCTTCCCCCTGAACTCACAATAAAATTCCCCCTGCTCTTGCCCACACATACGGGGCTGACCTAAATTCCTTCCCTCTCCCCCAATCATTCGCACCAATTTCTCCTCCTTTTTTCATCATCACAGAATCAGTGAACCTCCATTCTCCTATCAGTGCAATGATGCAATCTCTCTCTTTATAAATACAGGGTGTGTGTGTGTGTGTGTGTGTGTGTGTGTGTGTGTGTGTGTGTGTTTGTGTGTGTGTGTGTTTGAACAACCAGATCAATCTCAACATAGCTTGTTTCTTCTCAAGTACATTGAGTTGACCTGACCTGCTTCTCTTGCTTTATAAGCCAAGCCCACATCATTGGTCCTTCTCCTCTACTCTCACATCCCCCAAGGATACAGGGAAGCTGTCATGACTATAGCACCCACCCCCACCACCTGGGCCAACATTCTCAATTAGTGTTATTGATGCCATCAAGATTTGACAATTGGTTGTGACACCTGGCATGGCTCAAGGAAACTGTCCAGCTCTCCATGCCTTAATCAGAATGCTATTTATCAAATTATTCTTTTAAGGAAAAAAAAACTTTGCTAGTAGCAGATTCTTTCATTCTAGTGAAGCACAGCAATGTGATATGGCAAAAAGAGCTCTGGCCTGAGAGATAGGAAGACTAGGGCTCAAATCTTGCTTCACCCTATAGTAGCTGTGTGACTC
The DNA here is from genome assembly GCF_027887165.1 of Monodelphis domestica. NCBI lineage: Eukaryota > Metazoa > Chordata > Mammalia > Didelphimorphia > Didelphidae > Monodelphis > Monodelphis domestica. The sequence goes on from NC_077231.1 coordinate 99,405,812, forward strand.
TGGGCAAGTTACTTAAGTTTTTTGAGAGTTAATTTCCTCCTCTCTAATACAGAGATGATAATAAAATCAAACCTCATAGGATTACTGTGAGATTCAAATAAGATAAGTCATATAAAACTTTATGCAAACCTTTATGTACTATAGAATTGTGAGTTATTATTACTACTATTGTTTTTAATTTATATTATTATAGTTTAATATGTTATATGTAGATATAATATATATTTTTATTTATATTATTACTACTACTAAGTCACTGAATTTTTCCATTAGAGAATGAAGGAAATGGAAAGAGAGGTAAAAACAGGGACCCTTCTTTGTGCATATACTCCAAGGAGGTCAAAGACAGGAGAAGAATCTACTAGATCCCAAAATATCAGTACTCTTTGTAGGAGTAAAGAACTAGAAACAGAGGGAACATCCACTGGGAGTTGACCAAACAAATAGGATGCATGAATGTAATGGGGTATCACTGAACTGTAAGAAAAAATGAGAATGATGAATATAGAGAAACATGAGAAGACTTCTATGAACAGGCACAAAGTGAAGTAAGAGCAGTGATAGGAAAATGGGGACCCCTCTGGTTTGTGGTTATGATAAAAGGAGAAATGACTGGGAGAGAGAGAAGGAATTTAGATCAGCCCTGTACATATGGGCAAAAGACATGAGGGATTTAATTGTAATATGCAACAGTGTAGCTAGAGCCAAAAACTTTAGACTTGAATGCTATGTAACTGTTAGGATTAAGCTGAAAACTCACTTGCTTTTTTTTTTTTAAGACACTTATCTTCTGTCTTGGAATTGATACATGTATCACTTCCAAGGCAGAAGAACAAAATGGGCTAGGCAATTGAGGTTAAGTGACTTGCCCAGGGTCCCAGCTTTAGGAAGTGTCTTTAAGGAAGAGGTCATATTTGAATCCAAGTCCTTCTGAATCTAGGCCTTGACACTATTCACTGAGCTACCTTAGCTGCTCCTTTCCCTGCCTTCACAGAGAGAGTTCCCTAACCCTTTCAAATCCATTACTCATTTAATGTTAAAGATCTGCAACATAGGGATGGCTAGGTGGCTCAGTAGATTGAGTTGATCCTAGAGATGGGTTCAAATGTGGCCTCAGACAATTCCTGATGATGGGAACCTGGCCAAATAATTTAATCTCCATTGCCTAGCCCTTACCACTCTTTTGCCTTGAAACCAATATACGGTATTGATGGTATTGATTCTAAGACAGAAGGTGAGGGTTTAAAAAAAGTAAATAAAGATCTGAAACACAATCATATTTTACATAGTTCAGTTTGTCCCATTGTAGTAATTTTTAAATGAAACAATCTTATCATGATCCTTTTGGACTATGGTTTGTAAAGTTGCATATACTATTAGAATGAGTTGATATGTTGACTGATTTTGCTGACCAGTTCTCTCCTCCTCCACTTTCTTTTTTAGTTTTTGTAGTAAAGCAAATCTCTCTGGGTAGGAGAGAGAGACAGATATATTTAGAAATGAAAGTGAAATAAACAATATATAAGTAATAATAATAATAAAAGAGTCATGGGTACATAGTATTTCCCTTCCTGGGTCAATGTGACTCCTTAGAAGGTCAGAGGAGCCTGCTCTGTGGACTATTTGTTCTTGGTCTCTCCCTATTTAGAGGATGAATTAGTTTCAATTACCACAAATGATTTTATTTGTCCATGAGGAAGCAGGCTGCAGCCATCAACTCATTTCATCTATGTCACTAAATGATCAACAAATGGATGATAGAAGCACAGAGCCCTGCAGCTGGAAGGGACCTCTACAGTCTTCTAGGCTAGCTCCTAGATGAGCAAGAACCCCCTAGAACAGAGGACAGTGGCCATTTGGCCTCTTTGAAGATCTCAGTGCTGGGAGCTTACACCTTCCGAAGTTAACCCATTCCATTTGGGAATCACTCTTGTGGTTAAGAAATGTTCTGAACACAGAAGATCTGTAATTTTGCCAATGGAGCAGCCATGAAGATTGCCATCCACCCCTTAGGAGAGAAATCTGAGAAGGTCCCTCCCCTCTTTCCAAGTAATCTTTCCCCCCCATAAAATACTTTTTTAAGCCCAATCCTCTGCATTTCCTTTTGTGATCACCGTCATAGTGTTTATTGCTTGAGTTACTCTTTTTTTCTCTTCTCTCTCATCTATCAATTTACACTTTCCCATTGTAAATAAGGGACATAAAGAACAAAAAAAAAATCTTAGATCTACTTAGATCCACAGAAACGAAGAATAGTGGCCTTGCAGTCAGTGTTGGTGTGGCCATTGTGATAGCAACTAACCAGTGTGACCCTGGATGAATCATTTTACTTCTCTGAAATTTAGTATCCTCATTTTTAAAACTGGGAGAGTAATATTTATGTTGAAGAGGTGTCACAGGGACTGAATGAGTTGTGTATAAAGTACCAGGTGAGTAGAAGCTATTTTTATCTCAGTGCTTTACCTATTTCTAGGAAAAAAGCCAGTGGCAGGAGATGCTTATGATTTAAATTTGTTTTTTGGGGGGGTATCTTTCTTTTTTGGTGGCTTCTCTCTCTCTCTCTCTCTCCCCCTCCCTTCCTCCCCCCTCCTCTCTCATTCCTTCTGCAGCTTGGCTCAATGGGAAGCAGAGGACTTGGGTTCTAATCTTGGCTCTGCTGATTACTATCTGGGTAACCTTGGATTTGTCTCTTAACCTCTCTGGCTCTCTGGGATTTAGTTTCTTCATCTGTAAAATTAAGAAATTGGACTCAATATCCGCTAAAGTCCCTTCGCCCTCCAAATTATGACTCTTCCAGTTGGGAAGAGTAGCTAAATTATTTTAACTTTATGTAGGTTCTAGTAAATGCTTGCTGACTGGTTGGCTGATTGATGTTTTTTTTTTTAAATCCTCACCTTCCATCTTAGAACAAAACTGTATATTGGTTCTAAAGTAGAGTAAGGGCTAGGAAAGGGCATTAACTGATTTGCCCAGCATCGCACAGCTAGGAAATGTCTGGGTCTGAATTTGAACCTCCTGTCTCTGGTCCTGGCTCTCTATCCACTGAATTACCTATTTTGCCCTTTTGATTTTCCATAAGGTAGGGTGAGATAAAACTAGGAGCAATGAGTTAAAACTGCAGAGAGGGAGATTTTGACTTGGCATCAACCAACCATCCAATAAATTAATCACATAAGTATTTCTTGATTGCTTTCTATATACTAGGCACTGTACATGGCTTTGTGGGCTCAAAGAAAAAGAATGAAATAATCCTTGCTTCTGGGGAGCTTACATTCTATTAAGGATGCTTCCTAATATTCACAGCTGCCTAATGATGGACTTGGTTAGCTTGGTAGTGTCCAGTCATATGATCTTTTCAAGCAAAAGCTGGCTAGTTACCAATCAGGGTTGCTGTAGAATGGGTTTCAAACACTTGCCCCATGGGCAGTCCCATGATGTGGCCTACAATACTCCTGAGAGTAGCCTGAACTAGAATGTAATATAATAGGGAAACATTTAACAAAATAAATAAAAATAAAATAAAACATTGATAATATTACATATTTAAAACCCTCACCTGTCTTAAAATCAATACTGAGGATTAGTTTCAAGGCAAAAGAGAGGTAAAGGCTAGTCAATTGAGGTTAAGGGACTTGTCCAGAGCACACAACTAGGAATTATCTGAGGCCAGATTTGAACCCAGGACCTCCCTTTCCCAGGCCTGGTGTGCTATCCACTGAGTCACTTAGTTGCCTAGATAATATTTCATTTTAAAGCTAAATCCATATATGACCCACGGGAATACTTTTGCATCTCCCTTTCTATTTAAAGGCAGCTAGGTGGTATATTGGATAGAGTGCCAAGACTGAAATCAGGAAGAACTGAGTTTAAATCTGGCCACAATCACTTACTAGCTGTGTGACTTTAAGCAAATGAGTTAACTATATTTACCTCAATTTTCTCATCTGTAAAATGGCAAACCACTTCAGTATCTTTGCCAAGAAAACTCCAAAAAAATGACTGATAAAAACCTTATATTTGAGTTTGACCGCACTACTATAAAAAATTGATCCCTGAATAGGTTGGGGTTAGGATTTGGTTACCTCTGAGGTTCATTCCAAATTCTAAGTATCTGTAGTTGACTCCCTACCCCCTTCTCTGTTAGAATTTATATCATCCATTGCATTGTTAGAATTAATTATTGGATTCCTTTAACTCTTATGCAATGAGGTCATCCCTGGAGTAAGCACCCTGTCCCTTGCCTGCATTGTAATGGGTACTGACATCTGTCTGCCTTGCTCTTTCTTTGTCTCTCTCTCCTGCTACTATCTCTTAGCAATACTCCCCACCAGAAAGGCTATGCCTTAGGAACAAGCAGCAGAACTCTTGAGGATAGACAGCAGAGAATAAGACCCTTCATTGCTTCACCTTCCCTTTCTTCTCTTCAATAGCTCCGGGAGAAGAGCCTGAAAGTCTGGGTTTTGCTTGGGATGACCTCTATTATTCCTTCCAGCTCTAAATCTAAGATTTCATGATATGGAGCTTTCTGGAAAACTGACGGTTGGACTTTGGTCAGAAGACCAGGGAGCAGGAGGCACCTGCCCTCTGCCGGCCTTCTAACCCTTCACCCTTTCTGAAATCTTCCTTTCTTTGCTACTTTCCCCTCCTGTTCTTTTTTGTCTTTCATATAAAAGACAGAAATTCTGTGAGTTCAAAGATATTGGTAACAAGAACTTTTATTGCTTTGATATGTTAAGGTTTACCAAGGGCTTTCCTCCCCATAGCTCTTTAAGATAGGCAATCCAAGTAGCATGAGCTCCATATTCCAGAGGAGAAAACAAAGACTTAGATGAACTGGCTTATCAAGGTTACATGGTTAGAGACATCAATTAAACAATATTTACTAAATACCTTCTATATTATGCATGCTCATTGGAAAAGACCCTGATGTTAGGAAAGATTGAAGACAAAAGGAAAAGAGAATAGCATCCGTGTGACTCTAGGCAAGTCACTTAACCCCCATTGCCTAGCCCTTACCCCTCTTCTGTCAACACTTACATATATTGATTCTAATATGGAAGGTGAGGGTTTAAAAAAAAGGTGTGGGGGTGGGGTGGGGAATGGAAACAATAAACATGAACTCAGGTTTTGAGAGACAGTGGAGGCTAGGGGGACTGGACATACTGTGGTAGATGGGGTCACGAACAGTTGGACATGACTGAACAACAATGTCATGCCCAAGCACTGTCCTAGACACTAGGAATACGGAGGGGAGATGGGATTTGTCCAAATTTAAATAGCTAATAAAGACCTATGGTGTTGATTCAATTCAATTCTAAGCATTTTCTAGATGACTACTATATACCCAACTGCTAGACAAAGATAAAGCCCAAACTGTCGCTTCTCTTAAGGAGATGACATTCTATGATGTAGCAACAACCTGAAAAGAGATGACTAGATATGTCAGAAGAATGTCAGAGGGCCAAGAACTCGAATAACCCTGCTCTGTTGATGCCAAGACCAACACTTTTTCCATTTCTCCACAGCTGTTCTCAGACTGTTTGCTGGTGCAGAGCCTTAAGCCTTCCTGGGAGGAAGAACATTAGATGAATTCAATAAAATAACAAATGTTTGATTGATTGCCCAAATGCTAATGATAACAACATGATTATTTTGGACAAATAATTACCAAATATATAAAATCAAATTGGAGGACCATAATAACGTTGTGGTAATTGCATTATAAGTCAGTGGGCAGTTCCAGGGGCTAATTGGGTTGGGAGAGTGCATTAGCTTATTATTGATACTCAATAACCCAGTTATTTAAAACACAACAATGACAATAATGCTAATAACGATAAATACTCCAGCCTCTGGAGGCCATTTCCCTTGTCTTTGAGTTGGGGCAGAGATCTGAGTTGCCCTATTTGTTAGACTATTTTAGAGTCATGGGAACATTATTCTGTTTTTGGTTTTTCCACCTTCTCAAACCCACTGGTTGCTTGTTGCAACCCCTTGGCCTTATTATGGGGCTTTGAGTGCTGATTCAGGATCACTGGCTCCAGAAAGCTCAGGATCTCTTCTAAGGGATGCCCTGTTATATTCCTCACCCTCTCTTGTTCACTGATCAGCTTTCCTGCTCAAGGAATGAGTAATAGTTGTTCCCTTTACTGGACCCATGCATATAGTAAAGTCTGCAATTTTCACTGCAGAACCTCTGGTTAACACCTAGAATTAGTGTACCTTCATAAGAAGTCTCTAATATTTGTCTCTACTACTTCAATCAGATGTCTCCTGAGTCTCTCCATCTAACAAGATCCTGCATTTTTCTAGCTGCTTCTGATTTTTGCTTTTCTTTGGATCTTAAATACAAGCAGTCCTTAGCATAAGTAGCCTTTTCACTTCAAAGATGGCCTGAGTGAAGAACTAGCAAGCAGCTGGTCTAAGTGTAGAGGAAGACCAAACAGGGAAATGAAAAGCTCTTATGCACCTGCTCTGGCCACCTATATATCTCAGTCCCAAGGTAATCTCTTAGGTCTGAGTATTACATTATTCCAGATCCTTCTTATCTCAGTCATTATTGTGTTTGTTTTCCTCCATCGCTTGTTTGTTGGATGAAAGCATGGTCTTTACTTGGAAATTGGAGAGCTTCTTCCTAGGAAGTGTCACTTCATCTTGAGGAGGGTCTATCCTTTCATATTGGAAGGACTCAGGGTATGTGAGGCGAGCTGGGCTGGGGCTGGGAACCTCCAGGAGACTGGAGAGGAAAGAAGCAATTCCCTTACCCTATGATCTTCATTGATCTTAGGCCTAGAGCCAGCAGGGACCTAAAGGGTCATCTAAGCCTTTCATTTCCTGGGAAGGGAAACTGAGACCCTGAAATGAATCGTCCAAGAGTATAGTAGAGTTTGAATCAGATCCTTGAAGGTCTACTAGGAGATGGGCTATCTCTCCAAAATCCAATGGGAAGAGAAAGAGGGAATTTTTCTCTAGCTCAAGCCATTTGATTTATAACATAAGAAATAGGCTATATGATAGATATAGTAGAAAGCTTTTTATCCCTGGATTTGGAAAGCCTGGATTTAGGTCCTTCTTTGAGAGGTGTTACCTTGTGTTACCTTGGATAAATTTCTTAGTATAAGGGCCTTAGTTTCCCCATTTGTAAAATAAGGAGTTTAATCTGAATGGTCTCAGAGGTCCCTTCCATCTCAAATCCATGATCTTATATAAATCTATCTCTGTCAAATCTTTTATTCCTTTCTAAACAGGGAATAGAATCCTCAATGATTACCCATTGATTCTATATCTACAAATATTTCCTCTAGATCCATTTCTGCAGAATAAAATTTTCTCCTCTGTCCCACAATATCACCTTGCCCTGCCCCCCAACCTTGATAACTTGAAAAAGGAAAGATGCAATAGGAGAGATAAATTCCACTTTCCTATTTATGACCAATATTGGATGGTGGTTAAACACGTTAGTATCTTAAAGAGTGTCTAGTAGGAAGTGGCTGATCCTAGGGAAAATCCATTGGTCTCTAGAGCCATTGCTGTTACATGATCCTTTTTATTTCTCTTTGGCTTTAGTATTCCAAGTCCTCCCTACACCCAGCATTCATTCCCATGTATGCGTGCGCGCGCGCATGCGCGCGCATACACACACACACCTTTCCTGGCCATAGAGTTTCTTGTTTTTCCAGCTCTGTCTCTCTCTCTGTACTTTCTCAGCTATTTATCTTTCAGTATTTGGGGAGACGTGGGTGGGTGGGGGGTGCTATATCTCCCTGCCTAGGGAAGGGACAGGCACCTCCCAGCATTCTGCCACTCCATTCCTTCTCTCAGCCCAACTGTCATGGTGCCGTGGGGCTCCAGTCATCCATCTGCTTTGTTAAGGGACCGCCCTGTACACCTGTTTCTCTGGATCCCTTGAATATTCTCTCCTTCTTCTTTCTTTCCAATCTCATTCTTATTCCAAGAGAGTTTCTGCTCTCTGTCACCTTTCTACCCACCTCTGACTCCAATCTTCCTAAAGATTGAGAGACTGGGATGTTTGCTCACCCCTTGTCCCCACCACCTGTCCTGGCTGGTGCTTATCCTTCCTTCCCCTTGTCAGTGTCACCTGTTCTATTTCTGTTCACTTTTTCTTATGGTGATGGAGACCTTAGGTGGATTGGCCAAAGGATCACCAACTTTGAGCTGAAAGGGGCAAAAGATGTCATCTAGTCCAACCACCTCATTTATAGGTTCGTGGAATGTCATATAGTGGGAGGGGCTGCCACATTTGGATTCAGGAACATTTGGATTCAAATCCTACCTCAAACACTTACTGGAATAAGTTATTTCTCTGCTCTGGCCTTCAATTTCTCACTTGAAAAATGAGTGGGTTGGAGTTAGCCTCTAAGGAACTTGTTAGTTGTTCTGAACTTCTTTTTTTGTACTTTTAAAAATTTAATTTAATTTAATTTAATTTTTTACAACCCCTACCTTCTGTCTTGGAGTCAATACTGTGTATTGGCTCCAAGGCAGAAGAGTGGTAAGGGCTAGGCAATGGAAGTTAAGTGACTTGCCCAGGGTCACACAGCTGGGAAGTGTTTGAGGCCAGATTTGAAGACTAGAGACTCTGGTCTCTAGGCCTGGCTCTCAGTCCACTAAGCTACCCAGATGCCCCCTTTGTAGTTTTTTTTTTGTGTCCTGTATCCTTTTGGTAGTCAGTCTGGAGAAGCCCATGGAGCCCTTCTCAGATTAATATTTTTAAATGCATAAAATGAAACATAGGTAAAAGGAAACCACTTATTTTGAAATAGTTATCAAATATATGTATAATATGCACAAGTTTGATATGTATGTATATATAGTTATGAAATATATATAAATTTGAATTGCTATCTCTGTGTGTATGTATATATTCATGAAGCTCAGGTTAAAAACATCATTTTGAATAGATTTTGAATACTATCTAGAAGCTGCTAAATGGCACATTGAAAAGAGTTCTAGGCCTAGTCAGTCAAACCTAAGTTCAAATCCTATTTCAGATGCTTACTAGCTATCTAGCCCAGGGTAAGTCACTTGACTTTTGTCTCAGTTTCCTCAATTATAAAATGGGGATACCCACCTCCCAGAGTTGTTGTTAGAATCAAATGAGATAATGTCTTTAAAAAAAATTCTTACCTTCCATCTTAGAATCAATACAGTTTATTGGATCCAAGGCAGAAGAGAGATAAGAGCTAGGCAAAGGGAGGGGGGTAGGTGGTTTACCCAGGGTTACATAGCTAGAAAGTGTTTGAGATCAGATTTGAACCCAGGAATGGCTTTCAATCCTCTGAACCTCCCTGAGACAATATTTCCCTGAGACAATATTTCCAAAGCATAAGTGACATGACCATATATGACCACATAGCAGCCATTATAACTACATGTGCTTTGTGTCTTCCTTCCTATGTGTGATACTGGGCAATTTCATTTGCAAGGCCTCCCTATCTGTAAAAAAGAAGGCTCCAGAAATCTCTTTTAATTATAGATTTATGAAATTTCAAGTCCATCCAGCTCTGGATCTTTAATGTTAGGAAAGATCCAATGCCCTGAGAGACTGTGACTTGCCTGTGGTCACATCTAATAAGTGCCAGAGCTAGGATTTGAACCCATGCGCTCTAACTCTAAATCCAACATTCTTTCCCCTCTGCTGTATGGGTCACATGACTACACAGCATCACTAAACCACAGAGTTGAAAGGAACCCTAGAGGGATTCTAAGCCAACATAAATTTGACCCTCAATTCCTTCTGCAACATCCTAGAAAGTGCTTGATCATGCCAAAGGGACCCTTTTCCCCATGGGGGATTCTTAGAAATTTGGTCCTATAGCTTCAACACAGTTTTTTGGGATATGTTCTTTTTATCTACTCTCTTTAGTTTTATGGGGAGTTTCTGAACTTCCATACTGAGGTCAGAGGAGCCTGAGTCCTTTCTGATCCATTGTATCAGCCACTCTAGAGGGTTTTTTTTTTTTTTTGGTCACCTAGGCTGACAGATAAACGAATTTCTCTTTGCCCCTTGCAGACAAGGGACTGAAGCAAAAACAGCTGAAACGGATGCTGTCTTTGAACTCCTCTGTCAAAGACTGAGCTGCTCAGCCATTCTCTACCCCCTACATAGACTCCTCAACGCACCATAGCCCCCAACTCCCTGCCCAGGAGTCCCTATGGACAGACCACGCTGTTCTTGGTATTCTGTGTCAGAAACTTCACTGACAATATGACCTCAATTCACCCCATTCCCCTGCATTCCCTGCAGTCATGGCTCTTGGTCTTAGTCAAGCCCAGGATCTGCGTTTTCTGTTTTAACCCCCCTCCTTCCATTTGCCTCATTTCCTTTGTCCTCTGAGTTCTCCACCCAATCCTCCATAAACCTCAGGCCAGTTGATTCTGTCACTTCCCTTATTGAATATCATCCTTGAGCACAGGAGACAGCTCTCCCTGTGAGTTATTAGGTCCAAATTCTCTTAGTCTGTCAGTCAGTCAGTCAGCAAGCCTTTATCAATTGCTTCTTACTATGGACCAGGCACCAGGGATACAAAGAAAGGCAAAAGGCAGATCTTGCCCTCAAGGAGATAACATGTATATCACTAAATAAATACACAATGTTTACAGAGTAGATAAAAGCAATCAGAAAGGGAAAGGCATTAGTACCTGATGGATTGGAGGAAGCAAGAGAAATGAACACAGGGTGAGATTTGAGCTGAGTCTTCAAGAAAATTGGGGAAACTGAGAGACAGAGGCTAAGGGATAGACCATTCAGGTCATAGAAGATAGCTACTGCAGAAATACGAGATGGAGGAGTGTGAGTGTATAAAGTCACTCAAATTCTCTGAAGCTCATTTCAATGTTGTTTTCTCAATGAGTCATGTCCAATTCTTTATGATCCCCTTTTCTTGGTAAAGATACTGGAATGGTTTTCTATTTCCTTCTCCAGCACATCTTATAGATGAAGAAACTGAGGCAAATAGGGTTAGGTGATCCAGGTTAGGTCATCCAGGTTCACACAAGCCAGTAAGTGTCAGAGACTAGTTTGAACTCAGGTCTTTATAACAATGATTATAGGTATGGCTATAATTAATGAACCAAACATTTATTAAGTACCTACTGTATTCCAGGTACCATTCTAGATACTGCAGATATGAAAATGAGACACTATCTCCTCTCAAGGAACTTAAATTCCCTAATGAACAATTTCCTTCGTTTAAAGATTCTACTGGACTCAAACTTACCTTTCAAACTTTATCTTAACTAATACCCTTCTTCTTGTACCCCAACTTCAGCCAGACCAATTTCCTTATTGTTTTCTGAGTTGGTCCAATCTTTCCCACCCTACATCTTAGCAAGAAACCTTCTTGTGCCTTCCTTCACTCACCTCAACACCAGCAGTTGGAATCCCAAATACTCATTCCCCCCTTTTTTAAAACCCTTATCCCTCTGTCTTTTGATTCCAAGGCATAAAAGTGGTAAGGGCTAGGGAGTTACTTGTCCAGTGTCACACAGCTAGGTAATATCTGAGGCCCAATTTAAACTCAAGTCTCCCTGACACCAGGCCTAGCTCTTTATCCACTCAGGCACCTTGTTGCCCCTCACATACTCATGCTTTATGGTTCAGATCAATGGCTACCTCCTTGCAGCTGTCTGGTCAAATAATTCTCATGATTGGTGTGAGGATCAAATGAGATAATTATAAAGTACCTCACACAGTGACTGGCACATAGCAGTACTTTAAAATGCTTGTTTTCTCTCCTCCTTTCCCCTGTTCTTCCCTCCAAGAACCTCATAGTTCTTCAGAGCTCTTAGGCATAATTACTGCTTTTTATGAGCTCTATTTGTCTCTACATTTCTTTTCTGACAGCTCCCACCTTATTGCCTTTGCACTGGTCCTCTCCCCAGGGTAGAATGTTCTTCACCAACTGCTTGGATCTCCTCTCCACCCCTCAAGATCATTTAATGTCTCTTTGTATAGATGTGTATATACATCCTAGAGAATTGAACCTCTTTCTGAGTAGGGATTGTTTCATTCTTTTTTCCCCCTTCAAAGTTATATATATATATATATATATATATATATATATATATATGTATATTATACATATACACTATATGTTCTAAGACAGAAGAGTGGTAAGGGCTAGGCAATCAGAGAGTAGTGACTTGTCCATAGTCACACAGCTAGAGAAGTGTCTGAGGTCAAATTTGAACTCACGACCTTCCATCTCCAGGCCTGGCTCTCTATCCACTGAGCCACCTCACTGCCCCTGTTCTTTGTCTCTGTATCCTTAGCACCTAGCAGAATGCCATGGCATACATGAATAAATGCTCACTGCCTGACTGTTAGCATGTGGGTTTCCTGAGGGAAGGGACTATGTTCTGACCCTCCAATGCTGACAGCACAGGTCCCAGATTAAGAATCCTCCAATTAGAGGGGGCCAATGAGGCCATCTAGGACTTATCCTTCATTTTACAAATGAGGGAACTCAGATCCCAGGAAGGTGAAGGTCTGCCAAAGGTCAAACAGGTGGTTAAGAGCCAGAGATAGGATTTTAACCCAGTTCTATTGAAGCAACAGCACTGCCCTTTTTACTACCCCATGCTGCCTGCTGTGCTGGAAGCCTGTGTTCAATTCCATTCCCAAAGTACTTATTAAGAACTTACTATGTCAGGCACTGTGCTAGGGGTTGGGGATATGAGTGCAAAAATGACATCAGTCCTTGGCCTAGAGGAAATAGCATGTAGACTAGGAAGTCGATATCTAGGGATATGTGCATATATAAATATATGTGTATATATATAAAATTTAGATAAAAACCCTCTTTTAGATTTTTTGCCTTTTCTCTCATGTTTCTTCTCTCTCTTCTTTCTCTCTCAACATGCCTTCCTTTTTTTTTCTCTCTCTCTTTCGTCTATTATTCTGTCTGCTTATATTTTTCTATGTCTGTCTATCTGTCTATCTGTCTATCTGCATATCTATCTATCTGTCTGTCTGTCTGTCTGTCTATCTATCTATCTATCTATCTATCTATCTATCTATCTATCTATCTATCTGTCTGTCTGTCTATCTATCTGTCTGTCTGTCTGTCTATCTCTATCAGTCAGTTTATCTGACTGACTAATCCTATCATTTTATCACTATATGGAATTCTAGATGAGAATTTTCCTCTACCAATGTAGTTGGGACATTTGCTTAGTCATTTATAGCCAGAGAGCTAAAATGATTTTTCCATGGTCATATAACAATGTGATTCAGGGGAGAGAGACTTGGCCTTATATCAGGAAGATGTGGGGTCAATTTGCCTGTGCCAAATACAGATTGTACAAAGTGATTCAGGGGTGAAGCACTAATAATTGGATGGATTAGGAAAGGTCTCATGTAGGAGGCCCTTGAGCCTCAGTTTACTAATTTATAAAATGAGAATTTCTGTGGTTCTCTTTCAGATGAGATCATATATGAAAATACTGGTGGGTTTTGTACTATATTTTGCAGAAATTGTAGGTTGTGGCCTTAAACTCTAAAATTTAGAGCTAGGAAAAGCCTTATGGGCTATGGAATCCAACCCTCATTTTACACATTATGAAACTGATGCAGAGAGCAGGAAAGTGACTTGCCCAGGGGCACACAGCCAGCATGGGTTGTTTGATTCAGACTATGGCTGAGACAGAGCTGGGACTGAAATTGCCTGACACTTCCCTACACCAGCCCAAATATTGAGGCCTTCTGTATTTTTTTTCTGTGAGTACAAACACTCATTCCCTCCAGCTTTGCTTTCATGAGGCCACTCTAGGGACTTCTCAGAGAAATATATTTATAGATTTGGGGGTAAGGAAAGTTCATAGACTCTAGAAGTGGAAGGTATCTAACAGACTGTCTAGTCTAACCCCTTTCATTTTACACACAAGAAACTAAGACCATGGAAAGAAAGGACTTACCCAAGGTCACATAGAAAACAAGTAGAAATTTGCTTGGAATTAAGGCTAGGGTTTTGGCTACAAGCGAATTCTTTTTACACCCCCCTCCCCCAATCAATAGTTGCTTTATTATCAATCTCTCTCCCTTACAAGAATTATTTCTCCTAGTTTCTTGTTAACTTATAAAGTTTCACATTAAAAAAGTTTCACATTAGGCTCATGGAGGTAACCTGACTTGTTTAAAGTTATATAGCCAGTCTCTGGTTAGCTAGGTGGTACAGTGGATAGAGTCCTGGTCCTTGAGTCAGGAGGACCTGAGTTCAAATATGACCTCAAGACACTAGCTGTGTGACCTTGGGCAAGTTACAATCCTGTTGGCCTCACTTTCCTTAACTGTAAAGTGAGCTGGAGAAGGAAATGGCAAACCACTCCAGTCAAGAAAACCCCAAATGGGGTTATGAAAAGTTGAACATGACTGAAAAACCACTCAACAACAGCAAAAAAGTTAATCATTTATAACCATTGGATTAGAATTTAGCCCTTTTACCCCAGTGGTTTTAGCATTTAAACCCAGAAGTACTGGCTATAAACCCCAGCCTTCTCTACTACTATATTACCTAGCTCTCATGGTACACAGACTATTGAAATAAGAGTCAGGAAGTCCCTGTTTCATAGTCTTGTAACCCTATAAAATCCCACATTAAATGTGGAGAGATGAAATCCTGAACTTTGAGGGAAATTCAGTTCAATTCAATTCAAAAAGCATCTAAACACTTTCCTACCTCCCAGGGGTACTTGGTTAATATCTTTTGGTTTTTGTTCTTAAACTCTTATCTTCTGTCTTAGAATTGGTACTAAATATGGGTTCCAAGTCAAAAGAGCTACATGGGCTAGGCAAATTAGATTCAACTAACTTGCCCAGGGTCACCCAGCTAGAATGTGTCTGAGGTAAAATTTGAACCCCAGATCTGGCATTCTATCCACTGAGCCTCCTGGCTGTCCCTTGTGTTGATAAATATTAATAATACTCTTTCAAATAAATTTAAATTCGTTAGTAACCTCACATTCTTAAGTCTAGACAATTAACAAAACAATAAAGTGAGCCCTAAGTTGCAGTGTTTGCCAATTTCCAAGGTGTAAATGCTTACCAGCCATCCAGCACACCCTTGCTCTTCAATTTTTAGAATCCCTACTTTCCTGGGAGGCTCAGTTCAAGTTCTGCCTTCTCACTGGAGGCTTACCCAATCCCTTTCGCTGCTATACCCTCTCCCTGCTCAGGCCTCAATACTTTGTATTTATTTTGTCTATATAGCTGATAAAATGAAGCTACTTGAGAGCAGGGACTTCTTCATTTTTGTCTTTGTATCTCCAGTGCTTGGCACACATAGTGGTGATTAATAAATGCTTGTTGAAGGGGCAACTAGGTAGCACGGTAGATAGTGTCAACATGGAATCTAGAAACCCCAAACTTGTGGCCTAGTGGGATCTGGTGAACCCCAGGTTTCAAGATTAGCTTGTAGGTTGGAGACCCCAAAGTTTGTACTTGTTCCCTGTTCCCATGGGAATTTACCTTGAAGGGAATCCCAGGCTAGCAGTTTGAGACTGAGAAGGGGACCCTCAGGTGAATGGCAATCCACTTCAGGTGGGAACCAAGCCCAAACCAAAGTTGAGTGATTCTTTGGTACATCGGTCTCGCAAGCTGAAGGTCTCAAGTTCGATCCTCATCCTGGGAAGGAAGGTGTGATATACTGGGAAAGGCTTTTGGAGATGAAGGGTCACTGAGGGTCCCCTTCTCAGCCTGAAACTGCTAGCCTGGAATTCCCTTCAGGGTAGATTCCCATGGGAACAGGGAACAAGTACAAATTTTGGGGTCTCCAATCTACAATCTAGTCCTGAAACTTGGGGTTCATCAGATCCCACTAGGCCACAAATTTGGGGTTTCTAGATTCCATGTTGACAATAGAATGCCAGACATGGACTTGGGGGGACATGAGTTCAAATATGACCTCAGACACCTCCTATCTGTGTGACTGTGGGCAAGTCATTTAAATCCCAATTGCCTAACTCTTACAGTTCTTCTGCCTTCAAATTTATTTTCTAAGATAGAAGGGAGGGATTTTTAAAAATAAAAAAAATGATTGTTCATGAGAAATAGAGTTAATAACTAGTAGAAAACTTGGGGTGGGGAGAGAAGAAAAGAAAAACAAAGTTTGGGGGATAGTTGTGAAGCTGAGAAAACGAAGATAAGATTGATGAGCAGAGCCATAATTAGTCCAATTTCCCGAATTCTGAAAACCGTCCCCAGTACTCATTTCCTTTCTGAGTTTTGCTTACTGATCTGTGAACATGTATTCCTCCCAACTAGAATGAGGGCTTTTTGGATTCTTCTCTTTCTGTCACTAGCATAGTGTCGAGCATGTAATAAACACTTAAATCGTGCACACTGAAGGCTAGCTGCAATCACACCTAGGATTCACTTGGTAGACAGAGATGGGGTGGAACAAGACAAATCTGGAAGAACACAGTGCTGTCGAAGCTCTCCAAGAGGGGACTGCCCATTCCTCAGAGTCCTCGCTTTACCCCTCACCCTTGGAAAGGGGTTTGGTGGGGGAAAGCTAAACCTCAAAGAAGGACTCCCAGCTGCAGGAGTCTGTGGGTAACAGTCACAGGAAGTTGTGCCCACCCCTCCTGAGGATTGTAAGGTGAGAGATTGGGACTCACTCTGGCTGCTGGGAGGAGAAAGCCCAGTAGCAACCCACCCCTCCCTCCCCCATACACATCATGTGAGCACCCTGGGGCAAAGTCCTATTCACCCCAGGCTCCTTATAGCTCTAGAGGGAAGACATCCCAATCTGGAGATATATGAGAAGGAGAACAAAGGCACTTGGCACGTGGTATGGCTGTACACAGGAAAAGGGGTCAATGGTTATTTAGACAGCCTGTAAAGAGAAACTGCATCGTGGCTAAGGGAGGTGATAATTCCCCTGCAAAGAGGTCTCAGCCAGAGTGCACCTGGGGTACTGTGCATAATTCTTGGCCCTCTGGTTAGCAGCTGACAGGCTGCAAACAAGGTCGAAGGAGTTCAGAAACTAGTGAATGGGGTGTCAATAAGAGTGTTTTTTTTTTTTTCAGAACAGGGCATGCATAGTACAGTGAAAAGAGCAATGGATTAATAGTCAAAGGACCCACATCTAAATTTGGATGCTGCCAATCTCTACCTTTGTACCTATCACTTGGCTTCCTGGAGCCTCAGTTTCCTCCTCTGTAAATTGACATGGTTGGACTTAATGACCTCTGAAATTCTTTGCAACTCTATCTAAGCTCCCGTGAGCCTCAGGTGAAAAGATAGGGTAACTAAATCTGTCTATCTAGGCCAAATGATACAAATGATAACAAATAGTCACAGAAACTGAGGCATAAAGATATTTCTGCCACAGAGAGGGTGGAGAGAAATTGGAATCTTGCATAAGTATCTAAAGGGCATAGTCACAAAACTGTGGACAAGTCACAAGTGTGTGGCCTTCACTATTATTGGAATTATGCTTCAAAGCCAGGGATTGAGGAGTGATTTGTAAAGACTAGAATTATAGGCTCATAAAATCACATGTGTAGAGTTGGAATGGACCTCAAAGAATATCCAGTCCAACTGTCTCATTTTATGGAGGAGGAACATGAGACCCAGGAGGGTTAAGTGACTTGCCTCAGATTACACAGTGGTAGAGTTAGAGTTAGACTAGAAGCCCCTAGTTCAGTGATTAAAAAAAAAATTAACAACTTTACAATAACATCACAATATATTCAGCCAGACAAGGAGGCAGCTTTCTACCACTGGGGAAAGAATGCTGACTAAGGAGTTAGAATACCTGGGTTAAAATCCCACCTCTGATGTTGACTACCTGTATGACATTAGGCTACTCATTTATCTTCCCTTGGACTCAGTTTCCTCATCTGTAAAATGGGAATGAGTTGAACTAAATACCTTCTGAAATAACTTTCACCTCTAAATCTATAGCCCTAATAAGATCTGCCATTTACTGCCTAAACGACCTTAGGTAAGGAGTTATTTAACTTCTATAAGTCTCAGTGTCCCCATCTGTACAGATAAAATTGAATAATATATGTAAAGCACTGTGAAAACTATAAAACTATATCTAAAACTAGTAATGCCTCATCATCATCATCATTATTATTAAAAGTAGTGACTTATTATTATTACTCCCTCATTTTACAGAAGAGAAAATGGAATCTTAGAGAAGTTAAGTAATTTCCTTAAGGGTTACACAGCTAAAAAGTGACCAAAGGCAGGCACTCTATCTCCTCTGACACCCAGATGCTTTGAGATGACCTCTTAAGGTACATACTCCTACTTCTGAGGGCCTGTGATCCATTAGTAATCCCCCTAAGGGAATGTGGATCAACTGTATCTCATGTTCTTTCTGTCTCTGTTGCCATCCAGGTGGAATAAAATTAAAAGGGTCTTTAAAGTTAGAGTCAAGGGGAAATAGAAACCAGAAAATGGTAACAAGAAGCCTGAATGAGGATCACCATAAGGAGAGGCAGTTCCTCCACTTTGTCATGGTTATTGGGCTCAGTGACATGTATGGAGACCTAATGAGCATTATAGTGTCTCAAAGGTGGTGGAGACTTCAGCATTTCTCCAGTTCTTACCTCTCCTCCTTCCCCATCCTGGAAGTATTAGACCCTTCTCCAGCATCCCTGACCAAGTGATTATGTTGCTCCGACTTGAACACCTGTAGTATCTGGAATCTCAATACCTCTTCATTGATTCTAAAATGGTGGGGCTTTAAATTCATTTTAGAAGTCATCCAATCCAACCTTCCCACTTTATCAGAGAAGTAATGGATGCACAGAGTGGTAAGAGCATCTGTGGCAGACCTAGGCTTCCAGATCTAGTGTTCTCACTATAATATACCGTCACTCATCTGATAGAATGTAAACTTCTTTTTTTTAAATTCTTACCTTCTGTCTTGGAATCAATACTGTGTATTGGTTCCAAGGCAGAAGAACAGTAAAGGCTAGGTAATGGGGGTTAAGTGACTTGCCCAGGGTCACACAGCTGGGAAGTATCTGAGGCCAAATTTGAACTAGGACCTTCCGTCTCTAGGCCTGGTGCTCAATCCACTGAGCTACCCAGCTGCCCTCTGGAATGTAAACTTCTTGACAACAGGAGACAGTGTGATGTGGGAAATGGAGAATGGGTCTTGAAGTTAAGAAGACCTGAGTAAAATCTTGTCTCTGACTCAAACTGACTATGTGACTTCAGTCATTTAATCTTCAAGCAACTCTCTAAGAATATGAGTTTAGAGAAGGTGCTGACCTGCATTGATAGTAGGAACTTTCTTTCCTTAGAATGCCTTATATCAGTGAAATCTCAGGACCAGCTCTGCCCTTTAGAGCAAGAATATTTCATTTTCCCCCCCTTCATATCACCTGGCATATGATAGGCACTTAATAATGACTAGTTAAGTAAATGAATGAATCTGTGTAGATGATATTTCCTGTTTCCTGCCTCCATCTTCAACCAATAGATTATAAGTTCTTTGAAGGCAATGATTTTTTTTCTTTTGTCTTTGCAAACTCAGTGGTCAGCACAGTGTTTGACACATGATAGGAACTTTGCAATTGGTTGCTAATGGATTGAATCACAGAATAGCAGTGCACCTTGCTTGGGTTTTGAACCACCAAACCCTGGCTAGCAAAGGTGAGGGTAAAAATAGAGGATCTCTAAAATGGAAGGCATCTAATATAATCCTTTCATGCACACTTCTCCCCCTCACTCCCCCACCCTCCACATAGCATTCCTTATCAGTAGTTCCCTAGCCTTCAGTCAGAGACCTCCATCATTGGAATAGAATCCACTACCTTCTCAAGTCATTCAGGACCTGGCAGTTTCCCTGGATCTCCCAATGCCCAGGAGCTGGTGGTTTTATATATTAGCAGCCCTTGAATATATAACTCTCCTTCCCTTCTCTTCATGGATGGAAAAGTCATGCCTTTTCTGCTGCAAATAGGAAGATGGAGACTTCTCCTTTGACTCCATCATTAAACCCATAGTGTATCCTTTCTCTGATCACTAGCACTGTCTAACATCCTTTAAGATCTAGTTATTTTTGCTCCTTTAGGTTTTATGAACTTAACCCCCTAACACTGCACACACATATATGCATACATATGCATCACATACATGTACCAAATATCACAAACATTGAATGACACATCAAGTCTTTATATCTCAACATATTAGATGATAATCTTTGTTGTTTCGTAAAGGGGCATAGATTAGGGAGCAGGAGCAGCCTGTAGGATCGGATAGTTGTGCCTGAATGAAAACTTTTATAAAGAGGCCTTCCTTCCTTCCTTCCTTCCTTCCTTCCTTCCTTCCTTCCTTCCTTCCTTCCTTCCTTCCTTCCTTCCTTCCTTCCTTCCTTCCTTCCTTCCTTCCTTCCTTCCTTCCTTCCTTCCTTCCTTCCTTCCTTCCTTCCTTCCTTCCTTCCTTCCTCCCTCCCTCCCTCCCTCCCTCCCTTCCTTCCTTCCTTCCTTCCTTCCTTCCTTCCTTCCTTCCTTCCTTCCTTCCTTCCTTCCTTCCTTCCTTCCTTCCTTCCTTCCTTCCTTCCTTCCTTCCTTCCTTCCTTCCTTCCATGTCTTAGTAACAACTCTCAGGAAGAAGGGCAAGGGCTAGGCAAACAGAATTAAGTGACTTGTCTAGGGTCATGCAGCGAGAAAGTATTTGATACCACATTTGAACCCAGGTCTTCCCAACTCTAGGCCTGGCACTCTATCTGCTGTGCCATCTAGTTGACCCGTCGGTGGCTTGTCTTTTGAATCCTTGCCTGAGTTACTTAGGCTCCCTACACCAATCCTATTAAGACCTAAAGTCTAAAGTACTCAGTAGCACTAACACATCATGTCAATGTGAGCTATAGTGGTTTTTTTTTCTTTCTTATTATCTTGTAGAATTGGGAAGTCAGAAGCAGTGTGGCACATGGGTGAAGTATACCCTGCTGCTCAGATTAACCAGGGGGAAGAATGTGGTAGCTAGTTTGGAGGAAGACTTATTTGGCTAAGGAAGACAGGGGACTTTCTATATTCCCAAAGAAACCAAAGAAAGAGGAAAAGGGAAAAATATTTATAGGCAAAATCTTTTCATGGCAGTT
Organism: Monodelphis domestica; assembly: GCF_027887165.1. NCBI lineage: Eukaryota > Metazoa > Chordata > Mammalia > Didelphimorphia > Didelphidae > Monodelphis > Monodelphis domestica. The sequence goes on from NC_077231.1 coordinate 99,426,904, forward strand.
AAATGTTGAAAACTATGATGGCATCTAGGTATGAATGGTGGGTAAGAGCACTGGACTTGTTAGGAAGACCTGAGTTAAAATCTTGCCCCAGATATTTACTGTGTGATTCTGGGCAAGTCACTCTCTGTCTGTCTCAGTTTCCCCATCTGTAAAAAAAGGGAAGAATAGCACCTGCCAATTAAGGTTGTTTTGAAGATCAAATGATCTAATATTTAAGTGCTTTGCAAACCATACCATATTCTTTAAATTATTATTATTATTGAATGGTTAAATAAATGTATGTGAACTTGTTGTGCCGTATGAAATGTATCATTTCAGAGGAAACTGAGAGGACCTTGATAAAATGATAAAGGGTGAAGTGAGCAGAAGTAGGAGAACAATTTATACAATGATGGCATTATAGAGAAAAACAACTTTAAAAGACTTTAGAACTTCAATAAACCCAATGATAAATCATAAGTAAAAAAAATTGAGATAAAACACTCTACTCTTCTCCTGCCAGAGAGATGATAAATTTTAAATGAAAAAGGAGACATACTTTTTCAGATATGGCCAATGTGAGAATTCATTTGGCTGAACTGTACACGTTTATATTGAGGGCTTTGTTTAGTTTTTAAAGATTTTGTTTGATTAATGGGAGGGATAATGAGAGGGACATGTTAATAAAAGAAAAAAGAAAATAGGGGCCTCTGATGACTATTCATATAGGAGAAGGCAAAATCTAAAAGAGAGGAATCTCACAACATGGAAGGAAGAACCTGAGGACATAGATTGTCAAAGCTGACGGGAGGATGTTTAGCACATAGACTATTACAGAAGGATGATACTTTCGAGATCATTTAGTCCAAAACCCTAATTCCCCAGATGGGGAAACTAAAACCTAGAAATAAGAAGTGTATTCATGATCATACACACCCCACTAGTAAGTAAGTTGTAATGACAGAACTTGTACTCTACTTCAGGTTTCCTCCTTCTTTACATAATCTCTAGACATATTTCCCCTTACCTTCCCTTATTTTCTACCCATTTCTTTCCCCTCCTCTCTTCTCTGCTTCACTCCATTACTAGCTCCCTCCTTCACTTCTCTTTCATCTTTTCTTTTACTCCCTCTCCCATTTCACTTTTTTCTTTTATGTTTTCCTTTCCTTCCTCTCTTCTGACCTTTCCCATTATGCTCTCCATCATCATTTCTTTTCCTTCATATTTTCTTTTCCCCTATTGTCTTCTTTTTCTTTCCCCATCATCTTTTCTTTTTTCTCATTTTCTCTCCTTCTTCTCTTTCTTTCTTTCTTTCTTTCTTTCTTTCTTTCTTTCTTTCTTTCTTTCTTTCTTTCTTTCTTTCTTTCTTTCTTTCTTTCTTTCTTTCTTTCTTTCTTTCTTTCTTTCTTTCTTTCTTTCTTTCTTTCTTTCTTTCTTTCTTTCTTTCTTTCTTTCTTTCTTTCTTTCTTTCTTTCTTTCTTTCTTTCTTTCTTTCTTTCTTTCTTCTTCTTCTTCTTCTTCTTTTTCTCTTCCTCCTCCTCCTCCTCTTCTTTCCTTCCCTTCTTTTTCTCCAAGTTTCTCTCTCTTTTATTTCTTTAGTACCTCCTTCTCTTCTTCTCCATTTGTTGACTCTTTCCTCTCACTCCCTCCTTCCCTTCTTCCCTCCCCCTCCCTTTTGTTTTCCTATATATTTTTCAATGTTTTATTGATGTCCTCCCTCCCTCCCTCCCTCCCTCCCTCTCTCCCTTCCTTCCTTCCTTCCTTCCTTCCTTCCTTCCTTCCTTCCTTCCTTCCTTCCTTCCTTCCTTCCTACTTACTTTCCTCCTTCTCTCCTTCCCTCACAACTGTCCTTTCTGCCTTCCTTCCTGCCCCTAAATTAAAACCAACAAACTACCCACAAACATTTCTGCAATTAGACTACTGAGCAAAATGAGACAAAGATGACTGAGATAGTATCTATTTAGAGGCATTTGCTGAGCTTTGCCAGAGCATTCATCCTTATTCTATGCACTTTCTCTCTAATCTTTGGTTTAGATTGTGCCTATGGAATATTCAGCTAGAGGCTGAATTGCTCTCTCAGTCTTTTCATTTTCTAGCATATTACAATGTAAGCCCACCCTTCCTCCACACACTGTCATTGTTATTTTATTAGAAAGCTTTAAAAAATGATGTTTTCACCACACTTGCTTCCTTTGTCTAATTTAGTGTCAAATTCTCTGTTGACACAAACTGAGAGCTGTCTTGTGGCACAAGGGAAATCATTTTGCTGATCTCAACCCAATCCACTGCTTGAAAAATGCAATAACATTGGATGGTTTGCATCTAGAATCAGAGATTTTAGAGATGGAAGGAAATTTAGAGTTCATCCAGCCTAATCCCTTCATTTTGCAGTGGAAGAAACTGAGGCTCAAGAAGGAGTGACTTGGCCTACATTACACAGGAATAAAAAGTGGCAGTACTCAGATTCAAATCCAGGTTATAAAATCATTGATTATAGGTTTAGATCTTGCAAGAGAGCTCCCAGTCCACCTACTCCAGTCTCTCATTTTATAGATCAGGAAACTGAGGACCAGAGGTCGATGACTTTCAGTGTCATAGCAGCATAGATTTAAAGCTACAGGAAACTTCAGAGGTGACCTAATTCAACCCTCTTTTTTGACAAATGAGGAAACTAAGGTCCATGAAAATAAGGACTAAGTTACACAAATAAATAGTAATAATATTAAACATCTTTAAATAGGGGGAAGTTAGATGGCCTAGTAGAGTGAGAGCCAGATCCAGAGAGGGGAAGTCCTGGGTTCAGATTTGGTCCCAGACTCTTCCTAGCTGGGTGACCCTGAGCAAGTCACTTAACCTAGCCTTGCTTAGCCCTTACCACTCATCTATCTTCCTTGGAACCAATACATAGCATTGATTCTAGGAGAAAAGGTAAAGGTTTTTTACAATTCTTTAAGTAGCAAATTGAGGTTTTCAAATATTTGAACCCTTCAACATCCCAATGAAGTCAGTATTACAGACATTATTATACCTATTTTGTGGATAAATCAGCTGAGGCTCAGAGTGTTTAAGTAATTTTGTTCAAGGTCACACAGCCAGAGATAGGTTTTAGACCCAGGCCTTTACATCTCCAAAACCAGCACTGTGTCCATGATATAATGCCACCTGTCCATTATGAAATAGTATGGATAGAATCCAAAACATAATTTGAAGAATTTGTAGCAGGAAAGAACCTTAAGGATCATCTAATGTCTATCCCTCATTTGATAAAGGAAGTTGTCCTGAAAGGTTTTATGACTTGGCCAACATCAAGAGGCAGCTTATGACAGAGTGAAGACTTCAACTAGCCACTTTGACTCCAAATCCACCACTTGTTCCACTCCCCCACACTGCCTCTACTCCCCAAATCTATTACCTTGACTCTCTATGGGACCTTGGAATCAATCTAATCCAACCATCTCATTTTATGAGAGGAAATTAGGCCCAGAGAGGAAAAGTAGTTCCTAAAGGACACACAGCCAGGTGGGACCAGAATCTTGATTTCCTGACACTTCAGTGATCTTAATTCCAGGGGATTTCCAGATAGATACACATGCAATAATATGTGGTGGAAGGAAGAAGCAATTGACTGCATTCTTTGTGTGAATAGAGTTAGGGAATTAGAAAGAATCGAAGGACTGCACTCTGGCAGGTCCAGTGTTGGAAACAAAAGGAGAAAACAGCAATCAGAGAGAAATGGCACTTGGAGTATCAGTGCCTATCTCCACATCTGGATTGAAGCAGAGAGATCTGAGAGAATGTAGGAAAAGGATAAAAAGTGCCTTAATCCCAATTGGGAGGCATCTTGGTGTGGAAGTGGCCTCAGAGTCAGAAGGACCACATTTATATCCCTGATACATATTAGCTTAACCTCTCAGTGTGCTAGGAACACTTTTTAAGACTAAATTGCAGAGAAAGTGCAGCTCTGAATTGGGAGAAAATGTCCTCATCTGGGATTTCCCTATACAGATAAAATTATAGGTCTAGTCCCTGTTCTAACATGACACTTCCCATTTCTATAGTGCCTTCTAGCTTTTGAAGTAGGTAACTACTCACATTTCTGTAATATATTAAGGCAATGATTCTACCTCCATTTTACAAAGAAGAGAAAAATGAGGTCTTAAGCAACCAAGTGACCTTCCCAAGGTCACACAGTAAAGAAGGTCTTAAATCTTCTGACTCCAAGACCAGTAGAGCTCTTTCTAGTATTTCATGCCATATCAGTCAATGACATTGACTGAATACCTGCTAGGGGCCAGGCACTGGACGTACAAAGACATAAATGTGAACTAATGCCTACCCTCACGGAGCTTTCATTCTGGAGGTGGGGTGGGGATAGTCACAAGTAAGTGAATACATACAAAGTACATAGAAAACAACTGTGGGAGTGGGATGGGGGATGTTCTAGCAATTGATCAGGATAGAGTTCCTGTAAGAGAAGGCATTTGAATTGAACTTTGAAGAAAATTCAATGGATCAACCAATTAATTAAAAACGTTTAACACTTACTATGTATCAGGTGCTATGTTACACTGGGAGAGATAGACAAAAGAAAATACTCCTTGCTCTCATTCTATTAGGGAAGACAAGCATGTACAAAATAAAGAGATAAGGAGTGGATCTGTGATTTCACTGGTTATAGGGAGTTCTCAGTGAAAAAAATTCCCTTAGGAGCAATTTGATGTTTCAGTGGATCAAGAGCCAGGCCTGGAGATGGGACGTCTTGGTTTCAAATCTTACTTCAGATACTTCCTAACTGTGTGACCCTGGACAAGTCTTCTAACTCCCATTGTCTCATCCTCACTGCTCTTCTGTCTCAGAACCAATACACAGTATTGATTCTAAGATGGAAGGTAAGGGTTTAAAAAAAAAAAGAAAGAATTCTCTCTACCAAAGCTGACTGGCACCTTGTCAGCTTCTTAATATTTTAGAGCTGTCAAGCACTGAGAAATTGAGTAATTCACTCCTCAAGGTCACACAGCCAGAAAGTGTGAGAGGCAGGACTGTGAACCCATGCATCCCTTCCTTCTGGGCCAAGTCTCTGTCCACTATGGCAAATGGTCTCTCCTATCATCAACGATATAGAAAAAATGAATGCAAAGTAATTTCAGGGAATCACATGATCTCCATGTTCCCTTCCAGCTCTCAGTCTATGAATCCTAAGTGCCTGGAACAGAGCAAGGCTGATTTTTATGGAGTTATCTTAGGTTGACAAAGTTTTCTGTGTGATCAGAACTAGAAAGGATGACAGTACAAGCTAGGTTTGTGGTTTGTCATTAAGAACAAGTGCAAGCTCAGCTATATCACAGACTGGGGCCAGAGTGGGATGCTGGAAGGAAGGTGACTGTGTGTGTGGCATGGTGTTTGGAATAGGCATTGAATCTGGAGTCAAAGGGTTTAGATTCATATGTCAGCTCTACCATTTACTAACTGTGTGATTTTGGACAAATCTCTTCTTCTCTCTGGGTTTGTGGTAAATATATGAATTTGGTTTAAAATGCATTTTGTTCTGGTTCACTTGACTACCAATCCTTCTAATCAGTATACTAAATAAGTTTATAAATCGCCAGTTTAAAGGGGGCAAAAGCAGGGCATAAGATTGCAAAGGGATACCTGGAAGTCACATAGAAACCATCCTGAAGATCAAAGGAGGAATTTATGAATTGTATCCTATATTAGTCAAAATTCACATCCTGGTAATAGGTGCCAAATCAGGGAAAACCATCTAGGTGCTACCATCAGAACCTTTGGTGCTGTGATATGTAAATCCCAGACAAATTCCAGATTTCTATAGTTCCAGATCAACAGAACATCAAGAAGATCCCGATATCTTATGAAGTTTTACCTATAACTCTGAGATATATTAATGAACCAATCTTAAATTGGCACAGATAAGTTCTTTCCCTTAGCCAAACCCTATAAAATTGGAACCTCCAACTCCTGCCTACCTTATCTTCCTGTGCCTTTTTCTGTCTCTTGATGCTTTCAAACCAATTAATGGTTATATGAGTGAAACTCTCTGCCTCTTCCCCCTCCTTATCCTCTTCCTCATGTTCCCTGCTTCCCTTCATCATCCCATTCTCTGATCACATGCCATCTGTCTCTGTACCTCTTTTGCTGTTTATCTCCAACTTTATGAACTTTTTGCTCCCATACCCTCAGTGTTTAGTTAAAGTGTGATTGCCAATCTATTTCCTGCTGCCAGGCATGATCTTTCCTGGTGAGTACCCAAAGAACCAGGTTGCCTGCTACCATTTAATAAAATAATGATCAGTTTAGGATTGGATTCAGTGATCTTACACATCCCTTTGACTCTAAAGCCTGGGAGAGGAGTAACTGGAAGTATCAGTTACAATGATACTCACTTAGGACCATGAAACAGGGATGACCTATGTAAGGTTGGGACTAATTTTCACCAGCCCATCTCAAGAGAAGAAGGGTCAAAACAATAGCAGGAGATCTACAGATCAGAGGGACCTTGGCAAAGCTCAGTGGTGAGCACAGGATCCCAAAAGGTATTAGTAAATATGACTATTGGTGCCTGCTTTGGTCTAGTAGGTAAACATCATTCCAAGTCATTTCTGCCTGGCATCACTGATAGTGGCCACTAGGACTTGTGTGATGGATAAGCTATAGGTTAGCTCCAAAGCTCTTAGAAAAAGCTTCTTGGTGGGTTGGAAGAAAAAAAAATGAGAGTTTCAAATTTTAGTTGCATTGAATGATAGTATGGGGTAATACTAAATTGAGGTGAGAAGATATGGATTCAAATCTTGGTTCTTCTACTTCCAGAAAGTGACATTAAACAAATGACAAACTCTCTGGGCCTCAGTTCTTTCATATAGCAGGTTTGAAATTATCTGTTAGGTAAATGGTAAATGGATAGGTGAAGAGTTCATGACTAAATAAGAGAGAGAAAGGTTCAGGAAGGTAAAATGGATACACTTGATTGTATAAAATTAAGAAGTGTTTGTACAAACAAGACCAATACAGCCAAGATTAGAAGAAAAGTGGGAAACTAGAAAAAATTTACAAGTTTCTCTGATAAATGTGTTCCTTTTAAATGGATAACTGAGCCCAATTTATAAAAATAAGAACCATTCTCCAATTGATAAGTGGTCAAAGGATCTAAACAGATACTTCAAAGAGAAAGAAATCAAAGCTATCAATACAGATAAAAAATGCTCTAAATCGCTAATAATTAGAGAAGTGTAAATTAAAACAATTCTCAGGTGCCACCTCATGCCCATCAGATTGTCTAACAAAACAGAAAAGGAAAATTACAAATGTTAGAGGGGATGTGGGAAAATAAGTACTCTAATGCACTATTGGTTGAACTTTGAATTAGTCCAGAAAATATTTTGCAATTATGCCCCAAAGAGGATAAAATTGTGCATTCCATCTTTGACTCAGCAATATCTCTACTGGGTCTATACTCCAAGGAGATCAAATAAAAGGAAAAGAGACCCATTTGCACAAAGTATTTATAGCTGTTCTTTTTGTGGAGACAAAGAATTGGAAACTGAGGGGATGCCTATTAACTAGGGTATGTTTAGATAAGTACTAGTATGGACATGTGACACCATACTATTGTATGTAAGAAATGAAGAGAAAGGTTTCAGGAAAAACCTCAGAAGACTTATATGAACTGATACAGAATGAAATGAGCAGAAGCAGGGGAACAATCTACACAATAATAGCAATATTGTAAAGATAATCAACTGTGAAAGATTTAGTAACCTCAATTAGTACAATGAATCAACCAGACTACAAAGGATTCATACTGTAAAATGCTAGCACCTCCAGATAGAGAACTGATGGATGCAGATGCAAATTGAACCATTTTCTTCCTTTTTCTTGTCTTTCTTTGGGAACATGGTTAATGTGGAAACATATTTTGCATATTTTCATATGTATAATAGATATCATATTTCTTGCTTTTTCAGTTGGTAGGTGAAGAGTGAAGGGAAGGAAAAAATTGGAATTGAAAATTAAAAAAAAATCAGGGATTGGGCTAGAGGATTTCTCATTTTCCTTTCAGCTTGAAATTCTATGATTTATGTCAAAGAAGATTTCACTACTCATAATACTGACGCCCTACCTTGAACTTTCTGCTTTTTGTTGGGGGGAAGGAGCAAGATATGATAGAGAAAGAATTGAACTTGCAGATAAAGGATCTAGATCTAAGTCTGGGCTCCAATAATTACTCATTGAGTGACCTTGGTCAAATTACTCAACTTCTATGGGCTTCAGTTTCCCCTTATGGAACATAGAAGCCATGATACTTGAAGCTTCCTTCTTGAGGATTGCTGAGGTCAGTTCTTTGTAAACTGGTAAACACGGTTGAAAATTCTGAGTCTATGTATAATAATGGAATATGGAAATATGGAAATTGAGATCCTGTGGAATTCCTCATGGCAGCTATAAAGGGAAACAGATGAAATGATTAACTTTTCTCAGGAGCAGTGCATGTGAGTACTTTTCTGTGCTATCTTTTCCCTTTGATTATCTCTTCACAGCAGCTCGATCTGAGTTGTCTAGCTCCTTATGCCACACTGTTCTTGTTAGGTATAAGAATCTATTTACAACTAACCAATTTTCTTTCCTTTTTCCTTTTTTAATTTGACTTGTAATTACATGCATGTGAGGGGAAACCCAGTATGAAATATCTTTTCAGAAATATAGATCAACTTTGAGAGTAAATAACAAATATTAAGAATTAGCATGTACAATGAACTTACTATTATGCACCTTATAAATTTGTTATGTGCCTTAGACAGGAACTGTACTAAGTGCTTTAAAATATTGAATTTGATTTTCAAAACAATCCTGAGAGGCTGACCCTATTATTTTCATTTTTGTTGAGGAAATTGAGATGAACAAATGTGAAGTAGCTTGTTCAGGGTCACACAAACAGTAAATGTATGCAACCAAATTTGAACTCGGGTATTCTTGATTCCAGACCCACTGCTCTACCCGCTGCACCACAGTGATTTGCTCAGGGTTACACAGCTATCATTGTGTTAGAGGCAGGACTTGAACTCAAGCCTTTCAGACTTTAAGATCACCTCTCTAGCTACTTTGTAATGCTGTTTCTTAACAAGTTAAAAAAATTTTAAACAGAAAAACCAGCAAATTAATACCATGAAATCTCCCATACTCCATATCCTCACACATCACTGGCCCAATTCATTGTTCTGTATCATGATGGTACTTGGGCCATCCAACAATTGTTACCTTTCTGAACTTCCAAATTAACCAGTCAACCAATATTTATTGAGCTCCTACAATGTTTGAGGCACTGAAAAGAGAGTTAAATTGTCCTCTAATTACCTAATCTGCTCTCCTTGTTTCCTCCATCCCCAAATGAATTTGGAATGTAGTGGAAAATACCTAATACACTTTGAAGGCTAGTGAGTAATCTCAATAGCTATGCTTAATAATAATTATTGTTATTATCTATACCTATGGGGAAAATGGATGGGGGAAAGCTGTCAGTTTCACTGAAATGGAAATAGCTCCATGGTTTCCTCCTCCAGAAGTAAGAGTGAACTGAGCTCATTGGTCTCCAGAGCAAGAGAACCATGGACTCAAAGGAACTCAGAAGAAAATTCTGTAAAAACAGAGAAGACAACCACATTTTGCTTTAAAGGGAATAAAGACTTTGAAAGCTTGGCCAGGGGTGAATTGACAGAGAGACAAATCTATATCTATATCTATATCTATATCTATATCTGTATCTATGTCTATATTTGTAGAAGAGACATAGAAAGAGAAGCAGTTGTTGGACTATATGCCCAAAATCTTTAGCAGAGTGGAATTTAACAGCACAGATAGAAAGAAGTGCCTTCTTTTGCCCTACAGCAAGACTGCATGCGAGAAAAGATAGTGAAAGACAGACAGGCAGAGAAAAAGAGATAGAAACAGAAAGAGATAGAGACAGAGATAAATAGAGACAGAGACAGGGCTTTGGAGAGAGATAGAGACAGATATGGCAGAAGAATACAGAGACAGAGAGATACAGAGAGCAGGGGGAGACAGAAACAGAGACAGAAGGAGAGGGGGAGAGAAAGCAAGAGACAGAAAGGAAATAACTGAAAATTCCATGATATATTTTTCTCATTTAAAAAGTAACCCTTTCTCTTTACTTGTAAGGAGTATCTCTGGGAAGAATACTGGAATCCATGAAAAGAGAGAGGAAAGCTCAAAATGGAACACACAAAAAGCTTTTTTTTCCCCTGGAGAGGACATTTCTTTAGGTTATCTACTAAGTTTACACTGAGAACAGAAAAGGTTCTGGGATGGGGGGTCACAAGAGGAAAGAATGGCATCCTGATGCCTAGACATGCCTGCCTTGGTTTAGGACTACTATTCCTTTCTTTACATTCCTCCATAAGAGGATTCTAAGATTTCTTCTTCATCCTAAGACTGTTCCTGAAGGTTTCTTGAAAAGTTCAAGAGCTCTCTTGTCTGATGTATTTATGCCACCTATGACCCATATTCCTGACCCAATCCATCCTCTTTCCTGAAATCAGACTCATGTAATACTCATGTAACACACACATATACACCAGACTCATGTAATACAGTGTATATATACTGTATATGTGCACACAGCACACATACTCTCATACATAAGTTGACTTGAGGGCACAAAGGAGTCTCTTCAACTAAATCTCATCTTCTATGAAGTTTACTTCTTTATATCAAGATTTGAAGTCCCTGCCTCTCAATTTCTTGCTTCCTTTTGATAGCAAGCTTGTCCCTTACAATTCTTCAGTAGACTCAATTTTAGAGGTAATAAATGAGACAAGGAGGTTCTCCTGAACTTCTGCATCAGAAAGGGAAGAAAAATCTCTGGAAGCTTCTATCTGGACTAAAAACCTAGGAAAAGAAGAAATTAGATCTAGCATAAAGTTGTCTTTCTGTTAGAGCCCTTGGTGAACTTTTGGTGAAGGATTTTGAAATATATGTACAATTACTTGGGAGGGGAAAAGAAAACAGGTTTTTTTTTTATGTACAATTTGGACCAGGAATGTTAAGTACTGGAAAAGGAGAAACACTAGTCTTGGCAAAGATTGGCTCTATTTAAAATAGTCCAAAATAAACAACCTACCAACCGGCTAAGAAAAATGCCATATTCACCCTTCACTCCAACCTCTTCGATCAAGCTCATTCCTGGGTTCTAATGCCACCTTCCTGTTCCTCAGCCATCTCTCCAGTGTTCAGAGAGTAGCCTAGCACCCATGGAAGTCCTGTTGGATCAGAAGCCTGGACAATTATCAGCATGGCCCTGGCCCTGTGTACCCCACCCTTCCTGCCTCTGCATTTGGCCACAAGTGGGATGAGCATGATGGCTGCTCCAAGAGACTGTGGCTGGATGAAAGGAGGAGCTCAGCTTCCCTAAGGCAGTGGTGCTTGAGTCCCCCCCAACCCAGTGCTGGGAAGAGGGGGGTCTTGCAGGGGCCAAGCCCACTGCTTCTGTCTGCATCTCACGCCCCCTTTGCAGTGTTGCAAGTCAGAACCTCTTTGCAGATGATTCAGAGGGAGCGTGTATGACTTGGGAGAGAGTTCAAGCCAATACATTTTGTGATGGGGGCAACAAGGAGAACAGATTTTTAATTATAATATCTTCTCCCTTTTCAAAAGCATAAATAATAAACCTAAACTACCTCCAGGTCTCTGAGCCTTTGGGGAACTATCAAATGCTTTAGAGATGCAGCACTTCGATTTGGCAATTGGAACCCTTAAGAGTAACATCTACTTATGCAGATAGACCCATTTCAGAGCATCTCCCCCCCTCAGATCATGCCATTTCTTTCTCCCCAATCTAGCCTACCTGTCTCCTTCCATCCAACTTCAACCCAACACAAGCAAACTGTAAAGATGCTACTTTCCCAAAGCGAACCTAATTCCTTCTGCTAGTCTTCTCATTTGGTAGCTAAGGGTGCCACATCAATGCTTAATTAAGGAGAAGTCCGTCCACTGTTAATGACTAGCTGCATGAAAGGCTCTTCGTTCCCCCTCCCACCCCCACCCCCGCCACAGGAGGGGTGTGTGTGCATGCGGCTTTCAAAGCTCCCCGATTAATTTCCTGATATTGATTTTCTGGCTTGGGGCTGGCATATAGTATGCAGGAGAGAACTCCTCTGCAGAATATGGTAACAGGCAGCGGCTTGGATTGAGAAAGGGCACCGAATGCAGTATGCGTCAAACAGACCATCGCTCAATGAAGTCACTTAGCTATTCAAAACATGTTCAGCCATCACTCAACCGTTTGCACCAAGAAGGGGGAAGGGGGTGGGGGCGGGGGAGGGGAACTGAGGAAGGGGGTGGATTCACGCTGCTTCCCGGACAAGACCATTTCCAAACAGCAGTTTTGCTGAGACGCTAGGACTGAACCGGCCTTTATCCTCCCACTTCTTTCTTCTTTTACACCCCTTGCCTGCTTGCGGACCCCGCACCGCCACCCCCCCCTCCCCCCTCTGCTGCCTTTCAGCTTCCCGCATCACCAGCCCAGGGCCGATTTGAGAAAAGCTATTCTGCAGCAGTGGCCACTCAACACTTCTCCCTTCTAGCAGCCCCCTTCTCTCCCCTCCCCCCTATCCAGTCCTCAGATCAGCAAAACAGTGCTTGGGTCTTTGAGCACACATGCAGAGGTGTGGATTTCTCTGGGTACATGGCTTGCACACACACACGCAGACCCGTTCCACCCCCCCCCCCCCCAGTCTATTTCTCAGTGCAGATTGTATGACCTGCAGGAGTGTTTTCCGTGTACAAGTGTGTGCCTGCCTCCAATGCACAGGCTGGGATCTATGTTCTATGCTCCCAGCTCTTTTGACCACAGACCACCTCACTCCAGACACACACACACACACACACACACACACACACACACACACACTCTCTCTCTCTCTCTCTCTCTCTCTCTCATGGCACTACAAAATAACACCCTGAAAGGCAAACTGCTGACACTCCCGCCCCCAGTCCTTCACCTCCCCCCAACCTCTCCTTGCCCCCGCCCCCTTCCACAATGTCTGATTTCTGGATGTGGCTGCAATGCTGAATCTCTCCTTGTTTCTAGCTATCAGACATGTCACTCTCGGTGGAAGTGCATCCCTGCTTCCTCGAACCGAGCCAGACGTGATTTATACTGCTCAACAGAACTTGGGCTTATTTCTGCAAGAGACTTATTTATTTTTAGGTTTTTTTGTCAGCGTTAGCGCGGTCACACAAACACACACACACACACACACACACACACTCACAGAGCCACCTCCAACAACAATCAGGCCCGTTCACAGACATTACGAAATTCTCTCGAACTCTGTAGGAGATGAGGAGAACCTTGAGGGTCTGCCGAGCAAGGGTTCTTAGAAACAACAGAATGGTGGAAGGAAGAGGGAAGGTTTGCAGGAGAAGGTGTGCTTGGGACTTTATTATTTTAAGGGGGAGGGGGCGAGGGAAAGAAAGCAGGGGTAAAGTGCTTTTGGACCTCTCCACGAAAACAGGACCAGCGAGGAGAGATGGTACTGCTTCTATATTATAAACAGCCCAAAGGCAAAGGGATTTTTCCTTTTCTTGCTTCCCCAGGCAGCGACAACCCAGAACCCAGAGCGGTGGCTCACCCAGACTCTTTTTTAGCGGCTCTCTTGTTGTTTTCACTATACATAGATTATTCCAATGAGAAGGATGGGGTGGGGGGGAGAGGGGAGAGGAGGAAAGAGAGTAAAGTATGGCTTTCTCTGAGCGCTTTCCTTCTAACTAACCCAACCAACCTTGATCCAAGGCAGGCGGAAGGAAAGAAGTAAGAAAATGGTGGAATGTGGAGGGATTTATTTGGAGGAGGGTAGGGAGGGGGTGGGAATGAGAGAGAGAGAGAGAGAGAGAGAGAGAGAGAGAGAGAGAGAGAGAGAGAGAGAGAGAGAGAGAGAGAGAGAGCAAAAAAAAAAAAAAAAAACCGGGGGTGGGGTGAAGGGTGGGAAGAAGGAGGGTGGGAGGAGATCTGGATTCAAATACCTTCCAGGCAGCAGGTTCTCCATAATCCAGAATGGGTCATGACTTCTTCGTTCTTTTTGCTGGTTTCATTCTCACTGACACTTTTAGTTTTGCAAACCCCTCTGGAGTACAGCCAGTAGTCGGTCCCCACAGCTATGGTCATCAGACTGAAGGCAGCGAAAGCACCAACGGTGGTTAAAAGCATCTGAACACCTCTGTCAAACAGCCCCATAATTCTTCATTATATAAATACCCCAAACTGACTTCGGATTCTTGGGAGTGAGTGTGTGTGTGAGAGTGTGTATCAAATCAAAGAATAATAACTCCACTAAGAATATAATGGGTACATGTGTATATATATATATTATATAGAATATAAAAAAGGGAGGTAAGAAAGCCCAAGGGAAAACTGTAAATTATAAAGACCACACAGGAGGAGAGGCTTGCCTTTGGAGATCAGAGACTGTTCCAGTTGCAGTATCAAAAAGAAAAAAGAAAAGAAAAAGAAAAAAGAAAGAAAAGGAAAAATAAAAAGACACCCCCCACCCCCCCAAAAGGAGATGCCTTAATCCCTTTTCCTAAAATTCTGGTCTCCAGTTTCCATATGTGATAGCTAATTTGGAGATGGCTTCCACAGGTTCATTCTTAACACAATCTCTCATGACCAGGACCTAGACAGTTAGGGATGGTTAGAGCTGGGATGCAACCTTCCGTCTTCGTGCTAAGCTCTGCAGCCTGCGCCATGAAAATCCAGTTATCTTTCTTGGGGGTCGCTTGGCTCTCGTTTTCTCAAACCAGATTGCCTAGTATACGATAAGCCCTTGATTTCAGCTGAACAGGTGCGGAGCTCTCGCCTTCCATGGCTGTCCCTCGGGCAGCGGCGGCGGCGGCGACGGCGGCGGCAGCAGCGGCAGCGGACGGAAGCAGCAGCAGTCGCGGCAGCGGGAGCAGCCCCGAGAGCGATTTTTCTATGTAGCGGCCGGTAAATCTTGTTTAAAGTGGGGGAGGGAAAAGGAAGGGGTGTTCTCCTGGAGAATCAAGACGGATTTCCCTCCCTAGATCCACGAAGCTCCTGGAAATAAGGGTACGACTGTTTTGCTGCTGCAGAATTTGCTGCCCGGCTTTTTTTCTTTCTCGGGGCTCCCCCTCCCCACCCCCCTACTCTGGCTCTTTGGCTCCTCTTCTTCGTGGCTCTCCCACCTACTGCATTAACGTGGTGGTGCTGAACTGGACAGCTCCCCTGCGCCGATTACTCCGCGGTGCTGGAGAACAGCTCCTTTGCCTCTTGCCCGGGATGCTGCTGGGAAACCAGGCTGGGGAGGGGGGGGGGGGGGGGAGGGGGGAGGGGGGACAGGAGGGGAGGGGGGAATAAGAGCTTTCCTGCCTAGATCCTTTCCCTCCAGTATCCCCAGCACGATAGTAACCCTCCTCTGCTCCAAGGAGGAGGAAGGGAGGGAGAGAGGGCGATTAAGCCTTCCTTCTTATCCTTTTCAGTTTTTACCCCCTTTCCAAATCCTGGAATGATTGCGCCCTTAGGCTCCAGAGGCTTAGAGAAAGGCGTAGCTAGAGATGGCTCTCTCTCTCTCTCTCTCTCTCTCTCTCTCTCTCTCTCTCTCTCTCTCTCTCATACACACACACACTCTCTCTCATACACTCTCTCTCCCTCTCTTTCTCTCTCTCCCCTCCCCCACCCCAGTCTTTCTTCAGCCCAGCCTCTTTCTTATCCCAGCTATACGAGCTCTGAGCGCTAGATACTACCCTCACATCCGACTCAGAACGGCATTAGGAAAAAACAAACAAACAAAAAACAAACAAACAAAAAACCCCAAACAAACCTCAAACAAACTTCAATCAGTTGCTTCTCTGCCCAGTATGTGATGAAAACATAATGTGGATGGGTAATTACAAACATGATTTACACATAGTGAATATTTCCACATCAGTACTAAAATTTTGTTTTGGCAGTTTAGGACCCCCCCCCCCCCCCCCCCCCCCGCTCTTCTCTTATTTCTTTGTCTCTTTTTGGCCATGGTGTGTTCATCTCTGACTCTGTCTTTGTAGCTTTATGTAAAACCCCAAATCTTGCTCCCACAAGCAGACATTTTGGAAAGATTATTCATGAAGAAGATCGGAAGAGAATGGCTTTTTAAAAGAAAATATATTTTTATATTAAGCATAAATATGCTTGTAGGAAGCTAGTTGGGATTCTGACTCCATAGTCATTAATAGTATTCTAAGTTTCCCATGTCATTCATAATCCAGATTCAAGAGTAGAGAACATCTTTGCAATCCAAACCCTCAGGCATGTCACAGTACTTTCTCTCCTCAGCAGGATCATAATGCTAGGCTAATTACAAAAGTCCCCTGTTCTTCCTCTATGTGTAACTTTTCATTAATGTAACCTCAGGGGAGGGAGGAGGAAGACAGAAAGAGAAGAGAAGAGAGGGAGAGAAGAGATAAGGAGACAGAGAGATAGACAGACAGAGACAGAGAGAGACACAGAGAGAAAACATTTAATTATTGCTACTGTTCAATTAATATTTCTTTGTTAAGTTTCACAGCTAGGAGGACTCAAGCAGAAGGATCATTGTTATACTTGTTTTGGCTAGAGAGAGATGTGAATATACTAAAACAGTTGGAGGGCTTAAGACAATTGCAATTTCATAACTCTTATCTTTCTGCTCTTCTTTCATTTCCTCCCCCCATCCTTGCTGTCTCTAGAGGTCACGTGTACAAGACAATCTCTCTGTGGTTTGATGAACATCACAGAGTTTATAAAGGAGGAATGAATTAGAAAGGAATTTTATGTAGTATAATATTCTTTCCCTATGAGATCTCTCCTGTCTCTAGTCCAGTTTTGTGTTGATCTGTAAAGGCTCTTGGACAGTTTCAAATGGAGTTTTAACTACCTCTGTAGCTCCTTCTCAGCT
Source organism: Monodelphis domestica (assembly GCF_027887165.1). Taxonomy (NCBI): domain Eukaryota; kingdom Metazoa; phylum Chordata; class Mammalia; order Didelphimorphia; family Didelphidae; genus Monodelphis; species Monodelphis domestica. The sequence continues at coordinate 99,443,844 of NC_077231.1, forward strand.
GACTACCTGTTTCTTCCCTTTGCCTGATAAATGCTCAGCCACACTTGTTTCCTCTTTTTCTGAAGATCAGCACCAATTGAAATGGAAATAGACTTCCTTAGTTCTCTTCAGAGGGCCCCAAGTAGGGATTCTCCAAATATTCCATTAGAAGAGGTCCTGGATATATAGAGGATGTGGATTCAAATCTTGAGCCTGCTACTTATTGGCTGTATGATCTTGGGTAAATCCCTTTCTGTCCAAGGCCTTATGTGCCTTAAATCAGAGATGATAGGAGTCAGGGGTTAGAGAGGAAAAGGTTGGATTATGGGGTCCTTTCCAGCTCTTGATTTATGGTCTTTAAGGTTTCTTCTAAATTCAAAATTCTATGACTTCAGCATCTTTCCCTTTGTAACAATGAGAACATATAACATATATTTAGCACTGTGGGTACAACATGTTTTCCTCACCATAATCCTGAGAAGGCAAAAGATTTTTATATTTATTACCTCTATAAGCTTGGTCAAGTCTCTTAGTTTTTTTGGGTCTCAGTCATCTCATCTATAAAATGAGGTCATTGAACTAGAGTGCTCTGAGGTTCTAGCTATAGATCTAGAATGATTTAAACTTCATTGTAGATAGGAAGAAACAAGTTTGGAGATTTGGAATGATTTGCCTTTGATCACATAATAGTGATTGACTGGCATCAGGGGGATTGGAAGGTCTATTTTCTACCTGCTAAGACCAAGTGGTATGTCACAGTACTAGGCATTTTCAGTAAAGGGGCATCTTTGGCAGACTAATGTTTTTCCTAGCAGGGCATTCTTGTTGACCTGGTCTGCTTTTTTGTTTGGGGAAAGAGATCTCTGTCCTAAGGATGGTCCTGCAGGTTGCAAGGCAAGGTCATCCTTGCATAACAGAGTATCTAGGCTTCAGAAAGCTATCTTTCTTATCCCTAAGCATCGAGAGGGAAAGGAGCAGGTGGGTCATGAAAGTATAGATTTAAAGATGGAAGGGATTATAGACCTTCTGGTCTTTTTTTCTGGTCACTCTTTTGCAGATGAGGAAATTGATTCTCAGAGTTAAGGTGTCACATGGATAGCAAAATATGATTCAGGGATTCAAACTCATGTCCTCTGATGCCAAATATAGAACTTTTCACACCTTACTGTGGATTGCCCCACCCCCTCTCTCTCATTTTATTTTTCCCACTTACATGAAAAAAACAATTTTTTGGTGTTTGTTTTCTAATTAAAAAAAAGAAAACAAAACCCTTACTTCCTGTCTTAATACTGTGTATTGATTCTAAGGCAGAAGAATGGTAAGGGGGTCAAGTGACTTGCCCAGGGTCACACAGCTAGGAAGTGTCTGAGGCCAGATTTTGAACCCAGGACCTCCCATATCTGGGCCTGGCTCTCAATCCACTAAGCCACCCAGCTGCTCCATTTTTGAGATTCATATTCACTCCATCCCTCCCTTTCTTCCCTATTCCCTGAGATGGCAAGCAATTTGCTATTGTAAATCTCTTTTAATAGAATGCTATCAAAGGTAAGGGCAAAGGTTTTTTTTCTGGGCATGGTCATAGGCAGGAGAATCCATTGTTGTGGTCTGTGGGCTAGAAGGATTGACAGTTGGACACAGCTAGAAGAAAGGGTAGATACTCTCTACAATGGATAGAGACAACCTTGGGCTTGTACTTAGAGGTCCAAATCCTGGCTCTGTCACTTAATATCTTTGTAATCTTGATCAAGTCACTTCTCTCTGGGAATCAGTTTTGTTAGTTGGAAAATGGGGCAGTGAGACTAGATGAACTCTATGTATGGTCCCTTTCAGTTCTGAATCTATGATCCTTGTACTTTGGTCCCATTCAGTAGCTTTGTGACCTTGCTAGTCATCTTTCTGAGTCAGCCTCCCAACTTATAAGATGGAGACATTACTCTGTGAGATATTTGCAAGGTAAGTGAGCTTAGGAAATCCTAAAGTGCTCCGGAGATGGGAGCAAATATTATCATAATTTGTGTTACTTAAGTGATTAGAAGAGGCTTTGAGGTGGTGGCAAGGGTGTCTTCCTTCCTTCCTTCCTTCCTTCCTTCCTTCCTTCCTTCCTTCCTTCCTTCCTTCCTTCCTTCCTTCCTTCCTTCCTTCCTTCCTTCCTTCCTTCCTTCCTTCCTTCCTTCCTTCCTTCCTTCCTTCCTTCCTTCCTTCCTTCCTTCCTTCCTTCCTTCCTTCCTTCCTTCCTTCCTTCCTTCTCCTCTTGCTGTATCCTTCCCTTCTTTCCTGGCACTTTCCTCTTCTTCCCCTCAGAATTTTACTAGGCTTAGAACTAATCTCATCAGTACTTCAGGGCATCCCAGCCAAAAAGAAAGTCCTGCAGTCTCTGTGTACCTGAATCACTTCTTAAGTTGAGTGCTAGAAGTCCAGAAGAGAGGAAATTTTATTCTCTGGAGATTTCTCTGGCTGCCAGACAACTAGCTGTGTGATCTTAGGCTAGTCAACTGAGAGCCTCAGTTCCTTAGCCTCAGACATTTCCTAGCTGTGTGACCCTGGGAAAGTTACTGAACCTTAATTTCCTAGTTCTTACCACTCTTCTGCCTTAGAATTAATACATAGTGTTGATTCTAAGACAGAAATTAAGAGTTAAAAAGGAAAAAGAAAAATGAGAGAATTAGACTAGATGACCTCATATATTTCCCTGGTATGGTAATCTCTTAAATTATATGAGGCAACTGGATGTAAAATACCTTTGAATTGTTTTCTAAATTGCAGATTTATAATTAAAGCATAATGACAAATTCAAAATGCAGGTTATAGGAGAGGTAATAACCTTTCACATATTATTGAAGAAGAACTAAGGAAGTCAGAAGTTCTGAGGTCTAGTGCTTTAGTCTTTCTGTACCCACCAATGTGTGAAATCTGTTACAGAGGAGAGAACTATCAATTTGGAGTCTGCAGACCTGGTTTCAAGTTTTGCCTCTTCTGCTTCCCAGTAGTGACCTTGGGCAAGTTACTTTACATTTATGGGCTTCAGTTTCCTCATTTGTGAAATGAGTAGTTTGGACAAATTGACCTTGGGGCCAACTTCTAGCTCTATATCCATGTTTCTATGATTCCCTTCTTGGGACTTAGTTTCCTTAGACTATATGGTCTCTAATCTCTTTTACTAGCTGTAAAATTCTGTGAGTCTATGGTTCCTTCTGGCTACAGAGCTTGATAAGGTTAAGATTTCTTCTAGTTCCTACAATCTAACCCTGAGGAAGGGGTAGGGATAGGCAGATAAATTGAATGGGAATATCTGGAGATGTCATGGGGATCATAAATTATAATCTGTTTTTGTAGTTCCTCTCCTGACCTCTCCAGCCTGGATATTGCCAGAGAAGACTGGCAAGTATCTTGGCCTAACAATATCTCCAAACAGATTTTCATTTGTTGACAAGGGGATTTCCATTTTGTCCTAGCATTCACTGCTCATGGAACCCCAAGCACTCTTCAAAGATACTATGAGACAGGATGGAATAGCCAGAGGACAAAAGGGCTCCCAGGAAGGAGTCCAAGATGGGAAAGAACATAAGAATTCTAGCAGGGAAGACACAAAAAACTTTAGGGTTGGGATTCCCCCATTACAGCAGCTTGAGGTGGTTGTGGGAAGAGGGGGTTGGAACTCTACAATGAGCAAATGGAAAGGCCCAAAGGTTGGTGGAATTTGAATTAGAAGGAGATGGGAGGAGACTTCAAGATATCTTCCTTCAAGAGTCTGTTTTCCTAGAGAGAAACTATCTCAAAAAAAGCCCCTGAAAGGAACACAAATTTCTGCTCATAGGTGCTATTCTCCCAATCAGTGAATCATGTCCCTGATCAAAAGTCTCTTTGGCTTTGAAGAATTTATTGACCCCCACTGAGCAAAAATTAGACTCCTCTGGTATATAAGTCCCTTTTCATCCTAGGAGCAAACTGTCATTCTATCCTTCTCCCATATTCCTTGAACCCAACTATTGACCTAGTCAAACTAGACTCTGTCCCCCAAACACATACTGCACTTGAGGAAACTGCATGTAAAAGGTGTTAGGTGACATGTCCAAGTTTACACAGTGGTTGAAGCAGTATTCAAACTCAACTTCTTGGTGAGTTGAGGACAACCATGTAGCTATCTCTAGGTAAAAGTGACTTGTCCAAGAATGGCAAAGATATTATTTGAACCTAGATATTACTAACTCCAAAGCTAGATTTCTGTTGATTAGGTCATGTCTCTCTCTGATGCTAAATTCTTCATTCTTTAAAGCCCAACTTAAATAACACCTCTTCCAGGAAGCCTTCCAGAATCCTCACTGATGGCTTTTCCACTTTGACTTCACAAAACACTAATGCCTTTCTCAAGAATTCTAGTGTCTCAGAATCATTTTTTTGTGTCTCATCCTTCCTACCTGACAGTCAGTTTTCTGAGGATAGGGACCTTTTTTCTTCCCTCATTGACTAATATAGGACTTGACACTCCAGGAAGAGCTTAATGAATTCTTGTTGAAGGAATGAATGGATATATCTATTCCAAATAAGGCTGCTCTAAGGAATTCAGTTACTATGAGGAGGCATCTGGAGTGTAATGGCAAAAGCATTTACATGTGAGTCAGAAGAGCAGAGATTCTGTCCCCACTCTGCCTATAGCTAACTATGTGTGTGACCATATTAAAGTCTCTTAACCTGCTAAGTTTTGGTCTTAGCATCTTTAAAAGGATAAGATAGTCCTTCCCCTACTACTTCCTAGGGTTGAATATAAATATAGCTCACATTTAGAAAGCCACTTTGAAGTTTTCAAAGCTTAGATGTATGATTTCATTTGATACCTGTGAGGTAGGTGCTGTTAGTATTTACATTTTGCAGATAGAGAAATGGAGGCTGAGTGATTTATCCCAGATCATAAAGTTAGGAAGTATCTAACATAGGATTCAAACCCATGTCTTCTTAACTCTTGGAACAGAATTTACCCACTGTGTCATATAGCCTTCTATAGTACTATACAATGCTATGCTCCAATGGGCTATGCTATACTATGCTATGCTATGCTATACTATACTATACTATACTATACTATACTATACTATACTATACTATACTATACTATACTATACTATACTATACTATACTATACTATACTATATGATAAGATACTATAGTAATTTATTGTGAGTTATTTTTATTATAAAAATAAATGAATCAAGGAATCTTAGAAATAAAGGGGATTTTTAGATTATCTAGTCCAATACCTCATTTTGGAGATGAGGAAATTGAGGTCCAAAGTTGAAGAGTGTCTGATTTAAGGTCACTCAGGGAAGAAGGGGAGAAGTTGCAGAATGAAAAAGCCTCAGACAACTCTTATGATTCCCTCCCCTAAACAAGTTTAAGTTTTGATCTCCCTCAGCTCTCTCATTTTCCAGATAAGCCACAGAGTTTAAATAACTGCCCAAGGTCACATAGATAGCACACAGCAGAGCTAGGCTCTCGACCTCAGTTTCTTTCAGTACAACACATGCAAGCAACATCTCTCTTATAGTTAGAGGGATTAGGGAGAGAGAGAGAGAGAGAGAGAGAGAGAGAGGAGAGAGAGAGAGAGAGAGAGAGAGAGAGAGAGAGAGAGAGAGAGAGAGAGAGAGAGAGAGAGAGAGAGAATCAAAGGTAGGGACCATTGAGGTTAGCAATGGTTTTGTGTGACTTTGGGGAATCGATATCATTCAATTTTTGATGGAAGGGTAGACACAGGTAGCCTATTTTTCAGAATAAGAGATGGGAAGTGAAAAGGTTTTTTCTCCCAAAAGGCAAAATTGCTGAGTGAGAGAGAAGGAACAGACAGACAAGATAAGCAGAGACCGGGAGGCAGGGAATAGGGATGTTTAAAGTAGAATAGGCCCCTGGAGAATTAGATTTATTTTTTATTTTTTTCCAATTTGTTTCTGAAAGTAAACAAGAAGCCAGTGGATGAGCTATGTGGTTCTTAAGATGCATCAAGATCTTGGCTATAGAGGTGGAATGGACCTCACTGAGTTCAAACTCCTCATTTTATAGAGATGGAAAATGAAGCTCCCAGAGTCATGCTTTGCCCAAGGTCATACAGGGAGCAAATAGCAGAGTCAAGATTGGGTTTTCCCCATATTTCTGGTGAACTTAACAGCTATCAACAAACACAAACATTGCCATATACAAAAGACAAGAAGTAACTCTGAACTTGTTATATGTATATTGCTTTTAAATATACGTTAGATATATGTAACAAAATTGTTTTATTTGTCCTACACAGAATTTTCAAATATCTTACTTATGATGTGCTTTGTTGATATATCTATTAGTAGATTTCCTCTCCCACCATAGAAGCCCTTCTTCATAAACAATATTTACAGTTATGCAAAACTAATCCACACATTTGCCTGTTTGTGAATGTGTATCTCCTTCTGTACCTCTAGTCCTTTCATTGCCTGCTAAGAGGTAAAAGGTATATCTCAACATCATAGCATACTCTATCAGGATCAGTCAGGATAAGTATCAATTTTGATTAGAGTTTTAAGGTTTTTCAAAGTTGTTTTCCTTTGGATTACTATTGTGGTTCTGTTCATCTCACTCTGTATCAGTTCATACAGGTATTTCTGGATTTCTCTGAATCTATCTTATTCCTTATGGCATAATACTATTTAATTATACTTATATGCCACTATTTGGTCAGCCTCAGATGGGCACCTAAAATTTTCTTTTCTTTTTTTTTTTTGCTACAAGTGCTACTACAAATATTCCTTTACATGTGGTTCCTTTCCCTATGCCCTTGAACCACTTTGAGGTGCATACCTAATAGCACTCTGGGTTAAATGATATGTCCAATTTAGTGACTTTTGGAGTACTATTATAAATTGTTCTCCAGAATGACTGATCCAGTTTAGAGTTCTACCAACAATAAATTACTGTGCCTGTCTAGTGCCAATATTCAAACCCAGGTTCTCTTACTCTAGAGTCAGAATTCTTTTTATTACAATATGGCCTCTGGGTGACAGAAAGACAAAGAGAGGAGAAAGAGAGAATGATTTTCACATCATACAAGGACTAGTTAAATCAACTAGACATGTTTACCTTGATGTGTAAATGGCTGAATTTGGTGTCTAGAAATATGGGTTTGAATCATATCTACAACATATACTAGCTATGTGACCTTGGATCAGTCACTTCTCTATGACAGCCTCATCTGTAAATGACTCATAGCTGTGAGAAGAGTACTTTGTAAAGGAACAAGTTATGATCCATGAATGGAATAGAACACTATTATGCTGTAAGAAATGATGAAGGGAAGGTTTTAGAAAAACCCAGTGAGACTTTTATGAACTGATACAAAATGAAGTGAGCAGAACAGTCTACATGGTAGCAACAATATTATGAAGATAAGCAATTTTGAAATACTTAAGACTTAGTAACTCTGATCAACTCAATGACCATCACTATCCCAAAGGATTCATATTAAGATGTACTCTCCACCTCCAAAAAGAGCTGATTGACTCAGAGTGAAGATGGAAGCATTTCCCCCCATTCTTTCTTTTCCTTGCATTTTTGGGGACTTATCTAATATGGAAATGTATTCTGCAGGACTACACATATTTATAATAAGTTTTGTTTCTCTTGCCTTCTCATTGGAACTGAAAAAAAGAACCAAAATGTCTGCTAAAAAACAAAACAAAACAAAAATTTAAAAGGAAGAGAGAATGCTTAAAGGACTATAGAAATATAAGCTATTTTTTAGTCTAGAGAAAAGGAGATAGGGGAAATATGACAGCTTTCTTTAAGTACTATTAAAACCCAGCTCTCATATATGCCAGTTGCAAGAGCTGAACCTAATCCATTTCACCTCAGTTTTTTCACATGAAAAATGGGGATTAAAGGCATAATGATACAATGAAAAACATGTATCCAATGTCTGGACCTTGATGACCTGAGTTTGAATAATGACTTTGTTACATTAATGAGTTGCTTAACCTTTCTGGGTCTTAAGTTTCCTCATCTGTAGAGTGTGGGAGTTGAACCAGATAGACATTGAGGTCCCTTTAAGTTCTAAATTTATGATATCCCTTGGAAGTTATAAAGTCCAAAGGTCTTATTTTACAGTTGAAGAATCTAAGGACAACTAGGGTTAAGTTGACTTGCCCAAAGTCACATGGGGCAGCAAGTGGCAGAGTAGAATTTGAATCCAAGACTTCTAGTTCCAAATACAATTACTGGAAATTACATGGAGGAAGATTTCATACAGATAGAAGAAAGATTTCTACTGATTAGTTGTGGGAAAATAGACTAGACTGCTTAGAAAGGCATCCCTTATTGGAGATTTTAAAGCACTAACTGAATGGTCAACTCCTTGAGATGTTGTAGAAGGGATTTATCTTGGGGGCAGCTGGATGGCTCAGTGGATGGAGAGCCAGGCTTTGAGACAGGAGATCCTGAGTGCAAATCTGGCCTCAGATACTTCCTAGCTGTGTGACCCTGTGCAAGTCATTTAACCCCCATTGCCTACCACAGTATTGATTCTGTGGTAGAGGCATGGAGAGAGAGACGACTTGTAAGCCAAGAAGCAAGAAACAAACTGGGGACTATCATTTGAGTCAGTTTGCTGTATAGAATATGATAAACCCAAAAGCAGGCAATGACTGCCAAAACCACCACACCAAAAACCACTTGTTTGAACATCTTTTGTCTATCTTTTATTTCCTGCCTGTGGGTACCATCAGACTAAGGGTGCCAATTGAAATAGAGAAGGTAAACTGAGGGGAACTGTTTCTTGTTGTTGCAAAGACTACTCTGGCAGCTTTGTGACTAGAGAGAGCTGCTAAGGGGAACATGAAACTGCTTATTTGTAATGGAGGTAGGAATGAGAAATGCTGGGGGATGCTAGTACAGAGATGCTGCCATACAGGGGAACTGCTCTGGGGAATGGTCTGGGGTTTGCCTACTGATCCCTACTGATGGCTGATGATCAGTATATCTTTCTAACTTCCTCCTCCCTTTTACTCCCTCCCTTTTCCAACCCTCTCCTCCCTTGCCTCCCTCACCTCCCAATTCTTCTTGAAGCCTTTGGCTTCTTCCCTCTCCCTTGAGTAAACTATAAAGGTACTCTTTTCCTTTCCTTTTCAAATCAGGGGGTTTATTGGGATAACAGGATGGGAAACTGAGGTAAGAGGGATGAGGATGTCCCTAATCAAAAAATGAGGGAGAATTTGAGGGTCTGAGGAAGTAGTCCAGTCACAAACTGTGACTCTAAGACAGTTAGGGAGATGGAGGATAATAGCTGTTTAAAATTTTTCTTCTTCACAAAGTCAGCAAGGTCTCTCAGCTTAACCCCAGAGAGAAAAAACAAAGTTCAAAATCTCTCCTTCAGCCTGGCTTTCCTCCAACTGTTGGTCAGTCTAATCTCAGAGAGAACAAAGATTTCCCCTTGATCAGAAAGCTCCAAAAACAAACTAGCTCTATAAGGGTCCTTCAGCCAGCTTCATCCTCCAGAGAGAGTGACTCCAAGTCCCCTCCTCCTGGTCAGCTCAACTGCCAACTCCTGGGAACATTCCATTTGGAACCTTCTTCTTGATTGACAGGCAGGTCAGGTCCCCAGTTTGTTTCTTGCATCTTGGCTTACAAGTCCGCTCTCTCTACATGCCTCTACCACAATTCTAAGACAGAAGGTAAGCGTTTTTTTTTAAAAAAGAAGGGATTTATGTTTTAGTAAGTTTGAATCTTTTATTTCCCTTCCAATTCTATATAAGTATGTAGGGGTGTGTGTGTGTGTGTGTGTGTGTGTGTGTGTGTGTGTGTGTGTGTGTGTGTGTGAAAGACCAAACACAGAAATAGGAAAAATCTTTGGAGAAAAGTACAACAAAGTTATTCAATGTGAATGATTCTTTTATCAAAGGTTAAGTGCCCCAAAGATGTCAAAGGATGGAAATGCTCATTAACAGAGAGACTGCTAGAAAACTGGGTGTACTGGTACATTATTGGTGGAGATATAGATGGGTACAGCTGTTATGGAAAGTGATTTACAGTTATGCTAAGAAAGTGCCTAAGATGTTCATACCCTTTGACCTAGATTTTCCACCCTCAGGCATAAACCACAGGAAGGTCACCGACAGAGAGGACCATATATGTCAAAATATCCATAGCATATTTTGTATGTGAATGTATTGGTTGCCCTGAGAAAATGTAATCCCTTTAAGGATATAGATTGTCTCACTTTTGTCTTTTTGTATCCAGTATCTCTGGTATATAGCAGACATTTGATAATTTTGTATTGATCAAATGATTGATAACAATGCTTTTGTGGTAGCAAAAGGTTGGAAACAAAGTAGACACCCAGTCTAAACAATTTTTTTTTAACAAATTGTGGTACATGAAGGAATTTAAAAATTTTAAAAAGAAACAGTAATTCAGAGAAGCATGGGAAGAATTGTATAAACAAATGCAAAGCATGACAAGCAGAGTCAGGAAAATAATCTACACAATAACTACAATGATGTGAACTGAAAATAACAAACAAGAAACAAACCTGAAGGTTGTGTAAGAGGCAGCTAGATGACCTAATGGAGAGATCAATAGACTTGGAGTTTGGAAGATTCTGCCTTATACAATCATTAGCTGGGAGTCCCTGAGCAAATAAGTCTAATTTCAGTTTTCTCATCTATAAGATAGGGATAATAGCAATACCATTGTGAGTATCAAATGAGATAGCATATGCAAAGTACTTGTAATTCTTAAAGTATTATATAAATATTAGCTATTAAAATGATCTCAGATACTTATTAGTTGTATTACTCATGGCATGTTATTTGATTCTATTTGCCTCAGTTTCCTCATTTGTAAAATTATGTGGAGAAGGAAATGGCAAACCATTTTTGTGAAGAAAATCCCAAATGGAGTCATGAAGAGCCAGCTGCATCTGAAAAATTGCTGAAAAACAAATTAAAATTGTAGTAACCAAGTTTGGCCCTAGAATGAGAAAACATGCCTCATTGCTAAGAAGGAGGACTAGGTGTGGAATATTTCATATTGCCAGAAATGTTAGTTGTTGCTGAACTAGTCTCTCTCTTTAGGGCTAAGCTTCAGTAGATGAAAATGGAGATAACAGTTGCTTGACATAACTTCTGCAGTGTGAGGGTGGGTGGGAAGAAACCTGTGTATAAACTTCTCACTCTTAAAAAAACAAAGGAAGAGGCATTATTTTAACTGGTGTACATGTGGATCCCTGGCCTGAAATCTGCCCATTCTGACTCTCTTCAACATTAAATCTGTAATTTCCTTCATTCCTCAACTCCGGGACTGCATGAGGCACAACTGATTCCTGTAGCTACCAGTGCCTCCTCCCCAAATGACCCAACATTTATTTCTGGGCACACTTCTGGCTTTTGAGTATTGTCATCTCCAGTAGAAAGGGAGCTCTTTGAGGTTAGAAGACTATTTTTTATCTTTGGTTCCTCAATGCCAAGCACCTGGGAAGAGAGATTAGAAGTCTCAGGTGAGGAATTTCCCCCTCTCAGTGTGGGCCAGGACTTTCTCTTTAACTTTGATTCTTAGAGAGCTGTCTAGAACATGGAAAATTTAAGTGACTTGTCCAGGGTCACTCAATGATGATGTTAAAAGTGAGTCCTAAACTATGGCCTTCCTGGTTCTGAAATAAACTCCCCACCCACTATCCAATAGTGTCTTCTCATAAGCCTAGTACATTGTGTTATTCAGTCGTTTTAGTAATATCAAGTTCTTCATGATCCTATTTAGGGTTTTCTTGGAAAAAATACTGGAGTGGTTTGCCATTTCCTTCCCTATTTTAATTTACAGATGAAAAAAACATAGGCAAACAGGGTTAAGTAACTTCCCTAGTATCATTCAGCTAATAAGTATCTGAAGACAAATTTGAACTCAGGTCTTTCTGACTGGAGGTCAGTGCTCTATCCACTGTTCCACCCAGCTGTCCCTCCTAGCATATCGTAGTGGTTTAAGAAAAATATATTGATTGATTAACAAATGGATGGACAGAATTTTGAACTAGTAGTCAAATTCTAATTGGTTCACGTTAAATCCCTTAACTTCTCTGAGCCTCAGTTTCTTCATGTATAAAATGGAGATAATATTTATCTTCTGGGAGAAAAATGTTTTTCACAGGGAAACTGCTTTGAAACTTTGTTTGTTAGAAAGAACTTGAATTATTTAGGATTATGAATGCCCCCAAATTCTACTTTATGTCATAGATAGGTGTTGATTTTGTGATATAATCCTCAATGGCACAGACAACCTATTCCATTTTTGGGCAGCTCCCATTATTAGGAATTTCCTCATTAATTGCAGTTAAAACCTGTTTTCCACCCACTGTTTCTTGCTTTGCCCTCTGGGGCCAAGCAGAATAAGTCAAATCCCTCTTCCTTATTACAGTCTTTCAGATAGTTGAAGACAGATATTCTCTGATGCCCAGGATTGCTCATTCCTTCCTCATTCACTCTTCCCTCATCGCCTCTTCATCAGTGAGCCAAACACAGTGCTAGGTGGGCGTTCAATGAGCGTTAATTAATAATAATCATGAAGATGCTATTATATTTTGAACTTATTTCAAACTCAATGCTACCACAAGGCCTGCTCCTACTTTGGAGTGATTTCTCCTTGGCTTTGTACAAATACACAATTCTATCTTTTATTCACCCATTATATAACTGCCAGTATATCTTAGATACTTTCATTGTTTCCCATTTGAGGCATCTAGGTGGCACAGTAGAGGATAGAGTGCTGGGCCTAGACTAAATAGACCTGAGTTCAAATCAGACCTCAGACACTTATTAATTGTATGATCTTGGCAAACCAACTAACCTCTGTTAGAATGGTTTGGAAATAATGGAAAAATATAATGGAAAATGGAAATAATAATAGCGTCTCTGCCTTGTAAGATTGTTATGAGGATCAAATGTGATAAATTTGTAAAGAACTAAGTGCCCAGCACACATTAGTCACTTAATAGATGTTTCTTTCCTTCCTTCCTCCCTCCCTCCCTCCCTCCCTTCCTTCCTTCCTTCCTTCCTTCCTTCCTTCCTTCCTTCCTTCCTTCCTTCCTTCCTTCCTTCCTTCCTTCCTTCCTTCCTTCCTTCCTTCCTTCCTTCTGTAGTGGCATCTAAACTGTGCTTTGGAGGGAGCCAGGGATCCTAGAGTGAATGGTGGTGGTGAGAAGGGAATAGATTCTCCACATGGGGGGTGTAATAGGTGGGTTAAAAGAAGGGTTCAAAATTAACTAACTAACTATATATATAATAGCAGGTTTATTTAGCAAAAGGGGAAAAGGGAATTAGGGAATAATTAACTCTTAATCCAAACAGAGATTAAATATATATACCTTATACCTTCTATAAGTATTCTAAACTAAATTCTTAAAGTAGTAATTAAGGTTAGGGAGTTTTGGTAGGAACAGGGCCAAAGTGCCAAAGAATCTCATAATACAGGAGTCCTCTTTGATTCAAGCAGTAATCCCAGTAGTAACAGCTCTGTTGAAATCCACTTGACATCAGCAGCACCTGCAGCAACAGCAGGCAGGAACAGGCAGAATATCAAGAAAGCCAAAGAAGAGGGAATCACTGGTTCTTTGGGTCCATCCCAGAAATACAAAACAGAAACCCTCTTGGCTCTCCTGACTGCTAGAGAAAAAAGCAGCAGCCTTTCTCTATTTCAGAGGAGTTCACCAACTGATCTCAGAAACTGCCTCTGTGCGCCTGAGAGCTCTGTGTGGAATGTTGGTTTGCAGGATCTCTTGCTTCTTGCTTTTGCTAAAAGCTAATCCTTACAACAGGGGCCACTTGCACAAGGCAAGGTCACAGGAGATAGACCATTGTGTACTAGAAACTCCTCTTTGGCTGATTAGACTGGAATGGAGAGTGCAAAAGGGGAAAATGAGGAAAGAATACTGGAAAGGTAAGTATGGGGGAAATCAGATTGTGAAGGGATTTAAGATCCTGGGTGAGGATTTTGTGTTTTACCTTAGAGGTAATAAAAAGTCACTTAAGACTGTTGAACAGGGTGGGTGGGATAGGCAGACACAGTCAGTTGTGTGTGTGTTTTTTTATATCCATCTAGTAGAAGAGTGGATGACAGATTACAAAAGAGAGAAGCTGGAGATGGTGAGATCTCTTAGGAAGCTATTCTAATAATTCAGGTTAGATTAGGTAGGTTCGAAGAAGCTGTGCAAATATAGAAAAGGGGATGAACAGCAGAAGTTCTATGGAGTTAAAATTGACAATATTTGGTAACCGACTAGATGTTTAGGTCAAGGAAGAGAGAAAAATGGCAAAAGGTGCAAATTTTGGTGCATGGAAATTGTTTAGTCATTTCTGATTCTTTGTAACCTCATTTGAGGTTTTCTTAGCAATAATACTGAAATGGTTTGCCATTTTCTTCTTCAGTTCACTTTACAGATGAAGAAACTGAGACAAACAGGGTAAATAAATGATTTGCTCAGGGTAACATAAGTGTTGAGGGAAGATTTGAAGTCAAGTCTTCTTGACTCCAAGCCTGGTACTCTATCCACAGAGCCCCCTAACAACATGGAAATATGGAGGTGCTTTGCATAGAAACAAGGAAGTCTTCCACATCAGATAGTATCAGAGGCTGGATTCCTTAACTCCAAGTTTAGCCCTTTATCTACTGTCTTTGAAGTTTCTTCATCTCTTACAATAGAGAGAATAACATTCATTACCTCTTAGAGTTGATAGGAGAAAAAGATTTTTTGTAAATGTTCAAGCATGATAGAAATGAGAGCTGTTATTATTAATGCCATGGCACTGTGAATTGTTTTTTTCTACACAGGATACTTAGGCCATGATGGTCAGGGTCATTGTGGCCAGTCCTTCACTGTGATGGGATGGCTTTCTAGTTCACTCACTGCTTCACTCCTCTCTCTGTCCATGTTATGGCGGAGTTTACATGTCTAGCAATAGTGATCAATGAAGCCTGGAGAGAAATCAATGCATGAAGCACATTAGTTCTAGTAGAGGGCAGCCACCAACAGACCTCCCCAAGCAGACTGCAGAATTGAGGGAAAGAGGCACACCAAAAAAACTGATCATAGATGATAGAGGACTTCATTTGGAACATGGCCTTGGATACCTGCTCTAGAAGAGAGAAATGTCCTTATTGGCATGGGGTTTCCTTTAATCTCCCTTTCCTCTTCTATCTCCCTGCCTTTCTCTTTTCCTTCTTCCATGTTACTCCTTCCTTATCTTCTCTCTGTCTCTTTTTCTTTTCCTTTCTTTGTCTTTTCCCCATTCTCTTTCTCTTTCCTTTCCTCACCTTGCCTTTCTTTCTCTCCTCCCTCTTTCCTCATTGCTCCCTAGTTTTCCTCTCCTTTTTGCTCTCTACCCTCACTTACTTTCTCCCCTTCCCTTCCCTTCCCTTCCCTTCCCTTCCCTTCCCTTCCCTTCCCTTCCCTTCCCTTCCCTTCCCTTCCCTTCCCTTCCCTTCCCTTCCCTTCCCTTCCCTTCCCTTCCCTTCCCTTCCCTTCCCTTCCCTTCCCTTCCCTTCCCTTCCCTTCCCTTCCCTTCCCTTCCCTTCCCTTCCCTTCCCTTCCTTCCCCCTTTTATTACTTTATATTTTCTTTATAGATCTGGGGGCATTGAGGCACAGAGAGAGAAAGAGGTGATGTTGAATAATCTTAGAGTTGGAAGGGACATTGGAGGTTTTTCAGGATATCCCTCATCCTAACCAAGGATTCCCTTACTTTAATATAATAGCAGTTTCAAAGTACTTTGAGAAATATTACCTCATTTGTTCCACAGGAAACATTGAGATTTTTGATCTCCCCAGAGTAGTAACTCCCTCCACCAAGTCAGATAGTAACTCATTCTCTCTCTTATGGTCTGAAAATTGCCTGAAACTCATGACATAGTTAAAATGTCAGACACCTGACTTTCATATCCAGCAATCTACACTCTGTGTCTCTCTGTCATTCTCTGTCTACCTAACCTGGGGCAAGTCATTTCATCTCTATGGTCTTCAGTTTCTCATCTATAAAATGAGAAATCCGTGACCAATGGATCTCCAATGAGAGATACATTAACTTTTCCCAAGAATTTTATATTTCTTGCCTCAAAGTTTTACTTTTGGATGGTATCTAATCTCTGCTAGGGCCCTGTGCTTATCCCTTGTGTGGCCTTGGGCAAGTCTAATGTCCTCATCTAGAAAATGAGAGGGTTGGATGAAATGGCCTTTGACATCCTAGAATTCTCCTAAATGTTTTGAAAATGTGCATGGAAAATATTCTTTCTTTCTCTTTGGACTGGATTGGATTTCATTAGTGTGGCGAATGCTGGAGTGGGAAAAATTCTTTCCATCAATGAACCTTTCCTGTAGCTTATGGTCTTAGGGAGTTTTCTGGGCTCACTGAGGGTTCTGGTAACTTGTTCAGGGTCACACAGCCAGTATGTGTCAGAGATCTTCTTGGCTCCAAGACCTAATCTCTGTCCTGTCTCTCAGCTCCATTTTGTAGCTAGGGAAACCAAAAGTCAAAGAGGTGGGATGACTTTTATGGAAGGCTACACATCTAATGCAGAGTAGAGCCATCTTGTGTTCTTTCTCCTGCTGCATGATGGTTCTTCAGGTGCCCAAGGATTAATAAGCGTGTGAGTCCAACATACACAAGAACCAAACTCCTTTACATGGCCAGATACCATTGTATATAGAATCTGGCCTCAGGATTAGTTCTTAAGAAAACCTGGTACCCAATTACTGAATTTATTTTGAAACCCTCACCTTCCATCTTAGAACCAATACTATGTATTGGTTCCAAGGCAGAAGAGCAGTAAGGGATAGGCAATGGGGGTTAAGTGACTTGCTCAGGGTCATACAGCTAGGAAGTGTCTGAGGCCACATTAGAACCTAGGACTTCTAGGCCTGGTTCTCAATCTGCTGAGTCACCTAGCTGTATTTGACCACAGAATTTATTTACAAACTTTCATTATCTTTGAGAATCCAGCTGAGCCAGGAGTCCTAGACATAGATCCTAAGAGCCCTGAGGACTACTAATGAACTCTATGGTTGGTGAAGTATTGAAAAACTTGGTCTCATTTTAAGCTATTGTACAGGTATTCTGACATTCTGTTTTTGTTGACTGATGAAAGATTTTGTGGATAGAGTATTTTTAAACCCTTACTTTCTGTCTTAGAATCAATATTGTGTATTGGTTCCAAGGCACAAGAGTGGTAAGGGCTGGGCAATGGGGGCTAAATGACTTGTCCAGGGGCATACAACTAGGAAATGCCTGAGGTTAGATTTGAACCCAGGACCTCCCTTCTCTAGGCTTCAGACACTGGCTCTCAATTCACTGAGCTACCTGGTTGCCCCTCTGTATAATATTGGTTTTGCAGTCAAGAGAACCTACCTGTGTGATCATAGGTAAGTCATTTTCTTCTTTGTAAGCTTCAGCTTCTTCATTTGTAAAATGAAGGATGGTAGGAATCCCTTCCAGCACTAGATCTCAGCATCTACGATTCATTTCTCCTTATTGGATAAGGATCTAGCTCTTTCCCTGAGCCAGCCTCTACCTTCATTCTCTTCCAGGGATCTGATTGCTTACCAGTGGTCAGAAAGGTATCTTGGAGTCTTTACTTCATCACCAAGACTTTCACTCCCTGACATTATTTGGTGATTCCTGGGTAATAAGTTGATAGGTCTTGGTTCAGTTCCTGCCAAGCAGATGTTCCTGTCACATCCTGTAGCCTCCTCTCCATACTTGGCACTAATTGATCATACCATGAACAGTAGCCCCAGTGGGAAATGGGGGTGTTTGCTGTTGGGCCAAAGACTGCATTGAGTGGTTCATGGTCTTACCCTCAATGGCTGCAGTTCTTCCTGTTCTTATCAGTCAAACACATTGGAGTCAGATTCAGAAAGTCCGTTTCCCTGCTCTGCAAGTAGTGCATTGGTATGCCTCATCTCCCACTTCCTAAATGACTTTAGCACCTTGGTCTTTTTTGGTCCTCTATCCTAACCCTGTAGCATTTGTTAAAGTTAAAAAAAAAAGCCTTTGCATCATTGGGTTTTAGGGTCAGAGTGATTAGAATGAATACTTTGTGACTGTGCCTTTTCAAGAATAGTGGTGACCCTGGAGAGAAAGACAGTTAGACAGACACAGAGGGAGAGAGAGAGAGAGAGAGAGAGAGAGAGAGAGAGAGAGAGAGAGAGAGAGAGAGAGAGAGAGAGAGAAAGGAGGAGGGGACCTGGGTTCAAATTCTACCTTTGACATTCATTGGCCACATGACTTGAAGCAAGTAATGGAACTATCTCTGAACCTTAGATTCATCTATAAAACTGGATAAGTAGCCATCAGGCCTCAACCTAAAGGATTGCTGTGAAACTCAAACAAGATCATTGTACCCAGGGGTCTTGGCAGATTTTAATAGTCTATGGAAATACCTTCAGTTGTTCCTTTTTTTTTAAGTCATGTGACTGTAGATAATTCATTTCACTCCTCTGGACTTCAGTTTTCTCATCTGTAAAATAGAGCTTGTTCTATGTGCTCTATCTTGCTTGAAGGATTATTGAAAGGAAAAAGCTTTCTCAATTGTAAAATACTCTCAACAATTAATGATGTGGGGCAATTTGGATTGGGACAATGCAGATCAAATCATATTATCTTTCAAATCAGTTTATTATGGTTTTGCTTTGGGTTTTGGTTCTGTATGGGTATCTTTCAACAATGATCAATATGAAAGTGTGTTTTGCATGATAATACATATATGTCTCAGATCATATTGCTTCCCATCTTCAGGGGTGGGGTGGGAAGGAGACAGGGAGACTGTTTGGATTATATAATTTTGGAAAATGTTCATTGAAAATCATTATCACATGTAAATGGAAAAATAAAATATCTTTGAATAAAAAACACTGCAAAAAATACTTCCAAAATGACAAAGGCTCATATCTGATTGGATCTTTCACATTTACTGAGCACTTCTCTCCCAGTAATCCTTTAAGGCATATCATTCAGGGATTGTAATCTCCCCATTTTAGAGATGAAGGAATTGAGCCTTAGAGACATAAGAAGTAGCTTTCTCACAGGTCACACAGTCTACAAGTGATAGCAATTTTGGGGGGAGGGTTTGGTTTGGTTTTATTTTGCAATACCATTTTGATGCATAGAGAAAATCTAACTTCCCAAAGAAATAAGGAGTATTTCAAGGTCATGAGCAACAAAGTCAAGCAAAAAAAAAAAATCCTTCCTTACTTGCTGTGTCCAAAAATGCATGCCTTATTCTCTGCCCTGATTCCATCATCTTTCTCTCAGAAGGTGAATAGAATGCTTCATCGTTTGTTTTCTGGTTGATCACTTCATTCATCAGAATTCCCAAGTCCTTTAAAATTTTGTATTTTTAATGTTGTTATTGTCCTCATTGTCCTTCTGGTTCTGCTCACTTTACTCTGCTTCTGTTCATACAAATCTTCTCATTTTTTGATGAAACTGTCCTTCCTGTCATTTCTTATGAATATGACTTATTTTATGCTGGAATTGTGCCTAAGTTAAAGATGGAGTCAATGACATCAAGAAAGGAGATTCAAGCGGTTCTCTTTCTGTGCCTCCACAGACAGAATTTCTACTAGCTCTTATTACCATTTTCCTTTTTCCCCTAAGAAAGGGACAGCTTTGATAATTTTTATCTTTGGTCATATTCAAGAAGAGTCTGGATGACCTTTTGTTGAGGACCTTACTACTTCAGGTGGGAATGTGACCTGATGATCTTTTGGAGCCCTTTATCCTTAGTTCTTCCTTGGCCTCTCATTGAATCTTACATTTGTTTACCTCTTCTCCTCCCCCAAGCTGGAGGGACTTTCTTATAACACAGCAACTCAGGTACTATAGGAAGGAGATTTGGTATCCATTTTCAATTACCTTCCCATCAAACCACACAGCTACTGGAAGACAGTAGCATGACATTTTGGCCCAAGTGCTGGACCAGTAACCTGATACAACTCCATAAATCCAACGAGTAATCAAGTGAACTCACAAGGAACTGACTCGGCCTTCTGAGATGGGCTTCCAGAGGTATAGAATAAATTTTTTGCCTCATCCATTATCTCCAGTTAATAGTATGAAAATGAGTCTAAGTTTCCAACTCTCAGAAGCCAGATTAGTTGGAAACACTGATGCTGTGAGCTTATCAGGAAGGAAATAAGACTCCAGAATGGAAAGTGACCTGTATCCTTAACATTCCTCATATTCAGGGCCATCTCCATCCTTAGTTTTGATTATTTTCGAATTATAGAGTCATTGATTTAAAATTGGAAGGGTCCTTGGGTATCAATTAGTATAACTCTCTTATTTTATAGATCAGGAAACTGAGGCCTGGAGAGATGAGAAAGATTTGCTCAAGGTCACATATATGGCAAGTAGCAGAGCCAGGATTTAAACCCAGGACTTTTGACGCAAGCCAATATTGATTATGATGACTTTCTATTCTCCTTTCCATCTTCCATGTCTCTGTCTCTCTGTCTTCTTCTGTCTGTCTGCCTTTGTTTTTCTGTCTCTGTCTCTCATACACCCCCCCTTTTTTGCATGTGCCCAGAATTGACTTTTACCAACTATTTTGGGATAGGAGATCTAAATCACAGGATAACACTATAAGTTTGAGGGTGATCTGTGTCCTTGAGTGAGGTGGTTCTCATTGGAGAGTAAGGACAGGTCACAGGATGCTACCTGAAACTTTTACAAAGATATGGTCTCTTTCATCTATTTAAATGTTGACATCAACTCTTGCTTGCTTAAGACAAATCTATATTTAAGACAAACCCTATATTTGACTTTGGGTGGGGGGATAGAGGTTAG
Source organism: Monodelphis domestica (assembly GCF_027887165.1). NCBI lineage: Eukaryota > Metazoa > Chordata > Mammalia > Didelphimorphia > Didelphidae > Monodelphis > Monodelphis domestica. The sequence continues at coordinate 99,464,659 of NC_077231.1, forward strand.
AATGTGACTTATATTTTCACCCTCCATTTGTTTTTTTAAATTTATTTAGAATATTTTTATATGGTTACAAGATTCATGTTCTTTCCCTCCCTTCTTCCCTATCCCTTCCCGGAGCTGACAAGTAAGTCCACTGATTTATGCATATGTCATTATCCAAAACCTCTTTCCATATTATTCACATTGACTATTCCCATAGTTTTTTCTCTGGATGTGGATAGCATTCTTTCTCATAAGTCTCCTGTCACTCTCCATTTGGATGATATTAGATCCCTTGGAATCAGGCTTTGGTCTCCACTTTGGAGCCTACTGGGATAGTGAAATGAGAATTGCCTTTGAATTGGGAACTCAGGGTTCAGATGTCAGTTCTTATTTTGACTAGCTGCGTTATCGAGGGCTCTAGGAAGCATGCTTCTTTTATGGAGGACTTATTGTGGGACATGGAAAAGCTTTGCTTATATTGAAATGGCCTCTGCATTGGTAAAGGGAGTGCTCACACTAGTGAGTCCATCTCTTCTTGACAAAATCATCCTAGCCCTTTGTGGTCACTGCTTCCTTTTCAGATATCTACTAGTCCTCCCATTAATAACATGTTCTAGAATTTTTCCAGGAATCAAAGACAAATTCACAGATCAGAAATGGAAAAAGTACAAGTTCACACATCCTGTGTTAAGCACCCTTCTCTAGTCAGTGTTCTTTCTAGTGGATCATACCACCTTGCCTTACTACTGATGGAACCGGATTGGATTGAAATGTTAAATGACTTTAAGTGAGTCATTTCAGCTCAGTTCCCCAATCTGTAAAATTGAGAGAATTCTTCTTTTACTCCCTCTCTCTCAGAGTCGGAATAGGACTGTGATCCCGAGACCCCAAATTCATTAAAATGGGGCTCTCTCTTCATTGGTGGAGATCAACACTCAGAAACTGCATCAGGGGCAGGGTTGAGTTTTCCAGAGTGGGAGAGAGGACAGCTCTTCTCTCTTTGAACTTTTCATCAAGTTTCTTCAGTTTCTGAAGCCACTTTGGGTGCTTCTGGCTTCCAATCTGGGAAGAAAAGATGAATGATGACGACCCTGCTTCAGGCTGCTGAAGGGAAAATAAAACTTGAAGAGGAAGTCAGCACAAGGGGAGCCAGCAATCCTATTTATGTCTTTATCTCAGTTTGCCACACTAGATACTTCGAAGAATTTCCTCTTGGGTGAGATCTGGGGCTTTCTTAGTAGAGCTATCTCTCTCTCAATGGGACAGTTCCTTTTCTCTGTATTGTGTGGCATATATTGTCTTGTCTATATCTTCTCTGAGTTCCCTTTTGCTATCAACTTGGATAAATGCTTTTCTTTGCCAACTGCTAGGTGTGTTCATTGTGGAATTGGTATTTTGTGGAAGGGGAGTCAAGTCTTGGATATAAAACTTGGGTCTTTCTTTCCCTATGAACCAACAGTGATAAGCAGTTTAGTTTGGACCTGAAAATCACATCCCCCTACTCTAACAATATTTAAGGCAAAGATACATAGAATTCTAGTCCTGCATTCTCTCTCTCTGAGACAAGTAGATTCCTGACCCCAATCTCTTACTTCTCTCCCTGACAGGAAATAAAGTGTCCCTTGGAGAAGGAATGGGGAAGGAGACACTAGAGATGCCCTTCAGGCCACTCAGCACCCCCATGCTACATGTGGGGTATATAACCTGGCTACAGGAGTAAAGTATTGAATTGGAGTTGATACTATTCATCAGTGTGATTAGGAAGGTTCTCAGGCCCCTAGGGCAGGCCAGGAGCTTTTCTAAGACAGGCCCTTTCCCCTTTCTAGTGGTTCTGTGTCTAAGTCCATCTGCCCAAGGGTCCTGGAGAATGACACAGCTGCCATCTTCTCCAGCTCTGGCCCCAAATGACAAAGTGCTCCTGTTTTACATAGGGACCACTGGGGACTCTTCCTGGCGCCTGACCTATATTAGTTGAAAGCTCCATTTATTTTGGCCTGCACCCCTCCTCCCCTCCTTCATCCCTCCTTCCCTTCTGCCCTCCCCCAGCACACACAGACTTTCCCCTGCACAAATACCTTTGTAACATCCAAGGACGTTGTAAAAATAAAATGATCACAACCCACTCCTCTGGGAACTGTAGTTTGACAGTGAATCCTGCTCTGGGCTGGAGGAAAGAAGGCACAACCCAGTTTGAGGAAGATTGACAGAAAGAGGAAGGGAAGAAGGGAAGGAAAAATGGATGGGAGTAGTGGAGCCCCGGAGAGGAAGGAAGAGTCATGAGCACAGAACTTTGGGGGGGGGGGAGTTGAAAAGATAGAAAGAAGTTAAAAAGAGGACAGTGACAGCTGTGCAGTAGTGAGTATTGATTTGGAGGGAGGCAGAAGATTCTGGATTTAGGATTAGAGTTCAAACTCTGTTCCTGCTACTGACTACTTAGATGACCTTTGTTGAGTTTCCTTTCCATGCCAGATAAGTAGAAGTTAGACTGAATGACCCCAGAGTGTCTTCTAGCTCCAACCTCTAGGAAGTAAATAAGAGAAATCACAGATTATCCTAACCTGTAGAGACCACATCCCTTGGGAGCAGGGATTGCTTTATTTTGCCTTTGAATCCCCAACACATAGTACTAGGAATGTAGTAGGTATGTTAAAAATGGTTTATTGAGGGGGCAGCTAGGGGGCTCTGTGTTTTGTAAGCCAGGTCTAGAGATGGGAGGTCCTGGGTTCAAATGTGACCTCAGACACTTCCCAGCCGTGTGACCCTGGACAAGTCACTTAACCCCCATTGCCTAGCCCTTATTGCTCTTCTGCCTTGGAACCAATACACAGTATGGATTTTTAAGATGGAAGGTAAGGGTTTATAAAAAAGTTTATTGATTAGAATTGAATAAAATCATTTAGCCTCCTACTTTCTCCATTTTACAGAAGGCTAATCTGAAGTCCAGATTAGTGTTATCTAGAATGAAAGACTCCCTGGGGTCAGAGGACTGAGGTTAGAATTTATTTTCAGAGGTTAAGGATTCAATGTCCCTGGATCTCAGTTTCCTCATCTGTAAAATGAAGGGGTTAGGCTAGTTGGTTTCTGAGGTCCCTTCTAGCACTAGACCTAGGATCCTCTGAGTTGGGTTCACATCCTGACTCTGATACAGCCTACCTGTGTGACTTTGGGCAAGCCACTCAAAAGGTCTCTCTGCTTCAGTTTCCTCATTTTAAATGGAGGGATTAGTTTCAATGTTTAGAGATCTATGCCTCTATGACCTCTTCCAGTAGTGAAGCAGAAAGTCACTGTGTCTGTGACCAGAAAGGCGGATTTCCAAAGCTTGGGCTGCCTGCCCTTGCTAGAAGGGACCAGGGGGGCAATCTAGTCCAACTCCCTCATTTTATAGCTGAGGAAAGGAAGGTTTGAAGGGGCTAACTGACTTGTCCTTGGACATATAGTGAGTTAATGGCTAAGCTGAGATAGTGAGATGGGAAAGTGTATGCACATAAAAAGACAAGTAACCAGGAAGTTCCAGAAAGCATAAATGCAAAGGAAGGGATTTACTAGTCTGAGGTAAACAGATGGAAACAGAATAAAAGGACAAAATGGATGAGGGAGAAAGAATGTGGCAAAGGGAAAATATGGGAGAAAACAGAGAAAATTTTGGCAGCTTAAAATACAGTGTTGGATCATTTCACGAAAACAGCAACGGAAACAACAAGAAACCCAGGAATAAGCATTAATGTTTATATGGTGCCTACTATGCACCAGGCACTTTACAAATATGATCTTGTTTGATCCTCACAATAATCCTGGGAGGTAAGTGCTATTCTTATCCCCATTTTCAGATGGAAAAACTGCGGCAAAACTCCCTGAGTTCTAATCTGACCTCTACCACTGTCCCGGGTAACCCTGGATAGATCACTTAACTCTGTTTGCCTCAGTTTCCTCATCTGTAAAATGAGCTGGAGAGGGAGATGAGAAAGCACTGCAGTATCTTTGCCAAGAAAACCTCAAATGGGGTCACAAAGAGTCAGATGTGACTGAAAACAACTGAACAACAAAAAATTTCTGATACACTCTATTATGTTTCCCCAAGACACTCAGACTCCGTCCTAAGGCCTCCTCCCCTTCTGACACTCCCTGTTATAAGGCCCCTCCCCCTGGGACGCGCCCTGTCCTAAGGCCCCTCCCCTTTTGACACTCCCTGTTCTAAGGCCCCTCCCCCTCTGAAACTCCTTCACTCGGGGCGGCTCTTCTGATAGAATCTGACAATGATTGAAGAGGCAATAGGATGGAAAGCAAACCAAAGGACAGAGTCTCTAAAACAAGCATTTAATCAAATCAAAATAACGCGTCCAATTCTGTACACTCTTCAGAAGGCTATAATCTAATGTTCCAGAGGATTATGCCTCCTTTCAGACTGACGGAACGTGGCATCCTAGTTCCGAGGAGGCGTTGTCCATTTCTCTGCATTCTCCCATTTCGGTCGTCTTGTCAGCACAAACCATTCCTGCTGTATCCTGGAGCTGGAGGTTAGTCCTGCCTCCCCACGTGGCAACTCTTCCACAGGGGCTCTGGCATGAACTCCTTCAGCGTCGGCTTGAAAAGCGTTTTCTGAATCAATGGGAAGCTCACTACTTCTCTAGATGGCACACTCATAGAGAGAGACACAATAGCAGAGGGCACAGGTGGAGGACCCAGACTGATATTTCACCTTTAACTCACATTAGTTCCATGAAGTGTCTGATTCTGTGTGCCCCATTTGGGGCTTCCTCGGCAAAGACCCTGGAGTGGTTGGTCATTTCCATCTCCAGCTCATTTTACCAAGGAGGAAACTGAGGCAAACAGGGTGAAGTGACTTGCCCAGGGTCACACAACTTGTAAGTGTCCAAGGCCAGATTTGAACTCAAGTCTTCCTGACTCCAGGCCAGCCTCTATTCACTGCTCCATCTAGCCTCCCTTTAACTGTTCAACACCCCTGACAACTCTCTAGGACTATTTAGTCTTGGCTGAGTTTCTGGCCTTCAAAGGTGGAGGTGATTGAAGAGGGAGTTCCCTACACTGATAAAGCTGAAGATCCAGACAGATAAAACACAAACATTCCAAGCTGGAAGCAACTTTGGAAATGATTTAGTTCAACTGCCTCATTTTACAGACCAGGAAACTGAAATGAAGAGAGCAGAAGTGATTTGCCCAGTCACAGATAGAAAGTAGCAAAGGTGAAATTTGAACCCAGAATCCTTTTACTGCAAGCCCATTGTCCTGATCATAACATCAAAGGACTAGAACCCCCCTAACTCAATATCTTCACTCCCATGTCCTATTATTCACAATATCCTTTTAAAGAAACTCCTTTGCAAATTGTATCTTTTCTCTCTCTTTCTTCACTTTTTCCATTTCTCTTACCAATCCAAGCTCAACACTTCTTTCAGTCAATTAACAGATATTTATAGAAAACAAGGTAGAATGCAAGACAGGGTCCCCCTTCTCAAGGAGATGAGGCACAAGCACACAATTTGGGTTTGGGTGTACATTTGTGGTTGCCTGGGTAGAGGGAACTTCTGGCAAGGAACTTGCTTCTCCCAATGAAGATGGGCACCTGCCCTATAGCTTGTACCCTTAGAAAGTTACCTAGAGGTGAGGCAGCCAAATGGCTCAATGGATAAAGAGCAGGATCTGGACAAGGGAGGTCATGGGTTCAAATATAACTTCAGAAATTTGTTAGCTGTGTGACCCTGGGCTGGTCACTTTTCTCCAAGTGCCCAATCCTTACTGCTTTTCTCCCTTGGAACTAACACTTTGTATTGATTCTAAAACAGAAGGCAGGGTATTTTAAAAAATATATGTTATTTAAAGGAGGATTTTTGAGCATTTAAAAAAGGGTTAGCAATGATCACAGGAGTTAGCAAATGGGTTCACCTAGCCCCAAGTCATTTGGCCTAAGTCCATTTCCTTTTTTTTTGACAGGGTTACTAGATTGGTAGATCTAAGAATGCGATAGACACAGTATACACATGGGCTTCAGCAAGACTTTGACAAAATGCCTCAAGACGTTCCTGGGGACAAGATGGAATGATGTAGATTGGACAGCACTATGGTTGGATGACTTTGGTGCTGGTTGGATGCCTAGAACCAAAGAGTGTTGATTAATGGACCTGGAGGAGGCTTTGGTCAGGCATGCCTAAAGGTGCCTCACTGATTGGGTGTCAGAGACTAGGGCTGCTCCTTGATGCAGGACTGAAGAGCAGAGGGGCAGACTCTCCTCAGAATCGTGAGCTGTGAAATGGTTTGACCCTTTTGGGGCATGCTCTCTCTCCCTTAGATTTCCAGAACAGAATGCTGTAATTTCTCCTTACCTTCCTCCAGTTGTAGGAGCAGAGAATAATGGCTTAGAGGAAAAACACACGGGTTAGTTCATCAACATGCATTTATTGAGTAATTACTTTGTGCCAGACATCAGGATAAAAACTGAAGATTCAAAGAATGGTAGAAACAGGACTTGACCAGACAACCTAGAGTTCAAGCTTGAGAAGATTGGGGGCTCCATTATGGCAGGAGCATTATTTATTAGCTAAACTTTGCAGCTCCCTCCATGCGCCTAGAACTCAGGTTTCTACTTACCTTTTGTCTCCCGTTCTCTTTTCAGAACATGGATCGGAGACTGGAGCCCCTCAGAATAGACTATTCTCACTCAAGATATGGTAGCACCTGTAATATTGATGAAGTTCTTGCAGACATATATGGCACTAGACATACATTTGCTCATGGCTATTTTTCCTCAAATGGAATTGAGAAGGCCTTTAAGATAGGATTGGCTCAGTTGGCTAAAAGTACACGTTGTTGACATCACTTTCTGAGTACAAAGAGGCACAGTGGACAATTCAGAGCCAGAGAACTTTGCTTGGCCAAATCACTTTGTGGTGTCTTCAGTCCCTGTCCTTGTTGAATATCCTTCTCTTGCTATGGTTGTCTACTAAATGTGGTTGGACCTATGAGTATCGCTTTTTATGCCAGTCTTAGACATAAACCACCAGGATGCTGGTCTGTGTCAGGGCAGCTGAGAACAAAGGGCTACCTCATAGTGTCCCCTGAGGCTCTGTCCTGGGTCTTCTCCTCCCTTTCTATATGATCACTCTTGGTGATCTCATTAGCTCCCATGGCTATGACTAGAACCTCTTTGTAGATGATTCCCAGAGCTATCTATACACTTAGCCTTACCATCTCTCCTGAACTTCAGTGCTGTATCAACTCCCTTTCTGGCATCTTCAATGCATCTTGGAATGGGAAGATCCAAAATAGAACTCACTGCCCCCCAATCTTTATCCTCTTTCATATTTCCCTATTGCCATCGAAGGCAATAGCATCCTCCTGATCACCCAGGCCTACAGTCTCAGCGTGGTCCTTAACTCTGCACTCCTCCTCCCTTTATCAAATCCACTGCCAAATCTTATCATTTCTACCTGCTCCAGATCTTTATAAACTTTCTCTCCATTCACAGAGTGACCCCCTTCAGCCAGACTCTCATTGCCTTTCTTCCCATTGGTTTCCTAGTGTCAAGACTTTCCACACTCCAATCCATTACTTTGCTGTTAAAGAGATTTTCCTAAAGTGTTGATTAACCCTGTCAATCCTCCTGCTTAGTAAAATCCAGTGGCTCCCAGGGACTTCTGGGATAAAATATAAAGACTTTTGTTTGGCATTTAAAATAATTCTTAAATAGGTCTTGGTCAATGACACATGTAAAACCCAGTGGAATTGCTCATCCGCTAGGAGGGAGGTGGGGGGAAGGGAGGGAAAGAACATGAATCAAGTAACCATGGAAAAATATTCTAAATTAATTAAATAATTAAATAAACTTAATTAATTAAAATATTTTCTAGTGGGGCATCTAAGTGACTCAGTGAATTGAAAGCCAGGCTTAGAGACAGAAGGTCCTGGATTCATATCTGACTACAGACACTTCCTAGCTAGTGACCCTGAGCAAGTCACTTAACCCTATTATTACCTAACCCTTTCCTCTCTTCTGCCTTGGAACAAATACACAGTGTTGAAGATGGAAGGTAAAGGTTTTAAAAACAACTCTCCCTAATACAATCTCTTTCTACTTTTCCAGTCTACCCATTTTTACATCCTTCTACAGTCTCAGCTCCAATATCAGTATCCTACTCTCTGTTTCTCACCAAGTCCTGCATCTTCTCTTTTTTGTCTTTGAACTAGCTGTCTTTTGTATCTGGAATGCTCTCCCTCCTCACACCTACTTTCTCCCATCCTTCAAGATTCAGCTCTGGTTCCTCCTCCTACCGAGGACCTTTCCTGGCTGCCCTTTCCTGTGTTTTCCTTCAGAGATACTTCAGTCTATTCAATTTAGACCTTGTAAGCATCTAGTTGTTTACATGACCTCCTCCTTCTTCTCCCCACCACATTGTAGTGGGAACTTCTTGAGAAAAAAATCTGTTTTGCCTTTTTTAAGGGGGGGGGTATCCTCAGAAATGTATAGATCAAGGGGCAGTCAAGTGGTTTAGTGGAGAGACAGCAAAGCCTAAAGATAGGAGGTATGGGGTTCAGACTTCAGATTTTATGAAATTAGACTATGACTTTAGACACTTTCTAACTGTGTGACCCTGGGCAAGTCCCAGCTCCAATTGCCTAGCCCTTACAACTCTTCTGCCTAGAACTAATACTCAATATTGATTCTAAGATAGAAGGTAAGGGTTAAAAAAAAAAAGACCATAATCGAGTTCCTAGCACATAGTAGGTGCTTAATAAATATTTTCTTAACTGTCTACATGACACCTGATGATTGGTCATCCTATGGTGTTCATGAGTTGACCATCCTCTAGAGATTGTGTTGTCATTCTCCTTGGTCTGCTCAAGGGTGGCAAACTGTATTACCCAGAACTCTTAGGTCTCAATTGATCCTAGGTTGAGGGGGATGGGGGCAGGGACGGAAGACTTCCAGAATCCAGGCCAGCAGAGGGCTTACATTGGCTCAGTAGTTTATTGTTTATTATTATGTGTCGTCTCCTTTTTATTAAGTACTGTTTATTTGCTTATCGATTCTATGCTGAGTCAAAATGCTGTAGGCAGCATTCTAGCATGCGTGTCTGCTTTTGCAGCAAACTAATTCCATTATGCCAAGGCCCTGTGATGAGTGCTCATTAAACACAAGTCCAAAAAGAGAAGAGTTAGCCAGTGGGTGGGGATTCACAGCTAGGTTCTTATTGGTACATTCCCAAATCTATATGTCTGCTAGAACCAGGAGTGGTACTTCATTGGAGACAGGGGTGGAGCTGAGGGATAGAAGGTCCCTTTCTGTTATTTAGAGGGAGCATGGCGCTGGGTGCTTCAGCCCTAGTAAGGACTAATAAATTGCTAGAGTAAGTTTGCGATGACCCAGTGAGTCGTTATCAATTCATGCCACCTACTGGCTAAATTTAGAAAGCATGCTTATCAAATTTTCTAATGACATAAAGTTTGGAGAAATAGTGGATGTTTTCAATGTCAGAATTGGAATTTTTAAAAAGATCAACAGACCAGAACAATGGAATAAATGTAAAAAGGTAACGTTTGATGGGGACAAATGTAAAGCCTTGCACTCAGGTTCAAAAAATCAATTGCACCCAGATAGGATGGGGACTATTTGGAACAAGAGTTGAAGTGAAAAACTGCCTGGGGTTTTCAGTAGACTTTGAGCTCACCAGAGTCAACAATGTGATAGGAAGGTTTCCCAAAAGGGTAATACAAGCTTAGATGGAAGGATTTTCCCTTTATGCTGCCCAGGTCAGAGCACTCTCAATCTATTGACTCCTTTGTTTCTCTGTCTGTCTGTCTCTGTTTCTCTGTCTCAGTGTCTTTCTCTCTGTCTGTCTGTCTGTCTCTGTTTCTGTCTGTATCTCTGTATCTATTATCTCCATCTCAGTCTCTCTCTGTCTCTGTCTCTGTCTCTCCCCCTTACCTTCTGTTCTAGAATCAATACTAAGTATTGGTTCTAAGGCTGAATAGCAATGGGGGCTAAGTGACTTGCCCAGGGTCACACAGCTAGGAAGTGTCTGAGGCCAAATTTGAACCCAAGACCTCCTGTCTTCAGACTTGGCTCTCTATCCATTGAGCAACCTAGCTGCATCTCTGCTTCTCTTTTAACAATATTTCAATTTTCTACTGAGCTTTAAAACTTACAAATTGTTTGCCCACAGCTACTCTTTAAGATAGGTAGTGCAAAGATTATCACCCCCATTATATAGATGAAGATACTGAGGCTCAGAGTATTGAAAGGATTTGCTAGAGGACACATACCTAGCAGTTCAATGCTATTGACACTACTAGGTTGCTACCTTCCATGCTCCATCTTTCTTTCTGAAGAAGAGGCACATTTAATTCTCTACCTCAATACATGTCCTTTCTTATAATCATTCTTGTCTTAATGCTCATTTCTGGGCTGCCTGGTTGGAATGGAAAGAGTTTAGTACCTCCAGGCAGGAGCACCTTGGTTTAAGCCCCAGCTTTCCCACCTACTTAGGAGTTCTGTGATCATGGGCAAGTCATTTAATTTCCTGAACCTCAGTTTCCTGATCTGGAAAAAGGGAGTAATTGGACTTGCTTCCTTTACTCCCTCCTTCCTTGGATTTTTTTTTCTAGGAAAGAGCTTTGTTAAAAATAGAGGTTTATAAAACTGAGCGATGCTGACTTTTGATGCTGTTGTCATTGTTGATACCATTTTTAACCCATCTTGTTCCTGGGTTTCCCTGCTGCTCCAGAGCTCACATTATCTCTCTCCCACATAGGGAGGGTGGCAGAGTATTGCTCCAGCTGACCATCGCATTGCTAGGAGGCAAACACATGGCCAGCCGTGTGCAGGCCAGCTTCCGCCTGAGTGCCCTGACTCACATAGCCCCAGCATCAGCTCTGGTGAGGGCAGAGCAGATGGTCTAATAAATGAGTGCCGTCTGAAGGGGTCAGGAAGGGGCTTGCCCAGCCTCCCACCTTCTCCTCCTCCTCCTCCTCCTCCTCCTCCTCCTTCTCCTCCTCCTCCTCCTCCTCCTCCTCCTCTTCTTCCCCCCATCTGCATGGAAGCCAGAGCCATAGGTGGGCTAAATCTTCCTGCCACTGGCTCCTGGAACCCACTGCAGCTCCTGACAATACTCCAAAGATGACATAGAGGATGACTCTGGGAAGAGGGCATTGAGGGGCTTTGTCAGTGCCTAGGAAGTGGATGGCTGGAAGCAGGAGAGCTTGAGTTTATTAAATATCTTGGCACTGCCAGGAAGAGGGGGAAAGGTGGGAGATTCAGTTTTCTTACCAGGGTCATTGGAATCGATTTTTAAGATGATGGCACAAAATGTAATTGTATGGGGTTGCCCACCCTAACCCCTTTACCATACTGGTTTGGGAATTTACAGGAATGGTGAGAGGAGAAATGGGGAAGTAGATTGACCCACCCTTTTTAGTAGCAATGATGATATTGATTTGGTTAGGAATCCAGAAACTAGGGCAGCATGGACAGTGTATGCTCCCAGTGGCTTTGGGTAAATAACTTAAATCTCTATGTGGGAGCACCTAGGAGGCACAGTTGATGGAACACCAGGCTTGGAGTTAGGAGGATCTGGGTTCAAGTTTAGCCTCAGATAATTCCTGGCTGTGTGACCCTAGGCAAGTTACTTAACCCCATTTACCTAGTCCTTCCTTTGTCTAAGAGTTGTTACTAGGACAGAAAGAAAGAGCTAAGAAACAAAAATTAAAAACCCCAAATTTCTGTATGTCTCAGTTTCCTGTTCAATAAGATGAGCTTGTTGGACTGCATGATTCCTAAGATGCTTTCCTGCTCTGAGCCCCATAATTCTGTGTTGTGTTTTCTTTTTGGGGGTGAAATAATGAACTTCAAGAGCACAGGACAATTTTCTACATCAATGCTAATCATCATCATCATCATCATCATCATCAAAATTACTACTACTTCCCTGCTTTAAACAGAGAAAGGGGACATAGTCAAATAGCTGATGATTATGGAATCCTGGAACCTCCACATAGGTGCTGGACTATCAGGCTTCCTTATTATTTGAGGGGGAGCCTGGGATTATAGAATGGACCAAAGAAATCTGTCCAAGTGCGTCCGGTAGGCCAGTCTCCAAGTTAGCATCAGGAGTGGGAAGGAACATTTTGGGGCTGAAGATGCCATTTTCCAATAGAGTTCACCAAAGAGAGGCTGAGAGAGAGAGTAATGATGAGGCAGGATGGGTTAGGGGAACTGTAGGAAGAGAGAGAGACTTCCCTAGGAAATGCAAGGGCCACCTAGTATAGAATCAAGTAGATCTCCTTTATTCACAAATCTAATGCCCTTGCCCTGGTGTGTTATTTCTGAATCTGTTTATTGTCCTGTCTCATAAATTCTACCAAGATGACATCTCTGTGAATACCTGATCTGTGCCCTTCTCTCCATTCCCACAGTCACCATCCTTGTTAAGGACCTCATTACCTTCTGTTTGGACTACTGCAATGGCTTGTTAGAATGTGAACAAGCCCTTTGGAGTAGTACTTGTTTCATCCCCGGTGCCTGGCACTTAATTGGCATCTAGCAAATGCCAATTGATTGATCAGGCAGTCTCCTTGCCTCCAATCTCTCCCCTTTCTAAAACCGGCAGTGTGGAGGACAAGTGAGAAAAGGCAGGTCCTGAAAGTCAGGCTCTGAGATCCAAGGGCAGCAGTGTGGAGCAGTCAATGTGGGGCTAGGGACAGCAGATCTCTAGATTCTGAGAGTCAAGAATAGGCTTCCAAATTAATGAGCTACGTGGATGAGACTCATTTCCTCTTTTGGAGGTTTAGTGAAGGTATGGAATCCACTGGGAGCTGAAACAGCCTGGTGTCAGGAAATTGAGCGAAGTGAGGAGGTTAGAACAGCAAGTGGTTAATTGTGGGAATTGAGTGAACCACACTGACTCCATCTTGTGACTCACTTCTGGAGCCAGCTCAGTTTTTTTTTTTATTCAATTATGGGTCTAGTACAAATTCTGTCTTGTGAGAAAACTTTAATCAATTGTGGGAAATGGAAGAAAACCTTGTTGTATGGTTCAAACCTAGCCCTGCATGGCTGGGAAGCTGGACCCCTTCTGTCTGCCGTTCGGAGACCCTTAACCAAGGACCCTATGTTATGCTGACCAGAGACTTGGTCAGATACAAAGACTGGTGCAAATATTCTCATGATTATACATTTCAAGCAACCATATGTTTTATCTGAAAACTAGCCCCATAGTAATCAATCAGCTATTGCTTCCATGTTTCTTTGTTTTTCAGACCCTGGTTGGGAGTGGGAAACTTTTTCTGAATTCAGAGTATCACATTTATCCACTTTCTCCCTCCCAGCTTAGAAAGTCCTTCATCTTTTTTCCAGATAGAAATCAGATGATCTAATGTTGCATTGGTTCCTTTTAATTAATTGGCTTTATTTGGGTAATTGTTTTTTAATGTAAATACAACTCTGCCTCCCCCTATATTTAGGGTCTCCCAAGCTGAGGAGGTCTGGTCCTGATTTGTTAGGCAATCAGCATGCATTGCTTAATAAATTGAGATGCTCAGAAGATTAAACCTTTCTTTCCTCAGTCATTTCATCTTTTGCCTTCCATAGGTCCAAGGCAAAGGTGTCCAGAGCCATTTACAGAAGGAAGAGTCCATGTCCTGAGTCTGCATGGCTGGCCACCTGGAACTCAGTTCCTCACAATCCTCTTCAAACTTGTCTTCCTGATATTCATGGTGAAGCCACACAACTTCACTGTTGTGAAGATGTGGAGCGGTGGAGATGGCATCAGCAGGGGCAGCTGAAATAGCAGGGGCTTAGGGCATCCTTCCACTCTGCTCTAAATGATCCTCTCTGGTTTGGAGGACAAAGTGAACAAAGGAACTTTCCCAGGTTTCTTACTTTAGGGAGCAGTAGTATTGCTGGGGCTGGTGATCCTGCTTGTGGGAGGGCCCTTAGAATAGGGAATGTCAGGGCTGGGAGAGGCCTTAGAACAGGGGAGGCCAGCACTCATAGCTTTCACCTCCAAGTACTCTCTCCACTGAGCAATGGGATTTTTCCCCCTAGAAATGCTGTGGTGGTCCCCTACAATCTCCATATGGATGGTGCCAGTACTTAGAGCTTCTTATTTCTTAGGCTTCTCCCAAACTCTGCTAATCAGGTCATCCTTTAAGGGGTGGAGAAGGGCCTTGGACTAGAAGTCAGAGGACTTGGGTCCTTGTTCTTGTTTAGTCACTCAATTGCTGTGTGAGTTTAGGTCAGTCTCTTCTGTTCTCAGGGATGGAGTCTGTTCGTGTGTTAAATAATGAGGCTAGACTCTATGCTCCCAATGATCTATTCCAGATTGAACATTCTATGAATTTTCCCTTCAGAGAACACTCTTTGTCCATAAGCTTAGCAATAATATCAAGAACTGACATTTATTTTACTCTTTAAGGTTCACAAAGTCCTTTATGTGCATTATCTCCTTTGATCTGTATTTCTTTTTTCCCCTTTTTAAAATAATATTTTATTTTATCATTTCCAAGCATTATTCATTAAAGACAAAGATCATTTGCTTTTCCTCCCCCCCACCCCCCATAGCCGACGTGTGATTCCACTGGGTGTCACATGTGTTCTTGATTTGAACCCATTCCCATGTTGTTAGTATTCGCATTAGAGTGTTCATTTAGAGTCTCTCCTCTGTCATGTCCCCTCAACCGCTGTAATTGGGCAGTTGCTTTTCCTTGGTGTTTCTACTCCCACAGTTTGTCCTCCGCTTATGAATAGTGTTTTTTCTCCTAGATCCCTGCAGATTGTTCAGGGACATTACACCGCTACTAATGGAGAAGTCCATTACATTCGATTATACCACAGTGTATTAGTCTCTGTGTACAATGTTCTCCTGGTTCTGCTCCTCTCCCTCTGCATCACTTCCTAGAGGTCATTCCAGTCTCCATGGAATTCCTCCACTTTATTATTCCTTTTTGCACAATAGTATTCCATCACCAACATATATCACAATTTGTTCAGCCATTTCCCAATTGAAGGGCATCCCCTAGTTTTCCGATTTTTGGTCACCACAAAGAGTGCAGCTATGAATATTCTTGTACAAGTCTTTTTCCTTATTATCTCTTTGGGGTACAAACCCAGCAGTGCTATAGCTGGATCAAAGGGTAGACATTCTTTTATTGTCCTTTGAGCATAGTTCCAAATTGCCCTCCAGAATGGTTGGATCAGTTCACAACTCCACCAGCAATGAATTAATGTCCCTACTTTGCCACATCCCCTCCAGCATTCATTACTTTCCTTTGCTATCATGTTAGCCAATCTGCTAGGTGTGAGGTGATACCTCAGAGTTGTTTTTATTTGCATCTCTCTGATTATAAGAGATTTAGAACACTTCTTCATGTGCTTATTAATAGTTTTGATTTCTTTATCTGAAAACTGCCTATCCATGTCCCTTGCCCATTTATCAATTGGAGAATGGCTTGGATTCTTGTACAATAGATTTAGCTCGTTATAAATTTGAGTAATTAAACCTTTGTCAGAGGTTTTTATGAAGATTTTTTCCCAATTTGTTGTTTCCCTTCTCATTTTAGTGACATTGGTTTTGTTTGTACAAAAGCTTTTTAATTTGATGTAGTCAAAATTATTTATTTTACATTTTGTGACTCTTTCTATGTCTTGCTTGGTTTTAAAGTCTTTCCCCTCCCAAAGGTCTGACATGTATACTATTCTGTGTTTACTCAATTTACTTATGGTTTCCTTCTTTATGTTTAAGTCATTCACCCATTTTTGAATTTATCTTGGTGTAGGGTGTGAGGTGTTGATCAATTCCTAATCTCTCCCACACTGTCTTCCAATTTTCCCAGCAGTTTTTATCGAATAGTGGATTTTTGTCCCAAAAGCTGGGATCTTTGGGTTTATTGTATACTGTCTTGCTGAGGTCACTTACCCTGATTCTATTCCACTGATCCTCCTTTCTGTCTGTTAGCCAGTACCAAATTGTTTTGATGACTGCTGCTTTATAATATAGTCTGAGATCTGGGACTGCAAGGCCCCCTTCCTTTGCATTTTTTTCATTGTTTCCCTGGATATCCTTGATCCTTTGTTCTTCCAAATGAACTTTGTTATGTTTTTTTCTAAATCAGTAAAAATATTTTTTGGAAGTTCAATGGGTATGGCACTAAATAGATAAATAAGTTTGGGTAGGATGGCCATTTTTATTATATTGGCTTTTCCTATCCATGAGCAGTTAATGTTTTTCCAATTGATCAAGTCTAGTTTTAGTTGTGTGGAGAGTGTTTTGTAGTTGTGTTCATATTGTTCCTGTGTTTGTCTCGGGAGATAGATTCCTAGGTATTTTATTTTGTCTAAGGTGATTTTGAATGGGATTTCTCTTTCTAGTTCTTGCTGCTGAGCTGTGTTGGAGATATATAGAAATGCTGATGACTTATGTGGGTTTATTTTGTATCCTGCAACTTTGCTAAAGTTGTTGATTATTTCAATTAGCTTTTTGGTTGAATCTCTAGGATTCTTTAAGTAGACCATCATGCCATCTGCAAAGAGTGATAACTTGGTCTCCTCCTTGCCTATTTTGATGCCTTCAATTTCTTTTTCTTCTTTAATTGCTACTGCTAGTGTTTCTAGTACAATGTCAAATAGTAGAGGTAATAATGGGCATCCTTGTTTCACTCCTGATCTTATTGGGAATGCCTCTAGTTTATCCCCATTGCAGATGATATTAGTTGATGGTTTTAGATATATACCATTTATTATTTTTAGGAATGACCCTTCTATTCCTATGCTTTCTAGTGTTTTTAATAGGAATGGGTGTTGTATTTTATCAAAGGCTTTTCCTGAGTCTATTGAGATAATCATGTGGTTCTTGTTGGTTTGCTTGTTGATGTGGTCAATTATGTGGATGGTTTTCCTAATATTGAACCAGCCCTGAATCCCTGGTATAAATCCTACTTGATCATGGTGGATGACTCTTCTGATCACTTGCTGGAGTCTTTTTGCTAGTATCCTATTTAAGATTTTTGCATCTATATTCATTAGGGAGATTGGTCTATAGTTTTGTTTCTCTGTTTTTGACCTGCCTGGTTTTGGAATCAGTACCATGTTTGTGTCATAAAAGGAGTTTGGTAGAACTCCCTCTTTCCTTATTATGTCAAAAAGTTTGTATAGTATTGGGGTTAACTGTTCTCTGAATGTTTGATAGAATTCACTGGTGAATCCATCAGGCCCTGGGGATTTTTTCTTAGGAAGTTCTTTGATGGCTTGTTGGATTTCATTTTCTGATATGGGATTATTTAAGAATTCTATTTCTTCTTCTGTTAGTCTAGGCAGTTTGTATTTTTGTATATATTCATCCATATCACCTAAATTGGTGTATTTATTGCCATATAATTGGGCAAAGTAATTTTTAATGATTGCCTTAATTTCCTCTTCATTGGAGGTGATGTCCCCCTTTTCATCTTTGATGCTGTTAATTTGCTTTTCTTCTTTCCTTTTTTTAATTAGATTGACCAGTACTTTGTTTATTTTGTTTGTTTTTTCAAAGTACCAGCTTCTTGTCTTATTTATTAAATCACTAGTTCTATCACTTTCGATTTTATTAATTTCTCCCTTAATTTTTAGGATTTCTAGTTTGGTTTTCTGCTGGGGGTTTTTAATTTGGTCACTTTTGAGTTGTTTTATTTGCATTTCCAATTGATTGATCTCTTCTCTCCCTAGTTTGTTAATATATGCACTCAGGGATATGAATTTACCTCTGATTACCGCTTTGGCTGCATCCCAAAAGGTTTGAAAGGATGTCTCACCATTGTCATTTTCCTCGGTGAAATTATTAATTGTTTCTATGATTTCTTCTCTAACTAAACAATTTTGGAGTATCACATTGTTTAATTTCCAATTAGTTTTTGATTTGGTTTTCCATGTACCATTACTGATCATTATTTTTATTGCCTTGTGATCTGAAAAGGCTGCATTTATTATTTCTGCTTTTCTGCATTTGTGTGCCATGTTTCTGTGACCTAATGTATGGTCAATCTTTGTGAATGTGCCATGTGGTGCTGAGAAGAAGGTGTATTCCTTTTTATCCCTATTTATTTTTCTCCATATGTCTATTAATTCTAATTTTTCTAAGATTTCATTCACTTCTTTTACCTCTTTCTTATTTATTTTTTGATTTGATTTATCTAAATTTGATAATGGTTGGTTTAAGTCTCCCACTAATATGGTTTTGCTGTCTATTTCTTCCTTCAATTCTCCTAGTTTCTCCATTAAAAATTTGGGTGCTATATTATTTGGTGCATACATGTTGATTAGTGATATTTCCTCACTATCTAAAGTCCCTTTTAACAAAATATAATTACCTTCCCTATCCCTTTTGATCAGGTCTATTTTTGCTTTGGCTTTATCAGATATCATGATTGCCACTCCTGCCTTCTTTCTGTCAGTTGAGGCCCAGAAGGTCTTACTCCATCCTTTAATTCTGACCTTGTGGGTATCTACCCGCCTCATGTGTGTTTCTTGAAGACAACATATGGTAGGGTTTTGGATTCTAATCCATTCTGCTTTTTGTCTATGTTTTATGGGTGAGTTCATCCCATTCACATTCAATGTTATGACTGTCACTTGTGGACTCCCTGGCATTTTGATATCCTTCCCTAATTCTAACCTTTCTTCTTCAGCTCTACCTTTTAGTCCAGTGATTTACTTTAAATCTGTCCCCCTTGTCCCCTCCCTTGATATGTTTCCCTTTCTAGTCCCTCCCTTTTTATTCCCTCCCCCTCCCCCCTCTTCTTCCCTCCCTTTTTTGTGTTCCCTCCCCCCTTGGTTTTCCCTTCTCCCTTCCCTTGTTGGGTAAGATAGAATTCAAGATCCCAATGGATCTGGATGTTCTTCCCTCTCAGAGTTGATTTCCCTGAGAGTAAGGTTTAAGTAAAAACTCTCTTCCTCTCCTTCTTATAGGAGTTTTCTTCCCCTCCCCTTCCTGTGTGGATCTTTGTGTGAGAAAGATTATTCTATTTGGTCTTTCTTTTCCCCCTATTTACACATTACATTTTCCCCGCATGTTAGTATACATAGATTGATATAAATGTAGTCCTTATAGAAGAGAGTTTGAGTAAAAGAAAAAGATAACATTTTTCTCCTTTTCCCTTCCTTCATATTTACCTTTTCAGGTATTCCATGCTCTTTGTTTTTCGATATCAAACTTTCCACAGAGCTCTGGTCTTTTCTTTGCAAAAACTTGGAAATCTTCTATTTTGTTGAATGCTCATACTTTTTCCCTTGGAAGTATATAGTCAGTTTTGCTGGATAGCCAATTCTTGGTTGAAGACCCAGCTCTCTTGCCTTTCTGAAAATCATATTCTATGCCTTACGGTCATTCAGAGTGGAACTTGCAAGGTCTTGTGTGACCCTGATTGGCATTCCTTTATACCTAAATTGTCTTTTTCTGGCTTATTGTAGGATTTTTTCTTTTGTTTGAGAGCTTTGGAATTTGGCAATTACATTCCTGGGTGTTGTCTTTTGGGGATTTAGTGTAGAGGGTGTTCTGTGAGCTCTGTCAGTGGCTGTATTGCCCCCTTGTTCTAGAATCTCTGGGCAATTTTCTTTGATTATATCTTGTATTACAATGTCGAGTTTGCTGTTTATTTCTGGCTTTTCTGGAAGTCTAATTATTCTTAAATTATCTTGTCTTCCTCTATTTTCCAAGTCTGTCACCTTGTCAGTGAGATATTTTATGTTTTCTTCTAATTTCTTGATCTTTTGGCTTTGCTTTATTGATTCTTGCTTTTTTACCTGCTCATTGTCTTCGAGTTGCCTAATTCTGACCTTTAAAGCCTGGTTTTCCTTTTCAATTTGGTCACACTGGTTTTGTAGATGCGTGAATTTCTTTTGCATTATTTCCCACTTTTCCTCCCAGAAGGCTTCCATCTTTTTGATCCTTTCCGATTCAAATTCTTCATGGGTTTGTGGAGAGTTTCCATTTCCTTTGGAAAGTTTCAGAGCATTTCCTTGTGTTTCCTCTTCTATCTCCTCTGTATTTTGTATTTTTGCTCCATAAAATGTGTCCAAAGTCACCCCCTTCCTCTTGTTTTTCTTGGAATTCTGGGGCTTTTGTGCTTTTGTGGAGTTTGCCATCTCTATCTGAGTGGGGAAGACTAGCTTTTCTTATCTCTGTCTGGTGTTCAGAGGTTTTAGCCCGAGGCAGATTGTCCGTTCTATGCAGTTGTTGTTCTGTCTTCCCAGGGAAGCCAGGAATTGTTGGTGTTTCTGTGTTACTGCCCTCCTCAGTTCCCTCCCGATGCTTCTCTGTTGCCTTACTTCCACACTCTGAGCCTGGCTCAGCCCTTTCCTCAGGGTGTTTGTTTCTGTGCCTTAGCTGGCCAGGAGAGCCAGCACTCTGAGGGGGGAGGGGCCGCGGCTTCCCGGAGCTCCCAGGGCTCCTGATAAGATTAATTTTCTCTGTGTTGAACTGAGTATGCTTTGAAACAGGGACCTTGAGACTCGGATGGAAGGATCCAGCCAGGGGGCTGCAGGCTTCCTCCCCCCCCCCCAGTCTCTTTCTGTTTCCCTGCTGTCTGGGTGCCCCTGCGACTGGGTCAGGTTGTTTTCAGGAAGAGGCCTTCAGCTCTGAGGCCCTTTTGCCAGCCCTGAGGGTTACTGTTGTTTCAGAGGACCCTGCTCTCTGAGGGGGAGGGACTGTGGCTTCCTGGAGCTCTGAGGGCTGGTGATAGGATTAACCTCAGACTGAGTATGCCCAGAGGCAGGGACCTTTGGTGAGACTCAGATGGAAGGATCTGGTCAGGGGGTTACAAGCTCCCCAGCCTCTCTCTGTTTCCCTGCTGTCTGGGTGCCCCCTCGACTGGGTCAGGTTGTTTTCAGGAAGTGGCCTTCAGGATAGCCGGCCCTGAGGCTCTGAGGTTCCCTCTGCTGCCTTGGACTCAGACCTCTGAGTGATCTTGTGTTCTGGCTTTTGGGGGGGGCATACCTTTTGATCCAGGTCCAGGTCCAGGAGGAGGATTCCCGGGGTCTATGCTGTTGTTTGTTTTGAATTTCGGTGCCTTAGGAGCATATAGTTTAAGTTCGGTAGGGAAGGGTTTCTAGAGATCTGAACTTTAGCTTTCTGTAAGCCGCCATCTTGACCAGAAGTCCTTTGATCTGTATTTCTGTAAAGATCCAGAGGCCTGGGCATAGGAGTCTTTGTGCTAAGAGAAAAGCTTGGGGCATCGACCCTCCTCTCCCAAACCAATTTTTCCATCTGCCTGATGTTTGGCTTGCTATACACACTTCAGGAATCTGACCTCAGCCTGCAACATTGACCACTTCTGTTCAGTTCAATTCAGAACTACTCACAACTATTAGGGAATGATTATTATTGTCATTCAATTAGGAGACATTTTCCTATTTGAATCAGGAAGCTGGATGGCTCAGTGGATAGAGAATCAAGCCTAGAGAGGGAGCTTCCAATCTGGCCTCATACACTTCCTAGCTTTGTGACCCTGGAGAAGTCCCTTAACCCCCATTGCCTAGCCCTTACCTCTCTTTTGTCTTAGAACCAGTACATAGTATTGATTCTAAGGCAGAAGGTAAGGGTTAAAAAAAAGGAAGGAGCAATCACTAAGAATCAGCAATGGACTCATTTATTATGTCATATCAAATGGATATCAATTCTTGTTTTGATAGAGCTACTTTATCAGAGAAAATGCCCAGATATGGATGAGACAACCCAGACTACTTGTCTCATGTTACTTCTATCCATGTATACTCCCTTCTGTTAAAACTTGACCACTCTCCATATCTGTCTTGGTCAAAGTGGGCAGCTCTCTGCTGTGCTTTCCCTGTGGTTCCTATTAATGTTGCTTCTTTCCTGGGTGAGCAGTCTCCTCTGCGAAGCCCCTACTTATTCTGTAAGTGCTTCTTCCTCTTAGGGTCCCTTCCTGCCCAACTTGCTCCAGTCAGTGAAGAATTTTATTCCTGTAAAATGAGCCAGTTGAACTTGATGGCCTCTAAGGTCTCTTCAAGCTCTAGATCAGTGAGCCTATGATCCAAGGTACAGGATGAAACTTCCTAAAAATCAATGGTGCTTAGTGGAGAGAGTGTTGACTGTGGAGTCAGGAAGATCTGGGTTCAGATTTTGCCTCAGATGCTTAAGAGCTAGGTGATTCTAGAGAAATTATTTAGGTGACTCTCTAAGCTATGGATAAGCTGTCATATATACACCCTGGGAGTTCCTATACTCAATAAAACCATTCATCTGAACCAAGAAAAAAGCACATATAGATTCTCTTTCTGAGAAAGAATTAGGACTCAATTAACTCAGCATATGTCTCTGTCTCTGTCTCTGTCTCTGCCTTTCTGTCTGTCACTCTGTCTCTGTCTCTGCCTCTCTCTTCTCTCTTCTTTCTCCTCTAGTCTTACCTGTCTCTGCACACAGTAAGGTCATTTCTTGGCCACCTGACTTTCTCTCACGAGTGACAAAATCACTGGAGTCCTTTATTTATATAATTCAGAATCATAGAATCAGAATACATTTTAGTCTAAACTCTTCATGTTAAATGAGAAAACTGAAGCCCAGGGACTTGTCCAAGGTCCTTACACAGAGGCAGAATTGTTCTTGGACTCTCCAGTGTGGTATCCTTTCCACCCTTTCTTCCTTTCCTCCCCTCTTTCCAAAAGGCCTTTCTGTGGACTTTCAGACAAATGTGTGCTTCCTGGTCCTCACTTTGAGGGAGCATCCACTTTTGTAGGCTTTTAGTCTGAGGGAGAAGAATGTTACTGAGCCGCCTCCCTCCCTAAAGGCAGGTTGTCATGCAGGGCCCTCATGTCCCTGGTACTTGGCTTGGATAAGATCTTGGGACCTGGAAAGGGAACACATTCAGGTCAAGCTCTGACATATGGCTTGAGGGGAGGAGACGTGTGAGGCTGTGACAGAAGAATGAGAAACTCCCACAAGGAGCAAGAAAATTCCAAGACAGCCTTTGATCTGAGGTGGATGGTACAGCAGCGACCTCGGCCAAGTTGGGAGTGAATTTTCAGGGCTCCCCCAGGGACCCACTAACAGGAGAATATACTCAGTCCTGATCATCAACTTTATATCTCCAGACTGACTGCACTGAGCCTGGATTCATTCGCTCACTCTACTCATTTATTCATTCATTGAACAGTGTATATAGAGCACTATGAGGTAGTGAGATGACACAGTGGATGGAGCACTTGGAATCAGGAAGGATCATCTTCATGAGTTCATATTCAGCCTGCGCAAGTCACTTAGCTCTGTTTGCCTCAGTTTGCTCATCTGTGAAATGAGCTGGAGAAGGAAATGGCAAACCACTCCAATATCTTTGCTAAGAAAACCTCAAATGGGGCACTGAAGAGTCAGATAGACCTGAACAGCAATTGGGCAAGTCACTTAATCCTATTTGCCTCAATTTCCTCATCTCTAAAATGAATTGGAGAAGGAAATGGCCCACCACTCCAGCATCTCTGCCAAGAAGACCTCAAAGGAGTCACAAAGAGTCAGACAGGACCGAAGAATAAAACAACAGAACAACTTTTAGGAATGGAGTTCCTCATGGAGCTTAAAGTCATTCAGCTCCCAAAGGAGGCCAAAGAAATAACAGAGCTGGACCTGGAAAGTTCTTGTGAGAGGTCTAATGACGAGAGTCCTATAGGAACAATGACCAACTCCTCTTCTGGGCATTTAAAGTCCTTCTCAACTTGGTTCTAGTCTGTCTTTCTAGGTTTGTACATTACCTGCCATTACACAGTTGGAGTCAAGTCAAACTGGTCTTCTCTGTAGTCTTCCCATCTGCCCTCCCTGGACCTTTGCACAGGCCATTCTCCTTGATGAATTGCTCTCCTCTGACCAGTTTGAGTTAGAAAACCTTGTTTCTTTTAAGGCTCATCTCAAGGGCCACCTTCCCATAAAGCCTCTCTTGATCTCAGCTACCAATGCTTCCCTCTACCAAATTATGTTGTATTTTGCACAATATACAAATTATATTTGTATCTATTTCTAAGAGCCTGTGTTTCCCCCAATGGAATGTGAGCTCCTAATAGGCAGATATGGCTTCATTCTTATGCTTTGTAGCCCTAGGGACTAACTAAATGCTTGTTGATTGATTGGTTGGTTGACAAGAGTTTTTTTCAAAGGTCAGTTCAAATGCCACCTCTTACAGGAAGTCTGTTCTGATCCTTCCACTTGATGAAGTCCTTCCCCTGGAAAATTATTCTGTTTCTATTTTGTATTTACTTGTCTGTGTACACGTTTCCTCTGAGAGAATGTAAGTTGCTTGAGGGAAGGTATGTTTGGAAAACTGAAAAGAGAGCCTAGCCATCAGGGGTGACTCTGAAACAAAGGCAGGAGAGAGTGAGAGGAAGGGAAGTCTGTAGACATATCAAGTAGGATTCTGAAAATGGCCAGTCTTTGACAGGTAGGTTAGTCTGTGATGACCTTAGAATAATTTTAGTCCAGTGGTGAGGCAGAAGCTACACATTGAAGGATGGAAGAAAGTAGGAACTAGGTGGGGGAAAAAAACAACTTTTCCCAAAGGTTTAGCAATGAAAAGGAGGTAGGAGATGAGATAGTAACAAGATGTGTTTAAAGAGTTGTCACATTATTATTTTTTAGAATTGGGGGCACTTAGTAGGTAAGATGTATTGGATGAGCTGGTGGGGAGGGAGAGTTTGAAGATACAATTATTTGACTGCTAGAGGTGGTCCAGGAAGGGATAGGAGGGAATGAGATCAAGGACAAGGTCATCATCGTCATCATTAATAAGTAAGTACTTTTAGGTGCTTACTGTATACCAGATCCTGTGCTAAGTTCTAGGGATAGAAAGAAAGGCAAAACCATGACTCTTGTCCTAACAGAGCTCACATTCTAATTGGGGAAGACAACTTGCAAATAAAATTGTACATACAAGATATAGACAGTATATATTGGAGGTGATCTCAGAGGAAAAGCAGTAATAGTTGGAGGATAGGAAAAGACCTCTTAAGGAGGGTGGGATTTTAGTTGACAGAGGGAATTTATCTTGGTGAATGATAGGGGTCTCTCTCCTGGGACCAGAAGGGAGGGTAAAAGGTGATGTTGTTACTAACATATTCATAGACTCATGGATTTAGAGCAAAAAGGTCTTTAGAATTCACTCCCCCCCACCCCAGTTTTATAGATGAAGAAACTGAGATCCAGAGATATTAAATGATTTGTCCAAAGCCACACAGATGGTAAGTAGTATAGGCTAGATTTGAAACCAGATCCGCTCATTCCAAGTTCAGGACATGTTTCAGTGTGCCATACTGACTAATTTGCAAGAACATTGATTCACATTTGAAAAGCACATTGAAGTTTATAAAGCATTTGTCTTATAGTGATGTTGGGAGGAGGGCAGAACATGTGTTTTTATCCCTATTTATAGGGGAGGGAACTGAGGCTCTTAATCCAATAAGGAAGGTCTAGAGTCAGGTCTTTGATGCAGGTCTCTTACCTGCAAGATGTATATAGACTTGTGTATGTATGTGTATGTATATAGACTTGTCTATGTATATAGACTTGTGCTTTCTATCTATCCATCCATCCATCTCTCTATAACCTCTATCAATCTCTTGCTCTTTCTCTCTTTTTATCCCTCTGTCCATCTGTCTATCTATCCATCCATCCATCATCTATCCATCCATCCGTCTGTCTGTCCGTCCATCTTCCTTCCTTCCTTCCTTCCTTCCTTCCTTCCTTCCTTCCTTCCTTCCTTCCTTCCTTCCTTCCTTCCTTCCTTCCTTCCTTCCTTTTTTCTTTCTTTCTTTCTTTCTTTCTTTCTTTCTTTCTTTCTTTCTTTCTTTCTTTCTTTCTTTCTTTCTTTCTTTCTTTCTTTCTTTCTTTCTTTCTTTCTTTCTTTCTTTCTTTCTTTCTTTCCTCTCTCTCTCTTTCTTTTCTCTCTCTTTCTTTTCTCTCTCTCTCTTTCTTTCTTTCTTTCTTTCTTTCTTTCTTTCTTTCTTTCTTTCTTTCTTTCTTTCTTTCTTTCTTTCTTTCTTTCTTTCTTTCTTTCTTTCTTTCTTTCTTTCTTTCTTTCTTTCTTTCTTTCTTTCTTTCTTTCTTTCTTTCTTTCTTTCTTTCTTTCTTTCTTTCCTCTCTCTCTCTCTTTCTTTCTCTTTCTTTCTATCCATCCATCCACCCATCTATCATCTGTCTCTCTATTTATCTATCTGAAGGGAGCTAATGATGGTGGTAGCATGAGAATAGAGAAACCAGAGAGCTGTGGGCTCTCCCTATACCATGAAGATGCAGCTGTTTCCACTGCTATTGGTTTTGGTATGACAGTCACTTTTTGGCTTCTTTGCTTGAAAAGCAGTTAGCTCCTAATTGGGATGGATCAAAGATTCTTAAAGGGAGCTTTGCCAAACACACAATTGTTATAAGACTTTACCTTTTGACTGTAGTCCTCCTTTCTTCTCTCCTCTGGTTCACTACAGGTTAAGTCAGGTTGCACAGCTAACATAGTGTTACTGATTGGCTTTTGAGGTGACTGGCCCTTTGTTGTTCCCTGCTATAGGCACTGAGATTGGGAGATTTATAGAATCACATAATAGCAGAGCTGGGAGGTGCCTTAGAACAGGGAATGTCAGAGCTGGGAGATGCCTTGGAAAAGGGAATGTCAGAGCTAGGAGGGCCCTTAGAACAAGAAATAAAGGTCAGAGCTGTGAGACCCTTAGAAATCATTAAGTTCATCCTTGTCCTATAACAGGGAAACTACAGTCCAGAGAAGCAATTCACCTATCCAAGGTCATTTAATTAGTTGATGGCTGATCTAGGATTAAATATTTTTAAATTGAGATTACATTTTTAAAAAATATCAACTAGATGTCCCAGTGTATTTTACCCTTTCCCTCCTTTAGATAGACATCCTGTAAAATGAATAAAAATTTTAAAAAGAAGAAGGGGAAATCATTAGACTGATTAACACACAGAAATATTCATTCTTATTTAACAGGTCTATAGCATGTTCCTTTTGGAAGGGACCTTGGAGGTCATTTAATCCAACTGATAAGTAAAAACGATTTCTTCTTAGAGTAACCCTGACAAATAGCCATCAAGGCTCATTTTAGACCAACCTCTTCATTTTACAGATAGGAAAACTGAGGCCCCCGAAGGAAAAGAAATCCAACTAAAGCCACAACCAATGAGTAGATAATCCAGAACTCTTAGGTTATAGCTTCATAGCACTAACCCTAATAGCAGTCATTGAGCCTATTCTTTCCACAGGACTAAGGTTGAGAACAAGGCAGGACTTTCTCAGGTAACACAATCAGTTGGTATGCTGTGGTTAATGGGAAAGTTACTGTTCCTAGACTCCAAAGATACAAGTTGGCACTCTGGCTCTGGCATTTGTTAATTGTGCTACTCTAGGCACATTACTCCTTACTATCTCATTTTCCTCATCTCTAAAATTGGGAGGTTATTGCTTGTACCAGCAACTTCCCAAAGTTGGTGTGAGCACATCACTTGTCAATCTTAAAGTGCTGGAGAAATAGAATTATTGCTAGTGGTGGAGCTGGGATTAGAATCACTTTTCCTTTAATTCTCCACTGCATTTCCTCTCTCCTTTCTTCTGGGTCCTCTGCTTCATATCTACGGAATCAACCAGAAACACCCTACATACATTAAATCCTCTCTTGTAGTTCTCGTTTTTTAAAAGATCGAATGCAGGATACTCCATGTGTGTCTTTCTTATATGATACCTCTTCTGGGGCCTCTTTCTCAACTCCCACTCACATTAGAAGGTCTAGTTCCTAGAAATTAACTGACAGACCCTCCCCTCAGGGGTCATGACAATTCTGAGAGGGATGAGTTTCTAGTATTATTGCTGATGAGCCTCCATCAATATGTTTTATTTTGATTATCATCCAGGCAGCTTTTCAGGAAGGGTATTTACTAGGAAGGTATAGCAAAGATAGTTGTTCTTAAAAATGATCCTTCCAAATGGGGAGCACCTTTTCTCCTTGTGTACAGTACAGTTAGAATGTATTCAAATAGTAAAATGTGAGGCAAACATGTAGAGAACCCATATAACAAAGGGGTACATGGTGCCTGATTTTTCCCTTTTTGGGGTCCTGATGGAGTTCTTTAGGGTTTCAAGGGTAAGTGCTCTTATATAGTCTTGGAAATCTTTTAGCTTTTGATGCAGATGGGAGCCCCTGCTCCAGTCCTGACATTTTGAAGTTCACATCTTCATAACTTAGTCAATTCCTCCTGAGCAAAATAAAAAACAAAACTGGACTAGATGATCCCGAAGATCCCTTCCTACTCTAACCTTCTAAGCTACAGTAACCTGAGACTCATCAGTAAAATGGGAATAATAAGGTATCTAAGGGATTATCACACAAGGTTGTTGTAAATCTAAAACAAACTATTGTATTTAAGGTACTTTGTCAGCTTTCAACTGCTTCAACTACCAAATTAGCCTGGTTGGAGTCAGGAAGACTTGGGCTCAAATTCTGGCTCTGGAACATATTTGCTATGTGACCCTGGGCCAATCATATCCCCTCTTGGTGATCATCAGCAACTATTAGAATGTAAGCTCTTCGAAGGCAGGGGCTATCATGTTGATTTGTATTTGTATTTAGATTCCCAATGCCTGCCATATAACAAGCTTTTTTCTTTATCCTCCAACCACAAGCTGTTCCCCATTTCTGGAACACTTTCATCTACTTCCTTTTTTTCTTTCTTTTTCTTTTTTTTAAAATCCTTACCTTCTATCTTGGAACCAATAGGTTCTAAGGCAGAAGAGCAGTAAGGGCTGGGCAATGGGAGTTAAGTGACTTGTCCAGGGTCACACAGGTAGGATGTATCTGAGGCCAGATTTGAACCTAGGACCTCCTGTCTCTGGGCCTGCTTCTCAATCCACTGAGCTACCCAGCTGCCCCTTTTACTTTCTTTTTTTTTAATCCTTACTTTTTAAGTTCTTACTTGGATACATGAATCAGTTATTTTGAAGACTACCTTCCTCCTATCACAATCCTAAAGGTGAAGGCAGTTACTACCTGCAGACCATTCCTGTCAGCCCTTACTTTCTCCTCCATCTCACTCCCCTTCTCACTGAGGCTCAGTTATGCCCCTTTTGGTGTCTATTTCCTGAAGGTCTTGGTATAGAGTCCAAAGATCTGGGTTCTAATCTTGGATCTGCTACTCACCAGTTGCTTGGTCCAGGATAGGATGCTTCAATTCTTTCTGCCTCAGTTTCCTCAACTAGGAAATGCAGAGACAAATTCCAATAAGTGCCTTCATTTCTTTGGAGATTTTGGTTTTATCTAGGATTTTTGGTAGACCTGAGGAAAGCCTGAGGAAGGGGATTATCTTTTTTTTTTTCAGAAGAAATCAAGGTCTGGTCAAAAATAAAATGAAGATGAGACAGATTTCCCACAGTTCCTGCCTGATTAAGTGTGGGAGCTACAATTTAACCCCAGATCTTCTGAAGGTAAGAATGGTTCCAGGCTTAAAAGCTCATCCTCTAAAGAGAGACATAATGAGCAAGATGTATACAGAGTAGATTCAAGTGAATCTTAGAGAGGAAGGTACAAATGGCAGGGGACACTGAGAAAGGTATCCTACAGAAGGTGGAATTTGAGTTGAGCCTTGAAAAAGGTAGAGGGATTTTAAGAGTCAGGATAATGATGGAACATTCCATTCCAGGTACAAAGAATAGGAACATAGGTTTAGATGTGGAAGGACCTTAGATATGATTAAGTCCAAATCCCTCATTTTACAGATGAGGAAACAGAGGCAGAGGTTAAGGGACTTGTCCAGACAGAAACTAGTGACTGAGGCAGGTCTTTCTGACTCTAGGCCAAGGCTCTGCTCATTGTACTCCTTTATAACCGGGAAGCACCATTTTCATGTAAATTATGAAGATGATTTCATTCCTACATTAGAGGTGAAACTGGGAGAGGGCCCATTGGTCTCTTCCTTGGGAGTGGTCCGACTTTGTTGCTTTTTAAGAGGGAAGCATCTTTCCCCAAACCCCTGTGTTAACAAAATGTGGGCATCTTCCATGGTGTGATTTACCCTGAAGAAATATAGTATTCCCTACTCCAAGCATTGGCAAGCTTTGGTTAAGATCCTGGTTCTCACTAGGGACCTGTGGACCCTGAAGAGGTTGCTTTCTCTCTGGGTTCCTCTGTCTCAAAGGCAAATTGAGGATAATGCATTTTGAAAGCAATTGATGCTCTGCAGAAGAAAGGTGCTAAGTAATGCTGAGAGAGGAGAAAAAATGTTTTCCAGTCTCTCTGGCAAAGCTGTGGATGGATCTGGATGGAGAGGGAAACCCCCATTAAAGGAGGAAGGGCTTTTATAGACATGAGTGGCTGCCTCCAAACAATCATCCCTGCCAGGAGTGGAAGGACTCCTAACAGGCCAGGGCTGGCAATCTACTCAACACGCATCTCAGCCGCAATTGGCCTTTAAGAGCCAGCATAGCTAAAACCCACAGCCCGTGCAAGTGGGCTCTCCGTCTCCAAGATCCCATGTGCCAAAAACAAAAACAAAAACATCCAAACCCACAGCAGTTCACCACTCAAAATAAATGTCTTTTATTCCTAGCAGGTGGGGCAGGTTGTTGCATGCCCCCTCATCTCCCACTCACAGGGTGCACTATGAGCCATGGAAAACTACAGGCTAATAGTAGCAGTCAAAGGTATGGTGAGGGGCTCTCCAGCCCTGATTCCATTGTGGCTTCCTGGATGGGCAGAGCCTTCTCAGGTACCTTCTTGGGTAATCGGGGCTCAGCAAGGACGATGTGACTGTGCCAAGATTTCTCCCCCTTCTCTCTCCTCCCCTCCCCTTCCTTCTCCTCCTGTCCTCTCTTCCACTCTTCTCTTCTCCCCTTCCCTCTCCTCCTCTCCCTTCCCCTTCCCTCTCCTCTTCTCTCCTCCCCTTCCCTCTCCTCCTCTCCTCCCCTCTCCTGCTCTCTCCCTTTCTTTCCTTCTTTCCCTCCTTTCCTCTTTTTAATCAGGGAAGGGAATATAGGCCCACTCACAAGATGTGGCTGCCTCTGTCCCTTCTCTTTCACCTCTCCCTTAATGGGTAAGCCAAGCAAGGACAACTGATAGTGAATTAGACTGCAGTGGAAATAATGATGACAATGATAAGGACAGCACATATTTATACAAGGGGTTCTGAAACTGAGTGTACTTCAAGCTAAAGCTTAAGTTGAAGGCTTAGATCTGCCCTAAAGACTCTTGGAAAATCCTGAAAAATGCATCAAGGTTCACAAAACACTTGGCATATATTACCTTATTTGGGCCTATTAGCAAATTGGGTACAGGAGCTATTACTATCTCCATATTATAGATGAGGAAACTGAGGTTCAGGGAGATTGAAAGACTTGTCCTCAGTGATATACCCACTAGACCTGTGTAGGTGAACCTATGGCATGCCTACCAGAGGGGGCTCACCCTTCCTCCTCTCCACTTGTGCCTGAGGACATTCCTCTCATCACCCACATCCTCCCTCCTGTCTGGGGTAAGGCAGGGGCTCACATGCAGCGTGCGGGTGCAGCTTGGGCACTCGGTCTCTAAAAGGTTTGCCATCTCTGGCCTGGACCATTTTATAGATGAGGAAGTGGAGGTGCAGAGCAGTGAAGTCTGTGGGAGAGTAGAAAAGGCTCTAGATTTGGCGTCACAAAATCTGGGCTGGAATCTTGGAACCAAATGAAAGGGTTGGATAGGTTCAGAGTCCATTCTAGCTCTGTGTCTTGGGGTCTGCTGTTGTCTGAGGGTCCAGGGTCACTCAGGCAGACACGAGTTCTATCTCCAGTTGAATGAAAGCTTAATGCTTGCCTGGGGGTGAGATTTCTTTTATGACAACCCTATGAATCATCCAAGTGCAAATGTTCCTATTTTACAGATGAGAAAATGGAGAGACTGAGGTTAAGCCCATCCCCCCCCCCCCCCCCCCCCAGTTCCCACGGCTAGGATCTGAGCTGATTCTCCAACCTGGGTCTGACGATATCTTTAGCATTTGGCACACTCCACCATGTTGCCTCTTTCTGTGGGATGCTGGTCTAGGGGAAAGGGCTCTCAGTCATTATCTCATCTGGGGCCCTCATGTCACATAGAGGGAAACTGAGGCCAGGGAGCTGAAGTTTTGGAATCCAAGGACTTGAAGAGACGTCGGAGGCAGGCAGGGTAACAAGAGATGAGGAAAGTAAAGTCCTGGGAAATTAAGTGACTTGTACAAAGTCACAAAGTACAAATGCTGAGATAGAGGCAGAGCCTAGATTAGAACTTGAGTCTTCTGGCACCCAACCCCAAACTATTCACTAAACCAGAAAGAGTGTCAGCAAGTAGGATTATACATTTCTTATATTCCTTGGAGTACCAAGAACAGGACAGGGGCAAAAGACATGGAAAACAGGGTAGCTGTCATCAAATCTAATTAGAAGGATGAGAATGGCAAGGTGGGGAAAAGGAAGCACATAGCCTAGAAGAAATGGAGAATCACAGGAGGCAGTGTGGTGAAGGAGACTCCAAGGACCTGGGTTTGAATCTCACCTCTGATGGTTACTACTTTGGGGAAATCACCATCAACTCTCCTGAAAAATGAATGGAGTGGGACTGGGTGCCCTCCTGGGTCCCTTCCAGCCCTGGATCTGGTATTCTGTGATTAATGGCCAGAAAAGAGAAAGTTCTTAGAAGAGATAGTCAAGGAAGATGAACCATGGATACTGACCTGAGAGGGCACCATAGGCTGCCTAGTCCAACTCTTGTCTTTTATGGAGGAGGATTTGTCCAAGGTCACACTGAACAGAGAGGCAGGATTCAAACCCAGCCCTTCTGATGCAAAAGTCAAGGAACTTTATGCCAGGCTACTTTCCACTGGGTACTCGATGTAGAGCTGGAGGAGACCCCAGAGACCACATAGCCCAACCCTCTTGTTTTCTAGAGAAGCAGCAGCTTTCCCACGGCCACACAGGGAGGGAGTGGGCTGGGAGCCCAACCCAGGCCCTCTGACTTCAAATCCCCCCAATTAATCCAGTCACACTGACTTGATCTGATGAGTACAGGAGCCAGGCAGTGGAGGAGGGGCATGATTACAGTGGAGTTTTAGGAAGATTAATTTGGCAATAGCGTGTGGGATAGAAGAGAATCCACATAAAGCAAAGAGTTATGACTAGCGTTGGTCCACTTGGGAGGAGAAATACATGAAGGGAAATATGGTTCTTGGCACCCGTGCACACAATGCACAGCCCAGGCTCTGGGCAGCTAGAATTAGTTGGGACTTTCATTAAGAATACATGGAGGGGGGCAGCTGGGTAGCTCAGTGGATGGAGAGCCAGGCCTAGAGATGAGAGGTCCTGGGTTCAAATCTGGCCTCAGACACTGCCTAGCTGTGTGGCCCTGGGCAAGTCATTTGACCCCCCATGGCCTAGCCCTTACTGCTCTTCTGCCTTGGGACCAATATAGAGTATTAATTCCAAGACGGAAGGTCAGGGTTTAAAAAAAAAAAAGACTACATGGAGCCAGGCTGACAGAGGGTGCTCTGGTGCCAGGGATAGCAGCCTGACAACTGAATGGGTGAAGGGAAAGGGGGCTGCGGGCACCATGCCTGGGCAGGTGCAGAACATTCCTGCTGTACCAGGCTGGAGGGGAGCTGGGTGCCAGCCTCCCCTTCACACATCTGCTTTCTCAGTGGAGGCTCTTGCCAGCTCTGGCCCTTCAGAGCCTCTTCCCTGCCAAGCCAGCCTGAGTGAGAAGGGGGACGATGGCTTCTTGGTGCCACCAGGCCTGGGGGGGGCCTCTGATGAAAACCAGGCCCAAGGTCACTGAGCAATCGAAAGGCTCTCTGCTAGGCCCCTAGCTAATGCCATTTCCTCTGGGAAGCCTTCTTGGCTTTTCTACCCACCTTTCTCATTTAAGGGCTCTTATTCAGATCTCAATTAGGCACCTACCATGGTATATTGGTCCTATTACTGTCTATGCCTATCATCTATCGGATTAGTGTCCTTAGAGGCAAAGGACCAGACTTCTACAGCCAGCCTGTGGCATCCCTGATCCTTAGGCAGCAAGGACTCTGGGTGAAATGCATGGGGGTGCCCAGATGAGCCTACATATGGCTTTCAGAGACTGATGCCTAAATGGTGAGGCTTTGGGAAAAGAGTCCTCATATCAAGCAACCATAGTCCAAGTCCTGACTGGGTGACCTTGGGTAGGTCATCCACTTTCTAAGCACTGAGTTCTTCAGAGGAAAATGGGGGCAAGCTTGGCATTAGGCCCCTTCTAGCTCTTTCATTCTGTGTGATTCTCTGCCAGGGAACAGATAAATGGAGAGCATGTGTGGGCTCAGGCAGAGAGGGGCACAGCATAGGCAAGGAGGAACAACTGAGGATCATCTGTAAAATGGGGCTAACCCTTGAATGATCTACTTTACAGAGTCGCTGTGAGGAAAAAGCCTAGGTCCTATGAGCCTTGATTGCAAAAAAAGTCCTGGTTGGAAATTTATTTTCGAAAGTTCTCTATACACAGGTGGATCAGTCTCCTGACTGCACAGGCCTACTTCTCTTGCTGGCTGAGGACGGAGGCCTGCAGAGGTGCTCACACCAGTGACTGAAAGAGCTCCACTCTCTCCCGGTATAGCTGGTAGAACAATTTGGCCAAACAGCGGAAAGGGGCTTCAAAGTTCTCCATCTCCTTCTGCAGAAAGAAGACGTCAGAGTTCAGTCAGAGGAGGAAAAAGGACCCAGAACCTACAACCATGGGAGAACCTAAGGGGCCGCCCTCCAAGCAGGCAGAAAGAGGAGGGCCTTTGTGGAAGGGATGAGATGTTTCCAATGGAACAGACAACTACAAATGAGAGGTTCAGTCAGAAGGCTAGTCCAAGGAGAGGCCCTGGGGGTGGAGTCCAAAAATCCTTCTCTAGGATGGCAGGGTTGGTCCGATGAGCCCGAGTCTGTTCCAGCTCTAAGTCCTCTGAAGCAATGACTCCTACTTCAGTGTTCTGTCCTTGGAGATTATCCCCCAAATGAACAAGAAATTTAGAATTAGGGTGCTTAGAGCTGGAAGGGACAGGAAGAGGAAGAACATTTCTATAGCACCTACTATGTGCCAGGCACTCTGCTGAGTGCTTTTACAAATATGCCATTAAATCTTCACAAAAATCTTGGAGGGTAGGTACTCTTATTATCCCCATTTTACAAAGAAGGAAACTGAGGCAAAGAGGTTAAAACACTTGTACAGGGTCACACAACTAGCAAACAGTTGTGTGAGCCTGGATTTGAACATAAGACTCCCTCACTCCAGGTTCAGTGAGGTCTGTGTAGATATGCCTAGGTGTCTCTGCCCTGGATGGGGTCTCAGAAGTCACTGTGTGCAGAAACCCTTCCATTTTAGAAATGGGAAAACTGAGCCCAGAGAGCTTAATAAATATGTAAATTCAAGTCGAGTGACCTGTCCAAGGTCACACAGCTAAAAAGTGGCAGAGCCTCCACTCTGATTTAGAACCCAGATGTCTTGCCTCCATGTCCGGTAGTCTTACTACTAATCCATTCAGGAAGAGAGGAACAAGGCAGATGAGCCTTTCAGGACTAGCAGGGGATTGTCAGCAGGGGAACTTGTAACACAAAGGTAATCAATTCCCCACTAGCCTAGTAGATGTTACAGTTGTGCTAATGCAGGGTTTTAAGGAACCCATGGAGAATGGAGAGCTCTGCATAGTTTCTCTACCCACTTGCATTATTGCTGAATTCACAGAGGCTCCTCGGCCCCTGGACAGATGGGAAATGACAAGTTATGATGGAGAGACACAAATGATTACTCAGCAAATCAGTGTACTGGCTAGGAGGTGGTGTGACCCCAGATGCCTATCATCTCATCCCACTCTGCTAGATGTGGGGTGCTCTGTCCTGCTTCTCCTTAGCTGGGCTGTGTAACCCCCCCACTAGTGCTGTGCCATCTTGATGGGCAAGTGATCACAAGATCCTGTCATCTGCCTTGGACCCCCTCCCCATCTCCCGATCAGGGCACAGCAACCCAGGCAACCGTACCAGTGCTTCTGGGCAGGGGAGTTCACTTGGCAGCCCCAGAAATCAATTCATCAGCCAAAAACTCCCTTCCCCAATCCCTCAGGCACACAGGGGGTTTCTGCTTCTTAAGAGTGTAAGCTCCTGAGGGCAGATGCTGACTCTTCTATTTCTATTCTCAGCCCTTAGCATCCTGTCTGGCATATAGTAGGTGCCTAATGGATCCTCCCTTCTCCTTCTTCCTTTCTCTTCCCTTCCCTTCCCTTCCCTTCCTTTTTTCTACAAGAACTTGAACTCTAATAAGCCTCAGGAGGGAAGCACTTTCCACCTCAGACCATCCTCAGGCTCTGTGGCAGAAGCCACTGTGTGAATGTATGTGCCCAGGAGCAATAAGCCTGGATGCCCCACAGCGGATGGAGCAGAAAGAGGATTTCTAAAGCGAATTCTCTGTGAAAGCAAAGAATCCTCTGGAAGGTGAATGATTATGTTTTGATGGCAGTTTCATTAGTGGGAAGCATCACCTCCATCACTGGAGACCCTGAAGCATGGTTTCTGCCAACATGTGCTTGCCAGAGGGCCAGATGAGATGCAGTGGCTGCTGGGATAAGCCTACGACAGTCCCCAGGCAGGGGAGCCAGACAGTGTGCTCTGTAGAACTATAACAGAGACCTCCAAAAGGCCTCTCTTTGAGGTGAATTATTCCCCTTAAAAGACTCCCAACTTTAACAAGAAGGGTTTGAGATTTTTGTCCATAAACTTATCAAATTCTTTCTTGAACCTATTGTATTTTGTAGGTTAGAAGCTTTTTGGGTGATGAAGTCCCTTGATTTATTGCTCTTCCTGCAAATAAATGGTTCCTTTGAATTAGCCTAAAACCTGCAAGTCTCCTTCTACTAAGACTGGAAGTACATGCCCTTGAGGATCAAGGAAGCCCAGAGCTGAAAGGGTCCTTCCCAGAAGCCCCTCAACGTCCAGCCAGGGTCTATAGGAATCCCTAGGGCATAAAGGAAATAGCCTTGGATTTGAAGTTTGAGGAGCTCAGTTCAAATCCTGGTGCTATTACATACTATCTAGGCCTCCATTTCCCTATCTGTAAAGGGAATGGGAAGCTTTCCCAAGCTCCGCTCCTCTAGGTCTGGGCGCCTCCTACCCATTCCCCTACTGGGCATTTTTAACCTTAGGGCATTCTTCCTCAATCAGCTGGAAACTGGGCTCTGCTTACGTGCCACTCTCCGGTGCTAGCTCTCCTCTGGGGCCAAGCCTAGGTCGTCTTTGGGTAGTATTTCACTTAGTGAGATGACAGGCTCTGGTTTGCTTCCAGATTCACTAACGTCTGCCCTGGGTGTCTCCTTGTGAATTAAGGCTTTCTTGACCACCTTTAAGGGCTTCTTCCAACCTCACCCATGCAGGCAGGGCTAGTTAGCACGTGCACTTAAGGCAAAGAGCTTCCCCATCTCTCTCCAACTATCCTTCAGGGACACCAATTTTGATAAGAGGGGCAACACCAGGAAACTGTGGAGATGCCTGGTCCAGGGCCTGTCCCCAAAATGACTGTGAGGAGCTGATTTTATCTCGAGTTCAGTCCGGAGCTTCGGGGCATGTGGGATCCCACAAAGAAGGCACTCATGGTTTGTGCAAGAGTCTAGAGACCTGCAGTCACTAAAGGCCGGGGCCTGAGAAGCCACCGAGTCCAACCCTGTCATTTTACAGATGAGGAAACTGAGACCCTGGGTTACATAGGGAGGAAGTCTTAGGCTAAATCTGAACCCAGTACTTGTGTACTCAAATTCCAGTGCTCTGACTACTGGGCCTAATGACTTTTCCCTCTGACTCTAGGAATGTGCAATGTGTGATAAGAATGAGTCATGGGATGGCCACTGGGCTAGCCTTGGGGGAAAGGATTTCCTAAGGAAACAGCACCCCCTTTCCATGTACCCTGCCTCCAACCCATGACCTGCTCAGGGATCCAGAGAGGGACTAGGCATGGAGCCCTGGTTGAGAGTCGGGATTTTCAGGGTTTCTCACTTCAGGGTCTGAGGGTCTTCTGATGCAAGCCTGGTCGGCCTGGTGTGCCTCGGCTAATCCCTGGGACCTGCACTGGCTCAACGATTCTGATTGGCTCATTACAGGAAGTCCCTTCAGGAACTAGCCGACAACACTTCTGCAGTGGAGAATTACTGCATGCTCTTGAAAATGCAGCAATTGCGTCTTTCTTCTTTTTAAAGCACCATTCATCCTTTCTCTGCATTCTGACCGGCTCCCCCACCCCAATTGCTTGACATATTTTAACTGTCTGAACCTGTTTCCTTATCTGTAAAGTGAAGTTGTTGGATTAGATGAGTCAGATTTTGATGAAATTTATAAAAGGTGCCAGGCCAGTACAGGCCCCAGGGAACGCCGTGCCATGATGTCCGTGCGGCAGTGAGAAGTGGCCAACGGGGCTCCTTTGTTGTTGTTGTTGAGTCATATCTGGGTCTTTGGGACCCCATTGGGGGTTTTCTTGGCAAGGACACTGGAGTGGTTTGCCCTTTCCTTCTCCAGCTCATTCTAGGAGATGAGGAAACTGAGGCCAACAGGGTTAACTGACTTATTCAGGGTCATACAGCTGGGAAGTATCTGAGGCTGGATTTGAACCCTGGTCTTCCTCACTCCAGGCCTGGCACTCTATCCCTGTGCCGCCTACCTGCCTAACAGAGGCTCCTAGCTGCAATAAAATTTTGTGTATGGGGGGCAAGGATAACTTGCTGCTCAGGCGAGCTCTGGAGGGCTGTCTGCTAAAGAAGACCACGTAAAAAGCTCGAGATAACGGCAACAGCTTCAAAATGGGAGTGGCTATTACTTCTCTTCTCATCACTGTCCTGGGCCACTGCTCCAGCGGGCAGGGGCCTAGGAGCACCCTTGAGAAGAGCCCATATTTCTGCGTGTGGCTCCTGTTCTCTAAGCCCCCCCTCCCCCCAGCTCTAAGATTCCATTGGTCATGTGGGTAAGGGAAAGGCCACTGCCATCAGGCTTCGGGGTCAGTAGCTTCAGAAGATACTTACAGCAGAAGTTTCAAAATATTCCAGGCTGTGGCTTCCAGCCCATTCTCGGGCTCGACTCTCTTCCACCACTCGCCTGCCAGCCAGGTCAGTCTTATTCCCCACTAATACACCTGTTTGGGGCAGAGGAACAAGAACAGTTCAGCGCTGGCAGCCGAGCAGTGCCACTCACATTTCTCCAGGCTGGAAAAAGTCTAGTGTGAGAATATTATGGGGAAGGCATGCCGGGGGTGGCCAGCGCTCAGGGGCTCTGACGAGGTGACCCTGAATAAGTCACTTCCCTGTGTTACACCTCTGTTTTTTCACCAGGGATCAAAATACCTGTACTTGTCATTGTGAAGAAAGCAATAGAGAAATGTGGGTTCTTACTGTGAGAATTCTGGGCAAGCGACAGAGAACACCCAACTTCAGAACCCAACAGATTCCCTCTCTGGTCCTGAAGGGCTGAAGCCAGAAGCACGCTTTGCTTTCATCCTGCTTCTTCAGTAGCTGGTGTTTGTCTGTAGCCTCAGGAGCAGAGGCTCAGATCAACAGGGCCTCAGCCCGGAGCCTCCCTAATCCTCCCCACCCAGGAGGAAGCTGGCCTTTCCTCGACATGGACTTCTCACAGGCTTTGCTCCCTCCCTAGCAGAATCTGAGCTCCAGGACAGCGAGGACAGTCCATCGTGGATGCTGAAGCAATGCTCGCTCCCTCTAGATAGGGTCTCCTCGAGGCTGCAGCCCCTCAGCCTGCTCCCGTGTCGGGGACTCCGACCCGAGATCCCGTGCCCTTCCCTGCAGTCATCCCCAGTTCCTCTACTTCTCAGGACTGCGGTCCAAGAGCTGCTGCTGGGGAAGCCAGAAGGC
Organism: Monodelphis domestica; assembly: GCF_027887165.1. Taxonomy (NCBI): domain Eukaryota; kingdom Metazoa; phylum Chordata; class Mammalia; order Didelphimorphia; family Didelphidae; genus Monodelphis; species Monodelphis domestica. The sequence continues at coordinate 99,504,513 of NC_077231.1, forward strand.
CCACCGCCCCTACCTGGAAGACAAGTGCCTTGCAGCTGGGACCGTATCCTCTCGAGCCACTTGGCACAGTTACTGAAAGACTGCTCGTTGGTCACGTCAAACACAAGGCACAAGAGATTGGGGTGTTCCCACTGGGAAGGAAGGAAGAAGAGAAACAGAGAATAAGAATCCTTTTCAGGGTTTGCCATGAGCCACGCGGTGCTACAATGGGGAAGTAAAACAGTGTCTGCCCTCAAGGAGCTCACACTCGAATGGGGTTCAGCCTCAGACAGACAGAAAGGCCACTGGGTCAGCAGCAGGCCCCTCCCACAGGAAGAGTGGGGAGTGGCCATGGCAGAAGGGGGTTACCCCAATTACAGCCAGTAGGATCTCTTCATTCGGCCACTGAACTGAATCCAGTGTGCAAAGTGAAGCCTGTCAGCTTCATCAGTGTGTGCGCCGCAGACTGAGCCCTGCTCTGAGGGCCCGAGCTGGAAGGCCTAGGTCTGGATCCCGGCCTTCCCATTCCCAAGCTTGTAACCTAGAACAAGGCCCCTGCCTTCCACTGAAGAAACGAGGGCCATAAGGGCACTGTCTAGACTGAGAGCTATACTACAGACTGCGCCTTGTATTAGATGGGGGGGGGGGGGCGGCTCTGGGTTCAAGGGACCATCTTAGGAAGGAAATGGTGCTCTCCGCTCCTTACCAGCTTCTCCAACATTTCTGAAAACAGCTCCTTGCCAGCAGAATCAAAGATGAAGAGTTCCTAGAAACAGACACAAAGGTGGGTCACAGCTCAGTCCCAAGACGGGACAGTGGCACTGCCAAGGCTGCCCTTGGTTTGGGGGAAGGGGAGGAGGCCAGACAAAGGAGCAGAAAGGGGGAGAATTCGGGATTCTGGTGCATGTGGTACCAAGTGTCTTCCCACTCCACAGTGCTTTCTGTGACCGTACCAAGCCCCGGGACCCCAGGTAAGAGCCAGGATTAGAGCGCTGCCTGAGCAGCTGCATTAGGCATCTAATGGCCCTTACTGAAGGCCTCTCCATAGTTGGCTTCTTTCATTTCTTGCCACAGAAAAGCCACTGACCCGCCACTCATCCAGCTGGGAATAACACATGAGCTGCCTACGAAGCCCATGGAGTGTGGGGAAAAGCCAGCACAGACACAGGAGAGCCATGCTTAACCTGGCAAGTACTGGAATAACTGCAATTCGGTAGAACTGGTTTCCTTCGTCACTGTATGTCTCTGACTTTAAGCATTTAGAAGCATGGTTGTGAGAAGGGATCCCTAGGCTTCACCAGGCTCACTGCTGGATGAGACGAGGATACCTAAAAGCTGAAGAACCTCTCATTGGGTCCAATCCCCTTGTTTTACAGATGAGGAAACTGAGGCAGAGAGAAGTTAGGGAACATCATAGGCAGGAAGCCGCAGAGCCAGGATTCAAGGTCAGGTCTTCTGGCTCCCAATCATCTCTCTGGGCCTCAGGCTTCTCATCTGTAAAAGAGGGGGTCTAGAGTCATCTCCTCAACCCCACATTCTGGGCTGCCTCCTCCTGGTAGGGAAGTGACTCTGCAAGGCGATGCAGGGAAAGGACAAAGCCTGGTGAATCAGAACAAAAGGTGAGGCTAAGGGACCTAATTTCCCTCATCTAAGGGCCTGCATGGCCAGGCAGAGGCCAGGCCACCACAGCTTCCAAAGATGCTCCAGGCACGCCCCCCAGAGAAGAGTTATTGGCTGACAGTGGCGAGCTGATGAGGAAATCAAAGGAAGGCCCGGTATATAAATGAACACACATATCATTAACCAGCCTGACAAAGGGTCTTATTTAAAGGTCATCTGGCACCTTGTTCCCAAATAAATCTCTGTGGCTTAACACCAATTCTTTCTAAAAGGAATGATTTGGTGTGACCCCTGAGAGTGCTGAAGAAGAAGAGGCTGTCAGCTTTCTGGGGCGGCTGAGGCACAGACCACGGGCTGCCGGTCAGCGCTCTCAGCATCGAGGCACTTGATCAGAAATCTGGATGTGTGCAGGCTGCATGAATCTTTTACAATTACAATGACTAATTAACCCGAGCCTGCTAGCATCACACCTGGTGTCAGTGAGTTACGCAACAGTGGCAGGCGAGGGCCAGACTCTCCCGCCCCACTAGTGCGGGTGTGTTTGCTAATTGGATAAATTAAAGGAAAATACAAATCTCAGGAGGCAGGTGGTGGCTGGAGGTCGGACAGGCTGCATGCTGGATGGACCTCAAGATTTGACAGGATTTCCTAAAACCAGTTTCAGGATCTGGATTCCAAAGGCTGAGAAGCAGGACCATCCCAGGCACAGAGGAAGCCTTTCTGGCCAGATGAGAGCAGGGCTGAGCAGTAGCAGCATCAGGTTATGGTACAGGGAGGACTCACCACACTGTCATTTGTGTCAGGAACCGCCAAGGACTTCACCAGCAAATCCACCCCCGTGGTCTGCCAATGAAAACCAAGAAGATTAGCAGGGGAAGGCTTCAGAGGCTCATGGTGCCAGGTTGGCATGGCAGGGACGGGAGGATGAGAATGAGCTGCGCCTTCTAAAGCCTTGATCTCTGAAGGGGGAGAGAAAGTCTAGGAATGAATGAATAAATGAGTGAATGGGGATGCTCTTCCTCTCAAAGGCTCCGAGCTTCTTGTATTCCTGCAGAGAGGGATTTAGAAAGACCTTCACCAAGTTTACATGCTTGGAACCAGCAGCCATAGAGACCTTCTCACCGCCAAGGAAACCAGCACCATTGTGATCTCTGGGCCTGACAGCAACCTCTTCAGTGGGTGGTGGGAGGGGGGTAATGCAGGTGCCCACTGATCATGGGCCCTCAGCCTCTTCTTAGTTGTGGAGGGAGTCTGTCCCCAGGGACCCACATAACTCCCTCTTCTATGTCTCTCCCCATGCGTTTGGGTTTGGAAGGCTCACTACTAGCATGAAGGTAATGGTAAGAGAACTGGAGAAGGAGGTCTTTGTCACTTACAAGGAGAAATGACCTCTCTGGGTATCCATTTCCTCATTGGTAAAATGGGGTTAATAGTTACCCACCCTACCCCACAGGATCCTTCCTTCCTTCCTTCCTTCCTTCCTTCCTTCCTTCCTTCCTTCCTTCCTTCCTTCCTTCCTTCCTTCCTTCCTTCCTTCCTTCCTTCCTTCCTTCCTTCCTCCCTTCCCTTTCTTCCTCTTTCTTCTCTCTCTTTTAAATTCTTACATTCCTTCTTAGAATCAATATTGTGTATTGGTTCCAAGGCAGAAAATTGGTAAAGGCTAGGTAATGGGGGTTAAGTGACTTGCCCAGGGTCATACAGCTGGGGAGTGTCTGAGGTCACATGTGAATCCAGCACCTCTCATCTCTAGGCCTGGCTCTCTAACCGCTGAGCAACCTAGATGCTTCCTAGGTCTTTTGTTTTCTAACTTTTAATACAGTTATTTGTGTCTCTTTCTTATCTCACTAAGAGATTATCAGCTCAAGGGCAGAGACTGTACTCAATGTAGGCTGCACAGGCTTCATTTCATGCCACTTCCATGGGGGAGTGCTGAACATTAAGACTAAGATGCTGGTCAGATTTGTGGATGCCATGTTACTGTAATATCACGTCATCTGACACCTTTGGTAAAAATGATCTCCATTTGGCTATTTGGCTGGCTGCTTCTTCTCTGACAGGGCAGATTGTTGCCAGTTTCTCTAAGGATTTCCTCCTCTCTTTGCATCCCATCTAGCAGTCAATCAATCATGAGAGCCTGGCACTGGCTGTGTGCTGCCCTCAGATGGATACTCACCAATGTGTAGTTCTTCTGGAAATGAGCCCCATCACTGCGGAACATCTGAGCCAGGGTGCTCTTCCCGACAGTGGCATCTCCTAAGAAGCCAAAGGAGCAGAAGAAAAGCTCAAAGTCCTGGTCAGACTTTGACCTTTCTTGTCCTGAAATAAACTATCTGCCTTCAGCTGGGGAACTAACATCCTCAATGGTTCCAGGAGAAGATGCTGCAAACATCTGTGTCCATCTGCTAAAGGGGAAAAGGTTATGGTTATGGTTAACTAAGACATTCGGTGTGGACAGGAATAGATATTGAAACTCACCAAGCCCACATGGTTGTACTTCTTGCTTGTTAACCACAGTAAGTCAGTCAACACGAATTTATTAAGCCCCTACTCTGTGCCAGGCACTGTGCTAAGTACTGGTGATACAAAGAGAGGCAGAAGAAGAGCTTGTCCTCAAGGAGCTCCCAGTCTAATGGGGGTGGGGAAGTCCTCTCTTTACCTTCACTCCCTATTCTGCAAACTGCACAATTCTTTGGACCCAGCTAGTCTAAAATGACATGCACACAGCTATGTCCATAGGAGATCTAGACAGTAGATGGAGGGGGAAGAAGAGGGGAAGCTCCTGAGGACAAGGCCTTCTGTTTTCATCTTTGCATGCCCAGAAGCTCCCAGAGCAATGCCTTGGCTTCACGTAGGCACCTAGCCGATGCTAGCTGAATGAGCTGAGCGCAGGAATGACAAGCGTAACCAGATGCCAACGAGAAGGTGCGTTCCTTTCCATTTCATGATAAAGACACTATCCTTGGGCGCTAGTCACAAAGGACCAAAGTGATGCTTTGGGACATTTCAGATATGGAATTCCCACCTGAGTGACTGAGTTTCAATCCCTTGGACATTTGGAAACTTGGGTGTCTCCACCTCTCTCCATGGGCCTCATTTCTACAGGCTCCAAAATAAGAGGGTTAAGTCTAGATGACCCTGGGACAGCTAGGTGGCTCAGTGCATAGACAGCCAGGTTTGAAGATACAAGGTCCTGGATTCAAATCTGGCCTCAGACACTTCCCAGTTGTATGACCCTGGGCAATACACAGTATTGATTCCAAGTTGGAAGGTAAGGGTTAAAAAAAAAAGACTAGATGACCCAGTTCAACCACAGTGTGAGGGCCAGATTGACAGACAGAAAAACGGATTCAAATTCCAGCCCTGCCATTTATAACCTACATGACCTAGAGCAAGTCACAAACTCCTCTGGCCTCAGTTTGTCCCATGGAAATGATAACACTCTGCAGGGTTCCAGTAGGGAAAGTATTTTTTCACTTTAAAAATTCTATAGAAATTAATCCTATAAATTAATTTGGACTGGGGAGAGACATGAGTGGTCTGACAAAATTAAAAATCAGCTACGGTTATGGGAAGCAAGAGGGCAACCAGGATTCTGGCTACCCTGAAGCCCATTTTCAAGTGATCTCATCCAAGTCTGCCCGCCAGTTTATTACTGTTATTGTTTCATCCCTACAGACTCTTCTTCTCGAGCTTTATTTGCAGCTGCTCAGTTTGTTTCGCCAAACTCATCTTACACCTACTGAGATTGATTTTCTCAGCTTTCCTTGTTACTTGATAGCACCATAAATTGGTGCCTCCAAACGAAAAGGTCTATGGCACTGAGTTCACTCTGGGAGTTGCAGACTTTATACAGGCGAGCCTTGGAGAAATTGAATTCCTCTTTGTCCTACAGCCCTCGAGGGGGCTGGTGTCTGTGCCCAGACTTTTATTTGCTTTTACCCTCCCCACCTTTCCCATAGATTGTTGGCCTTTCCTGCGATGGCCTGGCTGCTTTCATTTTGCAATATCTTTTCTACTGTAAGAGCCTGCTCATCGATTCCCACTGCGGCACCTGGCTCCCTGACAAGGCCACCTGCTTTCTCAGCCCCTTGAGCTACGCCAAACTCCTCTTTTATGCTTGCCATACTTGGGGCCCTCTCTTCGCCTTCCCTCCCCACAGGGCCCTCCACAGTTCTTTTGACCTGGACATTCTGAAATCCCCCATTCATTCTCTGTCCTCTGCTCACTCCCGACTTCCTTCCCAGGACAAAAGTCTCTTTGAAAACAGGTCCTTGACGACTCAAAAGAGCTTGGGCCCACTGCTTCAGAGCTAAGCAGTCCATTTTGGGCCTTGGCTAAGTTTCCTTTCATCTCCACTTCTCAGAACAGAAGCACTCCTCGCCACTCTCCCCATCCCATCGGCTCCTGTCAGCATCATTAAATTACCCTCATGTGAACTTGGGTTGAGAGGCACTCTCGCTTAGCACACTCTAGGATTTGGCTAAGCTGTTTTGAGCCTCTGAAAAGATCCTCCCAAGTCCTCCCCCTCCCCTCTGGATGCCCCTGTTCACAACACCATCTCTCCCTGGAATGTGCTCCCTCCCTCCCTGTCTGCTAAGTTTATAGTCATCACTAAAAGCTGAATACAAATGGTTCCCCCTCCATGCTGTCTACCCTGATGCCTTCCTCTTTTGGACCTCAGTGTTTGACTTTGTAACTCCTGAATGCATCTGGTAGGCATTGTTATGCTTGATTACTCTAATAGACTGTAAGTTACACGCAGGCAGGGATTATGTCTTACTTAAACTTTGTACCTCTGCCAGGGCTCTGCTCATAACAAATGTTGGAATGCAAAAAGCTGTGTCCTGAGGAGCCAGGAGCCCCAGATTCAAGTCCTGGCTCCAATGTAGACCTGCTGGGAGCACACAGGTCTACATATCACCTCACCTATCTGAGCCTCTATTTCCTTTTTTTTTTTTAAACCCTTACCTTCCATCTGGAGTCAATACTGTGTACTGGCTCCAAGGCAGAAGAGTGGTAAGGGCTAGGCAATGGGGGTCAAGTGACTTGCCCAGGGTCACACAGCTGGGAAGTGTCTGAGGCCAGATTTGAACCTAGGACCTCCCATCTCTAGGCCTGGCTCTCAATCCACTGAGCTACCCAGCTGCCCCCCTCTATTTCCTTTTCTGTGAAATGGAAATTATCATAACTGTACTTGGTGGCTGATACCATTTTGAGGAAAGTAGCTTTTAAACCTTTTGGCATTTTATAAGTGAGAATTGAGCTTGGACAAGAGGTGACTTGGCAGGGGATGGGAACCTGACTCTTATCTTCAAATATTTAAAGAACTATTAAATGAAGAGGGAAGAGGGATTGAATTATTATATAACTTCAGAATCCAGAACCAAGCCTTATGGAGGAAAATGAGAACTTCTACAATATCACCATCAGAGTTGTCAGAAGATGGAATGCCTTCCTTGTAAGTAAGGGAGTGAGTGCCCTGCCACTGGGGGTGTTTAAGCAGAGGCTAGGTGGCCACTTTTTGGCCTGTCAGGAAATGAAGAATGTCCTGAAGCAGCATTTGAGATTCTATGACAGACTGATTGGATACACTCACTTAGTATATGCTGAAGTAGAACAAATCAAGCAATTCCATCTGGAATAAGGATGCCAGGAGACTGGGTGGTCTCTGTGCCACTTCCCTAGCAGATGTAGACACTTCATAAGCCGAGAGTCAGGAATGGCTACGTGCTGACCAATTGTTTCACTAACAGTCAAGTACATGGTCTCACAGGGCCTTCCTGTGGGCACTGTGATTTTTGTCTCACTCCAAACAAGACCTCGGATATAAACTCATGGCTGTAAGTTCCCCTAAAAAGTGTCCTCTCCGCATGATTTTCTGCCTAGACCCCTGCTTTTGGTCGTTCACTCAGAGGGTATGAGTGCTCAGAAACCCATTGTTGTGGCCAGTGGAGGGAATCAAACCCATGGTCATAAAATGACATGAGAAGCACATTTATGGAGGAATAAGACAAGCGTAATCTTAGTGGGTATAACTGGCCAGAGCTGAGGAAAAGAATGAGCTGTCAGGCAGAGCACCTGGGGAAGACAAAAGAAGGAAGGAACCAACCCCTATCAGGAGCCAACACAGCAATGAGGCAGGTATAGAGTATAGAGGTAGGTATAGCTTAGACCAGTGATGGTGAGCCTTTTATAGACCGAGTGCCCAAATGGTGCCCTACCCCACACAGGGGAGGGAGGAAGTGCTCCCATTGGGCTGTTGGGCAGAGGGATAGGTATAGAGAGAGGGAAGGGAGCAGCCCCCTCCATCACGCTGCCATGGGTTCTTTAACACGGCCCTAGAGGAACTGGATGATGTTCTCGGTGACCTGAGGGTCACAAAGTAGCACTGAGAGTCATGGCAGATGACACAGAGGCATTGATGGGGGCATTCCTGACTGGCCTTGTTAAAAATGCCTTCTTTCCTCAGAAGGTGGAAAGAGTGACATGAGACATTGCTCTTCTGGGTTTCTTCAGTGATCAATGAGGAAGAACCATCTAAGGTAGTGATGGTGAACCTTTTAGAGGGGTGGGTGATATCTTCAGGTAAGTGTGGAGAGGGGGAGGAGAGAAGCCTGGCCCACATCCCTCTGGCTTTCTAGTAATGAACTCTTGTGAACTTTGTGCAGGTGCATCAGTGTTAGTGCCCACAGAAAGGGCTCTGAGTGCCCCCTCTGGCACACATGCCATAGGTGCACTACCATAGATCTAGGGAAAGAAAAATAATGGGTCCTCAAGGGGCAGGAGCACACCATCTTGAGCCTGAGATAGACAAGGAGATGAATGCTGGAGCATAGTGGGTTTGGGACCCCAGCCTAAACTTCAGCAGAGTATACTAAAGAAAATTCAGAGATAAAATAGGCGCCTGGGATCCTACCTTAAAGTCTGTGAAGGGAAGTCAGTTTAAGAAGGATGAATAAAATTCTGCCCAGACACTTTTCATAGATGCCAATCTTTATTCCAATCAACAGGAGGGGAAGGTGTCAAAGAGAATGATGTAGCTAAAGAGGGAGCTCATTAAATACGCTTGAATTTTTAAAAGGATTTATAAAAGAGAGGAAAGTGAGAGCTGGCACCCGAGGATAAATATTTTTAAAATGGCTCAGGCCTCCTGTAAGAACACTGTCAGGAAGGCTAAAACCCAGCATGATCATGGGAATGCAATAAATGCCAAAGACAATAAAACAGAGCTATTTGGGGACTAAGAAGTTTAAGGAAGAACCAGGCCTCTCCTTTCCCCTAATTCCTCAAATCCTATTTTCTCTGTGGTTTCTCTATTAAGGAGGGAAAGAGAACAAAAGTAATTAATGGGGAATAGAAATCAAGGAGAAGGAGGGGAGAAAGTATGATGCTGCCCCTTAATGAATTCAAATCATCTGGTCTGGCATAACTGCACCCTGGGATAACTCAAAGAACTTGCAAACAGTTAAAAAAAATCAATAATGAACTTTGAGGAATTACTGCAAACATTAGAGGTGCTATAGGAATAGAGAAGTCAACTTCCTGATTTTGAAAAAAAAAAAAAAGAATGAATATTCTTTAAACCACAGTCCAGAAAGACAAACAAATTCCTCATAAAATTCAGGCCCAGGTTAGGAAAGGGCCAATAGGTGAGCACTTTGAAAGGAAAGGGTGACCACTAAGAACCATCATGGGTTCACTAAGTCACACCAGCTAAACTTTTTTTTTTTTTAACAAGGATTTCAAGGCAAATATATTTAAATTTCAGCAAGTCATTTAACAAACTAATTATATTCCAATTTATAAGAGGGGGTGGGGTGAGATAGATTAGATGCTAATATGAATTGCGTGGGTTTGGAGCTGGCTGACAGAGAGGCTTCTACTAATTCTGTTGGCAGATTTAATGATTTCTTCAGCTCCAGTTTCTTCCCAAGGCAAAGAATGAATTGTTTGCAGGTGGTCAGAACTAGGGTTTCTTCCATCTGATAATCCAGGCCAGCACCTTAAGGAAGGGTTGCTGGGTGGTAGGAGGACTCATCTCCTCAAGGAGCTAGCTAACTGCCTACTGGGGCAGAACTAAGAACAATGAGTAGACATGTACTATAGAGCTTCTAACAGTGAGGGTTAATGGGGAGTGAAATAGGTATGCAGAGAAGCCTGGGGCTGCTTTAATGTGGGCTTCTTATTCAGGTTCAGGTTGGATGAGATGTTACCACCTTTGGTGATCAAGAGCTGTATAGTTTAGAATCAAAGGAGCTGTCTCTAAGGTCCTGGACAAGAGAATTAGGGAGGCACCTCTAACTCCTGCTCTGTCTGGGGGATCTTGAGTCAATCATTTTTCTTCTCCATGCCTCAGTTTCCTCATTTGTGAGATGGTCTCTGAATGCCCTTTCATCTTTCATTCTGTGAACGTATAAGAATGGGGACCTTCTCTGGTGAAATGCCCTGGGGCTCTTATCCAACAGATCAATCCAAAATTTTTTCACTGGGTTAAAGTCCAACTGCCCTCTTATTCTCTGTACTGGTTAAACCACTTCTCAAGTACTGGGGCCAGCTGGGGCCCCTTGTCTTAGAAGGGCATTGGCAAGCTAGAGCATATATATAGGAGAAAGAAGAGGAAAGAGAGGAAATATAAACAATGATCAATAAAAGGAACTATCGAGGCAGTGAGGCTGAGGAGACAAAGGGTCTCAATTTAAATCCCAGTTATGGCACTTCCCCCTCATGTAACTCTGGGCAGGTCACTTCCCCTCTGGGCCTCAGTTTCTTCAATAGTAAAGTGAGAGGGATAGAATGGATGATCTAGGTTCTTTTTAGGTGGAACACCATGTGATTCCATGATGAAACAGGAAAAGAGAAGACTATGGGATAGGAGGAAGGACAATTCTGTCTTCAAAAATTTGAAAACTGTAATTCTTCTTCATGTGGCAGAGTTAACTCAGAGCAGAAGAAAGGAGGAAGGGGTTGACTTTGGCTCAGCCAAAGGAAAAATGATCTAACAATTAGAACAGGTAAAAAATGAAATGGATTGCTTGGGGTGAAGTTCTAATTAGCTATGTTGTAGATGAAATTTTGTAATTTCCCCCAGAGGTTGGTTTAGATCTATGTGGTCCTCTCTAACTGTAAAAGTCTAGTCTTCTGGGCTTCCTGAAGTTGGAGTTTTGAGCCCTGTTATGATTCAGAGAGAGAGGCATCATTTAACAGAGAAAGGGAAGAGGGATTGACCATCTACCACAATGGGTAATTTTGGTAGTTAAGACAAAGCATGAATCACATCCTTAAATAAAGTTCAAGATAAATCAGTTCATGTTGGGAGGGAGTTACAGACAGAGACACCAGGCTTCTGGGGAAGGAAGCCATCATGGGGGCAAGGGAGGTGCTAGAGAAAGCAGGAAAGAGCTCATCAGGGGGCTGAATACTGGAGGAAGAATCACTATCAGGTAGCTTCCTATATTAATTAATTCCTAACTTATTATAATCTTATTAATTTCCCATATTAACTAATTCCTCTTGCTAAGTAGGTATAAGACCTCTTAGATTTTAGAAATTATTCTTGGAGACAAGGGGAAAACCAGATATCCCACCTCACCCTGTCACCAATTCTGGTGGCAATGCTCAAAGATCTGATCTCCTCCTCTCCAAATACCTTTTCTCAATCATCATCCTCTTTGATCTCCTTTCATTTCACCTGACATTCCTTGAAACTCTTCCCTTGGGTTTGATGTCATGAGACTTGAGTTCAAATCTCACCTGGTACTTCTTTGTCTTTGTGACCTTGAACAACCTCTTCAGGCCTCATCTGCACAAAGGGAGGAGGATGGGGTTGGGGTACGTGGTCTTTGAGGAGGAAGCTCCGATCAACAAGGCCTAGATTCCTTCTGTATCCCTGTGGCAGGTCGCTCATTCTGTTTCTTTGGGCTTCTTATCCTGCCCCCTGGATTCACTAAGATTTGGTTCTAAACCATCTAGTCTTCCCTTTCTGAGCTCAGACCTCCCCCAGGTCTAACTTACTAGCTGACTCCCCAATCTTTACCTTTAGCCCAGTCTTCAATCCCCCCATTCCCACCAGCCTGCTGACCATTCCCACTTAAATGTCAGGCCTTCCCCACTGCACTTCAACACATCAGAACCCTAATGACTAAATGCAGTTTCTCTTCAGAAAAATGGCTGCTTTCTGCTGACTTGCCCATTTCCATTAATGACCCCAAACCCAAAACTTCAGTCATCTTTGATTCTCTCGGCCTGCATTCCCTAAAGCCTAATTAGGCGCCAATCCTTGTCAAATCTTTCTTCACAAAGATCTCCCATCTATCTTTCTTCCTATTAGCAGCGCCAACACTCTGGCTCAGGCCAGAACCTCCCGTCCTCCCTTTATTCAGCCTCTCCTCCCTTCCACCCACCCTGCCAGACTCATCTTCCTGAAACGCCGCTGTGCCTAAGCCATTCCGGCACTCGACATTCTTCAAACGTTCCCTGTTGCCCCTGTAACTTCTGCGTCTGCCATTTAAGACCCTCTCCAACCTGTCTATGAAGGATGTGGCCAACTCCATCTCCTCCTGCTCCCTCCTTTAGAGTCAATGGCCTATTCAGCACAAAGCACTCCTTGCACATCCCTCTTGGCTTATGCCTTCTCATCGGAGAATAGACTTCAAGCTGGAAGGGTCTTAAGGTCTGATCTAGCCTTGTGTTGGCAACCCTATGGAAACTCAAAAGTGCTGGAGGGGGCTGCTCCCCTCCCTCTCTCTACACCTATCCCTCTGCTCTCAGCAGCCCAATGGGAGCACTTCCTCCCTCCCCTGTCTGGGGTAAGGGAGAGGGGCTCACATGCAGTGAGGGTGGCTGTTTGGATAACCGGTCTCATCACTGCTCTAGTCCAACCTTCTCACTTTACAGCTGAGGAAACCAAGGTCCCAAAGGTTAATGGACCTGGTCAAAGGCAGTCTTTAAATTCCACATCCTCTGGGCTCTGGGTCCACTTGGATGCCGTGTCTCTTCTACTCTTCAATGCTTCTTCCTCCTTCTCCCTCTTTCCTGCCATGCCATCTTGGACAGACTCCTCACTCTTCCTCATCTAGCCAAGTCCTATGTGAGAGCTTGAATCAAAGGACGGAAAGTCCAGGCAGGTCCATCTGGGTCAATAAAAGGGAGAACACTTCCTACTGTCCTCAAATGGAATGGCCCCATTGTGCTTCCTTGTCTGATCTCCCCACCCCTGTCCAGACTCAGTCAGAGGAGACCAGGATTCAAATGAATAAAAGCACTGGAAGGATGACAAACCTTGGCTCTGACACTTCCTGTCAGGGTGATTTGGGGAAATCACTGAACCTTTTTAAGGCTCTGTTAACTCACTTGTGAAGTGGAGCCATTAATGCAATTATTTCAGAGAATATCAAAGAAAACATTTTGGAAATAGCTAAGGGCTCTATAATAATAATAATTGTCATTTACAGGGCACCTCCTATGTGCCAGGCACTGTGCTAAACGCTTTATGATTATTATTATCTCCTTTGATCCTCACAACCCTGGGAGGTGATGGTGTGGGGGTGGAGTCGCTAGGATCATCTCCATATTACAAATATAAGTATTTAACCCTCTGCCAGCCTTCTAAAAGGAGAACTCGGTACTCAGTGCCTCCCATCTGAAATGGCCTCCAGGCCCCAAACCCAAGAATGTCCCTTCCTTCAAGGCCAATGCCAGGGTTGCTTCCTCTGTGAGCATTTTCTGATTCCTTTCCCTCCCTTGCTTTCTAGCAGATGAAAGAGATGTCTCCCTCCTCAGATTGCCCACGATCCTTTTACCTAGTCTTCGTTCTTGTACGTTTTTTAGATTTGTCAGTTAACTGGGGATGAGCCGTTCCCCTGTACTAAATGATAAACTTAATGTTTGCTTGTTAGGAGGGAAGTACTTGATTCTTTGGAGGCATATTTATCAGTTCAGCATCTGCTGTGTGCCCATCACTTGGCCAGGGAGAAACACAGAACACTGAGGAAGACCCAAAGTCTGTGCCTGCTTTTCTTGGAAAGGTCTCAGAGGTCATTAAGGGACCAACCCCTTATTTTCCAGATGGGCAAAGGGTTGAGAATGCTGGGGACAATGAAGAAAGATGAGGAGCTTCCAACCTAGCAAGGAGGGGACATGTTGGTGAGGATGACTATCTTTAACTTAAAGACTCGGCTCTCATTAGCTCCCAGGTATTAGATATTAGCCAGCTGAATGATGGCTGAGAGGAGTCAGCTTGGATGTGGCAGCCAAGGCTTCAGATGTTGTCACCACCGTCCCTTTCTGTGGGATGTGGGGCAGGTCTCCTAATCTTACTGTAAAGTATGTGATTGAACTCCATCTCTAAGGGCCTTCCAGCTCTCATCAAAGATGCCAGGGCCCCTTCTTGTCATAAAGTTCTACAGGTAGAAAGCTTGGTGTGGAGGAAAAAGTGCTGACTTTTGAATCCAAGGAGCCAAGTCCAAATCATGTCTGTTACCCTTAAATCAGGGATCTCTCTCTCTGTCTTTCTCTGTCTCTCTCTCCCTCCCTCCCTCCCTCCCTCCCTCCCTTACCTTCCATCTTGGAGTCAATACTGTGTATTGGCTCCAAGGCAGAAGAGTGGTAAGAGCTAGGCAATGGGGGTCAAGTGACTTGCCCAGGGTCACACAGCTAGGAAGTGTCTGAGGCCACATTTGAACCCAGGAACTCCCGTCTCTAGGCCTGGTTCTCAATCCACTGAGCTACCCAGCTGCCCCCAGGATCTTTCTTAAGAGCAAAAGGAATGGTGGAGGGGGTATAAGAAAAACTCCCTCATTCTCCTAGCTGTTCCAAAACAGACTGGGCTGCCTTGGTAGGTAGTAAGTTCTCTGTCACCGAAGTCTTCAAGCAGAGAGGAGATGCAGTTGTAGAAGGGGATTTGGATCCAGGCCTGAGTGGCCGCTTCTCACATCAGGCCTTTTCCTGACTACCTTGGTCACACTCTCCCCCTTCCAGTGATTTTTTGAGTAATGCTGCACAAACTTTGCCTTTGCATCTCCATGAGTGAGCAGAATTTGGAGTGTGAGGACCCTGTTTTGAAGGTTTTCACTCATTCCTTGCCCACATGATGTCTTGGGATTACAGACTCAGACTTCTGGCACAAGCTGGATCCAGATCTCTTATTTTAGAGAGGAGGAAACTGAAACTCTGAGTGGACCAGGGTCTTGGCAAAGACCACATAGCTAGGGTGGCACAGTGGGTAAAGTGCCAGACCTGGAGTCTGGAAAACCTAAATTCAAATCTGGCCCCAAATGTTTGGGTGATGCTAGGCAAGTGGCTTCATCTTGTTTACCTCAGTTTCCTCATTTGTAACATGAACTGGAGAAGGAAATAGCAAACCACTCCTGTATCTTTGCTAAGAAAACCCCAAATGGGTTTATGAAGGCCTGAACAACAATAACATAGGTAGTAAATAAGTTAGCTGGGATTTGAACTTAAGTCAGCGTTCCTTCCATTATACCACAGTACCCCTCTTGAGGTCTCCTTTTCCTATTCTGTAAAATGAGGAGAGGGGACTTAGAAGCAACTCTAAGACAGAAGATTTTGTAAAAGCCAGACAATGGAGGGTAAATGACCTGGCCAAGGTCACCTAGCTAGTGTCTGAGGCCAAATTTGAACCCAGGACCTCCTGTCTCTAGGCACTAGCACTGTGCCACCCAGCTCCAGGCTGATCCATTCTTACCATTGTCATCCTGGGCTGTAATTCCCAGCTCTGACATGATAAATTACAAGGAAGGTGCTGGTGGGAAAGGGAACTGGGCCCAAGAAGTACTCTCTCCTAAGGAAAGCAAAGCCCCCCAAATAAATAGGTAAACAAAGTGTTAAGTAAATAGGCAAACAAATAAATAAATGGAATGCAGGCAGAGAGGGTAGTATACAGTAGGTGCTTAATAAATGCTTGGACTGAATTGCAGCAAACTGCACTAGTCAGGAGGTTTCTGAGGTACTAGCCAGCTGTGGAGTTTTGGAGCCTGTCAGATGGGAGGGGCAGCTGTGGTGTAGTAGAGAAAGTATCAACCCTGAAGTCAGAGACTGGGGGTTCAAATCCTGACCCTGCCACTTGGAATCACAGCTCTAGAACTGGAGGGGTCTTCCCAGGCTATCCAGTCCAACCCCCTCTTTTTGGCTTTTTAAATCAGAGTGAGGAAACTGAGGCTCAGGTCCTGGGGGTTGACAGTGGGGGTTTACCTCATCTTGCTGAGAGAAGTGAAATGTGACCCTGGGACCCCAAATGGGCCGGCCTAGCCTCACTTTACAGGTGGGGAAACTAAGGCACAGACGGGGCGGGGGGAAGGGGAGTGACTTGCCCAGGGTCACAAAACAAAGAACTAGCATAGCTTGGATTTGAACCCCTAAAGTGGGGTGGGGGGCTTGTGACATTGCCTCCAGGATGCCCACATCCTGAGTGAACCTGCACACGTGGCCCCCGCCCTTCCAGGGCCTCATCGTCCTGCAAAACAAGACATGTTGATCCTCTGACCCTTGGGAGCCCCCGATGACCGCCCCGTGCTTCAGTTTCCCTCTCTGTAGGAGAGGACTGAGCCCCAGCTTAGATCCAGGCCCTCTCTGTGCCTTAGTTTCCACCTCGGTCCCAGGCTCACCTGCCATTATGCACTTGGCTGCCAGCTTGACCATGATCGCAGTGGAGACCCAGGAGGAGTCGGGATCCGTATCCAGAGCTTCCCCTCCTTCACTGCTGCTACCTTAGCAACGACGCCTCCTTAGCAACGACGCCATGACCGCCCACCGCCTCCGGTGTAGGTATCCTATTGGCTAGCGAGTGCGCTGGTAAGCGTGCTGGGGTGGGACCTATAGGTTACGTGAGGCGGGAACCTTTATACTTCATTCCATTCGACAACGAGGCTGCTCATCAAGATATATCCTTGTATGAATGGTCAATATTTTACATCAACCATTCCCGCCCCTTTCAGGACAGCGAACCTCCCCTCTTCTCCCGCCATTGCCTATCTTATTTTGAGCCCCCAGAAAAGAATCGTCAGGCTCGCCACTCAGCAATTAGTGACGAAAACTTTTCTGATTGGTCAGAATCTCGGATGTACTAAATTGGAGAAACAGGGGAGAATGAGAATAGTATGTCATCCCCTCCTATCTTTGGAAATTGGTTCACCCTATAGGTGACCTCTCACTAATTTGCGCCTGCGCAAGGAGTGGGCGGGAGACCTCAGATGTTCAGACAGATGTGGAAAAAGTAGCCAATGTGATGCGAAGCGTGTTAGACCCCAAGGGACCACCCTGTAGAGGCCGATGCAACAACTCCAGCTCACACTGAAAAGAAAGGAATGGGGGAAACCCCTTTTTTTTTTATGTGGTGGTGGGACAAATTGAAATTTATAAAGTTTTATTTTTTATATTTTGCACAAATTAGAGTTCATAAAGTTCTTTGTTTTTCTTTTTTGGTCACTTCCCCTACCAATAAACACAGAGAACAAAAGTGTATTTACATCATCTCCCCTTTCCTTCTTTCCCAACCAGTTAAAATTGGGATTATGTTGAGGTCTTTGAAAGATAATTTGTAAGATCATAGATTTAGATCTTAGAAAGTCATTAAGTCCATACTTTCATCTTACAGATGAAGAAATTGAGGCTTAGGTAGGCCCAGATATTTACCTACAGCAAACAAGTATTAAACTACATAGGGTTTGAACCCAGGTCCTTTCCCTCCAGCTCTATAGCCTACTGTCCATGACTTTTAAGTATTTGTGTGTGTGTGTGTATGAAAGAAGGAGAACTATATATTGCAACTATTATCTATATCTACCAATAACTATCTTTCAGTGAAATTGTCTTATTTTGTAATCCTTTGTGGGTAGCTAGTGTTAGGGTCCGTTTGGAAGTCCAAAAGGAACAGAACAGACGATGCAATCAGCACAGAGAGGTACTTTATTGTAACACACTTTCACACGCGCAGGGAGGAGCCCAAAGGGAGTTCCTCCCCGAAGCAATTTCCAAGGCAAACTTGGGGCTGACCATGGAACTCACTGAGGGTCAATGTGGTTATCACACAGGGTGGAGGGGTCAATGTGGTTATCACACAGGGTGGAGGGGTCAATGTGGTTATCACACAGGGTGGAGGGGTCAATGTGGTTATCACACAGGGTTCGTTGGCCTAGTTCCCTTTCACTAGAAGGCTCTGAAGTCTGCCCAAAACACTAGTCACTTACTTCTCTCTGACTCATCTGGAAAATGGGGCTGATGATAGCCCTTAACTTAAAGGTGTGTGGTGGGGATCAGAATGAATTAACATATGTATAAACTCTGCAAACCTTAAAGGTCAAGATAAAGTGTTGGCTCTTTTTATTTTATTTTATAGATTTAAAAAGATGATTCATAGAAAAGGCTCTATCTACAGGATTCCCCACACTACACAAGAGTTGAGTCTCTGTTATAAAGGAACAAGCATTGGATTTAAATGGAGTCAGCACATCCGAGTTTCAGGGGACCCTCCCCAGCCCTGGGTCTTTGGACAAACCATTTCTCTGCTTCAGCTTTAGTTTCCTCATCTATGAAAATGGGGGTGATAGTCCTGGTACGGCCCAAGCCTACTGAAATAATCCAGGGTAAGTAATTTGTAAATGTGAAAGCCCTCTTAGAGGATTTAAAGCTGGAAGCACCTTGGTTTCACAGTGCTAGGACTCAAAATGAAGGGCCTTTGAATGGAAACCCATTGCTTTCTGCATCTCACTTAATTCAATTCTATCTCCTTTTCCCTCTGTTTCCCTCAGAAGGTTTAATGCATTGCTGAGCAAAAAATAGAGCTTTGATAATTACTGACTGATGGCAGAAAGAAGGAAGGTGATGACATTTTTATAAATCATTCCTTTTTTGCGGGGGAGTCAATACTTAAAGTTTCACCAGTGTATGGAATTCTATGGAGTGAACTCTTCACCTAGTTATTGACTTCTCTTCTGCACAGAGTGAGGAAGGAGGGTGGGTGGTCACTGAAAGGCTAAGCAATTTTCCTTTGGTCTTACAGATTGGGTAGTGGGTATTTATTTGAGGGAATAGTTGAACCCAGTTCTTTCTGGTTCCAAAGCTCCTGCCTCTTGTAAAAATTGCTCTATATCAATGAAAACCATAGTGGATTGATGCGATGGAAGGGCATCCTCTAAAATGTTATGGCAATGAATAGAGATAAGCAGTTGGATGTTAAAATAGGGAGCTAATAAGAACTTTCTGACCTTTAGGTCAGATAGAGGCTTAGGTCAGAAGCTTCGTTCTTGGTGAACAAGAAATATTGGTTAATAGGTTTAATGCTTCTTGGTGTCACTTAGTTGGTTGACCATTCGGTAGTCCAAAGATCTTGATGCTTCTAGGAGGGTTCTTTCTTTCCTTTATGCTATGCATTTAAAAGAAGGGATCCATGCTTTACCAGGCTGCCTACCCAAAGGATCTATGACATAAAAAATTAAAAGTCACTGCTTTAGATTAAATGGGAAAAGCCCTGGGAAATCATTGAATGAATTGCAGTGATATTGCATAGGAAATCTGTTCCAATTTGGTAGGCACTGGAAAAATCAGGGAGGTAGGCCAAAACTAAGCATATTTGTGTAAGCAGAGAGAATAAAGAATCAATGATGGCTGGGGAAGTGGGTGAGGAAAGTGGTAGAAGAGAGGAGACCTAGGACTTAGTCTGTCAGATAGGTAAATGGTTACAGATAGAAAGGCAGCTAGGTAGCACAGGGAATAGAATGCAGGCCTAGAGTCAGGAAGACCTGAGTTCAAACCCAGCTTCAGATATTTATTAGCTGTGTGACCCTGGGCAAGTCACTTAACCCTATTTGCCTCAGTTTCCTCATCTGTAAAAAGAGCTGGAGAAGGAAATGGCAAACCAGCCAAGGAAACCTCAAAGAGGGTCCCAATGAGTTGAATAGGACTGAAAAACAACAGAACTATGTGCTAGATGTAAGATGACCTGGAGAAAGAATCCAGTATCTTTGCCAAGAAAACCCCCCCAATGTGGGGAGCTGGACACAACTAAACAACAACAGATAGAAAAGACCATAAAGCCCAGAATGTCAGAGCTGGAAGGGACTTTAGAAGAGGGCATGGCAGAGCTGGGAGAGGCCACAGGAAGACACAAGGACAAAATGTCATGTAGAGAAGGCTCTTAGAAAGAATTGAATCCAAGCCCCTCTTTTTTACAGGAGAAGAAACCGAGGTCCAGAGATAGCTTCAGCCAAGGTCACCCAGCTAGCCAGTGGCAGGTGGAGGTAGAGAAATGGTTGCTAACTGTTGTTTTCATTGAGTGTTGAGCCCTTGAGAGGGTGGAATCACTTCTCACCAGCGACAAACGGCCTACATATTCACTGCGGCTCTTTCCTAGTGACAGCAGCAATATTTCACATGCAGGGCTCATCTTAATCATGCCCAGCTGAGGTCCATTTTTCATTCTGCCTGGAAAACTTACACGTTCTCTGGAGTTTAGTCTCTCCAGGAAGCATTTTGCATCACACAGAGTCGAGACAGATGGTAGCGCGTTGTCAAAGCTAAAAACAAGTTCTAAAGCGTCTCTGTGAATGTGGCCAAAGCTGACCCTTGGGAATAAATATGGGCCCTTATCTCATGGCCTGAGAACAGACGGTATCCGAGACGGGAGGGGACTCAGAATAAGGCATGTAAGAACTGGGAGAGAACTTAGAGCAGGGAATTATTTGCTATAAGGCAGGAGTTCTTAATGTGGGCTCCATTGCCCATGTACAGATTTCAGGGGGCTATGAAGGATGGGAAAAACATTCGACTGATGATGAAGGGTCCTTTTGGATTTTAGTGTAAGATTCTATGAGTTGTCTGGTGGGTCACACTGAGTGGGAAGATTTGAATTCAGGTCTCCCGAGTCCAAATTAAGTTTCTTTCTACTTCACCATTCTGCCTGTCAAGGCAATTCCTTCTTTTGGGCTTTTGCTGGAGTCTTAGGTAAGGGAATTCTCAAGAGAATAGCTCCCAGGCGTGAGACCCTCAGGAATGTCACTCCAGAAGCTATTCATTCCTAATGTATTTTATCCAAATTTTATTCATTGAAATAGATGACTGATTATTCTTTAAAAAGTGAAAGATGTCATTATTTAAATTATTTTTAATGGGGTGGCCCGGTGGGTCAGTGGATTGATAGCCAGGCCAAGAGACAGAAAATCCTGGATTCAAATTTGATCTCAGATACTTCCTAGCTGTGTGGCCCTGGGCAAGTCACTTAACCCCCATTGCCTGCCCCTTACCATCCTTCTGCTGTTTCAGTTGTGTAAGAAGAGAAAATTCCTTTCACCAGAGCTTCCTGAATCATTGAGGAGTCAGCTGATTGACCCAGGGGAATCACACCAAGTATGTCAGAAGTCAGATTTGGATGGATTTTCCTGAGTCTGAGGCCAATTTTCCTGCTTTTGCCATTATTTCCTAATGAAATCCACAGAACTCTTGAGATGGAAGGTGCTGAAGGGGGCCAGCTAGTTCTTAATCCCCATTTCATAGATAAAGAAACCCAAGTCCCAGAGTCGTCCGGTTTCTCGTAAAATCATAAACTAAGAGCTGGAAGGGATGATGGAATCAGACATTTTAATCAAGATGGACCTTGAAGGCCATCAAGCTCAAACCCCTCCTTTTGTAGATGAAAAAGCCAAACCAACGATTCCACAGAGCAGTTATGTGACTTACTCAGGTTCATAAAACTAGTAAGCATCTATAGTTGTATTTGAACCTGGGTCTTCCTGACTCAGACACTTACCAGCTGTGTGATCCTGAGCCAGACATCTTCCTTCAGTCTCCTTTTCCTCATCTATAAAATGGGGATAATAATAACACCTACCTCCTAGGGTCAAATGAGGTAAGGATCAAATGAGATGCTAGTTGTAAAGTGCTTTGCAAAGAGAGAAATAAATCCCAACTTGTATTAGTGTTTATTTTATTAATATATAACAATGTATTATATATAACTAGTATATAATACATTGTTATATATTAATATAATATAAACATTATGTGATATATCATATAATATTAATATGAAACATAAAATATGTTATTTTAAATTCTATTTTAATTATTATATTATTAATAAATATATTATTTCTCATGTAATATATAGCATTGTAGAATATATTATATATTATATATAGCAATCATTACTATAATAATCACACAAATTATTACTATAGCAATCATTCTAATAAATATTAATAATTATACATATGGACAATATTATTCTATGATTAATAATTATATAGGATAACATTTCCTACCCATTGTTAATTATTAATAATTAAATACTATAATATTATTCCATCAATGATTAATAATCACATACTATACTATTCTACCAACTATTAATAAATGATATATACTATAATAATATTCTATCAACTATTAATAATTATATACTATCATATCATTCTATCAATTATTAGTAATTATATATTATGGTATTATTCTACCAACTATTAATAATGATATAGAATAATATTCCCTACCAATTATTAATAATTACACATACTATAATATTGTTATTAATACTACAATAATACTTCCCCATTGACTATACCCATAGACTACCCCTGCTACCCAATAATAAACACTTTACACACCATGCTCTTGCCTTGGTAGTGTAGTTTGATTTCAGACGCAGGCTGCAATCCCAGTTCTGGGCGACCTGGGCAGGTGTCTTCCCCTCTCCCGGCCTCAGTTTCCTTCTCCTCAAAAAGAGGGAGCGGGGTCAGAATCCAGAGATCTCAATTCCCTTCCTTGATCCTCAAATCCTCGCTTGGGCATTTCATGTAACGTGCCATTCCAGGCATGGTCACAAGAGGGCAGCCGCAGCTGAGGAAACCTTCGCCCGCAAACCAGCGATGCCTGATGGTCCTAGCTAAACCTTCCTTGATTTTCTTTCCTTCTATGACTTAAGCTGAACGAATAATCTTTCTCGAGCCATCTGCCAGCCGCTTTAAGAACCCACTCCATTTCTTCAGCAGAGCTCCAAGAGCCTCCTTCTCAGCAGAGTTGACTTTTAGGGTGCTCTGCCTTCCAGGATCCCAGCAAGATCCTGGAAACGCTTGCTGCTCCTGGAGGTGGGCCGGAGGAAACCATTCTGATAATGGACTTGATAATGGCCACTCCGCTGGCCCCTGGGTGCTTCCCCACCGACCTCGGGGGCCATGTTTCCTCCTCATGCCTGTCTGTATTCCTCTGACCATCTATATCCTTCCATGCCCCTTGGTGGGTCCTAAAAGGGCTCAGATGATAGTGGATGGCCACAGCTGTGCCCAGGCAATCTCAACAAAGGTAGATTGGGCTTGGTGGCCTTCCTGTCTCCTTTTCTTTTTGTCCATTCTTTGGTTCTCCTGCCTTCTTTGGGCAGAGCCCTTTGGTTTAGACCTAACTCTTTTCCCCACTCAGGTCACCCATTAAAAATATAGTTGTCTGGGAGGCAGTTGGGTGGTGCAGTGGATTGAGAGCCAGGCCCAGAGACGGGAAGTCCTGGGTTCAAATATGACCTTAGACATTTCCTAGCTGTGTGGCCCTGGGCAAGTCATTTAACCCCCACTGCCTAGTTCTTACCTCTCTTCTGTCATGGAACCAAATCACAATATTGATTCCAAGACTGAAGGTGAGGGTTTAAAAAACAAACAAACAGGGGGCAGCTGGGTAGCTCAGTGGATTGAGAGTCAGGCCTAGAGATGGGAGGTCCTAGGTTCAAATCTGGTCTCAGACACTTCCCAGCTGTGTGACTCTGGGCAAGTCACTGGACCCCCATTGCCTAGCCCTTACCACTCTTTTGCCTTGGAGCCAATACACAGTATTGACTCCAAGACAGAAGGTGAGGGTTTAAAAACAAACAAACAAACAAACAAACAAACAAACAAACAGAAAATATAGTTGTCTGGTAGGGAGGCAGAAAGGTGAGTTGGAAATTGTGCTGGATTGGGAGAGAAAAGTCCCAAGTTTAAATCTTGATTCTGCCTCTTATTGCCTGTTTGAGTGAAGGCCAGTCACTCCAATTTTCTGGGTTTCTTTCCTCTTATGTAAAATGAGGAGATTGGACTAGATGGTCTCCAAATGCTTTGAAATTCTAAATCTGTGACTGGTAGCAAGGATACAAGGACTCAGCCCAATCACCTCATTTTCAGGTGGGGAAATTGAGGCCCCCTATTAGCACCACCCAAAAATGATCATAGGATTATAAGAGATCCTTAGGGATAGATTGATGATTGGGTGATGGATGGGGAAACTGAGGCTTATTGAGGCAAAGGGGCTTATCCACGGTGATAGAGGCAGTAAGAAGCAGAGTTGATATTCAAATTCAGAACATTTAGTCCTGGAGAGGCCAAGTGACTTGTCCAGTGGCAAGGTTTGAAACAAGGTTCTTGACTCCAGAGCTTGGGAGGGCACATATCTTTCTGCCTCCTCCAGCACGGACTTTTTGTAAATCATTTGGGTTCAGACTGTTTCCACGCTGGCTTCTGGCTGCTGAATGCATTTTGTGAAAGAAAGACTGGCTCCTCAGCCACTCTGCAGAACTGATTTGCCTGGATTCATTGCTCAGGACTTCATGGGCCTGGATGTTATAGAAAGTGTGACAACTGGTGCAAGGCTGGAAAGAATGGAAATTGAAATCAAGGAGGGAGGGAGGGAGTGTTTGGGAGAGCAGGCCAAAGTCAGCACTGCAGAGGCTATTACGGGCTATTATGGACTCATGAGATGGAAAGTAGCTCCTGGCCACTGACCTTCTTAGGTGCTCAGTGCAAGGCTTTGGCTCATCCTCTTTTTTATTTTTTTTTAACTAACCTTTAAGAATGTGATTGAATGACATATTAGAATGTCAGAACTAGAAAGATCCTTAGAATGGAATGTCAGAGCTGGGAGGGGGCTTAGAACAGGGAATGTCAGAGATGGGAGGGAGCTTAGAACAGGGAGTGTCAGAGCTGGGAGGGAACTTAGAACAGAGAATGTCAGAGCTGGGAGGGAGCTTAGAACAGGGAATGTCAGAGCTGGGAGGGAGCTTAGAACAGAGAATGTCAGAGCTGGGAGGGAGCTTAGAACAGGGAATGTCAGAACTGGGAGAGAGCTTAGAACAGGGAATGTCAGGGCTGGGAGGGAGCTTAGAAAAGGGAATGTCACGGCTGGGAGGGAGCTTAGAATAGAGAATACCAGTCAAGAAGAGTCTTAGAACAGGGAATGTCAGGGCTGGGAGGGAGCTTAGAACAGGGGATGTCAGGGCTGGGAGGGAGCTTAGAACAGGGAATGTTAGAGCTGGGAGGGAGCTTAGAACAGAGAATGCCAGTCAAGAAGAGTCTTAGAACAGAGAATGTCAGAGCTGGGAGGGAGCTTGGAACAGGGGATGTCAGGGCTGGGAGGGGGCCTTAGAACAGGGAAGGTCAGGACTTGGAAATGACTTAGAATGAAGAATATCAGTCAAGAAGGGCCTCATAATAGGGAATATCAGGGCAGGGAGGAACCTTAGAATATGGAATGCCAGAGCTCGTGGTTGGGGGTGGGGGGTGGAAAGGAACTTTCCTACAATATATCTATGATTCTGTGACTTTTAGCCATGTATGGAAACCATCACCCCATCCTCAAGAATAAGCTGCTATAGCTCCAGCCAGGACCAACTCTAGACAATTTCACCAATAAAAACCTCCAGAATCTGTCCTGGTCCCACTGCTCTATCCTAATTTGGTTCCTCAGCAACACCTATGTGGCTTCCTTCTAGGTCTTCCTGGGTCCACTCTTTTCTCACCTCTAATCTCTCCTCAATACGCACGTCAAAATCACTTTCCTTAGGCACAGATATAGATGTGAATTAGGTGTAGGGGTCAAAGGTCCTAGAGTCCAATCCTAACCCTAATACTTTATCCTTAGGTTAACTTGGGTGTATCACTAAACCATTTGGTCTGGCCAAGAGAGCCTGGATTTGGAATCTGATGATCATTTTGCCAAGTTAACTAAGGAGAAGAGGGAAGGAGATGATCTGAATCCTGTTAGGTAGAGAAAGGACTCTCCTTGGCCTGCTTTAGACCATGCTTCATGTCTTAGGCTGTCCTCTAGGAATCCTGGGCCTCCCTGCCCTGCCACTGTTGGTCATCTTCTCTGCCTTCTCATTCCTCCCTCCCAATTTTTTCCAACCCCTTACTTTGGACTTTTTGCTCTGAAAACAGCAAATAAATCATTCTGGCCATTGCTCCTGGAAAAGCATGACAGATAACTGACCTGTGTGACCCCACTTCCCACTGCAGTCATTCATTGTGGCTGTTCACCTTCTTTGGTTGCCAGAGCCCTATATAGATTATCTTCCTATATTAGAATTTAATTTTTTGAGATCAAGGACAGTCTCACTTGTATTTGCATCCCTAACACCTAGTATGGCATCTGACACATAGTTTGGTTGTTTTTTAGTCCTGTCCGACTTTTCATGATCCTTTTTGGGGTTTTCTTGACAAAGATACTGGAGTGATTATCCATTTCTCCAGTTCATTTTATAGAGGAGGAAATGGAGGTAAATAGGATTAAGTGGCTTGCCTGAGGTCACACAACTAGTAAGTATCTGATGTTGGATTTAAGCTCAGGAAGATGAGTCTTTCTGACTCTAGGCCTGGCACTGGTGCCACCTAGCTGCCAGTGGATGCTTAATAAATGCTTTTCCATTCCTCCATTCACTCATTCATTCACAACATAAGCAAGAAGAGGACTAGCTCTTTTTAATTTATCTTTGGGGTAGAGAGATTTTGGACCCTTGACTTCCAGGCTTAACAGCTAAGTCTCTTTACTCCAAAGAAAGATTACATCTTGAAGTCTCAGACCTACCTTCTTAATTAGATTGTGAGTTCCCTGAAAGCAGGGATTGTCTATTGCCTCTTTATGTTTTCCCAGCCATTAGCACAGTGTTGGTGCCTAATAAATGTTTATTGATTGATTATTCTATAGATTTCTACTGATCCTTCTCCCCCAAATGGGAATTTATGTAGAAGTCATAGATTTTACAGCTAAAAGGGGCCTTAGAAGTCATCTAGACCAGTGGTGTCACAGTCAAGTAAAAATGGGAACCACTGAACCATCTGTAAGGATTAGTTCTGATTCCAAAAGCAATGCTCTTCCCAAGATACCATCACTGTTCAGAGCACAGAATTATTCTGTTGTGAAACACCAGAATCATCCTAAAACCTCACTGATGTGACCATCAATATCTGGCCCAGCTTTCTCAGGTGCTCAGTTCTATCTAGTTGGCAATTGCTAATTCATGCTTAACCCAACTGCCTCTTCCTTCCTCGTTTAGTCATTCTTCCCAACCAGTTCCTGCTTTCTTCTTCAAAGGGGGCACTTCTTTGGGCCCTAACCCTTCATTCACTTTGGCCCAACTGATATTGGACAGGTCCAATGAAACATTTGACCAATGGCTCGGCTCCTAGTGCTGGAAGAACACTGATTCTGAAGTCAGTTGTCTTGGGTTCAAATTCTGCTCCTGCCATTTACTACTTGTGTGACCATGGTCAGTCACTGAAGGCCCCCAGTTTATTCCTCTATAAAACAATGGGGTTGAACTGGACTACCTCTGAGGTCTCCATCAGGTCTCAATCTAGGACCCCACAGGGGCCTCTCTCTTCACTCATGCCAAAAAGCCAGTCCAGGTGGCCTTGACCATCAGCAAACACTTCATTAAAAGCAGAGGAGACTCTTGGGTTTCAATTTCTTGATCTGGAAACTGAGGGAGTTGCCCTTGGTGCCTCTGAGTTCCCTCTATCCTACTTTTGTGATCCTAGAATACTTTTCTAGGTCTCTGTTTTCTCGGCTACAAAATGAAATGGGTTAGATGACTTCAGAGGTCCTTTCCATCTCTATAGCTTAAGATAATGTTCCCTAGACCTCAGTTTTCTCATCTGCAGAGTGACATGGTTGATTTGATTCCCTTTAAAGCCATTCTAGCTAATGATCTCGGATCCTGTGATTTTGGTCCCTCCCCCACTTATGCCAGATTCAAATCCCACACCTTAATGATCTTGGACCAATCACTTAAACCTTCCCGAGTCTCAGTGTCTTCTGCAAAATAAGAAGGTTAGATCAGATGGTCTCTGAAGTTCCTTTCAGATATAAATCTATGATTCTATGAGGCTTCTCCTCTCCCATGTTAGGGAGCTTAGCTGGGTGGCCTTGAATATCAGGGAAAACTTCATTACCATAGAGGCCAGGTTGTCTTTGGACCCTGGATTTGAGCATCCTGATTCCACCCCCCAAGGAAGACCCCAAATGTTTACTATGTACAGATTGAAGACACTGTGCTTTCTTCCTCAAGGGAGGAGACCATCACTTTGGTGGATGAATTTGGGGCCTGAGTTTCTCAGGGGCTGAGCTGAGACTCTGCTCAGGTTGCTTCTTTTTTTCCTGGTCTGCCGCCCCATCTGTTAAGTGGGGATCACCAGTTGGCAGCTCATCTGGAACAGACTGTGTCTGGGCTCTCCCCAGCTGGCTCCTTGGGTGCTCTGCCAGCTGGCTCTTAGGTCCTTGCTTACACAGTAAGGCTTCCCTTGTGGCCTCTCTCCCTGGGGCAGCTTCCACAACTCACATTTATATGCTACTTTATTATCTCTAAAGCACTTTCCTTACAACAATACCATCAGGGAGGGTGGGCAAGGATTATCTTCATTTTACAGAAGAGAAAACTGAGGTTCAGATAAGTAAAATTACTTGCCCAAAGACACAGAGCTAATAAGTGTCCAAGCCAAGACTTGAACTCAGATCTTTGAACATCTATTGTGGTTCTATCTTTCCTACCTTCAGGCTGCATTCTTCACAGCTAATAATAATAGCCAGCACTCATTGCAAAATATGATACATGTTTATAGATATATGAAAAATATATTTAAACACAACACACATATGTGTATCTATATATTGTGAATATTGGATTTAGCTCTCCTCTGATTGTAACAATGAAGGTACTTAGCTCTTCCTTTATTGTGAAGATTAAATTGTAATCCCCTGTCTATTTTTATATTCTAATCCCCAAAGTGTAAACCCAGTACTTAAAGTAGATCCACCTATTTTAACCACAAAAAGGTATGAACTTACTACAAAAAGGTGTGAACTAACCATAAAAGGTATGAACACCCATTTCATACATTGAGCGGGAGGTCTGTGACCCAGGTGTGGAAGAGTGGGCAGTCCTGGTGTGGAGCGTCGGCTGTGATTGGTAGACGTGAAATTTAGGGGAGGTGACACAAGAGAAAAAGGTCTTTAAATAGTGGAAACAGAGACACACAGAGATGGATTCAGTCACTCAGAGATGGACTGGAAGAGACTCACTCAGTCTTGGAGTGAAGACAGTCACTCAAAGTTGGAGGGAAGATAGACACTTGAGGAGAGACTGAAAGCCAGACACTTGGACTTGGAATGAAGACACTTGGCTGTGGAACTGGACCCCTGGAGGAGCTTGTGTAGGAGACCTCAGACTGCTTTCTTCTTAGCCAGTCACCGTGGTGAGTGTAAAAGGCTGACTTAGTTCCTTGCCCTTTCTGGAGGTGTGAAACTCCGAGAAAGGCCCATCATCTTGAGACTCCTTTCCCCTGGCTGGTGCTTAGAATTTCTAACTGGTTCAGAGGAAGCCAGAACTTTCTCTTTTTCTCTCTCCCCATTTCTCTCTTTCTTAAATCTTCCCTCTATTGTAAAAATAAACTACCATAATTCCATTTACTTGAGTAATTCATTTTGGGATTTAGAAATTAAATCCCTGGCGACCACCAATTAAATATTCAGCACAACCACAAACTGAACAATATATATATATATATGTGTGTGTGTGTGTGTTATCTCATTCAGTCCCCACAACAATCTCTAATTTGTGAGTGCTATCATTGTCTCCATTTTATTTATTTATTTATTTATGCATTTATTTGTTTGTTTATTATTTATTTTTAAACCCTGACCTTCAGTTTTAGGATCAATACTGTGTATTGGTACTAAGGCAGAAGAGAGGTAAAGGCTAGGCAATGGGGGTCAAGTGACTTGCCCAGGGTCACATAGCTGGGAAGTATCTGAGGCCAGATTTGAACCTAGGACCTCCCATCTCTATGCCTGGCTCTCCATCCACTGAGCCACCCAGCTGCCTCCTTGTCTACACTTTATAGATGAGGCAACTGAGGTTGAGGCTGAACACATTGCTAGGATCACAGTGAGGCAGGATTTGAGTTTTCTTGACTCCCAAGTCCAGTGCTCTCACCCACTTTGGCACCTAGCTAGCTAGAAATCCAAGGCTTCTTAGTGTAATGACCGTATTCATCCACATAGCCGCACATTCCTTCCCAGCATCACTTAGGAGAGTAATTTTTTCCCATTCATCCTCCTGGAACAGTAGAAAGGGCAGCAGGCTTGGAATCAAATAATCTAGTTCTGATTTATGATCTCACTGAGTTGTATGACCCTGGGCAAGTCATTTGATTTCTTTGAACCTTGGCACCTTTCTTTGTAAAATGGGATTGATGATACTTGTATAATAGGGGGTCAAGCATGTCCTATGGAGCACGAGTGAGTGGAACTAAATTAAGTTTACTTTGGCTACTTCTGGGGACAAAGGGGCTCAGCACTGAAGGAATTTGGGATGACACAGCAATTCCTTTGGTCTCTGTGACAGCAGCAGGAGAAGGGAGCTGCCTTAAGGAGAATTGACTAATGAGTCAGGAATTGCTGCCCACTCAGGAAACTTTAAAGGGAGAGACAACTTCTGTTCTTCCTTTTGTATTTCTGTCTTTTGGATGTGTGACTCAGGACCCCAACAGCTCTGCCTTGAAGTTCCTAGTTGGGGTGAAGGAGGGGGATTTCTTTTCCTTCTGTAACCTGGCAGTAATGGCACTAAGATGACATCAACAGTCAAAGTTTGTATTTATTAAAGTTTATATGGGCACACACACCTATATGTATGTATACATGTATGTATGTGTGTGGGTATGCATATATACACATATGTGAATGTGTGTGGGGTGTATTAATACAGAGAGCAATCCTTAGCCCTTGGACCATATGAAAACGGGAGCTAAGCTGGATCTGGCTCATGGTCCATGGTTTGCTGACATGATACAGAGCTTTTGAGGTTGGCCAAGCGTTGTCCATGTTATCTCACTGAATTCCAACAACAGTTCTGGTAGATGCTATTATAATTACCTCTATTTTACCAATGAAGAAACTGAGGCTGAGAGAGGTGAAAGGTCTTAGCCAAAGTGTAGCAGTCCACCCCTAGCTATGGGCAAGGGAAATAGTTGGTATGTACAGATTGTCTTAGAAGAGAGAATGCTCAGTCTTGAGCATGCTCAGTATTGCACATGGCTGGGAAAGCCTCTGACCCTTGACCCCAGCTTCCCCCAGGTTAAGCGGGAACACAGGTTTCTTTGTGCTCATCTGGTTAAGAGAAACCACACCTATACCTTGTCATTAACCAATGATGATCAACCCTATGTACTGTGTATATTTGCATATCAAAGAGATTAAATGTGCCTCAGCCAGCTCCGCCTCTCTCTCTTCTACTCTTCCTCCCTTCCAGCTCGCATTGATGCCTGTCCTTGCTAATCTAATCTAATCTTTCTCTATCATCTCTCCGACCTGTGTAGTATTAAATGGGATCTCTGGACTGGTAAAAGCCTTCAGAATGGTCCTTTGATCAGAGCTTGGCTGTGGCTCATTGGTAGTTAATAAAGACTCATTCCTGCCACCTCATATCTCTAATTCGACTCCGTCATCCCCTTCGTGGTATCTAAAACTTCTATCCTTTATCTTCCTACCTTAAAGCTTCTCTCTCCCCTGAGGAAGCTTTACAAAGTGTTTGAGGCATGATTTGAACTCGTTCTTCACTCTCCCACTCCCCCAAAGACTCTAGTGTGCTATAATTCACTGTGCCACTCTGTGACCCTCCATAGTATTTGCAGATTTTCCTCAGAGGATAAAGCAAGAGGATAAAGCATCACACTCGATCAGAACTCAGGGAATAGATTGGATTGGCCACACCACTGGCATCATGGATGCTCTGGAATGTGACCTGCTAGGCTTTCAGAGGTAGAAGAGGCCTACCTAAAAGGTGATCGAGTCCAAAAATACCCTCTCAAGCATGTTCATTCAAGCTCTGCCTGAAAATGCCCAGGGATGGAAGGGCAACCATTCCCTTTCCAGGCAGCACCAATACACTTTTGGACAAATCTAATTATTATGATTACTTTCGCCCTCCTTCCCCCAATCAAGCTGAAATCTGCTCCTTTCCATTCTTCCCAAGTTGCCTTGGTCCCTGGGCATTTAGCGAATGCTGGTCAACTTGTTGACATGACTGGTCCTGCCCTCACGGACTAAACACAACAAGTTGAATTTCTCTTCCACAGGATAGCCTCTTGGATACTTAAAGACAGCTCTGATGGCCTGGGGAGGTTCTCATGTTTTCCCTTTTCTACCTTTTCCTTCTCCACACCGAACGCCCTCCAGTTTCTCAGTCTAATTCTTCAGTAGCACAGTCTTCATTGCCCTCAGCCTCTGGTCACCCTCTTCTGGACACGATTCAGC
Organism: Monodelphis domestica; assembly: GCF_027887165.1. Classification (NCBI taxonomy): domain Eukaryota; kingdom Metazoa; phylum Chordata; class Mammalia; order Didelphimorphia; family Didelphidae; genus Monodelphis; species Monodelphis domestica. The sequence goes on from NC_077231.1 coordinate 99,536,661, forward strand.
CTGGCAGTGCCCCCTCATAGGTTCGAAGTTGCAAAAGAGTTTTTGATCTGCATTGGCACAGGGAGTTTTCTTACTGGAGAGCTCCTTCCACCAACAAAATCATGTCTGGACAAAAACAAAACAAAATAAAAAGCAAGGCTTTCATGAACTCATTTGGTTTCTACATTTGACACCTATGCCTATAGCTGACTCACATTTGGTAGTCAGGTGGTGTAGGTCTGGAGTCAGAAAGACCTGAATTCAAATCCAGCCTCAGTTACATACTAGCCTTGTTTGCCTCAGTTTCTTCAAGTGTAAAATAGGGATGATAACAGAGTTGTTTAAGAGGGTCATATGAGAACATATTTGTAAAGCACTTAGCACAGTGCCTGGTACATAATAGAGTCACATTAATGCTTATTTCCTTTTCCCTCCTTTCCACTTTATCTTAAACTCAGAGACCATTTAGGCTCTCAGTTTTCCCACTGCCCTTACTTCACATTTGTGTGGTTGACTTAAGCCACCCCAGTGAAGGACTTTACATTTTTTTTCCCCACTTAAATTTTATCTTGGCAACTTCAACTCACTGTACCAGCCTGTCAAGATGTTTTTGGATTCTCTTTTCCAAAATTTGAAGATTCTATCATGTATGTTAAACAACAACAATGACAAACCCTTACCTTCTGACTTAGTATGAATTACAAGACAGAAGAGCAGTAAGGGCTAGTCGATTGGGGTTAAGTGACTTGGCCAGATTCACAAAGCCATGAAGTATCTGAGGTCAAATTTGAACCCAGGTCCTCCTGAATCCAGGCCTGATGCTCTGTCCATTGTGCTACCTAACTACCCCTTCATATATGCTTTAATCCAGATGTGTGTGTGTGTGTGTGTGTGTGTGTGTGTGATGGATCCCTTCAGTGGTCTGGTAAAGTGTATGAACCTTTTCTTAGAATAATATTTTTAAATGAATAAAATAAAATCCACAGAATTACAAAAAAAGTTGCATTGAAATGTTATTAAGACAGGGAAAGCCCCAAATAGAAGGACCTCAATTTAAGAACTCTTTTTTGAATTCAAGTCAGTGACAAAAATGTAGCTAAGAACAGAATCAAGGACAGCTCCCTGAGGCACTCCACTAGAGACCATGACAAGGTTCAGTTAGCTGAAATGCAATTCAGTTAAACAAATATCTGAGTGCCTACTTTGTTCTAGGCTGTGTGCTAGGTAATACAAAGAACAAAAATAAAATACAAAGACAGAAATAAAAAATGGTCCTTGCCTTCAAAGAGCTTACATTCTCCTCGGGGATACAAATGAGTACAGGAGAGTAAATGCAATCCAATACTTATCATTCTTGAGTCAGATCATCCAGCTGTGAAGATGGGATTAACTCTCCCCTGCCCATTTTTAGATTTAATCACCAGAAGTGTATACACCGCACTTATCCTTGAGTGGGGGAGATCTGTGACCCATGTGTGAGGAAGTGGATGATGAATCAGAATCCACTGACTGCCCCCCCCCCTCCCCCTCGTGGTCATAAGCAAAGCTATAGCTTCATAAACTGGAAGGAAGGCACAGGAAGTGGTGAAAGGAAGGGTCTTTAAAAGTGGCAAGAACTTCCTGTGACCAGCTCTTTCACCTTCAACTTGGCCCTGGAGGAGCTCGGGCTTGAGACCTTGGATTGATCTTTGATTTTCCTTTAGGATTGCTACGTGGGTGAGTGAAAAAGGCTGGCTCCCTTTCCTGGCTTTTCTGGAGGTACTAGTCTACAGAGAGGCCACTTGTCTTGGAGTAGGCCTTGTGGATAAAACCCTTGTTTAATTTATCTCTGGGGCCTCTGAAGCCTTGCCTGGTTCTGACTGGGCTGGAGTAAATATCTGCTCTCTCTCATTTCCTTACTTTCACTCTTTCCTTCTATTTTATAAATAAATTGCTTTAAAGTCATTCTGACTTGAGTAATAATTTCTGGTGACCACACTCTTTTATACTGAGTCCAACCCTTTTTAACCCTTACACAGCCAGCTCTTGATCTCCCCAACTGTACCACTGTCGAGTTCCTATCATCCTCTCTTATTGACAAGGAAAATGTGAGTGATTTGGTTAAATGACTTGTAGAAATCCAAGTCTCCTCCTAGATCAAATTCTCTAGAAAATTTATGTAATAAAAGGTCCATATGAGAGGAAGCCCCATGGCTGGAGAGTCCTAGCACTGTATAGCTCAGAGGGAAACAGAAGAGATATCCGAAGCTTCTTTTCCCCTTTCCAAGGGAGACGGTAATTCTCACCAGGAAGGAGCCACAGAAAGAGGGGGTGCCAGGCTAGAATGCCATCTATCTGTTCCCTTCAATACTGCTAGTCTAGGGGATAGGATGGGGCTCAACGTAACTTCTAATCACTGCCATTTTTCAGCTGGAAGGAGGCCCCAAGTATGGACTCTTCCCACCAAATAGCATTTCCACGATAGTGAGTAGCAAAGAAACCTTTTATTCAAACTGTAGCAAGACAGAAATCAGAGCAGGTATACAAAGGAGAGTATCTAGCAGACAATACAGAAGGAAGGACTTCTCCCACTGCTAGCAGGGAGGCGAGAGGGGGAAAGAGGGAAACTCCTTGAAGTCTCCACAGTAGCAGGCTAGGGTAGAGACCTGCTAGAGACTGCCAGCTCCTCTCATGTCTTCCTCGAATCTTTTCCTTCAGCAGCCTGAAGGGGGTTGGCCTTTTCTCTCTTCCCTCTCAAAGCTGGAAGCCACTTGAAACTCCATGAGTCCCAAAGAGTCCCCAGGAAGGCTGGAGCTCTCACCAGCTCCACCACATGCCCTCCCACAGGGCAGGGCTTCATCTCCCTCAATAAGGAAAGAACCACACCCCAATGGGCTTCAGGACAGGGATTCCACTTGTCTAAAGGATTCCTAGGGACATAGCTCTGGCTCAAGTGCTGGGGGCAACACAGGCGGAGCAGCCAAGCCTGTCCCTGTCCTGGGAGAGATCAGGAGCAATCACAATGGAAAAAGGATAATGGGAAAAATCTATTCGTCTGGGTATGTGAATGCAAAGGGGAGAGAGGCTGGTTCTAGAACCAGGGTTCTAGTTTTTTCGTTGCTGTGAGCTAGCTGTGTGACATTGGGCAATCCACTTCCCCTCTCTGTATCTCTGTTGCTCAGGGGCAAAATGAGCATTACAAGGATCATAACTCAAGGTACTCCTTTAGCTTAACCCCATAGCCTCTGTCTCTTTCTGCATGCCTTTAGTTATGCCGGACAGATGGGGGATAGATAGTTCATAGACTGCTGGGTTTGGATTTACAAAGACTTTGGTTTCAATTCTGACTCAAACACTTACTAGTTCTATTACTCTGAGTCATTTACCCTCTCCAAGCCTCAGTTTCCTCATCTGAAAAAAGGGGATAATCATAGCACCAACGTCTCTGGGTTATTTGGGGGATCAAATGAGATGATCAATATAGAGTGCTTTGCAAACTGTAAGCTCTGTGTAAATGGGAGTTATTAGCAGCATAATGTTTTGAAGTGGAAGCATCCGTAGAGTTCCTTTCATCCAACAACTCCCTTTTATACGTGAAGAAACTTGCCCAAGCTCACACCGGTGGGGTGGGCTGGAGAGCTGAGATTCCATCCTGGGTCTCAGAGGCTGACTCTCGAGCTCTGGCCATTATGCCAGCCTTGCCAAGGCTTCGGATGAGTGACACAGCAGGGTTGGCAATGGTCTGGGAGTTAAGGGGAGCTCAGTGGGAGCTGGCAGGTCCTGAATTTGAATTAGCCGATATGTTGTCAACTGGCCAGGGAGTCCCACTTTGGTGGCTGCTGTAAGAGTCAGGGTTCGGAGAGATGAGATGCTTAGCACACCACGGGGACTACAGAGAAGCCTGTTTTCCAGCAGGAGGGAAGTTAAATAAAAATAAATCTAATCTGAATCATGGTGACGTGAGGATCTCCAAGATTCATATTGGCTGGGAAGCCTAGGACTGACAGAATAAAGGATAAAATCCAGACGATTCCATGTGGTAGAGTGGGAAAAGCACAGGACTTGGCTCCTAGAACCAAGATGTGGATTCAAATCCTGCCATTGTCATTGACTAGTTGTTTCAATCAACCCAGACAAGGTCACTTGACCCTGTCACACTCATTGAGCCTCATTCTACTTCTCTGTAAAATGAGGATAGCAATGCCTTTTGATGGGAGGCTCAAATGAGATCATGGATCCAAATTTTAAAGTGCTCTACAAGAATCTGACATTATTCTTTTTTTTTTAAGCCCTTACCTTCCATCTTAGAATTAACACTGGGTATTGGTTCCAAGGCAGAAGAGTGGTAAGGGCTAAGCAATGGGGGTGAAGTGACTTGTCTAGGGTCACATGGCTAGGAAGTATCTGAGATCAAATTTGAATCCAGGATTTTCTGTCTTTGTGCCTGGCTCTCAATCCACTGAGCCACCTAGCTGCCCCCCAGAATAATGTTTTTAAATGCATTTTTAAAAAGTATAGGATTACAAATGAAACTAATTATATTAACATAGAGCGACCACAATATTTTCTTTTAAAAATCAAGTTTTTGTAGCCCCTAGATTAAGAATCCTTGTTCAAGTATCTATGTGAGGGGAAGGTTTTGGAGATGGTGCCTGCAAAGCATTTTATACATTTTTGATTACTTTCTCTGGGCCAGGTTCATGATTAGAATGAAATAAGATGCTTGGAGACCATCTAACAATTAACAAGAAGAAGTCAACCTATTTAGCCAGAGTATGGAAAGGATATTCAGCAAGGATCCAGCACTGATTTGGTTGGGTTTTGTTGTTGCTACATTTTTTTGGAGAAGGCAGGTTTATTTCTAAGACAGAAGGTGAGGGTTTAAAAAAACACACATTCTGAAAAAGAGTTTAGGTGCTTCAGCAGTCTTGTAAAGGGGTCCACAAAACAAAAAAGGATGCACAACTCTTAGATTAGAGACATTATCATCTCCACTTTATAGATGGTGGACTGTAGAAGGATGGAACTTTAAGGTAAAGAGAGGTCCAGTGACTTGCTCCTAGTCACAAAGCTAGTAAGTGGCAAAGAGAAGATATGGTTTCAAGTCTTCCAGTCGCTGCTTCCAGCCCTTTGCCTTCTATGCCACACGGCAATGAGATATAGCAGAAAGGACACTAGATTTGGAGTCAGATGCTCTAGGTTCACATCTTGGGCTCAACATGCCACTCTAGTCATGTTTGGGACCTTGGACAAGACATGCAGCCTTTCTAGACCTTAGAGAATGAGTGGGTTGGATCCCCAAAGTTTCTAAATCAGTGATCCAAAGAGCTAAAGCCAGAGCCCTAGAGGGAGGTGTCTCCTAATTTCATGAACTTTAGAGCTACTTGTGTCTTTAGAGGTAATCTAGTTCAATCCTTGCATTTTCTAGATAAGGGGAATTATCCTTTGGCTGAGGAAACCCAAAGGGGGAAGGGACTTGCTCAGAGTCATACAGGTGGGAAGCAACAGATTCCAAGTTCTCTGAGTCCAAATCTCATTGTTTTCCCCATCCAACTACAAAGTCTGCATTTTGTTAAATAACATTGTCAAAGAGAAAGGTCTTGGGAACATGAGAATTTAGACCAGATGACCGCCAACATCCCTTTTAATGCGAAGGTTTCTTAGACTCTGCTATCAATCGAGTCAGTTGTTAGTATCAGATGGAGATTATTTTCAAAACCCTCTAAATATTCTTAACTCTTCAGTCTCTGCTTTTTCTCAGATCATTTCAGGGAAGGGGAAAGATGTCCAGGAAATACAGGGGCATCAGGCAGAATAGGTTTATTGACAAATGAATTAAAGAGGATTGTGATTCTAGTGTGTGCCTGGTCATAGGCTACATGTCACATAGCTAACCTAGAAAGTGTTTAACCTAATTACAGGTAAGACAACAACAACAACAATAATGGATCATAGTTCTGTGAGATTTGCTTAAAGCATTTTCTCACCCACACTGTGAAGTATTTTATGTCTTATTGTCTCCAGTTTACCGATTGGGAAACAGAGGCTTCTATGGATTGAGGGACTTGCCTACGATCACATAGCTAGAGAGTGTTTGAGGTAAGACTCAAGGTTTAGGAATATCTTGGCAGGCAAAGCAGCAGTTTGTTGCTGGCAGTAATGCAGGGCAAGCGCAGGACACTGGGCTCTACCTCTTCAGTCTTTCTGAATGAAAGTCCCTCTGGAACAATATTGGAAAGAATGCTCTTCTTCTGAGTTAAACAAGAACTGAACTTACAGCATCCCACTGGATAGAATTGCAGTAGACGAAAACAATCCAAATGAATAAGAAGCCTGAGGACAGTTGTAGACTGGCTGTGGGGTTAAGGAAGACTATATGCTTACAGAACTGAAAATTCATTACTAATGGAGGTCAAACTAGCAGGAGTCAGCAGTAGAGTGGCAAGAGAACAGCCCAGCTGAGGACCAGAGGATGGCAGCAGAGAGTAGCCAAGTGATGGAGGACCAGCAATAGCTGAGTGGTGGAGAGAATAGCCAGGTGTGGCAACCTAACATCCCAGAAGGCCAGCAGCCCAGTAGCCTCCTGCTGCTCAGTTGACTTGGGCACCAGTGGAATAACATCTGCAGGGCTGCTCATTGGGGGCAAGTAGGTTGGGATGCCAGCCTAGGAGTAGTTGTTGCCTTGGCTATGTGCCTTCCATCCATGTTACTCTGGACATATATGTAACAACTCTATGTATTATGAATCTTAAAACTACTCAGACTCTACTTCAGAAGATTTGATTAAGCTATTCCCCATTTTTAACAATGGATGTACTTGTTCAGGAATGTATTGAGAACTTTTAAAATTACTCCACCCTACTCAGACAGTGCCTTAGGGGAAGATAAAGTTGCAAACTCCTGATTGAACACTAGGGAATCCTGGCCATGTATGTTTTCTCAGCATTTGTTTCCTTTCTTACTATTGGTGTGGTGACCTTTGGGAAAGTATGTCCCCACATCAGTGGGGCTATTCTTTGTCCTTATATATCTATATATCTGAATACATGTAATTTTGAACTAGTGTGTTCTCAGGTTGGCTGGTTAAGGAATATTCATGGAGACTCCTAAGTTGCAGTTTGTATTGAATGTTAATTCAAGGAATGCCTTGAACCTGGTGTAACTTTGGGGGAAACATCTGTGAGGGAGCTGGTAGGCTACATTTTGTGTGTCTATATGTGTGTACACATATGTATACTCAACATTTATCCCATTTACACACATACACATACACCCCTCAACTAGGAGTTAGGAGACCTAGTTAATATTTCTGGCTCTGTCACTTCTTTTAGCTTCTTTTGTTTTCATTTGGAGAATCTCTTCTATTTTCTGTGGGTTTAATTAATTTAATTCCATGGGTGTCTAGGCAGAAGACTACTAGGTCTGTATCACTGGCCCTCACTTTCTACTCGATCTGTTATATAGATAATTCAAACTCAACATTTCTAAAACTGAGCTTTATCATCTTCCTCAACTTGTCCTTCCTCTTCATCCCCCCCTTTTTGTATTTCCCCAGCTCTCTGTTTCCCCCAGAATATAGTACAGTGCTTTATTAATTTTTTAAAACCCTCACCTTCCACCTTAGAATCAATACTATGTATTGGGTCCAAGGCAGAAGAGTGGTAAGAGCTCGGCAATGGGGGTCAAGTGACTTGCCCAGGGTCACACAGCTGGGAAGTGTCTGAGGCCAGATTTGAACCTAGGAACTCCCGTCTCTAGGCCCGGCTCTCCATCCACTGAGCCACCCAGCTGCCTCCTAGTACAGAACTTGATTAACAAATGTTAGTGAAATGCAAATTTCTCTTATGATATTGCCTTCCTCCTAGTCATCCTTGCTACAATTTTCAGTTATTATTGACTCCTTTTCCAATCAGTCACAAAGTGTTCTAACTTCATAACATCAAATCTGTCCTCTCCATGTAATCAATCCTTTGTTTTTAGTCTCTCCTCCCTCTTATCTATTCTGTGTAAATTACAAAATTAGTCTTCCTAATCTTCCTAGGTCAGATTATGTCAGCCTTCTGCTCATAAATCTTCAGTGGTTCCCATTTGCCTACTTAATAAAGTCTAAGTACTTTGGCATGGCATTTAATGTTCTGGACCCAGTGACCTGTATCTAACCTACTTTTTCATCCATATCTTCCAGAATTTCCTTTCATGTGTGCTACAGTCCAAAGATGGACCTCAGAAAAACTCCACTATTCTGGGTCTCATTTCTGCAACCTGTAAAATGAGGAGGTTGGACTAAACTATTTCTAGCATCCTTCCCAATTTTAAAATCTATGTTCTGAAGTCTTTCCCAGGAGTGACCTTCTGTTCTAAGTTTCTTCCTAGGCTGACATTCTACGTTCTAAAGCCTCTCCCTCTTCTAATATTCTACATTGTAAGGATCCTTCTAGCTCTGACAGTTTGTATTTTAAGATCTCCCTTAGTTCTGATATTTGATAGTTCTATGTTCTGGTACCATTTTTCTTTCTGTAATTTCCCTATCTCCTACTCTTTCCTCATTTGAGGCCTTCCTCCCTGCATACAGTAGATTATCTATCTATCCATCCATCCATCCATCCATCTATCTATCTATCTATCTATCTATCTATCTATCTATCTATCTATCTATCTATCTATCTATCTATTCCTTATTTATCTATATATCTGTTGACTGATCCTAAAAACTCTGTGCCAATATGAATTGTGGACTCATTAATTGCCTCCTTTAAGCTGCCAACTTTGTTTACCAAAAGCCTCTCAGGGATAGATTTGCCATCTCATCTTTCCAAAGACTGTCTCACCTCTCAGCCTGCTTCCTGCCTTTTCCAGACAGAAAGGGTCTTCAGATAATGAGTCTAGCCTCTCAATGCATAATAATGAAGTAGGACTATTGGGGAAGGTTAAGACAGCAGGTCTTGCTTGGCTGAGGGGAAAGAAATCGTGACAGGGAAGAGCAATGAATGTTGACAAATTCATTAAGGGACAGAGATCGATGGTGACTAGGATCATTTAATGGAAGAAGGAGCCTGCTTTAACTGGCATCAAGGAGTATTGATTGGCAGGGCTAGACCCCCATTTGGGTAATTTCAAGGGCCTCTTTTAATGAAACTCTTTCCTGAAAATCACACGTCTAAAAATATTGTAAAAGCCTTATATTCAAATTTGTAGGAACAATGCTGAAAGTCAGTTGCACAAAAGGTATTTTTAATCAATCTTCAACACATTTATGTGGCAAATTCTTTATGAAACAATTACAAGGATGGTACAATACAACCTGGAAATTTACAAGAGTTATCTTTTCCTCTTTCATGCTGACCAATCTAATTTGAGAATTATTTTGAGCCCATGTTCATATAGCCCTAACTAAATGTTGCTTAGGACCCCTCAGCCATGGACCTCTGAAGGCTCCTCAAGGTTCAAGGTATTTTGGGGGGTAATCTACCTCTCAAGATGGGCGGCTAAGCAAAAGAATAATGAACTGGAGGAATTTCACGGGAACTGGAAAGACCTCCAGGAAGTGATGCAGAGTGAGAGGAGCAGAACCAGGAGAACATTGTAAACAGAGACTGACACATTGTGGCACAATCGAATGTAATGGACTTCTCCACTAGTGGCAATGCAATGATCCTGAACAATCTTCAGGGATCTAGGAGAAAGAACACTATCCACAGAGGAAAAACTGTGGGAGTAGAAACATCAAAGAAAAACTACTGCTTGATTACATGGGTCGATGGGGATATGATTGGGGATGTAGACTCTAAATGATCATCCCAGTGCAAACAACAATAATATGGAAATAGGTTCTGATCAAGGACACAGGTAAAACCCACTGGAATTATGCGTAGGCTATGGGAAGGGGTGGGGGAAGGGGAGAGAGGTAAAGAATATGATTCTTGTAACCAACAAATAATGTTATAAATTGACTAATAAAATTAAAAATAAATAAATAAATAAAAATTTAATAAAAAAAAAAGATGGGCAGCTAAGTAGTGCAATAGAATTAGGAAGACTGAGTTCAAATATGGCCTCAACCACTTACTGTGTGACTCTGGGCAAGTCACTTAACCCTATTTGCCTCAGTTTCTTCATCTGTAAAATGAACTGGGGAAGGAAATGGCCAACCACTCCAGTACTGTGTCAAAAAAAAAAATCCTGAATGAGGTCATCAAGAATTGGACATGGCTAAAAAAGATTCAACAATAACATACAACCCCAAACCAGAATTTAGGAGCTGCCATCCATTTTTCTTTTACCAGACCAAACAGAGAGTACATTGGTTCAAATAAAAAAAGAAACTTGCATATCAGTATATCAATCAATCACTCAATCAATCAATATTTTTCATTTTAAATAACTTGTTTAAATAATTCAGGGATCATTCTTAATATACTTTTCTCATGGTTATTTTTCTTATTTATTATAAATTCTTATCTCTGATGAGTCAATGATCTTCAGACAGTAATATTAATTAATATACTTTCTCTCTCTCTCTCTCTCTCTCTCTCTCTCTCTCTCTCTCTCTCTCTCTCTCTCTCTCTCTCTCTCTCTCTCCATATATATATATAAAGCAAAGAAAATCCTCCCCTTCCCAACAGGGATGTTCCTTTCCATAGATTTCACATTCAAGTGGGAAAATACTTGGGAACTAATCTTACATGGCAAGAGAATGGAAATTAATGAGAATATACATATCCAGAGCAATTCATATTCCCAGGGCTTAATGCCAGATTTTAACCCTAGTCCTCTCAACTCTAGGCCTGATGCTTTATCTGCTGAGTCACTTGGCTGCCCCCACAGACTATATCTTTACCATCCTAAAACAGGTGGGAAGATGGAGAAAATGTAAGATCTTATTAAGCTTACATAATAATAGAATTACTCATGTTAAATAGGCTTCAGATACTAAATATCAAGCAAAATGTACAATAAAGGAACATTTATTTGCCACCATGATGGAGAAGTAGAATTCAGGGTGAGGGGGGGATTCTGTGTGTGTGGTGAGGTCCTCCACACGCTCTTATCTGCAGTTAACATTTTGTTGAGATAATCACAGCCCAAGATTTTGCTAAGTCTTCTGGAAGGGAGACTATAATCATCCAAAGATATTTAGCCTGGTCAGCCACTCAAATGGATGGAGAACGCCCATTGCCCAGATTTGTAAAAATGGAGATTTGTACCCCAGACTTCAATCCCCCGAAGTCCTTGGTACTTCCCAGAATTCCCTATAATCTCACCTGAGTCCTCACCTGAGTGTGAGAACAGAATTTTTATTTAAAGGGCTCTCTGCCTCCCAAGAGTCTCTTCTGCTGCTTCTAAGCACATGTGGCTCTTTACCTGGCAGGCAAGATGTAGTAAGTGAATTGTGAATGGGCTAGTACTCTAGACACATGCTTTCTTATTTTGTATTTTCTTATTTCTTTGATTTCTAATAATCTTAATAAACCTCTAAAAATATAATACTTTTAGTAGAGAAACTAATTTAACTGTTACAGTTCGCAACAGACACCTGATTGGACACCTTTTAGAGTGTGTACAACTCTTGTGTGTGCTTATCTATATGCATATTTTCTTCTTTGATTAGACCATTAACTTTTCCATAGAGGGGCTTAGGGATTGTTTTCACTTTTGTCTTTGTATCCCCAGTGACTGGCACAGAGTTGTTACTTAGTAAAGCTTGCTGATGGATTGGCTTCACCTCATCAAGTCTCAGTTCTCCTTTCTGCAAAATGGTCAATATAATAGTTATAGGAACTCTCTCTTCCATGGTGCCATGTTGCTGTTGAGTGATTTCAGTTGTATCCAACTCTCCATGATCCCATTTGAGTTTTCTTGGTGTAATTTTGGAGGACTCACACTCCTTAGATGGAGAAATAAGGGTTGAAGGCAGTGAGGAAAGGGTTGATAAAATGGCTCTCCTCACTACCCCCTCCCGGAGTCCTCAGATTACTTGAGAGGAGACACAAAATGGAGATCTCTCCTCGATGAAGACTTGCCCCTTGGTGGCTGTGCAGGCCCTCAAGGGTGGTGGGGAAGTCTTCTCTATAAGGAGAGGTATGAGGGACCTCAATCCAGATATGTGCTGCTTTGGGGTGCCCACAAGCCTTCCCCTCCTGTCTTCTTGAAAACTGGCAACAAGATGGAATCTGCCAATGGGCTTACTCTCTAGATGTAAATAAAGGAGATTGAATTCACTATCTGATTGCTTATTTGATTTAATTGTTGATTGGGGTAAAGGGATAGAGATTAGAGGGGTTGTGGGTTGCCCTAAATCTTTTTCTAAATAATCTCATTATTGAAGTAAAAGGTTTTCTTGTAGGCAGGGGAGAGGTAGAAAAGGGGAGAGCACTGCTCACTGATTTAAGTCCAGTATCTCAATAGTTCATGGAATGAAAGTCTTTGAAGAAATTAGGTTTCTTGACAGGAACCGGCAATGTTTTAAACAGGAACCCAAGATGTTAAGATTTCTGTCAGTGTCAGAAATCCCCAAAGGTGTTTTGAATGGCCCTGAGAAATAGCTCCTCCTTCCACTCCCTTCTGTGTCTCTGCACTCAAGAGCCCCTCCTCAGGAGAATTTCCCAGAAGTACTTGTTCAGTCTCCAACTGCTGTTTCTGTCTCATGCACTGTAGAGCTCTCCACATTCCAATTTCCCCCAATGGTTCTTTTGTCCTACTCCCCATCATTACATTGGCAAAGATATTGGTGATATCATTCTAAAAATGGGAAAATGTAAGGATTTGTCATTTCCAATTCATTTTACAGATGAGGAACTGAGTTAAGTGAGTTGCCCAAGATCACATAGCTAGTAAGTATTTAGGGCTGTATTTGACCTCAGAAAGATGAGTCTTCCTGAATTCAGGCTTGGTACTTCATCCACTGGGCCATCTAGCTGCCCAAATAGTACCATGAGGGAAGTACTTTTTATAAAAACTTGAAGTGTTACAGAAGAATCAGCTTTTCTTCTCTCTTGCCCTTCACCTTGGAATTTCTATCTAACCATTAAAACCTAATTCACTTGCCACCTCCTCTAGGAAGCCATCTTTCATCTCCTTCCCTCAGGATTAGCTTCTTCCCTCAGGATTTAAAGAGCCCTTTGTACCTTTAGAGTGTACTTCTCATATATTTTTGTATAGAACAGTTACCTACAGATATAGTTCTCTTCACTCCCATTATTTTAGAAGTTTTACAAGAGGAATACCTTCCTTTCTATTATTCCTTGAATGTAATATGCCATTTTCCAACCATGGCTTTCCCCTAGATGTTCCCCATCACTGGGATGCTATCTCATTGCCTCCAACACTTGGCCTTTTCCAAGATTCAGTTCAAATCCCACCTCTTGAAGGAGGACTTTCCCAATTTACTCCCATTCCTCCATGCCCACTGTGAGTACTTTTTCCTCTGAGATAATCTACCATACACTGGCTATATGTTGTACATTCATAATTGCATGTTGTTTCCCTTATTAGAATGTAAGCTCCTTCAGGATTGGGGCCATATTCCCCCCCCCCTTTTTTTTTGCATCCCATCATGCCTAGCATACAGTAGGTACTTAATAAATGTTTCTAATTGTTCACTGGTATGTCATTTCCCTTTTTCTGGACCTTATTTTCTTTATCTACAAAGTAGTGGGATTAATCTAAAGGAACTCTAAGACTCTCCTTCAAGAGAGTCTCTATTTATTAGATAAGATACTGCAATTTAAATTTGGAAGAGCTGAATTCCAATTCTACCTCTGATTGTTGTGTTTTTTAGTCCTGTCTTTTTCTTCATGTTCCCATTTGGGGTTTTCTTGGCAAAGGTTTTCTTGGTTTCCTTCTCTAACTAATTTTTACAGATTAGGAAATAGGCAAACGGGCAAGTGATTTGCCCAGGATCACACAGCTAGTAAGTGTCGAAGGATGGATTTGAATTCAGGAAGATGAGTCTTCTATCCACTGCACCACCTACCTACCTCTTGTACTTCCTAGTTATATGACCTTGGGAAAATCACTTAGTCTCTTTTTGTTTTAGTTTCTTCACCTCTCAAATGAAAAACTTCGACTTGAAGTCTCCAAGGTTCTTTTCAATGGTAGGTCTATGATGCTATGATTTTATGCCTTACATTTATTAAAAAAATAGACCAAGAAAAATAGTGTAAGAATTTAAAATTAGGTTTTATGTTAAATATGAGAATTCTAAAGTAATATTGTAGTTGCCAATTTAAAAATATTACAGCTTAAGTCAAAATGACTTATAGCACTTTATTTACAAAGAGGTGGAAAGAGTGAAAGTGGAAAAATCTAGATAAAGAAACAGAAAGTACTGCCTAGCTACAAATACCCTGAGTTTAATCCTAATGTCTCCAAACTGCAAATGTGAATGTGAAAGTAAGTCTCACCAGAATCCAAAGTCCTAATTAGGAAGCCAAAATTCAAAGAACCAGGAGACACTGAAGAATCTGCTGAGGACCTTCAGTGCACCCAAGGCTAAGACCATCAAGAATCTCCCCAGAACTTACTCTGAACTGAGTATTCCTCTGAAGCACCAATGAGCAATGAGAGGGTTTCCTCACTAGAGAACCAAGGAAGGAATCACTTCACTCATCCCCTGATGCAGTATCCAAGGAAAGAGCCTCCTCCTCCAGTCTGACTCACCAATACAGTGTCCCACTGAATCCTTGAGCTGGCCTTCTAAAACAGTTTTCTCGAAGTCTCTTCCTGTCACTCCCCCACTTCTCAATGTCACTTCTTGCCACTCTCCCACTTTATGGGAACCAATCACAGTCTTTCAATTTGCTAGCACTGCCCAGGGGCAGGTCAGTGGCCTCTGGAGTTGTCACCCACTCTAGCAAGTGACTTGAGAAGTCTCATACTTAGTGACTGGTAAGGGACTAAGTAGGGGTACTTGAGTTTTTGATTGATTAACTTAAAAGTTGCTGATTGTTTGATTCACTCTTCACAATAGTCACTTACAACAAAAGAGATTGTACCTTGGAACAAGTCTAACTGTTGAGTCAGAGTATTCCAAGCACTGTTTCTACTCCAACTGTCCCAGCTTTATAGGTTTAAAGGAGGGATGGATTAAGCAACAGTGGCAAAAACATCAAGGATGCTACACTCCAGGGTTCCAGCGTGGATACTTTAACTATTACATCTACATTTTCATTCTAAAGCAGTAGGCCTCAGAAATGTCCTTGTGATTTCATAAGCATATGTTTGTCATACTGAGTCTAATTGTCAAAACTGCTCCTTCATGGAGACAGTCTGGTTGTTCTTCAAATTCTATAAATCCTTTGGCCAATGTGGCAGAGGAGGAAGATCTTGGAACTGGAGTCTACGAAACATTTTGGAATCAGAGAAGTCCTGAGTTTGTTTGAATCTTGGCCCTGATTCTTACTAGCTGGGCAAATTACTTACCTTCTGTGCCAGTTTTGTCATTGTAAAATGGCAATGACACACACCTGTAGTACCTACCTCAAAGGTTTCTAATCATTTAAAAGTACAACCAGCTTTTATAAGAACAAATGTGGTTCCTGGTTCTTTTTAGGAAGAGTTCCCTGGGTGGGGAGGGTTGGAAAGAAAGGCTGAGAAGCCAGGAGAAGATGTAGACTATGTGCCAGCCACCATGCTAAGTGCTGGGGATACAAAGACCAAAAAAAAAATCCTTATCCTTTAAGGGTTTATGTTCTCCTGGATATAATATGAACCTAGAATATAAACAGGGAGCAGCTGGATGGCTCAGTGAATTGAGAGTCAGGCCTAGAGACAGGAGGTCCTGGGTTCAAATCTGAACTCAGACATTTCCTAGCAGGGGTGAGCTGGGCAAATCACTTAACCCCCATTGCCTAGCCTGAACCCTTCTGCCTTGGAACCAATAAATAGTATCCATTGCAAGGCAGAAGGTAAGATTTTTTTTTTAAAGAGAGAAGTGATATTAAGACAGAAGGTAAATTTTAAAAAAAGGATGTTTTTAAAATAAAAAAATTATTAACTACCACCATTACCAAAAAATATCACTACACAAATACATAAAAGTTATGTGCAAAACCACAAACTCCACATTGTTTACAATTCATTCAAACATATGTAAATTATATCTGTGTGCTAATCTAAACATCCTCTGCTTTTGAGTTTCCTTTGGATTTTTTTTTCCGGAATGTTAATGACAAAATTTAATTATGAACTCTGCCACATAGACCTTTCTGGAGATTCTCTGCTCTGTCTATAAGATAGAGAAGGTGAAAGGGTAAAGAGTTGTATCGCAGGGTTCAAATCTGGCACATTTGTACAAGACTCCCTTCATTGGAGGAAAGAATGATTACTTAAATCTGTGTTCTTGCATGAGATGCAGAGTTGGCTTGAGGCTTGGAAAAGGAAAAACTTGCTTCTAGCTTTGAGAGAGGACACATGTGGTTCCTGGTTCTTTTTAGGAAGAGTCCCCTGGGCGGAAGAGAAAGACTGAGAAGCCAAGAGAAGACACCTAACTTTACCGGAGACTTTAGGGATCTTCCTCTTAGGCAAGATCAGGAACACATTTTCTTTTTTTTCTTTTTTTAAATAATATTTTATTTGATCATTTCCAAGCATTATTCATTAGAGACAAAGATCATTTTCTTTTCCTCCTCCCCCCACCCCCCATAGCCGACGCGTGATTCCACTGGGCATCACATGTGTTCTTGATTCGAACCCATTGCCATGTTGTTAGTATTTGCATTAGAGTGTTCGTTTAGAGTCTCTCCTCTGACATGTCCCCTCAACATCTGTAGTCAGGCAGTTATTTTTCCTCGGTGTTTCTACTCCCACAGTTTGTCCTCTGCTTATGGATAGTGTTTTTCTCCTAGATCCCTGCAGATTGTTCAGGGACATTGCATTGACACTAATGGAGAAGTCCATTACGTTTGATTGTACCACAATGTATCAGTCTCTGTGTACAATGTTTTCCTGGTTCTGCTCCTTTTGCTCTGCATCACTTCCTGGAGGTCGTTCCAGTCTCCATGGAATTCCTCCAGTTTATTATTCCTTTGAGCACAATAGTATTCCATCACCAACATATACCATAATTTGTTCAGCCATTCCCCAATTGAAGGGCATCCCCTT
This sequence comes from Monodelphis domestica, assembly GCF_027887165.1. Lineage (NCBI taxonomy): Eukaryota > Metazoa > Chordata > Mammalia > Didelphimorphia > Didelphidae > Monodelphis > Monodelphis domestica. The sequence continues at coordinate 99,553,719 of NC_077231.1, forward strand.
GTTTTCCAATTTTTGGCCACCACAAAGAGCGCAGCTATGAATATTCTTGTACAAGTCTTTTTCCCCATTAGGAACACATTTTCTTGGTAGAGCTATCTTGCTACTAGTGGAAGAGCTCATTTACTTCTCTGGTATATTCTAATTTGCATGACCTCTCTGATTTCCATTTGCTATTGGCTTGGATAAAAGTGTCTGCAATCAATATTCATGATGGTCTTTGTGCAACTAGGATTTGTTAAAAATGGAGTCAAGGGGGCAGCTGTGTGGCTCAGTGGATTGAGAACCAGGCCTAGAAATGGGAGGTCCTGGTTTCAAATCTGGCCTCAGACACTCCCAGCTGTGTGACCCTGGGAAAGTCACTTAACTCTCATTGCCTAGCCCTTACCACTCTTCTGCCTTAGAATCAATATTTAGTATTGACTCTAAGACAGAAGGTAATGGTTAAAAAAAGGAAAGAAGGAGAAAAAGAAAGAGAAAGAAAGAAAATAGAATCAAATCTTTGATATAACTTGAGGCACATTTTCCTTCTCTAAGTGTGTCGACACTGCATAGGGCAGTACTACCATTATCCCATACCCCAGACTCACAACCTAGGAGCCAACCTCAACTCCTCACTATTCCATCTAGGCCATCTCTAGGCAGTTCAGAGGGATAAACAATACTGTGGCTTCTTCTCTTCCTCCCTCTAATCTCAAGGGGAAAAAAATAATTAAAGTGGAAAGGAACCTTTGGTATAATTTATTCTCTCTCCCTCTTTTCCAAATCAAGAAGTTTATTCAGGCGACAGAAGATGATGAAGGGGAAACCCATTCACCATTTTTGCCTTTTGGCCTTACAATCAGTCCTCATGGCTCAGCTCAAATACCACCTTCCCTCCAAAGCCAAACCTGGTCCCCTAAACAGGAAGTAAATCACTCAAGGGCAGTATATAACTGTGGGTGAGGAAGGGCTAATGAAGATGACAATGGGGATAACTGGGCATAATGATAATGGTAATGGTGATAATCAGGGTAGGGGTTAGAGGCTGCAGATAGACATTTCCCCCTTAATATCAGCTGGAGAAGTCTGAGCTTCACTGTGCCTCCCAATTTGTACCAGAGTGCTTGGATCAAGATGAGCTCATACATTTCATTCACTAAATATTTGTAGCCCTACTCCTGTAGGTTTTCTCTTCCAAGGAGAAGGATCTTTGGGTTGGGAAAGATAGAACAAAGTGATTAACAGGAAGTTGAAACCCAAGATAAAAGAGGAGATGGTAAGAGAGTACCTCATTGACCTCAATGAATTCAGGTCACCAGGTCTGGATAAAATGCATCCCAGAGTTCTGAAAAAGCTGGCAGGTGTGATTGCTGAGGTCATTTATCTTGGAAAAATCTTGGAGAGTGGGAAAGGTGCCATAGGCCTGGAGAAGGGCAGCTGGTGTCCCAGTTTTCAACAGAGAGAAATGAGTGGATTCTTCAAACTATAGACCACTGACTCCTGATCTTGACTTTGATTCTGCGTGATTTTAATTAGAGATACTCTAGACATTTAGAAAATGAAGCAGGGATCACAAGGAGTAAGCATGACTTCATAAAAGAGGTCATGCTAGGTTGATCTTACATTTTATATTATTGCTACATTATCAAAAGACAGAGAGAAAATATAGATTTCTACCAAATATTTGACAAAGTCATTCATGCTATTCTTTTTTTTTAGTCAATTTAGAACATTATTCCTTGGTTACAAGAATCATATTATTTCCCTCCTTCCCCTTCCCCCACCATTTTCCGTAGCCAACACACAATTCCACTGGATATTACATGTGTTCTTGATCAGAACCTATTTCCATGTTGTTGATGTTTGCACTAGGATGTTCATTTAGAGTCTATATCCCCAATCATATCCCCTTAACCCATGTATTCAAGCAGTTGTTTTTCTTCTGTGTTTCTACTCCCACAGTTTTTCCTCTGAATGTGGATAGTGGTTTTTCTCATAGATCCCTCTGAGTTATATTCTGGATGATTGCATTGTCACTAATTGAGGAGTCCATTACATTGGATTGTACCACAGTGTATCAGTCTCTGTGTACAATGTTCTCCTGGTTCTGTTCCTCTCACTCTGCATCACTTCCTGGAGGTTGTTCCAGTCTCCATGGAATTCCTCCAGTTTATTATTCCTTTGAGCACAATAGTATTCCATCACCAACATATACCACAATTTGTTCAGCCATTCCCCAATTGAAGGGAATCCCCATATTTTCCTTTTTTTTTTTTGCCAGCACAAAGAGTGCAGCTACATTCATGCTATTCTTATGGCCAAGATGGAGAGATTTTGGTTAGGCAGTTACACAGTAGATAGTCTCAAAATTGGTTGAATAACTCATCAGATCCAAAACATTGCTCTAATTAGATCAATGATGACTTGGAGCAGGGAGTTCCCTAGGGGGGTGTTCTACTGATCTATCATTGGCTCCAAGCTGTTCAACATGTAGAGAATGACTTGGAGGAAGTCATAGATGCCATTCTTATTAAAGGTACACAAGACAGGAGGTTGGAGACATACTTGACATACTTTATGACAAAAAGTTCTAATCAGATTAGAATGTTGGGATAAATCTAGGAAGATGAAATTTAACAGGAATAAATGTAATAATCTCTATGTGGCATGGGTCCCGTATTACTCCAGAATTCCTCAATCTCCAAGGTTCAATGTGGTTGCTTTGGGAAATTAGTGATGCAACTCATGACCTGAGCCCCTATCTAGTATTTCTTTATTGCTAGATCATACAAAGGAAACCCAACCCGACTGTGAAAACATTTAATTCATACACAATATAAATGCAAATAAACAAGTAAATAAACACACAAGGAATCAGATTGTAGAGTTATTCTCTACCCATGCATGAAGGGGTATAATCTCTTATACATCTTATACAATGGAATAGAAAGCTCCTGCAGAAGGGAGGTAGAGTGGGAAAACTTTTGGTGTATGTAGTCAAACAGGATGAATCTGCTAATATCTCTTGGCAGGCTGTCAACTGCTGAAGCCTTCTGGTTTGACTCTAAAGTCCTGGATCTGGGATGCCATGAGAGTACCACTCCATAGACTCCGAGATCTCTGGCTGCCCACTCTTTTGACTCTATGTGAGGTAGTCTGCTCATGCAGAGTCCAGGTGACTCTCCATCTCTTCATCCCATGCCCTGTCTGTGCCCCCCTCCCCCCTCAGTTTTCTCCTTTTCCTCATTTAGCACTGGCATCCTCAATTTTAAAATTTTCCAGGACTCTCCACCTATCAGCCTTCCCTTGGTGACATCTCATCTGGAAAGGTGTACAGCTTTCTGGGAAATGTAGTACAGGGTTTTCTCCCTTGGAGCAATGTTCTTTTGTCCCCAAGCATTGTGGGAAATGAAGTCTTAGGGACTCTTCTCTTTGCTCATGCCCACTACATACTTTTCGGATCAATGAATAAGCCTCCCAAGTACAGGATGGAGAGAAGGGGATAGCTCCTGGGGAACCAATGTAAAAAAGAATTTCAAACTTGGCAGTCTGGCACCTGAGACTGCTCTGAGGCCCAAGGTTTCAGAACATCTCTTAGCTTTTGAACTGAGTTTTTGAACATCTGTTGGCTTTCCCCCCAGTGGTCTTGACTTCTTTGTAGTTGTTGATTCTGTTAACACTCTAATATGGCACACTGTCCTCCCTTGGTTTCAAGGAAATGATTCTTTCCTACTTTTCCTGCTTCTCTGATAATTCCTTCTCAGTATCTTTTGCTAAAACCACCATCCATTTCCTACTCCCTAACAGTGGGTAGCCTGTGAAGCCTTATCCTGGTCCCTCTTCTCATATCTCTTTTGACTCTGTCTCTTTTAGTATTCTCACCTTCACGCTGAGGTTCAATCATGATATTTAACCAGATGGCCCCTGACTTTATATATTTAGCCCTAATCTCTTCCCTGAATTCTATTTCCACATTGGCAATGGCTTGATGCCACTGCCCTGTCCTGCTTCTCCGGGTTATGCTCTTTTCCACTCAGATATTGCATTGGTATCTCAAACAAAACATCTCAGGTAATGAATTCCTTTTCATTCTAGTACCCGAGATAAGTAGTGTGAACCCTGGTTGGATCAAATGATATAAAGCCTATAATGGTGAGGGGTTTTCGTTCCTTAGTGGGCAGAGACAGAGATTTCAGGATATCAACAAGAGATCACTGCAGGGGAGGTTGGGAGAAATGTCCAACCTGGCCACCATCTCATAACTTTCTGTTTTAACTAATTTTTGCTGCTAAATAGGGACTAAGCTCTATTATTTTTGTATTACTAAGGAACAGCAAGTGCTGAGAGAACCCCTAAATTCAGTGCCCTCTTAATTCAGCACCCTGGGGACTAAACTCTAATTGCCCCACCCTAGTTTCAGCTCTAATTATCTCTGCCATTCCAAGCCCACCCCTCCTCTAAATTTCATGGTTTATGTTGAAATCTTTCCAGGCATTGCAATCTTCCCAGTCATCTTTGATTCTTTATTCTCCGTCTTCCTCTATTTCTAATGTATTTCCAAATCTTCTTAGATTTAGTTTACATAAATCAATCAGTCAGCAAGTGCTTACTTTGAGGGTACAATGTGCCAAGCAACTATCCCCCTCCTTTCCACTCCCATGACCATTGCCCTGGTTAACACCCTCATCATTCCTTGCCTGTACTCTCCAAATATCATAGCGCTCTACTGCTCAAATACCCATAATAGCTCCCTGTTTCCTCTTGGACAGCATACAGATTTCTTTCTCTGACCTTTAAAGTCCTCTACAATTTGGCTCTAACCCTCCTTTCTGGATTTAATTTCCCATCATTCACTGTCACTCATTCTATGATTCAGCTAAACTCGGCTTTATGTGTTTCATCTCTGTGCCTCTGAACAGGCTGTCTCCTATGCCTGGGAGATTCCCTCCTCACCCTTACCTCTTAGAAGTGTTCTTTTCCTTCAGGGCTCTCTGCTTAGGTAACAGCTGCTATGGGAAGCCTTCCCTGATGGCTCCAGGAGTTCGTGGTCTCTCCCCACCCCATTTATCTTCTCTTTGTCTCTTTGTGTCCACAGTGTTTCTCCCCCAGAGACTATAATCTCCTGGTGGGACAGGAGCTCTTTCATTTTGGGCTTTGTGTTCTTTGCCTCTAGCACAGTGCCTACCCAGAGTAGGTACTTAAATAGTTGCTGAACTGAATTGTAGACCAAGAGAGGCTGTTTTATGCTCAGCATAAGGGGAAAACCACCTTTCTAACAATTAGAGCCATTCCTAGAGAGGGTCCAATGTTCTCCATCACTGGGGAACCTTTGCCGGGAGACTCACTACTCAGCTGTCAGGAATATGGAAGAGGTAGAGGGCAGGCACGGTGGAGCTCTTTTCCCTTATGCCTCGGAGTCTCGGAGGTTTCTTCCAAGTTGTCGGAAACTCTGTTCTGCGGCTCCCTCACCTCACCTCCAAGTCGACCTTCTTTGCCGTTCTGGAGGATGATTGATCTCGGGTTGTTTTCGCCCGGGGCTGCGAGGAGTCTTTGCTTCTGGCTCTCTGGTTCTGTGCTGACCCCTTCCTGGCTTCCTGCTATCCCTGAGTCTGGCGCTCCTCTGGGCAGCTTGGAGATTGTGGCGGCAGATTCCAGGAAGGCGTGTTGCTGTCACCCTTTCGCCAGGGGGGCTTCCTACTTTCCCTCTTACTGGCCAGAATCCTGCTCCTAGTGGTAGAGGAATTGGGCGTTGGGCTCCCCTTGGAGCGGAGAGGGGCTGGGGCTTAACAGCTTCATTAGAGACCAGGCATTATCCGCCAGTGACCCCCCCCCCCCTCCCCACGCCCCGGAGGTAGGACAACCGAGCTGTGGGGGCGAGAAAGGCGCAACCAAAAACTCGGTGAAAAGAGCCGCCTTTTTGCCGGCTCGACCACTGCCTGCAGCAGATTAAAGCCGAGCATCAAAGTGTCTGGGCCGGCATTCATTCCACGGACCCCTCTTTGTGGCTTCTGACAGAATCTCTACAGGGGGGCGAGCAGGAGAGAGGCTGCCTCCAGGTCGGGTCCCATTTCGCTACTTTTCTTCTGGAGGTTTGCTTTTCCCGCTTTGGCTGTCTGAGTTGCTCCTGCGGCCCGCCTGAGGTCTTGGGAACAGAAAATGCCTAAAGTTTGGAGGAGGAGGGCTTTGTATTGCAATCTTGGCTTAGGTTTCCCCATTTCAGAAGTCAAGGGACCTTGACACTCCTGGCCAGTGTGATGGCAGCAGGGAACATCAGGGCCTCTTTGAGTGTCCCGGTAATTTAACCTCTGCATTCTCTTTGCCCCAAGTTGAGTATAGGCACCTTGAGGGAAAGGACTTTTACAGTGCTGAGGACAAGTGCCCAGTCACGAAACAGAGCTGGGGGGGGGGGGGAGGTGGAAGATAGGTGGCTTGATGGATGGGAGATCCTGAGTTCAAATCTGGCTTCAGATACTTCCTAGCTGCGCAACCCTAGGTAAATCACTTAACTTTCATTGCCTAGTCCTTGCCACTCTTCTGTCTTAGAGTTGATACTAAGTATTGTTTCCAAGGCAGAAGAGCACTAAGGGCTGGGTGACTGGAATTAAGAGACTTGCCCAGGAGCACACAGCCAGGAAGTTATGTGAGGTCAGATTTGAACCCTATATTCCTATTCCTATTTCCAGACCTGGCTTTCAATCCACTGAGCCACCTAGCTGCCCCTAGAAGGTAAGGGTTTTTTAAAATAAAAGAACAGGCAAGACAGATAATCCATTAATATTAAAAGCATATTCTCAAACACATTCTGGAATGTGTCCCAAGAAGTGTGGTGAGGTGGGTTTATATGTATAGCAACCCAAAGCTTTGCTTCTGCTCTTATTAAGCTATGTGACCCCAGATAAGTGATTGAACTTCTCTGTGCCTTAGTTTCCTTATCTGAAAAATGAGGAGGAAAACAATACTGTGATGCCTTAAGAATGGGAAATGGGAGGGGGCAGCTGGGTAGCTCAGTGGATTGAGAGCCAGGCCTAGAGATGGGAGGTCCTGGGTTCAAATCTGGCCTCAGACACTTCCCAGCTGTGTGACCCTGGGCAAGTCACCTGACCCCCATTGTCTAGCCCTTACCACTCTTCTGCCTTGGAGCCAATACACAGTATTGACTAAGATGGAAGGTAAGGGTTAAAAAAAAAAGAATGGGAAATGGGGAAAGTGCTGAGTTTGGACAGTGATCATTTTTGTGAACACAGACAAGTCATAAGGGGGAAAGCCCTCCTGAGCCTCAGTTTACTTCTTTGTAAATGGAGTTAGCAGAGATGAACTCTAAGGTCACTTCCAGCTCTAATGTTCTTTACGATCACAGATGTTGAGCAGGAAGGGTCCTTGAAGGCCATCTACTCCAACTCTTTCACTTTCTTTTTTTTAAACCCTCACCTTGTCTTGGAATCAGTCCTGTGTATTGGCTCCAAGGCAGAAGAGCAGTAAGGGCTAGGCAATGGAGGTTAAGTGACTTGCCCAGGGTCACACAGCTAGAAAGTGTCTGAGTTCAGATTTGAACCCAGGACCCCTGTCTCTAGGCCTGGCTCTCAATCCACTGAGCCACCCAGCTGCCCCAACTCTTTCACTTTACAGATGAGAAGACTGAGACCCAGAGAAATTACAGATTTCACAGGATCATAGATTTTGAGCTGGAAGACACTCAAAGGGTCATCTAGCCTGATCTTCTAATTTTACAAATGAGTAGATGAAGGGCCAGGGAGGTGAAGGAACTGGCAGAGAGACACATGGGTAGAAAGGGGCCAGGTGAGGATTTGAACATGCCATGTCTTGATTCCAAATAGCTCTTTCCTCTTTACCACAGGCTTAAATGATTTCTAAAGTTTCTTTCAGATTAACATCTTCTAAGAGAGAAGACTTGGACCAGAATCCCAGCTTTGACACGTAAAAACAGCTTGAGTCCTTGAGAAGTCACTTCCCCTTTCTAGGTCTCAAGTTACTCACCTGTAAAATGGGGAGTTGTTTTGACAGTGAGTCTTGCCTTCCCTGACCACTCCTCATCCTCCACTCACCCCCTCACCTCCCCCCCCCCATTCTTCCCTTTCCAAGCCCAAACCAAACCCTTTGTATGGCAAGCAAAAGAGGGTTGACTCCTCAGTGTCAAGAGTCAGGTGGATTTGACCTTTATTGTTTCTACCAGCGTTTTCCAGAGTAGTGATAGAGTTACAGGGCTGAAGGGAACAGTTGGAGTAAAAAATAGCATAAATAAAAAGGAGAGAAACCAAGGAGGTCGGCAGGAGGCGACTGGAATCCGGTCGTTCAGGGGCAGTCGGAGGGCCTGGGGTGGTCAGAGCCGTTTATGATTCAGCCACCATAGTTGTGAATTCTGCAAGAAGCAACAAAGTCAATGGGGAGAGGGCAAAGGAGAGATGGAGGAGAAATGAATCCCAGGCAGGGGCAGGGCAGCTGCTTAGGTCCTAGCCAATTGCCTGATGCTCCTGCTACATGCATGCTGCTGCTCACAAACCCAGGGGCAGCCCTGGACCAGTCCTGGGGGCCAGGGAGCCTTTCTGCTGAAATAAGTTGGTGGCAAGTGCCCCTCAAATATAAGTTCAAATCTCAGAATCTAGCTCAGGAATTGGTATAGTGACATATAGAGGGAAGAGCACTGGGTTGGGAGTCAGAGGAACTGAGTTCAAATCCTAGCTCTACCTGTGTGACCTTCGGTAAATGACCTTTCTGAGACCATGTTTTGAGGGGGCTGGACTAATGGATCTCTGAGGTCTGACTCTAGGCTAATGATTTTCTTCTTCTTTAAACCCTTACCATCCATCTTACAATCAATATTGTGTATTAGTTCCAAGGCAGAAGAATGGTAAGGGCTGGGCAATGGAGGGTAAGTGACTTGTCCAAGGTCTCACATATAGGAAGTGTCTGAGGCTGAATTTGAACCCAGGACCTCCTATCTCTAGGCCTGGCTCTCAAGCTACTGAACCACCTATCTGCCCCCTATATCAATGATTTTCTGACAAATCTGGACCTGTGTGATCTCAGGCATACCACTTCTCCCCGGCCTCAGTTTCCTTCTGTATAAAATGAGAGGGTTGGATTATGGTCTCTTCTAGCTCTAAATCTATGTGTTTATGATCCCTTGAACAAATGCTAGCTCTGCTGCTTACAATCTATGTGACCTTTGGCAGATTGGTTCATCAATCTAGGCTGCCATTTTGTCATCTATAATATAGAAATAACATCTATAAATGAAATATGGTTGGACTCAATGGTCTAGAAGGGCTTTTTCTAAAATTCTATGTTCAACTTGGCAAGGGACAGGTGACCTGGCTTTGAGTCACATAACACTGAGTGACCTTGAGCAAGTTGTTTGGCATCTTTGGAATCAGTTTCCCCATTTGCAAAATGAGGGGTTTGATCCTGGTGAAAGCTGAGCTCTCTTTTATCCTTCTAAAGCTCCAAGGTCCCTGCCTCTCTCAAGAAGCTATCCTTGACCATTCTGTACCTTGTGACCTCTCTCTCCTCTTAGTGCATAGCAACGATCGCCTGTCGCTCACTTGGCACGCAGCAGACATCTGCTGCATCATGATGTCTCTGAAGCTGTCACCTTGCCTGGCTCCTTAACTCTTAACTTGCTATTTGATTTTTATTATGTTTACTTCATGACTCCCTAATCAGGTTGTAAATTCCTAGAGGGCAAAGACTGGACCTTAGATTTCTTTGCATTCTTCACCAGGCCTGGCACAGACTGGGCACCTCCTGGCATCCAATGAATGCAGAGATTCACGAAATCTTGTTGCAGCTCTATTCTCCTTGAGTTTCCCTTTCTTCCTAACTCTCTAGCCTACAACACAACAAAGTCATTTCAAGCCTGAGGCTGAGGGATAGGGACAGGAGGGATCATGGGATCATAGATTTCCAACTGGAGGGGGTCTTGAAGTCTTTGAGTTCCCATTTTCATTTTTTATTGATGAGGACACTGAAAACTAGAGAGCCAAGGTCACACAATCAACAAAAAGGGATAGGGAAGATTCAAACCCAGGCTGTCTGACTCCAGAGCCAACACTTTCTATGGTACTTTTGTCCTTGTCCTTCCCCAGGTCTGCTCTCTTTAAGATCACCAATACTTTTCCAGTTGCCAAATCCAGTGGCCTTAAAAAAGAGACCTCATCCTTCTTAACCCCTATGCAGCATTGGAAATTGTTGGCTCCCTTCATCCCCCACCTCTCTTGGTTTTGGAGATGCCATACTTTATAGTTCTCTCTCTAATTTCTCCTCCTGTCACCTTAATTGATTCTGAGCCTTTTCCTCGACCCTTTAGGGTGAGTTTCTCTTCTTAGCTCTCTTCCCTTTTACATTCTTCCTCCATGGCAATATTGTCCATTCCCTTTTGTGTAGCTGTATGCATATCAGGGCTATCCATGGTGACTTCATTACTAGGGGCAAGGGAACTTAGTTTCCTCATCTGTAAAAGGAGGAGGTCGGACTGGTTCTGAGGACTTTTTCATCTCTAAATCGATGCTCATATGTGAGAGTGGGCAAGTCACCTTTCTCTGGATGGGCCTCAATTGTAAAACGAAATTCAGATTAGATGGCCTAGGAGATGGCATCTTTTCCAGCTCTAGCTCTCTGATCCTATCCACTATAATTCCATGATTGCCCTCTGAACATCAGTGTCTTCGGCTTGAGTCAGTCTCTGGAGGGTCTCTGGAGTCTCTCCAGTGCGTTCCATAGCCTGAAGTATTCCCTATCTCCCATCCACCTTCTTACCTCCTCTCCTACTGAATTGCTACTTGTACTTGAAAACCTTACATCCTCCAGAAAGCCTTTGTTGTCTGCCATCACCACTGGCAATATACATTCACCCATCCCAGAACATTTCATTTGGCAGCTCAGCACTCCCTTTGAGAATGATGGAAGAGGGGCAGCTAGGTGGCACAATGGATAGAGAGAGAGACCTGGAGTTGGGAGGACCTGTGTTCAAATCTGGCCTCAGATATTTTCCAGATGTGTGACCCTGGCCAAGTTACTTAACCATGTCTGCCTAACGCTTGTCCTTCTGTCTTGGAATTGTTACTAAGACAGAAAGTAAGTGTTAAAAAAAGATAATGATGGAAGGGAGCCTGGGGTCCTTTATAACATTTGCATAAGTAGTCTACATTGCTCTCTATTCTGTGACATCTAACCACATTTTTTCTCTAGTAGATAGAACTCCTTTGAGGGCAGGGATAGTTTCCTTAGCCTGATGCCTGGCATATAGTAAGAGCTTAATAAAGGCTTACTGAGGGTGGTACAGTGGAACTATCACTGATGCTCGAGTTTGAGGTCCTTGACCCAAATCTCTAATAGCATTCTTCCCATCTGTGGACCTCATTTCACCTCCTGATGAAAAAATGAGGGGTTTGGTATGAATGACTTCAGATGTCTCTAGAAGCTCAACATTTTAGAGTCCTAGAAATCAAATTCAATCAACTTCTAGAATGTATTTTGAAGGGGAGATCAGCACATACCAACCCTGAGATCAAAAATACGGTCAAAGCCGATCCTTATGGCAATGGCCAAGGGACAGTTAAAGCAAAGGCAGTTTTCTTGTTGTGACCATAGTGGGAACTCACAGGGTTAATCAGTCCTGAAACCTTCCATAAAAGAATGAATTCGGGGAGGGGGAGTCAATGCTAGGTTCATGAGGCTTAATTTGGCTTTCTCCAAAGGGGCCCACTCCAGCTCTCCTTATCCTATCCTGCCAGCAGCCTCCAAACCAACACATCCCATGGCCTTTGCAGCAGGGAAGGGACACTAACTAGAGAGATGGCATTTTTCTTGGAGCTCAGCGAGGCTCATATAATGCCACATTTTCTAAGAATCATCTCTCTCCCCTAATCCCCAGTTCTACCTGTATCAACAGTATCGACCAATCCTTGATGTGAACCACTGCAATGCTTCTCACCAGTGTTAGTAAGAAAATGGGTTGCCTTGCAAATAAAAGCTGAGGCTGGAAGTTCCCAAAATGAGGAGGCTGTAAGGCTTGCTCCAAAACCTAGCTTTGGCTTTGTGCGTTCTTTCACTCCCTCCTCCATCCCATATGGAGTGTCTGAGGCCTCCTGGCAGGTTTGGAACCAACATGCCCTTTATGTCACGTGCTGGTCACAACAGTATTTGGAGATTCTTTTGGGTGATCATTATTGGTGTCCAGATGAAATCCTTCTCTCTGAATGCTGGGACCTAGCATAATGGACTACACAGAGACCCACTGGCTGAATTGAAGTAAAGCTCCAATTATGTGCAAGGCACTGTCTTCAATGCTATAGATATGGATGGCCATAAGAAGATAGAATTGTGATTGCTTTGAAATGGACAGTCCCTGAGAGGTATCTTTAGCACTATAGTAGAATTGGGGGGTTTGTCATCGTGGGGTCTCAAGAGGCCAGGATGAGATCAAGTGGGTGGAAGTTAAGGTTACAGTGAACATGTCTTCCTGAAATCTTCTCTTTTCCAGGAAAAACACTCCCTCCCACTCCCCCAGGTCATTTAACCAACCCATGTGAGATAGGGGGCCAAGACATGTCATTCCATTCATCTCCTTCTGGAAATCCTCTAGTGCCTCAATGCTACCTCTAGAATGTGGTGTCCTGAACTGATCCCAATATTCTAGACATAGTCTGGGCAGGGTAGAGGCCAGGGAGACCCTCACTTCCATGCTCCTAGTACTAAATTTATGCTAGTACATCCGACAAGGAATTAGCATATGGGGGGGGGGGCTTCCATATGCCTGATTTACACTGAAGTTGTATTTCACTCAGCTCCCCTGCCTCCCCTCCCAGACTGTGTTTCTACACAGTCATGTCTCCCTGATAGAAATTTGGTTTTTTTGGACCTAAGCATTTGGCTTTACATTTATCTCTTTTAAATTGCCTAGTTTTACATTCATTCCATTATCCCAGCCCATTGAAATCCTTCTGGATTCAGAGCATCTTCTCTAACACAAAAACTATTCCATCAAGTTATGTGCCATCTATTGAACAAAACCAAGGGAAGAGTCTTGTGGCACATCAGTGGAGAGAGCCCTCCGGGTCAATAATGCCCTAATAATCATTGGTCTCTCGCTAGAGCTGGGTCGGCATTTTGGGGGCACTGATGAATTTCTCAAATTCATCAAATCACCAAATAATTTTTCCTGTCTGGAGATAGACAATAAGCTGCTGGCCAATAGAGTCTACCCTCTTTTCAAGGAAGTGGGCTACAGTGAGTAGAGTATTTGGTACATACAGACAAAGCTGAAGTCAAAGGAAAGTAGGATGGTGGATGAATCTCAAGAAACCGAGAATGGAGCTAGTAGGGAAGCCTGACTATGTTGCACCTTTCTCTCCACACAATAAACATGAATCACTCCTTCTTACCTCTGGGATCCAGAAAGCCTCCTCAGTTTGGCATTTAGACCTTTGCCCAACCCGGCCACAACCTTCATGTCCAGCCCCCTATTACTTCCCTTCACACACTCTACAGTTCAGCCAAACTGCCCTTCCTAAAGTTTCTCATATACAACCTGCCATTTTCTGCCTCTCACACAGCCCAGAGCATCCCCCAGGTTAAGAATGCTCTCCTCCCTCCTCACTTCTGCCCCTTAGTTTCATTCAAGATTCAGCTCAAATACCATATCCTGCTACTAGTGCCTTGTTCCCCCAAATGCTTTGTATTTGTTTATTAGATGTTTTACTGAATTATTAGATGCTAGATATTTTATTATTATTAGATAGATACAATATTAGCTATTTTAGATACAATATTAGATATTTTATTATTGGCCATATTAGACACAATATTAGCTATTTTGTTATTATCTATTTTATTATTGGCCATATTAGACACAATATTAGCTATTTTGTTATTATCTATTTTATTATTGGCCATATTAGACACAATATTAGCTATTTTGTTATTATCTATTTTATTATTGGCCATATTAGACACAATATTAGCTATTTTGTTATTATCTATTTTATTATTGGCCATATTAGATACAATATTAGCTATTTTGTTATTGGAAATATTAGATACAATATTAGAAATCTGCTGGACTTGGAGGCAAAACACTGTGGGATGCTGGGCAAGTCATTTAACTCAGTTTCCTCATCTGCAAATTGAGGGAGTAGGTCTCTAAGGATTCTTGCAATTGAAATCAAATGAGACAGTCTTTGTAAGGCATTTAGCCTGGTCCCCAGTGACTAGTGGGTGCTATAGACTGTAAACTGCTTGAGGGCAGGCACTGTTTCACAGTTGTCTTTGTATCTCCAGTGCCTGGCACAGAGTAGTGAGCCAGCAAACTGGCCTACTGTGCACCCGTAAGTGTGTTCAGCACTGATAATACAGGAGGACCTGGTTCCCTTAATAAACACTTGTTGATTGATTGCTAGAGGCTAGAGAGAGCCTCAGTGCTGGATTCAGAAAATGTGGGCTTTCGGCCCAGGGGACACTTAGAGTTGTGAGTTTTTAGTTGATTTTCAGCCCTGTTGGACTCTTTGTGACCCCATTTGGAGTTTTATTAGTGGAGATACTGGAGTGGTTTGTCCCCTCCTTCTCCAGCTCATTAACAGATGAGGAAACTGAGGCTCACAGGATCCCAGATCCCAGGCTAGGAAGGGTCTGAGGTGGTGTTTGACCTCAGGTCTTTCTGTCTCTAGGCTGGAGCTCTCCCCATAATAATATAGCTGGGAGGCCTTGGTCCAATCCCTCTGAACCTTAGTTGGCTTCTTTGCACAATAAGGTATGAAGAGTCCTGTCTGCAGTCCCCACCTCTTGGAGCTGAATAGGGGCCAAGCAAGCTCATCTCGATAAGTCTCTGAAACCCTACGATGTCATATGCATGCTGGTCCCCAGCGGAAAAGCTAATGAGTGGCCTTTGAATGACATCTAGGTTTGGTTTCATAATGAATTGTGTGACCCTGAGCAAATCATTGAATGTTTGAGCCTTGGTTTCTTGGTCAAATGAGGACATGCCTCTTGCTTTCATGCATCCCTCTGAGGAAAACACTTGGGGAAGCTTAATTAATGAGCCACTGTGATTAAACCCAGAAATCGAAAGGGACTCTGGGGGCCCAGAAAGTGGAAGTGACTTGCCTGGTCACACAGAAGAAGCTAATAAAGCTTTTCCTGTTTGTCTCTTAGGAGTGTCAGAGAAGTATAAACAGGAGGGGGTCCTTCTTCAGAGTTCGGAAGACCTGGGTGGAATTCTTCTAGATACCTGAGTAAGTTGCTTAAGCTTAAACTTATCTGAAAAATGGGGATGGGGCAGCTGGCTGGCTCAGGCCTAGAGACAGGAGGTTCTGGGTTCAAATCTGACCTCAGATACTTCCCAGCTGTGTGACCCTGGGCAAGTCACTTAACCCCATTGCCTAGCTCTTCCCATGCTTCTGCCTTGGAACCAATACACAGTACTGATTCTAAGATAGAAGGTGAGGGTTTAAAGAAAAAAGAAAAGAAAAGGGGGATAATAATAGCATCTATTTCCTAGGGATGTTGTAAAGATAAAATGGAAAAAGAAATTCACCCTCAGGCACTACTATAAGTTATAGGTGAGTTACCAAATTTCCTTATTGTTTGTTCTCTGCCTGAATGAAATCATAGGTCTGAATCTCTGCCTCCTAGACTATGGTATGGATGGATCATTGACCCACACTGGAGGTCAGGCAGAGCAGTCCTTTCATTTTATAGTTAAGGAAACAGAAGTCTGGGGATACTCCGATACCACTAGGGGAGCACATGGCAGGATCTGAATTCTAATCCAGAGCCACGGGTTCCTGTTGGAGCCAACATTCTGCCCTTTGGGCTCTATTGGGAAAATGTTTATAAAGGTCAGTGGGGTGGTAGGGGAGTGCAGCTAGGTGGCTTAGTGGATGGAGAGCCAGACCTAGAGATGGGAGGTCCTGGGTTCAAATGTGACCTCAGATACTCCCTAGCTGTGTGACCCTGGGCAAGTCACCTACCCCCCCACTGCCTTTACCATTCTTCTGCCTTGAATCTATTACACAATAGTGATTCTCAGATGGAAGGTAAAGGTTTTTTAAGCCAATGGGAATGCTAAAGACATTGTTTTGTACACAGTATTCTAATGTAAATTGCCAGTATAATAATAGTACTGTCTCATATTTTATTATAATATAGAGAACATGGTGTTGTTGTTTTGGTCCTCTGATTCCCTGGTAGCAGAAACACTTTTTTTTTTAAACCCTTACCTTCCGTCTTGGAGTCAATACTGTGTATTGGCTCCAAGGCAGAAGAGTGGTAAGGGCTAGGCAATGGGGGTCAAGTGACTTGCCCAGGGTCACACAGCTAGGAAGTGGCTGAGGCCAGATTTGAACCTAGGACCTCCCGTCTCTAGGACTGGCTCTTAATCCACTGAGCTACCCAGCTGCCCCCAGCAGAAACACTTTTGACCAATGTAGGTTGAGCTCCTTTTTCTGCAACTAAAAGTCTTAAAAACAATCCTTACTTTCTGTCCTGCTAACAAAGGACAGCTGTGGGGGTTAAGTGACTTGCCCAGGATCACACAGCTAGCAAGTGTCTGAGACCAGATATGAAATCAAGTCTCCCAGCTCCAGACCTGGCACTCTATCTACTATGCCACCCAGGTGCCCCAAATGAAAGTCTTTGAGAGTTGCCAAGCAATACTGAGAAATTAGGTGGCTTTCCCAGCATCATACAGATTTGAACACAGGGCTTCCTATCTGAAGCTGGATTAATTCCTCACTCCTGGCTGCCTTTCCTGTGAAGCGTACAGGACAAGTATTATATATGGTCATTTGTCTATAATATGACAGGCTGTGGGCAAACCTTCCTTTAGGGAAATTGAGCAGACAATTGACCATCTAGAATATACCCAATATGCCTTGCTCTGCACTCTGCTGGTTGTTGTAGAAAGCCTGGAGCCTTCTCCTTCCTGGAGCAGTTTCCCCTTCCAATCAATAAAGGCCCTGAAGGAAGGCGGTGGAGGAGGATCACAAGACTCTGTCCTTCTCTGTCCCTCAGGAAACTGAAATGAGCCTAATTCTCTCTGTCCTCGTGCACGCAGACTGTGCAGATCTGACAAATTTAGAACCTATTGACAGGCAGATTAGCTCAAAGTGATGGCCTGGAACTTCAAAGGAGAAGGGAATTTGAGGGAGAGGTTGGGAAGGTGCCCATCTCTCATTGTCATCTCTTCCTCTGAGCCACAGAACCCTGGGATCAAGGATGCTGAGCTGGGCCACCAGCCCAGCATCTGGATCTCAGAGATGTGGAGACTGAGGCCAGGGACTGGTGAGCCACGACTCCTGATCGAAAGGGTTAGACTGCCTTTCTTTACCCCCTTCTACAAAATGGTAGGACATTTATTTGCTTAGAATAGAATGCCATGTGGATAGTTTAGTCATATATTATTAGAATAGAATGCTATGCATATATCCATATGGTCTAGTCCCATACACATACACATGTACAATACCACATACATATACATATACATATATATATATATAATGCCATATATGAATATAATGCCTTGGTGGGTGACCTTGGTGTCAGTCACTTCGCCCTCCAAACCTCAGTTTCCTCACCAATAAGGAGATGGCATGGGCTGGAAATCTCTGATTAAATTTATAGCTGGAAAGTCCCTGAGAGATTACCTGGACCAAATCCCTCATTTTACAGACAGAGAAAACGAGATTCAGGAAAAGTTCTTAATCCAGGGTTACATAGCTTGTCACAGAAGAAGAATGGGCTCCAGAATCAGAGGGACTGGGTTCAAATCCCACCTCTGACACTAGTTGCCTTGGTGAGGTACCCATATCTCAATTTCCTCATCTGTCAAATAAGGGGGGTTGGGCTGGATTGAAATCTTTCCAGCTCAAAATTGATGATCCTAGGACACATCTAGTCATTTTCCCATAACTCCCTGATGAGAATGTGGGTTTGAAATTTTCCTTCTACCTTTCCATGGTATGGTAGCTAGAAGCATTGGATAGGAGTCAGGAGGGCCTGGATTCAAATGAACTCTTTTTTTTCTCATGTACAAAATGAAGGGATTGGATTAAGTGCCACTGAGGTTCCTTCCAATTCAAACTCCATGAATAAATGTGTATATGTGTGGTTAGTGTGTTTCCTGGAGTAGTAGTGATCTGGGTTCTAGTCCTACCTCTGCTGTGTTCTAGCTGTGTGACCCTGGGCAAGTCACTTGAGCCCCATTGCCTAGCCCTTACCACTCTTCTGCCTTGGAACCAATGCAAAGTATTGACTCTAAGACAGAAGGTAAGGGTTTAAAAAAATGTCATTTATTATCATCACAATTAAGGGATATTCCAGAGCAGCAAAAGAGGAGAATGCAAGGACTCCAAACAGTGGCCAGATCAAAATAACGATAATGGGAATGCTAATCCTCAACTGCCAGTTCTGGCTTCTAATGGGTGAGGCTCCTTGTGCCATAGGCAAATAATTTCAGTGGTTTAATTATTTGGAGGGAGAGGGGAGCAATAACAAAAGAGAAAATGCCTTCATCTGCCCTAAGTTCTGGGACTTCGGAACCACAGGTCAGTTATATAATAACATCTTCCTTTCCTCCCTTGGCTATATCTTTTCTGGTGCAGAGACAGGATGTCTTGAATGCAAATCCACGTGGGAATATGAAAGAGCTGTTAATCCATTAATAACTCTCCAATTTAGGCTCTGCCTCAGTGGAAGGCATGGAGGAGTCAGGGGATCCGAGTTCTGGCCTCAGTTCTGGTTTAACCGTGTGACCTTGGAGAATCCCTTGACTTTGCTACATCTCCATACCCTTATCTGTCAAATGGGTATAAGAACTCCAGACCACCTCCCTGAGTGATTGGGAGGGAGCCTACAAAAGAAGAAGCAGCAGGGTACTCGGAAAAGAGGGCTCAGCTGAGATTCCAAGGACAAGGATGGGAATCCACTTTCATTATCTGTATGACCATGGACAAACCACTCAGTTTCCTTGAGTCTGTTCTAGGCTTTAACTAGATCAGGGGCTGCTTGACCCCTGACGGGTCTGTGGCTAGATTTCCAGGGATCCACAAGCTTGGAAGGGAGCCAAATAACAGCCTTACTTTCGCTGACCTCCAACTGAAATGTAATATTTCTTTCAATTATTGGAAGGCACAATTCTGAAAAGGGGTTTATAGGTTTCGCCAGGCTGCCTGGCAAAGGGGGCCAGGACACAAAAACAGGTCAGAAGCCCAGGCCTAGGTGATATCTGAGGTTGCTTCTGGCTCAAAATCTATGATCCTGGTAAATGTTCTTGTTCTCTGTCTGTCTCTGTCTTTCTCTCTCTCTCTCTCCGTCTCTGTCTGACTCTGTTTCTCCTCATTCCATGTATATTGCAGCATTTTACATTTTGTAACATTCACAGAAAGCATTATCATCTTTGCTCTTTCTCATCTAGCTCCAGGGTTTAGCTGCTACTCTCAGTCACATGGATTTCCTTCCTAACCCCTTTCTCAGATTCTCAGTGTTGTAAGGGGCCTCAAAGATTCCCTTATCCAAAAGCTGTCCTTAAAATGATCTTAGTTCTTATGGCAGTGAAGTAGCAGAGTCAATAGTTCTTGGTGGAGAGTCAAGGAAGACCTAAGTTCAAATCTAGCCTCTGATACCTACTAGCTGTATGATCCTGGGCAAATCTCAGTTTCCTCAACTGTAAAATGGGTTCATTAAGAGTACCTACCTTCCAGGGTTGTTGTGAAGATCAAATGAGATACTTGTGAATTACTTAGCCTAATTCCTGATGTGCACGAGGCACTGAATGAATGCTAGTGGTTATTGTTGTTATTATTGCATCAATTAATACCTTATATAGTGGGAAAGACATTAGAAATGAGCTAGCCAAGAGATCTTCCAGATCTCTGAGAGACGTGGTAACTGAGGCCTAGAGACAGTCATGAGGTAATCGGTTCTATCTCCCTAGGGGTCTTCAAGCAGAAGCTGAATGACTCCTTGTTAAGGATGATAGAGAGAGAGAGGGCTTTCCCAGATACACAGGGGACTAGAGGTTCTTAAAAGGCTAGTCGAGCTTTGAGATTCTGGGCTTCTGGGCATAGGACCCTCATGTGAAAAATATGGAGGATGCTATCCAACAGAGTAAGATGCTATGGGTCTGAAAGCTTTGGGTGCTGCTAGGGTTAGGGTACTGGGCTGAGTACTGTGATTCTAGCCTTAGGTCATAAAACATTAGAGACAGAAGGCACCTGAGGCCAGAGCTGGGAGGGGAACAAGAAGTGATCTGGGAGGGACCTTGGAACACAGAATTTCTGAGCTTGAAGAATAGATCTGTCAGAGCTAGAAAGATTTTCAAACATAGAATGCCACAGTCTGGAGGGATCTTAAAGCACAGACTGTGTTTGAAGAGTTGGAAGGACCTTTAGAACAGAATTGCAGGGAGAGGAGGGACTTTAGAACATTGAATGTTAAAAGCTCATACAGGTAAGAGACCATCCAGTCTCCTTGCCTTAGAGATGAGCAAACTTAGGCTCAGAGATCAGAAGACTTGTCTAAGGTCACAAGGATAGTTATCAATAAAATCAGGATTTGAATCCGATTCTCTCACTTTCAATTCCAGTACTTTTCCCCCCTGCAGACCACCCTTCCCCTCCTGGAACATGGGCCTGTTCCCTCTCTATATTTCAGTTCCTTCTGTGCCTAAGCAGGGCTCAGAATACCTACATGCCCAATACCTACAGGCAGTGGGAATTCACTGTTAAGGCACATCTATCAATAATTTTTGGTTCCCTGAGAAGGGCCACTGAATAGAGAGGAGTCCCTAATTTATAGGGATTGTTTGTAGGACTATGGGTTTCAGGCAACCACAGAGCATCATGGATACCTTCTGTGGGCCAATGTGGTCAGCCCCCTCCTCCTGATGGATAAATGGGGACGTGGATTGAAGAAGGGATGGGGCACCACCTGTCCAAGGTCACAATCCTAGCTAGTGAGAGGTGGAGTGGGGAATAATTTATTAGTCTGCTTCTTGCCCAGCTTTATCCTTGCTAGATCAATTATGCAATTACCCAAAGTTGGAGCTAAATGGGGCCTCAGAGACCATTTAAGTTGAAAACCCTGAAGTTCTAGATGAGAAAGCTGAAGAGCCTTAGGGTCACTTCATGTTCCTTCACTGCAGGGCCCCAGAGTCAATTAGCTTTGAACTCAAGATCTCCTATTTCCTAGTTCAGGCCTCTCTCCACTTACTATTCAGCTGCTTCCTAAAAGAGGGATATTTCTCAAGGGCACTGACACACATACAAAAAGAGGAAATCTCATTCCTCTCAAGGAAGCTCTCAAGGAAGGATCACAGATCTAGAAGTAGGAGGAACATCAGAAACCGTCTTATCCAACCTCCTTATTTCACGTATGAGGAAACCGAGGCTCAGAGAAGTCAAGTAATACAGGAATAGAGGACCATAGATTTAGAGCCAGAAATGTCTTAAAAGTCATTGAGCCCAACTCCTTATTTTACAGATGAGTAACCTGAGTCAGACTGGCTAACTGGCTTGCCATAGATCATAGAGGCACATAAATAGCAAGTGGCAAGATCAGGATTTGAACTCAGGTGTGTTGATTCCAAGTTCAGTGTTCTTTTCCTTATATTATCCTGATATGAAGCATATTCTCTAGTTCCCAGGGTCTTCTAGGGAACCTTCTACCTCTAGGAAACCAAGTTGAAGATGGAGTTAGGGTCATAGAACCATCATTTTGAGATCATTGGAGAAACCCTCTCATTTTACAGAGGGTGATACTGAAGCCAAAACAGAGTCAATGACTTGTCCAAGGGCCCTTTGAGGAGCTGGAATGTCTCCATCTCCTGAACTTCTCTCAATGGCAGGTTATGTTTGCAAGGCGACTTAACTTGGAGTCAAAAGACCTGGATTTGAATCCTCCTGCTACTGCTTTCTAGCTGTGTAAATTTGGGTAGATCACTTCTTTTCATCTGGGTCTCTGTTTTCCCAATTAAAAATGTGAGGCTTGGCCCTGATGCTCTCCAAAGTCCCTCCCAGCTCTACCATTCTGAGCTTCTCTGCTCAGGATATCTGATTCATTCTCCTGAGCAGCTGCAGAAGGCAGAATTTCACCCTGGTCACCAAATGATTAATGAGTCTTTAGTATCAAAGCATAGGACAGAGAGAGAGGGAAGGGGGGGGGGGCATGGATTGAGCACTTGTTCTGTGTTCTCTCAGGCAGTACACAGAAACCACTCATCAACCCAGTCAACCATTCCAGCCTTCTCCAGTACTTGTGAGCAACTCAAGTGGATTGCCAATGAAGGAGGTAGAAAGCATGATGTGGATAGAGCTTAGGACATAGGAGGAACTGGGATGCTGGCACTGGATCTGTTTTTATGGTGGCCTATACCAGTGTGTAGGGAACTTGATCACCAAAATAATCAAAGAATGGACACCCAAACTGAGGCTATTCTTTAGGGCTGGTTCCTCTACTTGGGAACATAGATTTCAGAAGGGATCCTAGATATCATCAAGTTCAGATTCCTCATTTGACAGATGAGGAAACTGAGGCTAAGCAACTTGCCCCAACCCTCATGTTCCATCTTAGAATCAGTGCTAGGTTTTGGTTCCAAGGCAAAAGAGTTGTAAGGGTTAGGCAATAGGGTTAAGTGACTTGCCTAAGGTCACACAGATATGAAGGATCTGAGGCCAAATTTGAACCCAGGACCTCCTTTCTCTAGGCCTGGAGCTCTATCCACGGTACTAGCTAGCTGCCCTTACAGGGAGTAAATCTTGATGCCTCTTTACTTTAACTCTGATATTTGGAGAAAGAGGGCAAGAATATCTGTGGAGTCTGAAGCAGAGAGGTATTATTATTGGGAACCAAGCCTGGATGCTAAAGCCAAAATAGGTTTTATTTCCCATTTCCTAGCAAAGCAAAGGGTGACCTTCCATAGAAATAGTTAGGATGAAGAGCCAGAAAAAGAGACAATGAAGAGAGGCAGAACAGTGTAAGGGGAAAAGCAATGAATTGGGAGTCAGGAGATATGGGTTCAAGAGTTCCTGTACTGTTATCCTTAGTAGCTATTTGACCATGGGAAGTCACTTAACTAGTGTAATCCTCCATTTATTTATCCATAAACTATGGATAATAATTCATTACTTACCTAATAAAGTTGTTGTGAGGTTTGTCTATATGTGACCTCAGAAGCCATATAGTCCAATCTCCCCTGCCCCCTTAAACCCTTACTTTCTGTCATAGTAGCAACTCTAAAATAGAAGGGCAAGGACTAAGAAAAAAGAGTTAAGTGACTTGCCCAGGGTCACACAGCTAGGAAGTATCTGAGATCAGACTTGAACCCAGGTCCTCCCAACTCCAGATCTGGTACTCTATCCACTGAGCCACCTAAGTGCTTCCCAGTCCCTTTATGTTACAGGTAGGAAAATTGAGGACAGAGAGGGGAAGTAACTTGCCCAAGGTCACAGAGCTTGCAGGTTGGCCCAAGTCTTAGTTCTAGGTCATATGACTTTGTGCCCAATGCTTTTTTTCCCTCAGAGCATCCCACTATTTCTTTGGGAAGAGGTTATCTCTGCTGCCTCTGATCTCTGGACAACAAGAAAATCTGTCCTTTAGGCTTAGCGTTCTATTTCAGGGACCTGTCTACCATTTCTCCACTCCTTCCCAAAAGGGTACCCACGGTGTGCTTGGTGCCCATCCCCTCCATCACTACCCACCTTCAGCCCCAATTTTGCCATCACCGTCCTTATCTCCAGCAGATAGGAGTGCCTTGGTTTCCTTGTCAGACAGTTCTCGGCCATCTGGTGTAAAGCCCTTCAGAATGAATCTAAAGCAAGAAGAAGGCAGAGAAGGGTCAGGCTGAGATTGACTTGGCCCTAAGTATACCAGGTAGATTGAGGGGTGTGGTAGAAGGAATGTGGGATTTGGAGTCAAGAGGACCTGTGCTGTAGTCCTGATTCTGCAGTTAATTTCCTGGGTAAGTCATTTCCTTTTTCTGTTCATTCATTTGTTTCTCCTCTAAAGGAGAGACTTAGTGCTTCTGAGATTGCCTATTGTCTCCAGGAAAAACATACAAATTCCTCTATTTGGCACTTAAAGCCCTATATGGGCTGGCTCCTGTCTCTCTTTCTAGGCTGCCAACCCATTGCTCCTCCTCACACCCTCTACTGCAGCCAAACTGTTCTCCTTGCTATTTCCCATATTCCACCTCATTGCCTTTGTGTAAGCTATTCCCTTATTTCTCCAACACTTTCCCTCTTTGCTTCTGCCTCCTGGAACCCTAGCTCTCTTCAAGGCTCAGTTTGAGAAGCTGATCTTCCCAGGAATGCCGGGGCCTTGCTAATGGAGTGTTGCCTCTACTTCCCTGAAATCATTTGACAATTTTTTGTGCACATTCCATGTTAATTTATCATTGTAGGTTTTTCCTTCAGTGGAATGAATCCTCATCACCTTTCACTGCCCTCGGCACACAGTAGGTGCTTAACCAATGCCTGGGGATGGATGCACTAATTAACTAGCTGACCTCCCAAGTCCCTTCTAGTTCTAGAACAAGGATCTCGAACTTTTGGCAAGCTGGTGAACCCCACCCATCTCACAACCACGTTTCCTAGCACACAAAATAAAACATAGGATTACAAAGGAAGCCATAATATTGAGGTATATCCCCTCCCCCAAGCTTCAAAGTACATCATTGGCTAGAGCTTGAAGCTGCTTTATCCTACACACACACTTTAGTTTTTCAGTTTCATGTGGAAACAGTTTTTGACAATTGATTTTTTAACATCAAAATAGATTTTGAAAAGGAGCCTCAAGTTCCCGGAGCCAAGGTTAAGATGCCTTGCTGTCCAGGCTCTGTGCGAGTGGGGAGACCTGGGTTCCCTTCTTAGTTGTGTGACCTTGTGCAGGACACTTGTCTTCTGTGAGCCTCTGTTACAAGGTAGTAGGAAAACAAGGGATGAGACCAGATAACCTCCGAGTCTCCGCCTACTTCAACTTGCTCCCGTGGCCAGAACGTGGCCAAGGGATCATAGGTGTAGAGCTTGAAGGACCCTTGCTTGACTCCCCTCATTTTATAGGGGAGGAAACTAAGGCTCAGAGAACAATATGTGACTTGTCCAAGGTCATGTAGATAGCAAGTGGCAAGGAGCTTTGGTGAGGGGGTGCTATTGACCGTGAAACTGAGTCGGAACTCTAGGGAGACTCTCCTGCCTCTCTGACTCTCCTGAGGAAGAGCAGAGCCCTCAGAAGTGTTTAATTATTGAACAGCGTCATTCCATTAGAAATATTAAATGCCCAGTTAGTCCCGCCCTCTTGCAATGACCCCATCCTTCCCTGAGACCAGAGGGAGAGGAATCATTTGTCTCCCAGTCCATTAGGTCTGGCTCCCTTGGTGGCTGTGGGCTGATTACTGCCTGAGAAGTCTGCAGATGGGGGAGGCGGGGGCCAGGAAGCAGCCCACCCTCTCCCCTCCCTTGCAAAGCCTCCCAGCCTGGGGGTGGGGTGGGGGAGGGGCGGTCTGGCTCACTTGAGCTCATCCTCCTCGATGAAGCCACTCTTGTCCTTATCTAGGATGTGGAACACCTTCTCCACATCCTGTTTGCTCTTCTTCTTCAAGCCCACCATCTCGAAGAACTTCTTGTGGTTGAAGGATTCAGCAGCTGCAGGGAGCAGGGCAGTTAATCAGGAGGGAAGGCAGGAGACATATGGTGTTCTGCAGCAGGCAGTGTCTCCTAGCCCAGGCAATGGGTACTGCTCTCTGAAGGGCGCCCTACATGGATGGGGAGGCTGGGAGGGGGGACGGGGCACGGAATCCTGACTAGAAAGGGGCCTGGAGAGTTTGGGCTTGGGAAATATCGGGAGTCAGGGGAGAAAGAAAGAAAGTGGCTGCTAATGAGATCAGAGAACTAAAGCCTGAGAACTGAAAAGAACCTTAGAGGTCATCTAATCAAGTCAACTGACTTTCTCGCAAGCTGCTAAGTGGCAGGGGCAAGATTTGAACCCAAGTCCTCTGAATCTGAATTCCCGGCTCTTTTGGGGTGGGGTGGAAGGAGCCAGGACTTCTCAGTTTTCCTACTGTGGTGGAGTAAGGAAAATAGACACAGAGAGGGCAAGCAGCTCTCTCAAGGTCACATAACAAGGTTAGGAGACCACGATGAGAAGAGAGAGCCAGGGGTACTTAGCACCCCAGCCTGGGCTGCCCCAGGCTCTCACAGGGTTTCTTAGCAGGTACCAGAGAAATCAGGATGGTGACAATACTTGTGATCTGGGAATTAGGCAGGAGAAAGCTGAAGAGCAGTTTCCCTAGGACTTGGGGGCAAAGGTGCCCATGATCTGGTCTTGGTCTTCACCCCGAATGGCTGTATCTGGGAGGGTTTAGAGCTGGTGTGTCTTAGAGACAAGATTTGGGGGGAGGACAGATGAAGAACTGGATGAAAGACAAGGTTTAGGGTGCTGGCCAGAGCTTCTGTACTGGGGCAAAGAGAAAGAGGGGACCAGGCAGAGAAAGCCCCCAACCTGTTTTCCATCCTCTTTTTGAACTT
The DNA here is from genome assembly GCF_027887165.1 of Monodelphis domestica. Lineage (NCBI taxonomy): Eukaryota > Metazoa > Chordata > Mammalia > Didelphimorphia > Didelphidae > Monodelphis > Monodelphis domestica. Next base: position 99,580,232 of record NC_077231.1, read on the forward strand.
TTTGGCTGCTGAGAGAGAGAATGGCCCTGAACAGTCCCGGTCTTAGCTCAGCTCAGAGCTCCGTGAGTTTGGGAAGGTCACCTCTCTAGTGGCCAATCTCGGACAGCCCTGGGGGTGGGGTACCAGAGAGGAGCCCCAAGGACTTTTCTGTACAGCTGGGAGACTTAGGGTGCCCAGCTCAGGAAAGGAAGGGCTATTTGGGTTGAGAGCTGAGCTGAAGGAGAGAGATGCAGAGTGAAAAAATGGAGGGAACAGTAGTCCTTCAGTCATCCATCAGAAAGGAGAAGGGGATTGGGTCCCTGGCTGGGTGGACAGACTCCATGGAACTTTTGTGGGGATGAAAATTCCTAGCAACCACTGAACTCCTGCATCTGGGCTGACTCCCTCCCGGGATGGGGTTATTGGTTAGCTTTGGTCCTGCCCCCCTTACTCCTTCAGGTCCTCACCCTTTCCCCGGAGCAGGGTCGCCCTGGACTAGTCGCTGCGCTAGCCTGGGAACTTACTGGGGCATGGGCACGGCACCGACACGCACACGCACCCGAGGTTCAGTTACCCCAGCCTGTGAGGAAGTTCTGAGGCTGAGGAGCTTACCAGACAGGACCCGTGGAGCTGCCCAGCGCGCTCCTGAGGATGCCTGGGTCCTCCTTGTCCCGGGGACTACTGTGTCCTCCTCCCTCCAGTCCCCTTACCAGACTCTGTGCCAGAGTGCTCAGCCACAAGCCCCAGGTCCCTCCATCTCCGGGATGTGTGGGCGAGGATGCTGGGGCTGCTGGGGCTGCTGAGGCTGGGTCAGAGGACTGCTAAGGGGAGGAGATGGGGCATGGGGGAAAGGCGGTGGGGTGGAGTGGGAGGAATGGGGAGTGGGGTGGGGAAGAAGCAGCTCACCTGCAAAGGCCGCCACTGCCTTCTTGATGTCGTCTCCGCTGAGCAAGTCTGTGATGGACATGCTGCCGGTGTGGGTCGGAGCGGGCTAGGCGAGCAAGTACGAAAAGCTTAAAAAGTGCCTCCCTCAGCGTTCCTGCTCATATGACCAGCGCTGCAATGCTGCGCCGGGGCCGCGCGCCGGGGAGGGCTAGGGCGGGAGGCTGGCACCGGGCCAGGCTCGCTCCAAGGCCCATCCCCAGGGCGTCGAGGCGGGATGGGGGGGCACCCTGGCCCCTCTCGGCTTCGCTGGGGGGCTGGAGGGAGTTTGGGCGGGCACACCGGGCACAACTCAGTCAAGGGCACAGAGATGGTGCTGCACTTAACAGGCTGGTACAGACCACCCTGCCCACCCCGTAGGGCGCCTTGTCCCTGGACTCAGTGGGCAGAGAGGACGCTTGGACTGCAGCAAGTCCCTCCTCCCATCCTGTATTAGCCCCATTCCCCTCAACTCCCTTGTATACGCTCTCCCACTGGCTAGGCTAAGGCAGGAGCCCGGGCTGGATCCTGGAAAGGGTGCCATCCCTGCACCTACACTCCTGTGCAGCCCCCCTTGCCCGGCCCTGCTCTGCTCTGCCCAGCCTGGAGCCAGCCCCCCCCCCTCAAAATGAGGCTTGCTGCTGTTGAGGGACAGGGAGGGGCGAAGGTGAGGACACCACCCCTCTGCCCCCTCTTGCAGCAATCTGTGCTGCATTTTTAACAGTCATTAGAGCCCCCACCCATCCCACTTTTTTTTTTTTACCCCTCCAGTCTTAGGATCCAGGCTGAGGCAATCAGGGGCAGTGAATTACCTCCAACCCTCTCCTGACTCCCCAACTCCTTTCTACAGAGTCACTATAGGGGCCTGTTTCTTCAATCCCTGCTGACCCCAGTGGATACATAGCTTGCTGAAATTGAAGTCTTAGGACCCTATTTTGAATTCTGCCTCTTGCAAAGGTTCCTGTGTGACCTTGGACAAGTCACTCACCATTTCTCAGGTTCCTCTCATCTGCAAAATGAGGTAGTTGAACTAGATGGCCTCAACATTAGATTTAGGCTTCTAATTAATTCCTCAGGACCCAGAAGGCTCCCTCATCCCTTTTCTTGCCAACAGCAAGTATGATGGTGGTAGTTGGTAAAGGACTTAAAGCTGGTAGGGTATTAAGAGGTCATCCAAGACAAATCCCTTTTTATCCATAAGACAATGGAGGCTCATAGAGAAGATCAAATGATAGGGCTTAGAACAGAAGGAAACTTTGAGCTGGTTCGGTGTAGTCCCAGCCTTCTACTGAAGAGCAAACTAAAGTTCATGGTATCATAGAATTCCCAGGTAGAAGGCAAGTGAAATCACTGGCCCTGAGCACATGTAGCAGGTGAGCAGCCTTAAGGCTTCCCACTTCAACTGTATCCTTTCTACATCTCCAGCTTCTGGCCAGGCAGGGTCCTTCCTCCAATCTGGTGTGAAACAGGACCAGGAAGGTTGTGGGTGGGAAGGGTTCTCTGCAGACTGTGCATGTTGGGAATACAGTACTCTCTGGAAAAGAGTTGTCCTTTCAAGCTGGTGGAAGGCACTGCCCCCAATTCAGGAAACCTTCTGCTGACCTATGGAATGACACTGAGTGATGGTCTTCAGACCTTATTGAATTGTTTCTCAGAGTGCTGGGAACTGGGTGCCCTTCCTCCCCAAACCTATGGAAAAGACTTGGTCCTAGTTCTGGCTCTGCTACCAACACTCTTTGTGACCTGCTTTAGGCAAGTTATTGCCCTTCTCTGACCTCAGTTTCCTCATTTGAAAAAATAGATGGTCTCTCAGGCTCATTCCAGCTCTTTTCTTAGTTCTCTTGCATTCAAAGCTTTTCCAGGTGGTGTTTCCACCACCAGCTTTCTGAATGCTGAACCTCCCAGCAAAAATAGGGAGCAAAAAGGGACATTCACACCTTCTAGCATATTTTGAGGAGGCACCATGGATAATGTACAAAGCTTGGAGTCAGGGAGATCTGGGTTCAAATTCCATCACAGATACTTTCTAGTTATGACTAATAAGTCACTGAGTTCTTTGGGTCTCAATTTCCTTCATTGTAAAGCAAGGGAGATGAATTTGATGGCTTCTAAAATCCCTATATCCATAATTCTATCATCCTTTCCCCAAGTCATCCTTGGGAGATAAAGCATAGTGGATGAGAAGGGCCAAGGAAACACAGGAAGTGGTGGTGGGAGGAGAAAGGGTGGTTGGTTGACTGAGACCTCAAGTTGCCTATGCTTCTCCCTCTTGCTGGCCCTGCCCCCTCTCCTCTGCCAATGTTGGGGCACTGGACAGCTGCCCTCAACTGGGAACTTTAGCAAACTTGCCTGTCAGGCATGCTCGAGGTGAGTCAGCCCCTTTGGACCCTACCAACCAGCCAGCTGGCAGGAATGGGGCACAGGCTAGAGCTTTTGACCTGATATCCCCTGGCATTCTGCCTTTCCCCCAAATTCTGCAGCCGTTGCTGCTACCAATACCACCTCTAGTCCCTTCTTCCACCTGCTTTCTTTGGATCCTCAGAGAACCTGAGCCAAGAGAGTGGGGTGCGTAGGGGGTCACCTACCCACCCCATCTCCACTCCTACTTAACTCCCTCCTTATCCACATAGGTTTACCTCTGTCAACACTTAAAATCAAAGAATGTTATGACTGGAAAGGAGGATCTCAGAGGCCATTTCATCCAATTCTCTTACTTTATAGGAGGGGAAACTGAGACCCAAGAGATGAAGTGGCTTGTTCAAGCCTTTCCAATAAGTCAACAGCATAGTCATGGCTATAACTCTCATCCTTGGAGTCTTACACTAGCTCTTATTCCACAAAACCATGAAGTTTATTTAGAAACCAAGAGTTAGTCCCGGGGAGTTTTTAGGGGATCTAGGGGAAGGGGTAAGGAGGGAAAGTTGGGTGAGGTCAGAGGTACTCTTTAGCCCCTGACAACTGGAACTCACTCCTTCCTTTCTGGAGCTTCTGGCCAACTTTAGCCCACAAAATCACAGATGCACAGATTAGCCAAAAGACCCTACTCATCCCCCTATCTCTAGCAATATTTTCCTCTTGTTTTTCATCCAGTTTGCCATTTTCTAGGGCTTTATGCCTTTTCTCTAGCTATATCCTCTGGGCCACCCCACTTCATATACACCTCTTGGAGCTGGCCATAGAACAATAGAAGTCAAGAACAAGAAGAAACCTTTGAAATCATCTAGTTTGGCACTACCTCCTCCCCTCCCATTTTATAGGTGAAGAAGCAACCTCCCTGCTCCTTCATAAGTTAGTGGTAAAACCCCAATTGGACCCCAGGTTTTCCTGATGTCCAACTAGCCTTCTTTCCACTGGGTCACACTGCCTTGTTTCTGTTTCTTTCACCTCTACTTTCTCCCATGTTTTTCTTTAGGCTAGTTGAACCAGGAGACCCTGCCGTTGCATTCTTCTAGATTCAGGTAAACTCCTTTATCCTCTCAATCCAGGTTCCCCATCCTCCAGGATCCTCCCCTTCCCTTCTTCAATAGCTTCCTCCAGTCTCTGGTGTTTGTTCCACTCACCTTTGATTGGGGTGGTGCACAAGCTGACTCACTGAGAGGGTGAGAGAGAGGAGGTGATCAAGGAAAGCTAAATCTCAGGGCGGGATCTCTTCCTATATAGGCTCCTGGGGTCCAGCTATTTTGGGCAAGTGGTTCTCCCTCACTTCTTGCCCTCCCCCACTGGTGTCAGATACTCCTGGGCCATGATGCCTGGTGCCTGTATCACATTCACCCTCTCTGGGCTGATCAAGTAGGGCCTATTAATAATCCTTGGCATCTGCCTTCCTTCAGCACCTAAAACTTTGGGCCCAGATGAAGGCCCACCTAGAATCCTAGAATCTTATAGATGGAAGAGCCATAAATCCCTAGCTTGGTCATCTAGTTTGACCCCCTACCTGAGGGATAAATTTACTTTATGAAAGTGGTCCTCTTGTTTCTGCTTGAACACTTCCAGTGATGGGCCTCACACATTAGCTCATTCCCTTATTGGAAAGCCTCAATTTGAGGAAGTTCTTTCTTATTCTGAATACCTTGGTTCTGATTTTGATTTTTTAGGTCAAGCAGAAAAAATCTAATATCTCTTCCATGCGACAGCTTTTAAGAAACTTAAAGAAAATTATCCCATCCTCCTTAAGTTTTCTTTTCTTCAGACTAAGTACTCCCAGTTCCCTTCACCTAATTTCTTTTTTTTTAATCATAAAACCTTTAATTTCCATCTTAGAATAATACTGTGTATTGGTTCCAAGGCAGAAGAGCAGTAAGGACTAAGCAGTGGGGTTAAGTGACTTGCACAGGGTCACAAAGCTGGGAAGTGTCTGAGGCCAGACTTGAATCCAGGACCTCCCATCTCTAGACCTGGCTCTCAGTCCACATAGCCTCTTCAACTAATTTCTATATGACATGGTTTCTAGATTTCCTTGAGATCTTATGCATCCCACTCTGGAGTGAATTAATATTGCAGTTAAGCCTTCAGATTGAGGGTGATGTGAGAGGGAGATGTTCAAGAAGAAATGACTAAAACCTCTTACCATCTAATTCTAACATTCTAAGACTAGTTGGAGATACAAGAACAGTGCTGGCTAAAGCATAGGGAGACAGATTAGGGTATCATAGCATGGAGGGGATGGATCTCTGAAGTTCAGAAAACACATATGTTCTCTTAAGGAGAGAGTAAAGAAAAGGCCAAGGACTGAGTTTTGATGAATGCTCTCAAGTAAGTAGTGAAGGAGAACTGTGACCAGCAAATACTTGGACTGCCATGATATTGCTCTCTCCTCTCTGTTGTCCCCCTATTTACAGTGAATCAGACAGCCATCTTGTCAGACAAAAGTTGTCTTCCCCAAGGGGCCTGAAATTCAGTAGTTCCAGTAGGATGCTACAGTCTTTCTAGGGAAAGCAATAGGAAGGGGGAAAAGAAAGGAGGGAGTGAGGGGAGACGGAGAGGGAGAGAAGGGGGACAGAAAGAGAGAGAAAGGAGAGGGCAAGGAAAGGGGGAAAAGAGAGAGAGAGAGACAGAGACAGAGACAGAGAGACAAAGAGAGGGGTGGGGAAGGGAGGCAGGCATTTTTTGAGGAGCTAGGCTTTATAGCTTCTTCTTTTTTTAACTTTACTTTTACTTTTTACTTTACTTTTTACTTTTTAAAGGAGAAAATAAACCAAGTTGTTAGTGATTAGGTAGGAATGTGGGCAAAAAGGGAGTGTGTGCTCTGATGGTTCTCTCTGGACTACACCTCCCAGAAGCCTGTGTGTAGGCTTTTTAGTGTGGTGATGACCTCTGAATGGTTCTTCCAGAAAAACTAAACCAAACCACTTCTGAATGGGCTATGTGGTTCAATACGCACAAAGTTTGGAAGCCTGAAGTCATCTGAAGGTTGGATGACATAGAAGGAATGAGAAGAAAATGGCAGCTTAGACAATGCTTTACTCTGACCACATTGGGTCAGACGGTAGAAGCAGTGGCAGTAACTGAGAGGTGAAACCTGGGAATTAGGCTTCTCTTAAGGTTGGTATACCCTAGGCAGCTATTGTACCAAAAGCAAATCCCAAAATTTTCTGTTGTAAAAATAAGTAGAAAGGGAAGTAAACAAATTAGGTAAATAACTAAGTTAAATGACTAAGTTACTATGTAACTAAGGTAATGAAGTTATGCTTCTAAGTAAAGAAGTAACTGAGGTAACTAATATAAACAACTAGGTTGATACTAAATAAGTTCTAAGTAATTAAGTATATAAAGTACTTATGTCATTAAGGTAGTAACTAAGCAAGGGAAGTAACTAATTTAAGTTACTAAGTAACTCAGGTAAGTATCTAGGTCAATACTAAGTTATAAGTAACTAAGTAAGGTAAATAACTAAGTTGCTACTAAATAAGTTCTAAGTAACTAAGCAAATAAAATAAATAAGTTAAGTAACTAAGTAAAAAAGTTACTAAGTAATTGAATAAGGTAAATAACTAAGTGGTTACTTAGGTAACTCAGGACTCAGTGGGAACTGAATCATGCTCCTAGGAAACATGCTGGGATGGTGACTATTTGGTGATGAATATTAAGAGTATTTGATCCAATACTTTGCTATTAGATTTTTAGTCAATTTTAATTAAATGTCTTTGCCTTGAATTCATCTTGAATCTGAGTTCATCTGGCTTGGTCTGATATAAAGAGATATGCCAGTGGGGGCTCATAGCCGAGATAGATCATTCTCTTTACTGTACTATGAACTTGGGTTTGGGTAGCTGAGAAATGGGTCTTCCTTTTTCTTTTCTTTTTTTTTAGTAATTATTAGAAACTGACAATTTATTTTTAATGATTCATTTCCTTTTTAAAAATTATTAGTCCAAATCTTTACAAATTCAAACAAAATAAGCATTTCCATATATAAAGAAAAGGAGGATATTACACAAATGAAATCGCTGATCTCCAATATGTTTAACTTGGTTTTTTTCATATGTACATAATAGATCTCATTCATTAGTGTCCCAATCCCTTCTCACCCTCCCTGCATCATATAGGATAACATCATGGAGGCCATGTTAAGTCTTTCACGTTTTATCTTTCTGTTCACTTTCTGGAGGTAACATTCTCAGTTGAGTCTTCTAGTATTAGTTCTGTAGCTGTGTATAATGTCCTCTTGGTTCTGTTCATTTCACTGTTCATTGTCTTATTTAGATAGTTCTTTCCAGGCTTTAAAAAGTCACTTTGTTCATTTTTTCTTATGATAGTAGTATTCCATCACAATCATATAGCAGAAGTAGATCTTCCTAAGGAAGGTGATATAGTTCAGACTGGCCTGAGGGTTCATGTTGGCTGCTTCAGAGATCATAGGAAAGAAAGCTTCAGTTTTCAGAGCCCTCTTTTCCACCTTCTCTCTATACTAAGTTTTCTTCTTTGTTCTCTTCCTTTACTGACTGTCATCCCCAAAGGGAGCTTGCCATTGGCAAGTGGCAGCCCCTTCCATTCCTCTACCATTGTCACTAGCTTTTTCATCTCTCATCTTTACTTCTTTTTTTTTTAAACCCATACCTTCCATCTTAGGATCAATAATGTATATTGGTTCCAAGGGAGAAGAGTGGTCAGGGCTAGGCAGTGGGGGTTAAGTGACTTGCCCCGGGTCACACAGCTAGGGAGTGTCTGAGGTCAGATTTGAACCCAGGACCTCCCATCTCTGGGCCTGGCTCTCAATACCCCAACCTACTCAGCTGCCCCCTCTCTCTTCTTTACCTCTGATTCAGCCATATGTTGAGTGCCTGTGACCTCTTCCTCCTGAAACATATATTTGACCTTACCTAGGAACATCCCTCTCTCATTCTGGCCAGCCCTCCCATTGGTGAGTTCCTCCTGAGACTGTTATTTTGTGGAAGGATCCAGGCTGTGTTCATCCCTCTATTGGCTTTGCTTCTGATTTTCCACTTTGACACCATGCCCCTACAAGGGTAACTTTTTTCTGAGCCCATGATAGAGAAAGCTCCTTGAGAGCAGGGACTATCTTTTTCTTTTATTCGTATGCCCAGTATTTGCACAATGCCTGGCACCTAGTACATGCTTAATAAGTGTTTGTCATCCAGACCCACGGCTGTTTTCACTGAATTCCCCTGGCATAAATGTGGATACTCCTCTGAACTCAAGTTTGGGTTTTTCAAAATTATTTTTCTATACTCTGCCCACTCCTCCCTCTCAACAAATCCATCCATTGAATGAACAGTTTATAAACAGTTATGAAGTCCCTACTATGTGCCAAGCACTGGGGGATATAAAATCAAAACAGTTCCTGCTTCCAGGCAGCTTCCATTCTGTTTTGGGGAAATGAGATGCACACAGATAAAAATATAGAATATTCCTAGAATAATGACAAAGAGATTTTGGTTAGGGGGGCACTTGAAGCTGGAAGCATCAAGAGAAGCCTTGTGTCAAAGGTCAGCCTTGAACTGAGCTCCCAAGGAAACATCTAAGGAGCCCACGAGATAGAGGTAAGGAGGGAGAACATTCCAAGGATGGTTCAAGGCATGGGGATGGATGACTGAATGTTGTGTATGGGGAATGTAGAGTGGATGAAGGGGCGTAATGTGGAAAAGCTGGCTGGAGCCAGATTTTCAATGCCAAACAGAAGAGTTTGTGTTTGATCTGAGAGGCAGGCTCAGAGCTTCTTGAATAAGAGGGTGATCTGGGTTTTAGGAATAGTCATATGGCAGTTAGATTGGAGAAGGGAGAGGCTGGAAGCAGGGAGGCTTATGGAGAGGCTGTTTCAGTAACCCTGAGGAGAGGTGGGAAGGGCCTAAACTAGGATGGTGACTGGGTGAGTGGAGAGAAGGAGATGGAGGCCAGACACATTGCAGGTAAAACAGATAAGACTTGGTAAGTGATTAGGATGAAAAGGGGAAGGAAGAGTAAATAGTTGAGGATAACTATGCGTTGGAAACCTGAGGGACTGGAAAGATAGTGCAGGTGACCTCAACAGAAATATTATTTCATCATCATCATCATCATCATCATCATCATCAAAACCCTCACCTTCCATCTGAGAATCGATACTATGTATTGGTTCCAAGGCAGAAGAGCAGTAAGGAGTAGGCAGTGGGGGTTAAGTGACTTGCCCAGGGTCACACAGCTAGGAAGAGTCTGAGGCCACATTTTAACCCAGGACTTCCTGTCTCTGGACCTGGTTCTCAATCCACTCAATTCAGCTGCCCCTTTATTTCATTATTCTAAATGTAATTGTTATACCAGATCTTCCATTCCTACCCAATATTTCCAACCTTCTAAACCCTGGCAAAGAGTAATAATTGATTTTGTTGTAGTGTTTCAAGGTTTGCACAGCTGTTTACAGAATCCCCCAACATCCATAGTTATCTCAAGTCTCATCTACATTTCTAGATGATAAAACTGAGCTGTAGAAATGTTAAGTCACTTGTCCACAGTCATACAACTATTACACAGGATCAGGGTGGTGAAAAGATTTGAACACAGTACTTTCTTACTCCATGTCAAAAACTCTGTCTGCTACATGCACAGCCTCTATATGGGGACTGAGTGTTTGGCTTATCTATCATTAAATAAAACCAAATGTATACAGTAAATTTTCATATTCTCTTGTGAGCTAGACAAAGACCAGGCATTGCTTATTCCAGGTTGACAAATGAAGAATTTAGGGCTGAGGCATTTTCCCAAATACTTGGTCACCAGTAACAGAAGCTAGAACTTTGAAAGACTCTTAAGTTAGTCTTGTATCTGACAAGTAGCAAGGCATACTGGGAAGAATGATAATGTGACATCAGGAGACCTGAACTCAAAATTGGATGTTGCCACTTACTACCTCTGTGATCTTGGGAAAATCATTTGTTTCTATACCTCAGTTTCCCCTTCTGTAAAATGAGACAGGTGAACTACATGATTTCTAGGGTACCTGCTGAAGATTATTGGATTTGCAGGGCAGGTAGGTGCTTTGGTGGATTGAGAGTCAGGCCTAGAGACAAGAGGTTCTGGGTTCAAATCTGTATTCAGAGATTTCCCAACTGTGATTCTGGGCAAGTCACTTAACCCCTATTGTCTAGCTCTAACTACTTTTCTGCCTTAGAACCAATATATAGTATTGATTCTAAGACAGAAGGTGAGGGTTTAGGAACAAAAGGATATTGGATTTGGAATCTGAAGACACAAATTTGAATCTTCTCTGTTACTAGCTGTGTGACCTTGGGCAAGTTGTTTCCTATCTTCAGGACTCACTTGGGGTTTCTTCAATTGTGAAAATGAAGAGACAGGACTAGATAATCCCTGAAGTTCCTTCCAACTCTAAGTGCCTGCTCCTATGACCCCATCTAACTAGCATCTCAGGCTGGCCTGTCTTTTCCACATGCCTACCCCCTATGGGCTTCTGGGAAACTCCCCAGGGGGTGATATCATCTCGGTGCACATGGCCTTCCCTCCCTCCTGGTTCCTGTCTGTTTTAAAGGGACTCTGTCTGGTCCCACTTCAATGCTGGCTGTAGCTCCTTCCTTGCCAACTAAATGGTTGTCTTGAGCCCCTCTCAGGCTAACCTCCAGACAGATCACAAATTCAGTCATACTTATATACCTCACCCTTTAAAAAGATCTGCAACTTAGACACTAAGAAAGATGGATATTTTCATTCATTCATCTAAATGAGATGGATCATTTCCTTTGTTCTATGGATATATCCATAAAAGAGCAGAAAAGTGGCACTGCATGTTTAACTGCACATCTCTATTCTGTAGAGTTTGCTTTTCTTTTGGAGTAGATAGAAAGTTCATCCTGTAGCTTTTTTAAGTAGTCCTGCTTGCCTGAGATTCTTCTTGGCCTTTCTGAGCATTAAAGAAGTGACTCAATGATCTTCTTTTCATCATTATAATCATCATCATTGCTTCTCCTCCTCTATCCCTCTTCAGGTTTATTTCCCCACCATCCCTCACCACTGGGAGGAAAACAAGAGAAGTACAAATCTCTTGTAAGAAATATGCATAGACAGGGGCATCTGGGTAGCTCAGTGGATTGAGAGTCAGGTCCAGAGATGGGAGGATCTGGATTCAAATTTGATCTCAGATACTTCCTAGCTGTGTGACCCTGGACAAGTCATTTAACCCCCATTGCCTAGTCCTTACTACTCTTCTGCCTTGGAACCAATACATAGTAATGATTCTAAGATGGAAGGTGAGGATTTCAAAGAAAGAAAGAAAGAAAGAAATATATACACATAGAGAAACAACATAAATTGCCCATTTAGTTTGGTTCAATATATGTGTGTGTGTATAGTGTATATAACTATATATACATTCTGTAGCCTGAGTCCATCACCTCTCTGCTAGAAGGTAGGTAGCACTGTATATAATTCCCAGGAACAGTGAGAGGCCAGAAGTTTCTTCACAGGCTAAACCTGAGGGACACATGCCCAGAAGGGGCCATGAGGATCTATAATGGTTGGAAGTCCAGAATGTCTGGTAAAAGCAAAAACTCACTTAAGCAATTAGTTCTCCATGAATATGCTGGTTCTTTCAATCTCACCCAAGGCTGTTTTCCATCAGCATTCATGAAAAGAACACCAGACTGGGAGTCAGAAGACCTAGTCCTGGCTCTGACTAGTTGTGTGACCCTTGGCAAATTATGCCATCTCTCTCATTCTCCATTTTGCTATCTGAACCTTCAGTCTCCTTATCTCATAGGATTGTCATGAAGACCATGCTTTGTAAACCTTGAAATATTATGGAAACAGGACATTATTTAATGGAGCTATGTATCTGGCTTTGGAGTAAATGGACCTGGGTTCAAATCCTAACTCAGTCACTTATTACCCATAGGCAAATCACAGCTCTCAATTTCCCCATCTGTAAAATAAGGTCCCTTCTATCTCTAGACCCATGATCTTATGGGTCTCTGAGCTTGTACTTTATCAGTGTTGGCTTTAGACCTTTCAATTATGTTCATCCTAGTCTCTCAGTTTCCCATATTCTCATAGCCATAACCATCTAAGACTTGGTGGCCAACATCCTGGCAATATAGCTTGGCTGGTCCCTGGACAATGGAAAATCTTCTCTCAGGACTGGTCTCAATGCACAACCAGCTGGAAAGAATCTGTCCAAGCTTATGCCCTGCCCTTGAGCCTTATATCTCACTACTAGGAGCCCAGGGTCACCTCCATGGCATGATAGGGCATCAAAGGGGAACTTTCTGGAAGGATATATCAGATACTGATAATGTGCTTATTCTGATAGGAAATATTTTTCTTTTTACCTTCCATCTTCTTCACACAATACCTTGCACACAGGAGGCATGTCACAAAGGCCTGTTGGATGGCACTCCCCACAAGCCTTTGAAGGACTAGGTAATCAGCTCTTTAGGAAACTACTGGGGAGCAATCCATCCTGTACACATGCAAAGGTTATGTGATTTAGAGCTGCAAGAATTCTCAGAGGCCAGCTAGTCCAACTTTCCATTTTACAGATGGGGAAACTGAGGCCCAGAGTCAACATGGTCTAATGCAAAAAGTGCTGGATTTGGATTCAGAGTATCAGATCTTAGTCCTGGTTCTGCTCCTTCCTCTGTGACCTTAGGCAAGCAGAGGTTTGGACTCAGTGACCTCTTTGGTTGCATCTAATTCTAAACCTAAAGTTCTAGGAGGGGGATTTGCTCAGTTGAAGGGGGTATGAGCAGTTTAGTCATCATCATCATTATGCCTGTATGTCCCTTATCTTCTTAGTATAAATTTTAAGACAGACGGGCTAGTGGTTAATCGACTTGCCCAAGGATATACAGCTAGGAAGTATCTGAGGTCAGATCTGAACCCAGGTCCTCCCACATTCAGGCCCCGCTCTCTCTCTACTGTGCTGCCTAGTTGCCCCAGTGTTATCCCATTGTGGGAACTTTTCATTCCATGTAGCCCAGAGGCTATGAGCTTCCATCAGAAAAGTTTGGGTTTCTATGGAGCAATCCTAGGTCTGTCAATAGTTCTGTTAGTACTCTTCCAATGAAGTTTGCAGGTGAAACCTAAAGTGTCTGGGAGAGGGATGAAGTGTCTCCTCCTCATCCTCCTGTCTGCTCAAGGATGAGCTGACGGGCAATACTTGTATTTAATTACAAAGAGCAGTTCTTTTATCAACTTGGGTCATTGTCCAAAGAATGTGAGATAGAAAAAGTGGCAGGACAGTGAATTGAATCATGACTGTTGATAGGCGAGCATCATCAAAAAAGAAGGAAGAGATAAAGGAATGGAAAAGAGAGAAGTAGCCAAAAGAAAGAGATGGGAGGGAGAGGGAGAGGGCGAGCGGGTGAGGAAAGAAGAGAGGCAGAGACAGAAAGACAGTGGTAGAGGGGGGGGGGGAGGAGGAGGAGGAGGAGGGAGAGCATTTCTTAGGTATTTTCTGTAAATCGAGCATCTGTGCCAAGGGCTGGGGATAAAAAGAAAAGCAAGCAGGACAGTCCCTGCCCTCGAGGAGTTTATGATCTTGTGAGGGAAGACAAAACAGAAAGGGGAGCTGGAAAAGGGGACCATGGGGTGGAGGCCTAAATCCTGTTGAGATCAGATACAGTCCCTGCTTGCTAATGAGGAAATGATGGGCCAAGCAGAATGAGAAATGATACTAATTTATAATAATAGAAAATGACCCTGATTATTAGTACGGACCCAGGGGAGAGAGACTGTAGGCACAAGAGACCCATTAAGAGGCTATGGCTTCAGTCCAGTTAGCTACAACCGAGGTCCTAGATTGGGGTGGCAAGCAGGCATCAGGGCTTGTCTCTCCGCTCTCTTGCAGGGTCCTAGCACAGGTGCAGGCACTCAGTAAACAGGCTCTCCTCCTTTCCTCCATTCCCCCTCTTCTTGGCCCTCTCCTGAGGGAGGGAGGGAGGGTGTGCAGGTCAGTTGGCTTTTGGCAGTAGCAATCGGGGCGAAGAGACTGTCAGCTGTTAATTTCTCTGCGATATTTCATTAGTTCACACTATTTGCACCTGCTACGGGAGGGAACAGGATACAGAGCTCATCACTTCTTGGTCACTGACCAAGTCAGCAGAGGCTGTGAGTTGTTATGATACCCATGAAGTGGGCTGGCTGGACTGTCTGACTCTTGCTTCCCCCTCACCACCCAATGACCCCCACCCAAGACCTTTACCTCCTCTCCATTTCCACGGAGATCCCCCCCCCCATAACCCTGTTCAGGCATGTCACCTCTTTCCTGGTACAGAGGAAAGAAAGTTGGTACTGAAGGAAAGAGAAATTGTTTCAAGTCCCAGCTCTAAGAATTCTACCTGTGTGACTTTGGACAAGTCACTTTACTTCCATTGAGCCTCAGTTTCCTTCTCTGTAAAATGAAGATATTGAGTAAGATGGCCTCAGAGATCTCCTCTGGTCCTAAGTCTTTAGTCCTGATAAGTCTCTGGGCCTCTAGACTTCACACAGCTGCCAAAATATTTTTCCTCTTGCTCTGCTCTGATTACATCACTCCTCTATTTAAAACAAAACAAAAACAACCCTTCACTGGCTCTCCATTACCAGAGGAACAAAATGTAGATGATTCTGACATTCAAGGCTCTCTGTCAACTGCTTCCAAAGTGCTTGTCTAGACTTACTTTTTACAGTTGCCTTTTACATAATTCTGTTTTGACCAAATGATTTCTCTCCCCTTTCCTTCTCCTCTTGTACTCTCTCTGTCTCCCTCTTCCCTCTCCTTCTCCCTCTCTCTCACTCTCTGCACCTATTAAAAACCCTCTTTTTTCAAGGCCCAATGCAGAGGGCACCTCCTATAGGAATTCTGCTTTGACTACAATTCCCTCCTTTCCAGTTGAAATTGGTCTTTTTCTTTGAAATTTCTCCTGGCCTCCTTTCTCCTTTGGAGTCTGCTAACTGAAGCAGCTAGGCTAATAGAATGCTGGACTTGGAGTCAGAGACTCGAGTTCAAACCCTCCTTCATAGACCTAAGAGCTGTGTGACCCATGGCTAGTCATTGAATCTCTGCCTGTCTCAATTTCCTCATCTGCCAAATGGGGATAATAATAGCACCCGTTTCCCAGAGTTGTTGTGAGGAAAAATGAAATCATATTTGTAGCATGCTTTGTAAACCTTAAAGCACTATAGAAATGCTAGCCATTGTCATGGAATTAGAGGACCCGAGTTCAGAGCCTGCCTTTGATATTGCTACTTCTGGGACCTGGGGCAAGTTTTTAAAACTCTTTGTGGGGGGGGGGGGGCAGCTAGGTAGCATGGTGGATAGAGAGTCGGGAGGACCTGGATTCAAATTTGACCTCAGATGACTGTGTGACCCTGGGCAAGTTACTAAACCCCCATTGCCTAGCCCTTACCCCTCTACTGCCTTAAGGGTTTAAAAGCACCTCTTTGGTCCTTAGTTTCCTCTTTAATGGGGGGAAGGGAGGAAAAGGGAGGCAATTTAGGAACAACAACAACAATAACAACAATGTGCATTTATATAGAGTCTATTATGTGTCAGGCACTATGCTGAGTGATTTACAAACATCATCTTATTGGAGTTGAGCTCTGAGGTCCCACCTAGCTATTCTTAGGATGTCTGGATCTCTTCTTGCTACATACCATGTTCTGCTATATGTTTCACCCTCTGTTTAACTTTAGGGTTGGGTATGTGCCTGATTTAATCAGTACAGGAGTTATGTAAATGGTTGTGGGGGTGTTTATCTGCGTTTTTTTAATAGCTTAGGTGGGAAGGGCTCAGAACAGCCCCAAATCATTCTATGGGCAGTTTCTTTCTCCATTAATAGACCCTCGCCTCAGTGTCCTTGAGGGTAGCCAGGGCTGGAACTTGCCAGGGACACAAAGGACTTTGTCACAGGGTGCCAGTATCTTAGAGAATTGGGGAAGAATACTTCCTTCTCAAAAGGGATATTTCCTCCTGGTGGCAAGCACTTGCCATTCTCTTCTGTCCTCCGATGATCCACCCCATGACCCATGCCATCATTTATAGCAGCCATTACTGCCAGGGAGTCTCTGTGCCATTTGTTACCTGGGCCCACCATTCTGCCCAGTCACCACAAGCTCCCACTTACCCAGTATGACTGATAGTAATACTGTCTTCCCTGTCCACTTGCCCCCTCCACTTGAGGAAGGAAAAAATTCTAGTACTGTCTCTAAGAGTGACCTTGGAGCCAAAAGCTATCATGGCATCTGTACTCCTTGTGTCTTGAGATCCTCTTTTATTCTCCTTGCCTGTAAGAGAAGACAAAACTTCTTCCTTTGATTCCACTGCTATAGGGTCAGAGAAGATGAAAGGGTTGAGTCTGATTATGCCTCACTGGGTGCTAAGACATAGCTTCATCCCTGACAGAGGTGATTAAATGGTGTAGAGGGTAGAGTGCTGGACTAGAGTCAACAAGACCTGGGTTCTAGGACAATCCAGAGGACCTTATGAGAAAGAACGCTCTCTACATCCAGAGAAAGAACTGTGGGAGCAGAAACACCGAAGAAAAACAACTGCTTGATCACATGGTTCGATGGGGATATGACAGGGGTTTGGGCTTTAGAAGATCATTATTACAAATATGAGTAATATGGAAATAGGTTCTAAATCATGAGATATGTATAACTGAGTGGAATTGAGTGTGAGCTCTGGGAGTGGGGGAGGGAAGAGGGGAAGGAAAGAACATGAATCTTGTAATTATGGAAAAATATTCTAAATAAATTTTAAAAAGAAAATAAAAAAGGAAAAAGTTATTTAGAAAAAAAAGACTTGGGTTCGCATCCAGCTTCAGACATTTAATAATATAGTGGGACCCTGGGCAAGTCACTTAGCTTCAGTTTCCTGAACATTGAAATGGGGGTGATAATAATAGCACTGAACTCCCAGGGATCAAATAAAGTAACTGCAAAGCACTTAGCACAGTGTCCGACATACAGTAAGCACTTAATACATGTTTGTTTTATTTCTGAACAGGCAGGCATTCAGTATCCCACCAAGTCTTCTCCCTGAGAAACAACTCCTATAGAATGTAAGCTCCTTGAGGGTAGTGGCTATTTCACTTTTTGTCTTTGTGCCCTTGGCACCTGATAGAGTGCCTGAAACATGGTAGGTACATAATAAATGCTTGTCTTTTGATGTTGAGAGAGCTGGGTTTCAGATCTGCCTTCTCTGGGTGTGCCATAGCTAGGCACTTGGGAAACAGTTCCTGCCCTTGAAGAGCTTGCCATCTCCTGGCAGTAGTGGTCCATAGAAAAGGATAAATAAATATTACACACATACATGTGACTAGATGGCACAGAGGATAGAGTACTGTGCCTGAAGTTAGGAAGACTTATGTGCCTGAGTTCAAATCTGGCCTCAGCTATTTCCTAGCTATGTGACCCTGGGCAAGTCACTTAACTTTTTACCTCATCTCTAAAATGTGTTGGAAAAGGAAATGGTGACCCACTCTAGTTTCTTTGCCAAGAAAATCCCAAATTGGGTCACGGATGGAAAACAACTGAACCCCAGAGTAACATTTCCTCTAAGTGCTGGGAGAATCCAGAAGGGCCTCCTGTAGGAGGTTGCCCAAGAGCTTAGCTTTGAAGGCAGCTTTGGATTCTAGAAGGGGGAGGTGAAGAGAAAGCTCCTTCCAGGAGTGGGGAACAGACAGCCTGTGCGAAGGCAAAGAGAGAGAATGTCCTGTGAGGAGAACAGCAAGCAAGCCAGTTTGGCTGGAACGCAGGGTATGTGAAGGAGAGTAATGTGCTGTAAGTTGGGAGAGGCCAGCTGGAGCCAGACTGTGAAGGGCTCTCCATGCCAGAGAGCGATGTTTGCATTTTATCTGAGAGGCCAGAGGGGCCCCTGGAACTTCCAGCAGGAGAGTGACAATTGTCAGACCTGTGCATCTATTGCAGCAAAACAGAAATGTTACAGGACATTTCTTAAAAAAAAAATCAGAAACATAACTGAAAGGGCTGTTGTCCTTGGGTTTTCATACTGAGCTGTACTTAATGGCTTCCTTGATATTTTAAATTAAATTTTATTTTTTCAATTAACAAGCATTTGCTCGCTCTATCTATCTATCTGTCCGTCTGTCCGTCCGTCCGTCTATCCGTCTATCTATCTATCTATCTATCTATCTATCTATCTATCTATCTATCTATCTATCTATCTATCTATCTATGTATCTATCTATCTACGTATCTATGTATCTATGTAGCTATCTATGTATCTATCAATCTATCTATCTATGTATCTATGTATCTATCTATGCATCTATCTATGTATCTATGTATCTATCCATCCATCTATCTATCTATCTATCTATCTATCTATCTATCTATCTATCTATCTATCTATCTATCTATCTACTTATCTATCTACCTAATCTACCTGTCTGTCTCTCTTTACCTATCTCATGTTTCACCTTGAGTGCATTACTGTTTGAACTTTTTCTGAGTCAGGAGTGGCTGGCCAGATGCTTTGAATTTACATGAACAGAGTTCCATGTTACCATCAAATATAACTTACTATGTGATTCTGGGCAAATCATTTAACTTTTATCGGCCTCAGTTTCCCTATTTATAAAATGAGCGTAGCAAGACCTGCTTTGCTTTTCTCCCCAGACTGATGTGAGGATCACATAAGCTACATAAGTGTCAGAGATTTTTTTAATTGTTTTTTCTCCCCCTTCACTGGCATTGAAACGTAATTACTCTCTTGTAAGGAGGAGGGGGGTGCTTGGGGAGCCAATAGAATCTGAATTCAAACTATACCACACCTCAGACACGTGTTAGCTGTATAGTCGTGGGCAAATCTCTTCACCTTGCTAAGCCACTGTTTCCCCCTCTCCAAAATGAGGAAGATATCTTCCTACCTCAGGGAAATATTGTGGAGAGCAAATGAGATAACGTACACGAAATGCTTCGCCAGCCTTCAAGTGCCACTCAAATGCCAGTTATCATTAATATTATAGATACGAAACCCAGAGCAATTGCTCTCTATTACCCCTGGGGAATTGTTTTACTCCCTCTGACATCAGAGACACGATCTTCAAATAAACTAACAAACCCAAACCTGTTCACATCCCCCAGTTTCTAGTGTGATTGCTTTCTCAGTGCTTGGAAACAAGCAATGAATAGTTTAGAGATCATCTGATTTAACCTCCTCAACTTAGAGATGAAAATTCTGAGGCCCTGGAAGGAAGTGACTTACTCTAGGTCACACAGGCAGTAAATAGTACCCAAAGCCTCTTGGATATATTTCCCTGAATCTCCTAAGCTCTAGCTCTTACTTGGGAACTTTCCTTAAGCTCTTGTGGACTATTCAACCACTACTTTACTAAGTGGACATTTTTTCCCTCTGCTAAATTTTTGCCAGGAGTTCCTAACTATCAAGGATATTTGATGGACATTGTCTTAAGTGAGGACTCTCAGACTTCAGCTCTGGGTTTTTCCCTATCCCTCGTCAGGGATGTAGGAGACGATAAGGGAGAGACACTAAGCAATGGTTAGAATTCTCTAGTGTTCTCTGCAGCTCAGTGTTTCCAAAGCTGGAGCTAATATGGTACTGTGAAACTCTTAGGATGCCACCTGGGACCTTGTGTTGAATCAAAGGAGAACATATCCTTGGCTTCTAGCTTTCCTCTGTACCCAGTCACTGACTAAATGGCCAACCAAGATTAGGCCCACTGTCGATGGTATAGCAACCAATGAAAGGCATTTATAGTTGGCTTCGTGTGTTGACAGATCAACCATTCAGGGATATTTCTAGAAAGTAGAAGAGGTAGTGTGCCCCCAGGGCAGTGGGGACAAATGTTTGTACTATAGTTTTTGCTCTATCTTCAAAAGAAATGTTTCCTTCTAAAAGCTAATTGATATTAATTATTAAATGGAACCAGAGTGTTAGTTGGGGCAGCTAGGTAAGAAACGGATAGAGCCCCAGACCTGAAGTCAAGAAGACTCATCTTTATGAGTTCAAATCTGGTCTCAGACACTTACTAGCTATGTGACCCTGGGCAAGTCATTTAACTCTGCTTGCCTCAGTTTCTTCATCTGTAAAATGAGCTGGAGAAGGAAATGGCAAACTACTCCAGTATCTTTGCCAAGAAAATCCCAAATGGGGTCACAAAGAATTGGACGTCATTGAAAAATGACTCAACAATGGGGTGTTAGTTACTTACTGGCCGTGATGGAAATGGTAATGGAAAGTGTAACCATGGTTCAACATAGAAGCTATTGGGGCCCAGGATGATGGCATCATAGTTATATCAAGTAATCAACAATTCATTGATTTGTCAGACATCTGTTATGTTAATAATAGTCAACAGACATTTATTCAGCACCTACTATGTGCCAAGCACTGTTATAAGCGCTGGGGACACAAATGCAAAAAAAGAAAGTCCCTGAGCGCAAGGACCTTACAATCTAATGCCAAAAGACAAAACACAAAAGGAAGCCGAAAAGGAGAATGGGGCTGGGGCGGGTATCCTATGCAGGTTGGTAGAGAAGTCAGCTGGAGAAGGGCCAAGAGAGTTCAGCCAAGTGAGTAATGTGATGTTTGAGTTTAATTTTATCCTTGAATGGAGGTTTGGAATTCACAGCCCTACTCTTCAATCAGAGAGATAGAAGGTACTGATGATATAGATATAAATTAAAGATATCCTTTAGGGAGCAGATAGTAGCTCATTGGATTGAGAGCCAGGCCTAGAAATGGGAGGTCCTGGGTTCAGATCTGACCTCAGACACTTCTTAGGTGGGTGACCTTGGGCAAGTCACTTAACCTCCATTGACTAGCCCTTACTATGCTTCTGCCTTGGAACCAATACATAGTATTGCTTCTAAGACAGAAGGTAAGGGTTTAAATAAATACACACACACACATATTTATAAATATCATTTGATTTGAAATACTCTGTATTTTACAGATTAAAAAACATTATTCTGAGAGGGTTTTTTAGTTCCACCAGACTGTCCAAGGGGCTCATAACACAGAAATGATGAAGAACCTGTACTTTAGAGAATCCCAAACACATGTGAAGGGGAGGACTAATGATGGCTGGTTACAGTAGGAGTGGGTTGTTACTGGTGGTGGTTGTTATTAGGGGCTGCTGAAGATGGCAATGCTCATAACGGTGGTAGTGGCGGTAGACATAGTGCTGGGAAAGCATGGGCTCCTGAAAAGCTCAGCTTAGCTTTTCTAAAGCTGTTCTCCCTAACCTCCACTTTGCAAACCCTTAATGAACTCTCCCAGTGGTCCGATAATGGGAATTCAGCATCTCACCTTTTGACCATTAAGCTGACACAACTTTGGGCTGATTTTTCCCCAGGCTTGTTTTTAGCCCGTTCCTCTCATGCTCACAAAATGACCATTTTGCGGCTGTTTTTCCTAGGTACAAGAGACCCTAGTTTGTCATTGTAGGATCCTTTCTAATGTACAATCTGGCTGGTTCCCATTACAGTTGTTTAATGAGTTCACTGGGGAAAATATTTGGAAGGAAGCCCTTAAAGTGGAATGTGGCATATACTGAGGCGTCATCTGAGTTATTCAGTCCCCAGGATGGTGCTCTGCCTAGAGCCAGGTATTAAATATTTATAGAACTTCAATCCCTTCTGTGGGAGCTTGGTATGATGGAGTCAGACAACATGGGTTTGAGGACTGGCTTTGCCACCTACTACTTGCATGGCCAGTCAACTATTTTCTTTGGGTCTCAGATTCCTCATCTGTCAAACAGAAACTGCTGATGCTTTTTGTCTTTGGTTGGCCCTCTCCATAAAGCCTAGATCAGAAAAAGCAGAAGGGCTGAGGAGGAAAGGAAGTAGGGCAAGACCCTGGCCATGACCAGGAATAAAGGGCTGCTGGAGGAAAGATTAAGGGATATGGGGGACAATTTTCTTTCTGTTAGAACTTTCTCTTTGCCCATTGCTCCATTAGCAATAGACAGATCCTGAGGAATGTTTTGGAGTCCTATATAGTCTAGCCGATTATCTAATCAGGTCTGGGAGTCTTTGCAGGGCAGGACCAGAGATCCTAGCCAGCAATGGAATAGCAATAAGGAAAAAGGAGCTACAGCAAATCTTTCTACTTCAGCTCCCCTGATAGAATATAAGCTCCTTGAGTAAAGGCATTATTTCAGGTTCCATCTACCTGGCACAGAGCCTCTCAAGCATATATCAAGTTTGTGGATTGGCTGATAGATGGATTTAACTGACAAGACACAAAGCCACAAATGGAACAGATAAAAGGTAGGGGATACTTCCTAGCTGGAGCACTAGAAACATTTACTAGATCCCAGTAGGAGTGGCTGATAAGGGTATCTGAGTCCAAGCATCTGAACTATGTTGCAGAAACTCCAGAATTTGGGTCACATTCTAAGTGTGGCTAAGGCTGCCTGAGAGAGGCTGGAGAACTTGGGTGCGCTGCCTGATGGTAGCTATTTTGACACATGAAATTTGGTTGGTTTTGCTTCATTGGCTTTAAGAAAATTTTGTCATTTGTTGTGGTTGAGTCATTTGACTCATGTCTGACTCTTCATAAGCCCATTTTTGAGTTTTCTTCACTATAGATGCTAGAGAGGTTTGCCATTTCCTTCTCCAGTTCATTTTACAGATGAGAACATGAAGGAAAAAAGGTTAAGTCACTTGTCCGGGGTCATACTAATAAATGGCTGAGACTGGATTTGAGTCTTCTTGATTCCAAGACCAGTGCTCTTTCCATTGCACCATCATTACATATAGCCAAATCATATTTGCAGTCAGTTCTATTACTCATTCTTCTGTCTTTGGGTTCTATTAAAAAACAATCTCCCAGGTGGATGGGGGTGGATCGAGGACCAATAATCTAATTGCACAAATCCATACAGACCATTTTTTTAGACTTGAGGTTTTTAACCATTTCTGTGGCCTGGACTCTTCTGGCCAGCATTGGTGAACATTTTTGAGTTTGTGTGCCCAAACTGCAACTTTAAGCTGCTTATGAGCCCCTTCGAATTATCCCAGAGAGCAGAGGGAGGAAGGGCTCACTTTGGGTGGCTGGACAGAGGGGTGGAGCATATGAAAATGTTCTGGGTGCTGAGAAGGGGGAGAAAGGAGCAGCTCCCCTGTGCCAGCCCCACACACATACCAATACTTCGCCAACACTGCTTTCAGCTATTTAGTGAAGCCTATGGAGCCCTTCTCAGAAAACTATCTTTAAATGTTAAAATATAATACAAAGGCTTTCAAAGGAAACATTGAAACAGTTCTCCAATTTTTTAAACTAAAAAAAGACCAAATTCATGAATTTCAGGTTAAGAACCCATGCTTTGTAGTAATGAGACCTGAGCTACCCCATATAAGACCGGTGGAGAGAGGTCTCATCTCTCTGAAGACCATAGAAAGCTGGGCATTTCCCCCCAAGTTCCTGCTAATGTTAGCAGAGAGCAAACAACAAGCTAGAGTGAGTCCTACCTGGGCCCCTCTCATCAATGATCAGAGGTCAAGGAACTAGGGTTATATCCCAAGAAAGGAGTGGGTGGGAAGAGATGAGTCCTAAGGTTCCTGCTGTTTAAAAATCTCTGATCCTACATCGTCCAGAGAAATGAAGGGGAAAGAGGAAGGCCTTAAGCATTTATTGTAAAGAGCCTCCTATGTGCCAAGCATTATATAAATGCCAGGATGCTGACGCTCCTATTATATGCTAGACACTGTTCTAGGCACTTTATAAATATGATCTCATTTAATTTAAGGAGGGAGGCTATTATTATTACTGTCATTTTAGACTTGAGGAAATTGAGGCAAACAATGGGTAAGTGACTTGTCCAGGGTCTCGCCGCTTATAAGTGTCTGAGGTAAAATTTGAACTCAGGTTTTCCTAACTCCACGCATTGAACCATCCAGTTGCCTTAATGATGCAGTTTGCCTTTGGGTTTGTCTGAAATGACAGTTGAGTTGTCTTTCCTTAGTGAATAGTGAGCATCTTTACTCATGATTATCTTGTGAAGGACTGTATGTATTATTGATTATTCCTATTCTACAGCTGGGGAAACTGAGATGCTCAGAGATTAAATATCTATAATGCTCATAGGCAGGGTCAGTTTTACCAAGAGGTTCAGTAGGTTTTCCATAGTGGGAGCATTTAAAGGACACTGAGAAGGCTATGGGACTAAGTAAATAGTCTCCACCAAGCAATAATAGTCCCCGAAATCTCAGTCATGGTGGTGATTAAGGGATGCTTTAAGCACATTTTCCCTGGTGCAGCTAGTTAGCACCATGGATAGAGTGAGCACTGGGCTTGGGCTGGGGAAGACTCATTTTCTTGAGTTCAGTGCCTACCTAAGACACTTACTAGCTGTATGACCCTAGGCAAGTCACCTAACCCTGTTTGCTTCAAAATTTTCATGTGTAAAAATGAACTGGAGAAGGAAATAGCAAACCACTTCAGCATCTTTGCTGAGAAAACCCTAAATGGGGTCATAGGCAGACCTGACTGAAAAACGACTGAACGACAAAGCACATTTCCCCAGCTTCCCAAATGACTGAGGAAGTCTTTTTTTCAGGCTCTGGAGGGCCTTATTAACTGATGGGTGACTTGTAATGAATTATAAGGAATAAGTATAGTCTATCTGGGACAGTACTTTGTAAAGGGAACGGGCTGTAGTGCAAAGAACACTGAGCTTGGAAATAGGAGGGATTTAGATTCTAATCCTTACTCCAACATATGCTAGCTGCATGACCCAGGGCCAGTCACTTAACTTTTCTATTTCAGATGGGAGATAGAATGCTGTTGGGGGAACAGCAAATAACTCTATTTATTGGAATGTAAAGTACAAGAAGGGGAGTAATGTGTAAGTCTGTAAAAACAATCTGAAGACATGATGAAAAGTTTTTGATATTGAGCTAAGGAATTGTATTTTATCCTTGTTAATAGGGGGCCATTGGAAGTTCTAGAGCAGGGGAGTAACATGATGGCACATGTACAGAGTAGAAGCTGAATACGTTTTATTGAACTGAATTGTTTTCAGGCGAATACAGTATTGAAACTAGGATTTCACTGTCCTTGGTCCCACTGTTAGATAGAGCTCTCTGCAAGAGTAGACAGGTGGCCCTACCTATAGGAGAGGGGCTGCAGCAAATGTCTCGTTCATCTTGACTAAGTGATATAGATGGACTCACCAGGGGACTGGTGGCTCCAGTGCTGATGCCCCAGAATACGATCTTTAGTCCTTGAACTATTTCCCCCTCTATCAGTTCCTGGCTCCCTCATTTTGCTTGCTCCCCTCTTTGATCTGTCCTGTTCTGCCAGCATCCCTTTCAAAAGACAGTCTGAGACATCCACAGTGGTTTCTAACCACTCCAGGAAGCATGCCAAGGAGAATCAGTCAAGGTGAAGGTTTTATTTTAGGTTCTCTCTCTTTCTTTCCCTCCATGTAGCAATTATTTTATAAAATATTACTGTGTTCATAAATAATAACACTAATAATAGTTATGATAATAATACTCATAGCTCACTTTTATATAACTCTTTAAGGCTTTCCAAACACAGGACCATAGATTTAGAGCTTGGAAGTTATCTCAGAGATAATTTAGTCCCACCCCTTTAATTATACAGTGGAGCATATGGAGGCCCATAGAGAGGAAGAGGCTTACACATTATCTCATTTGAGCCTCACAAAATCTCTGTGAGGTAATTAGTATAAGCATTATTACCTTTGCTTGACCAATAGGGAAACTGAGGCTCAAGGACTTCCAGAGAATCAATAGAGTCAATTTTGCACCATCTAAATTCTGATGTCCTGGGGAAATGCCCTGATTGCCTTGCCTTTGTTGTTGTTCAGTCGTTTTCCAGGCATATCTCTCTCTTTGCGACCCCATTTGAGATTTTCTTGGCAAAGACAATGGAGTGGTTTGCCACTTCATTCTCCCGCTCATTTCACAGGTTGAGAAACTGAGACAGAGTTAAGTGACTTGCTCAGGCTAACCCAGCTAGTGAGTGTGGATTGGAGGCTGGATTTGAACTCATGAAGATGAGTCTTCCTGATTCCAAGTCCAGTGCTCTAGCCACTGGTCCACTTAGCTGCCCTCTTTTTGTCTTTATCAAATAAGATGCCCAACGGTCAAGTTGAATCAGGGCCTCCAATTTGCTTAGGAAAGTTTGTTGGCACCTAGGTTGAATCAGCACCTTCCACCCGGATCACTGACAGCTCTCTTTTACAACTTGCCCGTACTTGCCTCCTTCTGAATCTCCACAGCTGTCCCTTTGTCCTAGACTGGGCTGTCTGCATCAGCTGTAAACTAGCCCTACTTTTATCTACCTCAGTTTGACTAAGTCTGAGCTATGCAGTCATTTGTTTTTCCATAGCTGAACTTCAATTTATTCATTTCATAGACAACTGATTGAATTGCTGTGCAGGGCATCATGGGTGATGTGGGGATGAAGAGGACATGGTCCTTGTTCTCCGCTAATTTATAATCTAGTAGAGGAAAGGGGTGACATTTGTGAATAACTGAAATTCAAGAAAGCATATGAAAAGTGTGACTGGAGAGGCATCAGAATGGAATGAGGAGAATTCAGAGGAGCAGAGCATTAACTAGTTATTTCCTCATCCAGGCCAAGCATTACTTGGCTTGGGCAACAAATTGCCTTTATCTGAATTCACCAGACCTGTGATTGTGTTAGGGTAGGGAAGTCCTGGAGAGGAATTTCCTCTACCCATGCAGGTAGGAATCTTCTCTGTCTCTTACGGTTAGAGACTTGTTTGAGACACAAAGGGGGGTGAGTGACTTGTTCCGGGTCACACGGTTTTGTCTAGGTCTTCTTGACTCCAAGGTCAGCTCTGTAGCTACTATACCATGGTGCCCCTAATCTTTAAGGTGCCCCTTATTCTTATTGTTGTATAAATAAGACATGAACAAATTATGGTAACCTCTGTGGTCTGGAAGAAAGAATTAATTAGTCATTAATGGCTTTTGGAGATAAGAAAAATAACCTTTCATGGTAACTTTTCCAAACACTGGAGTCTTGGGGTCCTGGGCTCTACACTCAAGAGGTCACAGTATGTAGGAAAGAAGGTAGCATTAGGACATTCCACTATGAGTTTGAGGGAGGAGAGAATTATTGCTTGAAAAAGAGGCATCTGAAAAGAATGGAGGGGATAGAGGGCAGATAGGTGGCTCAGTGGATTGAAAACCAAGTCTAGAGATGAGAGGTCCTGGGTTCAAATCTGGCCTCAGACACTTCCTGGGCAAGTCACTTAACCCCCACTGCCTAGACCTGACCACTCTTCTGCCTTGGAACCAATGCACAGTATTGATTCTAAGATGGAAGGTCAGAGTTTAAAAAAAAAGAATGGAAGACATGGGAAACATTTTGGTGGGGATGGGGCAGGGTAGGGTAGAAATTTTATTATGGGGCTAGAGGGAGAAAGGGAAGAAGTAAACAGGTTACAGACTAAGAGTTCAAACCTTTCCCCTCTTTATCCAGCAACCTCTGATGATAGCTAGTAGAGGAATCCCAAGAGGAGAAAACTCCAAGATGGATGAATAGTCCTAACTGAACCTCTCATAGAGAACATGTTAAAGTTTTAAAATAGATTTCTATGTTAATTATCTAATAACAATAATTATTGAACTATATATTGAAAGGAGAACATACGTTACATTTTTTCACCCTCTAAATTTTGAGGCTGAGGAAAAGCCCTGATTGCCTTACCTTAGTTGCAGACCTATGGCAGCAATAGATCACTCAGGGCTGGGGAAATTGGAGGAGGGTTCATGAAGTACGTGTGGTTCAATTATTCATTCAACATACTTTTATTTAGCACCTACTCTTAGCAGGGTGCAATACTAGCTTGATTGGGTGAATGTAGAGACATTAAGCCCTAGTGCCTGCCATCAGGGTGTTCACAATCCAACAAAGAAGATGCCTGCTATTTGAGTGGGACCTTGTGCTGTAGGTAGAGCTTTTAGAGAAGGCAACAAGGCTGAGTGGCTGGGATATGTGCACAGAACAGAGTGGCAGGATGAGTTATTCATTTTGGAGCTTAAACTCATCTCTTGATTATTAAAGCTGTAAAGCTGTAGTCATATGTACAGATGAATTCAGAGTGGCCATGCTCTGACTTCATACAGTGGCAGCAGTCCCCCATTTGGGCATTCTGGGAGTGATCTGTCATCATCATCTCCCATAGTTGTTTTGTGTATGTGAGGTTCATATATGTTCATTTCATATTCATTTCAAACAATGAAAAAAGCATTTAATAATTGTTTACTATGTGCCAAGCACTGTGCTAAACGCTGAGGGTAAAATAAAACAAAATAACTGATGGAGGTGAACTGACTTGTCCTTGGTTACATAGCTTGTAAAATCTGAAGTCTGGATTTGAACCCAGATCCCTTCCATTTTCAAGTCCAATGCACTTTCCACTAAGATTCTTTAATTCCAAGATTCCATGACTCCTAGTGCCTTCTCCAACCCTTGGTTGGGTGGAGATCACATTACATCTACTTGCTGGAATACTGAAAAGTCACTCGACACCACCCATGTCATCAGCTATATTATTAAAGTGGTTTGGAGGGAGAAGGAAGCAAGAGAAATACAATTCCCATTCAGCCGAGCAGTCCCCAGTTGGGTGTAGAAAGGAGTGGTGTCGGTTTGT
This sequence comes from Monodelphis domestica, assembly GCF_027887165.1. Taxonomy (NCBI): domain Eukaryota; kingdom Metazoa; phylum Chordata; class Mammalia; order Didelphimorphia; family Didelphidae; genus Monodelphis; species Monodelphis domestica. The sequence continues at coordinate 99,609,205 of NC_077231.1, forward strand.
GTGTGTGACACACACATGCACACGCTTGTGCGCGCCTTGTATAATATTGAGGAGAGGAGGGAGGCAGATATAGACAGGGGATCCTGAGCCACAGTGGGATTTGCTCAGGTCAAGGGGGCTAAAACCCCCTGCTTAGCACTTTGATTCCTTCTAAGAGTGGAAGCAGCATCCTGAGAAGGAGAAGTGTTATTCTTAGCAGGCCGGTGAAAGATGAGCTGCCTCTGCCTCTGGGAATGACCCCGACGGGTCAGGGCCTGATGCATCATCTGCAGTGCAGATGAAGTCAGAACCCAGCACCTGCAGGACTTTCAGTCTCAGGACACAGGAGGTAACTAGAGTCTCCCAAAGCCTTGGACCAGGATTCCCCAGATGATGGGGAAACCCCATTATGGCAGGCCAGAGGTCTTCTTCACTTCCTTCCTCTCTTCTTCCCCCTCTCCTTTCTCTCAGCCTTTGCTTGTGCTGTAACCACCCCCTGCCTCCTCATATTCGGTGGCTATCCAAATTTCATCATTATCCAGCCTCAAGACCCAGTTCAAGTCCTTTCTCCTCCAGGGAGGAGTTTTTGGCTCTTCCAAACTCCTTTCGCTGGAGATTTCTGAACTCCTTTAGCATCTGTAACCTGCTTGACACGATCATTACTGTCATGGGGATATTCTCTGAGTTATCCCCTTCGTCCCCAAGCCTCTAGCCTGTGTGAATCTCTCTCCTGCTTTACATGCACCCTATGATTGTATTCTATGGGAAGCCTTTCTCTGTCCCCCAACTGGTAGTGATTTCGCCCCCAAATTCCTTTTTTGTTATTTGCTTTATATTTATATCATATTCATTTATGGGCTTCTCCTTTAGAATAGAAATTCCTGACAAGGAGAGATGGTTTCTTTCTTTGTAATTTATTTCCAGAACTTAGCATACAGTAGGTGGCTTATGAAACATTTGTATCACAGGATCTCAGTGTTGGAAGGGACCTCTGAGGCCCCCCAGTCCAATTGTTCCTTGAATGGGAATCCTCTCTGTAACAATCCCCCCAAAAGGGTCATTGAGTCTTTGCTTGAAGGTTTCTCCTGAGGGGAAGCTCCCTGACTCCCAAGACAGACCACTCCACTTCGGGGAGCTCTAATTATGGAGGGTTTCCTGAAAACAAACCCAATTTGTCTCATTGCAAATTCTCCCCATGATTTATGGGTCTGCCCTTTGGGGCCAAATAGAATGAAGCTGATATCTGTTCCATCTGAACAAGGAGCTCTTAGTAGGTGCTTAATCAAAGTTTATTATTAATGAAAAGAAGTCAAGTGACTTGTTCAGAGTGCCACAGCTAGCATGTAAGGTTGGATTCAAACTTGGGAGTACCTGTTATCGCTCCCTTAACTCTTCTCTGATTTTTCCTTCTAATTGCTTTGGGTGTTTCAATGTTTTTCTCCTTTCCCCGAATATAAACTCTTGAGGTTAATATGCCTTTTCCTCATGTTAATGTACCCAACTAATCTCCCTTATGAGCACTGGGCTTGGAATCAGGAAGCCTCATTATCATGAGTTCAAATCCAGCCTCACACTCTTACTACATGTATGCCTCTGGGCAAGTCACTTAACCCTGTTGTCCTTAGTTTCCCCATCTGTAAAGCTGGAGAAGGAAATGGCACCCCACTCCAGTATCTTTGCCAAGAAATCCCCAGACAGGGTCACAAGCAGTTGGACAAGACTGAAGAGAGATCAGGGGAAACTACTGCCCAAATGCCCCAGGTTTTTCCATCCACATTCCTTTGCCCATGATGTTCCCTGTGTTTGGAATGTTCTTACTCACCTTCTTGTCCATCCATAAAAGCCTAAATCACATGTCACTTTTTCCATCAAACATTGAGCCAGGCAGGAGTCTCCCTTCAGAGCTTTCCTAGTACTCTCTTGGCACCCAATTTATTTATTGTTAGGCTCATAGGATCTTGATTTGAAAAGACAGACAGCTGTTAGGGGCGTGTTGCTGCCTGTAATTGGCAAATAAATAAAGGAGGGGGCAGGATGTTCATCAGTAGAGGAAGGGGCCTCAGCTGACCCTTGGGACTGTGGCGTGCACAGTGGACAGAGAGGAGGCGATTGGGATTGAGAGTATGCAGAGAGTGAATGGAAATGGAAAGTCAGTACAAAGAGAAAGGGAATGGATGATGAGGAATGGGCTGAGCTAATAGTATGGAAGCTGAGAGTTTGTGATCAATTTGGGGCAAGGGGAATGTATGTGGGTACAGATCCACAGGCCTTTGGAAATGCATCACGCTTAAATCCCTGGCACTTTTGTGGGCTTTTCTGAGTGTAGATCCCTGGAGGGTTGAGCTTGCTGCTAGGAAGAGGGTTCATTTGTGGCCGAGTATGATTTAAGGTGGCACTCTGCACCCAGGGGCTGAGATGGAGTATGCCTAGCTCCTATTCCGTCCTTCAGTGTCTGGCGATCAAGATGGCACAACTACTCACAGATCCTCTGATTGCCTCATTCTGAGCCCCTAGAAATTTCTGCATGGGAGAATATCTCATGGGGTTCTCAGAGTCAGTCTGAGCCTGGATAGGTCCATGCCACTCATTGCACATTGTAGTTATTTATTTATTTGTCTTAGTTTCCTACTAGATTATAAACCCAGTTAGGGCAGGGATTATGTCTTAAAGCCCAGACTTTGTGTCCCCCCACCTGTTGCCCCCAGTAAATTCAGTTCAGTAAATGTCTGTTGAATTGGTTTGAACATAGGATCTCAAAGCCAGAAGGGATTTGAGATTGTAGGATCATGGCTTTCAAGCTGGAAGGAACTTTAGAGACCACATAGTCCAACCCCTTTAATTTACAGTTGAGGAAACTGGTGCCCAAGGAGGTTAGGGGACTTGTCTGGAATCACATTTGAAGCTAGGATTTGAACCCAAGTTCTCTGACTCCAAAGCCAGTTTATTTTCCACTCATCGTGTTGCCTCCCCTGGGTCATGTGGTCCAACTCTCTCATTTTACAAATGAGGAAATGGAAGCCCAGTGTGTTTAAAGGACTTTCCCAAGGTCACATGGGCAGAAAGAGGAAGAGCTATGATTTGAACGCAGGACCTCAGTTTCTAAAGCTAGTGATCTTTCTGTTAGAGCTTGTTGATCGATGCCTTCTTATTCTGTATGTTGAAAATAGAAGTCACCTCTCTGTCTTTCAGTTATGGAGGCTTTGTTGTTCATTCATTTCAATCATGTTCTCATCTTCCTGACCCCATTTGGGGCTTTCTTGTCAAAGATTTTGGAGTGGTTTGTCATTTCCTTCTCCAGCTTGTTTTACAGATGAAGAAATTGAGGCAAATAGTGACTTACCTGGAGTCAAACAGGCAGTAAATGTTGAGACTGGATTTGAATTTAGGTCTTCCTGACTTCATGTCTGATGCTTAATCCACTGCAATACCTTCATTCCAATCACTTGCCATCTTGAATGGTTTGGTCCCTTTTGTTGGTCCAGCCTCTGCCTCCCGCTTTATTCCAGTGCCCTTTCTCCTCTCTCTTCCCTTTACCTAACATCCTTGCCCCTGAAGTTTCTGATCTTGTTTAAAGGGTGGCCCATGGCTTTCTCTTCTAGGAGGGGGTCATGGTTCTAAGCCCTAGCTCTCGCCCTGTGGCCCCGGGGAGAATCGGGGGGCTGTCTAGTTGGAAAGGGATTTCAGGTCTTGGCTATTTGAGCTGGGGACCGAAGCGGAGGGTGGCTTTGCTGGCCCCCTGAATCACGCCTCGTGGTCAGCCATCCACTCTGCTGGGGCTCTAGGCCAGACCTGTCCTAACTAAACCTAGACAGATGGCTTTTCCCTTCTAGGCTTGGGTTCCCCTCACCGAGAAAGTCCTTTCTCCAGGCTGGCTCTGAGGGAAACTCCAGTCAGTATATGAAAATAAATTGCATTATGTAATTCAATCAGAAGAAACCCATATGGGTTTAGGAGGGGGAAGCTTGGCTGAGCTATGGCTGGACTTCTCTCTGAGCCTTGCTGGAAGAAACAGGAGAGATGCTGAGGGAAGCTCTTAGGCTGGGGTCAGCACGGGCTTCTGGCCTCCCTTCCCTATTCCAAGATCCCTTCTAGCTCTAATCTATCTCAGGATGGCAAAGGCAAGTGCTTTTAAACACGACTTCTATGGTACATTTCTATAACTATAGATGTGACTGACAAACATTTTTGAGCACCTACTATGTGCAAGGCACTTTACCAGGTATAAAAAGAGGAATGGTCCCCTTCTTTGAGAGCCCCCTCTTCAATGTATATGGAAAAATAAAATACTACTACTAATAAAAGTAGGAAATTAGAGCTATTTAGACAAATATCAATATTTATATAGCACCTACTATGTGGCTGACACTGTGATAAGTTTTTTCAAATGTTATCTCATTTTTGCTCCAAAGAACTCTGAAAGGTGGTTTCTAGTACTAATCCACATTTTACAGATGAGGAAATTGAAGTAAACAGAGGTCGGGACTTGCCCAGGGTCACCTAGTTCTTTTTTTTCTTTTTTCTTTCTTTTTTTTTTAAACCCTTACCTTCTGTCTTGGAGTCAATACTGTGTATTGCGTGGTAAGGGCTAGGCAATGGGGGTCAAGTGACTTGCCCAGGGTCACACAGCCCAGGGTCACCTAGTTCTTAAAGGAGGCTGCATTTGAACTTGGACCTTCCTGACTCCAAGCCTGGTGCTCCATCCACTGCGTCACCAAAGCACTTTGTCCTTCTTTTGTTCACTCAGTGCCCTCTAATTTGTCCACTTGGTGCACTCAGTGTGATGTAGTAGCTCTCTAGTCAGAAAGACCCAAGTTCAAGTTCTAGCAGTGTGACCTTGGACAAGTCACTTCAGTTCTCAGGGTCCCTGTCAGCTCTTGAAGGCTGATTGTCAGAGAAGGCACCAACCTGTGTGGATAGAGTTTCCTCATCCAGGACTTCCCTGTACCAGCGACATTCTGATTCCAGTCTCTGGTTAGTTTATTTATCTGTGCCTGTGTCAGCTAGGAAGACAATGTCAGTGTCTTCTCCTTCTGTCCCCAGGGAAGTGCCTTTGGTAGGAATGGGTTGTTGAGTGAATGTGGGAAGCTAGGAGTGTGGCACAGAGCACATAGCATCAGACAAGGTCGGTGTAGCTCTTGGGTTCACTGAAACGTTCTTTCTTTCAAAATCATTTTAACTGGAGGCAACAGGGTGACTCAATGGATTAAGAGCCAAGTCCAGAGTGGGGAGGTCCTGGGTTCAAATCTGGCTTCAGACACTTCCTAGCTGGGGGACCCTGGATAAGTCACTTCACCCCCACGGCCTAGCCCCTTATTGCTCTTCTGCCTTGGAACCAATACAAGATGTTGATTCTAAGAAGGTGAGGGTTTAAAAAAATTATTCTGACAAAGGAAGGTTCTCTGGGCATGAGATGTAAAAATCAAAAGATGGCAATAAAACAACAACAACAAAAGATGTATAAAAGAACTAGCAATGGAGCACAGCACATCAGAGCTGAGAGGGGCCTCAGACCCTTCTCTGTTCTGCCAAAGACCATAAAGATTGTCTAAAAATTGGTATTTGCTGAGAGGAAGAGTAATAATAATAATAATAATAATAATTTTCTCTCACGTAGCACTTTGGGAAAGAGAAATATGATTATTATCACGTTCCATTCCCACTATAGCCCTCCAAATAAGCAGGACAGATAATATTGTCTCCATTTTATGGAGGAGGGGACTGAGGTCCAAAAAGAGAGCGATTTACCAGAAGTCACACATCTGGAAAGGAGTGGATTGCTGGTGGGTTACAGCTCTGTCGGTGGGTGTCCCCTACTAAACCAGAAGATCCAGGAGGGAGGGACACGTTTAGGCAGATATCGTCTTCCCCTCGCACCTAGAACAGTGCTCTGCTCAGAGAAGGTGCTTAATAAATGCTTGTTGTATGGTATGAGCGGCTAGGTGGCACAGTGGTAGACTACTGGGCTGGAAATCAGGAAGATTCATCTTAATGAGTTCAAATCCAGCCTCAGACATTTACTAGCTGTGCCACTTTGGGCGAGTCACTTAATCCCGCTTGCCTCAGTTTCCTCAGTCTGTCAAATGAGCTGGAGAATGAAATGGCCAACCACTTCAGTGTCCTTGCCAAGAAAACCCCACCTGGGGTCATTGGAGAGTGGGACTTGACTGAAAACGACTGAACACTAACTGGGGGTGGGACTGGAGTCAAACTGTGAAGGATGAGCTATGCATAGCGGAGAGAGAGGTGAAAGTAGTTATTCTAGGCAGAGGCAACGTGAGGAGGAAAGGCACAGGGGAGGAAAGCATGTAGGTCGTTGCTATGATTCTGGAGTCCCAGGATGTGGTTTCCCACTCCTCTCTTTCTAGGTGGACTTGGGCAAAGTGAATTCACTTCCCTGGGCCTCAGTTTCCCCATCTGGAAATATCTGAGATGGGATTTGAATCCAGGTCTTTCTGGCTGCAAGTCCCATCACTTCCTCTCAACACTATTCTCCACTGCCTCTTATGGTCTGGCCAGGCAGGGAGGGCATGGCTCTCCCCCGGCTCCCCACTGAAATCCATCTGATACACTCTTCCAGTCTCCAAAGTTTAATTTAGCTGAACTCTTGGCTGCAATGATCAGCTGATAAATTTAGTTGGGGGATCAAGGCACCTATAAGATGAATAGTTCCTTAAAAGGAGCTTAAAGATGGGGCTGGGGAGAGAGGGCAAAAGGCAGCCCCTCGTTTGAAAGCTGCCTGCAGAGGAGACGCACACCTCGCAGAGAGGGGCTTTTAAAAGCATCTCCTGGGAAGGAGGGATGCTGGGTGGTGGTGGGGGGCTCCAGAGGACCAGGATGGAGTGCATCACAACTTTCTGGGTTAGCTGAGTTCCTTGGATGGGGGAACCTGTTCTCAACCTCTGCCCCCCCACAAAAAAGAGGCTCCCACTGGGCTGCCCCCTTTCCCAGAAGACATCTCCTTTCTCATCCTGGGCAAACCCCAAAGACAAGGGTTTTCCCATGTGAGAGCCCCTGCTGCTTAACCCCAGCCTCAGGCATCCTTCTGTGCCACCCCCCAACCACCTCACCTTCCCTTGCCTAGGCTGGGGTCAGCTAATGTTACTCTTCAGCAAAGAATCTCAAAGCTGGAACAAATCTCAGAGTCACTGAGTCCAAACTGTACCTTGACAGGAATCTCTTCTGCAGTATACCCACAAGCCATCAAACAGCCTTCACTTGAATAATGCTGGGGACAGGGAGCTCACTACTTGTTTTGCTTTGGGACTGCTCTGAATATTGGGAAGATTTTTCTTTAGACAGAACTAAATCTTCCTCTCTAGACCTTCTGCCCAGTAGCCTTTAAAGGGCTTCAATAAACAATGACCAATATTTCTATAGGGTGCTAATTGGATTTCCATTCCTTATTGCATGGGCCCCTTCGGACAATCCCAGAGGGAAGGATGAGGATACTTCCCCCATTTTACTGCTCAGTGAATTAACTCCTTCAGGGCACAGAGGATTTGAACTTGGAGATCTCCTGACTCCAAGACCAGTGAGTAGCCTTTCCATGGTTCCTTCTGTTTCTCCCTAATAAAGTGGCGAATGGTAAAGGTGGGACCACAGCCCCAACACTAGGCATCCCAGGTCAAGGCTCTTTTCTGAGAACACCATTAATACATTCTAAGCAGTTCCCCTCCCTTTGGTAAAGTTGGGAAACTGCTGTAACTCTGTAACTCAGCTGTCAAGAAGCCAAGCACCCATTTATAACACTGTTGCTGTGGCATTAACTGCCCTCCTGAACATTTCTCCTAACATCGAGTTTCCATGGAACCAGTTAACATTAGACAGGATGTGCCTATATAAAAGAGAGATTACATTTATTTTTAAAAAATGAAACGAGGCTGAATTCATAGGATGAAATGAGGGCGAGCCTGCCCATAGGGAGCCAATGAAGATTGTTGAGAAGGAGAGTTACAGGGTCAGTTCTGCCCTTTAGGAAGATGATTTTAGTCATTGAATTGGATTAGAGAGAGTAAAGACAAGCTTGATGTTACTTGTTTCTTTTTAGCCCAGGGCAGTGTTTCTAAAGTCCACTTGCCCCTTTGAGGGGGGTCTCAGGGGCACATGATCATAAACAACTATTGTGATTAAATGAGCTCTTCAGAGGTCGTTGGGGAGGACTAGCTCTTCTGGTGTAAGAGTAAAGAGAAAGTTATTTTCTCTGAGCCTGAGTTTCCTCTTCTGAAAAATAGTTCAGTTGGGCTAGATAAGAGGTTCTGACCCCTTTTTGTCTCCTGAACTTCCTGGCAGCCAATCTGGTGAAGCCTATGGAACCCTTCTCAGAATCATATTTTTAAATATGTAAAATAAAATACATAGGATCGCAAAGGAAACATTGAAATATAGCAATAAAAATATTTTTTCTTTTAAAATTCTCAAATGCAGGTTTGTATCCCAAATAGATCAGAGTTAAGGGAAAAGGACCTACTTGTTCATAAATAGTTTTAGTGGCTCTTTTAAAAAGTTATTTCATTGTCATGCAAAAATACACTTCCATATTGGTCATTGTTGTAAGAGCACAGTCATACATAACCAAAATTCCAAAATAAAACTGTAAATATACTGATATGAAAGACAACTCTCACAGTTCTTTCTCTGGAGGTGGATAGAATTCCCTGTCCTAAGTCTTTCAGGATTGTCCAAGCTCATTTCATTGCTGAGAGTGACTAAGTTTTCACAGATAATCATCGACCAATATGGCTGTTATTGTGTACAATGTTCTCCTGGTTCTGCTTGTTTCACTCTGCATCAGTTCACATAGGTCTTTCCAGCTTTTTCTGAAATCATCCTGTTCATCATTTCTTATAGCACAATAGTATTCCATCGCTAACATGGACCACAATTTGTTCAGCCATTCCCCAATTGATGGACATCCTCTCAATTTCCAATTCTTTGCCACTACAAAAAGAGCTGCTAATTTGGAACTATACCCAAAGGGCTATAAAACTGTGCATACCTTTGATCCAGTAATGCTCCTACTGGGTCTGTGTCCCAGAAATAATTAAAAAAGGGGGGTGGGGGAAGGACCTACTTGTACAAAAATATTTATAGCAGCTCTTTTTGTGGTGGCAAAGAATTGGGAACTGAGGAGGTATCCATCAGCTAGGGAACAGCTGAACAAGCTGTGGTATATGGTTGTAATGGAACACTATTGTGCCATAAGCAATGATGAACCAGATGAGTTCAGAAAAACCTGGAAAGACTTATATGAACTGATGCAAAGTGAAGTGAATAGAAGCAGGGGAACATGATATACAGTAACAGAAATATTGTTAGATAATTAACTGTAAAGAACCTAGCTACTATCAGCAAAACAAGGTTCCATGATAACTTCAAGAGACTCATGATAAAAACAAATTCTATCTACTGCCAAAGAAGGAACTGTTGGAGTCTGATTGCACATCAAAGTATATAATCCATCCTTTTTTCCCCCTTCATGAATACAGAGAAAGAACTGTGGGAGTAGAAACACAGAAGAAAAACAACTGCTTGATCACATGGGCCAATGGGGATATGATTGGGGATGTAGACTCTAAATCAGTGGTTCTCAACCTTTCTAATGCCGTGACCCCAGAATACAGTTCCTCATGTTGTGGTGACCCCAAACCAAAAAATTATTTTGGTGGCTACTTCAAAACTGTAATTTTGCTACAGTTATGATTCGGAATGTAAATACCTGATATGCATTATGCATTCTCATTGCTACAAATCAAACATAATTTAAACATAGTGATTAATCACAAAAACAATATTTAATTATATGTTGAGAAATATTAATCCAGCAGGAGGCAGCCTGAGCGCTGGGGCGGGAGGTAAGTCCTACCTGGGGAAGGAGTCCACAGACGCTGCTTTCTTCTTTCTGTCATCTCCCTCCAGCTTAAGCTGAGTCTTCACTTTGCTGGGGTTACTCGGCTCCATTATCTGCTCCAGGAGTTATCCGCTCCAGGACTGGTTCTTAACCCCTCTGGAGCCAGCGCCCAGGTGCTCTCTCTGTTTGAATCTGGTCTCAAGGCAAGAGGGTAAATCACCCCTTATAGGGGGAGGACTGCTGATAGGTAACTAATATTAGTACAATGTGTGGGCAGCAGGGTCCCCGTTCTTTCTGAGATCTTGTTGTAAAGTAGTGCGATTTCTCAGCGGCTAAAGCCATCAGAAATATGTATTTTCTGATGGCTTTAGGTGACCCCTGTGTTTTGGTCATTTGACCCCAACTGGGGTTGCGACCCACAGGTTGAGAACCGCTGCTCTAAATGATGACCTTAGTACTGATCAATGACACAAGTAAAATCCAGTGGAATTGCATAGTGGCTATGGGAGGAGGGTGGAAGGAGGGGAGGAAAAGTACATGAATCATGGAACCATGGAAAAATATTCTAAATTAATTAATTAAATAAAAATTAAAAAAAATACCAGAGACCCTATTTCCTTCATGAGTTTTTAAAATTGTTTATGTGATATGTGTCTTCAGTCACAATGTGGGGAATATGGAAATATGTATTAGATGAAAACACTGGTATAACCTATATCAGACTATTTACTATCTCAGGGAGGGGTGGGGATATGGGAAAGGGGGAGGAAGATGGGGAGGGGGTGAGAATCTAAATCACAAAATGTCATAAAACAATTGTCAAAAATTGCTTCTATATGTAATTGAAAAACATATAATTTTGGAAAAAACTCAGATGCCAAGTTATGATCCTCTGGATTAGATGGCATCTCAGGTCCCTGATAGTTTTGATCTCTGCTTGTTATGATAATTGGGTTCCCATTTTGGTTTGAACCCCCAGAGGCTTTAGGGTTCTAGAATCAAAGGACTTGAGTTCAAATTCCACCTCTGATGTTTACACCTTGAATGACCTGGAATTCACTTAGTTTTCCTGTGTCTTAATTTCCTCATCTTCAAAGTGGAGAAAGGGGAATGGATTAGATGGCCTTTGAGGTCCCTTATAATCTTAGATTAAGGACCCTAGGCCCTATGAATGAAACTTTGCCCTTCCTCCATTCCTACTCCTTAGTGCTTCCCATGAAGTCCAGTCTCTGGCTGGATCCCTACTGTCTGCTCTCTCCAATGGCAACTGCCTGCCTGCCTGGATTTATGCCTATTCTCTGGTGCCAGATTCCCTGACAACACCATGTTCCTCAGGCCTGCCAGGAAGATGTCTGTCTGTTGCCTACTGTCCGAACTTTCTGATGCCAACTGTCCACTTGTCTTGCTTCCTGTGGTTCATTGCTTAGACCTTTCTTGATGACTTCTCCCATCCCTGTGGGCCAGTCAGGTCATCAGATGCCAGCCATCCCTTGGTGTTGCTGACCAAACCTTGGTTGTAACTCCCAAAGCTTTACTTCAGAATGTTGGCAGTCAGCTTAACCCAATAGTATAGCACTGGCAAAATTGTGCAAACAATTGGCTTTAGTTATAGTCTCTTAGGATCAAATTGTTTCTCCCACAAATACAGGTAGATAAACATAGTACAGTGGATAGAGTGCCAGTTCTGGAGTCAGGAAGACCCGAGTCCAAATCTAGCCTTAGACACTCATTAGCCATATGACCCTGGGCAAGTCACTTGATCCTGTCTACCTCAGTTTCCTCATCTAAAATGAGCTGGAAAAGAAAATGGCAAACCACTCTAGGATCTTCGCCAAGAAAACTCCAAAAGATGTCACAAAGAGTGGGATGTGACCAAAACAACTGAACAACTATGTTCATTTTTTCCCTTCCCCTCTCCATCATGGACTTGCGGTTGTTTCCTAGAGTCCCTCTTGCTTGTTAAGGTTTAAACTGTCCTCCCCTCCTCTGCTATTTGCCCTTGATAATATACTACATTCCTGGGAAAGGTAAGCAACCCTAAATCACTTTATGTGAGTTGATTTACCCAGGACCTTGCCAGCCCTCAGGACTGTCTGATAGACTAATTGAGTGATAGAAGCAGAGGAGGGAGAGACAGAGAAATACTAGGGTCCTCCCTGAGTGAGCCCAAGTGTGAAGCCTAAGCAGTTAGGGCAGTGGTCAAATACAGGAAGACTCATTCACTGGGGCATGGCTCTCTCAGGGTTCTCTTCCTAGCTGTCTGATCCTCCTTCTCAGTCTCCTTTTCTATCATCTTTCTCCTACCCTTAACTGAAGGTATATTCTTAAGTCTGTCCCAGGCCCTCTGCTCTCTTCCTTTGCTCATGTAGAAACCTCATTAGCTGTATGGATTTAATGATCAACTTCATGTAGGTCACTCGCAGAAGTGTAGATGTCTCTCCTGAGCTGCAGGCCCACATCACCCCAATTACTTATTGGACTTTCATAAACATCTCAAGCTCAGAACTCCTCCTCTTTCCCCTCAAACCAAGCCTTCTTCCTTATTTTGGTGGAGTAGAATTCCAGTCTCCTACTCTCCTCATGGTCTCATCACAAGACTCAAGCAAGACAGTCTCTCTCCTCATGTGCAACAAGGAAGACAGCACATATGAGAGGGCTAGCGTTGGAAGGGGTAGCACTAAGGTCTTCAATTTCTCACTTTCTTTCACCTTACATAGTTGCCAAACAGTGTCATTTCTCTTTATACACAAGACCACTCACTCTTGCTTAGGCCCTTATTATCTCCCACTATGGAATTATTGCAATAGTCTCTCTCGGTCTCTTTGTCTGTCTACCTCTCTCCCCTTGCCTTCTGTCTTCTATGATAGAAGAGTGGCAAGGGTTACGTAATCAGAGTTAAGTGACTTGCCCAGGGTCTCCCAGCTAGGAAGTATCTGGGGCCAAATTCGAACCCAGGTCCTCCCAATGCTGGGTCTAGTGTTCATTCATTGTGCAACCTGGCTGCTTCTGAAATATTCTCCTAATTGGTCTTCCTGTCTCATTTCTCCACATTGCACTTTATCCTATGATTTTCCTAACAACATAGGTATGGCTATGTCATTCCCTGACTTCCTTTAAGTCCCAACAAAATCTCACTTTCTACTTACCCTTCTTTATTCCAGTACTTGCCTTCTTTTAATTATTTCCTATTTATCCTGTCTTATCTCCTTCTGTATCCCTAGCACTTAGCATATGGTAGGCACTTAATAAGTGTTTATTGCATTATTGAATAAACTTCTGTGTTTTCCTACTGCTTCTACAATCAAATCTAAACCCCTCTGGCATTTAAGGGTCTTGACAAGCTGGCTCCAAGTTATCTTTCCAGCTCAATTATCCATGATTCTCCTTCACCCACTTTACTCTCTAACCAAACTGGTCTTCTTGCTATTATTCCCAGAGAATGTTCTATCTCCCACATTTCTGATTTTACATAAGCTATGTCTCCCATGCCTGGACTGCTCCCTGTCTTTACTGCCACCTCATAGACTCTCTTATTTTTTCCCTAAAGCTTTGTTCAAATGCCACCTTCTACGTGACGTCTTTTAAAAATTTTTTATTTTAGAATATTTTCCCATGGTTACATGATTCATGATTCCCACCATCCCCACTCTTCCCCCCTCCCCCCAAAGCCAACAAGCAGTTCCACTGGGTTATCCATGTATCATTGTTCAAAATCTATTTCCATGTTATTTATATTTTCAGTAGAGCGATCCTTTAACATCAAAACCCTAATCACATCCCTACTACACTACATGATCAATCATAGATTTTTCTTCTATGTTTCTGCTCCCACAGTTCTTCCTCTGGATGTGGAGAGCATCTTTCTCATAAGTCCCTCAGAATTGTTCTGGGTCATTGCTTTACTGCTAGTAGAGAAGTCTACTACATTCTCCTACTTCGTTTTCCTGGTTCTGCTCCTCTCACTATGCATCACTTCCTGGAGGATGTTCCAGTTCACATGGAATTCCTCCAGTTCATTATTCCTTTCAGCACAATAATATTCCATTACCAACAGATACCACAATTTGTTCAGTCATTCCCCAATCGATGGACACCTCTCATTTCATGAAACTTTTTCTGATACGTCCAGACACTAGTGCCTCCCACTCCCACCACAAAATCACCATATCCTAATTTTGTGTGTATTTGTATATGTTTATCTCCCTTATAGAAGGCAATCTCCTCAAGGGTAGAGGCAACTTTACTTTTGCATTATATCCTCTAGTATGTTTATTTGTAAAAGCAGACCTGTGATTCATCAGAGTAAGGAGCTTCTGACTCCTCCTTCTTCCACTAAGGCAGAGAAGTACCTGCCCTGTACCTTGAAGTCTTAGAGAGAGGCCTGGAGGACTGAGAAGTTCAGTAACTTGTCACCCAGTCACATAGCCAGTAAGTGTCAGAGGTTGTAAAGGAACCTAGGCCCTCTCAAACTCTGAGGTCAACTCTCTATGCCATTATCTTATTATCTAGATGGTCTTAGGCAAGCCACCCTTACCTACTCTCTTAGAATTAGTACTATGTATTGGTTCCAAACAGAAGAGTGGTATGAGCTCAGCAATGGGATCTAAGTGACTTGCTCAGGGTCACACAGCTAGAAAGTGTATGAGGGTTGATTTGAATCTAGGACTCCCCATCTCTTGGCCTATCAATCCACTAAATCACTTTGCTGCCTCTACCAGTCACTTTTAACAAGTTTTTTTCATCAGTAAAATGAGGGATTTGGTCTGTCTAATCTCTGAAACCCCAACTAGTTGTTATCCTTATTTTTGTCCAATGTTGCCTTGCTCCAGGTGCTTAAAAATTGCTTTACAAATGTTTGTTGGTTGATTGGTTGACCTCAGGCATCAGGATTTTATGGGTCTCCCCTCATCATTTGCAACAGTTTCATAACAAAAATGAACAAGCAAACAAAACTATGGCACCATATTATAATTTTAAAATCTATACATTTTAATGGAACTCCAAGACCTTGGAAAAATCTAAATTACAGTTCATTGAAAAGACAAAAGAAAGACAATGAGAGAAGTTGTAAAAAAAAAAGTAACCAGCATTGGCTCCAGACTAAGACATGACCTAAGAGGCATCATCAAACTCAAGGTCATGTATGATGGGGAAAGGAGATTAAAGAGCAAGGGATGACAGATGGACTGCCCAAATGCTTGCGAAGAGTAAGAGACAAGAGTACGAGACCTAAAGGACAGCCGCCAAGTTGGTGAGTGGAATCTTCATGGGAGATTAATGGAAGAATGGACTCAAGAATGACACAGGGGGAGAACTTGCAAATGAGTTTTGATCTATAACAAGGCAGGTGGTGGGGGTCAGGGAGAATGCTAAAAAGAATTGAGGGGATGGACAATCCCACCTACCCCAACAATGGGAAAAGTTGATTGTTCGATTTTGATATTTACAATTTGTCAGCTGGAAATATTTCTCCCTTAAGTTTTCTGAGTATACTTTATTATAATGAGAGATGGATGGGTCTTTTAACCTCATCATTTTATAGGTAAGGAAACTGAAGTCTAGAGTGACTTGCCTACAGTTACAAAGCTATTAACTGACAACCTATAAATTCTTGCTATTCCCTCTACTCCCCCATGTGCTTGAACACCTTTTTCCAGAGCCTGGTCATAATAATAGTTCAGGTTTCTAGGACACCTTATGGCTTAGAAATCTCTTTCAACCTTGGAAGATTGAGAGACCAGCAATTATTATCTCCATTTTGCAGATGGAGAAACTAGACAACAGGGAAGAATGAAGTAATTCATGATCAGGCAGCTAATAAGTGTAAAATTCAGAATCCAAGCCTGATTTTTCAGACTCTGATTCAAGTGGTCTTTCTGTGCTACTAGGCATTCTGTTAGCCATTCTCCTTCCCTTGTTTCTTTTGGTTGATGTCCCCTGCCTCAGTTTCCTTAAACATTCAGTTTTTCTGATATGGTAGAAAAAGCAATAAGTTTGATGCCAGAGGACTGCTTCCTTTACTATCTTAGTGACTTTGGATGAATTGCTTAGCCTAGTTTTCTTCTCTAAAAAATAAAGGGGCTGGACTAGATGATCTCAAAGTTCCTTTTCAATTCTTATATCTTATCCCTTTCTGAGCTCCAGCCTATAAAATTGGGAGAGAGGATTAGACTACATTTCCTGGAAGGTTCCCTTAAATTTTAAATCCTTAAATCCTGAGGGTGATGCCTCTCCTAATAGGGTGACTGCTAAATTAACAGTCACCTCTCCTTCCCTCCCCCCCACCAAACAAACAAACAAACAAGCTCAATATAGGACCTTTCATTTGGAAACCAGTGGGAAAGCCTGGCTGACCTCTTTTCCCCAATATTTGCTCCCTATCCATCCCATCTGATTTGACCCTTCCATCTGTCTTGAGTCTTTGCCTAATGATCCACATGTCCTCTGGGGCTCTCAGCCAGGATGGTCACCAGAGTGGGAAGCCTAGGGAGCAGCAGCAGAGGGGCCTGCCCCTGATGATATTGAATGAGCAGTAGGCGAATGATATCAAAATCAGTGCTACTCAGATTAGATTGTTCTTTGAGCCAACACCATCTTCCCCTCCCAAATTTTGCTGCTTTTTTTAAAATAGCCTACTCTCAAGGAAGTGTCAGGCAATCTCAGTCCCAGGCATGAAGTGTCTGTGTGACATTGGACAAGTTATTCAAAGTCTCAGGATCAGTGAAGTGAGGAAAATGTAATCCAATTATATGATCCATTAAGATCCTTCTAGGATGCTTGGTAGTGGTGTGGAGGGGGCAGACTTTGGCTTCTCAAAAGCTTGGCTAATGGTCAAATTTGAGCAAGTGGAAGGGCTTCCTGGGCCATCATAGATGGAGGGCCAGTCTTACAGAATTCTTGTGGAGAGCTTTATTACCAGGTCAGCCATGGGAGGTGGAAGGTGGGGAGGAAGGGGGAGAATTTTAGTCACAACAATTTTAGAAGACCTTCTACGAAGTTGGAGAGTTCCTTCCTTCCTTCCTTCCTTCCTTCCTTCCTTCCTTCCTTCCTTCCTTCCTTCCTTCCTTCCTTCCTTCCTTCCTTCCTTCCTTCCTTCCTTCCTTCCTTCCTTCCTTCCTTCCTTCCTTCCTTCCTTCCTTCCTTCCTTCCTTCCTTCCTTCCTTCCTTCCTTCCTTCCTTCCTTCCTTCCTTCCTTCCTTCCTTCCTTCCTTCCTTCCTTCCTTCCTTCCTTCCTTCCTTCCTTCCTTCCTTCCTTCCTTCCTTCCTTCCTTCTTTTGTTCCTTCCTTCCATCCCCCCCTCCCCACTCTCTCTCACTTTCTGTCTCTGTCTCTGTCTCTCTCCCCCTCATGGAGCTTATATTCTACCAGGTAAGACAATATACACAGGCATATACAAATATTGAACAATAGGCTTCTTAGATTAGGGTTGTTGAGAAGTATAATGGACTTCTTTGTAAAGCAATGAGGCCCCCATGACTGGAGGTCTACAAATGGAGGCTAGATGGCCTCCTGTCAAGGATGCTGTGGAGGAGATTCCTGTTTGAGTGGGAGGTATGGATTGGATAACTTCCAAGATTTCCTGCTTCTCTGCTGGGCTCTACTTCTATGAAAGGGCATTGTGTCTGACAGACTCCGAGCCTCTCTTGGATGGGAATAAGTAGGCTGGGGGTAATGCCTTACCCTGCATCTGCTCCCTGTATATCCATCAGCTACCTCATTCACATTGGGCTGTATGAGACTTATCAAGTTCCCTTCCTGCTGGGGTTTGTCTCTGGAAGAAGCAAAGGAGGGAGGGAGGGCACTTTCCCTCAGTCTCAATCATAAGTAGCTGCCTACCGTGCCTGCAGTCTAATGACTTGGGGAAAGGGTATGAGGCACAGTGCCCCCCCCCCAGCCCCTTCCATAGACAGTCCCCAGCTCACCTTGAACCACAGAATCTTCACACCTTTAGGAATTATCTGGGTTGGTCTCTTTTATTTTACAGGTTAGAAAACTGAGGTTTCAGCACAGAGAGTGACTTGCCCAAGGTCACATCAAAAGTGTGATAGAGCTGGGATTATTATGGGCTCCATCATTCTTTATACATTTCAATAAATGTTTGCTAGATGAATGAATGAACTCACTATGCTGGGAGTGATCAGAGAAGAAGACTTTAGAACAGGGGTTCATGTGTGTATATAATGGTCCACTTTGACAGTCTAGTCTGGTGAAGTCCTCAGAATAATGTTTTAAAATGAATAAAAGTGAGACACATGAGGTTATAAAGGGAAACAATTTTCTTGAAATATGGTTATCAATGTGTTAAAAGTTCCAAGTTCACAGACCCTTTGAAGCCCACCCTCAAACCCCTTGAGGGCTCCTAGACTCCAAGTGAACAACTTCTACCTTTCATCTCAAAAGGACATTGAGATTCATTCAGTCCAATCCTCCTCTTTTTTTTTTTTCCTAAAGAAGAAACTGGGAAGCATAGAGATGGCTGTAAGTGACCTGGAAAAGGCAGTGACTCTGGAATGATACCTGGGTACAAATGCCACCTCTGGAATCCCCAGATGACCTTAAGCAAGTCTTTTACCTTTCTTGGACCTCAGTTTCCTCATCTGTTAAGGGGATAGGCTGAGATAGCCCTGAAGTCCTTTCCAAGCTCCAAATCAGTGAGCCCATGCTCAAGAACACACAGCTGATTAATGGTAGAAGGCTGTGTCAGAATCCTGATTCTCTGACTCTAAATCCAGGGCTCTCTTCACAACCCAAGGCTAAGGTTGGGAGAATAGGCTCCCTAAGTTTTGGTTTTCAATGGTGGGATCTTCACTTACTCAATCAATAACTCTTTTTCAAACCTTACTTTCTGTCTTGGATTTAATAATAGTATTGATTTCAAGGCAGAAGTGTGGTAAGGGCTAGGCAATGGGGGTTAAGTGACTTGCCCAGGGCCATACAGCTAGGAAGTGTCTGAGGTCAAATTTGAACCCAGGACCTCCTGTCTCTAGGCCTGGCTCTCAATCTGCTGATCCATCTAGTTGATCCCTATAACTCTTTAATAGGTACATGCTAGGCATTGTGGGGAAGAAAAAGAAAAAAAAAACAGAGGTTCTGCCCTCAAGGGGCTTCCACATAGCCTCAGTCTCAGCGCATTTCCCTTCTTTCTTTATCCCTTTTGTCCTCCAAAAGTGCCTGACACTCAAGAGGCTTGGCCAAGGAGAGAGATTTATGACCTAGTTAATTGGCCCAAAGCAGTTCTCCTCGTAAATTAGGATTCCAGACGACACATGTGGGCCACAGTTTGGGAATGTGGTGCATGGGGTTCCCTGGGAGCCTTGAGCCCATTCGATCTGGGATACCGCCATGGCCTGAGAGATCCCAAAGGAGAGAAAGGATACTGACAACTCACAATTCTAGGATGTTTGGAGGCTTAAAAAGTATATTCTCCCCAACAACTCGGTGAAGTAGGTATCACAGAGATGCGTACCCCTATTTCTCAGATCAGAAACCCGAGGCTCACCAAAGTCAGAAGGCCAGTAAGTTGAAAAATTGGGACCTGATGTTAAATCTTCTGACTCCAAATATAGCTGCCTTTTGGAGGGCTTTTATGTAGGGTACTGTGGATGATGTAAAGACAAAGATGGCCCTTATTGGTTCTTACACACAATGTTACATTTCCCACCTCCATGCCTTTGCAGTGGCATTCCTAGAATGCTCTCCATCCTTACCTTAGACTCAGTTTTCCTGGCTTCCTTCCAGATTCTTCTGCCTGAGTAAAATAAGGAGAACCAGAAGAACATTGTAAACAGTGACAGCAGTATTGGTGGTATGATCACTTATGAGAGACTTAACTACTCTCGGCAATACATTGATCTGGGACAATGATAAAGAGCGCTCTCGATCCCCCTCCAGGGAAAGAACTGTTCGAGTCGGGTGGATGCAGATCCAAGCGTAGCATCTTTCACAGTAGGTAGTTTGTGGTTTTCTTCGGGGTTTGGGTTTTATGTGAGTAAACTCTTTCAACAATGACCAACATGGAAATACATGCACAAATCAGATGAAAGTGTTTATTTACCATCTCCAGAAAGGGAGAGGGAAGGAAGAGAAGAGGACAATTTGGCTTGTATAACTTCAGAAAACTTGTGTGAAAAATTGTCATTACATGCAATTGGGAAAATAAAATACCTTTTAAAAAAGACTCTTCTGCACGAGTTCTTTCAGGGTCCCCCCAACTTCCAGGGTCGCCCTTTCTAAGGTTATTTTGTATCCATTCTGGATAGGAATAAGGACTGAAGCTCTGATTTCATTGTTTTAGGGGTCTTCCAAAAGAGGAAACCCCCTCTGCCAATACAGATTGGCACCCTCTCAGGGATTTGCTTAGATGACTGAGAGGTTGAGTCGTACCCATGGTCATAGAAAGTGATTCGGAAATGTTTGTTGGTGCTTGATCACAAGGGTCGTTGGGGACATGATTGGGGATGGAGACTCTAAATGATCACCCCAGTGCAAATATCAATAAAGAACATGAATCATGTAACCATGGAAAAATGTTCTTAATTAATCAATACAATTAAATTTAAAAAATAAAATCTATTCTGGAAAAACAAAAATTAAATTAAATTAAATGAAACAGAAAAATGTTTGTTGGCTGACCCCCATTTCTGCCTCTCTTTGGAGGTAAGATGCAATACTTATCGCATAGTGCATGGATGGCATGAAGTGGCGCTTAATAAATGTTTATAATAAGACTATTTATATAGCACCGATGATGCCCCTGGCACTGTGCTAAGTGCTTTATCAATTCGATCCTCACAGCAACTCATGTGTTGTTGTTCAGTCATTTTACTTGTATCCAACTCGCCGTGATGCTGCTTGGAGTTTTCTTGGCAAAGATGCCAGAGTGGTTGGCCATTTCCTTTTCCAGCTCATTTTACAAATGAGAAAACTAAGACAGACAAGGTTAAGTGACTTGCCCAGGGTCATATAGTTAGTAAGTGTCTGAGGTTGGATTCAAACTCATAAAAATGAGTCATTCTGACTCTATGGCCAGTGTTCTCTCTACTTCTCCATCTAGCTGCCACCCAACAATGCTTATTGGCTATTGATCCACTGGCTTTAACATTTGCAAAGTGTTTTACATATATATTCTGATTTGATTCTCAGAGATAGGTTCAATTATTACCCCCATTTTACAGATGAGGAAACTGAGGAAGAGAGGTTGTGACTTACCCAGGGTCACATAGCTAGGAAGCATCTAAATAAGATTCAAACATACGTCCTGACTCCAAGACTAGAGCTCTATATTCTGTGTCACAGGGAATCACAGAATTGCCACAGAGTTAAAGATAGGAGGGATTCTTAGAGCTTATCGAATTGAACTCTCTCATTTTATAGATGAGGAACATGAAACATAGAGAGGAGAACCAGATTGCCTATGGGCAGACTACCTTTTCATACCAAAGGTAGGATTTGAACCCATGCCTTTTAGACTCCAAGATCATTATTCCATCCATTATGTATGCCTCACAGGCCACTTAATACTTCCTAGCAGCCTGTGCCAAGGAATAATAATAAGCCAGCATTTATATAGAGCTTTAAGTATGTTAACTTATTTGGTCCTCACAAGAACCCTCTAAGGTGGGCTCTAGTATTATTCTCATTTTATAGATGAGGAAACAGAGCAAGTCTCTAAGGCTGGATCTGAACTCAGGTGTGTACTGAATGCCGAGGCAAATGCTCTATCCGCTGTGGACACCCTGGCTGCCAGAGTGCTCGAGGAGCAACTAGGGACAGTGCTGCTAGAACCCGGAGGAGTGAGGGAAGGGAAATAGTCAGGGTAGGCTCCCTGGAGGAAGTGACCACCTAGATTTCAAACTGAGAAAGGGAGGGCAGGGCAGGGCAAAGTGGAGTCTGGAGGTGGTTTGAGGAAGGGGCAGAGAGGGAAGATGATGACAAGGCGGAGGAGGAGGAGAAGGGTGTGAGTCCTCAGGGTTGGCACAGCAACCACTCAAAGAGCATCTGGCCTCAAATTACACAGGATCAGAGTTCTGGGCATAAAATTAGAAGCAGTGTTTTGTGTACAAGGCGCCAGGGGAAAAAATGTCACATTCAGCAGAACCACAGGAGGAGAGAGGAACAGAGAGAGGGAGAGAAGGGAAGGGAAAGTGGGCCAAAGTCGGCAGGAGTGGGCAGCCCAGCCCTCTCATCGGGTCAGGCCCTAAAATGGCTCGGAGGAGAGAGGGGACCATGGTGAATTTGGAGACCTGGGCTGGGTGACTTAGAAAGGGGCTGGGGTGGGTCACAGGCTAGACCGAGGGCCCAAAGACCTTGGTGGACTCAGGGATTGTTTCCTCCTGTATCCTCCCTCTATGACAAGGTCCTTCACCTTTTTTTTTTTTTGTCATGATTTCTTTTGGCATTCTGATGAAGCCTGTGAACCCCTTCTAGGGATCAAGTTTTTAAATTCACAAAATCAAATACATTGGATTATAAAAGAAACCAATTATGTTGAAATATAATTACCAAAACATTTAAAAAACCAGGTTCACAGAGAACTCAGAGGATAGACAGGAGGTCCTAGATTCAAATCTGGCCTCAGATACTTTCTGGCTGGGTGACCCTGGGCAAGTCATTTAACCCCCTTTGCCTAGCCCTTACCATTCTTCTGCCTTGGAAACAATATGCAGTATTAATTCTGAGAAGGTAAAGGTTTATTAAAAACAACAACAACAACAACAACAAGTTCTGTATGGGTTAACCTCCATTAGGAGATACCAAATTTAGGATGAGCACAACTCTTCTACCACTGTCCCAATCCATTAATACCTAGCTCACATGAAACCAGGCACATGAAAACACTTCCCCATCCACCACCCATCATCTTGGTTTGGTCCAGTGCACAGAACTAGCTTCCCTAGTGAAGGAAGCATCCCTTTCCTGAATACAGAAGCCATCTGCTATGCAATTTATAGTCTGGAGCCACCAAGGTGTTAACTGGGAATGCCCCAAACCCAGAGTTCTGGGACTGGAAGAGACCTAGCCTGACCATATTGTTTGATATATAAGGAAACTGAGAACTAAAGAGGCCATCCAAGGTAACTTGCTCAGGATCACCCAGCTGGCATGATTCAGAGGACTTCCCGATTCTAGGGCCAGCTCTGCAACCACTATTGGCATTGCCTCTCCTTAGAACCACTAATTCTTGCCACATATCAGTAACACACCTTCCATATAACAATCACTGCCTCACATACACCAATTTTATACATTTGCACACATCCTAAGTCTCATATCATCCACCATAACCATTTCACACACATACACACACACACACACACACACACACACACACACTGTCCCATAATGTAGATCCTCTGTGAACACACACATAATCTCATTTGCTTACATGTCTATAGACTTCTACGAATTCATTTTCTCACACACAATTTCACATAACAAAAGAACTTTCTCTGCCTAGACAATACTAAAAAAGAACCATCTCTTTCTTATTCTTTCCCCACTAGCTAGAAACAGTGTAGAGAATTGGCTCCAATCAATATCACTGAAATCCTCTTGGTTCTAATTCCGTCTAAGCTGGTGTGAGCAGTTTTTTGGTGATAATGTAGGGAAACAGGATCAATTCTGACCTAACTGAGAGATTCTGTGACTTTTTGTTCTTTGCATTTGTAAAAATGAGGGGGGTGGATTAAATGGCCTGAAATGACTAATTATGTTGTTTCTCAGTAAGGTGACAGGTTGGAACAAATGATTTCTGAGGTTCCTTCTATCTCTAAATTATGAAGATTGGATTTAGCTCTCCCCTGATTGTAATAATGAAGATACTTAGCTCTTCCTTTATTGTGAAGATTAAATTGTAATCTCCTGATTGTAACAATGAAGGTACTTAGCTCTTCCTTAATTGGGAAAATTGAATTGTAATCCAGTCTATTTTTAGACTTTAATCTACAAAAAGGTGGTAACTCAGTATTTGAAGTAGATCTACCCATTTTAACTACAAAAAGGTGCTAACTACAAAAGGTGAACTAACCAAAAAAGGTGTTAAGTAACCAAAAAAGGTATAATCTAACCAAAGAAGGTATGAACTAAAGAGTGGGCAGTCCAGGAGAACTGGGTCTGCTGTGATGGGTAGATGTGAAATTTAGGGGAGGTGACACAAGAGAAAAAGACCTTTAAAAAAAGGACCAGAGCCAGAAGAAGATATATTCTAGATTTGAGAAAGAGAGAGAGATCTCTGACTCTGAGTTGAACTGGAGGAACTGGACCCCTGGAGGAACTCGTGCAGGAGACCTCAGACTGCTTTCTTTTTAGACAGTCACCATTGGTGAGTGAAAGGCTGACTTAGTGACCCTGCCTTTCTCGAAAGTTTACACCTCTGAGAAAGGCCCATTGTCTTGAGACTTTTTTCCCCTGGCTGGGGCTTAGAATTTCTAACTGGTATCAGAGGAAGTCAGAGCTCTCTCTCTCTCTCCCCTTTTCTCTCTTCCTTAATATCTTCCCTCTATTGTAAATAAACTACCATAAATTCCATTTACTTTAGTAATTCATTTTGGGATTTAAAAATTAAATCCCTGGCGACCACCTAATTTAATATATCAGTCCAACCACAAATAAATTTAAAAAGATCAATGATTCTAAGTCATCTCTCTCCTGTGGGCCTCAATTTCTGCAAAATGGAAGGTTTGGGCTAGATGGGCTCTCAAGCCCCTGCCAGGTCTTCTGCCTATGGTCCCAAGTCACTTTCCCTTCCTGTGCCTCAATTTCCTTATCTGTAAAATGAGGGGGTTGTACTAGATGGTCTCTGAGGTCCCTTTCAGCTCTAGGGCTATGAAAAGTTTCATCCCTTTTCTCCTTTCCTACCTATTGGGCAGTGATGGCAAACTTTTTGGAGACTGAGTGACCAAACTGCAACCCTTATGTCACATATGAGCCCCCTGCTTTACCCCAGAGAGGACAGGAAGGAAGTACTCCCATTGGGCTTCTGGGCAGAGGGTCAGGTGATGGCAGAACAACAATGAAATGGGCCCCAGGGAGGTCAAGAGATTTAGGATCATCAGTCTCGATCTGGAAGAATCCTCAGAGACATCTATCAATTTTTATGTATGTAGAAACTGAAGATTGGGGAGATGAATAGGTTTGCCTGAGGAGACACTTATAGTAAGTAGTAGCCAGTCAGTCAATAAGTATTTATGATGTGCCAGGCATTGTGCTAAGTGCTGGGATATAGATTTAAGTAACAACAACAAAAAAGTAATCCCTGTCCTCAAGATGCCTATACTTTAAAAGGGGAATCCAACACAACAAAGTACACTGAAAAGCTGGGAGTGTAGAGGAAAGAGACTAGTATAGTATATGCTGTCAAAGTCTAGAGATTCAGAATCAAAGATAGGAGAGGATGATTGATGGCCAACATGAACTCCTCTCCCAGATACAGTTCAGAGAAGGAATTGACCAGTGATCAAAGAAAGTGTTAGGGGTGGAGGGAAGTTCCAGGATGAGAAGACCACCAGCCCAGAGGGATGTACTTTGCACATAGACCAGTACACATTATACTTGGCTTCTTGCTGGTGGCTATACATAATAAAAGCATGAAGACAGACCAGGAAGGTGAAGGTCTGTGACTGACATTCTCTGAGCTTTTGTTCTTGCTTTAAGACATATGATGATCATCCAAAACCAGTCAAAGTGTCCCCAAGTTCAGTTTACATCTATTCTTTGGTCTTACCATATCTGGTGCTTAATGAAAGTCTCATGACCTGCAAAATCCATTTCAGGGGACTTTGTCAAACAAACAAATGAGTCCCAGTAGCTGTGTAGAGGCTGAGTCCATGGATCCTCTTTTGGCCCCAAGATCCTACCTGGATTGTCATCTAAATGAAGAAGAACTAGAATAAAGCCATTGTCATATACTTTGGGGGCCATGTATCTTTTAGTGACAAAACAAAGCAAACCCTCAACCTCCTCTATTCCCCTTTCTCATTAGATTCCTACATTTATATTTAGCTGGAATTCTGTGAATACCTCAAACTCAATACTTCCCAAACGAGACTCCCATGACATCCCTATACACACCCTTTCTCCTAACTGCTCTTGTTTCCACTGAATTCACCACTCTTCTCCATCACTCTGGTTTATAAAGTGTTATTTGATTCAGAATCAGAAAGATCTGAGTGTAAATCCTATTCACTTTGTCCAAGTCACTAACTTTCTCTGACCCTCAGTTTCCTCTTTGGCAAAATGAAGATGGTAGAATAGATGGCCTTAAAGAACCCTTCTAGTTTTAAATTTATGATACTGTGATCTTGTTTGTGTGGTGCTGGACAAGTGACTTCACTCTCTGACCCTCAAGGTTGGATTATCCCTTCTAGTTTGAAATCTATGATTTTAATACTTCTCCCTTTTTCTCATCCTCATTTTCCAGTTGAGTCCTGACAATTCTACTTAGTTATTCATTCCCTTCTTTTTACTCCCAACGTGAATGTTCAAATTCTCATTACATCTTCTTAAGGCTATCATTGTAGTCTCCTATTGTGGTCTTCCAGCTTCCAGGCTGTCCCTTCTCCAGTCCATCCTTCACATAGCTACCTCAGTTACATTCCTAAAGCACCCATTGACCATATCATAGCAATTCTCAAAATCCCCTAGCATTTCCCTATTTATTACCAAATAAAATATAAGCCATCAATTCTGACATTCATGGCCACTCAACATCTGACTCCAGTCAATCTTTCTAATTTTCTCTTATTCTTACATTTCAACTCATCTTCAATCTGCTTTGGTTCAACAAACATATATTAAGTATTTCTTATTTTCAAGGCTCTGGGTCAGAGGCCTGAGGGGAAATAAAGATAAAAATATACCAATTTCTATCTGTAGGGAGCTTATGTTCTTTCTGTTCTCTTAAACAGGACTGCTTTCTGTCCTCTGCTCTCATTCTGCCTTTTCCCATAAATATAAATTTGTAAGACCCTCTCCCCTTCCCAATACCTGGAATGCTGGGATAGACTTTCCTTTCCATCCCATTTCCATATAGTGAAATGTTTCCCTTCAATGCCCAGCTCAGAGGCCACCTCCTCCATGAAACCTGTCCTGATTCTTCTAGTTGGAAGTGATCTCTCCTGAATCATATTTCTCATAAAACTTGTCAGGATTTCCCCACTTTGCTTCTCTCCTTTTCCTTTATATCATCATTTTTGTATCTTTACCCAGATTAGACTGAAAGCTTTTTAGGGAAAAGTGTGTTTCATAGTTGTTGCTCTGTTTCTAGCACCTACTATAATGTAGAACCTTTTATCTAGCAGGTGCTTAATAAACACCTAGTGCATTAAGATACTAAATAATCTTGTCTTGGATGCTATCCTACAGCATCCGCCAACATTGCATTGTTGAATCTTATTTTCTGAGCTGAATAGGATCCTATTTTAGATCTGGAGGGGATCTCAGGCTGTCTAGTCCCAAGGTTCATCATTTTTCAGTTGGGGAAACTGAGGCCTGTTGCAGAAAGGTCTTCAGAGGCTGTCTAGTCCAGCCCCTTCATGTTAAAGATAAAAAAAGATACCTAGGGAGTTTAAATGATTTACCTAAAATCACACAGGTGATAGGTATAACAAGAGACTTTCCCCACTTTGGAGCCCACTTTGGAGCGCACATAATCTCCTTCCTGATTCCAAGCTATCATTTAGAAATTTGGAGTGAGGGGTGAGGGGATGAGCCATTTCTTGCTGTCACCTTAGGGGCTTGCCATGGGGATGAGAAACTTCCTGTTTGTCGGGGCCCTGGGCTATCTCATTTCTTCTTTTTGATAAAACACAGGTATCCCTTCCACGTGGCCAGGGCTAGGGGCAGGCTCCTCCTGTGATCTAGAAAAATCTGCATAAAATTTTTTGGCCCTCCCATTATGCCCCAGAGAAGTCTGAATCTTTTCTTTTTTCTTCTCTGGGGTGTTTACAGTAAAAGAAATTATGGTATTAAAAGATGAAGTGTTTCAATATTATACAATGCTACAACATATTAAATACATTTCTGAGTTTCTAAATTCTTTTTGTGTCATCTGCTGGTCGTCACTTGTCATCTGTGGCTTCAGCAAAACTCCTCCCAAAATTCCATTTTAATTTCTTATGCCAAGCTGACATATCAGATGTATATTGAATGATATGGAAGGGATTCCTGCATATTTTCACTTGTTTCATTAAATGTTTCTCAACAACATGGTGGATTGGTCTCAAATAAGAAATGCAAAGAACAAAGTCTTTTTTCTTTTTACTCTGGTGTCATAATCCTATTAATATTGCAGCTAGTTTTAAGAGCTCAACTTGCTGAGTTTGCACTTGGGTCCCTGCTGGGTCCCCAGCATCCTCCTTTTGTTCTCTCTTTTTTTGAATAGGTAACCTTGTGAGTTCCAAAAGTTTGAAGGTCTGCCAGTGTGTATGGGGGCCATGGGCAGAGCAGCAGCAGGAATGGTATCCCTGGAGATTCAGTGTCTAGTGGCAAGGAAGAGTCTCTAGCTTTTGCTTTGGAGAACGTGGTCACTGGAAGGAGGACAGGGACAGATCAGCCATTTCACTTTGTGTAGATTGGACAGTGTGGAATAAATGTGAATGTAAAATGTCCAGTTAACTTAAAGATTAGCCTTATAAGATACTAACAGTAGTTATAAATACTTAAATGACTCTGTTGATGTGCACTGTGAGTCTATGTTTAGCATCTCTTTCTGTGTAGGAATAAACTACCTGAGTGAAGCAGCCAGGACTAGGAGAACAATTTATATTGTAACTCTATTTCAGAGGCTATTTGAACTCTGATCAAAGGAATTTAAAAACCTCAAGACCAAAAGAATGAGGATGGATGATTCCACTCATTTACCTCTTGACCAAAAGATGATGAATGTAAAGCGCAGAGGCATGCATTTTTGGATATGGCTAATGGGAATTTATTTTTTTGGGGATATATAAATATATAAAAATAGGTGTGTGTGTGTGTGCTTGTGTGTGTGTGTGTAAACCCTTACCTTACATCTTAGAATCAATACTGTATATCGGTTCCAAGGCAGAAGAACAGTAAGGGCTAGGCAATGGGAGTTAAGTGACTTGCCCAATCACTTCCTACCACTAGTAGGAAGTGTCTGAAGTCAAATTTGAACCCAGGACCTCCCATCTCTAGGCCTGGCTCTCAAGCCACTGAGCCACCCAACTGCCCCCCCCCCCATATAAATATATTTTGAGAGATTTGTATATTTTTAAAAAATTGCTCAATGAAAAGAAAAGAGTAACTAAGTATACTTATAAATTGAAAAATAAAAATAACCAATTTAGAAAAGAAAAAAGTTGAAGATAAAAGCGATAATATGTACATCTCATAACTTATTTATATTGTATAGTTCTTCTTGACTCCCACCTCAACTTTTTAGGAAATTCCTACATTTGCTAACTCTGAGTCTAAATAGTATTGTCTCTCAGATGTCAGGAATGTGAGAGTGGGGAGCCTAATTCCCCTTATTAGAGACTATGTTTTGTTGTTGTTATTCAGCCTTTTTTCAGTAATGTCTACCTCTTTGTGACCCCATTTGGCAGTGAAATTGAGCACCCAGCCCTTTATCTACTCACCACCCAATTTTTATTCAGGTCTCATGCACCTCTCATTTGCACTATTGTATCTCCTTGATGGTTCTTTCCATCTTTTTTCCTTCCAAATACCCCAGCCACCCAGCCACCCAAATCATCATCTAACAGAGTTTTCCTTGGCAAAGATACTGGAGTGGTTTGTCATTTCCTTCTGTAGCTCATTTTAAGATGAGGAAACTGAGGCAAACAGGGTTAAGAGACTTGCCCAGAGTCACCCAGCTAGTATCTGAGGCCAGATTTGAACTCAGGAAGATGAGTCCGCTGTGTCACCTCGCTGCAGAGGTCATGTTTACCTACACTAAAACCTGGTCCATAAGCCACACCTGAAGGTTAGATAAACAGGAGAGGGTGTTTGTACTCAGGTTTCTTGACCCCAAAGCCAATGTTCTCCCCACTGCACTCCACTGTCTTTTCTATGATGCGTCCTCGGGACCTGGGACTGTGTCTGTCTCCCTTGATCCTTGCCTCTTTCTTATCATCCTGAACATGTCCCCTCACTGGGCTGTCTCACCCAGGAATAGGGAAGCTGAGCTGTAAAAGAACCATGTCTCTGAGTAGAGGCCAAACTTGTAGAATACATCATCGGTGCTTAAATACCCTCTTGGATGTACTCTGTGTCCTGGCTTCCGAGCAGTACAGGACCTGGCCGTGGACCATACAAGACCCCCAGGGAAACACAGACGTCATAAGATCTTTGGGCTGACAGTTTCTCTGAAGAGTTGGCAGCCAGGGCCACACACCACAACACCAAGGAAAGATGGTAGAGGCAGGAGTGTGTGTGTGTGTGTGTGTGTGTCCTAGACCAACCCAGAGCTGCTGAGAGTTCCTTCTTGATTTATCCCCTCTCCTTTTTCCTCCTCCTTCACACACAGAACTAAAACTCTCCCAAGAGCCAGGCCAGCCTGCCTTGGGGACACCAGCCCAGAAGGCAGTAGGACAGATTTGGCTTAAATATCTCCTAGGTTGGTATTTATTCTGGATGCTCCTTTCTGCTGCATGGCCTCAGATGACCTTTCCCCCCTCTACATTCCCTCCTAGTTTGTGAGCCTGAGTTCCTCTGTCCACTCCTCTCTGGTGCTCAGACCAAGCTGAACTTTAAATTTGCTGCAAACCCTAGCATCTAGCATCAGGCTGGGCAGACAGAAGGGGATCAATAAATCCCAACTAGCTGGATGACCTGACTGTCAAGAGCACTGCCTTCTTTGCCAGAAATGTGTGAGGCAGTAAAAAGAGCACCAAGGCATTTTATCTACTCATTATCCAACTTCAGGTCCTTATCATCTCTCATTTGAATGATTGTACCTTCTTTGGTTCCTCCTAGCTTTCTCCTTTCCAATCACCCCTCCTCATAGTCATTCAAATCATGTTCTAATAGCACAAGTCTGGCCATGCTATTCCTTGGCTCAAGAAACTTCAGGGGCTCACTAGTTCCTCTAGGGTGAAATTCAAACTCCTCTATTTGGTATTTAAAGCTCTTTACAGTCTGGCTCTAACAACCCCTGTAGTCTCATTTCTAATAATTCCCTGTTGTATACTCTATGGTAGACCCAAACTGGACTATTCCCTGTTTCCTAAACTTGGCATTCTATCACTTATTTCCTTGCCTTTTCATGGGCTGTTCCCTGTGCCTGGAATATCACTTCCCTCTCAGTTTTCTTCAAGGTTCACCTCTGGGGAGAAGCTTCTCTGATTCCTCTTGGGCATTAGAGCTCTCTCCCTCTTCAAATTATTTTGTGTTTATTTATCTGCATATATGTTGATTTTTCTGAGTAGAAATAAGATTCTTTTTTTTCTGTCATGCAATGCATATTTCTATATGCCAAATGGCAAGAAAGAAGACACATATCACACATATAAGAAAAAAACTCATGAAGGAAATAAAGTGAAGAAGGGCATGCTTCAATTACATCCAGGCTCTGACACCTTCTATAGCTGTGGAGAACATTTTTCATTGTGAGCCCCTTGGGGTTATTCTGGATCCTTGTATTGCTGATAATAATTGAGTTCTCCAGAGCTGATCACCAAATATAAAACCCACCTAGTTATAGTGTACTATCCTGTGATATATTGCTGTAATCTCCTTGTTAGTAGTTTATTTGAAATTTTTGCATCAGTATTCATTAGGGAGATTGGACTATAGTTTTCTTTCTTTGTTGTTTCTCTGCCTGGTTTTGATATCAGGACCACCCAAAAGGACTCATAATAACATATGCTCTCCACAGCCAAAGAAGGAACTGTTGGAGTCTGATTACAGCTCAAAATAGGCCATTTCTACTTTATTTCCTTAATTTTTAAAAATTATATGTATGATATATGTTTTCTTTGATGACATGAGGAATATGGAAATATGTATTACATGAAAGCACTGATATCACCAGTAACAGACCATCTACCATTTCAGGGAGTAGGTAGGAAGAGGGAGGGAAAAAGAGAGGAAAGGAGGGCAAGAATATGAGTTGCTAAATCTCAGAAAGCAATTTTTAAAATTGTATATATATATATATATGTAATTTTAAAAATAGAAGTCTACAAGTAAAAAATTTTTAAAAGAAACTATTAATTTTTGAAAAAGGAGTTTGATAGAATTCCTTCTTCACCTAGTTTTCCAAATAATTTATAATTACAGTTAGAGTTATTGATATAATTTGTTATATATTATAAATGTTATACAATAATTTATATATTTATTATATTTAAAATTATAACAGTTATAATTATAATTGGATTTGAATGTTTGGTAGAATTTACTTGTGAATTCATCTTGACCTGAGGATTTTTTCTTGGGGAATTCATTGATGGTTTTCTCAATTTCTTTTTCTGACATGGTGTTATATAAATAGAATATAAGCTTCTTGATGGTAGGAATTGTCTTTTTTGTTTTCGTTGTGAATTGCACTTGTGAAAGTTCTAGCAGAAAGTGAGATTTTAATTGGGACTTGAAGAAAACCAGGGAAGGCAGGAGGTGGAGATGAGGATGGAGAGAATCTGAGAAATAAAGAACAGACAGAGAAAATACTTGGAAAAAGAAGTCTTAAACAGATTAAGAAAGAGATGATATGATCTTTAAACCTTGAGTCAATAGGTATGCAATGAAGTATGGAGTCCTGAAGTGGCATGGTGAGACCTGCCATTTTGGCAAATGTATGGATTAGAGATTAGAGAGGGGAAGAGACTCAGGACTGGGAAATCAGTTAGGTTATCATAGTCATGAGGGGAAGCAAGGAAGCACTATGGTGCACAGAGTGCTGGTCTTAGAGTCAGAAAGACTCTTTTTCCTGAGTTCAAATCTCACTTCAGACACTTAGCAAGTAGACAAGCCACTTAACCTGTTTGCCGCAGATTCCTCATGTGTAAAATGGAGAAAATAATAACACCAACTTCCAAGGATTGTTGCGACAATTGAATGAGATAGTATTTGTAAAGCCCTTAGCACAATGCCTGCTGCCCAGTAAGTGCTTTCTAAATGTTTGTTTTCTTCTTTCCTTGGTAGAAATGAGAAAGTTCAGAAGAGACGTGGATTTAGTAGAAAGACAATGTAATGTAAATCTGCATTCCAGTGCAGAGTTTGGCTTGTTTATATCTGATCATCCTGTTTGGTCTCACCAAGGAATGGAATGGGTAGGGCAGGATTCTAACTCACCACCCAGTACTACCTGGGAGTGCAAAATCCACCAAGGGTTACCTGTTGTAGCCAAGAGGTGTTCTGGGAGAGTGGGGCAAAGAGGGTGTGAAGGTAATGGAGTCAGGGAAGAATTTTACCTGTATGTTTGCTTTTTTGGGTGCCTGGGTGGCAGTTATATTATAATCTTCTTTTTTAAACCCCTTCCCTTCCTTATTAGAATCAATACTATGTATTGGTTCCAAGGCAGAAGAGTGGCAAGGACTAGGCAATGGGAGTTAAGTGACTTGCCCAGGGTCACACAGCATATTATAACCTTCTTGAGAGTATGATCTCTGAAGCAGAAGGAAAAAGGTTGGGAGATGTAGGATGCTACCAAAAGAGCGAGGAAGTATTGAGAGAGAGTATTGTGATAAGCGATGTGGGGCTATGCTGGGACCAAGTGCCATGAGCATCTCTTCTAGGATCAAAAGATTTTAGACTTGGAAGCTGGAGAGGGCCTTAGAGGCCATTATTTTACAGATGAGGAAGTTGAGGCTGAGAGAAGAAAAGGACTTTCCCAGGGTCTTAACGCTAGTAAGTATCTGAGGTGCAATTTGTTTTCCTGACTTGAAGTCCAGTGCCTTATCTGTCATACCATTCTGCCTCTATTGACCGGCTAATGTGAGGAAAATGGGCTGAGATGTTTTCCCACTCTTTGATCAATTTCCTCTTGAGTCTGTGTCAGGGATGCCTGGACATGGGGGCCTCCACTTTGATAATCTCCAAGATTCCTCCCAGCTCTCATGATTCAGAAATTCCGTGGTTTGGTATTCAAATGATTTTATCTTATATGCCTTGATAGAGCCTTGACTCTTAGAGGAAACAGGAAGCTGAATTAAATGAATCACGCACACATGGGAAAACCATTCTCGATTTCATGCCCACAGCATTTGGCTGAGTGACTTGGCACAGTGAGATCCATCCAATAGCCCAACTTAAGCAGATTGACCCAACTTCTTATCAAGTTAGGGATTGCCTGGATGTCCAGAACTGGACAGGTCTTTCTTCACGCTAATGTCCTCTGCCCCCTGCTGGCCAGTGGGATCTCCAGGCCATTGGTAGTTTGGGGTTCATAAAGTGGAAAGGAGGAGACTGAGGCCCAGCGAGATCATTATATCCAAAGTCACAGAACTAGGCTTGGGATTGATCTCCTCTGCCCTTCCTGTTCTTCTGCCTCAGGACCTATGCTTTGTGTTGACTCTAAGACAGAAGATGAGGGTATAAAAAATGGTTTGGCACTCCTGCTCTATATTTAGCCAGTGGTCGAGAGTATTGACGCTTTCCAAAACACTGAACTTCATGAGTGAGAGAGACATGACCCGGGCTCATGCATGGTCAATAAATTGTGAGAGAGCTTGGGAATCTCCCAAGCTTTTCTGCCAGCATGGTAGCTGTCAACATCACAGAAATGATCTAGGCAATTATATGTCATATTTATTGGTTATCAATATCTCATTTATTCTATTTTCCCTGGACCCATCTCATTTATTGGTCAAGTCTTTATTAAGGACCTGCTATGTGCCAGGCACTGTGCTAGGCACTAGGAATAAAAAGACCAAAATGAAATCACCTCTTCCTTCAAGGACCTTGTAGTTCTCCTGGGATGTGACCCCATGAATGACTATAAAGTCCTCTAACTGTCATGGTCTAATACTTGCATTTAGTCTCCAGTGGGGATGGGGAATTAGCCTGAGGCATGTGGGCCAGGGAGGGTCAGAGAAGTGGCCCAGGACTAACATTGAAGCCTGTCTCTGCTCTTGGCCAAACCTCCTGAGAAGAAAAGACCCAGCAGGCACTCTGTTCATGATGCTGGATTTTTCTTCTCATTTTCCTTTCAAACTTCCCTTTTCCTGTCGATGGCCTCATTCTCCTTCTAGTCAAATAAGCTCACACCCTTTGAGTCATCCTTCACTCATTCCTCTCCTTACAGCTGGGGTTCCTAATATGGGGTCCTCAAACTTTAAAAAATATAAATAACTGCATTATAATAAAATGGATTTTCTTCGTAATTCTGTACACTTGATTCAAAAAACTTTTCTAGACTAACTACCAGGACACAAAAATGGTTCAGGAGGGAGCAGCCAGGTGGCTCAGGGGATAGAGGTCCAGACCTGGAGATGGAAGGTCCTGGGTTCAAATATGAACTCAGATACTTCCTTGCCTAGCCCTGACTGTTCTGCCTTGGGACAAATGCTTAGTGTTGATTCTAAGACAGGAGATAAGGGTTTTTAAAATGGTGTGGAGCTCCTGCCCTACATCCAGCCAATCGTCAAGTCTTATTAAGCTGACCTCTACAATGTCTCTAGGCATTTGAGCTCTTTTCTCAATTCCCACCCTAAATGGTTCATAGGCATGTGTTTACTGGGTGTCAGGTATTGCACCAAAGTACAATGCTATCCACTCTAGTTCTGGCCCGCATTGCTTGGACTATTTCAGTTTTCTCCCTATTGACACCTTTGCTTCCAGTTTCTCACTTCTCAAATTCATCCTCCAAACTGCTGCCAGACTGATATTCTGAAAATGACCATGTCATCCTCCATCCCTGACTCAGTCATCTTCAATGGCTCCCTATTACCACTGATATAAAAATACCAACTCCTCTGTCTGGCATCTAAAGCCCATTTTCCTGAGCATGCTTTTAATCCCATTCTTCCTGGAGGTCCATTGCCTTCTCTACTTCCATGATCCTGTGTGATAATGTGATCAGGAGGCAGGGGCCCTCTCAGTGAAAGATAGAAAAAGTCACTTGAGATGGAGGGAAAGGCCTGATTGCTGCCATGGCAATGATGGATTAACACATGCAGTTTTCCCCATCTAGTTCCTTCCATCATCCTGCCCTGCCCTTTCGAGAACTTCCTTCCTGGTCTGGGAGGCTTTGCTCTTCTAAGCTCACCATTGGGAGGCTAAAAGAATAGAAATAGGAACTCTGGATGCCTGAAGCTTAGAAGAAAGGCTAATCAAACCTGAGTTTGCCTCCCTCCATGCATAGTATTAACTTTTCCTTCTAAAACAGGGACCAGGAAATAAAACTACTGGGGAAAGAGTCCTGGGACTGGGCTCTAAGAGACTTGGGTTCTAATATGAGTTCTGCTACCCAATTGCTGTGTGGCTTTGATCAAATGCTTTTGGTCTTCAGTTTTCTTGTGTATAAATTGAGTGGCTGGGGGTGGGGGGGAGGGAGGAGAGGGAGGAACTAGACTATCTCTCTAGGTGGCCTCTTCCAGCTCAAATAATTTATGAATCTGTCTGACTCCCTGTGTAAACACATTTGTAGTGACACTTCCCCATTTGTGGGGGAAGAAGGCGGGGAGGTGAGGGTTAGAGGAAATCAACCTTAAAGAGACAGGAAGGTCCCCAAAGGGTTTGAGGGCTTCTGGGATTGATAGAAAGTGTGCCATTGGAGCCTGGACGCAACGTGAGGTTGGTCAGGAGGAATTTCCAAGACTTCCTAGGGTCCTGAACACCCTGGGGATCCCCAGACAGAAGCAAGGAGTCCTGGGTAATCCCAGAACCCACATAGACCCAGAAGACAACCAGAGGAAAGGGAAAGGTTGGACTCCAGCTGAAAGCCTGAGTTGTCTAGACATTATTGACATTCAACTTCATTTCCCTGAACATCCAAAGCCATGTCTCTGCCCAGACAGCTTCGAGAAGAGAGGTGAGTGGACAAGGACTTCTATAATAGCCTCTGACCTTGTCCTTTGGGTAGGAGTCCCCCTCTGTCCCCTGAAGATCCTTTCACTGGTAGGGGAACTGATAGCAAAGCTAGGGAAGAAGTTGAGGCAAAGCCCATCTGGTGAAGATGGGATTCTAGTTAAGTTTTCTTTAAAGAGAAACATGGCTTCCTGATACACTAATCACAGAAATCTAGCAATGGATTTCAGCTTGTCTGATCACCTCTTCTGGGGAAACTGAGGCATAGAACTGGAAGTGATCTGTCAGAGACAGGACCAGGTCTTCTAGGTCCAAATCCAATGCTCTTCCATGCCACAGCAAGCTCAAAGTTTGTGTACCCAGTCCTGAGCTAGACTGTCAAGTCTAAGGAATGGTCCACAGCAGCTTTAAGGCTTCAAAAGCACTTTCCTCACAACAGCCCCATGAGATGGTGATGATGTGTGGGAAGAATAGTAATGATAATGATGCCACTAGTTGCATAATATTGAACACTGCAGTTGTCTCAAGACTCTTTGCTGTCCGAATGTCATTGAACAAGGCAATGAGGCAAAAAGAACAATAAGAAAACATTAGCCATTTTATCCACAGGCACAATGGAAGGCAGACCATTAAATGCAGCAGATTAATAGCAGAATTGTGTCTTATCCCATGATCAATTGAGAATTCTGGATGTATAATAATAATAGTTGTCATTTAACTTTTTTAAGTTTTATAAAACATTTTATAAATT
Organism: Monodelphis domestica; assembly: GCF_027887165.1. Lineage (NCBI taxonomy): Eukaryota > Metazoa > Chordata > Mammalia > Didelphimorphia > Didelphidae > Monodelphis > Monodelphis domestica. Next base: position 99,646,713 of record NC_077231.1, read on the forward strand.
TAATTTATATTTTGAAGTTAAACACTGAAAAGATCATTTTTATATAGTCAGCAGAATTCAAAAAGGGGAATTTTATATGAAACCAAATCTCCATTTCTTAAAGCTTGCTTTAAAAAAGTTGCAAATTCTACACGTTACTTTGGAAACTGTCCAGCTAGCCTGTTCTTTCTGAACTTCCTTCTGTTTCCTTCTGTACAGATAAAAAAAAAATCTTACAATGACCTTTTTTTTTGCATCAGAATTGCTAACCTTTCCTTCCCTTCACAATTAAAAGCTCAGAGAAAGAAAGAAAGGGAGGAGGGGGAACTGAGTTTATAATAAATAAGCATAGTCATGCAAAATGAAGCCACTCAGTGGCATGTCCAAAAATGTGGCCTTGCACCTTCCGTCTATCCCCTCTCTGTCAAGAGATGGCTAATGTGCTTTATCTAGTTGTGGTTGCTTAATGCTTTGATCAGAGTTTTCAACTTTTTTCAAAATTGTTTTTCTTTACAATGAATCAATTGCTCTCCTGATAGTACTATTCACTCTGTGTCAGTTCACACTATCCAGGATTCTCTGAAACAACCCTTTCCCCTTGTTTCTCATGGTTTAATTATAGTCCATCACATGCATGGAATACATTGTTTTCAGTTGCCTTCTATGTGTGTTCAACCATCTTTTGTCCATTTCTGATGTTAGGTTCATCTAACATGCACTCTCTCCACATCTTCCTCTCTACATTTGTCTCATGCAATCCAGTTATGAGAAATAACAAGCTCAGTTCATTTCTTACTCTTTTCTATCCCTGATTTATCTTCCTGTCTCTTCTCTCACTCCTTCCAGCCCTCAGAACAGAACCAATTCCACCTCTCCAGGACCCCAGTTTTCCCTCAATAACCTTTGAAGTTAAACAGGTACAAGGAGAGATCAGAGGAGTTGTGGCCAGAAGGAGTTGACTCCCCGAGGAGGACAGACTTGGCCCAAAGGGACACCTGTTTCTCTTTCCTCCATAAGAATATTAGGACTACATTATGATACAGCTCTTTCTCAATTGCCTCCAAACATCTACCTTTCTCTAAACTTGTGTTTTTATTTTAAAATTCCTCATGAGCTCTAATCTTTTTTTTAGAAATACCTAAAATTCCTTTATACCCTTCCCCTCTCATGGGATTATACTCAGCTTTGCAGGGTATGCTTTTCTTGGTTGTAAGCCTATGTCTTTTGTCATTTGAAACATTATTTTCTAAGATCTCTGATTTTCATCAGAAGCTACCATGTCTTGTGTGATCCTGACTGTAGTTCCTTGGTACTTGAACTGCCTTTTTTCTGGATATTTGAAATAGTTTTTCTTTGACATGGGAACTCTGGATTTTGGCTCAAACATTCCTGAAGATTTTTTTTTTTCTGAGGCTCTTTTGAATAGGACATTCTTCCTTTCCTTTGTCCTCAGGCAGAATCAACTACTATAGTTTCTTATTGGATTCCTTCATGATTGCCTGGTCTAGTCTGATCTTTGGAGGTTTGCTGGACTGGGTATGTGAAAGCTCAGTTGTCCATTTCCTGTTCAACTTGTTATTTTGAGTGGAAGTCTGCAAAGCAATTTTATACATCATTTCATTTGAATATCAGACCCATGTTGTGAAAACAGGGCTTCATTCCCCACCCCCTTTTACAGATGAGAAAACCAAGACTGAGATTTGGCATCAGAGAACCTGAGTTTAAGTCTTTCCTGTACCTTACTATCTGTGTCACTCAGGGAAAGTCGTTTCCCTTCCCTAGATCCCACTTTCCTTACTTGCAAAAAGAACACATTACTCTGCAGTCCCTTCCAGTTCTAAATCTCTGATCTTATGACCTAATTTCACACAACAAGGGTAATATAAGAATCTGTCCCATGTCTGATTCTTTGACTCCTTGGGCTCTTTCCATTGCGTGTCCTCAAAAACTTGTAATTCTGTGTCTGCTACATTCCTAAGGCTGTGAGCACTCTAGGGATCGGTGCTAGAGAGAAGACATGGTGCCTGCCTACATGGGGTTTATAGTCTTGTGAGAAGAAACAAGACATCTATATATGGAATTCAATAACTGCTGGGACACTCAATAATGGCTACAAGTTTGTTGTTCATCCTTTGTTTTCGAAGAGAACAATGACATCATGGGGTAATGTCTTGACTTGCAAATGAACTAGATTTAAGTGAGGCAAAGTTGTACAAAGTAATCAACCTCACTCTCTCTTCAGACATTGAAGTCCAGTGACAAGACAAAAGTCAGGGCTACAGGTACAAGGAGAAGATCAGAGGAGTTGTGGACAGAAGGAGTTGACTCCTCAGAGGAGGGCAAACTTGATTTTTGAAACAGTCAGATTCCTTGGTCTATGAGAGCATCCCTCATTTTGGGGTCCACTCTCCTCTTGACTTGGTCTGGCGAGGAAAGGGCCCTAGGAAAGGTCAGTGTCCATGACTTCCCACCTGGGTTACTTTGGTTAAGTCTCTCAGGGCATCAGCTTCTTCATCTGTCCTGTGAGGAAGAGACCTTGAACAGCCCTTCCAGGTCACAATCCTAGAAATCTGGTACCCTCACTGATCTAGAAAAAAACATGTTTGAAGAGATAAATGAATGCATAAACTTATTAAGTGCTTCCTATGTCCTGAGCACTGTACTAAGTCCTGGATATACAAACAAGAAAACCAAGAGAATTCCTGCCCTGTAGGAGCTTACATTCTTCTAAGAGGACACAAAGCATATAGGAAAATGATGACCAGGGAGACACACACACACACACACACACACACACACACACACACACACACACACACACACACATAGGGAATAAAGTTCATTTGGTTAAAGAAGCAGAGCATATGCTTTTTCAAAGAAGTATGTTTCCTTTTGAGTAATCTGGATGCTGGTGAGGTTAGGGAACCATTTTGTTGTTGTGGGATGCTAGATCTGTATCTCAAACTGTAATTTTCTAAGAAAGCAGCTGCTTTCTGTGGTCAGGGGGGAAACTCTGACACTGATCAGCTTTGTGACCCAGGTTCACTACTCTGAGTCTCATGGATCTAAACTAGAAGGGAGCTGAAGTCATCTTATTCACCTTTGACACATCTCCACAAACAAAGGTACCTGGTCATTTCCTTAATGAGGAGAAGCAGGGAGCTTGATAGAGAGCTGGTCTTGGACTGAGGAAGACCTTGGTTTAAGACCCACTTTTGACACTGTCAGTGTGATACTGGGACAGTCATTGGATCTTCTAAGGGTCCCAGGAAACTCTCCAAGACCAAAAGTTGCACAGCAGGAGGTGACCTGTCTTGATAAAGGGATTTCCCTCGATGGGAGGCCTCCCTTCACCAATAGAAGGAGATATCTAGACCAAAGAATCCTTTGCCTCCCTCTCTCTTTCTCCTTCCCCTCTTCCTTTTCTACCCCTTTCCTCCCATTTCCTTCTTTTCCTCTTCTCCTCTTCCTCCCCTTTTCTCCTCCCCTTTCTTCTTTTCCCTTCTTCTCTCCTGCTAAACTTGGCATTCCATTTTCCTCTTCCAGGCCTTTGCATAGGCTGTGCCCCATGCCTGGAATACCTCACCTGTATCTCTTAGCCCCAGTGATTCCTTTGAATCACAGTTCTGGTGCCTCCTTCCATGCCACCTTTTTTGATCTCCAACTTTTACTGTTCAGTCTCTCTTCAAACAGTCCTAGTTAGAACCCTTTTTTGGTTAGATTTCTACTTTTCCCCCTTCATTGAATACATATTTTTATTAAACTCTTCTGTGTAAACATCAGGGCCCCTCAGTATGATGTAAGCTCTTTAAGAATAGAGATGGTTTTGCTTCTGTCTCCTTATTCCCAGTGCTTTGCATATGCTGAATTCATGCTAAAAGCTATGGAATTGAAGTGTACCCCATGAGGCAGGTAATTTGGGTATTATCATACCCATTTTATAGATTTGGAAACTGAGACATAGTGTCTCCATCAGGACAGCACAACTAGTATGTGTCAGAGCTGAATCAAACTCCAGTTCTCTTCTGACCCCAAGCCCAAGTAGAAGACAGTAAGTTCTTGCAGCCCAGGGGAGGCTCCATTCAGAAACAGAGCAACCCCAAAGCTTCAATGACCTGAAATTTCAGTCCTGTAAAATAACGCTGATCTTTATAATGACAATTCCAAGCCTCTGAAAAATTCTGAAGGGCCTTCTGAATCATGGAGGAAAGATTCAGTTAAATTAAATGGAATTTAGTATTAAAGTCTTCTCAATGCCATCTAAATCTTGACTAGAATATTTAATGAATCAAAATCTAACTTTTCTGGACCTTGGTTTCTGTAATCAGAGGGGGCCAGGGTAGGTGATCTCTCACATCGCTTCCATTTCTGACAGTTCATTTTCTAAATCTTGTCTGCTAGAAGAGCTGTCCCAGTTCTGACGGTGCATGATTCGAAAAAAACCTAGATGCAGGCGAGCACCCTAAACAACTCCTTTTGCCCCATTGTAACTAATTGTTCATCTGTCTTTTGGGATGGAAGCACCTGGTGGACATTGACTGCGCTCCTTTGGGTGTCTGACTCTGTCAGGCTTCTCTGGTGTTCAGACCCTGATGATCTTTTCTTTTGGCTCCTCAGTGACTTTGACCAGCTTCCTGACGATGTCCCGATATCAGCCAACATCGCTGACATTGAAGAGAAGAGGGGCTTCACCAGCTACTTTGTAAGAGAGTCCATTTGACTTCTGACCCCGAAAATCCAGCCTGCTCTAGGCAGGGCTGGGGGAGGTGGGGATGGGGACTAGCTTCACTGTCACTGATGAAGACAGTGGTCCTCCAGAGCTCTCAGGTTTCCCTCTGTCAGGCTTGGTCTAGACGATGGGCACAGTGGTTCTCTCCATTTGCCAATGACCCCAACTCAAACTCAACTTACCTTTTTGGGGTTCCCTTTCTCCGCACCTTGGAAATGAACAGAGCTAATCAGAGCCAGTAATCAAAGAGAGCTAAGATGTTCATGGCCGATAATAGTCTCATGTATCTTCTCCCTGGGGATCATTGATGTAGAGATGTCGAAGACAGGTGCTGGCTCATCTAACCCTCTTATTTTACAGAGGAGGAAATTGAGTTTCAGGGAGGGGCAGCGATTTGTCCAAGATCACCCAACAATGGCATAAAGAATTTGACCCCAAGTTCTCTCACTCTAAACCCAGCACCTCCGCCACCCCCCACAGTGGGCGGCCAACAGATCCACTTTTTAGAAAGGGCTTTCTATGGCTTAAACCATCAATAGCTGAAACCACAAGTAGATTTCAGATGTGCTAATAGGTTTGTATATGTTTGGAATAGGTGAGCAAGGTGGGCAAGCCCTGTCCTTAGCTCTGGGAATACAAAGACAAAAGAAACAGTGGTACCCTCAGGCTCCAAATGGAAGTGGATAAGTATATTCTGAATAATTATAAAAATCTAAGGTCATTTGGGGGCAGGAAGTTGAGGGAGGACCAGGAAAAGTCTCATGTAAAGGATGGTGCTTGAACAGAGCTTTGAAGGACTCTGCAAGGTGCAGTTGAAGAGGGAGGCTATTCCATGCACTGGTGGAGGGAAGTGCGTGCAGAGGTGTGGAGGTAGGAAGTGAGGCATTATTACATGGTAGGACCACTCAGAAGGACAGATTGGTCATGCGATTTGCACAATACTGCTACAGAATCACAGAATTTAGCCATCCCAATGAAGAGTCTGGGACAGGGCAAAGACCAGTTAATTGGAGTCTGCCTCTTCCTTCCTGTGTGACCTTGGGCAAATCACTTGGCCTCTCCCGACCTGTTTCTTTATCCATAAGATGAGGAGGACCAGATTCCTCTGAGTCCTCTTCTAGCTCTAAGTCTGTGATCCTTGACCCGCTCTAAGCCTCCTTCTCTTGTCTTCTCTGCTGCCTCTCCTGTGGCCTCTGAACCTTCATTCAATTCCTCCTCAGGTGTTTGTCATTGAGGTGAAGACAAAAGGGGGAGCCAAGTACCTCATTTACCGCAGATACCGCCAATTCTACGCCCTCCAGACCAAACTGGAGGAGAGGTTTGGGCCTGAGAGCAAGACCGCACCATTTGTCTGTACCCTCCCTACTCTGCCAGGTAGGCAGGCTGTAGCCCTTCATCCCTATCCTTGGGCAGTGACTTCACCCCTTCCCCTTCCCAGCTGCCCCAATCTTACTCTGTCCCTTTAGGGTAGTACAGGCATTGGGGATGGGGAGGGAACCCTCTGGGGAGTGAGTCTGTGATTCCTTTGAGTGAGGGAGTCTTATTCTCCAGACTATTCTTCCAGCCACCAGAACATTCCTATTGTAGGAAACTGGAGAGAATGCTGGACTGGGAATCCAGGGGTCTGGGTTCTAGTCTTACCCCTAGGTTAGAATGGCATTAGATTTGGTCTGTTTGGCTCCTGAGGGCAGAAATGGGTGAAGGGAGTTGTGGAGCCAGAGGATGTCAAGTGCCAGCTAAGAAATATTCTCTAATGATTAGAACTTTACCCAGGTTGTTTGGAGATGTAATGAGATCCCCATTGCTAAAGGTCTTCAAGTAAGAGTGTGGACCACTGCTTTCTGGAGGTGCTACCCCAAAGTAGAATAGGCTGCCTTGGGAAGGAATGAGTTGCCTATCATTGGAGGTCTTGACCAGAGTTGGTGTCTACCTCTCAGGGACTAGACAGCCTCTGGGACCCCTTCTATATCTGAGATCCTAGAATTCCATTTCTGTGAAGAACTACTCTGCAGCCCTAAGCAAATCTATTTCCTTGTTCGGACCTCAGTGTCTCCAGTTGTAAAATGAGTAGATTGGAGTTAGATGGTGTCTAAAGATTACAGAAAAACAAATTTAATCCTTACTTCTTATAATCACTACTGAGAATCAGTTCCAAGGCGGAAGAGTAGTGAGGACTAAGTAATGGGGATCAAAGTGACTTGCCCAGAGTCACACAGCTGGGAAATGTCTGAGGTCAAATTTGAACCCAGGACCTCCCATCTCCAGGCCTGATTATCCACTGAGCCACCTTGCTGCCTCCTAAAATGGTATTTTCTATATCTATGAGTCTTGGACTATTTTAAATAAAATTGTTATTGATGTTCTTTTTGGAACATTTCTAATAGTTCTCTCTCTGTCCATACAAAATAGGACACTCCCTTGAAAAAAGGGAATATGGATAAAATAAATCCACACATTGACCCTATCCAGTGACGTTATGCCCTGTGCCTTACCTGGAGTCCCCCACCTTTCCACTAAGAGGCAGAAGCCACACCCATCTGTCAGTCTTCTCACTGTATTGCTTACAGTGTCTGCTCTTCCCCTCGATTGTGCTCTTGGACAACTTCTGATGTAATCATCTCTTTCTCCTCCAGCTAAGGTTTATGTCGGCGTAAAACAGGAAATTGCAGAGAGCCGGATCCCAGCCCTCAACTACTACATGAAGGTACTTCCGAGTCTCAGGCTAAAGGGAGAGTTTGGGGCCCCCATGGGCGAGGGGGCCGCCATGACCATTGGTCCTGGGCCATTTGTTTCTCTCCTTGGAGCAGGAATGGAAGCGTCTCCACCTTGTATCTTAGGACCCTGTTTGTCCCATCCAAACGCAGTCACCCACAACCTATTATTTTTATATTCTATATACCATGTTATATTAGCATATATTCATATAATACATAGTGTACATATAAAAATACCAATAATATATTAGTATCATGTTAGCAAACAACCACCTTGAGCTTGTGCTCAAGCAATGGGGATGGAAAGCACAGAATCAGCCGCATTATCTTGATTTTTTGGTATCAGAAATGCTCATTTGCAAGGGAATAGTAGAGGGAATACTTTTCACCTCTAATGTGTATTCTGGGGCACTCATTGTCTAAGAGGACAGAGGCTAGAACTGGGGTTAGGAAGACCTGAGTTCAAATCCATCCCCAGGCACTTAGTAGCTGTGTGACCATAGGCAAACTACCTATCCCTGTTTGCCTCAGTTTCCTCATCTATAAAATGGGGATAATAAAGCACCAGGCATATAATAAGAGCAATATATATCTTTAACAATTTCAGTCGTGTCTGATTCTTTGTGCTCCCATGTGGGGTTTTCTTGGTAAAGATATTGCAGCATTTCCTTCTCTAATTCATTTCACAGATGAGGAAATTGAGGCAAATGTGGTTAAATGACTTGTCCAGAGTCACATAGTGTCTGAGGTTATAGTTGAACTCAGGAAGATAAGACTTCCGGACTCCAGGCCCAGTATTCTATCTGCTGTGGTACTTCATTGTCCTTATTATGTTATAAATATAAGTATAATATAAATCTTAGCTTTAATTCACATTATTTTTATTATAAGTTTTATGATCCTGGGCACATCACTCAATATCCCATAGCTTCAGTTTCCTTATCTGTAAAATGGAGGTGATAGCACAAATCTCTGATTTGTCACGAGGATGAATTGAAATATCATGTCAAATATTTTGCAAACCTTGAAGTACTAGGAAATATTAGCTATTATTATTATTGTTGTCATTGTTAGTATTAACAATACTTGATAGCCCATAAGGTAGTTCAGGGAATAGAATGCCAAGCCTGGACCTGGAGTCAGGAAGATAACACCATGAGTTCAAGTCTGACTTGCTAGGTGACCCTGGGCAAGTCACTTCACCCTTTTGGCCTCAGTTTCCTCATCTGCAAAATGCACTGGAGAAGGAAATGGCAGACCACTCCAGTGCCTTTGCCAAGAAAACTCCAAATGGGGTCACAAAAAGTTGGACAGGACTGAAATGACCCAATAGCAATGAGATGCTTCCATGTGAGGGTGGGGGTAGAGTCCCAGGTGACTTTTTTTTGAGGCTATAAACCTGGGTGCCTGGGAAAATGGCTTCAGAAATAAGAAAATTTGGAAGAAGAGAAGGTTTGAAGGGGACACTAGCTTCACGCTGGCCACAGGTGGAATACATATGGTAGGCTTTTTTTTTCCCCATTGAATTCCATTTTAAAAATCCAATTGACATCACATCATTTAGTTCTCCTTTCAACCGAATGGTGCAAAGAGCTTATTGGTTTAAGGCCCAGGGCTAGGGAGGAGGGGAGAAAGAGAAGCATCTTTTGGGGTCCCATCCTGGAGTGTACTGCAGCTGGGGAGTCCAAAATGACACAAAGAAAGTAAATAGAGACCACATAGAAGACCTCAGAGACTTAAAGATGGTCAGAGAAGAGAGTGACCCTGAAGGACATCAATGTCCTTAACCCTGAATCTACCAGGAAGGCAGAGCTCTCATTAGGAATTTCAACAATGGAGAGTAGGGATTTCAGGCCTGGGACCCCTCCACCCTGCAATGAGAGATCAGAGCAGGACCCTCAGGGGCTAGCTAGGTCAATGCCTTAATTTCACAGAGGAGGAGACTGAGGTTCCCAGAAGTTGTTGAAGCTACACATAGAATCATAATTATAAATCTGGAAGGAATCTTATCAACCATCTAGTCTATCTCCACCATTTTATAGATGACTAAACTGATGTCCAGAGAGTGTTTTGCCCAAGGCCCTACATGACTCTTGGATCTAGATCTAGAAAGGTCTCAGAAGCCATCAAAGCCATCTCCCTCATTTTATAGATGAGGGAAGCAAAGGGCATGAAGGTAAAATGATTTTTCCAAATCTCTTGGGTAGTAAATGTCAGAAATATAGGTCTTCTGGCACCACCATCAACAGTATTTCCATTTTCTCATGTTTCTGTCTTCATAATAGCCCAGAGCTTGACTGTGTTCTGTTGTCTCAGACCAGCTAAATTCAGAGACTCATCATGAGATTGGCCACAGGATGGGGGTGGTCTCAGTGGTGGATATTTAGGCCTCAACAACTCTCAGAGACCACTTAGTAAGTGGTAGACAAGCTGTGATCAGAGCCAATGGAGGGGGTGTCTTCATCTCCCAGATCACAGATCCTTGATGTATGAAGTCAAAATCTCTCCTAATGAGTCCATCATCATTTCCTCTTATTCATTGACATAAATGTGATTTTCTGGTTTTGTGTCTCAGGGTCATGGTGATTAGCACAGTTTGAAGCTTATGGAAATAAAGAAAAAGGAAGAAACCTACCAAGAGATCAAAAAATGTATCAGCTCTAAACCTGAAGGAGGAAATCCAAAGCCTCCCCCTTCCCCCTGTAAAGATTAAAATTTAGGGGAGAGGGGGAGACTGAGGCAGGTAGAGGCAGAAATTAGTTTCTCTCTGCAAGGAGTATTATATTTTTTAGAGGTTTATTAAAGGTTAAAGATTAAGAATATACAAGTAAGAAACATGTGCCTAGGCCAGAGGCCTAGACAAAATAACCTCACATCATGGAAGAGACGCCTCTGCCCCAAAAACGGAAGTCCAAAAAGCCAGAGCCCTTCAAAAGCCTTTGCTTAAATATCTTCTCGATCTCGGCCCAGGTGAGATTACAAGGCATTCTGGGGAAGTGGAGCAAAGGCTCATGGGGATTGTAGTCCTGTATTCGAGTCTATTTTTTTACATCCCCCCGTGTGATCATTTGTGGAAAAATTAATTTTTCCCCAAAAGGATCATAAAAACATAATAAACTTAAAAGATTTCAATAGTGTGAGGATAAGAGAAAAAAGAATAAAACCAATAATTTCTGAACACATTGACAAAAAGCCGTTAGGGGGCAGTCCCCTTTGGCATAAAAGTATACATACAAATAAATGTTCAATCAACCACACCCAAAGTTCAATTTTGTGCAACTTGTGGTCTGGAGGCTTCTTCATGGTGGCTTCTCCAATAGTTCAGTTCTGGATTCAGAGAGGTAGCATCTTCTTTACCTAAAATTCTTCTCAAAAGGAATTTAAACTTTGCAATTTAAATAATGATTTTTTTTACATTCCCCCGTGTTGTGGGTGATTGAAAGATTCAGAATCAGTTAGGGATGCATGGCTGAGGTATGAGGTATATGAATCAATTGGCAAGAGATATTAAAAAGACACCAGAAAATCCAAAAGAAAAGAAAAATTTCTGGATGAAAATATAGACTATCAAAGTCTTATATGTAAAAATTCCAAGTAGAAGAAAAATAAATCTATAACAGGTCCTTCAATCAGGGCCCAATCAAAATGATCTAAGTAATGATGATGCATTTACCCAATCAGCGCCAGGACTACAGAAAGGTACCACACTATGAGAGGCAGAAAAGGGGACCAGATTATAGAAGCCAAGTAGGAGCCAAGGTTTTGGGGATACTCATCTGTGAGTATCTTCAGAGTGAGTGTAGATACAAGGAAAGCCTATGTCTTAACACATGTTAAACATAGTAACCTTGAGTCTTCACACTAGGTTCAAGACCTTTGTATTGGCCTAGAAGTGCATCAATCCATCCTAGATTGGCCTTTCTTTGGCCCTATGAAATGGCTCTTGTGTGTAGCTCTTGTCCTGGAATCAGACAGAATCATTAAGCAAAGTCCCATAGTTTATTTAAATAATTAGTGGCATCATTTTTATAGTCACAAGCTTTTTAGGGCACGTATTAGCAAATGTATCTTAAACTTGTAGCACTGAAAATCAAAAGGTTAAAGAAAATCTTAATACTGGTGACATGTGCTTCAGATATAAAAAGGAGAGAAAAAATAATAAAAAAACTGAAAAAGTATATTGCACATGCAAGAAAAATATAATAATAAAAGAGCTTTAAAAAATTCAAAAATATAGCTTATAACCATTGACACTCTGTGTCAGTTAAGAAAATATAAAATACAAGGCTTTCTCACCAAAAAATGAGATCCATTTCCTCTTTGTATCTGGCCATGATCACTGTGAGTAGAAGGCAAATGAATTGAACAAGGTTAACAATTTTTTTCATCTTTAAAAATACAGTAGTACAAATATGTAGATATCAAAATCCCCAAAATTCTCAATAGCCCAATTAATTACAATAGCAAACAAACACACTTTCATATTTCACATAAGTTGCTGTGTGACATTTTTAAAACCTTTGAATTGATGGACATTTGTCACAATTTTTACAAATGTAGCAATCTTTCAACCTTGGTATTTAAACATATTTTTTAAACAAAGTAAAACTCATCTTGGGTTAAGAACATAATCAAGAAATCTATATATCATTCTGGTAGAAGTAAAATAGTGAGCTAAAGAGCATAAATAAAGGGGTGCTCCTTTTGGAGGCTTTTTAAGGGTACAAATGCCCTGAAATTAACTGCCCAACTTCCATTCACATGTGGGAAGGTTGGGGGTTATAAAATACATTTCACTTCAGCTACTAGAATGGGCCTTACCTCGTGGTAGGGGCAGGCAAAAATAACCAGACTGTTAAAAAAATTCCAAAATCATATTTAAAAAACCCTTAAAATCAAATCATTTGAGGTATTTAGCACATTAAAATTCCAAAGGTTGTTAATACAATTATAACCAGTTCTGAAGTCCATCTATCCTCAGCAAAATAGAAAAAAGCTGTTTTTTCATATATGGGCTTATTCACAATAATATTTGTTCAACAGTTATAGGGGAAACACAACAGAATTTCAAAACTCAGTACATTCAAAATAAATTCAATCAACCTTCAGTTCACAGAATAATATTGAATCCAGTAATATATGAACTTAAAATCACAAAGTTAAACCATAACAAAACAATGCAATAGAATATAGAGATGTTTATAAACCATTGGAGTCTGAAATGCCTTAGAATGTAGCCTTTAGTCTCTTCAAAGTTCCTTGGGGTTTTTTTTTTGTTTGTTTGTTTGTTTTTAATTATCCATTTAAATGTCTATTGTCCGAAGGTAGAGTAGTAAAGGCTAGGCTATGGGGTTCAAGGGATCCGTCCAGGGCCCCATAGCTGGGAAGCAGTGGAGGCCAGATTTTAACTAGAGACCTCCCGTCTCTGGGCCTGGCTTCCAGTTCGCTGGGCCACCCATTTTCCTCCCCAAAGTTAAAGTTGAATCTTTGGGCTGAGTCTGCTCCCAGACAGGCAGGTAAAGTCAATGAAATTGCCAGAAGAGTCAAAAATCCTTTTAAACAGCCCATTGCTATTAAGTTTCTGTTTGAAAAGATCTGTTTCTTCTCTCTAGTCTTTTCTGTCTTTCCCCTCTCTGATACCCCTGTGGCCAATACCCCCAGCCACGTGGAGGCTTAGCCTAAGGGAAAATTGTCCAGTCTCCTTTCCCTCTAGTCTCTCCCCTCCGCCCACGTGGCCAATACTGTTACCAGCTGGTCGCAATGAGTCCTCAGCGATCTGCTCCAAGCCAGATGGGTGAGAGACAGACTGCCGGGGTGGGTCGGGCTGGGAGCTGGAGTACAGCTCAGGCACCAGGTGAGAGGCCAGGAGCAGAAGCAGGAGCTGGAGAGGGCCGCAGGCAGGAGCTGATCAAGATGGTTTTCTAAAGAGCATCTCGGAGAACCTTGGCTTGAAAAAAAAAATTCTCTAGGCTAAAAATTTTTTGAGAAGTTCTCATCCAATCTAGTGGTCGCCAACTGTAAGATTAAAATTTAGGGGAGATGGGGAGACTGAGGCAGGTAGAAATTAGTTTCTCTCTGCAAGGAGTATTATATTTTTTTTAGAGGTTTATTAAAGGTTAAAGATTAAGAATATACAAGTAAGAAACATGTGTCTAGGCCAGAGGCCTAGACAAAATAACCTCACATCATGGAAGAGACGCCTCTGCTCCAAAACGGAAGTTCAAAAGGACCAGAGCCCTTCAAAAGCCTTTGCTTAAATATCTTCTCGATCTCGGCCCAGGTGAGATTACAAGGCATTCTGGGGAAGTGGAGCAAAGGCTCATGGGGATTGTAGTCCTGTATTCGAGTCTATTTTTTTACACCCCCATATTGAGAATGTTTTCTGATGATTTGCTTAAGTCCCCAGGACCATTTCTCCTCTATCAAGTGGAGCTGACAAGGCCAATCCTTTCTTTACCACTTTCAGTTTTCTCCCCTGGTAATGGTGGCTCAGTGGATAGAGTGCTGGGCCTAGAATCAAAAAGGCTTGAGTTCAAATCTAGCCCCAGACACTTATTAGCTATGTGACCTTGGACAAGTCACTTAAACCTGTTTGCCATCTATGAAATGATCTGGAGAAGAAAATGGCAAACCACTCCAGGATCTTTGTCAGAGAAATTCTCTCCCCCCAAAGGTCATTGTTTGTCTATTTCCAGTCATCTCCCAAATATTGGTTTACCACTTCTGACCTCTGACCAACTCCAGCTCCAGCTGTTATTTCAGGGCCAACAATGAGCAGAGGGTGGGGATGTCTTGCTTACAAGGACATGAGTTTGGTGCTAACATGATTGAATGCTAGAACCAAGACAATGGAGGGAAACAAGAGGATGTGAGTTATATTTTCCTGGACCCCAGTTTTCTCACTTATAAACTGAGAGCCCATACTAGCTGGACTTAAGGTCCCCTCTATTTCCAGATCTATGACACTGGGTGAGAGGAAAGGGTATTTTCCCAAGGCAATTCATCAATTAGTCAATAGGAATTGTCATCTAACTTTTATCAAGCACCCACTGTGCGCCAGGCATTGTGCTGGAGATACAAAGAAAACTAAAGATATAGTCTCTGTCCTCAGGGAACTCACAGTCTAAAAGGGAGATGACATGCCAACACCAGGTGCAAACAAGATGTGGTCAGGATAAATAGGAGAAAATCCAGAGAGGGGAGGCATTTAAATTAATTAATAATAGACAGCTGGGATGAAAACTTGAACTTTGAACTTTGCCTCTCTGTCTCTGTCTCTTTCTTTGTCTCTGTCTCTCTCTGTCTCTGTCTCTCTGTGTCTCTCTGTGTCTCCCTGTCTCTCTCTGTCTGTCTCTCTCTCCTCTCTGTCTCTCTCTTTCTCTCTCTCTCTCCTCTCTCCTTTATCTCCTGATCCACCCTTCCTTCCACCCCTCCTCCTTCTCTCTTTCTGTCTCTGTCCCTTAGATAAAAAGTCATATATTGAAAGCTATATAAGATGATAAAAGTTTTTTTACAGAGGAGAAAACTGGGGACTAGGGAGGCAAAGGGACTTTACCAATGTTCCACTGGATCAGAATTTGAACTCAGGTCCTCTGACTACAAATCAAGTGACCTTTCCACTGTACCACTCTCTTGCCACTCTGCCATACTGCCCAAAACTCTTACCACACTGAGACCCAGTGAATGATTCCAGCCCTGACCTTCTATGGGCATGGGATTTGGGTTGGATAATCTATGGGTCCATGAAGGACTGGAGCTGTTCACTGTTTCCCAGGACCCAAAGGAAGGACAGTGTGAGCTTCAACGGTCATGACTTCGCTGTTCCAGCAGGGGACACTGTGATAACAGCAAACAGAGAACATATAAGCGTGAAGCTCATTCACTTCAGCTGGAAAATACAAATTTGTAATTAAAATGCATAACTCCAAATATTAGAGCTTAGAGCTTAAGGCATCAAATGTTTAAAGCTTCTATTAGCGGCTTCCTTGCATCTTGAGTTGTAGTGTCCATGTAACTTTGGATTAAATCACTTAGTTTCTCTGGCTATCACTGTGGGGTACAGTGGAAAGAATGTTGAGCCTCAGTTTCCCCCTCTCTAAAATAAGGGGTTTGGGCTAGATTGACTCTAAGGCCCCTCCCAGCTCCCAATCTGTGATCCCACATTCTATTGTTCTGGAGTCAGAGGACCTAGGTTTGAACCTTAGCTTTGCCACATGCTGTACCTGGAACTTTGAGGAAGTCTCCTTCTCTCTTGGCCTTGAGGACCCCCAAGATCCCTTTCAGATCTAAATCTGTGATCTTATGGCTCATAGGATTAGAGAGAAATGGATTTGGAAGAGATTTCAGAGGTTACCTGTTCCAACACACACTCTTATCATAACATCATAGATAGAATAATAATAGCTAACACTTCTATAGCGCCATAAAGTTTACAAAATATTTTACATATATTATCTCCTATTATCCTCCCAACACCCTATGAAGGTTGGTGCAATTATTATCTCCATTTTATTGATTAGGAAACGGAGGCTGAGAGATGTTAAGAGATTTGCCCAAGACGATACAGAGCTAGAAAGAAATCCATTCTAGGAGTGCTTATTCAGCTTTTGCTTGAATACTTTTGGTGACAGGGAACCTACTTTTCTCCCATGTCATTTTCACTTTGAGAAAAAACAATTAGGGCGGGCCAGAATCAAACAGCAGTAAGTATCTGAGACTGAATTTGAACTCAGGTCTCCCTGATTCCAGGTCCAGTGGGCAATCAATACATGTGAGTCCCTTGGGACTTTTTATCATGAATTCTGGAAAGCTTATTCAATTTTTTATCATTAATTTGCTCAGAAGCACTGTATGAGAAAAATCGCCAGTCTTGGAGTCTCCAGTATCTCTCACCTTAGACATATGTGGTGTGATCTTAGACAAGTCATTTAATCTCACAGTACTCCAGGGGTGTGCTGTTAAATGTTTAACAACCAGAACCCTCTTCCTCCCAAAAATGTACTGTAGGAAATACTTTTGAGTTAAATCTTTATTATTAATACTTTATCCATCATTTCCTAAAAGTCTAGATAATCAACAAAGTAATAAATCAAGCTGGGTGCTAGTTGATTTCTTTTCTTTTTTCTTTTAAACTCTTATCTTCTGACTTAGAATCAATACTGTATATTGGTTCCAAGGCAGAAGAGTGGTAAGGGCTAGTCAATGGGGGTTAAATGACTTATTCAGGGGCACCCAGCTGGGAATCTGAGGTTAGATTTGAATCCAGGACCTTCTATCTCTTGGCCTATCTCTCGATCTACTGAGCTACCCAGCTGACTCCAGAATTAACTGTATTTCTGAGAGGTACATGCTCACACTGAAAATTTGATAAGCCAGTAGGAACTGCCTCCAGCCCAGAACTACTGTAGTATTATTCTCTGACTATTGTCTAAGCCTAGAAAATTCAGAATAGTTGCAGCTCTTGCTTGATACAGGAGTTTTCTTTCCTGGAGAGCTCCCAACACATCTAACATCTGAACTACCTCCTCTGCCCAAAGTAAAGGACTGGACCATAGATTTAGAGCCCTAGGAGACATTGACTATCATCCAGCCTGACTCCTTTTTTTTTACTTAAAAAATATTTTATTTAATTAGATGATTTAGAATATTTTTCCATGGTTACAAGACTCAAGTTCTTTCCCTCCCCTCCTCCATCCCCCTCCCATATCTGGGTTTAACTATTTCAATATTATTGATGTTTGCACCAGGTGATCATTTAGAGTCTACATCCCCAATCATATCCCCATTGATCCATGTGATCAAGCAGTTGTTTTTCTTCTGTGTTTCTGCTCCCACAGTTCTTCCTCTGAATGTGGAGAGCATCTTTCTCATAAATCCCTCAGAATTGTCCTGGGTCATTTCATTGCTGCTAGTAATAGAAGTCCATTACATTCGATTGTACCACAGTGTATCTGTCTCTGTGTACAATGTTCTCCTGGTTCTGCTCCTTTCACTTTGCATCACTTCCTGGAGGTGGTTCCAGTCTCCATGGAATTCCTCCAGTTCATTATTCCTTTGAGCACAATAGTATTCCATCACCAACAGATACCACAATTTGTTCAGCCATTCCCCAATTGAAGGGCATCCCCTCATTTTCCAATTTTTTGCCACCACAAAGCACAGCTATGAATATTTTTGTACAAGTCTTTTTCCTTATTATCTCTTTGGGGTACAAATCCAGCAATGCTATGGCTGGGTCAAAGCTGACCCCTTCTTTTTGAGAGATAAGGAAATTAAAGCAGAGAGAAGGGAAAAGCCAGAATTCAAATTTAGATCTTTGGATTCCTAATGGAGTGCTCCCCCCCACCCCCAATATAGACATCTTTTGTCAGTGAAAATTTCATCCCTGCCTTTCACAGCAATTTCACAGCCCTTCTCTCAATTGTTTGACAGTCAGTGTATCAGCTCTATGCCCACTTTGGGAGGGGAAGGATTGGGGTGAGGAGGATGGAGACATTTCAAGGAGCTGTTTGGGATTCTAGTCTTTCCATCTGTGAGTTGGTTTCTCTGTGTCTCCTCTCTAACATCCCCTCTCCCTTTTCCAAACACAGAAACTCCTCAGTCTGCCTCCATGGGTCCTGATGGATGAGGATGTTCGGATCTTTTTCTACCAGTCTTCCTATGATTCTGAGCAAATCCCTCAGGCATTAAGACGGCTTCGGCCTCGAACCCGGAGAGTGTGAGTGTCGAAACCCATCTAGCTTCTAACCTCTTATGTCAAAGCTGGGTCTCTAAAAGGGCAGAAAAGACCCCAATTGCCAGCATTAGAATCACACTCTGGGGTTTGAGCTACCTCCAGAATATTCCTATGATAGCAAAGCCCCCTTAATTTGGTGGGTAAGACAAGGTGATTCTATACCATTTGTACCACCTCCATTTTGGAGAAAGGTAATAGTTTTGTTTCATCTCATTGATAATAATAGCTATCATTTATCTAACACTTAACATTTTGCAAAGCACTTTATAAATATTTTCTCATTTTATCTTCTCAATTATCCTGGAAGATAGGGACTATTATCTTGTCCGTTTTCAAGATGAGAAAATCAAGGCAGACTTGCCCAAGTGACTTGCCCAGAGTCACACAGCTTTTGTCTGAGGCCAGATTTGAACTCAGAGATTCTTAGTCAAGAAGGCTCAACCTACTCTACCACAAAACTGCCTCCATGATTCAAAGTAGCAGTTTATTTCTAATTCATATATACTCTTGAAAAGTTGCCTGAGAAGATAAGAGACTTCCCCAGAGTTACCCAGTCACCATGTGTCAAAGGTGGGAGTTGATTTTGCATCCTTCGAACTCTAAGATTGGCTCTTTTTTCCACTAGTGATTCTCAAACTTACTAATCTTAGGACTCCTTTACACATTTTAAAATTTATTGAGGATGGGGCAGCTATGTGGCACAGTGGATAGAGAATCAGGTGGATATGGGTTCAAATATGACTGCAGGTACTTCTTAGCAGTGTGACCCTGGGAAAGTCTCTTAACCCTGTTTGCTTACCCCTGTCCTTCTGTCTTAGAGTTGTTACAGGGACAGGAAAGTAAACGTTAAAAAAAAAAGGAAAAAATATTGAAGACCTTAAAAGGCTTTAGTTACTATGAGTCATATCTTTTGATACTTACTCTATTATAAATTAAAAATGATAAAATTTTAAAACATTGATTTCAAAATAATAAACCTATTACATGTTAACATAACATTTTAATGGAAAACAACTGTATTTTCTAAAACAGACATAGCAAGATGTGTGGCATTGTTCTGTATCTTTTTACAAATCTCTTTAATATCTAGTTTAATTTAAGACACCTGGATTCTCCTATTTGCTTCTGTATCCAATCTATGTTGTTTTGGTGGAGGCAGACGAAGGAAAATCTGTCCTCACACAAATATATACTTGGAAGGGGGAAAAGCCTTTTGGAGAACAAATGACTTAGTCTTTGTTGCATTATGAAATGAGTTTGGATCAGGAGGACATCCTGAAGGGGTCTGGGAATCCCTGGGGGTCTGTGGCACATGATGGACTATGGAGGTAGCCCCTAATTAATGCCTTGGCAGGGAGTGCTTTTGTCCAGAGGAAGGGAGTGGGATCAAATTGCTGTCCTCTCCCCAAGCCAGGAAACATCTGGAGTCATGTGTTCAGTCTTGGGGACCAGATTTCAGGAAGGAAACTGCGAAACAGCAACAAATCCACAAGCACATGACAAAGATTGTGAGGGAAACTGAAAATAAAGCCATAGGAGAGGGGGGTTGAGGGACCTGGAATATTGAGTCTGGAGAAGAGAATGTTTGAGGGGCATCTGAGAAGACATGCTCAATTTTGGGGAGCACTGTCACTAGAAGAGGTAACTGGCTTCTCTGCTTTGGTCCCAGAGAGCTCTGAGGGCAAGGTACAAGGGATATTGATTTAGGCTTGATGGCAGGAAAGGAAAGGAAAGGAAAGGAAAGGAAAGGAAAGGAAAGGAAAGGAAAGGAAAGGAAAGGAAAGGAAAGGAAAGGAAAGGAAAGGAAAGGAAAGGAAAGGAAAGGAAAGGAAAGGAAAGGAAGGGAGAGAAACAGGGAGAAGAAGAGGGGAGAGGAGAGGAGAGGAGAGGAAAGGAAAGAAAATCTTCTTAATAGTTGTACTTTCTCTAAATGGGGCAGCCTCTCTCAGGAGGTTCAAACAAACATGTGAGTTAGAACAGAAGGGGGCCTTAGGGATTATCTAGTTCAGGGGACAGCTGGGTGGGGCTCAGTGGATGGAGAGCCAGGCCTAGAGACAGGAGGTCCTAGGTTCAAATCTGACCTCAGATATTTCCCAGCTGGGTGACTCTGGGCAAGTCACTTGACCCCCATTGTCTAGCCATTACTGCTTTTCTGCCTTGGAATCAATATATAGTACTGATTCTAAGACAGAAAGGAAGGTTTATAAAAAAGGAAATATCTAGTCCATTGCCTCATTTTATAGATGAAAATCTGGGGTCCAAAGAGGCCCAGTGGCTTTCCTAGCATCACACAGGTAGAGTTCTGGCTCACTGGCTGCCTCCAAGAGGAGGTTGGGTGCTCATGTATTTCAGGCATCACAGAGAGGATTTCTGCTATAGCATGAGCAGGGAGGGGAGGTGTGGAGCAAGTGCTGAAGTAGAAGAAAAGCCCAGTCCTGTAGGATCAATGTGAGCAGGTGAGGCTTGTGGTGGTTTTTAGAGTCCTATTTTGGAGGTCAAGGACATTGGGTAGAGTCTGCCTTTATCATTTACTTCTTTGTGATGTGGGGAAAGGCTGTTATCCTCTCTCAGCCTCAGTGTCCTTATCTGTAAAATGAAGGCATTGTACTAGGCAATCTCCAAAGTCCCCTTCAGATCTAAATCCTAATTTCTGATTAATCTCTCCAGGCTCCCCATTCCACTTTTGAACAGCTTTGCTGGAAGGCTTATGCTTAAATCTTCCTTCTTGTTCTCTCCACCCATTGTGCCTTGCTCAACATTCTGTGGAAAAAGGAACAAGCATTTATAAGCAAATACTATGCACCAGTAACTGTGCTAAGTGCTTTACAAATATTGCCTCATTTGAACCTAATAACAACCCTGGGAGGTAGGTGTGGTCATCACCCCCTTTTATTGATGAGAAAAGTGAGGCAGAAAAATGATTTACAAGTGTCTGAAGCTGGGTTTTATTTCAGGTCTTCTTGACTCCAGTCCCTCCCCTCAATTCCCTGGGCCATCTTGTGCCCAACAAAATAAGTTGAATTCCTTTTCTCATGACATCTCTTCAAAATTTAAAGACAGTTAACTGATCCCCATGCAGTCTTCTCTTCTCCAGTTCCTGAAACCAGTCCTCAGGTGTCACAGCTTCCAATCAATCTTTCAATCAACATACATTCATGAAATGACTACTACTGGGCACTATGCTAGGCACAGAGGATACAAAGACCAATGTGAAATACTTCCTGTCCTCAAGGGGCTTCATTCTACGGCAGGGGATTATATGTATACACATAGGCACACATGTACATGTACATATACATGTGTGCACACAAATATTGCACACATACAGACACACGTGCATGTCCAGAAATGTCAATCAGCAAACATTTCTGAATCCCTTACTATGTGCTGGGCTAAGCATTGTGGATACAAAGACAAAAAAGGAAGTTTCCCTCCAGGGGCTTATGTTCTAAAGGGGGAGGCAGTCTGGGATTTAATAGGAATATATAGAATAGATACACAGAAGGTATGTGGTGATTTTTTTTCTAAGGAGGACTGGTAAAGAGGTCCCCTCACCACCCTGCTCACTCTCTTTTGGGTGGATTTTTATCCAGCAACATCTTTCATAAAGTGGGAAGCCTACATGTAAGGTCCTTCCAAGCTCTGAATCCAAACCACCTTTGGGACAGGAGTTTGGGGCCAATGCTAATGGGTACCTCTCTTCTATTTTGCCTGGGATGGCTCCTGTATTCAAGTAATGAGTGAAAAAGCAAATGTCTGTCCTCTGGCTTCTGCTTCTCTCTCTGGGTCAGCTTAGCCCTTCTCTTTTGTCAAATTAGTCAATAATCATTTATTAAGCATGGGGAATTGTGTTAAGGGCTGTGGCTTCAAAGGCAAGCTAAAAGAAAAATGGTCCCTGCCTCAAGGAGCTCCCTTTCAAATGGGTCTTGTTTCCCTTGGGCCAAAGGAAGCATCTCCTTGGGGGAGAAGGAGCTCTGTGAGCTTTCCCCTCCTATAGACCTTGAGAAAATACGGAATGTCTCTCTTTGCAGCAAGAACATCTCCTCTCAAGCCCCTGGTTTTGACCGTCTGGGTGCCCCATGTGCTGAGGTATGTGTTCCCTCAGGCTTTCATCTCCTCCCCTGGCAGGTTTTTCACCATCACCATGGACAGGGACTTGACTAGTCAGTCCATTCCCAGGTAGTTGTCGTTCATTGAATGTCTCCTGTTCCATGTGTGGGAGCACGAATGTCTTAGGGTGGGAGGATGGAGGGTAAGACTGTATAATGTGGTGAGAAGAACTGAATTTGGGGTCAGATAAGACTTGAGTTAGAAATCTGCATCTGTCATTAACTAGCAGCGTGATCGGGAGAAAGTCATTTATTCTCTAGATCTTAGGTGGCTTATTTGTCAAATAGGGACCTATCTCATTATTTATTCATTAGTGCTGACATTTCTAGGATGGGGCAGCTGGACTAGATAGTCTCTGAGGTCCAATGGTCCCAAATCTGTTTCCTCCTCTGTAAAATGGAGAGGTTTGGACTAAATGGCCCCTGAGGTCCCTTCTAGCTTTAGAGCTAGGAACTTGTTAAATGTCTACTGTGTGCCAGGCACTGCTGTTGTGAGGATCAAATGAGATAATGTCCATAAAAGGTTTTGTAATCCTTGGAGGGCTATCAAATTTATTAAGCCAGTGCTTGATAAATGATTTTTCACTCACTCAGATGTCAGCTACTAGTGTATGGTTTTAGTTGGATAGATAAGATGTTGGATCATAGCTCTAGAGCTGGAAGGGACTTTAGAGTTCATCTAGTCTAATATTCTGGTTGCACAAATGGGGAAACCAAGGGTCAGAGAGTCTGAGTGACTATGCCAGGTTCACAACTAGTAGATGGCCAAGGCAAGATTTGAGTTCATTTTTTCAGATTCAGTACATATTACACCACATTGTCACAGTTGTTTGTTATAGCAGAGAAGTCCAGTTGGTCAGAATCATGGTTACCATTTCAGAATGTTGACTAATTAATATACTTCAGAACAGACCAGCCAATGTCAGATTATCAAGAGATGGATTTTTATTATACAATGTTTTTTTTTCAAACCCTTATCTTACATCTTGGAAACTGTGTATTAGTTCCAAGGCAGAAGAGTGGTAAGGGCTAGGCACTATGGGTTAAATGATTTGCCCAGGGTCACACAGCTGGGAAGTGTCTGAGGTCACATTTGAACCCAAGACTTCCTGTCTCTGGGCCTGACTCAATCCACTGAACCACCCATTATACCCTACACAATGCTGAATCCAAATTCAATAGGTAAACCCCTTAACTGTTTCCCAGAACTGGTTATTTTTATTTCACAAATGTATATTTTCCTCAGAAATGTTTGCCTCCCTTCTCCCACTTGCCCAAGGATTATAGGATTTGGGGACTATATCTGACATATTAATCCCAGCTAATTTCTTGTCTTCTTAGGCACTATTTGATTTTACTGGAAACAGCAAACTAGAGCTGACATTCAAGGCCAAAGACATGATTTTCCTGTTAAGCCGAATCAACAAGGACTGGCTGGAGGTAAAATGACCTTGTGGTGACTATTTGAGGGTAATCTGAGGAAGAGAAATAGAGCAAGGAAGGGAGATGGTAAGGTTACTCAAAACCATGGTCCATGAGACTACCTCAAGAGACTTACGGGACCTTGATTATTAATTGATTGACTGACTGACATTGTTGTAACTCCTTGAGAGTGGAGTTTTTGTCTTTGTAATTGGAGGCAACCAATAAATAATCACTTGCAGACTGACTGATTATTCTTCAAAGATCTGAAGGTTCATACATGGAAGAGATATTTAGGAAGGGTTATCGTTAGAGGCCCCAGAAAGGACAATTTTGTTTACATTTTGCATGAACTTAGCCATAAATGGTTTTTCCTGTCAGTAGAATGTAAACTCCCTGAGGGTAGGGCAGGATTCTTTCATTGCCTTTGTATTCTGATCACTCAGTTCAGATCTTTGTGTTTGAGCTTGTAGGAGCACTCTAGCACAGGTATTCATGCTCGTGTGTGCACAGCATCCCCCACCCCCAAATAATATTTAATTAATAAAATAGATAATATTTGTGGGGGGAAAAAGCTTGGCAGAGTGCCAGACACATAGTAGGTGCTATATAAATATTTATTCCCTCCATCCTTCTCTCAACCAATGGATCAAATCATTCAGCAATTATGAGTGCTCTATGTTAGACACTGTCCTAGGTGCTAGAGATAGAAAGACACAGAATGGAAGAATCTCCCTATCCTCAGGGAGCTTATAGCCTAATAGAGGTCAGAGGGGAAAGAAACAGTACAAATGATACTGACAATTTTTATTTTAAGTAAAACTTTGGTGAGTCTTTAACACATTTTAATCTTAAAATTATGATATAAAGTGCCTTGCAAAGGTTAAAGCCTTATACATCATCATCAACAACAAAAAGATTCCAGAGCAGGATTTCCTGACCTGTGAAATAATGTTGGCATACTATGTTGTATTTGAACCCTCAGTACCCTTCAGTGAAGTAAGGCTGATGGCCCCACTCACTGGGACCAGTGCTTGATAAGGCCTCCAAGACAGTGTTGATGAACAGGTAAAAGGGATTTGTTGATCATAAACAAAGGATTGGGAAGGAGGATTAAGAAACAGAGGCTCCCTAGCTCTAAACAATCTCACTAGCCTCTTCATTCTCAATTTCCCTCATGGGAAATTCTTCATTTACTTGATGCTCCCTAAGCTCTGGCCTATCTCTGGCTAAGATTCCCCAAACCTCACTATCTATACCTGAATCTAATTAATCCCCCGGTTGGTTTATAAGATGAAACACTCTTTAGTTGGCCAAGGACTGAATTCCTGATGACGGAGTCCAACCCAGCTGGACCAGGCACTGAGATTTGCCTCAGGTCTTCAGACCAACACTGTCTCTTGCTCAGGCTGGGTTGATACACGGATTTTCTAAGTAAGGAAGGTACTTCTCAGCAGGTAGGAACACTTCACTGTAGCTTTTATACGGGCAGGAACAACAGAGACCAGATATCTTTTTCTCCCCTCAGCTCCAGGGACAGGAAGCCAAGAGCCTCTAGCAGCAGCTGGTGACTCCTCAAATCCTCCCTCTGAGTTCCAGAACCCATTGTCATTAGTTCTTAACATGCAGCCCAGGCTAGCTTCAGCTTTTGCAAAACCAACTTCTCACTTATACTTAAACCCATTTCCCCCCCCCCCCTCTCTCTCTCTCTCTCTCTCTCTCTGTCTCTCTCTCTCTCTCTCTCTCTCTCTCTCTCTCTCAACACCTGGAATCTTTAAACTTGTTTTCAGGCACATAGGAGGTGGATAGAGTGCTAGACCCAGAGTAAGGAAGATCTGAGTTCAAACCTGGACAAGGTGATGCAAGTAATAAGCTACAGGATCATAAATCTAGAGAGCAAAGGGACCCCCAAGGACATCTAGTTCAACCATTCCATTTTACTGATGAACAACCGAGGTCCAGGGAAATGGATTTTTGGAATCCAAAAGGAAATTGCCTTTTTTGAAGGAAGGCATATTAAATGGCAGAAGCAGGTTTTGAACCCTGAGTCTCATGACTCAGGACAAACTCATTGTGTTTTTCACTTTGTCCCAATGTCTCTTAAAAAGACTGACTTAGGTTGACAGAGGTGAGAGGGAACTGGTACAAGAGACAGTAAGTCCTGTTTCTAATAGCATTTTAAACACTTTGTACACAATACAGTGAGATAGGAAGGGTAGTGGATGTATTATCCTCCTTGTTTTACAAAGGAGGAAAACAAATCTCTGAGAGGTCAAATGATTCAGCCACATATGATCACACACTTATTAAGTGCCTGAGTTGGGGTCTTGACACAGTTACTCTGTCCAGGTCATAATATTGTCTCTCAAGGTTCTATGCTCTCTTCCTATTTTTCCAGGGCACTACCCATGGGGCCACCGGAATCTTCCCAGTCTCCTTTGTGAGAATTATCAAGGATTTCCCTGAGGATGAGGATGATCTCACAAATTGGCTGCGATGTTACTATTATGAAGACACAATTAGCACCATCAGGTACTTCAGCTCAGGAGCTGGGGTCTGTGGCCTTCCCTTATTTTTCCCAGTTCCTTTTGATACTGGTCTCCTCTCCCATCACCTTACTGGGCCCTGATAAAGTAGAAGAGTGGATCAAGATGTTGCTGATTGGATAGTTCAAAGCCAAGGGAATTTGGCTAGCACTGTGCCTTGCAATCAATCCATCACTCAATTCAATAAGTACTTATTATTTTGGGACTGATAGGAGGAACAGTGGATAAAATACTGAACTTAGAGTTAGGAAGACCTAAATTCAAATCTTTTCTTCAACACTCGTTTGCTATGGAACCTTGAGCTTAACCATTATAAGTTTGTCAAATTGAATATTAGGAAGCCAAAATGCAGGTAGAAGAAGAAGGAAATGCTTGGTCTGACTCAATCTAATTGAATTCCTAGAAATGAATAAAATAGATGGGCCTTCTGCTGACTCAGCCACTGCTGCTGAATTATACCTACATTTATTGGGGGAAGGATCATCATGGTGCCCAGTGGAGATTAGAAGTCAATCAAGGAGTGATTGGGTAACACCAATTGCCAACCGAATGTCAGCTCTGATGCCATGCTGGATTGAGGAGGTGATCCTATTGGCATTAGTGAAATTCCAAATGAGCAGACCAGAAGGGGTCAACATAGTGGTTCTGTATGGTGGTACTATATACAATATGTGGCAGCAATATTCCTATATCATCCCGGAACCCAAACTGAGTGTTGGAAGAGATCTCAGAAACCATCTGGTTCAACTCGAACTTGAAATGAAATAAATGATCATGTAAGCTTCAACTGAAGAACCCCAGGGACAGGGATCTTACTACCTTCCTAGGTAACCAATTCAACTACTGGACAATCCTAACTATTAGGGAATTTTTACTGACCTCAAGAATGAATTTTTCTTTGCAACTTAATTGATCAATCAATAATCAAAAATGCTGATTATGTAGGTACAGGAATATGCCTACTGTGTGCAATTAAAAAATAAAACAGTCCCTGCCCCCAAAGAGCTTATATCCTACTGGTAGTGGCAGGTGGAGTGGTGGCAGGTTATACAACATGTTTGTGGAGAAGTCACTTCAGAGTACTGAATAGCATCCATAGATTTATGGTCTTTTCCATTTGGGAGTTCTATCCAATACTGCCAATGATGACTCTTCCATTTCCCATCCTTCCTGTTTGATTTTTGACCATATCTTTCCTTGACCTTGCCTTAGGATATTTATCCAATATGTTGGAAGTTTTCCTCATTTTCTCCTGATATCAAAAGGGTACCATTGACTATGCACCTCTCATATAGAATAATGACCCATTTATTTGGTGGGGTAAGCAGAGGGAATCAGGAATTATCATTTGAAGGAAGTGGCATCTGAACTGAACCTTGAAAGAAGCTTAGGAGTAAGAGTTTCATAAGTGGGCAGTCATGGAGGAGGAAGATGGAATGTTACGTAGAGAGAATAGACTAGTTGCACCCATCATTCTTGATTCTGTCACTTGAATCAAAGAGGCCAAAGCTAATCCTTTTTCCATATTTTTTTCTGTTCTTGAGTGATTTTTTGGGTTTGTTTTTTATTTTATTTTATTTTCATGCAAAACCCATTCTATGTGGGCCATTGTTGTAAGAGCAAACTCGTACATAAACAAAATCCCAAAATAAAACCAAAGATACCCTGATGTGAAAGGGACAGTGAGCATCCATCTTTCACAAACTCATGCTGACAAATCTCTTATTTCTTGGTGTCACCTTCTTAGAGACATTGCTGTAGAAGAGGACCTCAGGAGCACCCCACTTTATAAAGATCTTGTGGATCTAATGAGGTAAGGAGGCCCTGAAAGAGGATAAGAAATGTTCTAAAGACATTTTGGTAATTTGAGGTATGGGGGATGGGAGAGGGAAACTCCCCAGACCAGCTCTTCAGACTAAGGATCCTGAGGAACTGGAAAATCATGGGCTCTGATCTTTAAGATCAAAGGGGCAGCTAGGTGGTTCAGTGGATTGAGGGCCAGACCAAGAGATGGGAGATCCCAGATTCAAATCTGGCCTCAGACACTTCCTAGCTGTGTGACCCTGGGCAAGTCACTTAACTCCCATTGCTTAGTCCTTACCACTCTTCTGCCTTGGAACACAGTATTTGATTCTAAGATGAAAGGTAAAGGTTTAAAAAAGTATTCATTCTCAAGTAATGGGCAGGAAAGATTGTCCTGGGGAGAAGCTGAGTCCAGAAGGGGAAAACAAACCCTATATAGTGTGGCATATGATGCAAACTAGCTGGTTGTTTGTCCTCCAAATGAGGGCTTGGGGAGTTGCTGGTTTGGTGGGGAAAGTCCTACTTACTCACATTCTTATAGCTCTCTCCAGTTTGTAGATCATTTTCCTATCAGTCCCATGAAGTAGGCTGTCCAGGCATCATTATCCCCTTTCCAGAGATGAAGAAACAAGCTTTGAGCTGTACTCTCAGCTGTACAGAAAGGCCGTATCAGAGTCAGGATGTTTCATGAGAAGCATCTGGGTAGTGCAGCAGAAAGATAATGAAGTGGGAGTCAGAACCTGGGTTCAAATCCTGATTCTACCAGTGACCATTTGTATGATAGAGGACAAATTGTTTTTCTTCTCTGTACCTCAGTTTCCCCATCTATTAAATAATGATGTTATAATCAATCAATAAACACTTTTTAAGTGCCTACTATGTGTCAGGAACTATGCTAAGCACTGGAGGTACAAAAGGAGGCAAAAGATAATCACCATCCACAAGGAGATCATAATCTAATGGGGGAGACATCATAAAAAGAACTATCAATCAATAAACATTTATTAAGAGCCTATTAAGTGTCTTAGCACTGTACTAAGCACTGGGGATACAGAAGAGGCAAAAGACCATCCTTGCTCTTAAGGAATTTATGATCTGATGGGCAGAGTGGTATGGTGGAGAGCACCCTGGATGTGGAGCCTATGTTCAAATACCAGCACTACTACTTAGTGGGTAGACTTGAGCAAACCCCTTTGCCTCTGAGACTCAGTTTCTTCTCCTGTAAAAATGAGTAGATTAGACTACATGACCTCTGCAGTCTCCTCTAACTCTAAAGCTATAATTATAAGGATGGGCACACCTGGTGTTTTCACACAGGTCCTCTAATTAAAAACCCAACACTCTTCTCCATGTTTCTCTCCTTGACATTGGAGCACACCTAAGTCTTGTTCTTGTCCCCTTGCCCTTGTTCTCCCCCACCAGGAGAGAGTTCCAACGCAGTGACATTGCTCTAAATTACCGGGATAGCCAGGGGGACCTGGTGCGGCTGCTGTCTGACCAGGATGTGAAGCTCATGGTGAAACAGGCCTGGGACCAGCCCTCCCAGAAACGACTCTTCCCTTGGAAGCTTCACATCACACAGCAAGATGACTTCCATGTCTACAACACAGCCCCTTGAAGAGGGGTCCTTTATTGGGATGGGGCAGGAAGGAGGACAAGAGGCCAATGAGCCCCTTCCCTGGCAGCTTTCTGGTCCTGGACCTGATGGAGCCCAGCTAGCATCTTGCTCCCTATGCTCTGCTCCTATGCCAACTACCCCAGCATGAATGAAATAAACAGCTGAGAGCCTTCAGTATCAGCTCCCAGAGTGGCCCTGTGCTGGAGTTGAGAGAGAGCTTGTTTTGTGTTTCATCATTTACCTACTTTGTGCTTCCCTTAGACCAGAGAATATCAGACTTAGGAAGACCTGGGTTCAAGTTCTCTTTCTTAAAAAACAAACAAACCCTCTTACCTTCTGTTTTAGTATCAATTCTAAGATAAAAGAATATCAAAGACTAGGCAATGAGGGTTAAGTGACTGAGTCACACAGCTAGGAAGTGTCTGAGGCTAGGTTTGAACCCAGGTCCTCCTGACTTCAGATCCCAGATTCAAGTTCTACAACTGATGTTGTAGACACCCTAGGGTGTTAGCCAAATCACTTCCCCTCTCAAGGGCTTAGGCTCTTGATCTGTAAAATAAGAAGATTGGACTGGCTGGCTTCTGAAGTCTCTAAATCCTCTAAACTCTCAATCCAGAATCCTATAAAATCACTTAACTTTTAACTAATCTATAAAATGACAACATCAGACGAGATAGTCTCTGAGTTCTGTCTGCAATCTATAGATCCTGTTTTCTGCTCTTGGGGACTTTCAGCACATGACAGGAAAAAGGAATTGATGCTAGGGGAGCTGTCTAAGTAAGGTCCCTTCTACTTTGAAATCTAGGATCCTTTCTGATCCTGACATTGTCAGAGAATTTTCTAATCTGATTACAAGGTCACCACCCCCTGAGAGGAAGGGTACAAATATGAGAGCACCTTAGAGTTTATGAGGGACTTTAGAGATCAATATGGAGAAGTCTTTCATTTAACAATTGAGGAAACTGAGACCCAAAGAGGAAGCCACCACCATAATGGGATTATCAATTTAGCACTGGAAGGGATCTCATTGGTCAATGGCCCCATTTTACAGATGACGACATTAAAATGTCAGAGAAGGTTAATAGCTTGCCCAAACTCACTCAGGGAGTAAGAAGCAGAGGTAAGATTTGAACTCGGGTATTCTAAATTATTATGCCATGTTCTTGTTTTCATTTCCCTTTTACAGGAAAAGAGGAAACAGACTCAGAGAGAAGTAGTCTTTTGTTCAAGGTCACTTTTGAAACAAAGTTAGAACCAGAAGGATAAGTGGGGGGAGGGCTGGGCTCTTTTGCTCCCTCAAGCAGTTTGTGTATAATTTGCTGAGCCTCCAGTTATTGCTGTGGTCATTTCTAAGACCTTTCCAGTGGTTTCTGTGCTTTCAGAGTCTGCCTCCTTATTAAAAATTTTTTTTAAAAGCAGGTGCTTGTTCTGGCCCCTGTGGTGTCTTCGAGGCACAGCCAAGCTGAGAACTGCTGATGTAAGGGCAGATGGTGGCTGCCTTCCACTGGGCAGGGGCTGCTTCCAAGGTTCGGCTCTTTCTGCTCATTGATTGTTTGAAGAAAGCTTTGTCACTGTTTCCTCTAGCATGCAACATTTTCTACAATCCATCAATTAGTTTTTCAGAGGGAGGGACCAAATGATTTTACTGTTTTGTTTACAGAGGACAATTCTAACTTAGAGGGAGAAAACGATCATATTGGAAATATTCAAGTCGACATCCTCTGGCCTCTGCTGAAGTTCTCTGAAGTCTCAGTTTGGATCTGGAAAACTTTCCTCGGAGGATCAGAAGTGCTAGTGACCTCTTCTAGGCTGGGAAGGCTTTAGGTAAAAACCTGGCAATAGAACTCTTGTCTTAGCCCAAGCAGCCTTGCTAAGAGCAGAGAGATTCATTACCAGAAGGTTGATCATCAAGGGATAGATTTTTAATTTTTAATTTTTGAGCTCAGTGACCTAAGAATGAGCAAAAATGCAAAATGCTCCAAAGTTCTTTGTGGTTCCTTTCTCTTGAAACATTGAGAATGGAAGGGCAGTCAATGTGGCAAAATGGGATGTCCTCAGTAGTCAAAGGACTTAAGGTCAAATCCTGACTCTACT
Source organism: Monodelphis domestica (assembly GCF_027887165.1). NCBI lineage: Eukaryota > Metazoa > Chordata > Mammalia > Didelphimorphia > Didelphidae > Monodelphis > Monodelphis domestica. The sequence goes on from NC_077231.1 coordinate 99,678,462, forward strand.
TCTTATCTTAGTGACCTCGGACAAGTCACTTTATCTCAGGTACTTCCTATGAATAATGAAAGGGTTAGATCAAAGTCTCTTCCCACTATAATTATGATCCGATGATGCTGACAGAGAGAGGTAAAATGATAAAGAGGGATTTTAGCATTACACAGTTCTTAGATCACCTACAAATATTAATTTAATGACTAATACTCTTTGAACCAAAGTAAGTTAACATGTGCCTCAAGACTATAGACTCAAATATCTCTTTTTTCCCACAAAAGGCAAATATAAAGAAGTATAGCTGCTTTCTCACCTCTATAGAATCTTTATTAAAATGGTCTACACATCAAACGAGAGTATCCTTAATGAAAACATGAGTAGGGAACAGTTGATATTTGTAGATAATTTCCCACAGAATGAAAGACCATTTATCCACACAAGAGAAAGTATGAGCCTTCTGGGTTTATTGTTCATTGAATATTTTTTAGACTTGACAGAACAAAATGACCCCCAACTTTTTAAAGTACTATTTATTTAACATTTACTTTATTTAGGGTTAGACTCTCTGCAGAAAGAGTACAGGTCCTTACCCTGCTTTATTCATCATGCTTTCCAATGGTCTTATCCTGTTTATTGTATATTACAATTGACCCTCACCTGACACCCAGTTCTCACTTGTGGCTCCCAGTAGCTGCTAGCATGCGGCAGCGGCCACACCCTGGGCAACGGCTTTGACAGGACGGCTAAACCTTGTGAGGGTAGCCATCAGGTCGTCGTGGACCCCTGGTGAACCAGGGCTTTGCTCACCCAGCATGTGAAGACTGTTTCGGCAGAACAGGCGGAAGAAACCAATAAGAAGGTTCAACGGCTGAGAGGGCGACGCAGCAAGGCACTGTGGAGTGCTTAGGGCGTGTTGGAGCACAAAAGACAACACGGCCATCCAATGCAGCTGAGGAAGTCTCCAGGCGTAACGACTTTTCATGCCACTGGACCCAGGCTTCCAAAGCCGAGAGAGTGGGACTGTCTCTGTGCATCGACTTTTCCACTTAAATCTTCATGCACAAATGACTTTGTGCACAAAACCGCACAAAGACAATCATCATCCTCCATTACCGAGAGACTACTACTACTACTACAATTGTAATAAGGGTTTGAGAACTGACTGACATTTTGGAATTTGTTATCTAGAATGGTGAGCATTTTAGATGCAAGAGTGAGCTATGAAGCAGAAGACTGACTTGCCTAACACTCAGGAATTCTTTTATTTTCCCCCCAGGAATTCTTAAAAGAGATGTGGTCAGTCTGTGAGACTCAGAAGGAGGAGATTTCAAGGTCTATTGGGTGGGATTCTGCCTATTGGCTCAAATATTGCAAGTGGCCCAAATCCCTCTCAGATCAGAAAGAATGCTTGTCCTTCTAATCAATGATTTCCAGAATCCCAGGCAATTCTCTTCTCTGCCCCCCCCAAACCCTTATATTCTGTCTTAGAATCAATACAAAATATTGGTTGCAAAGCAGATGACTGGTAAGGGTTAGGAAACTGGAGTTAAATGATTTGCCAAGGGTCACACAGTTAAGGAGAGTCTGAGGCTAGATTTGAACCCTAAGCCTCCCATCTCTAGATCTGATACTCTATCCACTGAGCCAACTAGCTGCCCCTTCAATCAATTCTCTAACTTCTTCTATGTAGTTATCTCTGCCGGTGACTTATTCTCCCATAGCTCAAGCTATGAGTTTCATGTCTTATTTTAATGTTGTATCTATCCCAGTCCCTAGACCTGGAGCAATACTTAATAATAATCACTAGCAATATTTTACTGCAGACAAGTGATGGGCAGGATAAGGCTCAATTGGGATATAAGCTGGTACATAGAAGATTGTACCATAGCTAGCTTCATTATAAGTTTACAAAGAACTTTCCACACAGTATCTCATATAACATTGTGAGGTAGGTGCTTTTGTCACCTGTTTTATGAATGGGGAAACTGAGGCTGAAAGAGGTGAAGTGATTTCCCTAGGGTCATACAGGTAGTAAAAATCTGGGGTAGGATTTGAATTCAGGTCTTCCTGATGCTAGTTATAGCATTCCATATTTTAAAAACCTCTTACTGGGGCAGCTAGGTAGCTCAAGGGATTGAGAGCCAGGCCTAGAGATTATAGATTCAAATTTGACCTCAGATACTTCCCAGCTATGGGATCCTGGGCAAATCATTTAACCTCCATTGCCCAGCCCTTATCACTCTTCTGCCTTGGAACCAAAACACAGTGTTGATACTAAGTTGGGAGGTAAGATTAAAACAGCAACAACAACATTTAGCTCCTTTTTGAGATGTCTTAGATTTCTGCCCTACTGGAAGTGTAGTCATTTGGGTAAATTTCTCTTGTCTTTGAATTCACTCTATACAATAGGCAGAGGTGGAGAGTAGATGATTGCCAAAGTCCCTCCAGAATCTGAGTTTTATCATCTCCAGGACCACAAGCTTTGAAAGCTAACATAAAGCCCAATTCAAGGCCATTGGGTTTAGACCCAGGCACATGAGAAGACATCTGCCAAAGAAGGGTATTGGATTGGAACTAGAGCAACTGCAGAAAAGACCTTTCCAAGTCATAGCCAGGATCAAACTTGGTGGGGAGGGATGGGGTGGTGGGGTCAGCCAGGAAGGATGGCAGGTGGATTTAAGAAGAAGGTGGCCTTCATTTAAAAAACACCAATGTTCACTTAGGGACCCTCCATGGCTTTCATTCATGGAACTAATTTCAACAGAATTGCAGTGACAAACAAGGGAAATGGTAAAGCTGACAGCCTGAGTAAGTGACAGCATAACTTGCATGCAAGAATAGCATAATGATATTTCATCAAGGAGACATCAAGGGCAGCTGGGTGGCTCAGTGGATTGAGAGCTGGACTGAGAGATGGGAGATCCTGGGTTCAACTCTGATCTCAGACACTTCCTAGCTGTGTGACCCTGGGCAAGTCACTTAACCCCCTTTGCCTATCCCTTACTCAATCCACTCTCAATCCACTGAGCAACCCAGCTGCCCTTGATGTCTCTTTGATGAAATATCAGTATGCTACTCTTGCGTGCAAGTTATGCTGCCACTTACTCAGGCTGTCAGCTTTACCATTTCCCTTGTTTGTCACTGCAATTCTGCTGCTCTTTTGCCTTGGAACCAATACACAATACTGATTCTAAGATGGAAGGTAAGGGTCAAAAACAAAGGTGATATGAACTCAGAAATGGGGGTGGGCTGATCCTGAAATGAGAGTGAGAGAAAATAGATGGACATCTTGAGTTATGTCTGGGGACCCGTGACAGCTAGAGGACAATGCCATTGCACTGGACAATTGTATGGGACTGACTCTAGAGGCTGAAGATCTGGGTTCAAATTCCACTACTGATAACTACTACCTGGGTGATCCTGTGCTGTAGAAGAGCTTGATATTATCTGGTTCAGGAAGGTTATTTAGAATTATTTAAAGAGGAGGAATCTTTAAAAATAGAGGAATTTATTGAGTGAATGACTGGGAGGCAGGTGCAGATGAAGTCTGCCTCCCTAAAGAGAAGGGGTCCAGGATTTTTATACATTAAAGGAACAGATATTGCATAAGCAGGAATGGAAGGTGAGGAGGGGAACAAGCAAGGGGGATTAGGTGACATTCCTGTGTGAGGTGCCTTGATGTCTTCGATAGAAGCACCAGTATACATTGTTTATGACATGTTAAGCCTTGATCATAAAGGAAGGTGAGTTGCATATCTCAGAGGATCTAGTGATGTTTGAGACGCAAACAGAAGGTACATATTTGTGCTCCTCAGAAAACTAGGGGAAATGTATCCCTCAGAAAATCCTTTGATTAAGGAGTTTGTCCTTTTAGTTGCATCAGGGCTGGTTTTCTTTATTGCCAGCACATCTGGGGGTCCAGGATTGGGAAATTCCTCAGGTATTCTTTTGACCTGGGATTCCTCTAGATATTTGGGGTGTCCAGAGGACCCTGTACCCCCATACTACCTGAATAAATAATTTAACCTCTTTGAGCCTTAGATTCTTCATAGGTAAGATGGGAAGAGGGGTGAATTAGAAGCTCTTGGAGGTTTTTTCCCCCTCTAAATTCATGTTTTGTAAAAAATAATAAGCAAGAATTCCTCAGGATGAGAAGGTGTGGATGGTAAAAAGGAGCAGCCACTCTACTAAGACTATGGATCCATCCAAATGGATTCATACTCATAATTATATGGTATTTGAACATTTGTAAAATTCCAGCACCTAGGACAGTGCCATACACTTAGTAGGTCCTTGCTGATGGATTGCTGTTTTGAAAGCAGCCCTGTGAGGTACTTTATATAAATATTATTGTCCCTATTGTAGTTTATATTTTTCTAGGCCTGATATCTGTATCTAGAGGAAATGATCAAGCAGATGCCGCTGCAAAGCTAGCAGCCATAGAAGGACATGAATTAATTTTTAAAATAATATTTTATTTGATCATTTCCAAGCATTATTCATTAAAGACAAAGATCATTTTCTTTTCCTCCCCCCCACCCCCCGTAGCAGACGCGTGATTCCACTGGGTATCACATGTGTTCTTGATTCGAACCCATGCCATGTTAATATTTGCATTAGAGTGTTCGTTTAGAGTCTCTCCTCTGTCATGTCCCCTCAACCGCTGTAGTCAGGCAGTTGCTTTTCCTCGGTGTTTCCACTCCCACAGTTTGTCCTCTGCTAATGGATAGTGTTTTTTCTCCTAGATCCCTGCAGATTGTTCCAGGACATTACACCACCACCAATGGAAAAGTCCATTACATTCGATTATACCACAGTGTATTAGTCTCTGTGTACAATGTTCTCCTGGTTCTGCTCCTTTTGCCCTGCATCACTTCCTGGAGGTCGTTCCAGTCTCCATGGAATTCCTCCACTTTATTATTCCTTTTAGCACAATAGTATTCCATCACCAATATATACCACAATTTGCTCAGCCATTCCCCAATTGATGGGCATCCCCTTGTTTTCCAGTTATTGGCCACCACAAAGAGCGCAGCTATGAATATTTTTGTACAAGTCTTTTTGTCCATTATCTCTTTGGGGTACAGACCCAGCAGTGCTATGGCTGGATCAAAGGGCAGACATTCTTTTATCGCCCTTTGGGCATAGTTCCAAATTGCCCTCCAGAATGGTTGGATCAGTTCACAACTCCACCAGCAATGAATTAATGTCCCTACTTTTCCACATACACTCCAGCATTCATTACTTTCCTTTGCTATCATGCTGGGCAGTCTGCTTGGTGTGAGGTGGTACCTCAGAGTTGTTTTGATTTGCATCTCTCTGATTATAAGAGATTTAGAACCTTCTTCATGTGTTTATTAATAGTTTTGATTTCTTTATCTGAGAACTGCCTATCCATGTCCCTTGCCCATTTATCAATTGGAGAATGGCTTGATTTTTTGTACAATTGATTTAGCTCTTTATAAATTTGAATAATTAAACCTTTGTCAGAGGTTTCTATGAAGATTTTTTCCCAATTTGTTGTTTCCCTTCTGATTTTAGTTACATTGGTTTTGTTTGTACAAAAGCTTTTTAATTTGATGTAGTCAAAATTATTTATTTTACATTTTGTGATTCTTTCTATGTCTTGCTTGGTTTTAAAGCCTTTCCCCTCCCAAAGGTCTGACATGTATACTATTCTGTGTTTACCCAATTTATTTATGGTTTCCTTCTTTATGTTTAAGTCATTCACCGATTTTGAATTTATCTTGGTGTAGGGTGTGAGGTGTTGATCTATTCCTAATCTCTCCCATACTGTCTTCCAATTTTCCCAGCAGTTTTTATCGAATAGTGGATTTTTGTCTCAAAAGCTGGGATCTTTGGGTTTATCGTATACTGTCTTGCTGAGGTCGCTTTCCCCCAGTCTATTCCACTGATCCTCCTTTCTGTTTCTTAGCCAGTACCAAATTGTTTTGATGACTGCTGCTTTGTAATATAGTTTAAGGTCTGGGACTGCAAGGCACCCATCATATGTGTTTTTTTTTTCATTATTTCCCTGGATATCCTTGATCTTTTGTTATTCCAAATGAATTTTGTTATGTTTTTTTCTAAATCAGTAAAGAAATATTTTGGGAGTTCAATGGGTATGGCACTAAATAGATAAATAAGTTTGGGTAGGATGGTCATTTTTATTATATTGGCTCGTCCTATCCATGAGCAGTTAATATTTTTCCAATTGTTCAAGTCTAGTTTTAGTTGTGTGGAGAGTGTTCTGTAGTTGTGTTCATATAGTTCCTGTGTTTGTCTCGGAAGATAGATTCCTAGGTATTTTATTTTGTCTAAGGTGATTTTGGATGGGATTTCTCTTTCTAGTTTTTGCTCCTGAGTTGTGTTGGAGATATATAGAAAAGGTGATGACTTATGTGGGTTTATTTTGTATCCTGCAACTTTGCTAAAGTTGTTGATTATTTCAATTAGCTTTTTGGTTGAATCTCTAGGATTCTTTAAGTAGACCATCATGTCATCTGCAAAGAGTGATAACTTGGTCTCCTCTTTGCCTATTTTGATGCCTTCAATTTCTTTTTCTTCTCTAATTGCTACTGCTAGTGTTTCTAGTATAATGTCAAATAGTAGAGGTGATAATGGGCATCCTTGTTTCACTTCTGATCTTATTGGGAATGCATCTAGTTTATCCCCATTGCAGATGATATTAGCTGATGGTTTTAGATATATACTGTTTATTATTTTTAGGAATGACCCTTCTATTCCTATGCTTTCTAGTGTTTTTAATAGGAATGGGTGTTGTATTTTATCAAAGGCTTTTTCTGTGTCTATTGAGATAATCATGTGGTTCTTGTTGGTTTGCTTGTTGATGTGGTCAATTATGTGGATGGTTTTCCTAATATTGAACCAGCCCTGCATCCCTGGTATAAATCCTACTTGATCATGGTGGATGACCCTTCTGATCACTTGCTGGAGTCTTTTTGCTAGTATCCTATTTAAGATTTTTGCATCTATATTCATTAGGGAGATTGGTCTATAGTTTTCTTTCTCTGTTTTTGACCTGCCTGGTTTTGGAATCAGTACCATGTTTGTGTCATAAAAGGAGTTTGGTAGAACTCCCTCTTTGCTTATTATGTCAAATAGTTTGTATAATATTGGGATTAACTGTTCTCTGAATGTTTGATAGAATTCACTGGTGAATCCATCAGGCCCTGGGGATTTTTTCTTAGGAAGTTCTTTGATGGCTTGTTGGATTTCATTTTCTGATATGGGATTATTTAAGAATTCTATTTCCTCTTATGTTAGTCTAGGCAGTTTGTATTTTTGTATATATTCATCCATATCACCTAAATTGGTATATTTATTTCCATATAATTGGGCAAAGTAATTTCTAATGATTGCCTTAATTTCCTCTTCATTGGAGGTACTGTCCCCCTTTTCATCTTTGATGCTGTTAATTTGCTTTTCTTCCTTCCTTTTTTAAATTAGATTGACCAGTACTTTGTCTATTTTGTTTGTTTTTTCAAAGTACCAGGTTCTTATCTTATTTATTAAATCAATAGTTCTATCACTTTCGATTTTATTAATTTCTCCCTTAATTTTTAGGATTTCTAGTTTGGTTTTCTGCTGGGGGGTTTTAATTTGATCACTTTCGAGTTTTTTTATTTGCATTTCCAATTGATTGATCTCTGCTCTCCCTAATTTGTTGATATATGCACTCAGGGATATGAATTTACCTCTGATTACCACTTTGGCTGCATCCCAAAAGGTTTGAAAGGATGTCTCGCCATTGTCATTTTCCTCGATAAAATTATTAATTGTTTCTATGATTTCTTCTCTAACTAAACGATTTTGGAGTATCATATTGTTTAATTTCCAATTAGTTTTTGATTTGGTTTTCCATGTACCTTTACTGATCATTTTTTTTATTGCCTTGTGATCTGAGAAGGCTGCATTTATTATTTCTACTTTTCTGCATTTGTGTGCTATGTTTCTGTGACCTAATGTATGTTCATGTGCCATGTGGTGCTGAGAAGAAGGTGTATTCCTTTTTATCCCTATTTATTTTTCTCCATATGTCTATTAATTCTAATTTTTCTAAGATTTCATTCACTTCTTTTACCTCTTTCTTATTTATTTTTTGGTTCGATTTATCTAAATTTGATAATGGTTGGTTTAAGTCTCCCACTAATATGGTTTTACTGTCCCTAATTCTCCTTGTTTCTCCATTAGAAATTTGGATGCTATATTATTTGGTGCATACATGTTGATTAGTGATATTTCCTCATTATCTAAAGTCCCTTTTAACAAAATATAATTACCTTCCCTATCCCTTTTGATCAGGTCTATTTTTGCTTTGGCTTTATCAGATATCATGATTACCACTCTTGCCTTCTTTCTGTCAGTTGAGGCCCAGAAGGTCTTACTCCATCCTTTAATTCTGACCTTGTGGGTGTCTACCCGCCTCATGTGTGTTTCTTGAAGACAACATATGGTAGGGTTTTGGATTCTAATCCATTCTGCTATTCGTCTACGTTTTATGGGTGAGTTCATCCCATATTCACGTTCAAAGTTATGACTGTCATTTGTGGACTCCCTGGCATTTTGATATCTTTCCCTGGTTCTAACCTTTTCTTCTTTGGCTCTACCTTTTAGTCCAGTGATTTACTTTAAATTGGTCCCCCTTGTCCCCTCCCTTGATATGTTTCCCTTTTTAGTCCCTCCCTTTTTGTTCCCTCCCCTTCCCCCCCTCTCTTTCCCTCCCCTTTTGTTTTCCCTCTCCCCTTCCCCCGCCTTGGTTTTCCCTTCTCCCTACCCTTGTTGGGTAAGATAGAATTCAAGATTCCAATGGATCTGGATGTTTTTCCCTCTCAGAGTTGATTTCCCTGAGAGTAAGGTTTAAGTAAAAGCTCTCTTCCTTTCCTTCTTATAGGAGTTTTCTTCCCCTCCCCTTCCCATGTGAAACTTTGTGTGAGAAAGATTATTCAATTTGGTCTTTCTTTTCCCCCTATTTACACATTACGTTTCCCCCACATATTAGTATACATAGATTGATATAAATGTAGTCCTTATAGAAGAGAGTTTGAGTAAAAGAAGAAGATAACATTCTTCTCCTTTTACCTTTCCTTCATATTTACCTTTTCAGGTATTCCATGCTCTTTGATTTTCGGTATCAAACTTTCCACAGAGCTCTGGTCTTTTCATTGCAAAAACTTGGAAATCTTCTATTTTGTTGAATGCCCATACTTTCCCTTGGAAGTATATAGTCAGTTTTGCTGGATAGCTGATTCTTGGTTGAAGACCCAGCTCTCTTGCCTTTCTGAAGATCATGTTCCATGCTTTACTATCATTTAGAGTAGAACTTGCAAGGTCTTGCGTGACCCTGATTGGCATTCCTTTATATCTAAATTGTCTTTTTCTGGCTTCTTGCAGGATTTTTTCTTTTGTTTGAGAGTTTTGGAATTTGGCAATTACATTCCTGGGAGTTGTCTTTTGGGGGTTTAGTGTAGAGGGTGTTCTGTGAGCTCTGTCAGTGGCTGTATTGCCCCCTTGTTCTAGAATCTCTGGGCAATTTTCTTTAATTATCTATTGTATTACGATGTCTATTTTGCTGTTTATTTCTGGCTTTTCTGGAAGTCCAATTATTCTTAAATTATCTCTTCTCCCTCTATTTTCCAAATCTGTCACTTTGTCAGTGAGATATTTTATGTTCTCTTCTAATTTCTTGCTCTTTTGGCTTTGCTTTATTAGTTCTTGCTTTAAAGCCTGGTTTTCTTTTACAGTTTGGTCAAACTGGTTTTGTAGATGCGTGAATTTCTTTTGCATTATTTCCCACTTTTTCTCCCAGAAGGCTTCCATCTTTTTTATCATTTCAGATTCAAATTTTTCATGGGTTTGTGGAGAGTTTCCATTTCCTTTGGAAGGTTTCGAGCATTTGCTTGTGTTTTCTCTTCTATCTCCTCTGTATTTTGTATTTTTGCTCCATAAAATGTGTCCAAAGTCGCCCCCTTCTTCTTGTTTTTTTTTTTTTTAATTTTGGGACTTTTGTGCTTCTGTGGAGTTTGCCATCTCTATCTGAGTGGGGGGGGATTAGCTTTTCTTATCTCTGTCTGGTGTTCAGAGGTTTTAGCCCTAGGCAGATTGTCCGTTCTATGCAGTTGTTGTTCTGTCTTCCCGAGAAGCCAAGAGTTGCTGGTGTGTCCCTGTTACTGCCCTCCTCTCCTCGGCACCCTCCTGATGCTTCTCTGTTGCCTTACTTCCACGCTCTAAGACTAGGTTGGCCCTTGTTCCTGTGCCTTAACCGGCCAGATGAGCCTGCTCTCTGAGGTGGGAGGGGCCGCGGCTTCCCAGGAGCTCCCAGGGCTCCTAATGAGATTAGCTTTCCCTGGGTTGAATTTAGTATGCCTTGAGACAGGGACTTTTTTCGAGAGACTCCGATGGAAGGATCCAGCCAGGGGGTTACAAGCTCCCCCCCCCCCCCGTCTCTTTCTGTTTCCCTGCTGTCTGGGTGCCCCCTCGACTGGGTCTGGTTGTTTTCAGGATGTGGCCTTCAGAATAGCCGGCTCCCGAGGCCCTTTTGCCAGTCCTGAGGGTTGCTGTTGTTTCAGAAGACCTTGCTCTCTGAGGGGGAGGGGCCGAAGCTTCCCTAGGCTCAGGTCGAGGGCTCCTGATAAGAAGATTAGCTTTCCCTGGGCTGACTTGAGTGTGCCCTGAGGCAGGGACCTGAGACTTGGATGGAGGGATCCAGCCAGGGGGTTATAAACTCCCCCAGTCTCTCTGTTTCCCTGTTGTCTGGGTGCCCCTGAGACTGGGTCAGGTTGTTTTCAGGGTGCAGCCTTCAGAATAGCCGGCCCTGGGGTCCTTTTGCCAGCCCTGAGGATTACTGTTGTTTCCAAAGACCGTGCTCTCTGAGGGGGAGGGGCCGCGGCTTCCCAGGATAAGAAGATTTCCCTGGGTTGAATTAAGTGTGCCCTGAGGCAGGGAACTGAGACTCGCTCAGATGGAGGGATCCAGCCAGGGGGTTATAAGCTCCCCCCGTCTCTCTGTTTCCCTGCTGTCTGGGTGCCCCCTCGACTGGGTCAGGTTGTTTTCAGGATGTGGCCTTCAGAATAGCCGGCTCCCGAGGCCCTTTTGCCAGTCCTGAGGGTTGCTGTTGTTTCAGAAGACTCTGCTCTCTGAGGGGGAGGGGCCGCAGCTTCCCAGAGCTCCGAGGGCTCCTCCCAGGGGGTTACGAGCTCCCTCGTCCCTCTCTGTTTCCCTGCTGTCTGGGTGCCCCCTCGACTGGGTTAGGTTGTTTTCAGGAAGAGGCCTTCAGAATAGCAGGCCGTGGGGCTCTGAGTTTGCCTCTGCTGCCTCAGACTTGGACTCTGTGCTCTGGGTTGGGGGGGATGGGTCCTAGGACCTTCCTTCTTCCTACCCCTTAGGTCTGAGTGGTCTCGGGTTCTGGCTTTTGAGGGGGGCTGTACCTTTTGGTCCAGGTCCAGGTCCAGGAGGAGGACTCCCATAGTCTATGCTGTTGATCGTTTTGAATTTCGGTGCCCTAGGAACGTTCGGTTTGAGATCGGTAAGGAAGGGTTTCAGGAGATCTGAACTTTAGCTTTCACTAAGCCACCATCTTGACCGGAAGTAGGACATGAATTAATTTTAACATTAACAACCACTGATGATTAATCATATATATAATCCTATAATGAAAAGGAAGTGGAAAAGTGGAAACAAAAATTTAAAGCAAAACAGATTAATGGAGTATGGGTGTCATCTGAAGGAAAACCCCTGCTCCCTAGAAGTTTCTATCACCAAATTTGCCAATCTAATCATAAAAATGGTCATTTTGGCACCCAGGGCATCGTGGACTCTGTTAAGAGAGTATGGATAGCCCCTGGTATAACTACTATAGCCTCTAAAGTATGTTCAGCCTGCTCTACCTGCCAAGCATATAACCAACATGCATTTCGTGGCAAAGCCTTTGGTGGACGTCCTCTGGCTTACACACCTTTTGAACATCTACAGATAGATTTCATAACAATGCCAAAGACTGGATATTATAAATTTTGTCTAGTCATTGTAGATCAACTGACCAGATGGCCGGAAACATTTCCTGCGACCTGAGCCGCAGCGGATTTTTTTGCTAAGATACTTCTAAAAGAAATTATTCCTCACTTTGGACTGCCAGCACCTATTGATTCAGATAGAGGAAGTCCTTTTTACTGATTCTGTCCTAAACCGGATATATTCTTGCTTGGGGATAACTCCCAAATTTCATGTTCCCAGAGCTCAGGCCAAGTGGAAAGAATGGACAAAGAACTTAAGACTATTATTGGAAAATTATGCACTGAGACACATTTAAAATGGCCTGAAATTCTCCCTCTGGCCCTATTTTATCTTAGAAGCAGGCCTAGAGGAGACCTACATATCTCACCATTTGAGATGCTTTTTAGACATCCACCTATACAGGCTAAACCTTTTCCCCTTGCATATACATCACTATTAGGGGGAGATACTACTATTGCTTCCTATATATAGAAATTACAGCACAAACTGCATGAACTTCATGAATCTGGAGCTGCAGTACAAGCCGGACCACTAGACTTTTCTCTTCATGACCTGAACCCAGGAGACAAAGTGTATATTAAGAATTTCAAGTGTACTGGGGCAACTCAGCCTTCCTGGGAAGGGCCATTCCAAATATTGTTAACTACTCCCACATCTATAAAGGTTGGAGAGAAGGACTCTTGGATTCATTCCTCACATGTGAAGGAAGCATCTTCTGTTGAGACTGATTGACTGTACTCTATCATATGAATTGGAGATAATAATCCATAGACAAATGGATGCTGTTTTTCAGGAATGCATTGAATTCTTGATTTTTTTCCCTTAATTTTTATTATTGCTTTTCTTTTATTTTGATTAGAATATTTGATTTTTTCTCATTTCTTATACTAAAGGTACACATAATTAATAGTATTTTTTGCAGTAATACAAGTTTAATACACATATATACTTGCTATAATGTCAATGCATACCCAAAAGCTTTAAACTATGGGAACCTGCCAGTTATTGATAAAACATTATGGTACTGTGATTAATGATTGTATATGATTCCAGTAAATAGGATAAAAACAAGGAGCACAGACTTAACCTGAAAAGTGACAAAAAGAGCACACAGGAAATACTAATGTGAGACTCGAGGTTGCAACGCTTGACATATGTTAAGTCATAGGACTTCTTTGTATCTACACTCTTTGCAAAGTACTCAGACAAGTACAAAGTTTGACTATCATGTTGGCTCCCTATATCCCTGAGAATGTCAAAAATCATATGAGGGAATGACACTTCCATATCAAAATAGAATTCTAATTCTTTTCCTTCTTATATTTTGGCAACTTCCTGTAGTCTTGGCTACAAATGGCTAAATGAAATATTACTGCATTCTGTCCTATAGACTTGTGGGATAGAAATTACTTTAAATTGGACCTATACAAGGGCCTATTTTGATTTTTTTCCCTTATGTTTTTGATTGTTTTTCTCTTCTTTTGATAATTAACTCATACACCCCCATAACTCAACTTTGCATCCTGAGCTGAACTGGATGCTTTTTAACACCTATTTCAGGGGGGATTGTATTTTAATTTAAAATCCAAGATTTTTGATTTTTTGTTTGAGATTGTATTTTTATAAAAATCCAAGATTTTGATTTTGTTCGAGAAAAGATCTTCAAGGAAGAAGATTGATAACTCCTAAATCCAGAGAATATCCAGAGAATGAATTTTTGCAGAAAGACACTGGAAAACCCACACTACATCAAGAAGATCAAGAATGAACTTTTGATATGGTTGATTGAACTGAAATTTGATTGAACATTTATTGTAAATGTACATATTTATGCCAAAAGGGACTGCCCCTAATTTGGCTTTCTGTCAATGCCCCTAGCAAAACATTGGCTTTGTTTTCTTTCTTTTCTATTTCCTCCCTCACTACTCTAATTTCCTCTTAGAAAATTGAATATTGTATGAATCTGTAGTTAGAAGTGCGTTTAGGACTACAAGATGATTATGTTAAATGATCAATGGGGAGTTTAGTCTCCCAATGATCATCAGGGGGAATTGTGAATCTTAAAAATTCTCAGACCCTACTTCAGAACACTTGGTTAAGACCATTCCCCATTTTAAACAATGAAGGGACTTAGTCAGGAATGTGAGAACTCTACTTCACCCATACTTAAGCATACTTTAGGGGAAGATAAAGTTGTGAACTCCTTCCTGAACAATGAAAAGTACTTAACTTATACTTATAGTGAGGCAAAATCCCTTAAGCTAAGTCTATTTTTAGATCTAATACAAAAAGTTGCTAAGTACCTATGAAGGTCAAATTAATCACTAAAAGGTCAAGCAACTTGCAAACTTGCAAGCGGCAAAGAGGTGTGAACTTACTCAGAAGTTTTAGTCTACTCAGGTGTGAATTAAGAATGGTCTGTCCTTTGGAAAACGTCTACTGTGATTGGTAGATGTGAGAACTTAGGGGAGGTGACATAGGAGAAAATTATCTTTAAAAGGAACTCTCTCTGAGAGAACTGGGGTGGCTAGCTGAAAATTCAGTTTGCCAAAGCTGAATTGGAGCTCAGACTAGTTGGAGTAGCTGGGTCTCTCTGAACACTAGAATCTTGCTTGGGACAAATCTTGTGGTGAGTGGATTAAAGACTGACTGATCTCTCTTAGGGCTTGGGCCGAGGATGGCCTAGGCTGGCCTGGGCTGGCCTACTCTTTTTCTCATTATTTCCTCTTACTCTCTCTATCCCTTTCATTAATTCCTTAATTTGTATTAATTAAAATCTCCATAAAAACCCAGCTGACTTGGGTATATTTCATATTTGGGAATTTTCCCCTGGTGACCACTTTATATTTGATTTAACTCAAGAAAATATCTTGAAAACCATATTTCCGTGGTCACAATTTATACCAACCACTACTTTAATTGTCACATATCTCTTTGGACAGGTTGTCTCTGTTCTAGCTATGGCCTGTCCTCCTTTCTCTTCTGGAATCCTTTATCCCTGGAACCTCTCATGTTAAGAGTTTCCATGTCTTATGACCATCCCTAAATTATACCTCCCTGCCTGGAAAGGACCAATCATATAAGGCTGTCAGAGATCTCTATCCCTTCTTAAGTTCTACCTAGTCCACTCCATTTATAAAGGACAACCCAAGTGGACCTGCACTAAAAGAAAGGTGACAATAGTCAATGTGCCAGGTAAGGAAGACATTTTCTTATTGGATTAATCAATCAATAATCATCAAGTATTTTTTAAGCTTCTATTGTATTCCAGACACTGTGCTAGGCTCTGAAGATAAAAAACAAAATATTTTACTGGGGTTATCTTTATGTATACCCATAAGTGTATGCAAAATATACTCAGGGATTCAAATACTATGATGGTATGTCTGTGATCTCACTGATCAGATTTTCTCTTCAGTGAGGCAGGAAACAACCTACTTTCTACATTAATAAATCTTTTCTTGATCCCCACTGGGTATAAGTGTCTCCTCCTTCCCAAAACTTCATCTTGTACACATTCTGCATATGCTTTTATGTGTAAATGTCATCTCTCCTAGAATGTAAGCTCCTGGAAGAGGCAGGGGACTGTTTTATTTTATTTTATTTTATTTTTTGTGTTCCCAGCACTTAGCCTAGTGTCTGGCAAATAGTAGGTGCTTAATAAATAAATACTAATAAATGATTATTGGCTGACTAATTGATCCCCACCTGTCCATCCTGTACAACCCTTGTCTGTGTACTCCAGTAAGTTTGTACAACCTGCTGAAGGCTTTCCTCGTTATCTCTTGACTATCTAATCTAATCTGTTATCTCTGTCCTTGTCACTTGGCCATCCTCTTTTCCTAGTATACACTTCCTTGATAACATCTATTCCTTATCTTTTTGAGATTCATTATTGATTAAACTTCACAACCTGCTCACACCCACCTGGGGCCCTTTCTATCTATGGACTCTGGGTCTCAATCCTCTCATCTATTAAATGGGAGGAGGGGACTTGGTGACTTCTTAGATTTCTTTCATTTCCAAATCAATGACCCTATGATCAGCCAAAAGGGGGTGGGAGTAGGGCACAGTTGCACTATTAAGTATAAAACATTAAAATAAACAAAGAACTTGAGGAAATCTTTCAAGAAGATGGAGGAATGTTCACATTTATGGCACGGAGAGTTCAATATCATAATAGATAGAACACTGGATCTGGTCATAAAGATCGGAGTTCAATTTCATCCTCAGATATTTACTAACTGTATGTCCCTACTCTTGATCTGCCTCAATTTCTTCACCTATAAAATGGGAATCTACTTGAAAGGGTTTTATGAGGATCAAATGAGATAATATTTGTAAAGGGCTTAGCATAATACTTGGTATATAAAAGGCACTTAATAAATGCTTGTTCCTTCACTCAATTGAAGGAACTGAGGAATGGTTAGAACAGAAGATTTAGGAGGAACAAGAAAGCTGCCTTCAGCTTTCTTATGACTGCTGACAGAAGAGAGATTAAAGCTTGTTCTTCTTGTCTGCAGAGGGAGGAACAAAGCAAAAATTGCAAAGGGGCAGATTTAGGTCTTAAATCACCAAAAATTTCCTGCCAAGCAACTATCTCAAAGTAGACTGAGCTGACTCAGGAGGTAGGGAAGTTCTGTATCACTGGAAGTCATGGAAAAAAAGTCCAGATAAGAAGAGTGAAAATATCATGATTTTCATCTCAGAGGTCCTCGACGGAATGAAGACTTGGAAAAGTTAGATGTCTAAACGTTTCCAAGGCCCTGCAGCCTGAAAATGTTGGGACCAGGATTTGAGCTTGTGAATCCGATGCCAAATCAAGCTTCTCTTTTCAACATGCCTCATTCTCCAGGGGGTGTCATGGATCTGAGTCTCCAGTTCCAAGACTCCCTGAGGTGGGTGTTGGATTCTTTCCCCACCTTCACCCTCTGACTTGGGTTTCATCAGAAATCTCTGGATCTTTCTTCTCTCTGTTGAGTCAACTGGAAACCCAAAAGATCTGGGTGGATCAGAGTTAAGAGAAGGAAACATGTCTGGCAGTGATTAGAGACTCACTGTAAGCTGGAGCAAGGCAATGGGGTAATGAATCTAAACCCCTTGAGGGTGATCAGGAACCTGTCCCTCCTTTTCCTTGTTCCATTCTCATTAATATCCAGAGATTCCAGTCTCCCTCCCTTCCCTACAGAAATGCTGCCTAATGTCAGGCCTTAGATCTTATCTCTAGAAGACTGAACTGAATGGGGGGAAGCCAGGAAGTGGGGGTGATTTACTCCTTTGTTTCTAACATTTCCTCTTGTTTGGAAATAACTGGCTTAGATTGCCCTCTCCAAGAGGAAGGAGGGGTGAGAGGGAGAGAGAGAAGCTGGAGCTCAAAATTAAAAAAAAAAAAAAAGATTATTGACGTTTTTATGTATAATTGGGAAATAGTAAGTGAAATACATAAAAATAATTAAACAATAACTGGGTCAGAAAGAATGACTGTCTGAAGCTTGTTGGCATGGATAAGCCATGAGATTTGGAGATAAAGTCATTTTGGCTGAGGCCATTAAAACATAGGCTGGAGCAGTGATTCCCAGTGAGTGATTTTCAGGCTCTTGAGAGATTTAAGATGACGAGCCAAGAGGTTCATGCTCAAAATTCCTTAATGACACCTTAAGAAGATAATAACTACCTAACTATGTTACAAATATATTCTCTTTGTGACAAGCATGTACAAATTGGAAGCATTATATATTTGTTATCCTCTTCCATATTGTAAACACTTAATGAAAGCATCTAAAAGAACACGATGGAACCAATAAAAAAATATACACAGTTAACTACAATGACGTAAATGGGAAGAATAATTGCATACCCCAAGTTCAAAAGTAAATATAAAAAAACTATAATGATCAAGCAGGACTCAAATAAAGAGCTAAGAGAAGATACTCCCAACATAGCCTGGATATGGTAGGTCCACAGAGGTTATATATTGGACATATTTCAGACTTTTTTGATGTATCAGTAAGTTGTGCTGATTATTCCCCCTCTTTTAAAAACTACTATTGTAAGGGTTGGCTCTTAAGGAGAGGAATAAGGAGGGACACATGGGATAACTACAGTGATGAAAGAAACATAAAATATCAATAAAATGTATTGTAAAAAAGAATACTATGAGCAGTATATTACATTGTTCTTAGAGTTCAAAACAATTTACTGCTTTAAAAATTTACATTATTGAATAATGTTTAATATAGTTCACATACTTTATAGGTTTACTTTTCTCAATTATATGTAAAAACAATTTTTAGCATTCATTTTTATTAAAAATTTTTATTCTCCTTTTTCTTCTTTTTAATTTGAATATTTTCCTATAATTACACGATTCATGATCCTTCCCCCCACCCCCACTCTTTCCTCCCCACTCCCGAATCCAACAAGCAGTTCCTCTGGGTTATACATGTGTCATTGTTCAAAATCGATTTCCTTGTTATTCATATCTGCAGTATTGTGATTCTTTAACATCAAACCCCCAATCATACCCCTATCATATTATGTGATTGATCACATATTTTTCTAATGCATTTCCATTTCCACACTTCTTTCTCTGGATGTGGACAGCATTCTGTCTTACATGTTCCTCAGAATTGTCCTGGGTCATTGCATTGCTGCTAGTAATAGAAGTCCATTACGTTTGATTGTGCCACAGTGTATCCATCTCTGTGTATAATGTTCTTCAGGTTCTGCTCCTCTCACTCTGCATCAATTCCTGGAGGTCGTTCCAGTTTACATGGAATCCCTCCACTTTATTATTCCTTTTAGCACAATAGTATTCCATCACCAGCATATACCACAATTTGTTCAGCCATTCCCCAATTGAAGGGCATCCCCTCATTTTCCAATTTTTGACCACCACAAAGAGCGCAGCTATGAATATTCTTGTACAAGTCTTTCCCCTTATTATCTCTTTGGGATACAAACCCAGCAGTGCTATGGCTGGATCAAAGGGCAGACAGTCTTTTATCGCCCTTTGGGCATAGTTCCAAATTGCCTGTCAGTAGCATTCATTTTTTAAAACTTTGAGTTTCAAATTCTCTTCCTCTTTCTTTCCCTCCCTGCCTTGAAAAAGCAAGTAAATTGATATAGATTATACATATTCAGTCATGCAAAAGGTATTTCTATATTAGCCATGTCTCAAAAGAAAACACACACACACACACACAACCCCAAGGGAAAGAAGGAAAGTGAAAAAAAGTATACTTTGACCTGATTCTAGACTCTATAGGGTTTTTCTTTGGAGGTGGCCAGCATTCTTCAAGATAATCATTGTATTGCTGTGAATAGCGAAGTCATTCATAATTGATCACAGCACAATATTATTGTGTACAGTATTCTCCTGTTTCGACTCATTTCACTTTACATCAGTTTGTATAAGTCTTTTGAGATTCTTCTGAAAGCATCCTGCTGGTCATTTCTTATAGTACAACAGTATTCTATTACACCCATATGTCATAACTTGTTTGATAATTCCCCATTGATGGATATCCCCTCAATCTAATTCTTTGCCACAAAAATAGAGCTACTATACATATTTTTGTTCTTATAGGTCTTTTTTCCTTTTCCTTCAATCCCTTAGGGATCAGACCTAGAAGTGGTATTGCTGAGTCAAAGGATATATATAGATGCATATAGTCCTTTGGGTATAGTCCCAAATTATTCTCTAGAATGGTTGGATCAGTTCACAGTTCCAACAACAATGCAGTGGTGTCCCAATTTTTTCACATTCTCACCAAAATTTTCATTTTCCTTAACTGTCATATTAATCAGTATGATAGGTATGAAATGGTTTAATTTGATTTGCATTTCTCTAATGAAGAGTGATTAAGAATATTTTTTCATATGACTATAGATAGCAGTTTTGATTTCTTCCTCTAAAAACTGCCTGTCCTTGCCCATTTATCGATTGGAGAATGAATATATTCTTATGAATTTAAATGAGTTTCCCAAATATATGAGAAATTAGGTCTTTATCAGAGAAACTTGCTATAATATTTCCTCCTCAGTTTCTCTTTCCTTCTAATCTTGACTGTACTGGACTTGTTTGTACGAAAGAATTAATTTTAATTTAATT
Source organism: Monodelphis domestica (assembly GCF_027887165.1). NCBI lineage: Eukaryota > Metazoa > Chordata > Mammalia > Didelphimorphia > Didelphidae > Monodelphis > Monodelphis domestica. The sequence goes on from NC_077231.1 coordinate 99,698,593, forward strand.
TAAATTATTCATTTTATTTCCCATACTGCTTTCTATGTCTTATTTAGCCATACATTCTTCCCTTATCCAAAGATCTGACAGGTAATTTGCTTATTTTATTCTCCCTTTTTGTCTAAGTCATGTACCCATTTTGACATTATCTTGGCATATGGTACTTACACCATATATGTTGGTCTATACCTAGTTTCTTCCATATTGCTTTCCAGTTTTCCCAGTGATTTTTGTCAAATAGTTATTGTGCCAAAAGCTAGATCTTTGCTTTGGATCAAACACTAGATTGCTTTGGTCATCTCCTATTGCATATTGGGTACTTAATCTATTCCACTGATCCACCACTCCCTTTCTTAGGCAATACCAGGTTATTTTGATGATTACTATTGTGTAATACAGTTTGAGATCCAGTACTGCTAGGTCATCTTCCTTCACAATTTTTTTTCCATTTATTACTTTGATATTCTTGACCTTTTGTTCTTCCAGATGAATTTTGTTATTATGTTTTCTAACTCTATAAAATAATTTTTGGTAGATTGATTGGTATGAATGGCACTGAATAAGTAAATTATGTAGAATTATCATTTTTATTATATTGGCTCAACCTACCCATAAATAATTAATATTTCTCTAATTGTTTAGATCTGACTTTATGCATATGAAGTATGTTTTATAATTGTGTTCATACAGTTTTTGGGTTTTTCTTGGTGGTAGACTTCCAAATATGGATATAGGTGGCCTATAGTTTTCTTCTTCTGTTTTTGCTATGTTTATATTTTGATTAGATTTATCTAGTTCTGAGAGGTGGAAAAAAAAAAGGTGAAAAAAAATCCCTAGTATGGATTTACTGTCTATTTCCTTCTGTAATTCACTTAATTTTTCCTTTAAAAATTTGGATGGTATGTCATTTGGTACATATATATTTAGTATCAATATTAATGTATTGTTTGTGGTACCTCTGAGCATAATGTAGTTTGCTTTTCTTTTTTCTGAGATCATGAATACTACCCCTACTTTTTTCACTTCAGTAGAAACAGTAGATTCTGCTCCAGTTCCTTATTTTTACTCTGTGTGTGTGTGTGTCTCTCTGTTTCAAGTGTTTTTCTTGTTAAACAATATATTGTTACATTCTAGTTTTGAATACATTCTGCTATCTACTTCTGTTTCCTGGGTGAGTTCATCCCATTCATATTCACAGTGTGATTTTTTTCAAAGAATTATTCACAAAATAGTTACTATACTGAGTATTTTCCTCCATCCTATTTTGCCCTCCCCACCCCCATTTATCCTTTTAATTTTCTCTTTTTAACCTGTCCTTCCTCAAAAGTCTATTTTGCTTCTGACCACTGCTTTCTTTCATCCACCCTCCTTTCTGTAAGCCCTTCCCCCTTCTCTTATCCCCTTTCCCTCCTACTTCCCTGGAAGATAAAATAGATTTCTACACCCAACTGAGTATGTGTGTTATTCCTCTTTGAGTCAATTCTGATGAGATACTGTCCACCGCATACCCATTTCCCCCTCTACTGTAAAAACTCTTCCTTTCTGGCCTCTGTTATGTGAAATAATTTCCCCCTTTCTACCTCTCTCCTCCCCCTTCTCCCAGTGAATCTTTATATCTCACACCTTAGTTTTATTTTCTTGAAGTCATCTCATCATAGTCAATACATCCCTATACCCTTTGTCTATGTGTACTCCTTCTAACTGCCCTAAAAATGATAAAGTTCTTAGGAATTCTAAATATTATCTTCCCATGTAAACAGTTTAAACCTTTTTGGTTCTCTTAGGATTTCTCGTGGATATTTACCTTTTATGCTTCTCTTAAAGCATAAATAACATATTTGAAAGTCCAATTTTCTCTTCAGAATGCTCTTTTCATCAGGAATGCTGGAAAGTTCTCTATTTCATTAAATATCCAATCTAGCTGGGGGGATATCTATTGGTAAATATAAAATAGAAAGAAGGTGATTTTGGTGGGAAGGGAAGTGTTCCTTAAGCTAACTCTTTAAGGAAAACTAGAGCTTGTTAGAGACTGAACCATAAAATATCAGAGCCAGAAAGAGACTTCAGAGGTCATCAAATGTGATCTTCTTATTATTCAGAGAAAGAAACTGAACTTTAGATAAATGAGTTGATTTATCCAAGGTCACTCAGCTTGTTAGGTATTGAAGGCAGGATTCAATCTCCCTAAGGGACTGCAATGAAGGTTTTGTCCTTGTGCCCTTAGAAACTAACATGGTTCTTGGCACATTGTCAATGGATTTTTGTCATATGATTTGACTTCCAGAAAAACTACTTTCTCTTTTCCAGTATTCCAAGTATCTTGTCCTAATGACAAAAATCCAGTTTCCTGTCCTAGACAAAAAAAAAAAGCCTTTTACCCAGAAATAGGTCAGGCTTCCTTCTCTCCTAAGAGACTGTTTCCCAAACACCCAATGTCAGGGCATCGGTAAGTCTGGGACTCTGCCACAGCTATAGAAGGCCTAGGAGTGGTCCAAAAGAAATTCCAGATGCTCATGTGGTCATGTGCTCCTGAGAAATAATGGCCAGCATTTCTGTAAACTTGTGCAATGGTGACAGGCTTGGGCCACATGACTTTCTAGGGTTCATTTCAGATGCTGTTAAAAAAAGTAAAGGCGGAGAACCCCTGGGATGATGGTTTAAAGGTTAGTCAGAAGGTATTTCTGAACTAACCCCCCAAGGATGCTCCCTCCCAGTTCAGACAGAGAGCCGATGGCTACCCTCTGTCTTTCACCTCTAAGATGGAGGCTCAGGTAAAGCAGAGGTCTCTACCAGATTAAGGAACACTACAGGAGTGCAAAATGATGGCTGATTAGGAAGTTTTATGAAACCTAATCTCCCTGGATGTCCTTTCTGGTAAAACCCCTTGCTGGAGGTCCGAACCAAGACTTTGCTTAACTTGGTCTTGATGGAGATCTCCCTCCTCCATCTAAAACCCTGCAACCACCAATATTTCATCTTCTTCCTCTAAAGATCTGACTGCTAGGTATGAAACTACAATTATTTATTTGGGAAAGGATAACAAGGGAGAGAGCTGGGGAAAGAGGTCAAACAGGAGTTCTCTAAGCTAAAACACAGAGTGATGAAGGGTCCTCACGGCTTAGGCCAACAGCCAAAAGGACCAGCCTGGAAGCTTTCTCTGTCTTCTTAATTCCCCTATACTAATGTCTTTAGCATAGCTGACACAGAGGGAGATGTTTCTGTCTTCAGGATTGACTCAGTCTGCCTTCCAGGGCAAACCCTCTCAGGCAGCTGAATGTCCAATCAGTCCACACAGGTCTTGAGATACAGAGAAATAGGAACAATGCACAGGCAATGTGGGCATAGGATACGATTGAGAAAATCTTCAGGAATGGTGAACTTCAAATCCTGAGATGGGAAAAGGCCCTGCATTCAGTCCAAGGCTCAGAACTGAACTCCCTGTCTGTTGTTTTCCCAGCAGCCTCTCCCCCCAACATTCCAACTGCCCTGCCTGCCACTCTTGTTTCTCCATCATTCCATTTCAGCTCTGTGTAAATCTTCTCTTACATTCGTGCCCTTTCATGATACAACCTTCCCAAGGTTGTTGTTGTGAAGTTTTTATACTTACCTTTGACGTAACTTTATGCTATTTTCTCATCTATTCCCCCCCAATAATAATTAAAAAAAAACCAACAACCTTTCTTACACTGTGCTATATGAGATCTCTAGCTAACTATACCTACACTAAGACATTTTCCGGGAAAGGTATGGGTTAGGAATGAATACAGGAAGTAAAAGCAAATATTGCAACACAAGATCATGCAAAATAGAAATCAATATTGCTATTCGTGTTGCTATCTTTACCATTATAGACTAATTCAACAATTCTCTATCTATGCTTATCAATATGCAAAACTATCTTAATTATAAATTCTTCCATTAACACAATTTTCAGCTGGTGCTGTTATAAAGAACTTCCTTAAAGAAATCTGTTCTGCTACTGCAGTTAAAATTATATTGCTAATAACCTTACTTTCCTGTTAATTCACTACACTGAGCCTTAACCTTGATGCTAAACTGTTACAAGATTTATGCTAACTTTCCTAAGCTACCTTATTCATGGTCTATATACATTATGTACACTCTATGCTATACTATTACAACTATCTAGATACAATTGCCAAACCTGTGTTACAAGTATGTACAATTTTTACAGAAAGTATGAACAAATATACAACAATTATGCAATTCCTACTCCCTGATGTTAATCAAACAGAAAAACTTATTGTTTTTCCATCTGATTAATACTTTATGCATCTAACTATTTATTTACACATTTTGCATTGTGGCAATCATAGACTCGTTTATCTACACGAGATCAAAAATGAATCAGTTGTGATTTGTGTATGTATCTTTTATATAGTGTTGCATGAATACTTACATCTTCCTTTTCGGAATTCCTTTTCTCATGTTGCCTGATAGTTCTCTTCAGTGCTTGTAAGCTATGTATATGTTGGATGTTCCCTAATATGTGAAATTATTTTGTGTTTTTCTGCTAACGCCTCACTTTATCTTATATAAGTCCTGGTTTACTGTCTGTCCACTTCTTACATATATTATTTACAAAGATCAATGTGTTTGCTGTCCATGTCAGCTTTTCAAAAAAATTTCCTTCTTGCCTTGCAGCTTTTCTTCTGATCTTTTCCTCTGGGCTGGTACATTCCTTGTTGCCTTGTTGACTGTTGTCTAAATTGTTGTCTGTAGTCTTTTGCTTGTCTGATGGTCTAGTCATCTTCTGGAACTGTTTCTGGAACTTTATTTTTATTGCGATCTCTTTCTAATGTTTCTGATTGATTTTTGTTCTCAGCACTATCTTTGTCATCTTTAGTTTCACTTTGATTTTCTCTACTTGGGTAAGGTTTATCAAGGTTTGATGTGTGAACAATGGATCCAAGCATTTTTCTCTGCTACTTTGATTGCATGAAGTTAGTAGAACTTCAAAGGGACCAACCCACTTTGTTTCTGTAGCTGTTTTTTTGTTTTTGTTTTTATTTTTAAACCCTTACTTTCTGTCTTGGAATCCATACTGTGTATTGGTTCCAAGGCAGAAGAGTGGTAAGGGCTAGGCAATGGGGTCAAGTGACTTGCCCAGGGTCACACAGCTGGGAAGTGTCTGAGGCTAGATTTGAACCCAGCACCTCCCATCTCTGGACTTCAATCTACTGAGCTACCCAGCTGCCCCCTGTTTTTTTTTTTTAATTAAGATTCCTCACATAGACTTTATCCCCTGGTTTGAAATTATGCAATGACTAATCCAATGGTGTAGTTTGTTGAATCACACCCATTTCATGCAGTTCTCTTATCCTGGTTTGCAAAGCTTTAATGTAAGATGCCAATGTAGTATCTCCTCCTAGCATCAAAATGTAGTAAGATTTGCAAGTTTTCCCTTGCCAAATTGTATGTCCTTAAAGCATCTCTAATGGAGAAAGATATAAGTCTCCACTTGGACATGTTCTGAGATGGAACAGTACTATGGGCAAAATCTCAGTCCATTTCAAATAAGTTTCTGAACAGATTTTGCCAATTAGTGTCTGGACCTCTCTGTTGAGTCTCTCAACTTGACCTGAACTCTGTGGGTGATATGGCATGTGGAAACTAGCCTGTATACCCAGGTTTTCACATACCATTTTTAATATGGACCATGAGAAGTGCGATCCTCCCTTGGAAGGAATTCCAAACCTAAGTATGTTCTCTTTTATTTTTTATTATTTATTTATTTTTTTAAATAAACATTATTTTATTTGGTCATTTCCAAACATTATTCATTGGAAACAAAAATAATTTTCTTCCTCCCCCCCACCTCTCCGATAGCTGATGCATGATTCCACTGGGTATCACATGTGTTCTTGACTCAAACCCATTTCCGTGTTGTTGGTATTTGCATTAGAGTGTTCATTTAGAGTCTCTCCTAAGTCATATCCCCTCTACCCCTATAGTCAAGCAGTTGCTTTTCCTCGGTGTTTTTACTCCCACAGTTTATCCTCTGCTTGTGGATAGTGTTTTTTAGATCCCTGCAGATTGTTCAGGGACACTGCATTGTCCCTAATGGAGAAGTCCATTACCTTTGATTGTACCACAGTGTATCAGTCTCTGTGTATAATGATTTCCTGGTTCTGCTCCTTTTGCTCTGCATCACTTCCCGGAGGTTGTTCCAGTCTCCATGGAATTCCTCCACTTTATTATTCCCTTGAGCATAATAGTATTCCATCACCAACATATACCACAATTTGTTCAGCCATTCCCCAATTGAAGGGCATACCCTCATTTTCCAATTTTTGGCCACCACAAAGAGTGCAGCTATGAATATTCTTGTACAAGTCTTTTTCCTTATTATCTCTTTGGGGTACAAACCCAGCAGTGCTATAGCTGGATCAAAGGGGAAACAGTCTTTTATCGCCTTTTGGGCAGAGTTCAAAATTGTCCTGCAGAATGGTTGGATCAAATCACAACTCCACCAGCAATGAATTAGTGTCCCTACTTTGCCGCATCCCCTCCAGCATTCATTACTTTCCATAGCTGTCATGTTAGCCAATCTACTAGGTGTTAAGTGATACCTCAGAGTTGTTTTGATTTGCATCTCTCTGATTATAAGAGATGTAGAACACTTTTTCATGTGCTTATTAATAGTTTTGATTTCTTTGGCTGAGAACTGCCTGTTCATGTCCCTTGCCCATTTATCAATTGGAGAATGGCTTGATTTTTTGTACAATTGATTTAGCTCTTTGTAAATTTGAGTAATTAATTGTCAGAGGTTTTTATGAAGATTGCTTCCCAATTTGTTGCTTTCCTTCTGATTTTAGTTACATTGGTTTTGTTTGTACAAAAACTTTTTAATTTGATGTATTCCAAATTATTTATTTTGCATTTTGTGACTCTTTCTAAGTTTTGCTTGGTTTTAAAATCTTTCCCTTCCCTAAGATCTGACATGTATACTATTCTGTGTTCACCTAATTTTCTTAATGTTCTTTATGTTTTGAATTTATCTTGGTGTAGGGTGTGAGGTGTTGATCTAAACCTAATCTTTCCCACATTGTCCTCCAATTTTCCCAGCAGTTTTTATGAAATAGTGTATTTTTATCCCAAAAACCTGGGTTCTCTGGGTTTGTCATATACTGTCCTGCTGAGGTCACTTACCCTGAGTCTATTCCACTGATCCTCCTTTCTGTCTGTTAGCCAGTACCAAATTGTTTTGATGACTGCTGCTTTATAATATAGTCTGAGATCTGGGACTGCAAGGCCCCCTTCCTTTGCATTTTTTTCATTGTTTCCCTGGATATCCTTGATCCTTTGTTCTTCCAAATGAACTTTGTTATGGTTTTTTCTAAATCAGTAAAAATTATTTTTTGAAGTTCAATGGGTAAGGCACTAAATAGATAAATGAGTTTGGGTAGGATGGTCATTTTTATTATATTGGCTCATCCTATCCATGAGCAGTTAATGTTTTCCAATTGTTCAGGTCTAGTTTTAGTTGTGTGGAGAGTGTTTTGTAGTTGTGTTCATATAGTTCCTGTGTTTGTCTCCGGAGATAGATTCCTAGGTATTTTATTTTGTCTAAGGTGATTTTGAATGGGATTTCTCTTTCTAGTTCTTGCTGCTGAGCTGTATGGGAAATATATAGAAATGCTGATGACTTATGTGGGTTTATTTTGTATCCTGCAACTTTGCTAAAGTTGTTGATTATTTCAATTAGCTTTTTGGTTGAATCTCTAGGATTCTTTAAGTAGACCATCATGTCATCCACAAAGAGTGATAACTTGGTCTCCTCTTTGCCTATTTTAATGCCTTCAATTTCTTTTTCTTCTCTAATTGCTACTGCTAGTGTTTCTAGTACAATGTCAAATAATAGAGGTGATAATGGGCATCCTTGTTTCACTCCTGATCTTATTGGGAATGCATCTAGATTATCCCCAATGCAGAAGATATTAGCTGATGGTTTTAGATATATACTGTTTATTATTTTTAGGAAAGACCCTTCTATTCCTATGCTTTCTAGTGTTTTTAATAGGAATGAGTGTTGCATTTTATCAAAGGTTTTTTCTGCGTCTATTGAGATAATCATGTGGTTCTTGTTGGTTTGCTTGTTGATGTGTTCAATTATGTGGATGGTTTTCCTAATATTGAACCAGCCCTGCATCCCTGGTATAAATCCTACTTGATCATGGTGGATGATCCTTCTGATCACTTGCTGAAGTCTTTTTGCTAGTATCCTATTTAAGATTTTTGCATCTATATTCATTAGGGAGATTGGTCTATAGTTTTCTTTCTCTGTTTTTGACCTGCCTGGTTTTGGAATCAGTACCATGTTTGTGTCGTAAAAGGAGTTTGGTAGAATTCCCTCTTCGCTTATTATGTCAAATAGTTTGATTAGTATTGGGATTAACTGTTCTTTGAATGTTTGATAGAATTCACTGGTGAATCCATCAGGTCCTGGGGATTTTTTCTTAGGAAGTTCTTTGATGGCTTGTTGGATTTCATTTTCTGATATAGGATTATTTAAGAATTCTATTTCTTCTTCTGTTAGTCTAGGCAGTTTGTATTTTTGTATATATTCATCCATATCACCTAAATTGATGTATTTATTGCCATATAATTGGGCAAAGTAATTTTTAATGATTGCCTTAATTTCCTCTTCATTGGAGGTGTTGTCCCCCTTTTCATCTTTGATGCTGTTAATTTGTTTTTCTTCCTTCATTTTTTTAATTAGATTGACCAGTACTTTGTCTATTTTGTCTGTTTTTTCAAAGTACCAGCTTCTAGTCTTGTGTATTAGTGCAATAGTTCTATCACTCTCAATTTTATTAATTTCTCCCTTAATTTTTAGGATTTCTAGTTTGGTTTTCTGCTGGGGGTTTTTAATTTGATCACTTTTGAGTTTTTTTATTTGCATTTCCTATTGATTGATCTCTGCTCTCCCTAGTTTGTTAATATATGCACTCAGAGATATGAATTTACCTCTGATTACCTCTTTGGCTGCATCCCATAAGGTTTGAAAGGATGTCTCACCATTGATATTTTCCTGAACAAAATTATTAATTGTTTCTATGATTTCTTCTCTAACAAACTGATTTTGGAGTATCATATTATTTAATTTCCAATTAATTTTTGATTTGACTCTTCATGTACCCTTACTGATCAATATTTTTCTTGCTTCATGATTTGAAAAGGTTGCATTTATTATTTCTGCTTTTCTGCATTTGAGTGCCATGTTTTTGTGACCTACTGTATGATCTATTTTTGTGAATGTGCCATGTGGTGCTGAAAAGAAGGTGTATTCCTTTTTGTCCCTATTTATTTTTCTCCATATGTCTATTAACTCTAATTTTTCTAAGATTTCATTCACCTCTTTTACCTCTTTCTTATTTATTTTTTGGATTGATTTATCTAAATTTGATAGTGATTGGTTCAAGTCTCCCACTAATATGGTTTTACTGTCTATTTCCTCCTTCAGTTCTCCTAGTTTCTCCATTAGAAATTTGAATGCTCTACCATTTGGTGCATACATGTTGATTAGTGATATTTCCTCATTATCTAAAGTCCCTTTTAACAAAATATAATTACCTTCCCTATCCCTTTTGATCAGGTCTATTTGTGCTTTGGCTTTGTCAGATATCATGATTGCAACTCCTGCCCTCTTTCTATCAGTTGAGGCCCTTTAATTCTAACCTTGTGAGTATCAACCCACCTCATATGTGTTTCTTGAAGACAACATATGGTAGGGCTTTGGGTTCTAATCCAATCTGCTATTTGTCTACATTTTATGGGTGAGTTCATCCCTTCACGTTCAAAGTTATGATTGTCACTTGTGGATTCCCTGGCATTTTGATATTTTCCCCTAGTTCTGACCTTTCTTCTTTAGCTATATCCTTTTGAACCAGTGATTTACTTTAGGTCAGTCCCAATAGTCCCCTCCCTTGGTATGCTTTCCTTCCTAGTCCCTCCCTTTTTATACTCCATTCCCCTCCCCCCTCTCCTTTCCTCCCTTTTTATACTCTCTCCTCCCTCCCCCTCCTTAATTTCCCTTTTTTTCTTACCCTGTTGGATAAGATAGAATTCAGGACCCCACTGGATCTAGATGTTCTTCCCTCTCAGAGTTGATTTCACTGAGAGTAAGGTTTAAGTAATACCACTTCACATTCTCTTCCTCTCCTTCTCATATGAGAGATCTTCCCCTCCCCTTCCCATGTGTATCTTTGTATAGGAAAGATTATTCTATTTAGCCCCCCCCATATTTCTTGAAGTAAATCTTAGTATTGTCAATGCTTTCCCCCTCCCTTTTCCTTTCTTTGCCCCCCCCTTTCACCAAATCTTCTTGATGCCCCAATCTTTCCCTATGCATGATTCTATTTCTATTTCGCCCCCTTGCTCCAGAACATGTGGGCAATTTTCTTCTATAATCTCCTGTAGTATAGCATCTATATTTTTGTTTATCTCTGGTTTTTCTTGCAGACCAATAATTCTCACATTGTCTCTTCTTCCTCTTTTTTCCAGGTCTGTGACCTTTTCAGTGAGATATTTTATGTTTTCTTCTAATTCTATATATTTTTTTGGCTTTGCTTTATTAATTTTTTCTGTTTTGCATGCTCACTGTCTTCTAGTTGCTTAGTTCTGGTCATTAGGGACTGGTTTTGCTTTTCAGCTTTGTCTGCCCTTCTATTAGATGCTTCCAGCTCTTTCTCCAATTGTGAAGTCTTGTCTATCAGACTGCTGATCTCTGTCTCCCATTTTTCTTTCCAGAAGGTTTCCATCTTTTGGGTAAGCTCCAATTTGAGTTCTTCCAGAGCTTGTGGATAATTTCCATTTTGGGAGGCATGTTTTGATTTTGTTTGGGTTTCATCCTCTTTGTCTTCTTTTCCTTGGGTACTCCCACCATAAAAGTTTTCAATAGTCACCTTTTTCCCTTTCTTCCTGGAGGCTTGATTTTGAGCCATGTGAGCCATCCCTTTGGTGGTTTTGTTCCCCTTTCCTTTTTGGTCTGGGGTCTGGGTGATATGAGCGGATTTTCTGTGAATTTTGGTTGCCTCAGACTAGTTCTTCCCAGCCTCCGAGGTTCCTTAGAGCTCAGGCCCCCATTCTCAGTGCAACCGCCCCTGTGTTCAGCGTGGCCTCCCCTTTGCTCAACATAACCTCTCCTGTGTTCAGCAAGGCTGCCCCTTTGTTCACCACAACCTCTCCTGTGTTCAGCACAGCTGTCCCTTTGCTCAGTGCAACAGCCCCTGTGTTCAGCGTGGCCACCTCTTTGCTCAGCGCAGGATTCTCCCATGAAACCACCCTGAGAGGTTGTTTCCTTGCAGTCTTTAGATCCCAAGGACCCTGGTGTGCCCTCCCAGACAGAGAGGTTCCTGACTCACTTGCTGTACCAGTGAGCACTCTGATACCTTACTCTGGTTTGGTGGGAGGTGGGGGGGGGGAAGGGCGGCTCAGTTCACGTTTTTGTGCAAGCTTTTCCTCCTTCTCATAGTGTGGAAATGTTCAAGCCCCACATACCTTTGTTTCTGTGGGGTACTGGAGAGTCGCTCCATTCTTCCAAAGGTGATTTTTATGCTCTTTTGAGGTAGTCTATTTAGTTCGATGCCGGGGAGAGGAAGCGATTCGCGTCTGGATTGCAGCCATGTTAACCCGGAAGTCTCTATGTTCTCTTTTAATAGCACTTTCACTACAAATGCTGTCATGTTCTTTTTGGCTAGAAAAACCTCTGGCCTTCTGGTTAGTCTGTCTACTATAACAAGGCAATACTTAAACCCTTTGTCTCTAGGCATATTGATGTAATCTATTTGTATGCATTCAAATGGAGAGTAAGCTAATGGTTGACCTCCCAGATCTTTGTTCTTGAACACTCCCTTGTTGAATTTCATACGAATTTTGCACCTTTGACAGACTTATTGCATATGATGACATTTCTGGAACAAGTCAAAATTATCTCACTGTGTCTATCACCCCCTGGGTCCCATGGTGACCTTTTTCATGTATGGCATTGCATACTTGATAGAATAGTTTTCTAGGCAAGATGGATTTGTCTCACTCTGAAAACCATATGCTCTCTATCTCTTTGACCTTAAAGTTCTTTTTCCATGTTTGAATTTCACTGTCATCATAGGCATTGTGTAGATTTTCATCCTCTAAGACTGAGAAGTTCAATACATTCATTGGCCCTATTCTTGCAGCATATTTTGCTGTGATGCTGGCTCTGCTGTTTCCTAAGGACACTGGGTCTTTCCCAAACGTGTGTGATCTACAGTAGACTAGTGCTACTTCTTTAGGCAATTTCAAGGAGTTCACTTATGAGGTTTGCATAATTCTATTTCCTCTTTTATCTTTGCATCTTCAGTGCCTAGCTCATAAGAAGTACTTAAATGCAAATTGAGCAAATTCTTCTTGATTAATGGAGTTGTCTTTAAAAATGAAGTCAAATCCTATCTCAGTTGCTAGAGCTCTCCACCATAGAAATGATTCTGTTTATATTTTGTATACCTTGTATTTATCCATCTCTGTAGCTTTTCTCCTGAAAGCAGAAACTTTTTCACTTTTGCCTTTGTATCCCCAATGGATATTAAAGAGCCTGGAACATAGTAAGTATTTAATAAATGCTTTTTGATGGATTGTTTGAGCACTGTGTGGTGAGCTTTTAATCCTAGTTTGCAAACTTGCTACCTGACCTTTAATGTCATTTCATTGCTCCATGCCTCAGTTTCTTCATCTGTAAAATGTAGGCATTGGACTAGATGGTTTCTGATATCCTCTCCAGCCTAGATATATGGTTCAATAGCTGAATGTGTGTGTCTATTTGGGTGTAGGCTCCATGAAGGCAGTAACCATGTAAACTGTTTCTTTTAGCTTTAAACACAGGAATCTGCACTCAATAAGTATTTAATATTCTGGCGATTTTGAGGGGGGAGAGGAGGGGGCAGATTATGTTAGAGTGGTAGAGTAGGTAGAGTGAAGGCATAGGGAAATGTATTGAAATAGAAAGTATGGAATTTAGAAGTCCTGGGGAACAGTGAGGAAGAGCTCACTGTACTGAGAACTTTTGGAGTCAGAGGCCCTGGCTTGAAGTCCTGCTTTTGATACTTACTGCCCATATGACTTTGGGCAAGTCACTTGACTTGTCTGTTCTTTTTTCTTTATCTATAAAGAAAGGGATTTGGTCGCTTGAGGTACTATCTAACTTTAGCTTTATTTATCCTAAGTCCTCTTGACAGACCCAGAGGTGAGACTAGCTGAGGAACACAATGTCAACCACTTAATGGTCATGAAAACACTCTGTGACGATTAAGACCAAGAGAGACCTTTGGAACTTAATTGAAAAGTAACCTTCTGGTCTGGAATGACAGAAGAATGTAGGAAATATTCGACCTTTGCTCAGAGAGGATGTAGACCACGATTAGGGTAATGGGGAAGCTGCATCTTGACTGGCCGAATTGAGAGTCACAAAGGTCTGTTATGAATTTCACGTTCTGAGAAGTCCTTGGACCCAGATGGAATGTGGAGAGTTGTGTGTATGTGTGGGGCAGAGGAAAGTTCAAAGGATTGCTTTGGTACATAATTGAGCAGCATGATCCCATGGTAGTTGGGAGAGGAAGTTGCTGTACACTTGGGAATCTCCATGATGACAGTGCCTTCCCTCTGAGATCAACCTCAATGATATATCATATATCATATCATATCACATCATATCATATCTTCTTTCTCTTCCTTCCTATCTTCCTTCCTTCCTCCTTGTCTTCTTTTTAAAATTTTTTACCACTGATTCTAAGAGATAAAGTAAGAGTTTTAGATAAAAAGTAACAAAAAAATTAAGATTTTATTGATGCTTTGAAAAGACATAATCATCATTTCCCAATGGCATCCCTCTTCACAATGAAGAGTCACAACTAAGTAAAACAAACCAATACATAAGCAATACTACATTCTGTGTCTGTAGAGGCATTCCGTACCTCCCTACTGAAAGAAGAGAAGACTCTGCTTTCTTCAAACTACATTATTCCTTATGAGTCTTTCCATGTTTCTCTAAATTGCTAATTCCTTTCAGAGTAAGGGGTTCCTTTCCATTATGTTCATTATACTACAAATTGTTCTGCTATTTTCCAATCATTGGGCATAGTTTTCTCTGGCTTTTTGTTGTCACAAATGACATTGCTATGAATATTTTTTTGACACTATGGATATTTTCTTGTTGTCTTTTATTATTTTGGAGTGGGATTTCTAAGTCAAAGAGTATGAATAAAGCTTTTAAAAATCTATCAATTTTTCTCTCATAATTCTCAGTTATCAGGATCAATTCATAGTTTCACCAAAAATGAATTAGCTGGAGAAGCTAGGTTTTTTTTTTTTTAACCTAGACAAATGCGGAATGGGTTCACACCCAAGCCCTTTCCTTCCCTTTTCCAGAGGACTTCAAACAATGCTTTCTTCTCTTGGGTCCCACCATACCTACCTTATGTGTGTGATTCCCTGATATGCCAAACTTTCTCAGAGATAGTATGAGTTGTGGGCCTTTTTCCAGTTTGAGTGAAGCTACATATCTTCATCTCCTCTCCCACTTTTTGGAGGCTCCAAGTCTCTTTTCTTCCTCTATTTCATCCAGGCTCCACCTGTCCTTCTTTGTCTTCTTTTATGGCATATATGGTTTCTTGCACAGGTAAACTGGAGGTGAGTTTCTGTATGAGTGCATCCCAATTGCTATATCCAAGGAGTTCCCCTCATTCTTTCTCTTAGACAGTTAGTTAATAAATAGTTCATAAGTACCTCCTATATGCCAGACGCTGTGCTAAGTGCTGAGGACACACACACACACACACACACACACACACACACACACACACACACACACACACACAAAACAAACCCAATACTTTCCTTCAAGGAGCTTATAATCTAGTAGAGAGACAACAAATAAGCAAATATGTACAAACAAGTTGTATAGAGGATAAGTAGAAAATAATCAACAGAGAAGGCACTAGGATAAAGAGCGGTTGGGAATGATTTCCTATAGAAAGTGGGATTTTAGTTGGTATTTGAAGAAAAACAGGAAAGTTAATAAATGGAAATGAGGAAGGAAAAGGATTCCAGGGGGGCAGCCAGAGAAAATGTACAGAACCAAGAGATGGAGTATCTAGTTTGTGGAATACCCAGAAGACCAGTGTTGTTAGATCTAAATGTGTGTGGTAGGGAATAAGGAGAAAGAAGACAGGAAAGGGAAAAGGTTGGGCAGGTTGGCTCATGACATCTAAAAGAGGATTTTATATTTGCTCCAGGAGGCAATAGAGAGCCACTGGAGTTGATTGTATAGGAGGTGGGATATGATCAGACCTGGACTTTAGGAAAATCACTTTAGTGACTGAATGGAGTGGGGAGAGATCTGAGGCATTCAGAACCCCCCAGAAGCTATTGCATTAGTCCAGACATGAGGTGATAAGAGTTTACACTTGGGTAGGGGACAGTGTCAGAGGAGAGAAAGAGATGCATTTGAGAGATATTGTAGAGGCAAAATCAACAGGTCTTAGAAATGCCTCAGATATGGATTCCAGGGTGACTCCTAAGTGGGGAGCCTGTGAGACTGGAAGGATGATAATTGCCTTCTCCAGAAATAGGGAGAGTGAGAGGAAGTATACTAGAATAATTTCTTCTTATGACTAGGAATTTCTTAGGAACTTCCTTTCCTTTTTAAGTCAACTTCTCCAGAAGACTACTAGGCCTCTGGACTCAATTTTTTTTTAACACTTTGGAACCAGTTCTCCTAAAAATATAGGGTACAGGTCAGATTATGCCTGTTGTTCTTCAAGTGGTACTTCCTAAGGTTCCTGTGTTTTTTACTTCATCAGTGAGTTTCTATTTTTTTAAATTAGAATCAGTTCCAAAATAGAGATTTCCCTTATAACTTACTTCCTCTGTGTTTTCAAGAATGAAAATTTTAAGGCATCACACATTGATCAACTTCTGTGCTTTTGTAGCTGACGTAGCACTGTCAAATGTCTAGCTAGATGAAGCCTCCCATTCACCATACAGTTCTTCCATGCTACTATTTATTCTTTAAATGCACCATCTATTTATGCCTTCTTTCTAGGCAGTCTGAAGTATAGTCTATCCTCACAATATTAGCACTTCTGTGTTTTTTTTTATTATCACCCAAATATTATCTATAATGTTTCTCTGCCTGGGTTTCTGGATCTGCTTACATGAATATGTATTATAAAATATGTAATGGTATGTCTTTTTACCCTCTCTCTTATCTATTATGTTTTTTTAACCCTTTTGGAGCCAAATTTCAATCATGAGTCCCATTCTACTGAGTCTTACTGGTACCCAGCAATTTAGTTTTGACTGTTTTTGTTAGAATCTCTTTCTTTCCTTGTTCATTATTTATACTTTGTATATTTTTATGTGATTATCTGAGGTCATGGATTTTATGTCTCCATCAAAATTCATGGTCCATAAATCCAAATTTTATTTTCAGACACTATCTTTGGAATCCTTTCTTTTCTTTTTCACTCAGTGTTCCCCTTTTGAGTCCCCTAGATAAAATCATCAATAACACTGAAAGCACCAGCTGTGCCCCCAAGATCTTTATTTATTTATTTGTTTTTTCCCCAAGGTGTTAAAATCTATGTTTCCAGTATCATCACTTATCTCTCAATGATTTGGGTAATGGCTTTCATGTTCTCTCATGTATCTCTCAATGAAGTGGGTAATGGCTTTCATGTTCCATAACCTTTGAAAGGTTCTCCATCATGACATAGATGCTTGCCCCAGGAAGGAAGCCATTGTTTGCATCTGGACAACATACTGTTGCCCTGAGCAGGGAATTATCAATCACTACTACATTTCTCCTCTCTGGTAATTGTTGAATAACTCTCCCACTTGATATTATCTTTAGATTTGCATCATCATTCCATGGAGCATAAAAAGCTTCTTCTTTTGGAGAAGGACCACATTATCATCAGTGAGACCAGGGGTTCAGACAGTCATTTCCATAGAGAGAGTGTCATAAATATAGATGACTTCCAGATTTTTGCTTCTTCCCTCTTTTTTTGTGGGTCATATTCTCTCACTTTTTCAAGGGAGATAGCACGATACAGTGAAAACAGACCTTACTGTTTTAGGAGTCAGAGAAATTGTATTAAAATTCCTCCTCCATCTCTGAAACTTTCTGTATGACCTCAGAAAAATCATTTAACCTTCCTAAGTCTCAAGGTTCCCATCGATAAGATAAAGGAATTGGACTAGATGGCCTCTGAACTCTATGAACTTTCCATCCTCATAACACAGGTAAAAATTTCCTTATATTTCTTATATGATCCCTCCCTTTTCTTTCCTCTTTTTATTCTTTCATTCTTCCTTCCTCCTAATAAGATGGAGACTAGAAATGGGTTCCTCTACCAGCAATGAGAATACATAATGCATAGCAGGTATTTACATTCCAAATCATAACTGTAGCAAAATTACAGTTTTGAAGTAGCCACCAAAATAATGTTTTGGTTTGGGGTTGTATTGCGGGATCACGGCATTAGAAAGGTTGAGAACCACTGTGAGTCTAGCCCTTTCACTTTGTGATGGATTCTCTTTGGATATACATAGGTCTTAGATATCACTGGTGGAAACACACACAAAATACTGAAGATTACACTAAAATTCTCCTTGTCTTCCATAATTGCTAGAAGGTTGTTCCACAATCTTTTTTTTTCTTTTTCTTTTTGTAGCTTTCTCAACTAGCCCTTTTGTCTAATCTCATCTCATTTAGCCTTGACACTTCTCTAGAATATTTCCTCTCTTTCCCCAAACATGGGAGGTAAGACTTAATTTACTTTGCAGATAGAAGCCTACAATTCAAGATACAAGGATACACGTAGAAGATGAAATCCAACTTTTAAAAAATTGATACATTTCTCAATTACAATGATAGCATAGGGAATATATTCAAATATATTAAGGCTTTCTCCTTAGGATGGGCATCTGTGATTCCTCAGATTGGAGCACTTAATTTTATCTGTATAAGAGTTAAAACTCAGAGCTCAGACTTTCCCCATAGTTGCCCCCCAAGAATCTTGCAAAGTTCATGGTTCACGAAATGGGGAAAAGAATGTGTTGGGTAAAAATATTGCTAGCAATTTCCTTTGTAATGGTGAAAAACTAGAAATAGCATCTAAGTCCAATGAAAGGAGAATGGTGGAATGAATGACAATTTGTCCAGAGCTGAAACCAGCAAGGGTGGCCAGGGCTTTCACCAAGACAGGCATGATCCATCTCTCTCTCTCTCTCTCTCTCTCTCTCTCTCTCTCTCTCTCTCTCTCTCTCTCTCTCTCTCTCTCTCTCTCTGGAATACTTGGTAATTTCTCTTTCATCATCACCCCACTGGCCTGATCCTGAACCTCTGTCTTCCATGGCTCCAGAGTCCCTTCATCGTGCCCTTCTTTTGGGGAGGCCTACTCGTGACAGCAAACTTCCCCATCATGCTGCATGGGCCGTTTCCATGTAGGCAGGACATCTAGTATCCACATAAGATCAGTGTGTGGGGGAGGAGAATGGATTAATACAAAACATTTATCTAACATCTCCTGTGTGCCAGGCACTGTGTGGGAAGGAGTGGGGTTAAAGATAGATGTGACATAGTCCATGCCTATTTAGATTTTACATTCTACTGGGCAGGGCAATACAATGAACACAGAGAAGTAAATATAACATGTATGCAAAATAATTTCTGGGAAGAAGCACTAAGATCTAGACCAGGGGTCCCCAAACTTTCTACACAGGGGGCCAGTTCACTGTCCCTCAGACGGTTGGAAGGCCGGACTATAAAAAAAAATATGAACAAATCTGTATATCACTGTTAGGGATAGCAGAGGCTGCAGGGCTGGCTGTGATGGGCCTGTCACACCTTGCACAGCCCCATCACTGCCACCACTATACTGGGCAGCAGGATACACAGTGCGGAATCCCCTCCCCCAGATCGCTGCTCACCATGCTGACGTCTTCCAGTCTTCCATTGTGCAGCCACATAATCCTTTGCAGAGCGCCTCTTTCTCATTCAGTTACTCTCAGAACAAGGCACCATGCAAAGGATTATGTCACCGGAAGTAGTACTGTATGTGAGCGATTCTGCGCTTTGCAGAGCTGCCACATACAGTGCTCCTCTCACTGACCACCAATGAAAGAGGTGCCCCTTCCAGAAGTGCAGTGGGGGCTGGATAAATGGCCTCAGGGGGATGCATGTGGCCCGCAGGCTGTAGTTTGGGGACCCTGATCTAGAGTGATCAGCAAAGGTCTTTTCTAGGTTGTGGTATCAGAGCCGTGCCTTAAATGAAGCCAGGAATGCTCTAAGTCTCAGCTGGGAAAGGAGAACATCATAGACATGGGAGAAGGAATCCACTGCACAAGGAAGGAGGGAGTCTTTGAACAGTGAAAGTGTTTCCCTGGTCACTGACTCCCTGTTTGGACCCTGTGGACCCAGGATCCATGCAGTTGTTCCTTGATCTTTCCATCCCATGAAAATGGCCTCAAGGCTGGATTTCATTCGGAAATAGGCAAGTTCTTCACAGAGGAAGAGCTCACTAGATAATGGTTTGATTGCATTGATGAGCTGGGAAGAAGGCACCAGAGGGTCTTTTTTCTGAACTGTGCCTCTGGTTGGTGCAGCATTCCAGGACAGGAAAAATAAGGACCTCAGAGAACAAAGGTCTGGGAGAAATGAACACATAGGAAAAGGAAAACACTTGGTCCTCGTGACTTGTCTAGATCTCTTGAAGGGTTTCCAAGACTCCAAGTTTGGATATTCTATGATGAGCTCCAGTCATTGACCACTGACCTACCCTTACTAGAGATAATTGATGATAAACATTTCTATTATTTTCATGTTCATAGATTTTGAGTTATAAATGGTTCTCCAAGGTCATCTAGTTTACCCCTTCATATTGCAAATAAAAAACCATGACCAAGAGTTTGTGACTTGCTTAAAGCGCCTGAAGAGTAATATTATAATCCAAAACCAGGTCTTCTTTCTCCAAAAACATCATCCTTTAAAAATACCTTTTTGATTACAGTACCATTTGCTAGGCAGCTCAAGTATTAATATCTATATTTTACAGATGAGGAAACTGACAAATAAGACAGAAGAAGTTATCTAGGTGGGGACAGAACCATAGGCTGCCTTCTCCTCCTGATATTGTATGTTATGGAGTCTGGGAAAAGAAACTCACAAAGAGAGCTGTGAAGCTAGGTCTCTGAAAGCCACTGAAGATAAAATGGTTATATCAAGATGATCCAGGATGGAGAGGAGTTTGCTAAAAATAGAGGCCAGATTCCAAAGGGCATGGTGGAAAGCAAGAGTAAAAGAGGATAGGGACTATTAAGAGCTGGAGCTGGAAGGGACATTAGATGATTTCTGGTCCCACCCTATAATCTTTACAGAGGAGGAAACTGAGGATCAAGGAAATCAAATGACTTGCTTAGAGTGACATAGGTACTAAATGTCTGGTTTGGCATTTGAACCCAGGTCTTCGGATTCCAGTCAGGACTCAGTTGTACACCAAGTAAGACATAGAATTCAGACTTATTCATTTTTTCCATTACTCCTTCAGTTTGCTTGGTCATCTTAGATCTAGACCTCCTCTAGTTCTGTTGAGACAAGATAAGTTAAAGATCAATGGCGTTTCATCACCAGTGGTATACAATTCAACAGAAAATGAGTAACTGTGTGAGAGGCCCTTAAACAACTGCCTTGCCCCTTTGGAACTAAAAATATGAAGCAACTGTGGGGCTGTTACCAAATATAGTCAAGGAAGAGATTGGGGAAGGAGATAGGGGAGAAGTGACCAGTGTTGTTTAGAACCTCTAGAAAGATAAAGTCCTAGCCTCAGTCAGCTGGATACACTGGGGGATACTAGGAAGACTCCTCCCTCTCCCTACCCTTCCCATGGTGATCTCCATGACAATAGACTTAATCATGAATTATCAGTTGAAAGGTGGATTTATCAAGTTAAGAAGGGGAAGGAGCGGCTTTATAATGTGGAATGTCAGATTAGGGAGGGATCTTAGAGCAGAGAATGTCAGAGGTAAGAGGAACCATAGAACATAAAATAGAGGAGATGTCAAGGGCCTTAAAACAGGGAATGTCAGAGCTGGGAGGAGCTTTAGAACATGAAATGTTGGAGCTGAAAGAACCCTGAGAACAGAAAGTCAGAGTAGGGGGGTATTTAAATCATAGACTATCAGAGTGATAGGCATGTCTAAAGGATCATATAGACTTTCTCTTCCATTTTTCAGAGGAAGAATCTAAGATCCCCAAAGAAGAAATACTTTACTAAAGGTCACTGGACAATTAAGTATAAGACTTGGGACCTAGTTCAGGGTCCCTGGAACTCAGAATTTCCCAATTAAATTTAACACCTACTGTGCCACTAGCTTGAAAGGGAGTGAGGGGGCAGGAGTGAGAAGGGAGAAGGGGAGTTAAAGAGACACACAGTCCTTCTGCCCTCATGAAATACAGCCATTGCAGACTGAAGGTGTCAGGGTAGGTTTCCTGGAGAAGATGGGGTGGGAATTGAGTTTTAAAGGGTTGGTAGGAAGTTAGCAGTCAGAAAAGAGGGATGATGGTGTTAGATATTTTAGACACTGGGGCTAGCCTGAGCATAAACCTATAGGCAATAAAATGCAAAACACAGATGAGGGAGGGGAAGTTATCTGTCTCATTTAGATGAAGCATAGAGCTTATAGAAGGGAGGCCAAAGTGCTCAAAGGTAGTATGGAGATAGCATGTAACTAGAATGTTAGAAAAAGGATGCTGGGATTTATTCAGCATACAATAAGAACATATTAATAAATATTCAAGGTTTAGGAAGTAGGATTAGAGCTCTTAAGGCTTGGTGGAATGTGGCCTGTGGCTGGAATATGGCTCTGATGAGAAACCTTATTAAAAAACAAAACAGAACATAACAGGGAGGGCTAACATTGTATAGTCATAAAGTAGAACCATTCAAGTAAACCTAGACATGGACTGGATGAATGAGGAGGGGGTGATCTCATGGTAGAAAGTCTTCAGATGAAGATCAATGGAGGGGGGGAAAAGAAGCAATTTTGTCATTAGAATACACTGCCTGATCAGAAAGAGGAAATAAATAATGCAACTGAGGAACAGATCACAAATATAGAACAGTGCCATGAAGTCTTTGGAGACAGCAAATATTTAAACATCTAGAACTTTCTGTCCTAAGTGGAACAGCTAATAGCTTTTTGACTTGTCTTAATCATAATTTCATATTTCAAAAGGTGAAAGAACCAAGAAGAAGAAATTCTACACTGGATCTGATTCTTATCAACAAAAGACAACTTGTTGGAAATGATGGAATTCTGGGAAGAACTCACCACTCCCTTCAGAAGTATGCCAGTAAAGGAAAGAAAATCTGGGTATATTATGACTTCTATTTTCAATTTTGAGAAAGTTGACTTCAAACAGTTCAGAAGAATAATCTCAGGGATTAAAATACTACATAGGATGTTACCACATGACTACACACTTAAGTCAGAAGTGTGATGTGGCAGCCAGAAGGATGCCTGTACTGATGAGCATCATTGAGAGAAGCAGAATTTCCAGGAAAAATGAGGCAGTGGTACCATTATGCCATGGCCTTGTCAGAGGTTACTTCAGGGCATCATATCTCAAAAGTTAGATAATCAACATTTATTGAGCGATTATTATGTATCAGTGCTAAATGTCAGGGATACAAAGGATGGCAAAAAAAAAAGACATTGATAAGCTGGAGTGGCCAGATGACAACTGGGATGGTGAAGGACCTTGAGTTCATGTCCTCTGAGAGTTGGTTGAAATAACTAGGGATTTTTGAGTTAGAGAAGAGAAGACTCTAGGGGAGGAATTTCTGTCTTCATGTGTTTGAAAGACTATTCTGGAGAACGATACTTGGTCTTCTTGGTCCCAAAGTCAGAATCAGAAGCAAAGAATGGAAGCTGGAAAGAGACCAATTTAGGCTTGATGTCAAGTAAAATTTCCTGACAATTCAAGTTGTGTGAAAGTGGAATGAGCTGCCCTGGGATCTAGTGGATTCCATTTAATGGAGGTCTCCAAGCAGAGACAGGATGAGTGCTTGGATAGATTAGAGTGGGAATTCCTTTTGTGAAGGAGTTGGACTAGATGGCCATCAATGTCCCTGCCAATTCTAAAGTTCTCTAATTTCGTGATTCTGAACCATTAAAGGATTTTCAAACTGAGAAATCATATGACTTCAGAGATGAATAAGGAAAGTTAGCACACAGAGTGAGGAAAGTGGGGTATATAATGGAGAAAGAGAATATGAACAGTCCAGATAGGAGGCTATGGTGATGATCCAGGCAAGTAGCAATGAGAGCTAGTACTATTTTAGCAGTAATGGAAGGAGAAAGGGGGAGATAGTTTGGAAAGATATTAAGGAGGGAGAATGATCAAGGGGCAGCAACTGATGGAGATTTGCAGGGTTGGAGAGGGAAAGTCAAAGGTAACTCCAATGATTTGAACATGGGAGACCAGGAGAAAGCAGTCAAATGACTCCAGGTAGCATTCAAGAGAATAATAACCAGAGGCACCTAGGTAGCTCAGTGGACAGAGATCCAGACCTGGAGATGGGAAGACTTGGGTTCAACCCCAAACTCAGACATTTCCTAGCTGTGTGATCCTGGGCAAGCCTTTATGATTCCATACTTTGTATTGATTCTAAGACAGAAGATAAGAGTTTAAAGAAGAATAACCAAAGAAAGCTGCTACGGCCAAATAACCCATGAGCCTCTGAACTTAGCTAGTGGAGTGAGCACTTGGTAGTGGACATGTCTGTGGGCCCAGAGTCAGTCTTTGCATTTTGCTAGGACCTGCTAGAATCAATAGAAAAAAATCAACAAAGGGAAGGTACTGGAATTAAGAAAGGTTGTGAAAGGCTTCCTGTAAAAGGCAGGATTTTGGTTGGGACTTAAAGGAAGTCAGAGAAGTCAAAGAAGTTCTAATCCCAAGTCTGACAAACTCTGCATTTGTGGGCCTTAGCTTCCTCATTTGTAAAATGAGGAAGGGCTAGACTCTCTAAGTCCTTTATTGTTCTAACATTTCATACTTTAATGGTGAGAACTTCAGGTATCATTGTGGGTCAATGTTTGTGGCGGCTAGGATAATGCACCTTTTTTTTTGGCAGGGTGAGGGGAATGGGGAACTGACCAGTTTCAAATTTAGCTTACACATTCAGTTGACTATAACTGTAGTCTTCTCTTTATGGGGTGTAGGAGGCAAATTGGTCAAGTGGGAAGAGCACAAGCTTAGGAATCAGAGGACCTAGGTTCCAATCCTACCTCTGACACTTGCTACCTGTGTGACCTTGGGCAAGTCACTTACTCTTTCTTCATCATTTGTAAAGTGAAAGTTGGACTAGAAGGCTTTTGAAGTCCCTTCCAGTTCTTGACTTTGGATCCTATGATTTCTAAGGTCTCTGCCAGGTTTCCATTCATGGGCCATAGGCCTCTCCTTTGGCTCAATCTCTACTAAATCTTTATTTACAAGAAAAGTCTGTGGTTTTAGATGGGGAGTATCATGGGTGTGGGAAGGGAAATAGAGTGTTGGTTAGTTCCCTTTTCTCTCTACCATTCACTGCTGATGATGAAAGTCCCTTTATCTTGAACTTACCTTGTCTTAGAAGAACTAGAGAATGTAAGATGTAAGATGATCAAGGAAGTTGGGGGTGAGGCAAAAGGCAATGGAAGATGAAACTGCAGGAGCTCAGGAATGGGAGAGATGTTGAGAGTCTGAGCCTGAAGGTGCCTCATGGGTCATCTCATCCTGTCCTTTACAGATTTGGAAAGTGAGGCCTAGAAAGGGTAAATTACTTGCTTAAAGTCACACAAGTCTCAGCACGTTCTGCTAGATTCCCTTCAATTCTAAAATAGGGTACATGAATAGAAGTCACACATTATAGACTCTTCCCTTAAATGTTTTTAGGATTGTAGGTGATGGGGCATGTTCAAAGAGAGCTTCTCCACATGTCTGCAGTTGTAGGAGGGTTTATTCTCTTTTGAGAAATTCTTGTTCACTCTCTTTGTGGTGGCAAAGAATTGGCAATGGAGGAGGTGTCCATCAATGGGGGAATGGCTGAACCACTTGTGGCATAAGATTGTGATGGAATGCCATAAGAAGCAACGGAGGGGAAGGTTTCAGAAGAAACTCTTGGAAGATTTCAATGAACTGATGCAGAATGAAGTGAACAGAGCCAGAACAATGTACACAATAAGAGCAAGAATATGTTAAAAGAGTTTCCTTAACTTCTCCATCTGTCTCTTCATCTGTCACTGTCTTTTTTGAAAGGGAGCAGAAAGAGTTTTCTAACTGACAGTTGAGGTAAAGAAAATGAATTTAAGGAGATTGAAGTTTGATGAATGTTTATTGATTATCTTAGGTAGGTAGTTAGATAGTGAATATAATCTTAGGCAGACAGTGTAGTTAAGATAGGTCAGGCCTGGCCCAGGTCTGGCACTTGCCCTAGAAGGCAGTAAGATTAGGGTTTTCTTAGAAATTTTAGTTAGGATTAGGGTTTTAGGTCCACTTATAAGACATTAGAGTAATACACCCATTTTCCTCCATCCTATTTCCTATTCGAACTTCTCCTCAAAATAAAGCGTTTTGTGTTTTACCAAACTGCTCTCCTCACATTTTGTCAAATTCCTACCCAAAATTTAACCCTTCACAAATGGAAAGACAATGGGCTATGGAAGACTTCATAACTTTCATGAAGATATTTATCCATCACAATTTCAATGATAAACAATGCCACCCTCCTCTAGAGAGAGAACCAATGAACTCTGAGTGCAGATTGAAGCATATTTTTTTACATTATTTGTCTTGCCTTTTTCTTTTTGCAACATGACCAATTTGAAAATATGTTTTGCATGACTTCATATGTCATGCCCATTAGAGCATCATATTTCTTGACTTCTCAGTGAATTAGGCTGGAGTGGAGGGAAGAGGGAGAGGAGAATTCAGAGCCAAAAATAATAAAAAAAGAAAAGTTCATGTTTGCT
Organism: Monodelphis domestica; assembly: GCF_027887165.1. Classification (NCBI taxonomy): domain Eukaryota; kingdom Metazoa; phylum Chordata; class Mammalia; order Didelphimorphia; family Didelphidae; genus Monodelphis; species Monodelphis domestica. The sequence continues at coordinate 99,724,651 of NC_077231.1, forward strand.
TTTCACTCCTTCCTCGATCCCCTTCTCTTCCTCTTCTAGCAGGTTCTTCTCTACTTATACAGGTATGCAACACCAAGAACTCATTGGTCTCAGTCTATATTGGTAGAGTCACAAATCTGCCTCTCAGGAAACTGGCCAGGCTTGGTCAGAATAATAACTATATGTAATAAGAACAGTAATAGCTAACATTTATATTGCACTTACAATGAGCTACCTCTCTCTCTGGAGGTGGACAGCATCCTTCATCATGACTTCTTTGGAACTGTGGTGGATGAACAGTTCATTCATATTAAGCAGTTATTAAGTCTTCCATAATTCATTATTTTTACATTATTGCTGTTATTGTATAAATTATTCTCCTGGTTCTTCTCATTTCACTTTGCATCAGTTCATCTAAGTCTTCCCAGGGTCTTTCTGAGATCAGCTCCTTTGTCATTTCTTATAGCTCATAACCAGGCACAGTATTGAGCATTTTACAAATATTATCTCATTTAAACAATAATACATATATAATTCAGTGGAATTGCTTGTCATCTCCAGGAGGGAGACAGCATGAATCCTGTAACCTTGGAAAACTTAACGTGTGAATTTGTCACTGGAATAAAAAAAGAAAAAATATTATCTCATTTGGTCCTCACAACAATCATGGATGGTAGTCACTGTTACTACCCTTATTTTACAGATGAGGAAACTGAGGCAGATTGGAGTTGAATGAGTCACCTAGGGTCACACAACTAGCAAGTGTCTGAAGGTAGATTTAAATTCAGGTCTTCCTAACTGTAGCCCTAGTGCTCTATACACTGCCATCTTGATACCCTATCATAGCCTATTTCACAGGTTACAAATGAGAAAAGCATTTTGTAAACACAAAAGTGAATTGTAAAATTATGAGTTTATTATTTATTGTTATTAATTATTTGTGTCCACACTCAGGGTGGAGAGAGGCTGATACAATAAACTGATGCCCTGGATGACTTCAAGCATCCTAGCAATGAATTTCTAAAGGTGGTATTGCGAATGAATGAAGCATTTATTAGGTGCTTAATATGTGCAAAGTCCTGAGGATATAAACAAAAAAAAGGCAGACAGTCTTTTTATGGAAAGGAGAAAGAGGAGGAAGAAGAAAAAGAGAAGAGTTGGTATAACATGTAATTCTTTAAGGCACAAAACTCTTTACCCTTGGCACATAGTGGGTGCCTTAATATTAAAATGCTTGTCAATTGATTGAATTGTGTGATCAATTAAATTTAGCAGTTCCCCAAAAGAATTCATTCTCCTCCCTGCCAAACTTCACAATAACCCTGGGAGATAGGTGCAGCTGCTATGCTCATTCTCCATTTTAAAGACAGAGATGGGAGACCACCTCTCTGGACCTCTGACTCATCATCTCCAAAATGAGAAGGATTTCACTAGATGACTGCTCAGGTCCCTTCAGTTGTATCGCTGGCTCCTTTCCAGAAAGATGAGAGACAGAGAGGCAAACGAAGAGGTAGGGGAGAATAAGATGGAGAAAGGAGGAAAATTCCGTCATTTTCTCCTAACTCACTAATTTCTGGACACCGCCTGGATATACCGTTATGTTGTGGATCTTTGGGGATTGCATCTCTTTGTTAGTAAGAAGGGCCAGTTGTCTTAACTTTGTAACAAAGTTGATTTAGGCTGGGAAGAACAGTGGGCCCTCTTGAGGGATGTTGACTGACACCAATGTGGAGGCAGTAGTAAAAAAACAAACCCTCTGTTTATTAAGGTTATAAGGATTAAAAGGTTTAAGGGAAAGGTAAAAGCAGCCAAGACTCGTCAAAAATGAATGGGTTACTACCTCCAACCACCCAAACTCAAGGCCCCTCATGGAACCTGCTTCCATCTGGTCTCCTTATTACCAACTCACCCATTTTCTAGCTATCTAAGCCTATTTCTAATAATAATAATAACATTGTTATTATAATAATTATTATTCTACAATATTCAGTATTGCCTCCTTGTAGTTGTTTAGTCAAGTTTTCAACGTCTAGTCAGTCAAGCTTTTGGCCTAGTGGTTTCAGCCTTTCTTCTAATAACTGGAGATCTTCCTTTCACAGCTTTTCCCCCAACTTCCAACTTCCTCCTCTTTCCACAACTGCCACTCGGGTTCAAGGAATTTCCACAGACCAAAGTTTAGCCCCCTCTCTGGGCAGGGAACAGAAACAGAAGAGGGAGACAGGAAAGAGCCTCCAGGACCTTGCTTAGCCCTCAGAGACAGACTCACAAGTGATTTGAACAGAATTTTTCCACCTCTGAAGTCTCAGAATTCCTAAGCAAGATCTTAGCTCAAAGTTCCATCTCAGGGCTGGCAGTCTACCAACCTGACAGAATTCACTTACTTATCAGAACCCCAAATCTTATTTTACTCCTAGTAGTTGGCTTCTAGTAGAAAATGAAGGCCCTTGAGAACAGGGACCATGTTGGCGAAGCCGTGGCACGTGGGCAGAGCTGGCACTCGGGGAGCTGTGCTCCATTCCTCCTCTTCCCAGTACCCAAGGACATTTTTGGCATGCTCCACCTCTCTGTCCAGCCACCCAAAGCAAGCCCTTTCTTCCTCAGCTCTCTCCAGTAATGGGAGCTCACAGACAGTTTGAATTTGCCCTCTTAGCACTTGAATTGGGAAAAGGTTTGCCAACCCTGCCCTGTACCGTTGACTCTGGGAATTTTGGCAACCCAAGTCAATTAAGAATATGTGTCAGCTCAATGGATAACTGTATCAGAGCTCATTGTCCCATTACATATGAAAAAGGTAGGTTCCAGACCCTAGTTTAATGAAGGGGCCTGGGCTTTGAATGCAACCCCAGTCATGACTGTGATGGCCCAATGGAATGTAGCAGGCATCAGAGCCTTGCCATGGAGCAAAGAAAAAAAGGAAGGAAGGAAGGAAGGAAGGAAGGAAGGAAGGAAGGAAGGAAGGAAGGAAGGAAGGAAGGAAGGAACGAAGGTAGGAAGGAAGGAAGGAAGGAAGGAAGGAAGGAAGGAAGGAAGGAAGGAAGGAAGGAAGGAAGGAAGGAAAGAAGGAAGGAACGAAGGAATGAAGGAAGGAAGGAAAGCCACACCACCACCACCACCACCAAAAATCCTTTGCTTTTCCCCTTATTTGGAGACCTCTATGTTGATTACCAAAAAAAAAATGTTATTCAGAAACAAAGCTTCTGCAAAATAACAACTTCCTCTCTCCTCCTCCTGCCTATCAGTTTCCAAAACGCCCCATGTCAGGGGATTAAATATCAGAGAAATAGGAAGTTCTGAAGTAGTCAGCCTCTCAGAGTCTCGTTTTTGTCAGATGTCCGGCTTTTCCACTCCAGAACAGGTAGAACCTGGTTTTTCTTGGCTTGGGCTCGAGAAGGGTGGTGCTGGGTGGGGATGCCTGAGTGGAGAGTGAGAAAGGAAGGCTGAGAGAAAATCAGGATGGGTATTTTCTATTTGGGAGGAGTTAGGAAGGCTGGGGCACCACATAGGACATGGCTGGCCTAGAAAAATGAGGAAAGAGATGTCCTTTTTAAAATACTAGGATGAGCTCTTTTTTGGGAACTTGGTCATTCAGGCTCAGCTTTGGGGAGTCTTTCCCCATAAGGAATGGTATTGGGGTTAGTGTTTGGTATAGAGGAAAGAGCAGTGAGTGAAGAGTCTGGATAGCTTTGCCCCTAACTTGTTGTGTGGTTTTAAATCATCTCTGTGCCTTTCATGTCTGACATTCTACAATTGAGGGAGGGACACACACACACACACACACACACACACACACAGAATGAGCACATGTGTGTATTTCTTAGGAGGTTAGGAGGAGGGATCAGATTTTATTCAAGATGTGTGTTTCTCCAAGCACACACAATAAGCACAGTTCTTTGTGCTCAGTACATGCTTAATTAATGCTCATTGTGTTGTTTTATATTGAATTGTGGTAAAGGCTAGATGGGGAGATATGGTAGTACAAGAGGAGTGGAATTAGGAGATCTCTCCTGTTCAGTATCTAGAAGGTTTAAAACCATGGGGGAAGGAAAGGAAGAGGAGAGTGAGAAAAATTTTAGGCTGAATTTATAGCTCTGGGTATTTATGTCTATACAAAATGATCAAAGGATCACAAATCTGGACCTGGAAAGGAGTTTAGAGGTCATCCATCCCTAGGGTATGAGGTGGTTTAGTGATTAGAGTGCTGGAACTGGAGTCAGGAAGACCTGAGTTCAAATCCGGCTTCAGACAGTATGTGACCTAGGGCAAGTCACTTAATCCCATTCACTTCACTTTCCTCATCTGTCAAATGTGCTGGAGAAGGCAATGGCAAACCACTCCAGTATTTTTGCTAAGAAAACCCTAAACAGGCTCAAGAAGAGTTGCACATTACTGAAAGAAAGTCTAGTTTCCTCATCTTCCAGAGGAAGAAATTGAGGTTCAAACAGATTTCATGACTTTCCTGAGGTCATTTAGATAGAAAATGACAAAGTGTTTTCCTCCACATGGGTCTCCATGTGTAACTGTAGGTGGAGTCCTCTTTTACACAAATCCCTGTGGGAAGAGTCCCTTCCACATTCCTCTGGCTCCATTTTAGGGTACTTACCATGACCAAGAGCATCCCAACTTCTCTTCCACTCTGGGAATTGCTTAGCCCAAAGAAGAAAAGATGGGGGGGGGGGAGGAGGAAGGGGTATAATAGGTGGAAGGGTTGTTGTGTGTAAGAAGATTGAATCTTGTTTCATTTGGCACTAGAGTACTATACTAGGACCCCAAACTGTAGGGAAGCCAATTTGATTTTATATATATATATATATATATATATATATATATATATATATTTTTTTTTTTTTTAGTGTATTTGCAGGATCATGGATCTAAACCAAGATGGGTCCTCAAGGGGAAACTAGCTCCACTCTCATTTTACAGATGAAATAATAATAGTGATTGCTTTATAGGGTTGTTGTGAGAGTAGAATGAGAGCACATCTGTAAAATGCTTTGCAAATCTTAAAGTGCTACACAATTAATATCTCTAAATCAAAGGAACTTTAGAGAGCTTCTAGTCCAACTGCCTCATTTTACAGATGAAGAAAATGAGGCTCAGGACAGTTAAGTCTTTTATGTAAAGTAATACAAAGTGATAGGAGGAACATTAGGTGCATGATTTCAATCTCTTTTTACTGCTTCAAATTAATGACCAGTTCTAACATAGCAAACATTTCCCAACAAACACCCTAAAAAACTCTTGTAAAATACTTTCCCCCTAAAACAGATAACTTATCAACCATTAATGCAAAGTAGTGATAAAGGGGAAGCTAGATAGAACAGTGGCTAGAGTGCCAGACCTGGAGGACCTGAGTTCAAATATGACTTCAGACACTTCCTAGCTGTATGACCCTGGGCAAGTCACTTAATCCAGATTGCCTAGCCCTTGCTGTTTTTCGGTCTTCGAATTGATACTAAGAAGGCAAGGGTTAAAAAAAAAAGTGGTAAGTCCTTTAATATTGATAGTAGATAGTACAGTACTAAGACTGACATTTTTCCTTGGATCAGACTTTTGTTACTTCTCTAAGTTGATTTTATAGTGTTACAAGTTTACATTATTATAAATGCTCATCTTTATGCATTTTCCCTGGCTGTCTTCCATTCCTGGAGGTCTCTCCCTCCTCATCTTTACCCTCTGGCTTCCTCCAAGTTTCAGCTAAAGTTCTACCTTATACAGATGGCTCCCTCTTTTTTTTCTTTTGGCCTCCTCAATTCTAGTGCCTTCCCCCTGAGATGATCTTCAATTCATCCCCTCTATGCCTTGTTTGTGACTATTTGCTTACACATTGTCTCCCCTATTAGACTATGATCTTCTTGAGGATAGGGGCTAGTTTTTGTTTTGTTTTGTTTTGTTTTGTTTTCTTTGTGCCCTCCGCAATATAGCACAAAGCCTGGCACATAAGTAAGAGCTAACCAATGATTGCTGGCATTATCTTAACTTGACTTCTTATAGTCATTTTGTATATTGTTCTTCTGGCCCCACTTTCTTCCTTCTGTATCAATTTATACAAGCCTCTTTGTGTTTCTTTGAATTCTTCCTATTTGTCATTTCTTATGGTCCAGAAATATTCAATTTCTTTTTTAGATAATTCTTCTATTCTGCAGTTCTCCAACCACTGTACCCATATTTTGTGTCCAGATTTTTGACATCACCAATGATGCTGCTATGAACATTTGAAACATATGAACATAGGAACTGTTGTGCCTCTGGGATCTTTGTGGAGTCAACAATCTTCTTGAGTCATAGACTGCTAGTAGCATCAAAAGGTAACTTTTCTTTTGTAATTCCAACTTACTTTCCAGAATGGTTAAACTGATTCACAGCTACCCTCTTTGCTCTGGCAGTTACCAAACTGCCTGTTCTTCTAACAATGAGCTTATAATGCCTTTAGCATCATTGTTAACTTGATAGATAGAAGTTGATGCCTCAGACTGGTTTTAACTTGTATGTCTCTAATTATGAATAGTTCTGAAAAAAATTTTTTCTGGTCATTATTGACATAAATTATTTGTTCATATCTTTTGGCCATTTGTTTACTGGGGAATGGCTTATTATCATTTTTTAATCTGCATGATTTTTGGATGTCAAACTTTGAGCAGAGATATTTAATGTAGAATCTTTTTTTCCACATCCCACATCTTGTCCTCTTATTCTGGCTGCATTGTTTTTATTTATGCAATGACTTTTGAATTTCAAATAGTCAAGAATGTCTATTTTATCTCTTATCACCTCTTCTAACATTTTCCAGGTTAAACATTCCCTCCCCAACATCTCCCATTCTCCTCTTTTTATTCAATAGTGTAATTTTCTATATTTAGACTATCCATGCAGTTCATAAGTGATGCATGTAAGAAAAAAGATCTAAATTCACTTCTCACCAGATTCAAGCAATTCTTGGTCATTAAAGAATCACTTCCCTAGTAGTTTGTTAAACTCTAGTTTAATGTGCATTTTTATTTCTGGGTCTTATTTTTAAAACTTAAAAAAAAATGGTCCCATATTACCATTGATAATTACTGCTTTATAGTATAGTCTGAGCTCTAAAAGTGCCAATCTCCACCTATTTTCATTATGTTATTTTATATTCTTGATCTATTATTCCTTTAAATTAATGCTATTACTTTGTTTAAGCCTATAAAGTTTCTTTGACAATTTTGTTAGGGTAATATTAAATCTGTAGGGTAATTTGGGTTGTATTATCATTTTTTCCTTTATTGGTACAACCTAGCTACCAACATTAATTATCTTTCCAATTACTTATTTCCATTTTTATGTAAAAGCACATGGAGAGTGTACATTTTTAGTGATATGAATATTAGACTTGTGTTTACCCCAACAGGTAAATTTCCTAACATTTACTGGATTCCATTGTTATCGTAAATAGAATTTTTCCATTTCTTTTTCTTCTGGGAATTGTTATTAATATACAGGAGGTCTGATGACTTCTTTTTTGCATGTTTGTTTTGCATCCTGTTAATTTAATAGAACTATTCTTCCTCTCTCCCTCTCTTCCTCTCTCCTTTTCTCTCTTGATTAATAAAAGCTTCAAGAATTGCTGTTACAAATAATACTTGCTCTTAGTTTTAAATGGACCCTTTTCATCAGAGTAAAGAAATATACCTCTTTTACTATACATTTTTAGTATTTTGAACTTAAACGAAGCCTTCATTTTGTTAAATGCCTTTCACAATATTTAGATATTAATACAGCCAGTTTTTCCTCTCAATTCTTAGATGTTATGATGTTTGGTGTGCTTAGATGCGCTGCAGCCAAGGTTATCCCCTCAAACTTTCCCAGGGACAGGTGTCTGTCCACCTGTAGCAATTTGCAGACTGCAACACTTGAAACCATTTTTCTTCTGTTGGTTTCATGATATTTCAGGCAACCATCTCTGTAATCAAGTCAAAATAACAGTAAACAATAATCTCAGGGTTGTTTGTTTACCTCAAATAGCAAAATTTTAATAACTCCAACTTAGGACTTGAATACTATTAACTTCTCACGTTTCCCTAACAGCTACATTTCATTTGTTCTTTACTTTTAAATGAAATCTAAACCTATTCTGGGCTTTCAAATATATAGCAAATACCTGATAGCTGACTCATATTAATGTATTGAAGCTATGCCTCTAAACCATCCCCTATATTTTCATAATTTTTATAAATGATAGCCAAAAATTTCAAGTGAAAATTCACTCTGTATTATAATAAATATATTATTATTATTAATATAAGGCAGGTGCTGGGAAAGCCAAATGCTTTCTAGCATCTCTACTTGGGAATTAAAAGAGTTAACTGAGTCAGAGGGGGTCTCTGAATTGGATTGGGAGACAGAGGGTGCTCTCTGAGTTTGTATGGGGGGCACAGGAGGTACTTGATCTTGGTTAGAAGCCAGAAGGAGGATCTCTGAGCTGGGGTGGGAGGGTTCAGGGGGTTCTTGATCTGGAATAGGGGTCAGAATGGGGATATCTGAGTTGGAATGGGAGAGGAAAATGGGTTCCTGATATGGGAGGGGGCTAACTGTGAGGGTGAAGCTCTGAGATGGGGTGGGGGCCGGTTACACACTCAAACTTAAACCTTCTCTTATTGTGAAAGGGTTTGGGATTGAGAGCGGGAGCCTGACTTTAGGGGAAGTCCTCTGCAAAAAAATTCCCTGGTGAAAGATTAACTGGAATACACTAGGAAGTTTTTCTGAAAAGCTATTGACCAGAGGGGTTGGAGTCCTGATCTGACCTAGCTTGGCTTACCAAAAACTGTGCTACATAAATAACTGAGGAAACATATATGATTTATTAGCAAAACAAGAATAATAAACCGGTCAATGGACTCCCCAGTCAGTCCAAAGATCCTGAATAGAGTGAGACAGGTTTTTATGTATTAAAAACAATTGAATAAAAAGAAAACAATTAACTGGGATACAAACTAGGTAATCTGGTTGCAATGAGAAGAAAGACTGGGAACTGTATAATTTCCTGAAATCAGAAAAAGAGATGTCCCACTGCCCCAGGTATCCGTATTCAATCAAAGCAACATGGAAATAATAGTTGATTATCAGTATGGAGCTGGTTTTCAGAAAAGGCATATGGGCTGCTTGAGACATATAATTGTGAGAAAACTCCTTGCGTACACCTTCAGGTTGACTGAAGCATAAGCTAGGACCTTAGTTAAAAGTTTCTAAGCAGTGGGTAGAAGTGGTCCAATTTCCCAGCCACACAGGGTCAGGTTCAAACAATAGAGTAAAGTTTTCTCACAAATACCATAATTTAAACGAGGTTTCTCAGAATATAGAAGTTGGAATAGATCCATCATTGAATAGAAAGGGAACTGAGCTAGTTCTATATTTGAGTCACAAAATGGAGTCAGTGTGATTCATTCTATTTCCACACCCATAAAATTTCTTCGTTATAGATGTTTTTCTCTGCTTACTCATTTCTTCAGGCCTCATACAGGTTTTATTTTGTTATGTGGTAAACTCTTTGTGGAGTTTTTTTGCACTCTCTTCATTTGGTTATTATTATTTCTCTTAATTTATTTAAAATATTTCTAGTTATTTTCAGGTGATGAGGAGGATCTGGGCATATTCCCAGCTTCTTACTCAGCCATCTTGACAGAGCCCTCAGGAAGGTAGATTTTTAGCTGTGAAAAATAATTACCTCCAAGCAAGAATAAGTCTGTAAATGGGAAAAATAATTTGGTTTGAATTTCCCATTCCCATCCAGTTGAAGGCTAGCTGACCATTTGTTGTAAAAAGCACTCATGTTTTGGGTAGTTATTAAATTCGATGAATTGTGAAGTCCTTTCCTTCCAGCAGCTGAATTGCTATTATTTCTTTTCCTAAATAAAGTAGGTCATAAGTAATACATCTCTTTCTGTCTTTGTCTCTTCCTCTCCCCTTCTCTTTGTTTGGCTTTAAGATGTAGTCCAATTATGAGTTCTGCTTAATTTTTTTTAAACCCTTACCTTCCATTTTGGAGTCAATACTGTGTATTGGCTCCAAGGTAGAAGAATGGTAAGGGCTAGGCAATGGGGGTCAAGTGACTTGCCCAGGGTCACACAGTTGGGAAGTCTCTAGGCCTGGCTCTCAATCCACTGAGCCACCCAGCTGCCCCCTCTGCTTAAATTTTTGCCAATTTCTTGAACATATAATTAAAGGGATGCTTTTAAGCATTCCGAAAGGGAAGTAGCAATCACTGGAATCTCCTCTTCTCCTACAAATAATCTCTTCTATTTTAAATTTCTTAAACCATAGCTTGATCCTCTCCTCTATTGTCATGATTTGTTATGTTGCTTACTACTCTTTCCCTAAACTTATTGCTACTGCTAGACTGTAAAACTCCTTGAGGGCTTTGTTTCATCTTTGTAACCCTAACACCAAGCCCAATACATTTAAAACCCATGTGATAAACATTTATTTAATTCTCTACTACTGGGATATACTCTGTTCTTATTACTTCTCAGAACTCTGCCTTCAAGACTTAGCTCTCCTATTCTGTGAAGTGTTTTTTTTAATCCATTCCCCCCTCCAGTTTTAGTTCTCTTTCTCTTCAAATGATTTATTTGTGCATTTGTGGACATATAGACCCCCTCACCCCTGCCACTCCCTTGATCTCATGTAAGATGAAAGCTTCCTTTCTGACTTTTTATCCCAAGTGCCTAGCAGAGTACCTTCTGCACTGTAGATGCTGCTGAAATAAATGTTAGTTGAATTAATTGTTGAGTTAAATTGACCTTAGAGATCATCTAATTCTACCTCCTCACCCAATAGAGAAGAAAACACACTCAAGAAAAGGGAACTGACTTGTCCTAAAGCTATTAGTAAGCCCAACTAATACTTACTGATTCAGAGATCAAGAGATGAAAGGCACCAACTAGTTTAACCTCCTCATTTTACAAATGGGGAAACCGAGTCCCAGAGATGCTTTGTAACTCTCCCAAAACCACAGAGATAGTAAGGGACAGATGCAGGATTTGAACTGGGGTTCTCTGGTTCCCAAACTAGCTCCCCTTCAACAGTACTTTGTCGGAGATAGGAGCAGAGTTCAAATGTCTTTATTTGGGTTTAAATCCTGTCTCTGACACTAGTTATATGACCCTGGAAAATTATTATTTCCTGATATGTGAAATGGGGAAGATATTTAATTTGTCACATTATTATTGTAGGGTTTTATTTTAATTCATTTTTTTCAATTCGCTATCATTTATTTTCTTTCCTTCTCCATTCCATTCTCTCTTCTCCCCTTGGCAGCAATGGGTTTTTTTTTGGGGGGGGGGACAAAACCTTTCCGACAAATATGCATCTTCTGGCAAAGCCAATTTCCATATCGATCATGTCTCAAAATGCTTGTCTCTGTCTGTCCCTCCCCTCTGCGTCAGGAAGCGAGGAGCCGTCTCCATCCTCACTTCTCAGGGGTCCTGGTTGGTCACTGCATTGATCTGAGTTATTCAGTCTTTCAAAGTTTTAAACCCTTTACAAGATTGTAATAGGCTAGGATAGCTGGGCAGCATGGTGAATGGAGTGCCAGGCCTGGGGGCGGGAGGGCCTGAGTTCATGACCATAGACACCTCTGGGCAAGTCCCTTCACCCCAACTGCCTAGCCCTTGCCACTCTTTCATCTTAGAATTGACACTAAGATAGAAAGTAAGATTTAAAAATATATACAATATAGAATGCAATACATAATAATATATTACATGTAACACATATAAAATGTAATGCAAATATATAATAATATATACGTATATATTTATATAATTATATTTATAGTTAAAGTTCTTTGCCTGATCCTGCTGCTTCATCCTGCCTCAGTTTTTGTTTTTTTTAAACTTTACCTTCTGTCTTGGTATCAATTCTCAGATAGAAGAGTGGCCGGTGGGAGACGACAGGAGTTAAGTGACTTGTCTAGGATCACATAGCGAGGAAGTGTCTGAGGCCAGATTAGAGCCTCGAAGCCCCTGATTACAGGCCTGGCTCTCTATCTTCATTAAAAAAAATACACATTCCCAGGGTTGTCATGAGGAAAACATTTAAAAATTTTTTCATTTATCTATTTATGTATTTTTAAATCTTTTTCCGTGTCTCCATGATTCATTTTCTTGCCCTCCCCCCTCCCCCCCCCCCATCCAGGAGCTGACCAGCATGAGGAAAACATTTTGCTGACTTTAAAATGTAGAAATGAGAATGACTTTCCCTCTCAGCACTGGGCTCTTCTATTACCTGAGCTCTCTAATGGGCTTCTCTCAGAAGACAACAGGAGTGTAGGTCCTCAGAGGACTTTAGAGATTATTTTTAATTATTTTTAATTTAATTGTATATTATACTGTTATATGTTTATGATTATTGTTATATATTATGATTATGTATGTTTATGATATATAGCATACAATATATTTATAATATATTATGTTATCTATGATATATATTAATATATTTATATTTTATTTTAAAATTTAAAAAATTTTTACAGTGGCCTTTATTTTCCTGAGGAGGATATGAATAGTCAGGGGAGTTAGGAGTCTTGCTCTGGGTCACACAGCTCACAAGCAAAGAGGCCAAGATTTCAGTCCAGTTGGATTCCCACTTGAGTTGCAAGGCAGTGGCTAGAATACTGACCTGGGACTCGGGTTCAGATCTCACCTCTCATACTAGCTTGGGACCCTGGGCAAGTGACATGCTGACTCAGGCCCTGGGCAGGGATGTGGATTCTAATTATTACACTCTCACAGCCTGGGCCCACATGGAGGAGAAGGTGGTCTTTATGGCAGAGCTCAGAGCTTAGAACTCTCTGGCTTAGGGGATGAACGGAAGAGGCTGGGCATCTTAGACCACAGCAAGTTTTTCTCTTCCCCTCTGGCCTCTGCAGCTGGGGGCTGGAGTATAATCAGGCAGGGCCTTGCCCACAGCTAACCTCTCCCTATTCAGGCCTTACAGTCATAGCAGATGGCATCTGCCCTGGGGGTACAAGATGGAATCCAAAGGAAATGAAGCCCAGCCTGTGAGTGCCCTGAGAGAAGAGGACAAGCTTTGAGCTGGGAGAGGACCCTCCTTAAGCATCCTGCTGGAGCCTGGCCTCCTGCCCCAGCTTCCCCTTGGACATGGAGAGGACCAGGAGGTGGCTGCTCTGCATCCTCTTTGCTGTGTCCTGGCCCTCCACAAAGGGGGACATAGAAGGTCAGGAGCTTCTCCTCCTTTGCCTTCCTTGCCTCTTTCTCTCCCAGGCTCTGTACCTTCCTTCCCTCCTATAGACATTCTAATTGGACTTGGGGTCTGAGGCTTTCTTTGGGGGACTGGCTCTGCTGCTTAACTTTCTGAACATTTAGTAAGTTCCCTGAAGGCAGGGACTGGGGGGATGCTTCTCTTTGTGCAGTTAGCACCAGCCTAGGGCTTGACGAAAGGGAGGTACCAAATGAGTGTTTGTTCATCAATTGGTTGCATGTCACTTCACCTTTCTAGGACTTAGTTTACCCATTTATAAAATAAGGAAATTGGATGGTCTCAATGGCTTCTTCTGTGACATTCTATTATGAAAGACCCTTTCCCTGTTCTAAGCAATTTGCTAGCCCTGACATTCCCTGTTCTAAGGCTCCTTCCCAGCTCTGATGTTCCCTATTCTAAGCCCCCTTCCCAGCCCTGGCATTCCCTGTCTTGAGCAATTTGCTAGCCCCAATATTCCCTGTTCTAAGGTTCCTTCCCAACTCTGAAATTCCCTGTTCTAAGGTCTCTCCAAGTTCTGACATTCCCTGTTCTAAGATTCCTTCCTAGATCTGATATTTCCTGTCCTAAGGGGCCTCCCAGCTCTGCCATTCCATGTTCTGAGACCCCAATCTATTATGGTATCCTCAGAGTTTAGCAGAGTGCTTTACCTAAAGGAGGCCCTTAATAATAAGTTGGTTGACTGACTACTTTTGTAACTAACCAATCAATTAAAATTTTTTTAATGTTTTTAAAATTTTTTTTTGTTTTTTAAATACCTACTACTTACTGGGCACTGGGAACAATGAACCAGTCCTTGCCTTCAGGTAGCTTCCATTCTATCAAAGGGGATGAAATGTACATGAAAATAGACCAATTTGGCAAGCATAGAGGGAAATCCTTGGTTATGGTGGTGTTAGGAAGAGGCTAGACTGTAACTGAGGATGGTGGGTGAGAAAATCATTGCCAACCTTACTTAGTCTTTCCCTTCTAATTCTCAGAAAACATCCCCCATCAGACCCTAAGTTGCCATAATGACTTTCAAACTAGAATCATCTGCCACTGGGAGGAGATGGCCAATGCTCAACGCTACCTCAACTTGTCTCTTTACTACCAGATGTTCAAGTGAGTATCTAAGTCCTCAGGCATCCAGAGGGAAGAGGAAAGAAGAACTGTCTCTTCCAGGGCCAGGCATACTTCTAGGATAGAGGGAGTTTGGAGAGGGAGAAGAGAGAGAGAGGAAAGACCTAAGGAGAGTAGAGATCTTTTAGAATCTGCTGCCCCCCCCCCAAAGGTGAGAGGGGATTAGTGTTTAAATTTGCTAAAATGCTAGAACTAAGGGTAGCTAGGTAGACACTTCCTAGCTATGTGACCCTAGGCAAGTCATTTAACCCCAATTACCTAGTCCTTACCACTCTTCCACCCTAGAACCAACATTTAGTTTTGATTCTAAGACAGAAAGTAATGGTTTAAAAGTAATAAGAATAAAATGATAAATCAAAATAAAATGCTAGTTAGAGGTTTCTCTTTGAAAAATAGCAATAATATTATTTTTTTCTGATTTTAAAAAACATCACTGGGGGAATCACAGTGTCACAATGGGTTGAGAGCCAAACCTAGAGAAAGGAGGTTGTGGGTTCAAATATTGTTTCAGATACTTCCTAGCTGTGTGACCCTGGAAAAGTCATTTAATTCCCATTGCCCAGCCCTTACTGCTCTTCAGCCTTGGAATCAATAGAATATTAAATCTAAGATGGAAAGTAGTTTTTTTTTTTAAATCACAGAACTTACTTGCAAGGCAACAGATACTTGAGGTTTTTCCTGTCCTTGATCATCATTCCCCAATCCTTGAGTATATCTACCATATAGAATCATAAATTTCAATCTGACATAGACTCTGAGCATCTGAGAAGCATGCATCACCCTCAATAATATCTTCTGAATTGTTAGAGAATTCCCAAAGGTTTCTATTCTTTCCCCATTTGCTTTCCTCCCTCCCAAATTCCACCATCTGAGCTGGCTGATGTCACTTCTCAAAGCATCCAAAACAAGGTGGTACCTGTGCTGATGGAGGAGACTCTTATAGTTCCCATAAACCACTTGAAAAAGAGATCATAGAACCCAGATCTAGAGTTGGCAGGGACCTCACAGACCATCTACAAAGGAGTAAAGTGCATCTCCTGGAGGTTATGACTAGTCCAAGATCACATAGTCAGTAGACATCAGAAAGGGGATTTGAATCCATGTCTTGTGACTCCAAAACTAGTGCTCATTCCACAATACCATAGAGATTCTAAGAAAAAAAGCAAATGCCTAAATATATCTCAAGGGGAAACCAAGGATTTTCCTACTCTTGGGGTCAGACTGAATTTGGAGAAGATGACCAGACCTTTCCATGTGCTCTTCTAATTTTATGTCAGTCAATTAATGAGAAAACATTAAGTACCTACTATGTGCCAGGCACTATGCTAAGTGCTGAGGATACAAAGAGTGAAAAAAGACAGTCCTTGAAGTCTCTATCTGGGAACCTGGTCACTGTCTTAGCTTTTTTAAGTTGGGAAAGATCTCAGAGGTCATCATCAGCCATGGAATTGGAATCTAGTGGGTAATGAAATAAAGATCCTTCCTAGATGGATGGAAGATGATAAACACCCACCTAGGGACCTCCCCAGAGCCAGCAAAGCACAAAACCCTTGGGCTTTTGAAACCAAGTTTATTCTGATAATTGGGGTAAAGGGAAAGGATAGGAAGGGTCCTAAACTACAGATCTAGACTCAAACCCACCTTCTATGCACCTTGAGAGAGGTACTCTTGTTTGCTTCTTTAGGCCCTGCCTATCCACTCCCTGTTTGTACCTAAAAAACCCCCAAAACTATCTGACCACCTTAACTAACCTTATTAGTGTGGATTATTAAAAGGATAAAGAGGAGGACTCACAGATGTACTGAGTCTTTACCTAAAGCCTGGGGTTGGCCTTCACTGGGTAGCCCAGAGTCCCAGGTGACCAAGCCTTGAGATTACCTTAGCCAAGTAGATTTCTCACAGATGGATATCAGGCAGATGGCCTCTGTACCTCAGGGAAAAAGCAGTCCACTCCAAGGCAAACTCTCAAACTCAGGAATTACTAACCTCTCCACGAGGTTAGGATTTCCACGGGAAGATGCCAGAGCACAGATTCTTCCTTTCAGTTCAGTGGAAAGTCAAAACAGGAGTGACAGTTAAAACAGTCCAACTCCAGAATCTTTCCCCCCAGGGCTTGTATCCAAATTATCTTCTTTTCCTCTTAAAGCTAATCCATAAAACAGTGATGGCGAACCTTTTAAAGACCAACTGCCCAAACTGCATCCTCATGCCACATGTGAGCCACCCCCTTACTCCAGGCAAGGGAGGGAGGAAGCCCTCACATTAGGCTACTGAGCAGAGGGGCAGGTGATGGGAGAAATGTTCTCAGGTCACCCTCTGGCATGCTTGGTGCCATAGGTTCGCCAACACTGCTATAAAATCTGCTCTGTCCCTTACTATGTATTAGTCTTGTTTTTAACAGAACTGTCGAAGCAAAACAAGCCCCCTGTGACCATAGCCAGAACACGTCCTTGCCCACTTGTAAGTTCGAATCCTGTATCCCCAAGACATGCTTCATTCACCAGAAATATATGGTTGGGAGCCAGATCGACCTCTTCAGTTTCAGAACAGATCGGCCTCTGGAGATCAAACTTAATGTCAGCCTGGGCCAGAGTGGTGAGTGGGGAAATTGAGGGGAGGTTTCTCCTAGCTAGGGCTCCTTCTCTTGTGGAGCCATGATTGGGATAGGCAGGCCATGAGGGGAATCAGGATGTGGGGATCCTGATTGAGAATGGTAGTGTATTTATGGGGCAGATGAATGGGAAAGGTGTATAAAAGAATCTCCCCATCCTGCTGCAACCCTGGAACTGTTAGCCCTTCAAGTTAAAGGTCTTGGAAGTCTTGACTCCAAGTCAAACTTAAAAGCTCAGAGAAGGACATGCTCATTCATAATGCTCCCTTAGAGTGCGTTTTGTAGCATCATAGTGCCATAGTACCAAGCCTCCTCCTTTTATAGAAGAGGCTGGAGAAGAAAAAGAAAAACAATTCAGTAAACCACCAAAACAACTGAGTCTTTCAACACAGGCCCATTCCCTACCTCAGGGCCCCCTCATCTGCAAAGAAAAGGGGAGGATATGCTTTTTTCATCCCTCCTCTGGGCCAAGCTTGGTAATTACTTATGGAAAGTTCAGTTTTGTATTTATTGGTTTGTTTTTTAAGTTCCCCTTTTCCTTGTATTTTGTTGCCATGATTTTGGGCATAATGTCATCCTGGTTTGGTTTATTTCACCAAGCAAGTTCATGTTTCAAGGAGTCTCCCTATACTTCTTGGTCTGAGACAGTCATCCTATTTTTCAGCATAATGATAGTTCATTGCCTTCATGGAATATGGCTTACATAAACATTTTCTGGCCAGCAGATATCATCTACATCATTTCTGGTTCTTTGCTAATACAGAAAGAGTGGCTTTAGGTATTTTTTGGGTGTCTTCAAACCATGAAAATAATCACTTTCTCCCATTCCCTCCTTTCAGTTCAGCCTCCCACCCCAAAGAATCTCCAGATTACAAAAAATGGAACCAAAGGCTTCCTGCTTTCATGGGAGATACTGCAAAGCTGGAACCAAAACCACCAGGCATCCTCTGGGGTCCTGATGTTTGAGGTGGCCTACAAGAGGCAATGGGAGTCATGGGAGGTATGTAAAGGAGGTCCAACTGCTCAAGAAGTCTCTGCCTTCTTCCATCTACTACAGCAACATTGATCTGACATTTCTTTTCAATCCACCCACAGGAGGCTTTCACAAAGAGTTCCTCCACATCTCATGTTACCTTTGGGCATGACCACCTCATTCCTGACAACCGCTATGTGGCCCGAGTGAGGGCAAAGACATCTGGAGAACGTTCCAGCCCATGGAGTTCTGAGGTTTCCTGGGAGTCTCAGGAAGGTAAGGGGTACAGACCTTTCTCAGGTCTTGGAAAAAATAGGAAGGGGGCTCTTTACACTCTTCCAAGGCCCACTTTCCCATGATTTACTTTAAAAAGCAAAACAAAACCTCACCTTCCATCTTAGAATCAATACTATGTATTGGTCCTAAGGCACAAGAGCACTAAGGACTATGCAATGGGGGGAGGGGTGGTTAAGTGACTTGCCCAGGGTCACATACCCAGGAAGTGTCTGAGACCATATTTGAACCCAGGACCTCCCGTCTCTAGGCCTAGCACTTAATCTACTGAGCAACCTAGTTGCCCTTTGTGATTTACTTTTGAGATGAAGCCTGGTACAGAATCAAGAGTGTTAGATTTGTAGTCAGAAGCCCTGAGTTCAAATCCTAACATAGCCACTTTGTGGTCATGTGATATTGGACAAGTCACTTATCCTGACTGGGCTTTGGTTATTGATTGATTGAATGATGAAGGAGGCAGAATTTGATGATCTTTTTAAGGTTTCTTTTAACTTGTAACTTGGTAATCTTCTCCTCTAACTCACGGGCCTGGGAATAAGAAATGAATGAATGAAAAAAAATTTACTGAACATGTGCTATATTTATAGCCCTCTGGAAGATACAAATAGAAAATCAAAACAGCCCCTAAGCTTCAGGGTGGATGAAAAGGTTCAGGGATACTTAGGATTGGCAACAGAGCAGGTGGTAGTAACCAGGTATCTAGAAGGCACAATTGGAGGGCAGATGGTTTGGTCCAGAGGCTCTGCAGACTCCATAGCAGTACAAATGATAAGGTCTTGAGGCCCTGTATCTTGATGGGAGCTATAGTTGGTGACTTCATGGCTGATTCAAGTAACATCAGCCGCCGAGTTATTCTTCCCACCTGGTCACGGGACAGCTTGAACTGGGGGTGGGGTGCAAAGAGAAAAAGAGGAATAAGAGCACCCATATGACCCATGCTTTTGTCTTATTGCATAAGAGACCTCTGCCATTCCAAAATGGAGCCAGATGGAGAAATCATGTAATGGGCAGAATTCTTAGAGACTTGGTGCCTCTTAGCCCAGCGAAAGCATGACTTGTGGAAGGGGCTCAGAATCAACCGAGGATTTCAGAGTAGGACAAGACCTCCGAGGTGACCCAATGCATCACATTCCCAAGGCACTGTCCCCTCTGCAACTTCTTGCTAAGTGGTCATGTTAGGGATATTCAGCTCTGAGAAATCACCTGTGGAAGAAGAGTTACACCCATTCTTGGTAGCTCCAATGGGAGTGTTTGGCCCAGCGGGCAGAAATTTTAGTAAAGAAGACTTCACAGGAGAATGTAAGGGAGAACTTTCTCATGATTAACCTGGCCCATCAAGGGAACAGTGTGATAGTGAGCTACACAGAATGGAAAAGCAAAAATAGATAGTGATTACTAAATAATTGCATGTTAATTGATTAATCTTGGTGGAAGACTGTGTGCAAAGGCAGGAAAATGGAGTAGTGGAGGAAGGCAACCATTGAGATCAATAGAATTCCAAGTCATCATTCCATGAGGGTCCCTGGGTCTCAGTCTATCAGCTTGTCAAACTGGGAGAGGTTGGAGCTACCTGATATCTCAGGTCCCTCCCAGCCAAGACATTCCTTGTTCTAAGCCCCCTACCATCTCTGACATTCTCTGTTTAAAAGCTTCTCTCAGTTCTGACATTCCATGTTCTAAGGCTTCTCTTGGGCTTGATATTCCATTTTCTGAGACCCCAACTTATTCTGATATTTTATCATTCTAAATATTATAATATATTTATCTCTAACTAGACCACATAACAAGTAAGAATGCCTGGCATTGAGATGCAGCTTTTTTCCTTTTTTCTAAGATCCTTTCTATATATTCTTTGACTAATTCCTCACCATGTCCCTGAGAACAATATAGGGAGATATTATTTTCATTTTGCAAGATAGGAAACTAAGGCTCACAAAAATTGTGACTTTTTCCAGGTATAGACAGCAGCTCAGTAACCAGTAAGGACTAGCACTGTGGTATCCCTGCACCAGGACAGGGCATCAGGCTTCTGTGGGCCACTTTGCACCAGGTTTTTTCAGATCTAGTTCTCCAGGTACCAAGGAGATGTTAGGAATATGGGCAAATCTCTAGGGTCTCCAGGAGAGGGAGGCAGGCCACAAGCTGAAAACCATTCATTGTGTTCAGAAATGGGACTTGGCTCCAGCCCTGGGAAGGGTCCCACTTCACTTCAGAGGGTATTAATGATCTGCCTTCCTAGGAGATCCAGCTCAACCCAAGAATCTCCAGTGCTTCTTTGATGGACTTGAACAGCTCACTTGCACTTGGGAAGTGAGGGCAGAGGTTACCGGCTCTGTCTCCTTTGGGCTCATCTACAAAGCTGGTCCAGATGAGACGTGAGTGACTCCTTTCTACAATGGGTACAATAATCTCTTCCCCTCCTTGATGTTGTCAGCATCTTTAGCTCCATCCAAGTTGGCACAGAAGCCTAAAAATCATATGTAATCCTTTAAAAATATGATGGTTGTCTTAAAAAAGAAAAAGACTATCACCATTTCCCCTTACCCCAAAGAACCCCTTTTCCCAACAAAGAGGTTTAAGCAAAACCAATTAACAAAGTGACCTATGGCCCTGTAGTCTTCACCTCTCCTGAAAAGGGATGTTTGACTGATCCCAATTGTTTCTTCAAGAGGGAACTCCATGCAACTTTTTGCTGCATTTATAGAATTGTAGTGTCTAAAATCCTTCACAACCTCCTGTTCTTCCAGCTTTCAAGTCTTCTTACTGGAAACTTTCTTATTTTCTTAATTCCAGACTTCTTGCTGTCACTTGTACAATATTTTCCATTTTCCATTTACACTGATTATACCTGATGTTTAGGATACATTCTCTGTCTCTCTCTTCCTCCCTCTCTCCTTCACCTCTTTCTTTTAATCCTCCCTCCTTCCTTCCTTGCTTGCTTCCTTGCTTGCTTGCTTGCTTCCTTCCTTCCTTCCTTCCTTCCTTCCTTCCTTCCTTCCTTCCTTGCTTGCTTCCTTGCTTCCTTGCTTCCTTCCTTCCCTCCTTCCCTCCTTCCTTCCTTCCTTCCTTCCTTCCTTCCTTCCTTCCTTCCTTCCTTCCTTCCTTCCTTCCTTCCTTCCTTCCTTCCTTCCTTCCTTCCTTCCTTTCTTCCTTCCTTCCTTCCTTCCTTCCTTCCTTCCTTCCTTCCTTCCTTCCTTCCTTCCTTCCTTCCTTCCTTCCTTCCTTCCTTCCCCTCCCTCCATTTCTCTCTCTTTCTCAGTTGTTGTGAAGACCAAATGAAATAATATTGGTAACACATTGAGCTCAGTGCCTGGTATATGGTAAGCCTATTTAAATACTCATTCTCTCCCCCTATATGCCAGGCACTGTGCTAAATGCTGGCAATAAAAGAAAGGCAAAAACTGTCCTTACTTTCAAAAAATCAAGTAAACTACAAACACTTATTGGGCTCTTACTTTGTTCCAGGTATTCTGTCAATCAATAAGATTGTAAACTCCTTGAGGGGAAGGACTGTCTAGTAATAGACCCTTGATAAAATAGTAATTGACTGATTGCTAAGGACAGAGGATACAAAGAGAGGCAAACATAGCCTCTGCCCTCAGGGGCTTCCCATTCCAAAAGGGCAACCATTCAGGTCCATATAGAATAGATCTGAAGAAGAAGGACCTAGCAGAAGAGGTGATGATTAAGGGAGGCAAGGCAAGGAGGTGGTAGCTGGATTTCATCTTGAAGGAAGCCAGGGGAGTCAGGAGGCCCAAATGATAGGGGAGGATATTCCTGGCCTGGCCAGGGAAAGGACATTAACTGGAGTTGTATTCCCTGCAGGAGGGAGTGCACCCCTGTGCACAAAGAAAGGAAGCCAGGAAGCCCCTATGTACAGTACAGATGCCAGATTCTGGTTCAGGATCCTAATGACCAAAGACAGTACACTGTCACTGTACAAGTCAAGGAAGAGAAGAAACAGATCAGGAGTTACCTGCATGGTGAGTAGCCCAGTCTCACAGACTCATTGCCTTAGCAGTTAAGGTACAAAATGACTATTAACACCCCTGTAATGTTTAATCCCATGTGGAGCATAGGAGGCCCATCTCTTGCCTTTCAAAACCTCTCAGCCTAATTGGGGAAACAAAATTAACTGATGATGGCTCCATTATACATTAACCCCAGACAGAAGAAAAGAAAATTATAGACATTCAAATAACACTTTAAGGTTTGCCAAGCACTTCCTATGTATTGACCCATTGGATCCTTACCACAACCCAAGGAGAAAGGTGTTATTATTATCCTCATTTTACAGATGAGGAAACTGAGGCCACAAAATTAAGTTACTTTACCAGGGTCACCCACCTAGTAAGTATCTGGGGTGATATTTGAACCCAAATTTCCTGCCCAAGTCTGTTGTAGAATTTCATTAGAAAATGTCACCAGAGTCTATTTAAGTGCTTGGATAGAAATCTTTTTCTTTAGTTCTTGTTGCTATTCAGTCATTTTGGATTCTTGGCGATCCCATTTGGAGTTTTCTTGGCAAAGTTCCTGGAGTGGTTTGCCATTTCCTTCTTCAGCACGTTTTACTAATCAGGAAACTGAGGCAAACAGGGTACAGTGACTTGCTGAGAATCACACAGCTAGGAAGTGTCTGAGGCCAGATTTAAACACAGGAAAATGGGTCTTTCCAACTCCAGGTTTGACACTCTATTAACTATACCACCTCACGGCAGCCATAGGACCTTGGTTGTGTTGGTATTATTGTTCCCATTTTATGGAAGGGAAAACTGAGACTCAGGGTTAAAAATGATATGCCCAGGATCACACAGCTAGTTAGTCAGCAGTGGTTTTCATCCTAGGTCTTCTGTTTATTCCTGCTGCACTCTTTTTTTCTTCCTTTTCTATGTGGCCAGTTCTACTTTTTAAAGGGTTCTTTTCTTCAGCAACTTTTTGTGCCTCCTTTTCCTTTAGGCCAATTATAATTTTTAGGGATTTGTTTTCTTCAGTGTATTTCTTCCAAGTTGCTGACTCTCTCTCATTTATTTTTCCAGTTGTTCTCCTACCTCTGCTATCATTTGATTATTGAGCTCTTCTAGGAGTTCTTTTTGGCCTTGATACCCTTTCACACTTTCCTCTGAGACTTCGTATGTTTCCATTTTGGCATTGTTGTCCTCTTCTGTGTTTGTGTTTTGACCTTCCCCATCACTAAAATAACTTTCGAAGGTTAGGTTTTTTCTTTGCCTTTTGCTCATTTTTCCAGGCTTTTTTGTGACCTTGCCTGTATGTTGAAATTCAGTTCTATTCTTGGGGTGCAGGGAGTACTGTCACATACTTGTATTGTGGTCTACTCTTATGCATGAGGTTGGCCTGGCTGCCTTTGGTTCCTTTAGTGTACACTTGGCTTGCTGTAGGGAGGCTCACAGCTGTTTTATACAGAAGCTGCCTTTGCCAAATTGGGTTGGGTTCTATTCCTTCCAATGGTGGCTCCTCCAAGTGCATCACACTGGACTGGGATGGCTCCACTCTCTTCATTGCTACTGGATTCAGCTAGGTTTCAGCTAATCTTCCCACTTCCCACTTCCTTAGCAGTGCTGTGTTCCCCCAACTGCAGCTGGATTATACTGGATTCTTCTCCACTCACTTTTGGCTCCCCCAGAAGAAAGCATGATCTGAGTTGCTCCCCTTTCTTACCTTAGTGATATGGATTCCTCCTGCTGTCCTTCCATGTTGTCTTGTACAGAACACCATTTCATACTGTCTTTTGTTGGTTCTTCTACTCCAGAATTCATTTTGAATTTTTTTGGTTGTTTGGAGGTAGATTTGGGTGAAGTTGGAGCATTCCTAACTCCACCATCTAAGCTTCTTGGAGCAAGCACTTCCCTCATATTTAAAGTGAAAAGTCCTTAAAGAAGCAGCCCCCGAAGCTGAAACTTCTTCATTGGCCAAGAGTGATAGATACTAGCCCATTTTAGGGGAAGAAGGTAATTTATGGAAACACTAAAGAGAGTAGCTTCCTTTTGAGAATATCCTAATAATTTACCCAAGACAACTTGGTTGTTTCCTTACATTTCAGTCCAGCCCCAGCCACCATACATTACAGTCAAGAAGACAGGAGACAGTTACTGGCTGAACTGGAAAACAGTACATACAATTTATGAGCAGATCTACGAAGTTCAATACAGGAAGTCTACGGAGTCTTGGGAGGTAAGCAGCTCTTACGTGAGGGATATAACCTACAGAAGGAATGAAAGGGGGCTAGATGCCTGTGTTCAGTCATTTCAATTCCATCAGACCTTTCATGACCCCCTTTGGGGTTTTCTTAAAAAAGCTACTGGAGTTTTTTTGCCATTTCCTTCTCCAGCTCACTTTACAGATGAGAAAACTGAGGTAAATATGATTAGTTGACTTGCTAAGCACATAGATATTAAGTGTCTGAAGCTGGATTTGAACTTGAGAAGATGATTATTGGCTAGATATAGGGAGAGAAGTGATCTTCCCTGTGCACTTAGGGGAAGAATTGTTTGAATGTGACTTGTCTATAATGAGAACAAGGAGGGGAGGAGGAAGAGTGTGGACTTTAGAGGCAGAAGATTTGAGTTTGAATCTGGTCTTCACTACTAACTCTGACCTTGAGTCCATGGTTACCTTTCTCTGGGATTCAGCTTTCTACATCAATAAAAAAGGGAGGTTGAACTGAATGATTTATTAACTATTGGATGACTAGAAATTCCATTACTCCATGCCTTAGGTTACTCTAAGCTCTGGTATTCTGTTTTCTTGTCTCTTTCCTAGATGTGTTATTTATTCCTCAGCCCTTATTCTTCTCTCTTTCTTGCTCCTAGGATGTTCACAATGAAACCTTGAGAATTGTCTTGGGTATGGAAATCTCTGAGAAGAATCTGGAGCCAGCCACAGATTATTTTGCCAGAGTGAGGGCAAAAATCTCATCTGAATCCTACAGAGGAATATGGAGTGAGTGGAGTAATGAATACAAGTGGACCACAGACAGTCGAAGCGGGTTACAAGGTGAGGCTATGTTGGAGTCCTTTTTCCATGAGAGGCCAGAGAAGCCTGGGCCAGGTGAGACTAAAGGGTTCCTATTATCATGCTATGATTGAGAGTCCTGAAGGTTCAAGAGGAACAACCTGACCTGGACTAAGCTCCAGGGCTGTTCAATAGAGAAAGACAAATATCCGCAAATGTCTTCAGCCTTTGATCCTAGGACTATCATCTGGGAGTATATAATCACAATAATCAATGCTCTTCACATTTTGATAACAAATCATGGTCTATAGAGTTCTTCCCTCTGAGCCATCTTGTGCAGGGATTATTTTTACTACTTTACAGGAAACAGGTTCAAGAAAAAAATTGACTTGCTGAGAATTCCTTGGCTGGCAGGTATCAGAGCTGGGATTCTAACCGAGGACTGATTCTGGGATGTTTCCATTATAACATAAAACCTCTCAAAAATTTAAAATCTCCTTGAATATAAAATGGATAATTTTGATTACATTAAAGTATAATTTTTTGCACAAACAAAATTAATGCAGCCAAGATCAAAATTGATTCAGGAAACTAAGATGGCTGTGTGTGTGTGTGTGAATTAAAGCAAGTTTCTCTGTCAAAAGTCTCATTTGTCAAATATATAGAGAACCAAATCAAATTTATGATAATACAAGTCATTCCCCAGTTGATAAATGGTTAAAGGATGTAAACAGATAGTTTTCAGAAGCAATCAAAGCTATTTGTGTTATATAAAATGCTAGTTATTATAGAAATGCAAATTAAAATAATTATGAGGCATAAACCTAACAGATTGACTAATAGAACAGAAAAGAAAAATGGAGGATATGCAGAAAAACTGGGACACTAATGCACTGTTGGTGGAGTTGTGCACTGATCCAAACATTCTGAAGAGCAAATTAGAACTATGCCACAAATTTTTGAAACTGTATATACCTTTTGACCATTATCAGATCTGAACTCCAAGGGATCAAAGGAAAAGTACATATATGTATATGTACATATATACTTACAATAGTTCTTTTTGTGGTGGCAAAGACTTGGAAATGGAGAAGATACCTGTCATTTGGGCAATGGCTTAACAAGTTATGGAAATTATTGTGATGGAATACTATTATGCTATAAGAAATGATCAGCAGGAAGTTTCAGAAAAACTGGAAAGACTTATATGAGCTAATGTAAAATAAAGTGAGCAGAACTAGGAGAACAGTGTATAGAGTAACAGCAATATTGTATGATGATCAAGTGTGAATGGCTTAGCTATTCTCAGCAACAAACTGATCCAAGAAAATCCCAACGGATTCATGATGAGACATGCTATTCTCCTTTAGAGAAAGAATTGATTGAGTCTGAATGTAGATAAAAGGCATACTTTTTTTTACCTTTGTTATTATTCTTGAGGAGTTTTGGGTCTGTGTTTTCTTTCTTAACATGAGTAATGTTGGAATATATTTTGTATGACTGCACATGTATAATTTCTATCAAATTGTGTGTCTTCTCAAAGGGAAGAAGAGAAGGATAGAAGGAGAGAATTTAGAAGTCAAATTTTTATTTTTTTTCAATTTGGATTATACATGTATTATCACATAAAACATTTCCATATTATTCATTTTTGTAAGTAAATAATCTTATAGAACCAAAACCCCCAAACATATACCCATATAAACAAGTGATAAATCATATGTTTTTACCTATATATCTACTCCCACAGTTCTTTTCATAAGTCCTTCAGAATTGTCCTGGATAATTGTATTGCTGTTAATAGCAAAGTCTATCGATATTTGATCTTCCCACAATACTGCAGTTACTGTGTACAATGATCTCCTGGTTCTGCTTATTTCACTCTGCTTCAGTTCACAAAGGTCTTTCCAGTTCTTTCTAACATCATTCTGCTCATCATTTCTTATAGCACAATAATATTCCATCACCATCATATACCATAATTTTAGAACTCAAAATTTTTAAAACAAATACTAACATTTTTTGTTTATCCAAGTAAGAAAAAATTCAATTAAATAAAAAATATGAAAACTAGGTTAAATAACTTTACCAAGATAAGTAACTTTCATCTCTTGTTCAATTTTAAAATAAGCAAGCTCATTAAGACAAAAATAAAATCTCCCTGAATTAAGGATATAGTATAGTATAGTTAGAAAGATCCTGGACTAGGAGTTAGGACGTCTGAGTAAAGCTCCCAGTTTTGCTATTCCCATTAAAATGAAAGCTCTGGGAAGTCAGGAACTTTGTTTTGTCTTTCTCTACATCCTCAGTGCTTGTCACATAGTAACTATACAATAAATGTATATTGACTGACGAATTGGGTCACTCTGTATGTCACTCCCTTTCCCAAGATTTCAATTTCTTCATCATTAAAATGATTAAATAATAATAAATAATTAAAATTAGCCTCAATGATTTCCTAAGTAATTTTCCTTCCTTGGTTCTGAAGTCTAAATTAGTACCCTTAACCCATCCAGTGAATGTTCATTGAACTGACTCACCCTGCCTGGCACTGGTACTCCTTCCTGACCTGCCCTTTTTCCCCCTTCCCTAAAGTGCCCGGTCCATGGATCCTCTCACTGGTGCTGGTCGTTACTACAGTCCTGGTACTCCTAGGGGCCTGGTGCTGTTGTAACTTTGGGGTCAGGTAAGGTGCTTTTCTCAGTGATGGCTGGTGGGTATCCCCTCTAGGATTCACTAGCCCTTTGGAGAGCGGGGGGCTGTGTGAGTGAGTAGAACTACTTACTGCTTGCTACCTGGTAGACTTAGGCAAGTCTCGGTTTCTTCATCTGACATCTCAAGTGCTTTCCAGCTGTAGATTAAGGATCCTCTGGTACCATTTACAATAGTTCTGACCCTGGTGTTTGCCTTCTGTGTCAGAATCAAGCTCATTTCAGGCCCATTAGCCCCACCAAGGGGCCTCTATCCTTTCTTGGTGAGAATGAGATTTTTTAGGAATGTGGCGATTTAGGTCAATTATCAGAGCCGAATTCACCACAAAGTTGTCAGATCTGGGAAAAGTCAGAGAGAGCAGCTGGTCCTAACCCCCCCCCACCCCCCAAGTAGAATATCAAATTCTACAAAAGAAGAATCCATTTTTGATAGAAATGGAGAATCGGGGCAATGAACTCTGGTCTCTTGATTGAAGAGAATCTATCCAGAGCTCTTTCCATGCTTGATGCTTTTACGACTTTGTGAGCCATGTGAGAAAGGCAACCAATCCCCTCTGAAATGAGCTCATTGTGTGATCTTGACCAAGAAACCTCATGTTTCTTGGTCTCGGTTTCCTCACCTGTGAAGTAAGGACAGTGACCAGGTGATTTTTAAGTTCCCTCCTAGCTCTGCCATTCCATATTCTCAGGTTCCTTCTGCTTTCATTCATGTTCTAAAATCCTTCCCAGATCTGTTCTGCCTTCTAAGAGCTCTGCTAGTTCTGACCTTCCCCATTCTAAGGTTTCTAGCAGCTCTAAGATTCCATGATTATATGTTGGGGTGACCCAGAATATCTGATCCAGTGTACTAGTATTCCTTTTGGCTACCATTTCCTTGGGTGGGTAGGGAGCTCATCCCTTCTTCTCAGGTAACAAAAATAAAACTCTCACACTAGGGCTAGACCCTGTCTTGTGAAAGTCAGAATTTCCCAAGCTGAACTCTCTCTGTCTACCTCCTTAATGGGGGTTGTGGGCTGGGGAGGGGGAGGAGGGAATGGGTCCTGAAGAAGCAAGCAGTCCTCCTTCCCACCCACTGGGAGTATCTAGGATAGACAAGGATAGCTGACTCTGCAACATGTTTTCTTTCTTTATAGACTGAAGGCAAATTGGGAAAACAAGATTCCCAACCCGAGTAAGAGCCACCTGTTCCAGGTAAGAGACTAAGGACTATTCCAGGAAAGGCTGACTTCAGGTCTTCCTCCAGATAATCCCAGGACAATCTCTCTGAGCCTCAGTTTCCTCATCTGTAAAATGGAGATAATAATAGAACCTCCTCGTAAGGTTGTTATAAAATTCTTAGGAGATAACATGTGGAAAGTGCTCTGTAGACCTTGTTGTTCAATCATTTTCAGTAATGTACAACTTTTTGTGACCTCCTTTTTGGGTTTTCTTGGCAGAGATATTGGCATGGTTTGCCATATCCTTCTCCAACTCATCTGATAGAGGAGGAAACTGAGGCAAACAAGTTAAGTGACTTGTCTAGGAACCCCACATGCAATGTCTGAGACTGAATTTGAACTCAGGTCTTCCTGACTCCATGCCTGGTGCTCTATCCACTGTGCCACCTAGATGCCCTTCTGTAAGCCTTAAAGTACTCTCAAAATGCTATTATAATAGTTTTCTCTATGCATTGCTCTGTGTCAGGTAGGAGGGATAGATTAAGAGAAAATCTGGTACTTTCCATCTTGGAGAGCATCTAGTGGAGAGATAAGATACAAACACAGACAGTGAGAATTTGTATTAATTAATGAGTAGCAATATAGAATTCCTAGATCATCAATACTAGTATAATTAGTGAGCAGTGATCTGTAATTACTAGATTATTAATTTTGATATAATTGAGTAGTGATATAGAATTCCTTGATCATTAACATTAGTATAACTAATGAGCATTATGTGAGAAGTGTATTAAGAAAAGTCAAGTGCTTTATGAGAGGCCTAGAGATGTCAAATGACCCCCCTGAAGTGCCACAATCTTTCATAGGTAGGGTTTTTTAAATCATTTTTACCCTTTTTACCATATATAGTATATAGTTTTATTTTTTAAGAGTTCATAGGCTAATGCAGAGACAACATGCAAACAACTGTGTACAAATAAATTATATACAGAATAAATTGTGGGGTAACCTTGGAAGGCACTAAAATGAATAACTGAGGAAAACGTCTTGAAGAAGAGAGGACTTTAGCTCGCTTCTAGCTCAAAATGTTCCATTATCCCATTAGTAATTTGGTTGGTTTCCCTCAAGGGATAGGTAGCAGAGCCGACAGCCAAACTCACATCTTCTGAGTTGGCCCTTTGCAGGAATACCTTACCCTTGGCCAGGAGCTGACCAAAACCAAGACCGCCTCCTCTTTGGCATGATAATCCTTCCAGTCTTTGAAGGGAGTGATTTAGGTTCTTCCCAGGTCTTGTTCCCCCCAGGCCAAACATCTCCAGCCTCTTCCAAGGGATCCTTCCATGGCATGATCTTGTGGGTCTTCACCCTCCTTTGGGGGCTCTCTGGCCAGTCAATATCTTTCCAACCTGTGGTGCCCAGAACTTAATAGGGGACTTTTTGCTTGACTATCAACCTTGGGCAAACTCTCACCACTTCTCACATGGGTATATTACAACAGCCTCCTAATTGATTACTCTGTCTCAAGTCTCTCCCCATCCTAATCCATCCTGCACTCAGGTGCCAAAGTGTTTTTTCCTACAACTTAGATCTGATCATGTCACTCCTCTACTCAGTGAACTCTAGTGCCTCCCTATTATCTCCAGGATCAAATCTGTTTTGTTTTTGCAACATGGTCCCTTCCTGTCCTTCTGGTCTTATTAAACTTTGTGGGTCTCTGTGTGCAGAAACATTGTCCTGCTTGGAGTTCCTCACACACCACAGACTATACCTGAAAATGCTTGATAAAAGCTTATAGACCGACCATTAAGTATGTAAAGTACTTTGATACCTTTAAAGTACTAAGTGAATGTCCATTGCTGTTATTGTTGCTGGGGGAAAAAAGAGGGGTCTTTCTGGTCCTGCTGAAGTTCTACCACATGGGCCACTGTGAATTCTGGGGGCATGTAAGGTGCCCTGGACAGTTAGAATTATGTTCTTCCTTGTAATTCCCTTTCCCCTCCAATTCCTTCAATCAATTTTCTCTATTCTCTTCTCTCTTAATCCTGCTCTTTCTTTTACTGTGTTACCCTGCACAAGTTACACTTCTCTAGGTTTTAGTTTGTCCATCTGTAAAATGGGGGCAGTTAGGAGGCATAATGGATCTGGGGTTAAGAAGACCTGAGTTCAATTCGCACTTCAGATACTTCCTAGCTGTATGACCCTGGGCAAGTCACTTCCCCTATTTGCCTCAGTTTCTTCATCTGATAAATAAGCTGGAGAAGGAAACGACAAACCACTCCAATGTATCTGCCAAGAAAACCCCAAATGTGGTCATAGTAGTCAAATGAGACTGAACAACAACAAAGCTATAAATACAATGAGAATAAGCGGTGTTCTGTGAAATATATTCTATATAACATGAGGGGACTGGGGTAGGTAGCCTCTAAGGTCCCTTCCATCTCTAAATCTAGAACTCTCTGACCTGGCTTGAATTCCAGCTCTACTTGCTACCCCTATGACCTTATAGATAAGACATATGACCATCTTGGGCCTCTTGACTCCAAACTCTGAAGCCTTCTGAAAGTTCTCATTTATTGTTTTTCCCAGAGAAGAGGGAGATGCCAGCCCAGGAGAATTTCAGAATGTTTTCTTTCCTTCCACAGAATAAAAACAAGAGGATTTGGATTCCAGGTAACTTTTCTACTTCTAGTCAAGAGAGCCCCTGGGAGAAGGAGGAGAGAGAAAGCTGTGTCTCCTGGTCGAATTGGTGAGTTTGCTTCCCAGTTGAGTGACTTTTAGGGAAAAAAGAGGGATGGGCCGGGGTACTGGGACATAGAGGATAGATACAGGAGGGGTTAGGACCAAGGTAAGATGAGGGCATAGAAAGACACCTTCTTAGCACATGCAAAGCATAGTGAAAAACAAACATGATAGAAGATGAGCTGAGCTCCTCAGTAGAACACAAACACAGGTGGTCCAAACCCAACCTGAGGAGCTTTATAAAAAATAGGGGAAAGACCCTGGATTTGGAGTCAGGGGTTCTGAAATCAAACCCTAGCTGTGATTCTGAGTGCATGACTTCTCTGGACCTGGCTTCTCCTCTAAAAAAATGAAAGAATCCGACTCAGTGATCTCTAAGTACTTTGCCTGGTTTGGATCACTATTCTTCAAAATGAACATAGAAGAAACAGTTGGTCTAGAGAACAAAGTTAAAGAGTCCCCAGATGGGGACTTGCCTGGTTCTCTGGGACACCTTGGGCATTGTTACTTAAATTTTCTTCAATTCAGCCATAAATTGTGATAGGTACAGTGGTGGAATATAAAGTAAACTTAGAATTGGAGAATCTGATTTTGAATCTTGATTCTACCACTTCCTTGTTGATTGACTGCCCTCCACCAAGCCCATCTCCTCTCCAAATCCAAGGTGCTGCCAATTTAAAATGAAGTTAGACTAGATGACCTCTAAGGTCCCTCTCAACTCCAGAGTTAGGCTCCTATGGTACCCTGATCCTCCATAATGCTAGTGCTTTCCCTCTCCAATTTAGCCCATCTGTAGCTTGCTAGTAAATAATCAATTAACCACTCAATACTTAGTAAGTACCTTCTATGTGCCCAGCACTGGGCTAAGTACTGGGGATATAAAAAAGACAGTCTCTGCCCTCAAGGAGCTTACAATCTAGTGGGAAAACTTATAATATAATGTTGGCATGTTGTTTCTCCCAGTAGGCTGTGAATTCTTGGAGAGTAAAAATTGTTTTTGCTTTTATTTACATCCCCAGTGCTTAGCAAAGTGCCAGGAACATGATAGGGGCTTAATCAATGTTTGTTGACTGACTATGATGTTGTTTGCTCATTCAGACCATGAGCAGGGAGCATGCCTTCTCTTGTACCCTACCTACCACCTAGTTAGTATAGTATCAGAATACAGAAAGTGATGAAGCTTGGAAGACCCAAAGAACCAGGAAGGAAGGAACTCAAAAGGTTGAATCACAGTATATCAGAGTTGGAAAGTACTTTCTAGTCCTATTCTTCCACTGTACAGTGGGGAACCTGAGACCCCCAGATGTAGAGAGACTTGCTCACAATGAGTTAGTGACCAAGAAAGGACTTGAATTCCAACCCATGGCTGGAGCTGGGTTTGTCTAATTGGATAGAAGGTAGGAGATCACCACTGTCTTCAAAGGTTCCAGCAAGGGGCTCATGAAGGAGCCAGTTTTGCTTGAAGAAGTCTGAGCAAGAGCCCTCCTAGCTAAAGGAAGAGGATTTCTTTGCCTGGTGTCCAACTTGATTAATTCTAACATTATTAAGTGTCTGCAATGGGCAAAGGGGAGGCCTTTGCATGGTAAAATGGCATGAATGATGGCTTTGGGGTCAGAGGACTTTGTTTCATATCCTTCTTCTCTCACAATTCCCTTCCCATCTCTGAGAGTTATATTCCTCCTCAGTAAATTGAGGGGGTGGAACTAGATGGCCTCTAGGGTCCCTTGGGAGGTCATTTGATCTCTGTAGACCTCAGTTTCCTCATCTATAAAATGAGAGGGGTACCTACTCTAGCCATGAGGCATGGCCTGCGCAAATGCATGGAAGCAAGATATTAAAGAGTACAGTGCTCTGAGGGGGTAGAGTGAACTATGGATATAAAGGTCAGCTGGAAGGAGATTGGGGAGGGTCTTCAATGCCAGGCTAAGGAAGTTGGCACTTTTTATAGGGAACCATTGAAAGTTGTTCAGTAGGAAGGAACAGCCTTCCGAAAAATTCTTTGACAGCTGCTGAAGGAGGAATGGGAAAACTACAGAGATTGATGATAAAAGCAGCTGCAAAGCTGAAAATAGAAGCTCTCTCTCTCTCTTCCTGATTCCAGTCACAAGACCACAAGGCCACAGATGAGGGCTGTGAGCACCCCCAGACAGCTCCTCCCATCCTTCCAGAGTGTTCTACCTATACCCTTCTCCAGCCACCCCCTGAGGCCATGTTCTCTCATTGGCCACACACAATGAACAGGTTCTCTGCTTCTGTGCCTGGCGCCTAACAGCTGTCCTGGACATGTCAGTGGGAGCGAATGACTGAGAGACACATTTCAGCTCAATATTAAGAGAAATATGCTCCCAAATCAGGGCTGCTAGATTAGAAAAGAGGCTGCCTTAGGGGGCAGCAAGGTCCTGTCCCTGAGAAGCTTCAGAGATGTTAGAAAGGAGGTTACTGGACAGGGAGTGATTGGATGAGTCAGAGGACCCAACTTCACACATTGGCTCTGTCATTTATTGTGTAACTTTGACCTCTCTGGCCTTAGCCTCTTCATCTGTAAAAATGAAGGGTAGAAGCAGCTAGATGTTATAGTGGATAGAGTACTATGAACCAGGAAGTCTGGAGTTCAAATCTAGCTTTAGCTAAGAGACCACAGGTGAATCCCTTAGCCTCTGCTGAACTCAGTTTCCTCAACTATAAAATGGGAATAACAAAAGCACCCATTTCCAAGGCTTATTATGAGGATCAAATAAGATAATGTTTGTAAAGTGCTTAGCACAGTGCCTGGCACATAGTAAATGCTTGTTTCCTCCCCTATCCCCTCTTTCCTTCCTTCCTTCCTTCCTTCCTTCCTTCCTTCCTTCCTTCCTTCCTTCCTTCCTTCCTTCCTTCCTTCCTTCCTTCCTTCCTTCCTTCCTTCCTTCCTTCCTTCCTTCCTTCTTTCCTTCCTTCCTTCCTTCCTTCCTTCCTTCCTTCCTTCCTTCCTTCCTTCCTTCCTTCCTTCCTTCCTTCCTTCCTTCCTTCCTTCCTTCCTTCCTTCCTTCTTTCCTTCCTTCTTTCCTTCCTTCCTTCCTCCTTTCCTTCCTCCCTCCCTCCCTCCCTTCTTTCATTTTCCAAACCTAAAATTCTACGATTCCATCCAATGCCAAAATTAGTTGTTTCTCTACTAAGGATCATAAACTCAAAGCTAGAAGAGTACTTAGAGTCCAACTCTCTCATTTTACAGATAAGGAAACTGAGGTTCAGTGAGGAGAGTAATTTGGGTAAGGAATGAAAATGATCATTTGAGCAGAGAAGAGAAAGACTTGACAGGGAATGAGTGTGTCCTAGGGTTAAAGAAGGCATTTCAAAGCAAAAGACATTTTGAGGGTGTCCATAAAACTGCCTTTGAAGATGCTAGGAGCTCAGGGTTGTGGGATAGAGATAGGAAAGGGGTGTGGTTATTCTATTTCTGGTGCTTTTGAAAGTTTCCAAACTGCCTTTCTTGAAACAACCCTCTGAGGTTGTTTTTTTACAACCTTTTTACAGATTAGCTCCTTTTTACAGATAAGGAAACTGAGAGCTAGCAGTAATTTACCTAAGATTGCAGCATAATATCTGATTCTGACCTTGTGCCTAGGTCATCTTGCTTCAAGTCTAATGTGATCCCCCTCCCCCCAAGACAAATTCTGGTCCTGCTGGGGAGGAGGTTGAAGATCTGGGAAGGTCCTTGGAGACTCCAAGCTCAATGCTCTCATTTTACTGATGAGGAAATAGGGATGGGAGAAGTTACACCACACATTTGTCTGGAGTCACACAATTCTAACAAAGAAGAGGTGGTTGATCACTGACTCCCAATCGAATGCTCTTTCCCCTACATTTTGTCTGAACTCCTGAAGGTTTGGGACAGGACTATGTCTCAAGAATTTGAGCTTTAGAGAGGAAGGTGCTGTATCTGATCTGCAGACCCACAATGTTGGCAGAGTTCACAGCAGGATGAGCTCAAGTAGGTTGGAGTCTTCGGGGAAGACTTTATGGAAGAGGCAAGTCTTGAAAAGCAGATGAAGTAAGGTAGGAATGAGTATTGAGGGGGCAGGAGCAATTCAGGGAATAATCCCTAATTCCTTTTCTCCCATGGCCTTTACCTTCCAAGGTTTTTCCTTCCTTCCCTCTGATCCTCTTGATCCTTCTTCCCTCTGATCAAATCTTGAGACCTTTTTCTGAAGCAAGGGTTGGACCCTACAGAAATAGTCCCTTCAGACATCACCTCTGTGTGGATGCTTCCTCATCCACAAAATGGGCATAAATAATCTCACTTCATGCTTTACAGGATTGTGTCAGGGAGCAGAATTAGAAAAAATGTGACCTCTTCTTATAAGCTCACACCCTCAGCATCCCATAGTGGTCATAACAGAATCTCACCTCCACATTCTTTTCTCAGGAATGACCTTGAAGATACTAGCAGAAGTTGGATATCCCCTCTCACTGCTATGGACCCCCAAGATGCCTGTTCTCTGTCCTCTGACCAGGACTCATACCCAGCATCCATCAATTTTCCTGATGAGAACCTGAGCCTGTTCAGCTCCCAGAAAAAGCATGAGCTCAACTCTCCAACCAAGGACCTAGCCTCTGGCATTGCTTTCAATGGCCCCTACCTCCACTTGCCCCATAGCCACTCTCTTCCTAACATCACTGACCAGATGGGGTCCTGCCAGGCTGAAGAGAACAAGAAGCAGCCTCATGGGTCCCTGGAGTATTTTTGTCTGCCCCAGGGTGGGCAGGGTGGACTTATTCCTATGGCCAAACCAGCTGAACTGGGCAAAGACAGAGAGGAAATTTCATCTGTTGTTCCTTCAGACAAAGAAGAACCTGAAAGCTACCCATTCAAGGATCAGGCTGCCCCTCCATCTGTGGAACCAAGGCAGGAGGAACATCTCAACCAACCATCTACCAGTTCCAAAGACCCCCTGAAATTGGTCCATGTCACAGGCTATATTGCCCCCGAGGACCTGATACTTGGCTCTGGGAAGCCTGAGAGTCCCCCACCTTTATCCATGCCTCCGTTACCTTGCTCAGCACTTGAGTCCAGTGTTAGCCCCTCCATAGAAAAGACCAAAGGACCTACATCAGCTCCCAGCTCAGCAAACCTGGCACTGGAGAGTTATGTTGAAGTCCCTCCAAAAATGACCAGTACTGAAGTCCTTCCAGAGGACCCTAGCTCCTTGCAAGTTGAACCCTCAACCACAAATCTCATGGATTCCCAGCAGGATGAGACTATAACAATGTTGCATCCTGATGGACTCATTGTCTTACAGCAGATAGGAGACTATTGCTTCTTCCCTTCCCAGGGTCAGCTGGTTTCTCCTGGCCATTGCCCTGAGAAAATGACTAAGCCCCAGGATATTCAGGGCAAGGAACCACCAAACCAACCAATGCCTCAGGTGCCTGCCATTCAGCTCTTCAAGGCCATGAAGCATCAGGATTACCTTGCTTTACCAACATGGGATGGCTGTAGGCCAGGGCAAGTGTTCTAACAACACCCTCCAACCGGGGTACCACCAAGCTCCAGAGGGCATGTCCCTTCACACTGTGACCCAACCTCACTGAGTTTTCTGTTCTCTATACTCAATAGAATGGGAATGATTTGAGGGCAGGAATTTTCCAGTTTTTTGTCTAGGACTTGAGTATGATTACAAAGTGCCAATCTGTGATCTCAAGCAACTTATTTCCCTGTCTAGACCTCAGTTTCTTCTTGGTCTCAGAGGACAGGCCATGAAATAAACTCCCTTCCTCCATAGCTGCAGGATATTCTGTGGCTGTACAAATGAAGAAGTCACCTTAGCCTCAACAGATCAATTCTCTGGAAGAATTGTCTAAGTCTTACCATTCTTCCACTCTGGTATATGAGCCATCAGAAGACCTTCCCACTCCCTGATAAAAATAAAGATTAATTTCTCAAAATTGGAGTTTTATTCTGAACTAGAGAAAAGAGCTATTCTTGCCCCTGTTGTTGAAAGAGCAGTGCATTTGGAGTCAGGGGTTCTGATATGGGTTCAACTCCTGACTCTGCCATTTACTGTCTATATATCTTGGACAAGTCAATTAATTTGGCAACTTAGTTTCTTCATCTATGAAATGAAGGTGTTGCAATGTACTGCAAAGACTTCTAAGGTCCTTTCCAACTCTAAATAGAAGATTCTGTCTATCTATCTATCTATCTATCTATCTATCTATCTATCTATCTATCTGTCTGTCTGTCTGTCTGTCTCTGCCTGTCTATCTGTCTATCTATCTTTCTGTTTGCCTAGCTATCTAGCTGTCTGTCTATCTATCTATCTGTCTCTCTATCTATCTATCGATCCATCCATCCATTTATCTCTATTTCTGCCTCTATTCATCTCTCTTTATCTTGTTTTCTATCTCTTGCTCAATCCTTATCTATGTCTATCTGTCTGTCTGTCTATCTGTCTATCTATCTGTCTGTCTGTCTGTCTATCTATCTATCTATCCATCCATTTATCTCTATTTCTGTCTCTATTCATCTATACCTTGTTTTCTATCTCTTGCTCAATCCTTCTCTATCTATCATCTTACAGTCTCTGCCTCTCTATCTTGCTATCTCTCTACCATCCACCTACCTAGTTCTCTCTCTGCTATTAGGATGGGTTCTATAGTATGTAGGTAGAAGAGGGAGAGGTATCAGGAAATAACTATGGTGTAAAAACAGACAAGTCACATGAAACATTGTAAGATTTGTGGGTGAAACTAGGTGACCTTTAAGGTCCCTTTCAATTCTAATATTCTATGAAATTCCCAAAGTGCCTAGTGGTTCCCTAGGGAGCAGGTTGGGGGACAGAGAAATAATGAGTTGAAATTATCCCTGGCTAGTATTTCCTAGAAGTGATCTGCTGGGGAAACCCAGGGCTCCCAAAGACCAACCATCAGCTCCCCTTAACAAGAAAGGGTCACAAATATAACTTCCCTACCCTAAATGTCCCTCTTGTATCACTATTCCCCTGCTCAAGAGTATATATTGTCTTCCTGTTGGTAATGAATCCAGTCCAAATTCCTTAGCAATCATCTCTAGATTCTCCACCAATTAACTTTCCCTCTCTCCCTTCCTCCTTACAGCTACTTCCATCACCCCGGATGGTCTGGTTTGAGCTGTTGTTCAGTCATTTCAGTCATGTCTGATTCTGAATGGCCCCAATTGGGGTTTTTTTGCAAAGATATTGGCATGGTTTGTCATTTCCTTATTTATCCCATTTTACAGAGGAGGAGACTGAGGCAAACAGGGTGAAATGACCAGGGTCACGTAGGAAGTAAGTGGCCAGATGTGAATTCAGGTCTTTCTGATTCCAAGTTCCACACCCTCAGTGCTTTGGAAAGGCTGATGAATTGATTGCTATGAGTTGATATGACATTATCTAAATGATGCCTGGGCAGAAAGGAAATTATTCTTCCCCAAGTTTCTATTTCATTCAGGCTTTTGAAAAACTGTAAACTTTTAGCTAGGGTTTTGAGACTGGAGAATAAAGAGCCTCAGCTGGTGGCAGACATGATCATTCCAATAGAATGAAAGTTTCTTGAGGTCAAGAGGTATAGTTTGTTTTGTCTTTGCATCCCCAGCATCTATCCTAGAGCCCAGCACAGTTAATGTTTAATAAATCTTTGTTACATGAATGACTGTGCAGACCATCACCACCAGCAACTATCTTATTCAGACTCAGGTATAGCAAGTGGTAAAGGTGCACAGCTTGAGATCAGGGTTTGCCAAGTGCCTTATATATGATAATTTATGACATGTAACTTCTACTTCAACCCCTTGGATCATCTCACAGATAGGATCACTCCTGGGGGGAACCTGCCCTACTTCCTCTTTTCCCATCAGGAGCATAATATGGCAAGACCTTCTTGTCCCTTATTGGAGCCTACTTCAAAGAAAGCTTTAGAACCTAGTGCCCTCTCTCCCTTTTATGCATTTTCCATTGCCTTTTCTCCTTCCTTTAAGGTATATTTGGTCACCAAGGAAATGAGTAAAATTTACAAATGTAAATAGTTTGGTACAACATAATTGATCATCTGCTAGAGAAATGAGACTTTAGAAGACAGAATGAGAGAACATAGAATGGCAGAGGATAGCTCTTAGGAAAAAGAAGGTTGGAGCTGGGAGACCCTTAGAACACAGAATGTCAGAATGGAGAGGGGTCTTAGAACATGGAACATAAGAGCTGGGAGGGGCTTTAGAGCAGGGAATGTCAGAGCTGAGAGGGACCTTCAGAGAGAATCTATATCCAACATCTGTATTTACTAGATTAGAAAAGTGAATTCTGGATCAAGGAAATATCTTTCTGTTGTCAAAGTGAGCAAAACTTAAGACAATCCATGGGTCTTCCCATTGTGGCCCTGATCAGCTGCCTCTCGTTGCTGACTGGCCAGGGGACAACCCTCCAGGTTTACCTTTAGGTTACCTTTACAGGGTAAAATATACTGTAGGGTTGTTAAATTTAAAGCCAGAGTAGTACGGAGTGATATGCCAGGGAGACTCCATATTCAGTCCTCAAATTGTCATTGAGGGGGTAGGGGGAAGGTTAGGTCAGGCCAGCCTACCCTCCCTTCTAGGTTTCTTTTCCCCAGGGGTCTCTAGACACAGAAGCTATGAGGCAAGGAGAGTTTGGGGGTGAGACTTCCACCCAGAGATTAGCCCTGGGAAAACACTTCACCCCAACACAAGAGACACTGTCCATTGTGGTAGGTGTGAGCCTAACAGCTGCAATTCTCAGTTTTTAAAGTCAAGTAAAAAGTTACACTTTCAGTTCCCATCCTGGAACTTTCTGGGAAATTCCACTGTGAGACACCCATGGAGACCATAGATGTGTGTGGGCAGGAGTGGAGTGATGTGTGTGTGTACTCAGTCTGTGATCAGTTTAATAAGGAACAACTCTAGTTTGGGGGCTAAGAGCTATGTCCTGTTAATCTTTATATCCCCAGTTCCTAACAACATTCATAATAAATGCTTCTCAATTTACTGACCAATTCTTTGTCTTTGTATCACTAGCACGCAGTACAGTGTCTGCCACTTAGTGGGTATTTTACTAGTGATTGTTAAGTATATGAATGTGATGGAATACAATTTTTATTCTACGGCGAAGAGGATGGTTTCAGAAGAGGATTGTATATAGACTGAACAAGATTAGGTAGACAGTTTATACAATCACAACAACATTGTAAATATAATCAGTTTTGAAAGACTCAGGGACTCTGATCAGCATAATGATCATCCACAATTCCAGAGGACCAAGGATGAAAGATGCTTCCCACCTTCTGATGGAGAGGGGGTAAGGGGAAGATTAGGTCAGGCCAGCCTACCCTCCCTTCTAGGTTTCTTTTCCCCAGGGGTCTCTAGACACAGAAGCTATGAGGCAAGGAGAGTTTGGGGGTGAGACTTCCCCCCCCAAATAGACTCGATGTACAGAATGAGATACTCATTTTTGGACATGGTCAATGTGGGAATTTGTTTTGTCTGACAATACATATTTGTCATGAAATATTTTTTTCTTTTGCTAGTGGATGGTGGTGATGGTAAGAAAATTAAATATTGAATGATTAAAAATAAAAATTAATTTAAATACTTAAAAATATTGTAAATTAAATTATAAATTTAAAAATTTGTAAAATTTAAAAGATTGTTAGTTGAAGCTAGGACACTCCTGAAGGACTTATGGGAAAGAATGCTAACCACATTGAGAGAAAGAACCATGGGAAGAGAAATGCAAAAGAAGAACAGATGACATCACTTACCACATGTATATATGGGTATGTGATTTGAGGTTTAGGCTTTTAAAAAACTGCTCTATAACAAAAATGAATAATATGGAAATAGGCATTGAGTGATAACATTTGTTAACCCAGTGGAATTGTTTGGCAGTTCTGGGA
The DNA here is from genome assembly GCF_027887165.1 of Monodelphis domestica. NCBI lineage: Eukaryota > Metazoa > Chordata > Mammalia > Didelphimorphia > Didelphidae > Monodelphis > Monodelphis domestica. The sequence goes on from NC_077231.1 coordinate 99,766,357, forward strand.
GGAGGCAGGGAAGAGGGGAGGGAGAGAAAATGAATCATGGAAACATGGAAGAATATTTAAAAATTAAAATTAAAAAGATTGTTGATTGACAGGGTCAAAAAATGTTAGCATTTGAGATAAAATTCAATGATAATGGAGGACAGGAGGCCATCCAAGTAGGCATAGCATGCCTGGAGGCATAAAGTTTGAAAGATATTAACAAACTGGAGCCTTGCCAAGATGGCAAAGCCTAGGAAAAATGTCATTCAAGGATTAATTAAAGCAAATTATGGGAACATTTAGAATGGAGAAGAGCAAAAGGGGATACAATAGTCATTAGGAGATAAGAGCCTGCTTGGGGTGGTAGAACAAGAATTGGGTGAGATTTGAACTCGTGTTCCTGGTTCTTGGCTCAGCATGGAAGGAAGAGATTAAGAGCTTTTGAGAAAGAAACAGGTAGATACTGCACAATGAACTTTAAAAAGATGTAGAAATGAAGACGAAAGACAAAGGACAGGACTTTGCCCTAACTCCCCACTTCCCTTGTCAGGAAACTCCAGTGGCTCTCTATTATTCCTATGATCAAATACCACTACTACTGTCAGGCAGTTAAAGTCAGACAGTTCAATTTGACTTCAAATGGAGATTCTGGCTCTAACCGATCTTTCCAAATCTGTTGCATGTTCCTCCTCCTCATGCACTCAGGGCTGATCTTCATGAGTGAAAGTCCAGCTACCTCTTTCATGTCTTTGCACTGGCTGTTCCCCCTGCCTGGAATGCCTTCTTCCCATCTGCCTCTTAGAATCTCTAGCTTTCTTCCAAGCCAACTCAAGCACAACCTTGTATCAAAGGTCTTTCTTGATTCACCTCTCCCTAACTCCTAGTGCCAAACCCTATTTCACCTCCCAATTAAATTGTACTCTCTTTCTATATATTTTGTACTGATCTATATGTGGCCATGTTATCCCTCCCATTAGAATGTGAGCTCACTGAGATCAGGGACTAGTCCCTCCTTCCTTTGTATCCTCAGCACTTGGCACTGTTTATGCACATAATGGTCACCTAATAAATCCTTATGGACTGACTGACATTTGGTATGTAGTAGGATCTCAGTAAGTGCTTTTCAAGCTATTGTAACCAATTATTGCTCCCTTTTTTGGCTGAATGGGCTCCACAGTTCACTTTTTCAGCTGCAATTGGTAAATAATGATTCTTTTAGCATGTAGCTTTTTACTGTCTTCAGGGACAAAAATAGCCTGTTTCTGATTCTCACCACATGTGTTCTTGGCCAAGTCATTTCAACTTATCATCATAGTTTTCTCAATTATAACTTGAGTGAGCACATAGTCTAGTTTTGGTATTAGAGGACCTGAGGACTGTAAACCTTAAATCTCAGCAACAGGACCCTAAAGTCCTGGCTGGAAGAACTGTTTCTAAATATCCTTTCCCTTAAGGAACAACTTCCTGGATTAAAAAAAAACCCTGTGGAAAGTTTGTTGCTTTACCCTGCTCCCCATGTGTTTTGTGAAATTACAAAATATATATATAAAAATGAGTACTACATTCTTTGACAATTATATGGCAGCTGAAGAAGTAGGGGCATTGAGGAATGCAGGATATCTCCAAATTTTTATATTAATAGGTACTGTCATTTTTGTACTCCTCAATACTATATTTAGAGATGCTAAAATAAAAAAAAATTGAGGATAAAATAGAAAATATTGAGGATAAAATAGAAAATATTGAGGATAAAATAGAAAATATTGAGGATAAAATAGGAAAAATTGAGGATAAAATGCAAGCCCAATTAGAAGATCTAAAAAGTTTCTTACAGGATCAATTGGCAAACACCCACTCTACCAGAAACAGACCTGTTTCTGAACCTTTGAATGAGGAAATTTCCTTCCCTGAAATAGAGATGGAAAACACCTTCCCTATAGCCCAGTTAACAGACTGCTTCTCTCGTGTAGTGCAAATCTTGACTGAATTTAATCCCCAAAACCCTTCCCCTGCAATCCCAGTTTCTCATGTTCCCTCTCCTAAAGAAAACCAAATTCCAACGCAAAGGAGATCTTGTCCTCCTAGAGAAACCTGTCCTTGTCAAACTGACCCACAGGTACAAAATTCAACTAGAGGCCTGTTTCCTCTAAGAGAAGTACCTGAAATAGGACGGAATGGGGATGTGGTGACTTTAAGACATAGGATACCGTTTACTCCCCAAGAAATAAATGAATTTACACGAAATATCCCCACATATGAACAAGATCCTTTTCTAGTAACAAAAAAGATGGGAGACATATTTTTTTCAGTATAATCCATCTTACAAGGATGTTGAGAACTTACTACAGGCTTTTTTAAGTGAACGTGAAAAAAATAAAATAATTGCTCATGTCAACAAAACCTGGGGGTGTAATGCAGCACATTGGCCATCTCAGGATCCCGAATGGGACTATAACAATCCTGAGGATTATCTACAACTATACCGTTGTAGAGAGGCCATCCTCACAGCAATGAAGGAATGTGCAGACAGTACAGATAAGTGGATGGAACTGGAAAAAATTAAGCAAAAGGAAGAAGAATCACCTTCTAGATTTATGGATAGAATAATCGAGTTTGGGGACAGATACTTAGATTGGGACCTAACTAAAGAGAGTAGTTTAAGACAAGTTAGAAGGATCTTTGTAAATAACTCTTGCAAAGCAATTAAGAATTATTTTAGAATGCAATGCCCAAGATGGTCAGATATGGACCTTGAAGAATTGTGAAAAATAGCTATATATGTTTTAAAGGGAAACAAAGAAAAGGAGGAAGAAAATAATGATGACATGGAGGAAATGAAGAAAAAAATAAGATATTTAATAGATAGGATGACTAAATTAGAAAGTGGGCATGATAATGAACCAATGACAATTGCCCCTCTCCAGAAATCCAATTATCAATCCATTACTTGCCACTTCTGTGGGAAGAAGGGCCACAAAATGATGGAATGTAGAACCTTTCTTAAGATGTTTGGAAGGAATACATAGTTTAATAATAGCTTTAGAATAATAACTATAGAAATGATGATAATGGTTATAGAAACCAGAATTCTAGAAATTATAATAATGACTATGGAAATAACTATGATGAATATAGAAATAAGAACTTTAGAAACCAGAATTATAGAAATAGGAATTGGGAAAATAATGACAATGCTCCAATTGAAGAAAATGATAATACTCAACAACAATATATGAGAAATGGCGCTCGTCCAAAAAATACTCGAGGCGCTAATGACCCTCAGAGAGGTGCCCTTCAGGAGGGTGCCCAGGGAACTTCCCAGTATAATGAAGATGATTCTTCTTAGATTGTATTGATTTTGTTGATGTTAATTAACCTTTTTCAGTTTCCTTTTCTCCTCTCCAAATAGCAGGAAAGAATGAACAAAGAACTTAAAAATTATGATTGGAAAATTATGCATTGAGACCCATTTAAAATGGCCTGAAATTCTCCCTCTGGCCCTATTTTATCTTAGAATCAGGCCTAGAGGAGACTTACATATTTCACCATTTGAGATGCTTTTTGGACATCCGCCTATACAGGCTAAGCCTTTCTCCCCGGCTTATGCATCGCTATTAGGGGGAGATATTACTATTGCTTCCTATATACAGGAGTTACAGCACAAACTACATGAACTTCATGAATCCGGAGCTGCAGTACAAGCTGGACCATTAGACTTTTCTCTGCATGACCTGAACCCAGGAGATAAAGTTTATATCAAGAATTTCAAGCGAACTGGAGCAACTCAACCTTCATGGGAAGGACCATTCCAAATATTATTAACTACTCCAACATCTATAAAGATTGGAGAAAGAGACTCTTGGATTCACTGATCACATGTGAAGAAAGCATCCTCTGCTGAGACTGATTGACTGTATCCTATCATATGAATTGTGACTATATCTTATCATATAAATTGGAGATAATAATCCATAGACAAATGAATGCTATTTTTTCAAGAACACATTGAATTACTGATTTTCTTTCTTAATTTTATTATTTCTTTTCTTTTATTTTTTTGATCAGGATATTTGAATTTTTTCTCATTTTTTGTACTGAAGGTACACATAATTAATATTAATATTATTTTTTTCCTGCAGTAATACAAGTTAATATATATACTCTTGCTATAATATCAATATAAGCCTAAAAGCTTTAAACTATGGGAACCTGCCATTTATTGATAAAATATTATAGGACTGGGATTAATGTTTGTGTCTGATTCCAGGAAAAGGGATAAAAACAAGGAGCACAGACTAAACCTGAATAGTGCCAATAGAGCACACAAGAAATATTAAAGTGAGACTCGAGGTTGCGACGCTTAACTTATGTTTAAGTCGTAGGACTTCCTTGTATCTACACTCTTTACGAAGTACTCAAACAAGTACAAAGCTTGACTATCATGCTGGCTCCCTATGTCCCTGAAAAAAAAATCAGATGAGGGAATGACATTTCCCCATCAAAATAGAATTCTAATTCTTTTCTTCTTATATTATGGCAACTTCCTGTAGTCTTGGCTACAAATGGCTAAGTGAAATATTACTGCATCCTGTCCTACATACTTGTGGGATAGAAATTACTTTAAACTGGACCTATACAAGGCCTATTTTGAATTTTTCTTATGTTTTTTATTATTTTTCTATTCTTTTGATAATTGACACATACACCCCCATAACTGAACATTGCATTCTGAGCTAAACTTGATATATTTTTTAATACTTACTTCAGGGGGGATTATATTTTAATTTAAAATCTAAGATTTTTTTTATTTTTGAATTTTTTTTGTTTGAGATTGTATTTTTATAAAAATCCAAGAATTTTGTTTAAGATTTTACTGTTATAAAAATCAAAGATTTTGATTCTGTTCAAGAAAAGATCTTCAAGAAAAAAGCTTGAAATTTTTATATCCAGAGAATGAACTGTTGCAGAAAGATGCCAAAAACCTACACTTCATCAAGAAGATCAAGAATGAACTTTGGATATGATTTGATTGGACTGAACTTTTGATTGAACATTTATTGTAATTGTACACATTTATGCCAAAAGGGACTGCCCCTAATTTGGCTTTCTGTCAATGCGCCTAGCAAAACATTGATTTTGCTTTCTTTTCTTTTCTATTTCCTCTCTCACTATTCTAATTTCTCTTAGAAAATTGAATATTGTGTATATCTTTAGTTAGAAGTGAATTTAGAACTACAAAATGATTATGTTAAATGATCAATGGGGAGACTTGTCTCCCAATGATCAACAGGGGGGATTGTAAACCTTAAAATTTCTTAGACTTATAAATGTTGGAAATTTCACCATTGGGAAATTTCATACTTGGAAAATTTATTACTGATAGTCTATTGGAATATGAACCCCATTGGCATGGGAGATTCCTCCTCCTCCCTTCTTAAGATTACTTTAGGACAGAAACCTTTTGCTGAACAATGGAAAGGGCTTTGACCTATGCTTAAGCATAGAACAGGAAGTTCTTTGAGTCATGATTGATTTTAGAATTGATACAATAGAGATACTTGGAATGACCCTGCTCAGTCCTAACAGGATTTAGGAAGGGCTGAAGCATAGATCAAAATTTAATTATTCCAATCTACTCAGGGTAACAGGATTTAGGAAGGGCTGCAGCAAAGGATCAAGATTTAATTATTTGAGAATATGACCTTCAACAGACATGTGCAAAGCCACAGATCTCTGGGCGATCCTGGGTTAAGGTAGAGCCACCATTGGCACAGGGAAGACATGGACAGTGATTGGTAGATATGAGAACTGAGGGGAGGGAACTTGGATGGTTTCCTTAAAGATAGCGGGGTCTGAGGACTAGGGGTGGGTGGTTGGAGAGTTTTGGTTCTGAGAGGTTGTGCTCTGAGAAGCTTGCTCTGAAGGAAGCTGGAGGTGGAGGCCCCTGAGACTGTTTCTCCATTTTGGTCACGTGAGTGATAGGGACTGATCTCTTTTCTTTGCCTCAGCTATCTAAGGGCTTGGGCCTTTTGGCCCAGCCTAAACAGAAGGGGTATTTAAGCCCTATTCCCTTCTCTCCCCTTTATCTCTCCCTCTCTCTCTCTATCTCTAATACCTTTCTTCCTCCTGTTTGTAATTAAACTCCATAAAAGGTTGACTGTTGACTTGAGTTTTCATTTAGGAATTACATAGCTGAATTCCTTGGCGACCTTAAATTAATATATATCAGTCTTTTAAAGTGATTTCCTTGTCACAGGACCTACCTTTGATGCATGCTTGCTTACCTGTGTGACTGGGCAAGTCAGGTCATCTCCATGATCCTCAGAATCCTTAGAATGAGGGAGTCTGACTGGCTGGCCTCTGAAGTCCCTTGTAGGTCCAGATCTATGATTCTGATGGCTTGAGTTCAAATCTGGCCTCTGACATTTACGACTTGTATGACCCTGGGCATGTCACTTATCTCTGGGTGGACTACATGATTTCTGAGGTCTCTTCCAGGTCTAGAGCTAAAATCTTATGGTTTGAGGGTAATTTTGTGGGGGAAGATAGCAGAAATTAATTATGATGAAAAAGAGATCATGAGAGCAACAGAGAATAAGAGAGAGAAAGAAAGTGAGAGAGAGAGAAAGTAAGAGAGAGAGAGAGAGAGAGAGAGAGAGAGAGAGAGAGAGAGAGAGAGAGAGAGAGAGAGAGAGAGAGAACAAGTGAGAGAGAGAGTGACGGGGGGAGAGAGAGGAGAAAGAGAAGAAAGGGAGAGACAGTGTGTGTGTGTGTGAGAGAGAGACAGACAGACAGACAGACAGACAGGCAGGCAGACAGGCAGGCAGACAGAAGAGAGAAAAGAGAAAGGTAGTAGTAGTCTCTCGGTAACCAAGGATGACGATTGTCTTTGTGCACTTTCATCTGTGATGTAGATGAGTGTGAACAAAGACACTTGTGTGTGAAGGAGATTTAAGTGGAAAAGTCAATGCACAGAGACAGTCCCACTCTCTCGGCATTGGAAGCCTGGGTCCAGTGGCATGAAAAATCGTTACACCTGGAGACTTCCTCAGCTGCATTGGATGGCCGTGTTGTCCTTTGTGCTCCAACATGCCCTAAGCACTCCACAGTGCTTTGCTGTGTCGCCATCTCAGCCGTTGAACCTTCTTATTGGTTTTTCCCACCTGTTCCACTGAAGCAGTCTTCACATGCTGGGTGAGCAAAGCCCTAGTTCACCAGGGGTCCACGACGACCCGATGGCTACCCTCATGAGGTTTAGCCGGCCTGTCGAAGCCGTTGCCCGGGGTGTGGCCGCTGCTGCATGCTAGCAGCTACTGGGAGCCACAAGTGAGAGCTGGGTGTCAGGTGAGGGTCAGAGGCTGGAGAGCTGCCCTAGGAGGGCACCACAAGCCCTCCACACCAGAGATACTACCCCTCCCTGAACACCCCATATGCCCGGAAAAGAGAAAGGAGAGAGAAGAGAAAGACAGAGAGAGTAAGAGAGAGTCTATCACACTCCTTCCTTCAGGCTCCCTATCTATAAAATGGACATAATGATCCTTGCACAGTCTTTTTCATAGGAGGTCATGGGAGAAAGTGCCTCTAAAATTTCAAAGACTTTAGAAACTTGATTTGGTGAGCTAGCTAAATGTGAATTGAGAGTTATGTCATTAGTGCCCCTCAGTGTCCTCATGTCTTGAAGAGGAGCCTGGGCTAGAGGGGCACAAGCTCTTGGTAGTCCCAGTGTATATATATATATATATATTGGACACTTAATAAATGTGTCTTCAGTTGGATATAGGTCCAGTGACAGACTGTGTACCTGTCATTCTAGTGTTAGCTCACCCAAGAGAAGAGAGACTCGTGATGGGAGGGTTGTACAAAAGGAGATAAATCTTTTATTAAGCCCCAGAAAGCCAGGGAAACACCTAGCAAGGTGATTGGAATCTGTCTCAGTGGTAGAAACCCAGAGCTCACATTATTAAAATCACAGACCTCTAGACTCTTATATATAAACAGTACCTGACACAAATTGGTCTTCTTTAAGAACACCACTTTTGAGTCATGCTAGCCTTCTTACTGTTGCTGATATGTGGAACTATATTTATATTATATGGATGTATTTATACTATTGGGTGGAACAGTGGGTGGAGCACTAGACCTAGAATCAGGAAAACTTATCTTCCTGATTTCAAATCTGGCCTCAGACATATAATAGCTGTGTGACCCTGGGCAAGTCATTCAATCCTGTTGACCTCAATTTCTTTATCTATAAAGTGAGCTAGAGAAGAAAATGGCAAACCATTCCAGTGTCTTTTCCAAGAAAACCTCAAATGGGATCATAAAGAGTTGGACATCTCCTCCTTATGCTTCTCTGCCTAGTAGAATCCTTAGTTCTCTTTATGACTCAACATGACTGCCACCTTACATGAGATCTTTCCTGGCCTCTCTATCCCATTTCCCAATTGTGAGACCTTTCCTCACAGAATCACTTGGTATTTATTTATAATATTCCATATCTAATTGTAAATATATATGTGCAATGTATACATGTACATTACTATCCCTCCCCCATTGTAATGTAAGCCACTTGAGGGCAGAAATTGGGTTTTTCCTCCAGTGCCTAAAAACAGTGCCAGGTATACAGTCAGTGCTTAATAAATTCTCATTACTGGTTTAGTGGATCCAGTACCTTTCCAGCCTGAACTTGGCTATATTTGCTCACCCAACTCTGGACAGTCTCCAAGTGATGACAAGTCCACTGGAAAGAACTTTGATTGAGGAGACAAAGCCTGACTTCTGACAAATTCTGGCTTCAGAATTCAGCTGCCCTACTGACTCTAAACTCTTTAACTTTATTAAAAAAATTTTTTTTAATCCTTACCTTCCATCTTGGAATCAATACTGTGTATTGGCTCCAAGGCAGAAGAGTGGTAAGGGTCAGGCAATGGGGGTCAAGTGACTTGCCCAGGGTCACACAGCTAGGAAGTGTCTGAGTTCAGATTTGAACCTAGGACCTCCCATATCTAGGCCTGGCTCTCAATCCACTGAGCCACCCAGCTACCCCCTCTATAACTATATTTTAAAAGATAAAAACTTTTGTCAGCCAGAAGGCTCAGTGGATAGAGCACCAGGCCTGGAGTTGGGAGGACTTGGGTTCAAATTTGACCTCAAACACTTCTTAGCTGTGTGATCCTGGGCAAGTCACTTAACCAGATTGCCTATCCTTTATCACTTTTCTGCCTTTGAACTGATATTTGGTACCAGTCTAAGATAAAAGGTAAGGGCTAAAAAATCCCAAACCATTGGTAGGTTGAGAGGTATACAAAAGCTGGCCAACTGAAGGTCTCTAAGGTCTATGGACTGACTTCCCAGGATGGACCTGTAGGCTCTCCGGAATAGGACTAAGGACAGAGACAAGGAAGGTGGGACCCAAGAATGGAAGCCAGCCACCAGTCTCCCACATGGATCATCTTACAAATATTCTTCCTTCCAGGGTTCATCTGTTGATAGGATTAGAAGTTGAGAGCTGGGAGGGGCTGCAGAGACAATGGGGACCAAACATTGGCCCTCAACCAAGGGAATAACCTATAAATAAAGTAAAAGGGCTGAGGCTTTAACCAAGTCCTTCTGGCTACAATCCCGGGGTTCTGCCCATGTTGCTGTTAGCCACAGACTTAATTAGAAGGAAAAAAAAAAGATCCATCTTGCCCCAAGCCACAGGACTCCCAGCCCTGCTCCTACCTGTCCCCAAGTGAAAGATAATCAGATTTGACGCTAGAGAGAACTTGCAAACCTAAACCCCAAGACTCCAAATGCAGGTCACTAGCCTCTGTATATAAGAGAACCTGCGTTTGCCTAGTGCCTAACGTGTGAAGGTAGCCATGGAGTTAGAAAAGTCTTGGGTTTTAATCCTCCCTCTGACACTGGCTATGAAATCAAAAGCAAGATTTGAGCCTCACTTTCTCATTTATGGCTTAAACCTAAAACCTGGAAGGCTAGGTATCTGATTGATTGACTTGAAGTCAGGAAAACTTTGAGTTCAAAATCCACATCAGATCCCCGATAGCCCCTGGTAGCCAAGTGATTGTGCCTCGAGAGACAGTTTATTACCTCTCTCAGACTCACTTTGTTTGTAAAATGGAGATAATGATCACGTCAAAATCGTAGGACTCTTGGATAAATCCTGGGAGCTAAAATTTAAAGTCTTTTGTAAATCTTAGAGTTTGGACAAATGTTAAGCATTACTATTGATGTGCCAAGCATTGGGGATGTCTAAAAATCCAGCCCTATGATCCCATCGAGGTGAGGGAACTTCCCCTGCTCATGCAGGTTGTCATGCACTTTGCGATTTGTATTCTTAGACTGGAGCACTGAGAGAGTAAGTGCGTTTTGCAGAATAAGGCTTTTTGATCTGGGTAGGTTTTCCAACCACATGCTCTGCCCCTGCACTGGGAATTCAAGACAAAAAAGGAAAAAATAGTTCCTGCCCTCAGGAAGTCTAGATGAGGGGTGGGAGGGGGGTTGACACAACACACTCACAGATAGATAAATACGTATAGCCTGGAAGGGCTGGGGATATTAGTAAAGGTCTTTCCCATACAACATCCTACAGAAAGACTCAGAGAAGGCTAGGTTTATGCTAGGAGAAAGATCCTAAAGCCAGCCTTTTCATTGACAAATAAAAGGGAAGGCACTGGCCCAAGGCTCCATGTTCTGAGATGGGATGGTGGGACTCCAAAGTCAAGGCTGGGGAACAGTGTGCCAGAAAAGGAGTGGTTCCTAGGTCTTCTGTTAGATAACCTGTAGGTTTGGAAGGCAGCCGGGCTGCTTGGAGAAGTCTGGAACAAATCCTTCTAGTTCTCCTTTCTGAAGAACTGAATTCCCATGACTTTGTTCGTTGGGGCTAGAATTTCAAAGACTGGATTTATGTGCTTGGGAATGCAGTATGGCATATTATCCTTGATGCAGTCAAGTGTCTGGCTGGATTCTCTGAATTACTTGGAGGAGGGCCATTAAGGCTTTACATCCTATTAGGTTGCTAAAAACTCAAGAATGGTTATTAGAGGATTAGAAGTTAGGATGGGAGTTAATGACCTAAGAATAGTGCTGAGAAATATTCACAGCCTCCATTTCCTTGTTACCCTTTTCCCCTCCAGCCAGTTCTGTAGGTCCTAATGTCAGGATGATTAATTTCTGTTTCTATGTGGGGAAACTAAGGCTCAGAGAAGCAAAGGTGACTTGTCCCTGCTCACACAGCCACCTAGGTCTCCGGAGACCACATCCTGTACTCTTTCCACTATGCCTCCAGTCTCTCTGGTACTTGGCTTTATAAAAAAGGAGAAAGGAGAGGGCAAGACACCTGACAGAAAGACTAATGTTGGAGGATCTGACTCTCTTTTATTGTATCTGGCATCAAAGAACCAGTTTGCATCCTGGTTTACTGCTTAATAGATGTGCGACACTGAAGAAGTCACAGCCCCTTACCAGGTCTCAGTTTCTTTATCTGTGAAATGTGAGAATTGGACAAGATAGTTTCTAATGTTCTTTCAACCTTAGAGCCTATCCCACCTTACCAAGGGATTGCTGGCATCTTGAGGGTCAATGGCAAGGTTGGCTCTGTTACTTAAACTGGGGAGTTGATATACTTTGACCAATATAGTAAGAACTATTTCCACTCAGAAGTTCCTTTGATTGCTTTTTGTTGGGGAGGAGATTAGAGAGGGGGGCTCTATATCTTCCCATCATAACAAGAGTTACTCCATCTTAGAAACCCACATACATTTCATTTAAATCAAGCATGATTTCCTTTTATCTTATTTCCATTAAGCCCTCCCTACTTAATAAGGAGGAGGAAGACTAAGTTTTACAAAGCTCCTTACATGTATTATCACATTTGATTCTTACAATAAGCCTATACTATGCAGATAATTATTGTCTTCATTTTACAAATTCAGAGAGTAAGTGACTTGGATCACATAACTAGTAAACATTTGAGATCCACTTCTGCTATTGCTTCTAGACTGATAAGAACAGAGTTTTAATTCTGGCTCAAGGCATCAAAACTGAAATGCAAGTCAACACAATTACTAGGTTAATGCTAATGCAAACTTGGTTAACTTGTATGAACACATCAATGAGAGATAAAACATTGTGATGTGGAGAGAGTGGGGAAGGGCTGGTACCCTTGTGGATAAAGTCTATAGATAAATAAAGAGAATGGGATATCCAGAAGGAAACACAGACAGGAGAGCTTTGAAAGTTTCACGTGAGACTTGTATAGATATGAAGAAAAGTAAGTTAAATATATAAGAGATTTGTGATTTCACTTATATGCAATCTTCTTTTTCTTTGTATATGGAAATGCTTGTTTTATGTGGTTTTGTAAATTTGGAATTAAAAAATGTTGAAGAAAAAAGAGGAAGAAACTCAGGTATAAAGGATTCCCTTTAAACCCTGGAGGAGGGATGCTTTTTAGAAGATGTGTCCCTATGGCTACTCATGTTCTGTGCTTCCAACTTCCTTTAGTAAACGTTTAGAAACTTCTACTGGCAAGAATAAAAAAATCATTTATATAGTTCTTCAAAGTTCATAAAGTGCTTTACAAATCTCATTTGATCCTCACAACAACTCTGTGAGGTAGATTTATAGAATTATTCCCATTCTACAGAAGAGGGGTCTAAAACTTGCCCAACATTTGAGGCTGGATTTGAACTCATGCTTTCCTGACTCTAAGACCAGTACTCTGAACTATCTGATTGGTTTAAAAAAAAAAAACAAACACACACATTTCCGGCTATGTACCTACCCTTCTGAGATTCTAAGCAGAATCTTAAGAGTTGAACAGGACCTCAGAGTTCCTCCGTTCCACTCTGTTCAGAATATTTGCTATAGCAAAGCAAGTGGACCCCTGGCTTTGTTGGAAGAAAAAAAGCCTTTGTCTTTTAAAGGAGTAGATTTCCACTTTGGGACAGTCTCAAATGTTAAGAATCCATTACTTACAGAGAGCCAACGCATGCTTTTAAATCCTAGGTTTGTCCTTTGATGCAAAGCAGGACAAATCTAATGATTTCCCAATGACCACGCTTCAAGTATTTGAAGATGGCTCCATAGGTTTTTCTCCTCCATTCTCAATCTCCTTATTTCCCTCAGAAAGTCCTTATGGGGGCAGAAGCTCCAGCCCACTCCCCATCCTGGTCATTCTTCTCTAGATACTCTCTAGCTTATCAATATCTTTCCAAAATGTGATGCCAAGATATGAAATCAATATCAGATTGCCAATTATTTCAGGAAGGAGGGAGGGAGAGAATTTGGAACTCATATTTAAAAAAAATGTTAAAATTGTTTTCACATGTAATTGGGGAAAATTATATACAAAATAAAATATGGTTTCAAGAACCAAACATAATATTTCAAATGTGGTCTGAGCAGGGCAGAGTAATACAAGACTCACTTTTCTTATACTGAACATAGTGCCTCTCAAGACAGCCTAGGAAGGCAGGAGGTTTTTTTTTTTTGTTTGTTTGTTGTTGCTATTGTCCTCGTAGTTGTTGCTGCTGCTGCTGCTGTTGCTGCTGCTGCTCCTGCTGCTGCTAGATCACAGTACTGACTCCCATTGAGCCAACAATAGAACTCAATAGTGGTTTACTAAAAGTTCCAGATATTTACATGAGGACCATAATTTATTTGTGAAATTGATTTTTTGCTCCCAAGGATAAGACTTGACATTTAACTCTAACTTCAACTTAGATTTGGAGATAGTTCCACTTGTTAGAAAGTGTCTCTTTCCATGGAGGAGAAACATTTGCCTCTCTGCAACTTTTTATTCATTGTAGTGTGTGGGAGTAGGGGAGATAAGAGAAAGAAAAAGCAAGGAATGGAGAGTCTAGTGACAGCAGCAAGAGAAGAGAAAGTTATTAGGGGTCTGATGTGGCCATCTTTTGAACTCAAGGTACTAAGCAGGCTCAAAGGCTAGATAGAGATGTCCAAGCAGTTTGAGGCCTCTTGGAAAGTGGTTCAGGATACAAAGAAGGTTTAGAAAGTAAGGGAAACTGGAAGTCCTGGGGCCAGGGAGGAACCCTCTAAAAGGTGAGCTTGACTAGCTCAGTCCAGTGTCAGATCAGAGAATTGTAAACAGAGAACCTGAGGGGACCTTTGATGACCATCTAGTCCAATTATCAAATTTTTCTTAAAAATGAAAAAAATAAGACTCAAAGAGGTTCACACGCCTATCCAAGGTTATGCAGATAGGACTATAGGTTCCAAACTTAGAACTGGAAAGGCTATCTGGTGCAGCCCTTCATCATACAGATGAGGAAACTGAGGCCATGAAAGTTGTGACATGCTCAAGGACACACAACAAGGCTGGGATTTGAACTCATGTCCTTTAACATCAAATCCAGAGTTCTTTTCCATGGATATTCCACCCTGATTAACCTTAATACTCATCACTTATTCCACTCAACCCAGCCCTTGATTCTATATTGACCTATGTGATTATCCAATAATTTCATGAGAACTCCTCTCCATTAAGTCAGCATGCTAGAATGTAAGTGTCTCTGTTCTAGGCACTAGGTTAAGCTCTTTGATGGCAGGAATGCAGCTCAGTCTTCTCTCTCTTCTAGAGAAGCCATACTAGGGCTGGGCTCATGGCATATGTTCAGTAAAAAATGTATTAGGGGAATAGGTGGTGGTAACAAGGTGACTCAGTGGATTGAGAGTCAGGTTTAGAGATGGAAAGTCCTGGATTCAAATCTGCCTCAGATACTTCTTAGTTGTGGCATCCTGGTAAGTCACCTCTGGAGTGATTACTTTGCAAGGGTCCCTATTCTTTTCTTAGTAAGGGGCTCCTTTTGATTTTTCTAAATTCTTATGGGAAGGGATCGGGTCTGGGGCATGTAAGTATTAAAACTAGGATTGTCCAATTGCAGGCCTATACCCTAGGTGAATCTCTTCAAAATTCCAGCTTCCCTTTTCAGGCCTGTTTTTCCATTTACAGCCTCTATTATTATGCATCCTCATACATGATGGGTTCAAAAGAGATAAGACTAAAGGGTTCAGGTTCCGAATCTCCTCTCCCTCCAAGCTCTACACTTCCAGTCTCTATTGAGATGAATAGGGGGATGAAGTGAGGATGGAGGAAGGTCTTGCTTGACTCTCAGGGTTCCTTCCATGCACTCAGGGATTAAGAGAAGGAAAGAGTGAGAGTAGGTGAACAAAAGCAAACAACAGTTAGGCTTATTCTTGACTTTTTTTAATTAACTCCTTCTAGGAGGGAGAGTATCCCCTTTTCTTAGTACTTCTACTTCAAGTTTTGTGCCGTTCTCCAATTTTCTGATCCAAAGCCTTCTGCAGATTAAGGTTCAGGGCATTCTTCTGATGCCACCGTCCTGAGGAAGAAAAAAAGTGGGGACCCCATTTATAGCTGCTGGAAATGATGTCTTGGACTAGAAGGGCCATTCCCCAACCTGCCCATTGGGTTTATAGGAGAAAGTTGCTCTATGAGCTTCTCTTGGAGTGCTCCAGGACTATGGGCCATGGATTTCCTCTTGGGCCTTAGTTCCAAAGATTTTCTACTCAAGAGGGCACAGAAAATCATAGACTTTACAGCTGTGGTTGGGGCATCATCTTAAATAAGTATGAAAGGTTCCAAGTCTATCCCCTTCATCTTACAGATGAAGGAAATGAGGCTGAGACTCAAGTCAAAAGTCTTACCCAAGTTCACATAGTTTAACAGGGATAATCGATTCAGAGTTAGAAGGAATCCTTGAGCCAACCCTCATATTTTGCAGATTTGGAAACAGATTTAGGCTGCTTGAATAAGATCATGCATGTAGCAGACCAGGGGCTCAGAACCAGATCATCAAATTCAAAATCTAGAAGTCTTCCCATTATATCACCATGCTTTTAATTAATTTGTTATTCTTGTTAGAAGTAATGTCAATGAGTACCTCTATCCGCAAATCCTTGCTGTGTTCCAGATTTTTATTTTATCTTTTTACTTTTACTTTTAGAAGGGAACAATCCCTTACTCTTGTGTCCTCCCACCTCCAATAAAGAAAAAAAAGCAAATGTCTTCCCCCATTCTTTCATCTTCTTAAACTTACCAAGATCATCTGTCCTCCTTCCATGCCAGTGATTGGGATCCCTCACAGCTCTCTCAATTACATCCGCAGTGTAGGAGTCCTTCATTAAGCTCTTTACCTCCATGGGGGGCCCTGTCAAAACCCCTGGGAAGGTTGGGAGTCGCCAGAATAAGAGCATATAGTCAATGGGGAGAAGAGGAAGGAGGGAAGGGAAGGTTGGACATCAGCGGATGTCAGAGCCATCAGAGAAGGACCTAGCACACCAAGGTGCTAAATTCATCCTAAATTCAGAGAAAGTGGCTTAGGAAAAAAGGGACTCTTGCCTATATGAGATCATGGTCCCAGTACCAGCTCTGCCCCTAAGAGCTTAGCTGAAAGACCTTTGGAACATCCAATCTCCAGGCAAACACACGAGCCAATCCTATACCCGATATATCCTGTCCCACTCCTCACCCTCATCTCCTGGGCATTCCATTTGCCAAAAGAGTCTTCTTTTCCTTCAAGATCCCTTTCAGGTGCCACTTTCTCTAGGAAGCCTTCCTTGATCCCACCCCATCCCAGCTCAAGGTCAATGACTCCATCCTCATATCCCCTACCCTCAAAATCTCTTCATCTGGATTTACCCTTTGCTTTCTCCAACCCCTCTCCTTTGACACCTTGTGTCAAAATGATTCCTAGGATCCTAGGACTTTGAGATAAAAGACTTCAAGATCAAGTTCAACCCCCTCATTTTACAGGAGATGAAAACTGAGGCCCATAGAGGAGAAAGACTTATTTACACTTCATAGTAGAAAGTTGTTCATTCATCCTTTGTTTGTGAAGAGGACCAATGGCATCATGATGTCTTCACTTGCAAGAAATTTGGATTTAAGTGAGACAGAGTTGCACAAAGTCATCAGCCTCACTCTCTCTTCCAGAGTCATTCAAGTCCAGTGGCAAGACAAAAGTCAGGACAACTGGCAGTGGCTTGGAATGTAGTGGATGATTGGCTTCTTTGATATCTGACCAAGCTCTAAGCACTCCGTAGTGCCTACTTCTATCATCTTCATGGCATTGGAACAAACTGTTTTTATCCATTCATTCTGCCAGAGGAAACTTCACATGTTTGAGTAGACATCCCCATAACACATCAAATTGTTTGAAGCTTGCTGGTTACCTTCAATCTGGTTTAGCCTGTCTTCTGAGACATATCAGAGAAGGAAGTATGATCCTTGGAAGAATAGCCTCTCTACTAAATGCAGTGCTTTGTAAACAGTAAGCTCTTAATTATTGTTGAAATAAAGTTGAAATGAATCTTCTAGGTTGACCATGTCCTTATCAAGGAGATGGGAGCCAAATGACTGAGTTTCTCTTCCTAGTCTTTCCACCTGCTGACTGTACATCTTTCAGAAAGTTTGCTTTTTTGAGTCCCAAATTTCATCTCTGCATGGAGGAAAAAGGGACTGCCATGAGTTGGCATCACTCACTAGGAGAGGATGGAATTTTTGATGACTTCTATTTCCCAGAATTCTGTGCCTGGGTCTACAGTGCATAGAAAGCATACTGTGATTAGATGGGTATTCTTCCTGAGAAGTCAGTTTTCAAAGAACATGGGAAAATTGTAGGAGTGGTGAGTAAGACCTTTGTGGTGACAAGTGGCCTCAGGTAAAGCCTGGTGACAGAGGGGGATGGGAATGAAAAAGCTGCCATTTCCCAATCATGCTGAGGGTCTAGATGTGGTCTCTGCATGAGCCAGGCTGATAGGAATAGAGATGGTAGCAATGACTTGAGATTCAGGCTCTCTAAGAGGACAATGCTTGCTAGATGCTAGAAGGGACTAAGATAAGATTGTGTGTAGATGCAACTAACATCTCACTGTGACTTAAGTGAATTGTACCCTTCTGCTGTGTTGGGGATGGATATGGGAAAGGTGATGGAAGGCACAAGATATCCAGGAATTAATACTAACAATATATTTTTTACTTCCTTGTTTTTACTAATCTCTCTATCTCTGTCTATTCATCTATCCATCAGCCATAATCCATCTAGCCATTCTTCTATCCATCTATCCATCCACTTCCTTGTTTTTACTAATCTCTTCTATCCATTCATCCATCATCTACCCATCATCTATCTATCCATCATCCATCTATCCATCTGCCCATCCATCCATCCATCATCTATCATCCATACATTCATCCATCTGTCCATATATCCATCTATCATCATTACATATTTAGAATGTATTTCTGTGAGATAAAAAAATATAGATATATATATATAATTTTTTCATTAAATTGTTGAGTCACTTCACATGATATGACAGATTCTTAGGATGGATATTTGGAAGGGTGGTTTTGATATATGAGAGACCATAAAAAGAGAGAGTTGTGTGGCTGACAATGAAGCTAATCTTGTGGGGTATGTCTAGGATTTATTTTTATTTATTGTGAGACTTCTTTTATTAAGACCATTTAAATTACTGAGGCTACCTTTGTCATTAAAATGAATTTTCTTCTTTTTCTGGTCTGTAAAGCAACAGTTTACTTGTGAAACCTTTATAGGCCAGAGAGGTAATTAATAATTCCTATTTTCCTATAGAGTGTCAAAGTATCATTGAAGTTTTGCTGTTGTTTATGATGAAAATGATATTCTCATACTTTCATTATTGTATGCTTCATTCTACTAAGACTTTTGGAATGTCCTATACATTGTATGAGATCTGGTCTAACTGTTTCCCATGACTATTTAATTATGGGCAAAATGGTGCAAAGGAGCAGGATGGGGGCCTGTTTTTTGGAGGAACTGTTGATTGTAAAAAGCCAAAACACTGTGGGATGTCCAGATTCCTCAATTTGGGAACACTTTCTCCCCATGTAGATCATGCCCCATTGATAATTTTATAGTTTTAGAGAAGCTCTAATCCTGAGATTCGGGGTCTGCCCATAGTCACATAGCTAGTGAGTGTCTGAGGTTTTCTTGAGCCCAAGACCAATATTTTACTTGCTTCACCATGAGGTCTCTATCATAAGGATATGGAGATGAATTTTACAGGATGCCATGACCCATTTAAGTGAATGTCAACTATTAGCTAAAGTATACAGAGAGAAGAGGACAAAATGGAAGCTACATTATGTATGCTAAGTCAGTGAGATGGACCAACGTATGCATGTGGAAACCTATAGCACTGGACATCTTTCCCCACATTGCCATTCAATTGACTCTTTGTGATCTCATTTGGGGTTTTCTTGGCAGGGATACTGGAGTAGTATGCAATTTCTTTCTCTAGCTCATTTTACAGAGGGTAAACTGAGGCTAATGGTGTTCAGGGAATTGCCTAGGATCACACATCCAATAAGTCTCTGAGGCCAGATTTTAATTCAGGGAGATGAGACTTCCTGACTCCAAGTCTAGCACTCTATGGTACCATCTAGCTGCTCACATTAATCTTCCCTAAACAGTAATGCAGGCTGAACTTTAAACTGGTTATGACATGGCATATCTACCACTAATGAGGATATGATGCTGGATTGTTGTCTATCCAGTCTTGAAATCAGATTTTATCCATATTGACCTCCTCCTCCTATCTTGGTCTTCAGAGCCAACACTAAGTTTTCCAATGAGCTGGTGTAAATGCCTTCTTCAGGAACCAGTGACTCTTTGGGGAGAGTTTGCTACATGGGACTGAATATGGAAACCATAGAGCTTTTTGGGGGGGAATAAGTGCTCCTTTAGTCCCACCCCCTAGAGAAGAAGCCTTTTAGTACTTAAGAGATGTCACAGGAGTAAGAAGAAGTGATAAGTATTAAGGCAGGAAACCATAGGGGACCAATGTCTCTGCAGTTGACCTATGTAACGTAGCCTGATGTTCCCATAAAATGTAGAGTTCAGTTGAGACTTCATATGGCCAATTTGACAATACTCAGAGTGCACAGGTCATATACATCCAGTACATGAATGCCCTATTTAATGTGAGGGTTTCTGACTTTGTGTTGGAATGGTGTAGAATGTTACTCCCATGAAGACCTGTGTTCAATTCTTGCCTCACATACTTTTTAGCTGGATGATCCTGAATAGGTCAGTTCCACTCTCTGGGCCTCAGTTTTCTTATCTGTAAAGTAAGGGGGCCAGACTTGATGGACTCTAAGGTTGTTTCTATATTTGAAAATTGTTCAAAAGAGAAGGTAACTAATAGTTCATGACTATAGAGCAGATGGATAACATCAGACTGACCCAAATGAGAGGACATTGATATATGTTGAATCACCATGGGGTATACTTACCAGAGGTTGAAGAATGGTATCCATTGGGAAAACTGGGAAACAATATGGCAGACACTAGGTGTATGCCAATATCTCATATTATATACCAAGATAAGGTCAAAATGAGTGCATGATTTAGACATAAAGGATAGTTATATCATAAGCAAATTATGGGAGAATGGAATTGTTTACCAGTCAGATATATGAATAAGGAAGAATTCAGGACCCAAGTAAGAGATAGAGAGCATTACAAGATATAAAATGGATAATTTTGATTATATTAAATTTTAAAAGTTTTTACACAAACAAAATGAATTCAACTAAAATTAAAAGGAAAGCAGAAAGTTGGGGGGAAATTTTATAGGCAATATCTCTGATAAAGGCCTCATTTATCAAATATATAGAGAACCAAGTGAGAAATAGTAAGAAGACAAGTAATTTCCCGACTGATAGCCAGAAGATGTGAATAGGCGGTTTTCAGAAGAAGAAATCAAAAGCTATCTATAGTAATGTGAAAAATACTATAGAGTATTATTGATTAGAGAAATGCAAATTAAAGCAACTCTGAGTCACTGTCTCATATTTTGTACATTGACTAATAATGACAGAAAAGGAAAATGATAAATGTTGGAAAGGATGTGAGAAAATTGGGACAGTGATGCTCTATTGGTGGAGTTGTGAACTGACCCAACCATTCTGGAGAGCAATTTGGAACTATGTCTAAAGGGCTATAAAACTGTGCATACTCTTTGATCCAGCAATATCATTTCTAAGTCTACATCCCAAAGAAATTCTTTTTAAAAAAAGCTGGGGGAAGAGCTCATTTGTACAAAAATAGCAGTTCTTTTTGTGTTGTCAAAGCATTGGAAATTGGAGGTATGCCCATCAGTTTGGGAATGACTGAACAAGTTGTGGTATATAGTTGTGATGGAGCACTATTGTGCTATAAGAAATGATGAACTCAGGATACTTTCAGAAAAACATGGAAAGGCTTGTATGAACGGATAGAGAGTGAAGCAAGCAGAACCAGAACCCTGAACACAGTAACAGCAACACAACAATACTTTAATCAACCATGCCTTAGTTATTCTCAGCAACATAATGATCCAAGATAATTTCAGAGGGCTCTCGATGAAAAATACCATCTACCTCCAGAAAAAAGAATTGATAGAGTCTGAATGGAGATGGACACACACTATCTTTCATTCTTCCCTTTTTTGTTCACATATTCTTTTACAACATATCTAACATGGAAATATATTTTACATGATTACCCATTTATAACATATCAGATTGTTCACTTGTCTTAGGGAGAGAGGAGGTAGAAAATTTGGAACTCAAATTTAAAACAAAAAACAAATGTTAAAACCGGTTTTTACATGTAATTATAGGACAATACAACATTTTAGAAAGAGAAAAAAATGGTAGGCACTGGCTATTTAGGGTTAATGCATCTAGAGACTTAGAGACAAAGGTTGTTGACAGAAAGAAGGGTCCAAGATGATAAAAACCAGGTTTCAAGATATCCCCGAAGGTATGAAACTCTGAGACAAAAAAGAAGTTAATTCAGATTACTCAGATTCCTGAGAGGCAATAGCAAGTCTGCTAGATGTTGGAACAGTGGACAATAACATCTTAACCCCAAGAGAGGGTTGAAAGTGTTTGGAACCTCAGTTCAGGAAGTTCATTTTAGGAATAGTACAAAAGGGATTAAGCCAAAGAGGCTGATCTGCATTCTGCTACCACTAAAGACTGGGCTAGAGGTGACAAACATGCTACCCACTAGCACTTGCACTATAATACTCCCCTACCCAGTGCCAGCCAGAACAAGATGAAAATGTAATTGGGAAATATTTAACAAAATAAATAAAAATACAATATAACATAGAAAATATTAATGTGTGGTTTTCTAAGCCAATATAAGGCCAATAAAAATCCTCATGTGTGACTTAATGACCTTCTTTCTTTTTGAGTTTAACATAATTGGACTAGAGAATAAATGAATAAATGAATTCTGGGTACTTTAAAAAGAGGAGGAACACAGTAGGAGAAACTGAATTTCAGGATAGGAACAATAATGGGAACAGAGATAGGGCTTGCCTTCGGGCCCCTAAGAATTTAATCTAATCTCTATCCTCTTAATATTTCCCGGGTACTTTCCATCTAGATTCATAAAACAATGAGTACTGAAGATGGTTCCTGCTGGGATGGATAGTAGATCCATCTGTTTGGGATAAAGCTGAGAATGGGACATGTGGGGAAAAGGGAATGATAATTCCAATATTGCCTTTGTCAAGAGAGTATTAGGGATGATCAAAGGACAGTATAAGATTAGGGAAATTAGAGCTATAGAAGACTTTTGAAATGATCTAGTCTAGGGGTTCTTAATCTGAGACTCCCAATGGGTCCATGGATAAATTTCAGAGGGTCTATGAATTTGAACAGGGGGAAAAGGTATTTTCACCAAGTTCTAACTTAAATTTAACATTTCCTTCAATTATTTAAATGGAAGTGATTCTGGAAAGGGGTCCGTAGACTTCATCATACTGCTAAAGGGGGTCCATGACACAGAAAATGTAAAGAATCCCCCTCTACTGAGTCCACTCTCTTCAGTTTACAGATAGTATGAACAAAGTTGGAGAGAAGCCTGGCTTGCCCTGGGCACAAAGTGAAACCCAGGTCTTCTGAATCTCTCTCTATAGACCACACTGCTTCTGGCTTGTTCTGGGTCCTCTTAGGTTCTCCATATTCCCTGTTTTCCTTAGTACTCATCCCTCAAATCCTGCTAAAATGGAAGGGGTTGGTGAGAGAAAAAAGGAAAGCTGATAAATTTATGGGCATTATGTGCCAGAAGGCTACATGGGGGTTAGGGATTAGACCTATTTCTGCATATGGGATGGATGCACAAGTAGCCTACATCCCAAGAAATAGGACTGAGGAGGGAGGGAGGAAACTGGACAGATTTGGCATCCAGAGGGACTTTAATTCAGCTCCACTCAGTTCAATTACATTTAGTAAATATTTGTATGGGCAGCTATGTGATGGAGAACTTGGCCTTAAGGTAGGAAGACCCATCTTCCTGAGATCAGATCCAACCTCAGACACATATTAACCATGTGATGCTGGGCAAGTTACTGAATTCATCCTATTTGCCTCAGTTTCTCATATGAAAATGAACAGAAGGAAATGCCCAACAACTTTGGTTATATTTGCCAAGAAAACCCCAAATGGGGTCACAAAGAGTTGGAACATGACAGAAACTACCAAGCAACAACAGATATTTATTTAGTACCTACTGTGTGCAATACTACTACAATAGCTGCTAAGGAGAAAAGGATCAAATATAAAATAATTCCTGCCTTCAACAACTTAAAGCTCATGGTGGACCAGCCATCTCCTCCTGGCTCACACTTTCCAACAAACCCTACCCAGATCAAGATTGTTAAGGAATGCCTCATCTTGTGACACAATTCAGTCACCCCATCCTAGCTATGCCAACAATTCATTTTACCAGGGATTTAACTGGGAAGAGGTTTAGAGAATTGTGATATCTTGAATAAAGCATTGCACTTCTAGTCAGGACTACCTGGGTTAAAATTCCACCATATACATTTACTAGCCATTTGATCCTGGCCAAGTAGCTGTACCGCATCTGTAAACTAGAGAATTGACTAGACATCTTTAAAGCCCCTTCTGGCTCTGCCTTCCATGATCATAGTTTCTTTATAGGCAAAATGAAGGATTGGACATATCATGGGGTGTAAGGCTCAGGGACATTCCTAGAACCACAAATTCAGACCTGGGAGAAGTCATCTTATCCAATTCCCTCCTCCTAACAGATGGTGCGACTGACTTGTCCAAGGTCACAAATGTAGTCTTCTACATTTAATTTAGGATTTAAACCTAAGTTCTCTGACTCCAAAGCCAGTGTTCTTTCTACTCTGCCCAGGATGTCCCTGTGGTATAGCTGGGGTTGGGGAAAGTGGAACCCTAACTCGGGGAGTGGAATCTAGGGTGCCCCCCTTTGGAATGACTCATGGTTTAGGGTAAATTACCCTGAGAGCTATTCCCTCCAATTTTTGCATCTTGGGGGAATCAAGTTGAAATATATCCCAAGGGGCTGCCTTAAAGGGTAAAAGAAAGAACTCTGTCCTCAAATGGTAAAAATGTACACTGAGGACTGAGGCCAGAATGTGATCAGGGCAAAGGCTGTTGTGGGATGATTTTGTAGTCAGTGGTCTTGGATGATTTCTATTTCTTTCAGTTCTCTTTCTATTGCAAGTGCCCTCTGCTGTCACTGCCTGGTCTGGTTCACTCAGCAGGTAGGGCCAAGCAGAGTCTTAAGTAGCCTCTAGAAGGGTGACCAGCTGGGAGGGGAGAAATGAGGCAGATGAGACACTACTTGTTGGGGTATCGGTGCTGCTGGGAAGGCTGCCTTATGTAGGGAGGGGAGAGAGAAGCTCATGCCTGCCTGGTGGCATCCTATCATATGTAATTATTCTTGCTGACTTACTGCTATGCTGAGATGTTGGGGCTTTTTCTTTCATCTCCCAAGGCTACTTGAGGAATAGAAATGCTGTCAGGGACCTCTATGTTTCACCCGTTGGGGCAAAGCCCAGCTTGTCCAGTCCTAATTATACCAGTCACACACATAAAACACACACAGTCTCATTTCCAGGAAATCCCAGAACACCACATCTAACTAAAGGGCTTGAGTCTTAGGGGCTTTTTTCCCCAGACAATTGAGGTTTAGCTGCCTGACTGGAAGAGGAAGGTAGTGTGGGATAGTGGGGAGAACACTGAAGTTAGAATCACCAGACCTGAATTAAAGTTCCACCTCTACCACTTATCCTTCCTTCCTTGGCCTCTGTCGTTGGTGTTCAGTTCAATCTGACTCTTTGTGACCCCATTTGGAGTTTTCTCAGTAGGAATACTGGAATGGTTTGTCCTTTCCTTCTCTAGCCCATTTTGCAGATGAGGAAATGGAGGCAAGCAAAGTTAAGTGATTTACCCAGTGTCACAAAACTAGTAATCATCTGAAACTGGATTTGAACCCAGAGCTCTATTTATTGAGCCACCTACTTGCCTAGCTGGCCTCAGTTTACTCATCTGTTAAATGAATGAAAAGTTGACCTCTAAATCCCTTTCACTAAAGTCTATGACTTCAAGACCTCCCATCTGGAAGCTGTCATCTTCTGTAAATTCCCAAACTGCCTGCATCCAGTCATGCCAATCTTCACCACCAATAATCCTAAAGACCTTCCCTTCTCCTAAAGACCACCTTCCTTGAGTGACCAGCATGCTTGGGGATTAAGGAAACCTGGGGGACTGGAAGTAAGGAGAGTCAACATTTGGACTGCGTTTGGATGCGGGCCTTTTTTAAAATTCTTACTTTCTATCTTAGAAATTAATACTACATATTGTTTCCACAGCAAAGAATGGTAAGGGCTAGGCAATCAGGGGTAAGTGACTTATCCAGGGTCATACACACACAGCTAGGAAAAGTCTGAGGTCAGATTTGAACCCAGGGCCTCCCATCTCAAGGTCTGGCTAACTTAACCCACTGAGCCACCTAGCTGCCCCACTAAGTCTTATTTCTTCCTAGATTTCCTATTGACAACCTTCTAGACCTCAGTTTCTTCTATAAAATATGAGGTTCAGGCCAAGAACTTCTCACATTCTTTTCAGTCCTAGATCTTGGATTTTATGATCCCAATTAAAACCCCTATATCTCCCTGGCAAATCAGTCAGTCTATCAATAGGCATTTATAATATGCCAGGAGGTACTGTGGGGGGTACACAATCTAATGAACAAGGGAAAATGCAAACAAGATATAGATAGGACCAATGGGAGGTAACCTCAGAGGAAGAAAGTAGAAACATGACAGGGTTGGAGAGAGATCTCTTAAAGAAGGTGGCCGGTAAGAGTGACCATTCCAGGCATTGGGAACAGCCATTTGAGGAATAGCAAGTAGGCCAGTATCATCAATGGGTGACAGTGAGGAGTGAGGAACACCCCTCCTCTTCCACTTCTTACTGGATGCCAGAGGGTTTGAGAGAAGGGACAGACAGCCCCTTGAGAGGGTGCCAAGAGATATAAAGTTTTCAGAGCCAAACCAGACCTCAGTGGGCATGTTCCAGAAGATGGAAGAAACAAGAGGAATAGGTCTAAGATGGGGAAAAGGAATGGAGTTTATTAACAGTTTATTAACAATTAACCCTCAAATTATTATTTGAGGGTTCCCATGGGCACAGTGGAAAAGGAGGGCAAAAGAGGAGAGGGGTGGGAACTATGGCCAAGTCTACCATGAGAGAAGGTCTGATGGCTGCTCCAAAGTCAATCCTGGGCATCCCACTTGAGGACGATCCCCACATGTAGTCAGCTAATCTATTTTGTTTCTTCTGTCTTTCCTTTATATCCTCAGCACTTAACATAATGTTTAATAAATGCTTCTTGATTTGACTTAAGTTGAAATATTAGGGCTGCAAAGAACCTTTGGGATATCAGTCAAGCCCAATCTGTCCATTTTCTGTAGGAGGAAATTGAAGCTGGGAGAGAGAGGCAAGGACTTGTTCACAATCAGTAGCAAGTGAGAGGAAAAAGTATGCATGAGAAAGAAGATGACTCTAGGAGAAAGGCATGATGTCCAAGAGACACTGGTAGGTGGTGGTCCATGGGCCTGGCAAGGGAGTACACTGCTCAGGTAGGGATGAGAAACCCATACATAGCCCCTTCTTCCCTCTGCCTTTTCATCTCCAAGGACAAAGATTGTGATGTCTTTCATTCTTGTATCCTCAGGCTCTACTAAAGAGCCCTTTGGGTAGGAGAGTCTTAGCAAACATTTGTTGACTTTGAGAGAATATATTTTAAATAGAATATATTATATTTAAATCTATTACATATAATAGATTTAAATATAAAATAGCAAATATTTACATGGATCACTAAAGCTTACAAAAACTTTCAGGAAGAGATGTCATCCTAGGTCTGAGATCTTGTTTTTTAAACATATTTTTGATACCCATGTTTCAATATGATTGCTTTCCTTTGAATCCTCCTATATTGTGTATTTAAAAATGATTCTGAGAAGAGGTTCACAGACTTCATCAGATGGACTGCCCAAGGGATCCAGGATCTAAAAAAGGCACAACAGGGTCCTGTCGATTTACTTAAATGCTTCTCCTCTTTGGGTAATAACCCTGTGAGATAGATAGGTAAATCAGAGATTATGACTAACATTTTACAAATGAGAAAACTAAGACTTAACAAAGGCAAGCCTACCAAGTATTGATAGTAAGATTTGAACCCAGGTTATAGGATGGATCACAAGAAGCAGAGCTTGAAGGGAGGGGAGAGGAGGGGTCCTGGTGAGTCTTAATTGTAGATATTTTGAGCCAGAAGAGATGTAGTCCAATCTCTCCCCTCCTCCCATTAGACAGATGAGGAAATTGAAGAAAGGATTTAAGCAATTTTAAGCAATTGTCTACGGCCACATAGGAAGCAGCAGAGGTGAAGTCTGTCCTCTTTCTTCCTCCTATCACATTATTCTTACCTTATACACATTCACTCTCATAAAGCTTATGAGTCCCAGCCAGGACTTGAATAATCCAGGTCTAAGCCAGTGCAGGATTTTTCCCTTTGACATGACCTCTTCTGAATAGAATCAGTGAGTAAGCACAGTGAATAGAGAGTAGACTGTATCTTCTCTAGGCTTCATCATGTCTTCCCACTTTACAACCTGGAGAGGATCTTGGAATTTAGAATGTCCAAGCAGCCCAGGACCTTGTTGCAAATAGTTTGAATTATCTGGACCCTGGATAAATTTAGGGCTGGATTGGACCTTAGAAACCATGTGGTCTAACATCTTTATTTTACAGATGAGGAAACTGAGACCAAAGGGAGAGGACCCATTGTTTTCTCAAGGTCACAATCAGGCATCATGGGTACGATTTGAATCTAGATCTTTCATGTCTCTTTCTTGTCTTTTGATTATGCAAATATGTTATATTAAATATACTTATATAGTGTACACATTATATTTTAATATATTATACACATTATATATTTACATGTGGATTTATATATTATTTATATGTTCTATTATATTTTCTATATCTTTATATATTGTGTTACATAGTTGTATATGGACTATATTTTGATCATTACACATTCATATGTTGTATATTATATATTTGTATGGATTGCACATTTATGTATTATCATGTTATATGTTATATATTTATATGCCACATCTAAATACATAACAAATGTATTTTATTGCCAATCTGAAGGGAGCTTAGAATATGGAACGTTAGAATTGGGAGGGACCCTAGAATAGAGACTGTTAGAACTGTGAAGGGCCTTAGGATAGGGAATGCCAGGGCTGGAAGGGCTTTAGAACACAGAATATTAGCACATAGAATGTTACTTTGAAAGGCCCTGAGAAATGGTATCCTTGTAGCTTGTTCACAATACAGATGGGTCAGAGAGAAGTGACTTGTCTGGGTCAATATGCAAGTGTTAAGGGAAACCAGGCCAAGAATGCAGATCCTCTGATTGCCCAGCCAGACTTCTGTCCTTGGGACTCCATTTGGTTTGCAAACAGGCTCTACTGCTCAGTCCCATTGATGTCAAGAAAACCAAGTTGCATCCTGGAATGCCAGATGGGCTCAGTCCTTTGGTTGCTTGCTGAAAGTGAATTGAATTTTAAAGGTCTACAGTTTCAAGGATGTATCTGAGCACTGGGTCCATCCATCGTTGAACATCTCAACCCTGTTCTGCTCTGAAAGTGGTTTAAATGGATAATCTTTGCTGAGTAATTGGAGTCTCCAAACTTCATTCTTGGGGAAGATGAGCTGAGTTACTCGGAAGCTTATCTAAAGCTTCTCATGATTTTTGACTATATTTAAAAGAAGAATGTAGTTTTGCGCAGTGGCAGTAGCATAGCCAATGAGGTTTATCCAAGGTATGATTATTGTTAATTAAAAGAGGAATGTATTCAAAACCATGGTTGGAGTAGTGAAATTCAGGTCTATGTGACATATTTTAGGAAGGACACTGGGTCTAGCCAGGAGAAAGAACTCAGGACAGACAGGGGACTAGTATATCTGTGTTATAGAGATACAAATCTTAAAGAAACTGGGTATGTTTGACCTGAAGATAAAAAGACTGTAAGGGGGGGGGGGGTGCAGAGAGGGATAATTGTCTCCAAACATCTGAATGGCTATCATGTGAAAGACTGATGAGATTTCTTCTGCTTGGCCCCAGAAATAAGAATCAAGAGCAACAGGGGGAGGGATACAGAGATTTCAGCTTCATGTTAGGAAGAAATCTTAAATAATGGTGGTGTCCCAAATTACAGCAGGCTGCCCTAGGGCATGGTGGGCTTCCCTTCCTTGGAGGTCTTCTAGCAGAGGTTGGGTGATCCTTTGTTAAGATGTCCCAGAGGAGAAGCTTATTCAGGTGACTTGTTGGCCCCACTGCTATGCCTTCAAACTCTGAGATTTTGTGATTTTCCATGAGAAGTAGGGACTATGGGAGGGGGAAATGAGGGGGAGGTTAGGAAGAACCCTCAGATCAGAACCTTCAAGGGAAGCCCCTATGATGAGGAGCCCATTTGATGCTATAAACAAAAGAACTGTGAACATGAAACCGGCTGTGAGAGATGTACAAGTTACTGTACATTTGACTGTACTCTTGTACAAGCCATTGGCGCTAGAACTAAGGACACAAGATCAAGCAACCGGGTCAATATGTATTTATTAAGTGCCTACTGTGTGCTAGGTTCTGGGGCTACAAAGTCAAAAACAAAACAACTCCTGCCCTCAAGAAGCTTACAATCTAACCAGGGAAGAGGGAGGTCAGGAAAGGCAGTGGGGTCAAGGTTGGCAACCAGGCTCATGAGTTTTTGATAGAGCAACTTTCCTGTTCTTGGGTAGTAGCAACAAACATTTAACTAGAGATTGTGGAAGGTGAAAGTGGTACCCTCATAGCAAAGGTGAAATTAGCAATTAACAGGGACCAGTGATAATGATAATAATAATAACTAGCATTCATTTGATCCTTACAACCCTTTGAAATAGGTACTAAATTCCCCTTCTCCCCAAAAAGAATACCCAAGTAGAGATTAGCTATCCCAAGTGTTAGCCCTAATTCTAGGTCTTACCATACTCTTCAGCCTAATTTCTTATTTCTAACCCATCCTAGTCCTAGTCCCATCCTAACTCTGTCTAACTCTTCTTCTCCCTTTTAGCTCATAAGCTTTTCTAAGAGACTATTTCAAACCCTTCTGGCCCCTGAACCTGCTTACTCCAATTTTACACACACTACTACACAAGGTTGGTTATCTGTTCTCCCAGCCCATGGTCATTCAACTCAATTGATTAAGCACCTATTATAGGCAAGGGAGACCTTACTGCTCTGGCTACTGAAAATACCCCAAACAAAAAAAAAACCCCAACTAAACAATCTCTGCCTTCAAGGAGTTTGGTAGGTGTTTGTGAGGGGTGGTTGGCTAGAGGGAGAATAGAGGGTGAAGAGAAAAATAGGAATATCAAATTCTGGGGACACTAGACATAGGCTCCATTAGTAGCTATACCCCGGGGTGGCTGACAGTGGGGAAGATAGAACATTTAGAAACAGCAGACACAGTGATTTATAAGCCCTTATATTCTATTATATTCTATTATAGTTTAGGACAAGGAAGAAAGATGAAATTCAAGAGTTAGAATGGCAAGAGAGGCCATCGATGCCTGCCAAATTCTGTGGGGCTTACATAATTTAGAGGAATTTCAGGTAAGTAGTTGGGGCCCGGTAACCAAAAGCCCAGTTTTTTCCCCAAAGTAAGATTTTCAGTGTGGCGCTGCTGGAGAAGTGGTAGCTCAGGCACACGGGCCCTGGAAGCTGAGGGTATAAGAATCACCGAAGCCGAACGCGATCAAACAAAAGAACCAAGGTGAAACAAAAGAAGAAAAAGCATCAGATACAGGCCAAGGTCATAAGTCCAAGAACAGGGTGGCTAAGGCCATAGTTGATTCTAGAGTAGAGAAACCATTGTGCTGGGTAGTGCCCTTGGGTGGGTGACCTCTGAAATCCCCCTGAACTGCTGCTTGAGCCAACCCACCCCTAAGGACATCCAAGGGTCTGAGGACAATACAGTGGCTTGGGTTTTTTTTTTTTTTAAACAGACCTGTGAAATCATCAGTCTAGATCTGTGTTGGCAAATCTATGGCACCTGTGCCGGGATGGGGGGTAGTCCCCTCCCCCTCTCCACCACACCTGGGAACATTTCTCACTTGCCTCTCCTCTTTTCCCAGCAGCTTAATGGGAGCACTACCTCCCATCTGGGGTAAGGCTGGGGGCTCACATGCAGTATGAGGATTGCAGTTTGGGTACTCAGTTTCTAAAAAGTTCACCATCACTGGGCTAGGTGATAAGCAATGCCTAAGTAGTTTGTGGTACCCTCTCCAAAATTTAGAAAGTTTGTGGGACACAGAGGTTAAATGACTTCTTCAGGGTTCCCTGGCCAAATATGAGTCAGAAGGAAAATTTGAGCTCAGTTCTTCATGATTCTGAGGCATGCTCTCTCTCTATTCCACCATGATACCCATACATGCTACCAATGACTAATAGACTCAATTGTTAGAACATAGAATGTTAGAGCTAGGAGGGTCCTTAGAGACTGGAATATCAGAGCTTAGAGGGAACTTAGAAAAGAGTACAGAGGTAGGAGGGAGCTTAGAATGGGATTTCAGGGTGTCCTTACATTAGAGAATGTTAGAGCTTAGAGGGATAGGAGGGATCTTAGAATATGGAATATTAGAGGTAGAAGGAACTTTGAGGACTCATTTTGTCCAATCCCCTAATTTTATGGATGAGGAAACAGTCTGAGAGAGTTTTAAGGATAGGTAAAATGCCTAAATTCTTGGTCATATGGCACCCCACCCTCTATAATTTCAATATGGCTCTTTTGGGTGGTTTATGGGGACAGGGACCAGTGACTGGGGAGCTAGGCAGGTATTGAGAAATAAAAAAGACATTCAGGGAAAGGGAGAAACTTAGGAAAGAGTTGAGATGTAGAGATTTATGAGCACTGAGAGTGCCTTTGCTAGGAAACATTTTGCAAACCCATTTTTAAAGTGGAATATCTTTCAATATAATTGCTCACTATGCAGTGGAAGAAACCACTTGCTGCCAAGAGAGGTGACTTGCCCAAGGTTCCACCATATAAAGCTAGTGCCAGAACTGTGACTAGAACACACATCTTGCCACTTTGGAGGGTCAATGGTCTTTTGATTGCATTGGTTATTTTCCTCCATGAGAACCTGGGGTCAGGAGATCACAGATCAAAGTGCTTCTGTGGTCCACATCAACATGACAATGACTTTTAGAGAAAATGAATATTTAGGAAGATGCTATGGCTTCCATTTTCCTTCTCCCTCCCCAAACCCTCACCCCACTGGCTTCTTTCCTCACCCCAGTTATGACCACCCTCTGACCTTGGAATATGTTGGATCTCATATTGTAGCCCAGTTCATAATAATCTGCAAACGCTGAGGATTCCATCGGATTCCGAGTCTTGCTTACACGACTGCTCACCCTCTTCTGTCCCTCAATCACTTCATATATAGCCCTTCGAGCCTGGGATGAGGGTAGCTCAGAGTGTCATGCCCTGCATCTCCCCATTAACTCCTTCCATTCTCATGTCTCTCCCAGCTCTGGCATTCTCAAAAGTACACACCAGCTCAAGAATTCCTTGTCCTAAGGCCCCTCCCAGCCCCTGGCATTGTTATTTTTTCTAAAGTTTCTCCTAGTCCTGAAGCTCCATGTTCTAGATCCCCTCCCAGTTCTGACATCTTTTGTTCTAAGGCCCCTCTCAATTCTGACATGCCTTTCCCCCCAAAGGCCACTTTAGCTTTAAAGTGGATCCCCTGCTGGACATCCCACATGATGGATCCTTGACCCTCCCATTCACCCCTGCCCAGGGCAAAGAACACCCTAGAGATGATACCTGCTCCTCAGACACCAGCTGATCCACTGTGCTGCTCCCAAACTTGTGCCGAATATTGTTGGGGATGCAGCTGAGACTTTTGTCAGAAATATTCTGGTTATCAGTGCTAGCACAGTCATCCCCTTCAGCTTTGTCGACCCTGATATCCTCTGCTCCCTTGGAAGAATGCAGCTCCTCTCTAGAGTTCCTACTTGACTGAGAGGAACTTCTTGACCCGCATTTCCTGGGGGTGACTACCCCTCGGCTGCAGTTATCCCTCCCTTCAGATGACCCTGAGCTCAACCTTGGCTCCCCAGATTGGGTCGTCCCCATTCGGCTAGTACTTTTCAGGCTGAAATCTCTTGTTGGGAGAGGTCCTATGGGAAGTGGTGAGTGGCTCTTGGGTTGGGATTGGTCCAAAGCAGTCTTGGATCCTCTCCAGCACTGACGGCCATTGTCTTTCTGGGACAATCTTTGATTGTTTGATGGAGGCCTGGACCCACGAGCCATACCTATAGATAAATGGGCAGTAGGTACAAAGATAGAAAAGCAGAGAGAGACAGAAACAGATAAAGAGGAAAGAGAGAGAGAGAGAGACAGACAGACAGACATACATACAGACAGACAGACAGAAGATGGGGTAGAAAGAGAAGAATAGATAAAAACAGAAAAGACAGAAAGAGAACAGATGAGAAAAAAGGAAAAGGAGTGAGAAAAGAGTAGCAAAAGAAATAGGAGGCAGAGAAAAGAGGGAAAGTGTTATAAGAAGAGAGAAGAGAAAAAGAAGGGAAAAAAAACACAGAGTAAAGGAATCTCAGAATGTCTGAGGTGGTCTGGTCTCAATGGCCATTTAGCCCAACCTTCAACCTGAGGAGAAATCTACAATCTCACCAATAATTGGTCTTCCAACCTCTGTTAGAAGATTTTCTCTAAGGGTGAACTCATTCCACATACTGATGCAAGGGGTAGGAATTTTTCCTTGTATCTGCCCCAAATCTGCCTCTGCAACTTCTGATTTATTCTTTGTTTGTGCCCTC
Organism: Monodelphis domestica; assembly: GCF_027887165.1. Lineage (NCBI taxonomy): Eukaryota > Metazoa > Chordata > Mammalia > Didelphimorphia > Didelphidae > Monodelphis > Monodelphis domestica. Next base: position 99,800,667 of record NC_077231.1, read on the forward strand.
ATGCCTATTATGTGTCAGGTGATAAGATGATGACTTGCCCAAGGTCATGCAGGTAACTAACTGGCAGATCCTGGATTAGATTTCTAGTCATGGCAACTTCTACTGAATTCCATGGCCTCTCAACCATCTAACTTCTGGTATGATCCAATAGGAAGAATATTTATTGAGCAACATCATGTGCACTCAGCCTTGAGCTATACAACAGGTAGAGGTGAGGAGATAATAGCCTGAAATCTCTCTCTTTCTCTACCCTCAATGGATCTGTCTTGTTAAACTGGGTCCTGTCTTTGGGAAGGAACCAATCATAAGACTTGATCCTGGCCAGCAAGTACATTTAGCTGGGATCCTGCTAAATTCTTTGCCCAGGGAACAAGAGGTAGTGATTCAACTTTCTTGTCTTCAGATTTGAATTCTCCCAGAGTGTCCAAGCAATCTCTTATAGTAAATGAATCCTGCCCCCCACCCCTGAAAGTAACCTCCCCACCTTGGGAGGGCATGAGTGAGGTAAGGATAATTCTTTATTTTGTATATACATCTATGTAATGAGAACAACTCACTAAGTCCCATGCCTGTTTCTGGTAGGGCATGTTGGGACCTCAGGGTTGAAGGTCTTGGGTGGAAATTTAAGAATGCTGCAATCCCTTAGACCCATGATGGCAGCCATCCCAAAGCCCTTCAATACAAAGCCCTACATTATTCCTCTAAGGGCTTACTTAACAATGCTGCCTTCACTTAGTAGAATGTAAGCTCCTTGAGTAACCCCTTAAGGGTAGGCTTGCTTCACTTTTGTCTTTTTGTCCCGAACACCTAACACAGTGAATTTATAAATGGGGTGCCTGATTGTTGAATGAGTAGACTTTACCTGGTTCACCAGGGGTTCAGACCCATGTCCTCATTAGCATAGCCTGATTGCCTCATCTAGTTGGCCAATGATCCCCTTAATGATCTGGGGCCATCTTGTTTGGGGGTAGCAGGTACACGGTGGAGAAAAAGAAAAGACTGACATACAGATATAGGCAAAAATAAGGACACTTCTAAGGCTGGCTGTAGGGTAGGGGAGCCCTAAAGTTTTTCCAGAAGCTCTCATAGCAAGAATTTGCTTGGTCCTGCCCTCTTTCCTCTGCTTCCTACCTGGAAAATGGCCTGTCTCTCCTTTCTCTTCATCATGTAGATCCAGTTCCAAATCCTGTCAATAATAGTTAGGAAATTACAAACTTATGCAAATAACCACATTTCTATGGCAACTAGGAGTAACAGTGGATAGAGCATCATGCCTAGGAATCAGGAAGACCTGAGTTCAAGTCTAAACTCAGACACTATTTCCCCCTTAAAACCTTTACTATGTCTTAGAATCAATACTCAGTATTGGTTTAGGAGCAGAAGAGTGCAAAGGGTTAGGCAACTGGGCTTATGTGACTTGTCCAGGATATCATGGCTAGAAAGTATCTGAGGCCATATTTCTTACTACCCAGAACCTCCTAAGCCAGCTAGCTTGCCTCTAGCCTTAAACATTTTTTAAGCTGTTTGATCCTGGGCAAATAAGTCATTTGGCCTTGGTTGTATAAAATGGGGATAATAATAAATAGCACTTACCTCACAATTTTGGGAATCAAATGAGATAATATTTTATAGAGTGTTTCACACAGTCCATGGCAAACTATAGGTGTTTAATAAATGTTCATTTCCCCTAACCTTAAAGTTTCTAAGACACGTCACAACAACATTGTCTAGATACTGCTATTTCCCCATTTTCAGATGAGAAAAGGGAAGTGGCTAAATAACTAGTAAGTACTGTCTCTAAGGTTTCTGCCCTGACCTCTCCTAGGTACTTTCTACTCCATAGAGAAACCCAAATTCAGCCCCCCCCCCAAGTGCCAAACCAGTAAGCCTTAGAGCTTCCCTTCTTCACTACAGAATCCTCACCTTTCTCTCTTGTTCTGCGCTCTGCTCAAGAATCACAGTACACCTCTGCCTTAGGAATACCAGCACAGAAGTCTGGACTCTTCTTGCTTTAAGATCCCCTGCCCTCCATGGCCTTAAAGTGGAAGAGACACTGCTGCCCTCCATGTCCCAACAGCTCTACTGCCTCTACTTCCCTCCCTGTTTGAACTTCAATATTGATTGGCTCCCTAGAGAAAGTTTTGATGGGTGCTAAGTTGTAGGGCAAGAAGGAGCAAGAACATGCCAGGACCCAGTGTGAAGGGGAAAACTTTCCCCTTTCTTTCTGTGGGTTGTAAAAAGGGGGAATTTTGCCTGAGATGACTCCAAAGAGTAGATCAAAATACCTTCCTCTGTTTCTGTGTTAACAAGGAAGGCTTACAAAGGAATGAAAGGGGAGAACCCTAGAGTAGAATGCCAACAGACACCTCTTGGACTGGTTCCTAATGGTTGGGCTCTTGACTTGGGGGCATTTCATTCAGCCTAGGGAAATGCAAGGCTCACTGAGTCCAACTGAGAGGAGACTGAACGAATCTACGCCCAACACAGCAGCCTCATCTTACAAAAGAGCTCATTTTACAAGAGATTGCCTTTTATTTCCCACCTCCTCTGCAGACAGTTAGGTGGTGCAGTGGATAGAAAGTCAGGCAAATGTGAACTTGGAAAATTCTTAGCTGTGTGACCCTTGGGGCAATTCACTTCACCCTATTTGCCTCAGTTTCCTCATCTGTAAAATAAGCTGGAGAAGGAAATTTCAAAGCACTCCAGTATCTTTGCTAAGAAAATATACCAAAAGGTGATGAGGAGTTGGACAACTAAACTCTATATGGGAAATCTTTCTACTGACCTCTGTCTCGTTGGGTTCCTTTGATCTCCCACCCTGACCTCATCATCTTCAGTTCTCTCTAAGGTCCCTGGACTTGGAGTCAGCAAGTCTGGGTTTGTGTCTCATCCAGCTTGAGATGGGATTTTGGGCTTTGTTTGTTTTTGTCTCTAAAAAGAGAGGTTAGGCTTAGGGGACTTTAGAAGTCATTGTGAGAACCAAATGAGATACTATTTGGAAAGGGCTTGGCACATAGTAGGTGCCTGATACACATTTGTTTTCTTCTGCTCTAAAGGTCTATGATTTGTACTGGCCATGCTACCTAGGCAGTTGTATTCAATGCTTAGGGTTCAGTTCCAGTTTGTCCATCAGAATGTTGCCCATCCTTATAGTACCACCTGGTGGCCAAACTCAGTCTAGCCAATGAGCCTCTGCCCCACCCCCCTGTCAGCCTAGGCAAGAGACTTTTCCTACATGGAGCAGAGTCAGAGAACCTCATACTTCTTCTCCTTTCTTCTGGAATATCCACCCTCCTCACCACCACTACTAAAATCCCTCATTTCCTCTAAGACTTAGCTCAAGATTACCCGTTTACATTAGATTTTTCTGTTTTGTCCATCAATAAACATTTATTAAGCACCTACTATGTGCCCAGCTCTGTACTAAGCACTGGAGAAATAAGGGCACACAGCAGTCCCTCTTCTCCAAGAGCTCCCAATCTAAAGTGAGTTAATTCATAGCATTAGTTCCACCAAGTACAAAATTCAAAGAGCCATCTGACCTCTTACCACACACCTCTTTTTAAGGTTTCCAGCTTCTCTTTTCTTTTTATTATGTATTGTTGACAATCTTTTTAAAACTTCTTTTTGAATTTCAAATTCCCTCTCCCTCTTTCTAATCCCTTTCCCTATCCACTAAAAAGCTACCCGCTGAGAAGACAAGCAATATCAATTATACATGTGAAATTATGCAAATCTGTTTCAATTTTAGCTATCACATGAGATAATTCCTAATTCTCCCTGAAGTACTATTGCCTTCCCCTACAAAATCATTGTTTTTATTTTGTGTCTCTTCTATCTGTGTGTATGATTTCTTGTCCCAATGGAATATAAGATCCTCCAAGAAAGGAACTCTCACTTTTGCCTAGATGATTAATAATTATTTGTTGGTTGAATGGCTCAGAGGGTCATAGATCTAAAGCTGGATGATACATTAGAAGCCATAATTAGGTTCAAGCCCCTTCATTTTAAAGATAAGGAAACTGAGAGACTTACTCAAGGTTATACAGGGGGTATCAGAGGCAAGATTTGAATCCAGGTCCTCTGACTCCAGAGCCCCTGTTCTTTCTACTGATCTAAATTACTCTTCATGATTTTATCACTGCAGGATTTCTAACCATGGTCAGTCATAACTCCTCTGTCCCTTACTAGAATCCCTCTGGGATGATCTTCAGAAACCACTGGTGATTGGAGTGGATACTGCCAGCCTTTATTGTCTAGGCTATTCCATCCTAGTGGAGCTCTGACCCAGCTCAAGAGCCCTGTTTTTTTTTTCCGCATCTTTCCAGAAATATACACATAATCAATGGAATTACATGGCCTAGGTAAAAAAACACCCTATAGCAATCAAAGTCATGAGGTTCAAGATCTTAAGGCAGCAACCCATCATGGTGTTTATTGAACCTTGCAGTTTGGGGTTTGGGCTGAGTGGTCATTAATTCAAGACAATAATCAGTATTCCAGAATTAGAAGAGCTCATTTAGCCAAACCTATAGCAGAACAGAAATATCTGCTATAGGGATCATGGAGTCAAACTAAACCAATGCACATTTATCTGGCAAATAGTCATTGAGCTTCTGCCTCAAGGCTTCCAATTAGGGGGCAGCCTGATATGCAATAAAGCCCAGATCTTCTGAAGCAGCCCCCTCTGCTTTGGGATATCTGAGAATTTTAGGAAGTTTTCCCTTGCCTCAAGACTAAATAATCTGCCCCTGCAACTTCCTCCACTGTTTCTCATTCTGACCTCTATTCTTATTTGATATATCAACCTTTCAGGTCCTTGAACAGAAATCTTCTTCTAAAATTACTCTTCTCCAGATAAAAAAATTTCCCCTTCAATTTTAATGGATTATCAAGTAGTCCAGTCTCCAGTTCCCTGACCATTCTGGTTATTATGGTCTTTTCTACAAGTTCAGTAGCCTATGTTCTTCCTAAAATCTGTCACCATCAGCTAAATATCATATTCCCACTATATGACCAAAGCAGAGTGGGAGGAGTTGATCAAAATGCTTCTTTTGATTCATTTTCATCCTAGATCTGGAGCTGGAATGGGCTTTAGAGGGCATCTGGGTTAACTCCCTCATTTTACAGATAAGGAAACTGAGGCTCTCGGGGAAATAAAGTGACTTGTCCCAGGATCACAAAGTTTTTGAGGCACGATTCAAACCTGACTCAAAGCCCAGTTCTCTATGCACCACCAAACATTGCCTTTCTTCATTCTTGCCCCACCTTTTTAAATTAGCACCAAGTCTCAAGAGATCTGTTTACAATAATGAGAAAGAGTAATCTCTTTGATTAGACCCTCTAGACCAGACCTTTCAATCCTCTAGCTTTCAATCAATTGATTGTTTCTACTCTCTCCTTCCTTTCTTCTCTTCCCTGCTCCTGCCCCTTTGCCTGTCTATGTGGACTGTCTCTGTTTCTATCTCTGTCTGTTTCTGTGTCTCTCTCTCCCCTCTCACTGTCACTATGACTTTGTCGGTCTCCTCTCTGTCATTTTCTCTCTCTGAATCCATTTCTGTTTCCTCTGTTTCCATTTCCTTGTTTCTCTCTCTGCTTCTCTTCTCTTTCTCCCTCTCCCAGATAATAATACACTTCAGATTTCTCCATGTTTCACCTGTAATCACCTCACCTCTTATTTTGGATTAATCTCTATTGTTGTTTTCCAAGAAATCTTCATTTGAATGATCAAGTTTCCAACATAAAGCATAAAGGAAACTAGGTTAGAACTCAGAGAACCTGGATTCAAATCTTGTTTCTAGTTTTTGTTACCCATAGGAGCTTCCAGCTGTAAATTTCAGAGCTTAACCTTTCTCCTTTTAGGCTACCCTCCCTGTGAATCCTCCCCCATGAGCATTGCACACAGATGTTCTCTCTCTTTGGTCCTCATACAACATAAAATTTCTAGAAAACAATAGCCTTGCATCCTTCCTCTTCTTTGGTGTAACGAAGGATGTGATTCAGAATTCATCTTCTCTCCCATCCCTCCCCTTCCACTTCCCTAGATGCCTTTCACTTCCCTTAATCAAATTCCTTCACTTCTTTTTCCTCCTCCCTTTCATTCACCCTTTAGGATAATTGTGTTGTCTATTCTGCCTTGATTCTTTTGATGACACTGAAAGGGGGAGTGTTTTATCTCCTTTTTTGCTCATTCTCCATATGTCTTTCTGATTCTTCTTCCTTGGCTACCTTTTTGAGTAACCTTTATTTGTGACATCCCTTTCCAAGAACACATTAATTCTGTTTCCTATCTCTCCCTTTCCTTCTCTTCAAGTGACTTTTGTTTAGATCTGTGTGTGTGTGTGTGTGTGTGTATCTTGTGGGTGATTTTTGTTTTTTCTCTCAATTTCATAAAGAATTTGTGAGTTTTAAAACCCAAGAGCCTTGCCCAGTCCTTGGAGTATATAAACACAGATATTCACTTAGGTTTTTATCTGCCTTATGGCTTTGTGTACTTTTCTGAAGTTTATTTTGCTGGCTGACTTTCATGTCAAATTAACTTCTCACCTCTTGCTTCTTCTTCAGCAGGAAAGATATAAATTCCTCTCTTTTAACCGAAAGCCAAGACTTTTTCACTGATAAGTAAGTTCAACTTTGCAGGTGGGAGCACCAAATCCTTTTGCTCTTTGAAACAGCATATTCCAATCCATCTTTTTATTTCTTGGGAATAAGAATTTTGTTGTTGTTGTTTAACTGTTTTTCAGGCATTCCCAACCCTTCTTGATCTCTTTTGGGGTTTTCTTGGCAAGGATACTGGAACAATTTGCCATTTCTTTCACCAGCTCATTTGGCAGATGAAGAAACTAAAGCAAACAGGATTTAAGTGACTTGCCCAGGATCCCATGGCTACTAAATGTATGAGGCCAAAAATTGAACTCAGGAAGATGAATCTTCCTAACCTGGGGACTGGCTCTTTATTCAGCATGTCGCCTTCTTCCCTGGGAATAAGAAATAATTTTATGCAATTTGACACCTTGTCATTGGTATACAAAGAGCTTATTTCTGGTTGATTGCAAGATCAATTTAATGTTGAATCTCTGGCACTGTACAATGTTTCTGAATGAGATGAACTTGGGTTTTCTTTTTGTTTGAATTCAGTGAATCTTAGTAATCTTTTACTGTTCTTTGCCCTCTGATTCCAATACTTCTGGGCAATATTCTTATTTTGCTTCCTGATGTAGTAAAATGTCCAGACTTTTTATTTCCTTGTGTTTTGTTGTTGGTTTTTTTTTTCCTGAGGGAATGGTCATCTTCAGAGTTTCTTGCCACCTTCAAATGTCTTCAAGATCAGTTGGCTGCAGCTTGTGGAAGGATTAGGTATTCTAATCCTGTAGTCTTTTGGTTCTGATTTTTTCCCTAGTTCTAAATCTGGAGATGATGGGAGGTCCTGGGTTCAGATTTGACCTCAGATGCTTCCTAGCTGTGTTACCTTGGACAAGTCACTTGACCCCCATTGCCTAGCCCTTAGCATTCACTCTTCTGCCTTGGAACTTACACATAATATTCCAACACAGAAGGCAAGGGTTTAAAAAAAAAGGATCTTCTGTTTGGGGAAAATTTTCCATCATTTGTTTTAAGTGGTCTATCCTCTTTTTTTGTCTTTATGAGCTCTTCTTTGAATGCTTCGGTTTCCATTCTTATGTCTTACATTACTTTCCTTATGGATCTTTCTAAACAATCTGGGAGGTTCTTGCAATTGTTACATTATTTCCATTTCTCATCACTGTTGCTGGGGTTCAAATATCACTTTCTTTTACTCTATAATGGTTACTCTTTGTATGGGAGCTTCTTTTTGGTTGTTTCTTCTTTTTTTTTTTAACCAGTCACTCTGTGAATTAGTCTCCTAAGTCTTCCTTGTGATGAGCTCTTTGCCTACTTCCTGTTTGTTTGCAATTGTTCTTCTGCCCTGTTTAGTTAGTGTATTTCTTATTGTTTGGAGGTGGTGATGGGGAAAGCTTGGCTTAAACACAAGCCCTCACTCGGACAACCTGCATCCCTTTCCTCACTTTTCTGGGAAACAAACAAACAACTTCTTCTGTCTCTAAGAGAAGGAATACCAACTCAAAGCAGTGCTCTCTGTACAATGGAGAGACTGAATGGACTGACTACACAATTGAACTCATCCCTTAGATGTTAGGACCACTAACTGCCAACATGACAACCTCACCACTCCCCCCAGTGGAAGCTTCATATAATGATAGTAATCACTTGTCTGCATGACCATACATTCTCTGCTAACTCAAGGGTCTGAGAGCTGCTGTTAAGAGTCCCCAGAGGGCGTTTAGTCCAGTCACTACAAGATCAAGGGTCTCCTCTACAATATATATTTTTAAACCCTTACCTTCCATCTTGAAATCAATATTGTATATTGGTCCCAAGGCAAAAGAGTGCCAAGGGCTAGGCAGTGGGGGTTAAGTGACTTATCTAGGGTCACCCAGCTAGGAAGTGTCTGAGGTCATATTTGAACCCAGGGCTGCCCATCTCTGTACAATATTTCTAATGAGTGATAGTCCAACCTCTATTTAATGACTTAGTGATGAAGTACTTACTATCTCCTGAGTTAGCCCATACTTCATTAGGACAGCTCCAAGTGCTGGGAAGCTTTTTCCTTACATCCTTCTAAAATCTGCTTCTTTTTGCTATCTCTGAGCTTCAGCTTTGGAGACTTCCTGGCAAATCATGTCTACTGTGAGACCACAGAAAACACCAACACAGCCCAAGATAGAGACAGCATGTATATAGGGGATCTTAATTGTTTTTTGTGTCACAGGTTGTGGACCTCTCTCTTTGACAGTCTGCTGAAGACTGTAGACTCCTGTCTCTGAATAGTGTTTTTAAATACATAAAATAAAATACATAAGATTACAAAAGAGAAGCAGCATTCTAGCTACTGTACCAACTATTATCTTGGAGCTGAGTCCTTCCCACAAGGGAGAACGTATTCAGGTCACTAGCTCCTTTCTCCAAACCCTCCCAGAAGACTTACTGGTACCAGCAAAGGCCAAGATCAAGGCTTGCTTATCCTCATGGTGACCTCTGTTCTTCAATGAGCTTCAGCTTTAGCTCTTACTTGGTAAAGAAGAGCAATAGACCAGAAACTCCTTGGTATTGTTATTTCTCTGTGTTGCTATCTGTAGGGCTCTATGATTCCCTCCTCTGGTTGTGTGTGCTCATGGTATGTTGGGTCACATAGTTTCATAATGGGACCTTACACTTTGTCCCTGAACTTGTACTTATCTTTTTTTTAAACCATTCCCTTCTGTCTTAGAATCAATACTAAGTATTGGTTCTAAGGCAAAAGAGCAGTAAGGGCTAAACAATGAGGGTTAAGTGATTTGGCCAGATCATACAGCTAGGAAGTATCTGAGGCTAGATTTTAACCCAGAACCTCCTGTCTCTAGATCTGGCTCTCAATCCACCTAACTGCCCCTATACTCATCTTTTTAAGGACGAAGTCTAGGGACCATAGACCTGGTATACTAGCTGTCAATCAATCAATCATCCTTTCTAATCCAATGACATCTTTTCACAAAGCAAAATGGAAAAACAAAACACATTTCTTCATCAAACAAAACATTTCTTCATCCATTAAAGTGTATGTGTGCATGTCTTTGGGTGGTTGGAGAAGGGCAATTTAATATGACCTTGGTGATAGAGAACTGTCTCAGACTCAGGAAATCCTGGGTTCTAATCCTGCCTCTGATATGTCCTGGCTATTTGATCTTAGGCAAATCCTTTCTTCTCTTCTTAGGATCTCCAACCCCACCCTAAGTAACTCTCTAAGTCTAGAAGTTGGAGATCAAGCACATATCCACTTTGATAGAGGTAATGCCTCATAGGGAGCTCTCTAGACTGATGACATCACAAATCCAAGGAGAAAAAAAAAGGAAAGAAAACACTTAATAAGCACCTGCTTCTGTGCTGGATGTCAGGTTTGGTAATGGGTAAAGAATACAAAAAGACAAAAATCAACCAGTTCCTGCTTTCAAGGAGTCAACAACATTTTACTGCTGGATCATACATTTAGCAACATGAATGCAGGAATGATTTATAGAAATTAATTTTGCAGGTGAACACTATAAGTAAGGGTTCAAGGGAAGATCTCAGGAAGGAGCTGAGCTCTAGAGGAAGTTAGGGATTCTAAGAAGCAGGGATAAAGAAGCAGAGCCTACCAGCTATCTCTGAATCTGCAAGTAGGCACCTGAAATAGAGTATAGGGAATAATTGGAATCATTCTGCAAAGTGAGACTAGAGCTAACTTGGGAAAATCAAGTTCAAGTAGTCCCAGCCCTCACCATTCAAGGTCACCTAGCAAGTTCTTGGCATTGTCTAGGTCTCCTGAATCCTGATCCATTGCCCTCTCCTTCCACCCCCCAATCTAACCAAATCACATAACTTCATCTGAGAAGCCCTGGTAAGAAGTCTTAGGAAGGAAGAATAGATAGACACAACTCACCTTCATTGGTTCATGAACCTTCTCCCCCATTATTGAAAGTTAATCTGAGGACAGTCTCATGCAGAAAAGGCAGATGCCTCCAACTCAGTTTTTTCCTTGTCTCTCTCGTTTTCTGGTCTCCCTGAGGCTTAGGGCTCCCATCTGCACACGAGTCTCTGAGGAATGAGAAAGAATTTCTGGATTGGGGCAGCTAAATAGCACAGTAGATAAAGTGCTAAGCCTGGGGTTGGGAGAACCTGGGTTCAAAACTGACCTCAGACACTGCCTAGTTGTGTGACTCTGGGCAAGTCACTTAACCCCAATTGCTTAGCCTTTGGTACATTTCTATCTTAGAACTGATACTAATATAGAAAGTAAGGGTTTTAAAAAAATAGAGAAAGGATTCCTGGTAGCCTTCCCTTCCTGGACATTGGCCTTGGCCATGATGAGGGATGTCCCCGCTGAGGGTTACTGGCTATAAAAATCTATAGCTGGGAAAGATCTTAGATATAGCTCATCAAGTCCAATCCTCTTATTTTACAGAAAAGGATGTTGACACCCAGAAATTAGAAGTGACTTGACCCAGGATGCACAGTTAGTAAATCTCAGAACTCAAGATCCAGAGGAAATGACATATTTTATATCTCCCACTATATCCCCAGCATCTGGTATAATGCCTAATGTATAGACAGTGCTTAATAAATGCTTGTTAATGACTTGATTATGGATGAAGCCAAAATGGAACTGGCCTTGTGATTTCTTTGGTATTAAAAAGTCCCAATGAAGAAATACTTCATAATGCTGATAATCACTTTCTTAGTAATTTATAACCTTTGAGAGTTCACCTGGGGTATTGAGAAATAAAATGGCTTACCTAATCAGGAATTGAACTTCAGTATTCCTGATTCAGTTCCAATTGGCCATGCCATATTGCCTTTCACTACAATTTTAATTATTCCCATTTTATAAATGGGGAACCTAGGGCTTGGTAAGGTTAAGTAAGTGACTTGCCCAGGGTCACAAAGACAGTTTATGGCAGAGGCAGAACCCAGGTCTTCCTGACCACAAGGCCAGATCTCTGTCCACTTAGCTGCACTGACTCTTGAGATAAAATAATCATGATAGTTGACACTTTGTTAGAACTTTAACTTAGCTCAAAAAGTTTTAAAAATACATTATTTCATGGAATCCACAAGACCACCAAATGAAGTAGATTCTATTGTTGAATATAAATTACAAATGAAGAGACTGAGGCATAGAGAGGTTAAATTACTTATCCAGGGATATGTAGCTTAGTAGGTATCTGAGACAGAATTTGCACTCAGATCTCCCTGATTTCAAGTCTAGGATTCTGTACACGATATCATATGATCTTGGAATCAAGAGAGCCCTAAACTGAAATTTGACCTCTGAAACTAACTATGTGACCTGCCTTTCCAACTCATTGGAGATTCAGTTTTTTCATCTGCAAAATGGGAATCATAGATGGTAGATTTAGATCTAGAAAGGACCTTAGATATAACTTCTACAGAATAAGTGGGTAGGTCCCTTTTAGCTGCAATTCTAAGATCCTCAGAGAGGACTCACTGGGGTTGTCTGTTTGGCCACATGGAGGAATAGACCTTGGTAGATTAAAGGATGAGACTAGGAAGAACTTTCCCAGGTCCCTGCAAATATCCACCCCTGTCAGAGGAAACTGGGAGGGAGTTCCTCTCAGATGTCCCGCAGGACAAGAAGAGCTATGCACCTCTCAGAGCTTACCAGATGTCCAGTGTTCTGTTGGACTCCTGGGGGCAAATTCCTCCAGCCCCCAATGTTCTAGACTATTTTTATTTTCCATAGTGTGAGGTGTGGCTCCTCCAGGAATGGATTCCCTTTTACTCTGCTCTTATCTATTACACTCTGCTAAGGACAAACAGAACCAATCTGACTCTCTTCCATTCCCCTCTATTCTCCAATCCTTTCAACTGCTTGGTACAACCACCTGATCCATTGCTGTGTTCTCTTCCTATCCAGTCCCACTCTCAGTAGTGGGGGAGAAGAGCTTTTACATTTTAGCCTCAAGTTCCCTGTTACCTTTCTGGCTTTGAAGTTGGCCAAGCACACACCATCCTCAGAGGACTCACTCTATCTCAAAAAAGTGATTGGAAGTCTAGCCTATGCATGCTGCTGAGAACTGAGAATGAGTTCTCTTTTTAAGGTACTTCCAGGTTCATGAAGCTCTTTTCCTCTTGACAGACCTGTGTGCCAGGTTCTTTAAGGATTCTGACTTTTACAAATGGGGAAGCTGAGGCTCTGAGAAGTCAAGGTAGCATTGCTAACATAGTGGAAAGTGTTGGATTTGGAATTAGGCGGATCTGGGTTCAATTCAGTTTGCCAATCTAATAGATACTTAATAAATTCATGTCGATTGCTGGGCAGGCACTGTTCTAGTCACTAGGGATACCAACACAAAAAAAGTCCCTGATCTCCTATTATGGAGATAGCAAGATATATGACTCATCCCTCATTTGGTAGAATGGAGGGTGCTAGGGTCAGCGCAGGAAGGGACACCTCAGGGCCCATCTAGTCCAGCCTCTTCATTTTAGAGATGAGGGAAACTAAGGTCCAGAGAAGTGATGTCACATGCTCAGGATAACAGGTAGAAATAGCAGTGCCAGTGACTCAGGAAAACTTGAAAAAGGAGAGCAAGCTTCCTGCTCACTCTTTTTCTTGGAAGTACCCTTCAGACAGCATCATGGAACACCAAGTCTTTCCATGGAAGAGAGAGGAAGGTCTGATCCATTCTATCCTAGTCTCACAGTGACCCTATGGCTAAAAGCAGGGGAGATCCAACAAGTGAGCTTGTGCCTGGGCTCCCAGGGCCCCTTTTTCCTTTGCCTCTCCTTTTCCTGGGAAGACAAGTATCTAATTATCCCCAAGCTAGATATATCTAGACTTGGAGACAACCTTGTGAATTCTAGTAATCTGGAGGTATATTGGGTCAAAGAGGTGGAGATGCTTGGTGGCTAGGAGAATTTCTTCATCAGAGAAGATTATCAGCACTGAGAGGATGACCAGAAGTTTAGAAAGCAAAATACATAAATAAAAATGTGGCCACACATTCAATAATCCTACAATGTGTTTTATGTTTGGACAGGGTTAAAATATCATCTGCTTTATGGATTGTCTGTCAGTGTGTACCAAGGAATCTTTTGTGTCCTTTAACATTTCTTTTGTGTGTAGGAAATAAATGCTTGTCCCATACCATATTGCACTATTCCAGGCCTCCCCATCTTTTGGGGGATGTATTGACATGAGCTTGAAAGAATTTGCAACTGAAGGTTCTGGAATGGGGAGTTGATGAGCCAGCATGTAAGAAAAGAGAACTTAGTCTCTCTTTTCAGTAGGAATAAGGATCCCCCTGGACTAAACCTATCTCCTGAGGGAGCCTACCTGATTTTTCCCGTGCAGATGGGCCTCTTGGTGGAAAAGGAGTGGACAAAGTACCCCACCTCCCTGTGCCCAACATCAATTGGATAATTACCTAGCACAATGAACTGACACAAGGTGATGGGGGGCCAAGCTTATGACATCTGAGCATAGGCAGGTACCTTCATGAAAGCCCTCTCACTTGGGTTTCTGTGCCCCAGCATTGAGGACCAAGCTTGGATTCTAGAGGTCACTTAGTAAATGCTTGCTGGATTATGTGAATCATTAAGTGCATCACTTTTTGGATATGGGCTGGGACTCAAATGTGCCAGCTCATCAGATCCTGATCGGGGTTACTCAGTCCTGATATCTCTCAACTCCCCCTGAATCCACTACCAAATCACTGGACATTGTAAAATGAATTTCTGTAGATTGAACTTTCCTTCCAGACTCGCCCACAATGCAGAGATTTCCTTTAGTGATGATTGGTGTTCATCATTTTGGTCCCTCTGAGTTATAAAGTTCAGTTCACTTCCTACTTTATGTAAAATGAGAATTATTTTTTTTCCTGTCCAGGGACTTTTGAAATCACTTAGATGTGAGTGGCAAATACCCATTTTGATTTCTGTGTCTATCCCAGAGTCAATGCGTAATGCAAAATAAACTTGGAAAACCAATCCCTATATGTTTCTTCAGGCTTTGTCTATTCTTGAACAACCAGAGAGCAAAAATCAGAGTCTTGTGATATTTATAAAAATCACAGAACTAGATCTAATCCAATCCTGTCTTGGGGGGATAAAAGGGGGTAGGGGAAGAAAGTCCTGTAACTTTATCTGTGTAAAAAAATCCACTAAGAAACTTCCTCCAGGAATATAGACTGGCACCTGCACTGGCACTTCTAGCCATGGGATTTGGGGCCCTTAGAAGTTATCTGACTTGTCCAGGATCACATAGCTAGCAGGGATATCCTTTCTCAATTATAAAATTGAGGTTTGGACCAGAGGACTTCTAAAGTCCCTTTAAGAGAAATGCAAATCAAAACAACTCTGGGGGCAGCTGGGTAGCTCAGTGGATTGAGAACCAGGCCTAGAGACGGGAGTTCCTGGGTTCAAATGTGGCCTCAGACACTTCCTAGCTGTGTGACCCTGGGCAAGTCACTTGACCCCCATTGCCTACCCTTACCACTCTTCTGCCTTGGAGCCAATACACAGTATTGACTCCAAGACAGAAGGTATGGGTTAAGAAAATCAAAACAACTCTAAGATACAACCTCACACCTAGCAGATTGGCCAATATGACAGTAAAGGAAAATAATAGTTGTTGGAGGGGATGTGGCAAAATTGGGACACTAATGCATTGCTGGTAGAGTTGTGAATTTAGCCAACCATTCTGGAAGGCAATTTGGAATTATGCCCAAAGGGCTTTAAAAAATTATATGGGGGGGCAGCTGGGTGGCTCAGTGGATTGAGAGCCAGGCCTAGAGATGGGAGGTCCTAGGTTCAAATCTGGCCTCAGACACTTCACAGCTGTGTGACCCTGGGCAAGTCACTTGACTCCCATTGCAACCCTTACAACTTTTCTGTCTTGGAGCCAATACACAGTATTGACTCCAAGATGGAAGGTAAGGGTTTTAAAAAAATTATATGCCCCTTGATCCAGCAACACCATTGCTGAGTTTGTACCCCAAAGAGTCTTATACAAGAATATTCATAGCTGCGATCTTTGTGGTGGAAAAAAATTTGAAAATGAGGGGATGCCCTTCGAATGGGGTATGGCTAACTAAATTGTGGTATCTGTTGGTGATGGAATACTATTAGGCTCAAAAGAATGATGAACTGCTTGATTTCTATATGAACTGGAAAGATCTCCATGAACTGATGTGGAGTGAAACAAGCAGGACCAAGAGAACATCATACACAGTAACTGAAACATTATGGAATGATCAAATGTAATCGAATTTGCTACTAGCAGCAATGCAATGATCCAAGACAATCCAGAGGGACTTAGGAAAAAGAACACTATCCACATTGAGAGAAAGAACTGTGGGAGTAGAAACACAGAAGAAAACATCTGATTTATCACTTGTTTAATATGAGTGTATGATTTTGAGTTGTGATCTTTAAACGATTACTCTATTACAAATATGAAAAATATGGAAATAGATTTTGAGTAATAAGATGTATAAACCAGTGGAATTGCTTGTCATCTCTGGGATAGGAAAGGGAAAAGGGGAGGGAGAGAACATGAATCATATAATCATAAAAAATATTCTAAAAATAAAATAAAATACTGTGGCAAAAAAATAAAATAAATTCCCTCTAAGGTTCCCTTAAGTTCTCAGTTGATGATCCCCATTTTACAGGTCTGCGTCTGACTCTGAGGCCATGTTGATATTCTCCAACAAAGACATGTTCAGCCTTTGACCAGAGCATTAAAGTTGGAAGAAAAGGATCTTGGAGGTCATTCAGATTAACCAGATGTAACCTAATAAGAGTTGCTGCTCTGGACTCTGTCCAGGAAAATTGTGCTTTGCTGTCTCACCTACATTGTGCCCAACTGGCTCATTACCTCATTAATAGGCACAACCTTGACCAAAATTGGGCTTATATCCATATTCAGAAATCCCTTCTAGAGCATTATTCCTCTTTTTGAATGTCTTCAGTATCAGGAAACACTACTTTCTGAAAAAGCTCGTTCAATTTAGAGAGAAGAGGTCCTTTCTAAACTACATCTCCTTAAGTGTGTTTGAAATCCACAGAGAAGGATGAGACCCACAAGTTCAAATGTGTTGAAGGAACCAAATCCAACCCCCAACAGAGTTAGTGGGCCCTTGGCATACTTCTTCTGTCTCACCTGTGTAATCAGTTCTCTGATAACTTCACACCTACAAAGTCTTCGAAATCCTTGGGGTCTCTGCTCTGGCTCTGATGAACACACAGGGCTAATGGCAAGAGGCCCCGCTGGTTACTAGGCAGCAGCACTCCTGAGTTGTGTTCAATGGTTGCCATGGAGACCACAATGTCCACGGCTGTTACCTTCATTGAATGTCTGACCATGTTCTCTTCCCCAACCCTGAGGAATGGAGAAGAAATGGATATAGGGAAGTTCCATGAAGGGAGGCCATGTGCTTCTCAATAAGGAGCTGTGGTAGGAGGATGGTACAGTGGTTGGTGCTTGTGATTAGTCAAGAGTCTGAGTATATATCACTGAGGCAGTAATGAGCTAGAATCAGTTATGGGACAACAATTTGGGACTAGCAGTTGGATCCAGGATTTAAGATGTGAATAGACGAGCTAGATCATTTAGTCCAACACCCCATTTTATGGCATATACACATGTGTTATTCATAACATATGACATTATATCATAGAGCTGGAATTCAAATCTCAGGTCTTCTGAATCCAAATCCAGTGATCTTCCATAGATAGCAGAATTGGAAGAGACCTCAGAAGCCATCTAGTCCTACTCTATATTTTTTTTTTTTACTGCTGAGGAAACTGAGCCCAGGGAGAGGTGATCTGAGGTCACACAATAGTAAGTATCAAAGACAGCATCTTAATTTAGGTCCTTGGATTCCAAATCCCAGGTTTTTAAGCATGATAAGTCAAATGTTGTTAGGTTGTTGTTGTTTTAAGCTCTTTAGCAACATCAATGGCTTATGAGAGAGTTCATACAGGTATGCCATGTAAAGTGGGAATTCAGAAGTCTAATCCCTTTATTTAACAGATGAGGAAAGTTCAGCCTTAACAGGGCTGACTTGTCTAGAGTCATATAAGTAGCCTGTGGTCCTTCCCATCTCTAAGTTTTAGCATCCTCCTCTGAAAAACTTAGATTCAACTGGATAACCTCTAAGCTCCCCTCTGACTCCCCACCAATACTCATAATGGTGAAAGTAGAATACCACTGGGATGAGGGGTTCCCCTGTGACCTGAGTGAGGCCACCTATACCACATATTCCATACCCACCTCCCTATTGGTTCTCAAATAGCATTCTTGAAGGAAATTAAGAGATGCCTGGAGCATCCTTGGGACTCAAGTTTAATTCTGCCTGAAACACAGACTGACTATATGACCTTGGACAAGTCATTTAACTCTTAGTGTTCTGGGTAACTCTCTAAACCAGGATTTCTCTCTCTCTCCCTCTCTCCTTCCTTCCTTCCTTCCTTCCTTCCTTCCTTCCTTCCTTCCTTCCTTCCTTCCTTCCTTCCTCCCTCCCTCCTCCCTCCCTCTCTCTCTCTTTCTCTCTCTCTCTTTCTTTCTTTCTCTCTCTCTTTCTCTCTCTCTCTCTTTCTTTCTTTCTCTCTCTCTTTCTCTCTCTCTCTTTCTTTCTTTCTTTCTTTCTCTCTTTCTTTCTTTCTTTCTTTCTTTCTTTCTTTCTTTCTTTCTTTCTTTCTTTCTTTCTTTCTTTCTTTCTTTCTTTCTTTCTTTCTTTCTTTCTTTCTTTCTTTCTTTCTTTCTTTCTTTCTTTCTTTCTTCCTTCCTTCCTTCCTTCCTTCCTTCCTTCCTTCCTTCCTTCCTACCTACCTTCCTTTGTGTTTTTTAGCCTATGGTCTCCTCTGGAGATCCATGAACTCAAGAGAAAAATGTATCTTTATTTCAACAATATGAGGTTCCTTGGCAATCTTATAATTTTGGTTCTATGCCTTTAACACCATGATTTTAGAAGGGGTCCATTGGCTTCACTGGAATTATTTCCAAGGGGTCCAAGGCACACAGAATGCTAAGAAACCCTGTTCTAAGGGTATCTTAAATTGCAGAGAATTTACTACTCTTATCATTGGTTGAGAAAATTAGGTCAATGAAATCACAGATCCAGTCCCTTTGGGCAAGTTGAATGGCAATGTGTGAGCCAATGATGGTAGCTGAATAAATGCCAGGTAAACTAATCATGGCAGTTCAGAAATGATAGGACACCTTAGAGGTTTTTTAGATAAACTACCATCTCCTAAGCTCCTTACTTCTGCTTGAACACTTATAATGACAAGTAACTCACTACTTTCCCAGGCAGCCTATTCTCTATGCCCCACATCCTCCTCCCTATCCCCCTTTGAAATAGTTGTTTTCCGAAGTGTTAGGAAGTGATTTCTTTTTTTTTTTTAACCCTCACCTTCTGTCTTAGAATCAATACTGTGTATTGTTTCCAAGGCAGAAGAGTGGTAAGGGCTAGGCATTGGGGGTCAAGTGATTTGCCTAAGGTCACCCAGCTGGGAAGTGTCTGATGTCATATTTGAACCCATGACTTCCCATTGATGGGTCTGATTCTCAATCCACTGAGCCACCCAGCTGCTCCGAAGAAGTCATTACTATAAACTTGACACCTACTTCCCTCTCTATAACCTTCACCCAGGCTCTGGATTCTATTTGTAGGGCTAAGCAAAACAAAACTAACTGCTCCTGAATGACACAGAGCTGAAAATTTCTAACAGGCAAGAACTCCTAAAGGTTCTTTCTGTTGGTTTTGGTTCAAGTGTCTCAAGGAATATATCCATTTTACTGATGAGGAAACTGAGTCTGAAAGATTAAATGACTTGCCTAAGGTCACTCCATACATTTTGGAGGTAAATTCTGAACCCCTATGAATGCCCTTTCCATGACCACATGCTTTCACTAATAGCTCAGTCCAGGAAGAGATTCTCAAACAGTTTCTTGGAAAGGGAAGAATTTATTCCAGAGATGACAAGGGAGAATGAAGGAAGGCTTTATATAGGTATCCCCAAAATTCTTCCATCTCTTTTACAAAAACTGATCAGAAAAAAGGGTAAACCTGACAAATTCAGAGAGGATTATAAATGAGACAAAAATGTGCCCCAACACCCATAATGACCCAAATGGTTGATCTGGGGGGAGACGAGGAAAGGGTCAGGTCTCAGCCTTTCCTTTTCCCCATTTAGGCTTTGCCACCTTTCCACTGGGAGACACGAAGCTCAGGGGGTGCCCGCCGGAACCACTCAGACCAAGAGCCATCATACACAGCTACATCAGGCTTGCCACAGAGGTAGGCAGCAAGGGCGATGTGACAAGCGGTGACCCCCTTACGGCAGGTGGCAATGAGTGGCTTTGAGAGGTCCACTTTCTTCGCCTTGAACATAGCTTGGATCTCCTCAGGACTCTTCTCAAAGCCTTCTGCTGTCAGGAACTCTGTGAAAGGCATGTTCAGGGAACCAGGGATGTGCCCAGGTTCCAGGTCTGAGCCAGTCCCAGGAAGACCAAGAAGATCAGAAAAATGAAAGAAAGAGTTAGAGAGGGTGCAACCAAACAATGTGCGTTTATTAAGCACCAATTATCAGACACAGTGTGACATAACGGATTCTCTTAATATTTACTAGCAGTGACAAGCCATTTAATCTCTCTGGGGCCCACTTTCCTCCTCTATAAATGAAAAAGGTTTGCCTCAGTGACCTCTAATGTCCCTTTCAGCTTCAGGAACTGTACCAGTCACAGGGGATGTGAAAATAAAACCAGAGTCCCTGCCCACCCAGGGAGCAGTCAAAAGGAGGAAATGTACATAGAGTAATAGAAAAATACCACAATAACCAAAAACATACAGGAGAGACATCAGGTATATTTTGGTGGGGAGAAGATACTAATGGCCTTGGAGTGGAGATGGTGGTGGTAGTGGGAGACCAGGAGCATCTTCATGTAGGATTCCAAGGGGGCACAGGGGAGGAGACAGCATTCTAAAGGGAGGAAGTGGCATTCCTAGAGTGGGGGTCTGTCTGTGCAAAGGTATGGAGATATGGGGGGGATAGCAAGAAGGTCAATTTGGAATGAAAGGGAAGAGGACAAAATAATTCAAATTAGAAGAGATTGGGGGAATCATTTAATTCAACCTCTTCACTTTCTAGACAGCAATAGTAAAGTCCAGAAAAATTAAGTGACTTGCCTATAGGCCATCAGGATCAGAATCTCAGTTTGAACCCAGGTCCTCAAGACTCCAAACCTTCTACTCTAGAATTCAGTGATCCTCCTGATGTGTGTCATCCTTCTCACTATGTCTCATTCTCTTCACCCCTTCAGGAAACCCTGAATGTTTGTCAGGACCCCTTAGGATCCCCTGACATTGAATAACACTGATTTCTAGATTAAGAACCAATCACTGGGGCAATGAGGTGAGGTAGCTCAGTAGATGGAGTTTGAAAGTTCTGGTTTCAAATTTGGCCTCAGACACATCCCAGCTATGTGACCCTGGGCAAGTCATTTAACCCTAGCTGCCTAGCCCTTACCATTCTTCTGTCTTGGAACTGATACATGGTATGGATTCTAAGACAGAAAGTAAGAGTTAAAAAAATATATTTTTAAAGGAACCAATCAGCAATCCCGTATTATGTATATTCTATGTGCCAGGCACCAAGTAAGACACTGGGCTATTCTGACAAAAATGAAACCATCCCTGCCTTTATGGACCTTACATTCTATAGGAGGAGATAACAGTCATGATTTTCTAAGGTATTATGTGGCCTGCAAGAATCCTTCTGTATAACTTAGTTCCTCCCATTGGGAGTTTGATCCTAGAGGAGAACCTAGAGCAAAAAGGTTATGACTTGGAGGCAGTTAGGTAGCTCAGTGGATGGAGAGCCAAGCCTGGAGTCAGAAGGTCCCAAGGTTCAAATCTGACCTCAGAGACTTCCCAGCTGTGAGACCCTGGACAAGTCACTCCCCATTGCCTAGCACTAACTGCTCTTCTGCCTTGGAACCAATACACAGTATTGATTCTAAGAAGGAAGGTGAGGGTTAAGAAAGAAAGGAAGGAAGAAAGGAAAGAGGAAAGGAGGAAGGAAGAAAGAAAGAAAGAGGAGAGAAAGAGAAAGGTTATGACTTTCCTAGAGACACTTAGCCAGTATGAGTTGGAGGTGAAATTTGAACAGAGATATTTCTGCCTTTGAGGCCAGTTCCTTACCTACTAGCCTATCTTGTTTCTTCAGACTAAGATCATCACAAAAATAATAAATAACTTAATTGATTCATGCCTTTGGCTGATTAAGGCCCCCAAAACAAAACCAAGCACAAAATGCCCCCATAGCTCCACTAATGTAGAAGATTGAGTCTTCCTTGTGGTCTGAAAGTTCTGTCTTCTAGGTAATACTGTGTAGAGTACTAGGCGTAGAGTCAGAAGACCTGAGTTCAGATCCTACCTCAGATACTTAAGAGCTGTTTCCACCTATCTAGGTCACTTGACTTGTCTGGGTCTTTTCAGTAAAAGTGAGGAGTTGTACTAGATGGACCTCTAAAATCCATAAGATCTTTGATCAAGGGAGAGAGAAAAAGAGAGAAGAGATAACAGGAATTGTGCCTAGGAATGGATTTAGACTTTTTATGAACCCAATCTCTTCCTTATGAAAAAATTGATTAATCTATGATATAATTCTTAATAGAATATTAAAGAAGGCTTAGAAAGTAGGGCTTGGAGTTAGAGTATGATTTCAAGGAACTTTTCTTAACCTGGGCTTACGAGATCACACAACTATTTGTGGTCAAATTTGAACCCAGACCTTCTTGCCCCTAGTTCTGGTATTCCCCTCCACTCTGCTAGGCCTAGGTGCCCCAGGAAATTGTATTTCAAAATTATAATCACTGATAAAATGGAGAGGGGGGGAGCATAAAAAAGTGGGAGATGTGAGTTGAGGGGGTTGGTATATGCAGCTTCAGGACCACAGAATGATCATATTTAGCTTATGGCTCTGTAGCTCCCCTCCTAAATCTTTTAGCTTTGGTACTAAATTTGGACAGCTCCAAATATTCATTATAACATCAGAAATAATAATAATGGTAACTAACATTTACATATTGCTCACTATGTGTCAGGTATTATGTCAATATATATAATTACTTTATAATTATATCTCATTTAATCCTCAAAACAATCCTGGATAGTTGTTTTATTACCCCCATTCTCCAGATGAGGAAACCAAAGTTAAGTGACTTGTGCAGAGTCATTCAGCTATAAGTGTATGAAGTAAAGATCTGAACTTGGGTCTTTCTGACTCCAGGTCCTATGCTCTAGATCCTCTGAGATACCTAGCTAAAGAAACAACAGTTTCAATTAGTAATGTGGTTTAACCTTTCCTCACAAGAGCTTTGTATGATATGTACCACTAGTGTTACCCCTTTTTACAGGGAAGAAAGCAGAGGCTACATATTTACCCAAATTTATGGCAAGATCAGGAGCTGTAAAAGACCACAGAGACCATCTAGATCCATGTCGGTGAACCCATGGCATGTATGTACCAGAGGGGGATGTCCCCTTCCCCCTCTCCATGCAAGCCTGAGGACATTTCTCCCCATCACCCACCCCTCCGCCCAGCAGCCCAATGAGTGTGATTCCTTTCCCTCTTGTCTGGGGTAAGGGGGTAAGATTACATGTGGTATGAGGGTATAGTTGGGGCACTCAGTCTCTAAAAGGTTTGCCATCACTGATCTAGACCAACCCATTTATTTTATAGATGAGGAAATTGAGATGAGGGTCAGGGACAAGACTTGAACTCAGGTTTCCTAAATGAAAATGCAGTATTCCTTTTACTAGTTATTCTGAATCCTGGCCTCTTTGAGTAGCTAGTCTGGTGAAGCCTATGTAATCCTCAGAATCATGTCTTTAAATGCATAAAATATGTAGAATTACAATAGAAAACAATTGCCTTAAAATAGTTATAAAATTCTTTTTTAAAAACAATTTCACTGGGCAGCTAGGTAACTCTTTGATCAAGGTAAGATCTTTGATCAAGGGAGAGAGGCCTAGCACAATGGAGAACTAGGGTCAGGAAGGTCTGGGTTCAAATTTGACCACAAATAGCTGTGTGATCTCGTAAGCCCAGGTTAAGACAAGTTCCTTGAAATCATACTCTAACTCCAAGCCCTACTTTCTAAGCCTTCTTTAATATTCTATTAAGAATTATGTCATAGATTAATCCAAGGGATAGAATGCCAGACGTGGAGTTGCAAGGACCTAGGTTCAAGTTTAACCTCAGATGTTTCCTAGCTGTGTGACCCTGGGCAAGTCACTTAATCCCAATTGCCCTGCCCTTATTGCCTGTCTATTTTAGAATTGATACTAAGACAGAAGGTAAGGGTTTAAAAAAACACACACACGGGGGCTGCTGGGTAGCTCAGTGGATTGAGAGCCAGGCCTAGAGACGGGAGGTCCTAGGTTCAAATCCGGCCTCAGCCACTTCCTAGCTGTGTGACCCTGGGCAAGTCACTTGACCCCCATTGCCTACCCTTACCACTCTTCTGCCTTGGAACCAATACACAGTATTGACTCCAAGACAGAAGGTAAGGGTTTAAACACACATACACACACACACACACACACACACACACAAGAGAACAATTTCCTGACTGAGGGTACATTTAAGCATATTTTTCCCCCTTTATTTGCTTGAGAGAGTGTGTGTATGTGTTTTCTTTTGTAACATGGCTAATATGAAAAGATGTATGACTATACATGTACAGTCAATATCATATTGCTTGTCTCCTCAAGGAGGTGGGGAAGAGATGTGAGAATTTGGAACTGAAAAAATGTGTAATATAAGTGGGAATTGAATAACATCAATAAAGATGTTTAGAATAGAAAAATAATTCCATGGTCTCCACCCTTAGAACACCTGATCAGATCAGAGTGACATTGCTCTGATCATACTGGCTAATGATGACTGGGATGGTCTTTGAAACAAAGAAAGCCAGTCTAGCCTCTGCCTTCCCTGTTGCAATAAACAGAATGTTGGGATTTCCTGGCCCCTGGTCACTAGCACTAGTCAACTCTACCCTCCTTCTGAGGAACCTGATACCATTTGGAGCCTCAGCTTAATCCCCTGGACATCCCTCACCAGCTGCTGGAAGTCTAAGAGGCATGGGATGGGAACGGAGGAGAAAAAGCCTCTGGCCAAGTGCTCTCATGTGAGTAGGAGCTGATGATACTTTGCCCTAGTCACTGTTCACATATTGCCTGCTCTTGAGGCTGCCTCTTGCTCCCAAATCACCATCCCTCAATTGAAAACAGAGCCTTTCGTTTCTGCTTGCCTTTCTTATGCATGCATCACATAGTGTTTTGTACATAGTAAGCAATTAATAAATACATTTTTATTTATTTGTTCATTCATTCCTATTCTGGGATTCTCCAACTATAGAGATTTGAGGAAAATGTGTGAAACAGGGGGCAGCTAGGTGGTTGGGTAGAAAGAAAAGAGCCAAGCCTAGAGATGGGAAGTCCTGGATTAAAATATGGCTTCAGATACTTCTTAGCTGTGGAATCCTGGATAAGTCACTTACCCTCCACTGCCTAGTCCCAAGATGGTGAACCTATGGCATGTATGCCAAAGATATTATGAAGAGACCTCTCAGTGGGCATGAGTACCATCCCCAGAAGAGTTAATTACTAGAAAGGCAGAGGTACTCTGGAGGAGTTGCTCCCTTTCCCTTCATTATACCTCCTTGCCCCTCTCCCCCTGCAGCCCACTGGAAGGACTTACTCCCTTCTCCCCTGAGTGGAGCATCTGGGTTACTCCCCTCCCTTTCTCTTTCCAGGAAATGTAAGGGATGGGGCATAGCATAGCACTCAGTCTCTGAAAGGTTCACCATTACTACTCTTCTGCCTTGGAACCAATACACAGTATTGATTCTAAGACAGAAGGTATGAGTTTAAAAGAAAATATGTGAAATACCTGTTCTGTAGCCCCACATATCTTTTCCACTTCCTGGGAAGAGTGTGTGAGGAAGGAATGCTTACTATTTGATATTTTAAGTCCTTGTCAATGGTCACTTTTAAGTATCCTCAGTTTTAAGCATTTCTTTTAGGATGAGGGAAATAAATAGCTATCCAATACCTGATTGCTTTGCATAGTAAAACAATGCAAGGCACTGGATTAGTCACTGGACTTTAGAGTCGGAAAACTCTGAGATAAAATACCATAAAAGATAATTATTATCTGTGTGATCTTAGACAGTTAACCTTTGATTCCTAGCTTCATCGAGAGAGAGAGAGAGAGAGAGAGAGAGAGAGAGAGAGAGAGAGAGAGAGAGAGAGAGAGAGAGAGAGAAGGCAGTTCTCAATGGCCTCTAATGTTCCTTTTTTTCCCCCTTTCTTTTTAAAACCCTTACTTTCTGTCTTAGTTAACAGGTCTAAATCAGAAGGGCATGGGCTAGGCAAACTGGGTTAAGTGACTTGTCCAAGAGGCACACAATTAAGAAGTGTTTGAGGCTTTATTTGAACTCAGGACCTACTAGACTCCAGGCCTGACATTTTCATCTACTTTGCCACCTAGGCTCTCAGTCTCTTTTGTTTTCAAATTTTATGATCTTATGAGTAATTTATCTAGAAGTAATTTTGTTATTCTCTTTTGAAGAGACCCTAAATATGAACTATTCCTAAGCTTTGTTTTTAAGAAGAGCAAACTAAAATCCCATCTTCCCAAACTCTCTTAATTCTAGTGCCTTCCCCCCTCTCATTTATTTTCTCTTTTTCCTATGTATACTTATTTGTACATATTTGTTTGACTGTTGTTCCCCCACCTCAAGTTCCTTGAAGGTAGAGACTGTCTTTGATCTCTTTTTGTATCCCCAGAGCTCATCTCAGTGCCTAGTGAATAGTAGGTATTTAATAAATGTTTATTGACTGACTGATTAGAGATTTTCCTTTGGAGCCACAGATTTGAGGGGGGACCCCCAACGATTCTCTTTGGGTAGCCCAGAGTGAGGCTGACCTCTTTCCACAGTTACTAAGTAGCCTCTTCAACCTTGAGATAATCCCCAAAACAAAAACAAAACCCAAATATTTCTATAGGGCAAGTCAATTAGCTCAATTTGCTCAATTTCCCCTTTTAAGTTGCAAACTTTTAGGGATTGATGAGCAACTATTGTATTAACTCTCCCTATTGTATGTCTAGCCTTTCACTAGGCAACTAGATACAGGAGATAGAAAGATGAGATTGTATCTCCTCTTGGAGAGCTTTATATCCTACAAGGGAAAAGGGTTGGATCAGGCATTAGCAGATACAAAGTAAATACAAGGTAAATTTTGAGATAGAGCCCCAAGCCTTGAATCGGGAAGACTTCTAGAGTTCAAGTCTGGCCTCAGATACTTACTAGCTGTGTAACCTGGGACAGGTCACTCTTTATCTCAGTTTCTACATGAGCCAGAGAAGAAAATGGAAAACCACTCACATAACTGCCAAGAAAACCCCAAATGGGGTCAAGAAGAGTAGGACACAACATGAACATCAACAAAATTTTAGAAGGGTAGTGAGTTTGGAAGGAAGTTAAGAACTCTGCCAATCTGTATCTATGGAGGGAATTTTCATACCTGGATGGCATTTCAAACAATTAAATCATAAGCTCTAACCCAAGTATATATAGTGATAAATTCTCTTCTGGAATAAAGAAACAAAAGCAAATAAATCCTATCCTGAAGGTGAATAAAGAAACAAAAGCAAATAAATCCTATCCTGAAGGTGTTTATTGAACAAAATCTCTGACCCCTTCTAACTTAAGCTTTTCTACAACTCCCATTAATTCTATGCCACTCCCTTCAAGAAGCCTGGCCAGATGCCAAGAATGTTCCAATTCTGGTCTCCCCCCCCCCCACTTTCCCTTGAATGGCCTCCCAAGCAAGGAGAGAGGGATGGAGGGGGAGGGAAAGGGAGGGAGGGAGTGAGAGAGAGACAGACAGACAGACAGACAGACAGACAGACAGACAGACAGACACACACACACACACACACACACACACAGATAGAGACAGAGAGAGAGAGAATGCAAATGCAGGCTGGGTACAATTTCTTTGGACCCTTCCTCCCTTTTGCAAAACTTCAGTTCACTCATTGGTTTAAGCTCAGGACATCAAAGTGGGTTCCGATGCAGTGCATTTATGTATTCCCAAGCTTTTTGAAAAAAGGGTTGTGGGAAGGAGAAAAAGCTGATTAGAGATCCAAACAAGTTTTCATTCTAGGTAAGAGAGAAGTACTGGACATGTTCCAACAGCAAAAAATAACTCTCTCCAATTACAGGGCTCCATTGGACTAGATTTTTAGACTAGGGTGGGGTGTGAAGCTGGGGTATGCAGATTTCCAGAAGTGCTGGAGAGTGTTTTGTTTGGGGGTGGGAGAGGGAAAGGTAGGAGATCTTCAGATTACTCCAACCGGAAAGAGCTCTGGGTTTGTAGATAGAGAACAGAGGTTCAAATCATGACTCCATTGCTCACTTCTCTAAGTCTTTTAGGCTTTCCAAATCTCAGTTTAGAGCTGTAGGAGACCAGGGACTTCCAAGGCCATCAAGTCCAAACCTTTCATACACATCTTTAAAAGGTTCTTTAACCTATCTAGTTTCTTTTTTTTTTTTTTAACCCTTACCTTCTGTCTCAGAATAGATACTATATATTGGTTCCAAGGCAGAAGAGTGATAAGAGCCAGACCAGGGGATTAAGTGACTTGCCCAGGGTCAAACAGATAGGAAGTTTCTGAGGCTACATTTGAACCAGGACTTCCTGTCTCTAGGTCTAGTCCTCTAGCTACCCTTGACACCTACCAAGTTTTAAGTTCATACTCTTTAGCTGGACATTCAAAGTCTTGCATCCACCAGAGGATGATAGATTCGGATCAGCTAGTAGCCCTCTAGACTGACTCATTTTATAGATATGGGAAATGAGGTTCAGAAAGGTATACATTTGAAAGATAAACTTGCCCAGGGTCAAGCTATCACCTCCCTGCTTCTCTCATACTATTTTCCTTTATATATTCTATTTTCCAACCAAATCAGAGTATTAAACACCCCCCACCCCAATAAATCCCCTGCCCCTTCCTGTTTCTTTGGCTTTGCTCATAGTGTTGCCAACACTCTCCTACCTTTGTATTCTGTATTTATCCTCTAAAGTTCAACTCCTATATTTCCTTTCCCTAGTGGTAAGGGCTAGCAGTTGGGTTAAGTCAATTGCCCAGAGTCACCCAGGTAGGAAATATCTGAGGTCAAATTTGAACTCAAGTCTTCCTGACTCCAAACCTGGCTTTTTATCCACTGAGCCACCTAGTTGGTCCTCATAATACCCTTTCTTCTAGGAAGTCTCCTCAACAGCCCTAATTCATACTGACACTCTATTTGCCCTTTTCTGACAAATATGTATTAGAGTATAATATATTATTACTATGAGCATAAAATGCTAAGCCTGTGATGGTAAACCTATGGCATGCATACCAAAGATGGCATGCAGAGACCTCTCTGGGCACTCACTAGTTAGACTCCAAGGAGTTGCTCCCTTCCCCCTCTCCACCAGGCCTCCCAGCCCCTCTGCCCTGCCATCCAATTGAAGTGTTTATGCCCTCCCCTGAGGTGAGCACCTGGACCACTCCTTTTCCTTTCTCCTTCCTCTGTCTGAGATAAGGCAGTGAGGGGGGTATGGCAGGGCATAGCACATAGTCTCTAAAAAGTTCTAAAAGGTTCACCATCACTGCTCTAAGCCATGAAGGTAAGGAAAGATATTGTTTCTTCCCAGAATTTAGAACAAGGATCTGTAATTGTCAGTGTGGGTCTTACCTCTATTAATTCAAATTGTAACTCCTTTACAAGTTGGGAGAGAATAGTCATGTCAAAGAAATCCAGCATCCTGCTTCATAGGCAATAAATGAATGCCCTCTTTGTTCTTTTTTATTTGATGGTGATTAAAGTTTATACTTTTTAAATAGTTAAGATGAAATTGACACCCTGTGGTCATCTTGATAGGAAACCACCCTGAATTTAGGAGGCTGGTCCTTGGACACAAACTCAGTCTATCAAAAAAGTCTATTTAGTTTGGTAGGGTTAGCCAGAGCCTGGAAAGCCCTGGCAAAACCTTGGGAAAGTGAGGGTCAATGAGGCATCAGAAGAGGGTATCAATGGAATACAGAGGTCAATAGGTCCTCAATAAAAGTCAGTTGCTGGAAACCTGGGCCGTTTGCATGCTACTGAAGGTGAGCAGAGAGCTGTGTTTACCATGGGTGTGTGTATGTGTATGTGTGTATGTGTATAAAGAGAAGAAAGAGGAGGGAAGTCAGGTGAGTGGAACAGGTTAGTGGAATAGGTTCCAAGACCCTCCCAGAGGTCCAAGTCCTATCACTAACTCTCATCACTTTAGCAAGTTACTTGATGTCTCTGGGCCTCTTTCCCTTTCCTCTGTAAAATGAAAATGCTGTAAGAGGCAAGGCAACTTCCAACTTTAAAGGCCTATGAAATTAGAGTCAATGAGAAACAATCATGGTGCAGTGGGTGAAGGCCAAGGACTTCAATTCAAAGGTGACACCTTGGCTAAGTGATTTCAACTCTGTGGACCTCTGTTTCCCAAAATAGATGTTTCTATGAGCCTATGATAACTGAAAAGCATCATAGCCAGGGGGAGAAGTGGTTTGGGAGTTAGAAGACTCATTTAAATCCTGGCAGAGGCACTTTGCAACCTGGGTAAGTTGCTTGAGCCCTCTGAACCTCCCCTTTCTGCCTGTAACATGGGAGAAGCTGTGTGTCTCTGCTGATCTCCAGTCTTCTGTTTTGTCTGAGACTCCAGGGGCCACCAAGCCTGAGCAGTCAGCTCAGTTCTTGCAGGTGCATCTGAAGGATGCCCAGTCAACGAGTGAGAGGCCCCAAGTTGACCCGAGCTTACCTTTGCTGTCAGGTTCTGCCTCTGTCCCCAGGTACCTCCCCTGGGACCGGGAGTCAACCATCTGGAAGCGCTTGCTCTCAAGGTTTTCCAGCATTTGTTCATAGGTCTTAAGCAGGGACTTGTCGAGGGTGGCTTTGAAGACCGCGGGCTCCGGGTTCGTGGGTTCTGCTGTCACAGGGTGCCCCTCCTGAAGCCAGTTCCGGAAGCCCCCATTGAGCACGGACACCGTGCGGTGGCCAAACACCCGGAACATCCACCAGGCTCGAGGGCCATAAAAGCTGCCCAAGTCGTCACCGTCGTACACCACCACATGCGTGTTGTTGCTGACGCCCAGGCGACCCACGTAGCTGGCGAAGGCTTCCTCGCTGGGCAGCATCATCTCATAAGGAGACTTCTGGTCGCGGCACTCTTCGATGTTGAAAAAGGAGGCCCCCGGGATGTGGCGCTCCCGGTATTCTTGTTGAGCATTGCGCTGCAGAGGAGGGTACCAGGACACGTCGAGCACCCGCAGACTCGGGCCCACCTTCCGTGCGCGGAGCGATTCCGCCAGCCACTTGGAGGACACCAGAGCCCGGTAGAGCACCTGTTGCTGCACCATGGCGGGAGCCCAGAGCCGTTCTCCAGAAGGACAGAGAAGCAGGAACACTAGAGAGGAATGACAGACAGCTGGGAGAAGAGGGAGAATGCCAGAGAGCAGGGGGTGGGGGGAAGGCGGGACCTCGAAAGGGATTACCCCTCCCCTCCCAGTCACCCAGCCCGGACCCTGAGCAGCGGGAAAGTGGCTGCCTTCCCACCTCGGCTTGGCCCTCGACTTTATTCCAAGGCTGACCCCTCCCACCTTGGCAGCCAATCCCCGGCGGTTGCTTTGGGGCTTGGGGCCCGTTGAGGGTTGAAGGGGCTGGAATCTGGCTTGGCAGGGGCTGGGCTTTTCGTAAGTGTATGTGTGTACGTAAAGTACATGCAGCGGGTTTGTCTGGCTTTCACCCCTTCCTCCCCCTACCTGAGTGACTTGGAAGATCCTAGATCTTGGGACAGACACCAGGGACCCCTCCTGTGATAGCTGAGGAAGGATGCAGGCTTCAGGTGATCCAAGTTTCAGTCTTGGCTCTCCTCCCTTAGCCTCAGTTTCCTCATTTGTAAAAAAGGAGGAAGGCAGCCCAGCAGAAGGGCTGGGGGAGGGAGAGATTCATTCAAAGCAGGGAGCAGTTAGTTACTAAGAGAAATCAGTAAAAAGCTGGACCACATTCTGGGCCCTGGCCAGGAGAGAGCTGTAGCCAGGCCCTGAAACAAAGATCTTCTAAGGGAGGCAGGCCCAGCCCCCTCTCCCAAGCGCCCCCTGCAAGGAGAGATCATTGCATCTCTCCCTGATTCCTGCAAGCCCTCCTGGCCACAAATCTCGGCCCTCTAGATAACCTGAAGTCTGGTGGGACACACACGTGGCCTTGCGCCGGGATCAATGTTCCATTTACCAGAAACCTCCAACTCTGAGAGATTAGTTTAAGCAAGAGGTGCAGGAAGGTGAAGTGGGGGAAGGGCAGGGAATTTTGGACCCCGGACTGTGGCTGTTCCCTCCCTCTCTGCTTCCCATCCTTCCTTTAACTCCTCCCCATCACTGGCCCTCTGGAAAGATAGTTGGGAGCTGGGGTCAGAGCTCTGAACCGGAACAGCATGGACCTAGCCTGGAAATCTTGCCCTAGCCGGCTCCTAGCTGGATGATTTAGGGCAAAATCCTTTCAGTCCTCTGCCTCGGTTTTCTCCCTGGTCCAAAGGAGGTGGTGGTGGAGGATTATCCTTCAGGCGCCCCTGACAATCCCCTGATAGATCCCTGACATCCTCCAGTCCCTCCCCATTTGTCCCTGGGCCAGTTCGCTTCTAGCTCCAGTGGGCCCCAGCTGCCTTTAAGCCAGTGCTCAGCTCTCCCCACGCGGGCCGGCCTTCCTCTTCGCTTCAATAAAGTTAGCCCATTCAAAAAGGGAAGCCCCAGTTTGGGCCACTAGCCCAGCCTCCCTCTCTCCCGCTGTCTGCCCAGTTCTTGGGCCCCTCCTTCCTGCGCTCCGGCCCAGCCCATCGGCGTCCGCGTCGTAGAGGAAGGGGCGGAGAAGTCACCAGCCTGGGCCGGCCCTTGCAGTGGTGAGTGAAGAGGTGTATGTGTGTGTGTGTGTGGGGGGGGGGGGTTGCTGGGCCCCCCACGACTTCTTAGACCCCCAGATGTCCTCCATCCCCTCTCTCTCGTCGGCCCTCCATTCCTTTGGCCCCTGCCTCTGGGGGGAAGATACCTATCCTGCACCCCTGTCCAAGGTGCCCAGTCCCAGCACCTCCGGCCCACAGGCGATCGGAGCGCTCGGGGGCTCGGGCACTTCTCCCCGGCCAACTGTGGTGTGCAGGCTATAAATGGACCCGGGAGTACTGGGATGCCGCGGAATAGAGTATTCCCTTCCCCCAGCCGAATCCAGCCGACCTTGGGGAGAAACCGGAAGCCCGGAGCGCCAAAGGATTCAGCGCCCATGTGCTTTGGTGGCTGGTTGGAGGGTAACTGGGTACACCATGGGAGTAAACCCAGCGTGGTGGTGTGGGGGTTTGTTTGCACAGGGTCCCAGGCTCCCAGGGATGAGAGAGGCAGCCATTTAGGACCGGGAGCTGACTTTGGAAACTGAAGCTTGCAAAGGCCAGGCTTGCAAATTACCTCTGCTCCTTTACTGGAGCGGTATGACCTTTGGGCAAATCGGGTGACCGACCTGGGACTCACCTTTGTCACCCCTGTAAAATAGAGACTTAGACTAGATGCTCTCAAAGGAATAATTGGGGCTCAGAAATTCTATCATGCCAGGAAAGTCTTTAGCCCTTCTCAGCCCTTTACCACCCGGCCCTTGTTAGTCCCAGGGATTAGGATTCCCTTCTGAAAGAGGGTCAGCCTGTGGCTCCGTGCTACCTAAATCCCTTCTGGGATAGCTGAGGAAGGATGCAGGCTCAGGAAGTCTGTGTTGGAATCCGGGCTTTCCTTCCTGAGCCTCAGTTTCCTCATTTGTAAAATCAGGGGGTTAAAGTAGATCGTCACCTCAAAAAGTGACTTCTACCTCTAATTCTCTGAAGCAACTACTGTAGTTGTGGAACTCTGGGCAACTCTCTTCCTTCTCAGGACCTCAGTTTCCTCTTCTGTAAAATGGGATTATATAGCCACTGAGATCCTATTCATCTCTGGATCTTGTATTCTAGATTATAGATTCAGGATTGAGGGCTGGAAGAGTCTAGAAGGCACCAACCAGAATTTGAAATCAGAAGACCCGAATTCACTTTTTAGCTCTGTTCCTTACTATTCATGCACATTTGAATGATCCTCTCCCCTTGTCCTCAATTTTCTCTTATGGGTCCAGCCTCCTTGATTTCAGTTCTGGACTTGCTCTCAAGTTCTTTATCTCTATGATTTGCTCCACTCCCTCAGAAATTTAAAAACCAAACAAAGCAAAAAACAAAGAAACACACACACACACACACACACAAAACAACCAATACCAGCAAGTGGTATATTCTGGATGGTAGCTTTGAAATCCACCACCCTAGATCCCAAGTCCTGGCTCCTTCACATCCTCATACTCCTTTACCTACTTTTTGAGTAGGAAGTAGAAGATGAATATAGCTGGGCGTGTAGGAGGTGTTGGCTAAGTTTAGACCAATCTTCTCAAACCATCCTTAATAGAAGAGCAGGGATCAGTAAATAGACTTCCAGAGAATCCATCTAAGCAGTGAGAAGGAGCTGACTGAAGAGCTAAGCATGGAGGTGGCAGCCCAGGTACCATCTCTCCCATGATTTCCTCTCTCTCCCAAAAAATACCTTTGAATTTCCTTGGAAAGTTGTTTGTATTTGACCAGGTCCAGGTGTGTATTTGGGTGAAGATCAAATGAGATAACATTTGTAAGTGCTTAGCACAGTGCCTGGCACATAGTGCTATATATATGTTAACTGTTTATTATTATCTATACTTGCTCTGTATCTGGTAGTCTTAGAAAGTCACCTGGGAGCAGTAAGAAATTAAGTGATTTGCCCAGGGTCACTGAGCTAGTAGTAGAAGACAGAGAAAAGGACCCAAACTGAGGTCTTCCTAGAATCAATTATTCTTAGAATCTAACCACTATATCATCCTGTTTCTCATATGGCATGGAGTAGGCTTCCAATGGATTCTTGAGGAATTTGATTGAATTGTGTGGGAGGGTCATTGGAACATAAAATAGAGCTGGGAGCAGTCTTAGGTCTTAGACTCTCAGAGCTGGGAGGAACCCTAGAACATAGACTGTCAGTGGGGAAGGATGTTAGAACAGATGTCAATTATAAACAGATATAGAATGTCAGAACTAGGAGGGACTTTGGGAATAATTTAGTTTGGGATTTTATTTTATTTTTTGAAAATTTTATTTAATTAGTTCATTCAAAATATTTTTCTGTAGTTACAAGATTCATGTTCTTTCCCTTCCCCCTCCCACAGCCAACACACAATTCCACTGGGTTTTACATGTAAGACCTATTTCTATATTATTGATAATTGCACTAGGGTGATCGTTTAGAGTCTACATTCCCAATTATATCCCCCTCGACCCATGTGATCAAGCAAATGTTTTTCTGTGTTTCTATTACCACACTTCTTTCCCATAAGTCCCTCAGGATTGTCCTGCATCATTGTATTGCTGCTAGTAGAGAAGTCCGTTACATTCGATTGTGCCACAGTGTATCAGTCTCTGTACAATGTTCTCCTGGTTCTGCTCTTGGGAATAATTTTGATCCTTTAGACCCCCCTCATTCACAGAACCAGTCCCAGAAAGAAATGATTTACCCATAGTCACACATAGGTGATGACAGTGGGGGCATTTGAGAAAACATAGACAAAGCTGGTTCATTCTGTGTCTATAACTGGCCAGTCTAGCACTGTCTCTGCGAAAAAATGTTTGCATAGCTTTGGGCAAGTCATTTCCCTACTCTGAGACTCTGAGTCTCATCTCCCCCAAGGTTTGCCAAGGAAATCATAAGGAATGGATAGCCCTAATTTGAGGAGCACCAGTGACTGGAGGGATCATACCCACATCTCCTGCCATTAAGACACTGAGAAGCACTTTTTATGAAAAGTGGTAGGGCTGTAGCACTGGGGAATGATTGTTGAATTTGGAATCTGGACCTGAATTTAGCTCTGCCAATTGGCTCTGCCAATTACTTTCTGCGTGATCTCAGGCAAGTTACTTTAGCTTCTGGGCATCAATTTTCTAAATGAAGGGGTTGGTCTGGATGACCCTTCAGAGCTGGGAGCTGGGATCTGCCCCAGGTAATGCTGATGTGTCCTGACTCCCCTGCTTCAAAGGAATGATGATCCCTGTAATCTCTTGACTAAGGTCAGTCAGACAGGACAGGGCAACTTTGCTAAGTCAGTATTCTGAATTCATTGTAGCTGGTTGTTTGCTGGGTTGTGTTTTTATTGGACTCTGATCACTCCTCCCTCTTTCTCTCTGCCATTTCACCTTTCCCTCCCTTCTCCCGCTTTCCTGCTTTTCCCGGCTCTTCTTGTCTCAAATTAATAACTGATCTGGCCTCTCTGTGTATGCTTAACCACCTCCCTATGCCCACTCATTGATTCTTCTCTTTCTTTTTACCTAGTTGAGAGGGTCCCAGGAGTCAAGTCAGATAGAAGCTGGCCAAAAGCCAGGCATCATGGCAGCAGGATCCCTCTTCAGAGCTCTGGTATCTGCCAAATGGGTTGCTGAGGCCTTGAAGACATCCCAGCCCCTGCAGCTGCTGGATGCCTCATGGTACCTGCCCAAGATGAAACGAGACCCTCGACAGGAGTTTGAAGAACGCCATATCCCCGGAGCAGCCTTCTTCGACATTGACCTCTGCAGTGACCGGACATCCCCCTATGACCATATGCTGCCCAAAGCTGAAGACTTTGCTGAGTATGTTGGCAAGCTGGGGGTGAGTAACAGCACCCACGTGGTGGTGTATGATGCCAGTGACCAGGGCCTCTTCTCCGCTCCCCGAGTGTGGTGGATGTTCAGGGTCTTTGGGCACAAGACTGTCTCACTGCTGAATGGAGGGTTAAGGAACTGGCAGCGGGAGGGGCACCCTCTGGGCTCTGGCAGGGCCCGCCCTGTTCGAGCTGAGTTCCAGGCCACTCTCAACCCAATGTTTGTGAAGACCTATGAAGACATCAAGGAGAACATCGACTCACGACAGTTCCAGGTTGTAGATGCCCGTGCTGCAGGGCGCTTCAAGGGCATTGAACCAGAACCCCGGGAAGGTAATATAGCTTCAGCCCTGGCTCTGGCCCCCAGGAGGGGTGGGGGGGTATGGAGGGAAGGCAGCAGAAAGATCATATAGTATTTACAGTCTAAGGACCTGGGATCAGGATCTTCTTCCTGCCTGTGAGATCATACACAACTCACTAGTTCAATCTGAACTTCCATTTGCTCCTTTGAAAAAAGAAGAGGTTGGAGGCACAGCTAGGTGGTTCAATGAATAGAGAGCCAGGCTTGCAGATAGGTAAGTCCTGGGTTCAAATATGGCCCCAGACACTTCCTAGCTATGTGACCCTGGGCAAATCACTTCAACCCCATTGCCTACCCGTTACCTCTCTTCTGCCTTGGAAACCAATACACAATATTGTTTCTTAGTCAGAAGGTAAGGTTGTTTTTTTTTTTAAAATGAGGATCATAAGTTTGGGCCCTTAGACCCTGTTATCTCATCTTAGGGGAACTTGAGGCCCATGGGATTGAAATGATTTATCCAAGGTCACACAGGCAGTAAGGAACAAAACTACAATTCAAATCCAGATCCTCTGATTCCAAACCCTATGACTTTTTCCATGGTACCACATGATATCTTGGATGATTTCCAACATTCCCTTTCCCATTCCAAATTCTATGATTGTAATAAATCATACAGTCATAGCTCCAAAGTTGGAAGGGATCTCAGAGGCCATCATAAGTGTCCAATCTCATTAATTCTACAGATGAGAAAACAGAGAGGAAGTTACTTTAGATCAAACTGAGGCCCCTAGAAGGAAAGTGACTTTAGATCATAGATTCAAAACTGGGAAAGGTTTTATAGCTCTGAAACTCAGAGGAGGAAAGTGACCGCCTAAGAACACTCCCACTTGCCATCAAGGAATGTCCCAGTTGGTCTC
Organism: Monodelphis domestica; assembly: GCF_027887165.1. Lineage (NCBI taxonomy): Eukaryota > Metazoa > Chordata > Mammalia > Didelphimorphia > Didelphidae > Monodelphis > Monodelphis domestica. The sequence continues at coordinate 99,838,321 of NC_077231.1, forward strand.
TATCCAGACTTACCCCTCTTATTATTCATCTTCTCCTCCACAAATAAGAGATCTCACATAAAGTGCTGTGAATGTGGTATTGGGGTGGTGGAATCCTCTTGCCATGGACCAGGACAGCTGCAATGGGAGATGTTTGTTAGTGAATACACAGATGATCAGAAAACAGGCTCAGAGAGAGCCACTGGCTCATTGTCTTCTTTTCACTTTTCACTTTTCACACCCTATCGTTTGGCCTCTTCTGCCTACTAGAACCTATAATGGCCCTTCTAGAGCCAGGGTGCTGGAGAGTATCCAAAGAGACATGGGAGACTGAAGGAGAAACTGAGAGTCACGGTGAAAGCATCATAATAGCAATTGTGATCATGGTTTTTTGTTGTTCAGTTGTGTCCAACTTTTTGTGACTCCATTTGAGATTTTCTTGGCATAGATATTGGAGTGGTTTAACATCTCCTTCTCTGGCTCATTTTACCGATGAGGAAACTAAGACAGACAAGGTGAAATGATTTGTCCAGAGTCACATAGCTAGTAAATGTGTGAGGCCATATTTGAATTCACAAAGATGAGTCTTTGTGACTCCAAGCTCAGTGCTCTATCCATGGAACCATCTACTTACTCTGATAATAACAGTAACAGCTCCCATCTCTATAGCAGGAAGGGCTTGAGAAGTACATTGTATCCTTTAGCTCATTTGATCCTCACAACAACCCTGTTTTGGGAAAGGGCTATATTGTCCCTATTTTACAGATGAGGAAAGAGGCTCGGACAGGTGATAGGATTTGTCCAAAGTCACTCAAGTTGTAAGTAGAAGGGTCAGAATTTGAACCCAGATCCTCAAAACCTAGATATAAAATTCTAGTATTTTTAGTTTCATCTGCATTTAGCCACTATGAGTTGTAGTTTTCTTATTTATAAAATGGGGGTGAATGAGTAGCCAAGCACCGATTTCTAACCTGCTCTGTACCAGGGGCTAGTCTAGGATCCTGGGAGACAATAACATGAAGGAAATAGCTCCTGGCCTTGGGAAACTTCACCTAGTGGCCAGAGAGGAGAGTCTGGGTCTGAGGAGACCCTGTAATGGGGAGCAGAGTGGTACACATGCCCTCTGTGCCTTGTTAACCCCAATTATGTACTGTCTTTGGTTGCTGCACTGGTCCTTAGCTGGCAGGCGCACACACACACACACACACAAACACACACACACACACACACACACACACACACACACACACACACACACACACACAGTGGTCGGGACCCTACTTGAACCTCTTTGGATTGAGCCTGTATACCAGTAGCAGAAGTTTCTAGAATCAGAAAGAACCCCACATACTAGGAGAAGGTCTTTAGGGGTGATGGCTACAATCAGTGAAATTCTGCTACAATTTTAAGTTTCCAATGTGTGAAGATCCTTTGTATTCCTTTTTCTGGCCCAGAGCTTAGGCTGCATGGACCAGGAACTTGGTATGTTTCCACCCAAGGACTAGAATCTTGCCTCTGTTCCTGCCCCTTCGTTTCTATGGGTTACAGTTCCCTTTGGGTATTGCTATATTCTATGGGTTATTTAACCCTTTGAGGACATTTAGTTTGGTGTGTTTCTTCATTGCCCAAATTCAAATTAATAACTGTGTGCCAATAATTATTATAGAATCTCAGTGCTAAGGGAGGGATGGAGGAAGGAAGGGGAAAGAAAGAAAGAAAGAAAGAAAGAAAGAAAGAAAGAAAGAAAGAAAGAAAGAAAGAAAGAAAGAAAGAAAGAAAGAAAGAAAGAAAGAAAGAAAGAAAGAAAGAAAGAAAGAAAGAAAGAAAGAAAGAAAGAAAGAAAGAAATGAAGGAAGGAAGAAAGGAAGAAAGAAAGAAAGGAAGGAAGGAAGGAAGGAAGGAAGGAGGGAAGGAAGGAGGGAAGGAAGGAAAGAAAGAAGGAAGGAAGAGAGAGAAGGGAAGGGAAGGAGGAAGGAAACATTCCTCAAGTGCTTTTGTACTATGTGCCACAAACTATGCAGGCCTTTTACAAATATTATCTCATTTGATTCTTACAACCCTGACAGGGAGGTGCTATTATTTCCCCCATTTTATAAGTGAGGAAACCAAGGCAGAGAGAGGTAAAGTGATTTACCTAGACCCAGTATTCTATCCATTCAGCTAATCTAATACACCCCTGAATGAGAATTATCTCTAAAATTGATTTAGCAAATTAAGTAGAGGTTATGTTTTCTCCTTGAAGATTTCCAAGGATAGAGAACTCCTCATCTCCCAGAATAATCTATATCATGGTCATAGAGAGTTGGAATGACCCTCAGGGACCATCAAGTTCAATCAAGGCACAGAGAGTGATAGGACTTGCCCAGGATCAGTCATACTGCTAGGTAACATCTGAGGCAGGATCCAGACTCAGGTCTGACTGACTCCAAGGGCCCTATTCTCACCACTACACCACCTAACTAAGAAGCAACTTGACTTCATGTATTGATTTTTGGTCTTGCAATCAGAAATACTTGAGTTCAAGTCCTGCTTTAGACAATTTAGCCAAGTAATTTTACCTCTGTTGGCCTCCATTTCCTCATCCATTCAATCAGGATAATAATAATGGCACCCAACTTGTTGTCATTTAAAATGAACTAAATAAGCATAATGTGCTCTGTAAAGTGCTCTGCCAACTCTAAAGCTCTAAATGATTGTTGTTATTATTAGGATTTAAATATTAATCATTATAGTCAAGCCAAAAGTAATTTACTAAGGATGTCCTCTGTACCAGATGCCATAACTAGGCATTAGGGGGATACAAGAAGGGCTTACAAAATAGCCCATTACCAAGTACTTGAGCCTCTCAAGTACCCTGTGAGATGGGTAATGTGAAGATTATCCTTAATTTGTGGAGTAGGGACCTAAAGATCAGTACGGGGAAAGCTGTTCATAAGAGTTCCATAGCCTGGGAGTGCCACTCCAAAACTTGGCTCCGATGGCCAAGTTCATTGTTCTTCTTCCATTCCATAAACAGACCTTAGAGTATATCTCCCTGGCCTTGGAGGTCTTTAAGCTAGTTGATTTGGGAATGGCTGCCAGATGGGGCTACTGGAACTGGAGTTTCTGCTTCAGTGCCAAATGAGCTGGGGGAGCCGAGGTCCCTTCCAGCTCTGCATTTCTTCAGTTTGTCTTATATTAGAACTCCAAGATCTCCAGCCAGCTAGTCCTTCAGTCTTAGGCAAGAGCTTCTCACCCCTAATTTCTTCTTACCCTCCTGTGCCCTCATCCCTCTTTAGGCATTGGGCCAAATGCAAAGTACACTAGGGGTTTTCAATCAGAGGACTAGTCTCAGTCTTAAAGCCTGGATCTGATACTTACTACTTTCGTTTAGGAAAATCACTTCTCTTTTCTAGATTTGTTTCCTTAGCTTTGTAGATGAGGAAGGAGGCAGGAGGTGGGAGATGGGAAGAGGGGGGAGAAGAGATGGGGAATGGGGAATAGAATTTTTACTTCATTTATACCTTTAAGGTATGCAAAACACATTTCCATATTAGCCACATTACAAAAGAAAACACACAAAAACAACCAACATTAAGCTTTTTTTCTTTTTTAGTATGCTTCAATCTGTACTCCGAGTTCATCGATTTTCTTTCTGGAGGTAGAGAGCTCTTTTTCATGGGTCATTGTCTTGATGAGAATATCTAAGTCCTTCACAGCTGATCACCATACAATATTGCTGTTACTGTACAGTGTTCTCCTGGTCCTGCTCACTTCACTTTGCATGATTCAGAGAAGTCTTTGAAGGCTTTTCTGAAACCATCCTACTCATCACTTCTTAGAGCACAATAGATTTCCATCATAATCATATGTCACAACTTGGTCAGTTGATCCATGTCCATTATTCTTTATAATCCCCCTAAATTCCCAATTAAAAAAAATTTTTAGGATCTCAGAACTAGAGCTAGAAGGAGCCTTAGCTCCACCCTAGAGTAGACAATGTGTTGTGAAGTTAGAGGACTTGCATCTGTCATTATCTCTGTGACTGTAGGAAAGTCATTAACTTCCCCTATACCTTTTCATAGGCATAAAAGCAGGATTGGATTAAAAAATCTGAAGTCCCTTCTATTTCTGGATATATAATTCCTCCGATCCTTGTGATCTTAGGGCAGTTAATCAACCAACTTCAGTTTCCTCATCTATAAAATGAATAGGTTGAAGTAAATGGCCCTGAGGGCCCTTCCAACTCTAACTAATCCTAACTCCCTCATTTTTCAGATGAAGAAACTGAGGTCCAGAGAGAGGAAGGTCAGTCATTCAATAATCAGTGCCTCCTACATGGGATAGCTAGGTGGCACAGGGGATAGAGTCCTGGAGTCAAGAGGACCTGGATTTTAATTTGACCTCAGGCACTTTCTAAACTATGTGACCCTAGACAAGTCATTTAACTCCATTTGCCTAGCTTAGTTGTTACTAAGACAGAAAGTAAGGGTTATTTAATTTTCTTTAAGTTCCTACTATGTGCCAGGCACTGTGCTGCAAGGCCAGAATTGCAATCCAGCTTGGATTTTCCCACCCCTCTGCTAATTCCCACCTCCCACTGGAAGCCTCTTTTTGTTCCTCCTTTAGGCATCGAACCAGGGCATATCCCTGGGACAGTGAACATCCCCTTCACCGACTTCATGACTGAGGAGGGCCTAGAGAAGAGCCCTGATGACATCCAAAGACTATTCAAGGAGAAGAAGATGGATCTTTCGAAGCCCCTGGTGGCCACTTGTGGCTCAGGAGTCACTGCCTGCCATGTAGCCCTGGGTGCTTATCTCTGTGGCAAGCCTGATGTGTCCATCTACGATGGAGCCTGGGTGGAGTGGTACATGCGAGCCCGGCCTGAGGATGTCATCTCAGAGGGCAGAGGCAAGACCCTCTGAGTGAAGAGCACACAGGGGTCTCCCCTGCTCCTAAGCCACCAGGCCTTACCACCCCAGGATGGGGGCAGCCCAACCTAGCAATTTTTCCTCTTTTTTAACTACTAATGGCCAAATTTAATTTTTTATTCTCAAGGGATAGCCTGGGTGGCACACCCCCTTGTTCTCCCTCTGGGAGGCTTTTGGTACATCCTAATTCTGAGACAAAAGGGAAGGGCACAGAAAACATCTTTGGTAGTGGTGAAGGGATCTGTCGGGGTCAATCGAAGTGGGGAATGGGAAAAGGGGGACTTGCCTAGCTTGGAATATGACCCTCTGAAATTTAGCCTGGGCTAATTATCAGACCTACCTCCTCCTATCTTTTACTGCCAATAAAGATGAAGTGGTTAATCTTTGTATACAGCCACCTATTTCCTCCTGTTTGAAACTGTTCTCTGAAAACCATAATGGGTGAGGCCCTATGGGTGTGGGCAAAGTGGATCTCTGTTTCTGGGCTTTAATCTTAAATGAAAGGATCTGGGAAATGATGTCCCTGAATGAATGCATGTGTGTATACATGAGTGAAGGAAGGAAGGAAGGAAGGAAGGAAGGAGTATAGAAATATAGATTTATATAGAAAAAAATATAAATATATTCAATGTTTAATTAAATATATAAATATGTTATATATTATAAACCTATAAATATAAATAATTTAATTTTATATATATATATATATATATATATATATATATATATATATATATATATATATATATATATATATATATATATATATAAAGTCCTTACAAGCAGCAGATTAAATACTGGAGATAGAAAAAAAATGCAGCCAGGACTAGCTGGTGAACCGATAACCATCCATTGGGGGAAGGTTTTTTTCCCTAGAATAAAAGAATGCCATTTTCCTATCAGGCCATAATAATATTGAGGGGTGGGGGGAGTTGAGTGTGGTATAGGGTACAGATGGATTTGAGTTCCTGCTGTGAGATCTTATCAATATGGTTTTATAGAAGAGAGGTGGGGAGTTGGAGGAGATAGGGGAAGATACAAGAGAGGAGCTTAAATGGAGAATTGGGGTTTATCCCTCATTTCCCTGCTCTGGAGTCATAGCCTCAAGGCTGTCCTCTTCTCATCTCACTACAGATTGACAAGTCATGTGTTCTTAAACAAAGTTTTCACTTTTCAGCCTGAGTTTCCTCTATCAGACAAGGATAAGGATACTAGTACCACCAAACTCATGTCAGCTCGAGATCTGAAAGAGAGCTTGGATGTCATGACCAATCCCCCTCATTTTCCATATGAGAAATTGTGATCTAGAGAGGTTTAATGTTTTTCCCAGGGTTTCAGAGCTAGTAAGTGGATGGGGTCGGCTACAAACCTTAGTCTTCCTAACTCCAGGTGAGTGCTTTTTTTCATTTAAGAAAGAAATATTTGGGAATCCTTAAAAAAAAAAAACAACCCAGTAGCAGGGACAGCTAGGTGGCTAACAGTAGATAGAAAGTTAGGGACAGAGTCAGTAGGGCCTGGGTTCAAATATGACCTCAAATATTTTCTAGCTATGTGCCTGGGCAAGTCACTTCATTTGGATTGTCTAGCCTTTGCCCTTCTATCTTAGAAGTGATACTGACAGCAGATGGGGATTATACAAAAAAGAAAGCTATAGAAATGTATTTGGGGATGAGAGTAGGGGTTGTATATTGCCTAAGATTGGGCAAAACCTGCAGATTCAAAAAAGGTTCATAAATCCTTGAAATCATGGGCTGAAATTTTTTACTCTGATTCTTCTCTTATCCTTAGGATAGGCTATGGACTTATGTGATCTTGCCACCTTTCTGGGCATCAGCTCCTCCAGGGCACCAATCTAGATCACCTCTTTTGCCTCTGGTCACTGGGCTTTCATCTTCCATGAGGAATGGCCTGACTTCCTGGCTTCAGAGACTGATTCACCCTCCCCCCCACCCAACCCCATTGCAAATCCCTAGTTTTGTTTATCCTGGGGGTGTGCTGGAGCCAGCTCTAACCTGCTTTCAGCTCAGTTCTTGAATATTTTGAGTGCAAGCATTTACATTTCAGAAATTGACAGTCACTACAAATCAGAATTGGATTTGTTTTGTTCATTGTCTAGATTTAAGGGTTAATAATGCAGATTGAACTTAATAATAATGCCTTCTACATACATTTCTTCCCCTCCTCCAGCTTGGCTGTTAAACATTTACTAACATATCCCAGTATTACTCAATAAACATTGAGCTCAGCAGGAATGTAGTAGAAGGCTCAAGGAATGAAGTCATGATCAGACTGGAGACCTAGTAACTGGAGACTAATAAGAACAATAACAATAATTGGCATTTCCATAGTGCTTTGAGGTTTGTAAAGTGTTTTGCAAATATCAACTTTGAGCTTCACAACACTCTTGAGTTAACAGAAATGGCTCCCTGGGTAGTGAAGTGGTGGGGGGACATATTTAGAAATGAAGGTTATATTGGGAAGGGAAAGATTTTAAAACCAAGCAAGACTTAGAAAGAGTCACAAAATGTAAAATAAATAATTTTGACTACATCAAATTAAAAAGTTTTTGTACAAACAAAACCAATGTAACTAAAATCAGAAGGAAAGCAACAAATTGGGAAGCAATCTTCATAAAAACCTCTGACAAAGGTTTAATTACTCAAATTTACAAAGAGCTAAATCAATTGTACAAAAAAATCAAGCCATTCTCCAATTGATAAATGGGCAAGGGACATGAACAGGCAGTTCTCAGCCAAAGAAATCAAAACTATTAATAAGCACATGAAAAAGTGCTCTACATCTCTTATAATCAGAGAGATGCAAATCAAAACTCTGAGGTATCACCTCACACCTAGTAGATTGGCTAACATGACAGTTATGGAAAGTAATGAATGCTGGAGGGGATGTGGCAAAGTGGGGACACTAATTCATTGCTGGTGGAGTTGTGAATTGATCCAACCATTCTGGAGGGCAATTTGGAACTATGCCCAAAGGGCAATAAAAGACTGTCTGCCCTTTGATCCAGCCATAGCACTGCTGGGTTTGTACCCCAAAGAGATAATAAGGAAAAAGACATGTACAAGAATATTCATAGCTGCGCTCTTTGTGGTGGCCAAAAATTGGAAAATGAGGGGATGCCCTTCAATTGGGGAATGGCTGAGCAAATTGTGGTATATGTTGGTGATGGAATACTATTGTGCTAAAAGGAATAATAAAGTGGAGGAATTCCATGGAGACTGGAACAACCTCCAGGAAGTGATGCAGAGTGAAAGGAGCAGAACCAGGAAAACATTGTACACAGAGACTGATACACTGTGGCACAATCGAAGGTAATGGACTTCTCCATTACGAACAATGCGATGTCCCTGAACAATCTGCAGGGATCTAAAAAACACTATCCACAAGCAGAGGAAAAACTGTGGGAGTAAAAACACCGATGAAAAGCAACTGCTTGACTACAGGGGTTGAGGGGATATGACTGAGGAGAGACTCTAAATGAAAACTAATGCAAATACCAACAACATGGAAATGGGTTTGAATAAAGAACAAATGTGATACCCAATGGAATTGCACGTGGGCTATGGGAGAGGTGGTGGGAGGGGGGAGGGAAGAAAAGAAAATGATCTTTGTTTCCAATGAATAATGTTTGGAAATGACCAAATAAAAATTAAAAAGAAATAAATAAAAAGAAATGAAGGTTATAGCTAACAAAATTAGATGAAGAAGAAAGTGGGATTATTAAGTAGTTAGGTCAGAAGGGGAAGGGCAATAGCAGAGTAGAAACACTGGTTAAAGATGAGCCTCTCCTGATAGAATGCAGGGTCCTCAAGGGGGGAGATTGTTCCATTGTTGTTTTTGTGTCCCTAGCATCTGGCATAGTACTTAGCATAAAGAAGGTATATCATAGATGTCTATTGATTGACTGATTATATTGAACCCAGGTCTCCTGACTCCTAGCAAATAATTCCCACTTAATATTTATTAAATACTTTATTTTTCTATATAACTCTTTTAGGGAGGAAACACCAATATTATCCATATTTTACAGTTGGGGAAACTGAGGTGGGTCAGTATAGGGACTAGCCCAAGGTCCAGAACTGGAACCCAACTGTTTCCTGACAAGCCCCAGAATGCTTTCCAAAATATTATGCTCTCTCTAATTGTTCTTCTCAGAAACAGTACAGTTCACCTCCAGAGAAGGAACTATCAAAGTCGGATGGATATGGATCAAAGCATACTATCTTTCACATCTGTGCATTTATGGTTTTATTTTGGGATTCAGATTTTGTATGAGTGTGTTCTTACAACAATGACCAATTATTGAAGTGGGTTTTATATGATCAGAAAAAAGAAAGAAAATATCTCTAGTTTTTTTAAAGGGACATGGACTATAGAATACAGGAAGGGAATGGATGCAGAGTAAAGCTGCCAAGATGGGCAGGTCTAGTCTGTGAAGGCCTCGAAATGCATTCAGAGCCAGTTGTATAGAGAATACTGTGATTATTTGCCAGGATTCAGAGAACTTGGGATGGAGGAATGGAGGAAGACATAATGGGTCTCTCCAAAGCAACTTTCTGAAGCCTGTATTTGTGGAGTTACTTCCTGGGTGGACCTGGGTATCCCGGGACTCCGCAGGGACCTGACCCTGATAAAGCTTCAGCCAAACTGCAAGTCGCTAAGTTGCATGGGGCAGCTTTTCAGTGACTTGGGAGTTAACTTCTAGAAGGCAGTTTTCTCCATCTTGTACCTCACCTAGAACTTTCAGAAACAGACATCTTTGGGATTGACCCTATTCAACATCCCCAAGCTGTGAGGGCTGGTGCCCAATGGCCACATTCTTAATGGCAGCTGGTCCTGCCTTGTGGTAGCAAATTCAATCTAATAAAGCATTTGTGAAGTACCTAACAGTAGGGTATATGTCCAGAACTGGACTAGGCTTTGGGAAAGAGAGAAAGAGGGGGGGTGCTGCTAGACTTGGGTTTTATTGAATAAGAAAGAAACTCTGGCAAACAGGCATTTTCTCTCCAACTTACAGTCTTAGTGTTGCCTAGTGCCCGAAGGAATTTGTCATGCCCTGGGAACCAATGCTATTTCTTTCTTCAGCTTATTTTACAGATGAAGAAACTGAGACAAAGAGGGTTAAGTGACTTGCCCAGGGTAATACAGTTAGTAAGTATCTGAAGCCAGATTTCATACACAAACAAAATAGATTCAAGGTAATTTGGAGGAGCCAAAGATCTGGGAAAATGAAGACAGGTTTCCTGTAGGAGATGGCATTTGAATTGTATCTTGAAGGAAACCTGGACTTCTAAGAGGAAGAAGTAAGGAAAGGGCCTTCTAGGCATAAGGGGACTGCCAGTGCAAGACTATGGGGGGGGGGGAGATATATTTATGAATAAGTGCCATGTATGAGTAAGAAGGCCAGTGCAGTTTTACCTTAGAAAGTGTGAAGGCTAGTAATGTGTGGAAGGTTGCTGTCAGGTTGGGCACAGTTCAAGGCCAGAGGGATTTCTATCTGACCCTAGGTGACAGGGAACTCCCAGAGATTATAGCGGAGGGGAACACCACCTAGACTCAGGCTTCAGGAAAATCACCAATATATGATTCTTGCGCTCCTAATGGGAATCTTCCAGTCATAGGAAACTCGTTAGAATTGGAAAAATTCAATTCTACCTTTTAAACAAATTAACTTTTAGGAAGTCTTTCCTTATAGCAAACCTAAATCTGTTTCCTACTTGCCTTCATTTCCCCTGCCAAAACTTCCAACTCCCTCCATTACTCCCAGTTCTACTTGCAGGTCCAAGCAGGATCTTTTACATGATATCTCTTCAATACTTGAAAACAGCAATCCTGTCCCTCTGCTCCCCCAAATCCCAAATGCTGAATCCTTTCTTCTCCAAGGTAAACATGCCTGTTTCCTTCCTTTGATTCTCATATGGTTTTCAGTTGGCCTCCTCCAGGTAACCTGCTCGCCAACATCCTTTCTGAGGTGCGTTACCTAGAACCAAACAAAATATTCTGATCATGTTCTGACTATGAGCAAGCACAATGAGAACATTGCTTTCTTTTGTTTGGGGAACAGTGGTTCTACTGAGGCAGCTAAAGATCACATTCCTTTAGGGGTTTTCTGGCTATGTGCTCTGATATTGAGGTGGCCAACCACCCAACTCTACCCCTACAAACCTCCACACATATACTATTAGTCCAGCCATCTACATGCCAACGATTCTGGACAAATGACTGGTCAAAAATCAAATCATTAACAAATGGCCAAGCTTGGACTTGAATATTCCTTCTGAGTCCAGTGTGGGGTGTTCTGCTGACAAGACCTTGTTGCTTCTCTTGGAAATCTGAAGTCCAGAGATTTTGGATGATGGTCTAAAGTCGCAAGGCAGAGCTGAGCCTTGAACCCAGATATCCTGCCTTTCCAATTGACATGAACACTCATTCCTTCATGGATTCAACTAGAATTGGGCAAGCAACATCCCTTCCTGAGGCAGGTGGAATATTAGTGTGAGATGCAGAATGCCGTGGGTCTTTTCCTGGTGTGTTAAGGCTGGGGAATGTGTCTGTGTTTATAATTATATATTTAGTTAAGGCTTACCATTGTGACTTGTCATTGCAAGGCACAGTGGGAAGATTAGATTCTGCGTTTGAACTTTGCATCAGCTGTTTGCCACTGATGGGATCATGAACAAGTAAGTTCCTTCCTCAACTACAGCCTCAACAGAGGAAGAAATAGACTACCTAAATAGCCCCATATCAGAAAAAGAAATTGAACAAGCCATCAAAGAACTCCCTAAGAAAAAATCCCCAGGGCCAGATGGATTCACAAATGAATTCTATCAAACATTCAAAGAACAACTAATCCCAATATTATACAAACTATCTGACATAATAAGCTAAGCAGGAGTTCTACCAAATTCATCTTACAACATACTGATTCCAAAGTCAGGCAGGTCAAAAAAAAACAAAAAAAAAACTACAGAACAATCTCCCTAATGAATATAGATGCAAAAATCTTAAATAGGATACTAGCAAAAAGACTCCAGCAAGTGATCAGAAAGGTCATCCATCATGATCAAGTAGGATTTATACCAGGGATGCAGGGCTGGTTCAATATCAGGAAAACCATCCACATAATTGACCATATCAACAAACAAACCGACAAAAATCACATGATTATCTCAATAGATGCAGAAAAATCCTTTGACAAACTACAACACTCATTCCTATTGAAAACACTAGAAAGCATAGAAATAGAAGGGCCTTTCTTAAAAATAATAAACAATATCTTTCTAAAACCAACTACAATCTCAGTTTCCTCAACTATAGAATGAGGGGCTCAGAATAGATGGACTCTGAGGTCCCTCCTTTTGTACAAAGGATGAACTACTACTCACTATATAAGCTTTAAAATGGAATCTTATAACTCCAAGGGTCCAGAATTTGTCTAGATTTGTTAGTTTTCTCCCAAGCTTTTCATGAAAACACAAATCTTGTCATTAGTGAACACGTTTTCAGCCTTTGGTTATCTTTTCACAGGGATTTAAAAGGTCATCTCAGGGGACAACTAGGTGACTCGGTGGATAGAGTGCTAGGCCTGGGGTTAGGAGATCCTGGGTTCAAATCTATACTCAGACACTTCCTCACTGTATGACCCTGGGCAAGTCACTTAATTTTCATTGCTTAGCCCACGCTGCTCTTTTGCTTTAGAATACATACGTAATTATTGATTCTAAGATAGAGGCAAGGGTTTTTTAAAAAGCCATCTCTAGTTCTGTTTTGGTCTGTCCTTCATCAACGCTGCCCAGTTTGGGCCTCTGCAGTGTTACAGGTCACTTATTATTTGCCTCTTTTTCTCTTTAATGAAGTCCACCCTTCCCCAATTAATCATCTTAATTCTGTTTTCTCTATTTGTACTGTTAGGGAAATTCCATCCCTCTCTGTCTCAAAGTGAGTTGCTTTATACAAGAAAGGTTGTTTTTTATTTCTTTAAAGCAGTTGCTAAGTGTTATGTTATGTCATTTTCAGCCATTTGAGAGTTTGACATTCTAAAAGAGACGCGTGTGAATGCTGTAGGATGACAGAATCAGATCTTCTCAAAGCAAGCGAGTCCTCCGGTGGATTTCCAAAGAACCCAATTTGAAGCTCATTTTCTTACTGTCATAACATACTTAACATGCTGCTGCCTCTCGCACTTGTCTATCTGCTTGCATTCAGTTTTCTTTTGCTGTCCTTTAGTTTCTGGAAACCAGCCATTCTTCTGGTTAAGGAACCTCTAAGAAAACCGGGTTTTAGAATTGCAGTTCTAGAAGAAGAAGTCATCTTAGAGAACTCGCCCCCATCCAATTTTATAGTGACTCAACTCTTCTCTTTTCAGAGGGGAGGAAGCTAAGACCCCTGACGGAAAATGACTTGCCCAAAGTCACACATTATGTGGAAGAATTAGGATTCAACCCAAGACCTCAGACTGCAAATCCATCATACTTTTCCCTGGATCTAACTACCTCTCTGTATTGATTTTTTTTTTAAACCTCAATAAGTCCTCATTATGAGATATTGCTCCATTTCTTTCTTTCCTTTTTTACACCTTTACCTTCAGTCTTAGAATTAATACATTGTATTGGTTCCAAGGCAGAAGAGTGGGCTAGGCAATGGGGTCAAGTGACTTGTCCATAGTTGCAGAGCTAGGATGTGCAGGTTAAATTTGAATCCAGGACTTCTGGTTTCCAGTATGGCCTCTCAATCTACTGAGCGACCTTGTTGCCTCTGCTTCATGTCTTTCTATAATATATATTATTTTCTACAATTAATCAACCTGCATTTTTTAGTTTATTTTTTTTCTTTAAAAAAAAAATTAAACCCTTACCTTCTGTCTTAGCATCTCTGTTAAGTATTGAGTCCAAGGCAGAAGAGTAGTAAAGGCTAGGCAATTTAGATTTATGTGACTTTTCCAGGATCACACAGCTAGAAAGTGTCTGAAGATACATTTGAACTTAGGACTTCCTATCTCCAAAACTGACTCTCAATGTACTGAGCCACCTCATTGCCCTTTAATTTATGAACAATCATTTATTTTCTCTCTGTCTTAGCTCCTCTCTGAAATAATTGCATATAACTAAAATAATTGTTTCTAGAAAGATCCCTGATGGTAATGGGATTTTAGTGGGTCAAGGAATGACTGTTTAGGACCAGTATCAGGACACAGGGTTTGGGAAGGCCAACAGGATAAAGCTTACAGGATCCCAAATGCTATTTAAGATAAGGGAAGGGAAGTGGGATGATCTATCTAAAGAATATAAATAAACCTCCCACCAAATCTAGTCGGTAGCTTCAGAGAGATGATATATGCGCTATCAGTTCCTATAATAAAATACGCTTCACTAACCCAAATCCCCCTTAGATGGTGATAGGGGTAGTAAGGTTGGAAGGTAAGCAGGAACAGGGCTCAAGGAAAGGTCTCATTGACACATGGCTTTAGGTGTCTCACGCAGCTCTGTAGGAATATCTCTCAGTCACAGGAACAGAGAGTTGGTAAGATGGGTCACAAGGAAAGCCACAGGAGAGAACAGCTAGTTCACCAGGTCCACCCTGGGAGAATAAACAAACTCAACCTCCTGCTGGACTGTCTGTTAGAAGAAGCAGAAACGGTCCTGTCACTTCTCCAGAATTCTGGAGCCTTCCTGCTTCTGCCTTTTCAGCATCCCCTCTTGCTCATTTCCTTATAACATCTCTCAACCGAAAAGAAAAAGAAAAACTCTTGTTAACAAATATGCATCGCAGAGCCAAACAAACCTCTCCCACTGGTCATGTCCAAAAATGTGTCTTCTTCTGTGCCCCGAGTCCATCAATTCTGTGTCAGGAGGGGAGAGCAGGCTGTGTCTTTGGTGCTCTGGAACTGTGATTGGTCATTGAATTGAGCAGTTAAGGAGCAATAAGGACTGAACAACAGCAAGACATACTATTTGTTAGGCAATGTGCTTGGCACTGGAGATAAAAAATGAAGTTAAAAATGTATAAATTATTTTGTTGTTGCTACTTGGTCGTCCCCAAACCTCCCTGGGAGTTTTCTTTCCAGGGATATTGGAGTGTTTTTTCACTTTCTTCTCCAGCTCATTTTACAGATGAGGAAACTGAGACAAACAGGATGACGTGACTTTCCCAGGGTCACACAACTAGTAAATGCTGAAGCTAGATTTTAATTCAGGTTTTCCTGACTCTAGCCCTAGCATTCTATCCACCTAGCTGCCCTATATTTTATCTCAGTTAATCTTCATATTAACCTTGTGATCTATATTCATATTCTATAATTCACTTGGCCATTCCATAATCATTGGGAACCATCTTTGTTTCTAGTTTTTTTTTTCTATCACAAAAAGAATTTCTACGAATGTTTTGAAATTTATGGGGAACTTCCTGCCTTTTTGTCATTCGGTAGCTTCAGCTTTCAACCCATTTGGGGTTTTCTTGGCAAAACTACTAGGGTAGTTGGCCATTTCTTTCTCCAGCTCATTTTATAAATGAGAAAACTAAGGCAAATAAGATGCCTTCTCAGGCTAGAATGTACTAACTTGCTTCTCATTTTTAGGCCTCAGTGCCCTAATCCATAGAAGTCTTGGGATAAATGATCTCCAAGGTCTGCAAGCTTGGAATTATTTCCTATATATGTGCATGTGTATACACTGGTAAGGATGGACAGTGTATAAAAAATAACAATGAGTCAGTTGATCATACATAACAGAGTAAAAGGAGAAAAGTCCACTGATTAGGTAGTGTGGACATATTCTGGATGGTCCTTGAAAGGGAAGGAGTAGGAGGAAGATGCCAGATTTATTCATCAAGATTCTTGGGTTCTAGTGACCTCCATACCTATGGGCAAGATTCCATCTACTCTCCATGAGTCTCCCAGTTTCTTCACTTGCCATACCTTTCAACTTCCTTGAGTTCAGATGAAGGAAGAAGTGGAGGAAATGAGGGAAGAGTTTGCGGAGTCAGAGGTTTAAAAAAATAACTCAGAAAGGATAAAAATCACTGAATTCACCTCATTGAAAACTCTCATTTTACAGAGGGGGGAAACCAAGGCTCAGAGAGTAGGTGACTTATCCAAGCAGTAGATTAGAGATTCCAACCCAAGATCTGTAACTATCCAGCTAAGGTTGGATCTACCACATCTCTTGGCTCTTCTAAGTGGGGGAGAGTTTATCAGGGAAGAAAACAAGGATGTGTGCCAAAGACAGGCTTCAAGGTCGATGACTTGATAGCAAGCAGACATGGCTGGGGTGTTGGCTGAGGCCAGCCCTCAGCTCAGGGCTATGTGTGCTCTCCCCCCTCTTATCTCTTCAGCTAGGTCAAGCGTTCAGCTCCTCTTGGCAAAGCAGTCCAAAAACTAAAGGCAGAATAAACTAAGGTAATGGTGATTTATTTTTCAACTCTCTCTTGTGTAGAAAAGGATAATTGTGAAATCTGGAGGATAAAGGATGAGAATCAAAAAACAGGGCATGAGGTGGATGTAGGACAAGAGTCATAGAGAAAGGGTGGGATGAGGGTGGGGAAGTGGGATGGGTCCAGTGGAGCCTTTTATCTTTGGCTTTGAAATCAAAAGTTGGCCCTAAAATCCACCCATTCCCCTTTCCAAATATCTACCTCTTTCTCCTCTTGTGCTTGGCCTGCAAAACCAAAAGGGACAGAGGATTCAACAATTACCCAAAAGGTGGGTATTGTAAGGGGGAAATGGGGTTAATTTTAAAAGGGTTGGACTGGATTGTTTAAGAGTGTGGCCACCAGGAATTTAATTAATTCCAAAGAGATTTATTTACAATTTACTTACAAATTGTAGAAAGAGTGAAGTAAGAAATCAGAGAGAGGATAAGGTAAGATACCTAGCCTAAACACTAAGTTATTTACTCTCAGCCCCTGGGCAGGGAGAGTTAGTTCTTAGCCAGAGGGGTGGGGATGCAAGGAATATCTCTCTAGAGGATAGGTCTCTCCTGAGGTTAGTCTCTTGTGAATATCCAGCAGTTAAGAGTCAGCTTTTCACTCACCACCTGTCACTCTAAAAGGAACAGGGTCTCAGGTCCAGTCAGAAGATCCTTCTGCTCTTCTTCACCAGCCTCAACTCAAAATCATAAAGAATTTAACTCCTTCCGGATGCTGTCACTCCCCTTTAAAGAGGTTTTCTCTTGCATCACTTCCTGTGTCTTCCCCTAATTTTACATCTACCAATCACAGTTGATGCTCTGCTCTAGGACTGCCCAGAAGGTAGTCAGTTGATTCTGATTCGTCACCCATGACTGCACACGTGGGTCACAGACCTCCCACTCAGTGATAAAGTGGGATGTTTATACTTTTGGTGATTAGATATAAAAATGGGCAGATCTCCATACTCAACTTTTAAGTAGGGTGTTCTAAAAATAGTTGGGAGTTACAATTTAATCTTCACAATCAGGGGATAGTTAATTAACTTCATTTTCACAATTAGGGGAGACTTAAATTTAATCTTCCCAGTATGGAGCCTGGCTTATTGCAAAGAACAGAGGAAATGGGATGCCAAGCTCCAAAGATGACCCTATCTCCTCAGTTTACTGAAAAGGAAACCAGAGGAAAGCACATTGTTGTATTTGGCGTTGGAAGCTGGGACTGGATTCAAATCCCAGTTCTGTCACTCATTAACTGTGTAACCCTGTGCAAATTATTTAACTTGCTCTGTTTGTTCATCTGTAAAATGAGGAATTTGGACAAGATAGCCTCTGAGGTCTCTCCCATCTTGATGTTGTGGGAGAGCTTGATATTATCTGGTTTAGGAGGGTATACTCTTAAAGAATTTTTTAAAGAGGAGGAATCTTTAAAAAGAGAGGAATATATTGAGTGAATGGCTAGGAGGCAGGTGCAGGTGAGGAGAAGGGGTCGAGGACTTTTATACCTTAAAGGAACAGAGACTGCATGAGCAGGAGTGGAAGTTAGGGAGGGGGACAAACAAGGAAGATTAGGTGATGTTCTCGTGTGAGATGCCTTGATGTCTGGGGTAGAAGCACAGTTATACACTGTTTATTCCATGTTAAGCCTTGATCATGAAGGAAGTTGAGTTGCATATCTCAGAGAATCTAGTGATGTTTGAGATGCAAACAGAAGGCACATATCTGTGCTTATCAGAAGGCTTGGGGAAATGCACCAAATGCAGAAAGGGAATGGATCTCTCAGAGAGTCCTTTGATCATGCAAGTTTGTCCCTTTAGTTATATCAGGGCTGACTTTCTTTAACCCGAAAAACCTGGGATTCCTCTAGAGACGTGAGGTGTCCAGGGGACCCTGTATCCCCATACCATTGAGATTTGGGATCCTATGGTAGAATTTCCTCCAAATTACACAGGCAGTAAGTAAGTTACCAAACGAACCAAGGAAAGTGGATGTCTGTCCTCCAGAGCCAGGGTTCTATCTGCCCCAGCAGTGGTACAGAGGTAGGGGAGGGCAAGGTCCCTTCTTTCCTCCTGGGGTCCAAGTGGCACAGT